>NC_141685.1:1821924755-1824324755 GCF_964263255.1 Lissotriton vulgaris
CCGGGAAAACGGAGCTCCTCCTCCCTGGACTCAGCCATGCTCACTGGGGCCCGCAGTTCTGGCCCTCGGAGCTAGGCTCCCCCCCAGTCCCGGTCAAATCAGTGAAGAGTCTGGGAGTAATTATCGACACCGAACTGTCCCTCAAAGCCCAAGTGGGTGCGGTAATCTCATCTTGTATGTACCAGCTCCGGAAGATCCGTAAAGTTCGCCACTTACTTCCTCCCGCCGCACTTAACCAAGTTGTCATCTCACTCCCGCCTGGACTTTTCTAACTCCCTCTACTGTGGTCTCCCACAATCCCTGCTACACCGCCTCCAGGTTGTCCAGAACGAAGCAGCCCGCCTAATTCATAAAACCCCCAGATGGCAATCGGCCAAACCTTTACTCCACAGCCTTCACTGGCTCCCAATAGGCCAAAAGGCAGCTTTCAAGGTGGCCTGCCTCACATTCAAAGCCCTCCACTGGTCCGGCCCCGCATTTCTCAAATCTCTAATCACTCCTCATCGTCCAACGCGCAACCTCCGATCAGCCCACCGTCATCTGATAGTCACTCCTAAAGCTAAAACCAAGAAATTCGGCGGTTGCCGTTTCTCCCACCTGGCTCCCGGGCTTTGGAATCTCCTTCCTCTCTCCATCAAATCCACCCCTTCCCTCCTGAACTTCAGAAAATCGCTTGAAACCCACCTCCTCCCTCCCCTTGGTTAAAACTCCGCCACTCACGCTTCGTTCCTCACTCACTCTGTCTTAAAGCGCCAGAAAGCCTTCGGTGTTAGCGCGCTCTATAAATTGCACTAAAGATAAGATAAGATAAGATAATTGCATAGATGACAGGCTATGGCGCCATCTGTTCGTGCCTATTTGGGGTTAAAGTCCGCGATCCTGAGGGCCAAGAGGCGAAAATACAGAATTTTCTTTCTCACGTGGGTGGATACTGGGTCTTGCAGGTATGTTTGGGGTTTACCCAAAATATATGATTTGTCCAGGGCCTGAGTTAGTGGGTTTTGCCGAAGGGATGCAAGGTCAAGCCCGAAAGAGATGGTCTGGACTTGACGCTTAACAGCTTGGGCCCAGGCTGAAAATGGAATTTCGTGCAGGGGCAGGCTCCTTCTCTCGATTTTCAGTGCTAGTTCGACCTTGGAGTGCCATGGGGAGCCCACCTCACCAAAGATTGTTTTTAGGAAGTGCTTTAGGGTGTGTTCTGGCGCTTTCAATACTCTAATATAGAATTTTAACAGGTCCCCCAGTAGTGCCAGCTCTGGTCGCTTGAGGCCTATTTATAGCCTTAATCTATTGTTCCTTGCATATCTGGGGGCCTGTAGAACCATCTTGTAGGCTTTCACCTGGGCCGCATTGGCCACTTTGTCAAATGCACCTGGGTAGGCTATATGCCCATACGAGATGGCAGGGAGCAGTTTTGCCCTGAGCACTGTCAGCATTGGTTCGGCTGAGGGACTGTCCAAGTGGTGACTTAGGCGTCTTAGCGACAGTATGGTTTTGTCTGTTTTTGGTTTGAGCTCCTTCAGGTGTTTGACTGCAGTGGCACTCTCGGAAACCCAGGTGCCCAGATAGTTGTAGGATGAGACAGTAACGATACAGTGGTCTCCCAGGGACGATGATGCTTCTTTTTTGTGGGGATATTTGCCAAAGATGTTGATTTTAGTCTTACTCACGTTGATCCGTTAGTCATTTGCCTTATTATATGAGGCAAGGCTGCTTAAGGCTCTTTGGAGCCCCACCCTGGTGTTGTCCGTGACCACCGTGTCGTCTGCATACCGGAGCGTTCCCAGGACGAGCTTCCCCAATCTTGGGGGTGCTAAGTTGGCATCTTTCAAGGCTGTCCCCATGTCCACAGTATACAAGTTAAAAAGCAAGGGGGCCGAAACGCACCCCTGCTTAAGGCCAGAATTGGTGTTGATTCTTGCAGTTGTTATTGTGGGACTTAGTTTCACCTTGACCCAGGTGCCCTCGTAGAGCGCTTTTATGGCTTTTAGCAGGACTTGGGGAAGCCCCCAGGAATCAAGTTTTACCCAAAGCCGCCCTATGTTCACTCGATCAAAGGCTGTAGAGTAGTCTATGAAACAGCAAAACAGGGGTGGCTTATTCCTCGTATTGGCCTTCTTCGCGAGGTAGGAAAGGGCTGTGATGTTATCGAGGGTGGAGCTATTAGCCCTAAAGCCGGTCTGTGTGGGCGGGAGAATGCCATTCTTGTCCACCCAATCCTCCAGGTCCCTTAGAAGAAGGCGGGCGTATATCTTTGCTTCTATGTCGAGGAGAGCTATAAGCCTGTAATTGGCCGGGTTCGTATGATCCCCCTTTTTGTGGATAGGGAATAGGATTGAACCTTTCCAAGAAGTTGGCAAAATTGCGGTGGCAAAAGAGTGGTTAATTAAAGGGGTAAGTCTGGATGCAAAAAAGGCTGAGGCAGTTTTGAGGACCGGGGACGGAATCCCATTTGGGCCTGGAGCGCCATCGGTTCTAATGGCCTTGATGCACTTTAGGACCTCCGCCTCTGTGAACTTTCCGGGTCGGATTTGGGCCTTCTGTCGTGGAACTTTCGGGTTCGATAGTTGCAGCCGCCACCTTGGATCACGCAAGGCTTCCGGAGGTTGGGCCGTTTTTGGCTCACAGGTGTACAGCCCCTTGGCGTACTGTTCCCACACTTTCCCTGCAACACTGTTTTTCTTTTGCAAGCCTCTGGGGTCAGACTGTTGATGAAGCGCCAAAGCTTGCTGTTGTCATGTCCTTTAATTAAGGAAAACCCGGTCTGCCAATTTTGTTCGGTCTGCAGTCTTTTATGCTCTATCTATCAATCGCCCTCACTCTATCTATCTGCCTATCTGCCTATCTATCTATCTATCTATCTATCTATCTATCTATCTATCTATCTATCTATCTATCTATCTATCTATCTATCTATCTATCTATCTATCTATCTATCTATCTATCTATCTATCTATCTTTCTATCTATCTATCTATCTATCTATCTATCTATCTATCTATCTATCTATCTATCTATCGCCCTCACTATCTATCTATCTATCTATCTATCTATCTATCTATCTATCTATCTATCTATCTATCTATCTATCTATCTATCTATCTATCTATCTATCTATCGCCCTCACTCTATCTATCGCCCTCCCTCTATCTATCTATCGCCCTCCCTCTATCTATCTATCACCCTCCCGCTATCTATCTATCTATCGCACTCACTCTATCTATCTATCGTATCACCACAGCATCACTCAGCACCAACACAGCATCACTCAGTGGCACCATATCATCTCTATGCGCTACCACAGCGTCACTGAACGCCACAGCACCACTTGTCGCCACCACAGCACCAATCTGTGCAACCATTGAACAACAACTGGTTAAAATATGTTCTCTCAATGTTTCAAGCTTTATTACAAATGTCAAAAAAAGATGTTATTATTTCACTTCTGTTCTTGGATTGTTGTCACTATAAAATACACTGAACATAATCTTCAAAAACGTTATTTACAAAAGTTTAAGCTATTGCCATTATAAATTACAATAACTTTTATTAAAGTATTAATTATTAAAAAAATTAAAAGCCATTGTTATTTGTGATATCAATACATCAAAGTCACGTAAATACAAAACATATTGCATTACTAATGCTCTAGATGTCACATTTGTGAAAGTTATAACTATTGGCATTGTAAATGACAAAGCTATTAATTTCTCTATTTTCAAAACCAACACATAAATAAAAAAATTGTCATTTACAATACCAAAAGCTCAAACTTTCCTAATGCAAGACCTATTGCATTGCAAACGCTTCTCATTTTAATTGCCCCTGCCCAACTTTAGATTGGACCAGTTGGACTGCTTGAGAAGGTTGTGATGCCACTGCCTCAGCCTTCGTCACATATCGTTCTATGGCCACCTCAGCAAACATGCAGCATCAATCATTTCATCTACTGTGAGACCCCCTTTGCCCGGTGTTGGTTTTACACTTGCTATTTACAAGTGCTTAGACCTCAGAATCGACTGTTTGAATTCTGGGTCCCTGTTGACTACGCCCCAAGTGAACTTTTTTAATGGTCTCAAAACTCCCTGCTTGAAATCGCTGAAAATTTGGTTTTGGTCAGTGCTACTTACCTTTCTATGCTGGTAGCTTTGCCGGAACATTTTGTTTGCCGAAAAGTTCCCTATTTTGTGAAATAATAACCATCACTAAATTCGGCAGACAAACTGGACCGAGCACTAGTTCTGGCCAACCAAGAAACTTCTGTACCTTCTTTGCAGTCTGGCAAATACACAAAGAGGAAAGTCTGGACTTCGTGAAGATATGTGAAGTGAAGAGGATGACACAGTTTTGGTAGGTGGGAAGCAGCTCCCAAGTGGCATTCTCTGCTCACAACACTGATCAGCAGCAGGATGTTCCCCCGTCAACCAGGGCCCCTTCCTTTACTTCTCCTTTCACAGTCTTCAAAAATATTTTCACTATGAGTTATTACGTTTTACAAATTCACAAGAACCTAACCAAAACCAGAAATGGGGGAATGTTGTTTGATATAGAGATTTGATTTACACCTATGTCAATGCAGTACCTAAAAACGTGATATTATTGCTAAATTTAGCAAAGAGTATAGCACCAGTGCTGAACTCTGACCATCAAATGTGCCTCATCAGATCATTGGTTCTTTTGAAACCTGACACCATTTACTTAGGTCATCCCAGACTAAAGAAGATTTATCCTCAGCCACGAAATCACTTGACTGGTTCTAAGTTGAACTAAGGATACAATTTAATACTTTTAGACACTAACAAAGGTCTTCTGGGTTAAAGGAGTGAGCTAGCTCAATGAACTAGCAACAAGCTTTGCTCACAGCTGTAATCTGCTTTCCAGCCTCTCCTAATTAATCAGCCTGAAGACAGCCGCGGCTGGTAGTGGGAGGACCGGCCGGGCGGTAACGTGGGGAGGGGGTGGGACAGGGTGGGGGGGAGTAATGTATGGATTACAGACTTTAACAGGTAAGTAAACATATAAATAAATAAAACAAATTTCGTTGCGTGCACCGCATCACCAATTGCGATGCAGTGCGCGCAACGAAATTCGTTTTATTTATTTATATGTTTACTTACCTGTTAACGTCTGCAATCCATACATTACTACCCCCCACCCTTCCCCTCCCCTCCCCACGTCACTGCCCGGCAGTACTCCCACTACTGGCCGCAGCTGCCTGAAGATATGTATCAAAAAGTATGGCAGAATGTCATAAGTGTCAATTAATCAGGCTTTTATTGAGCGCAGCTAATCATTCGTTAAGGTCTCAAGACGATGGGGGGTGAGGGGATCTGCAGTACAAAGAGTCAGGTCTTGAAGTCCTACCTGAATTGAGGCAGTGAAGGTCATTGCCTGGGATGTAGAGATAGCGAGTTCCAGGTCTTGGCAGTGAGGTAGGAGAAGGATCTTCCTCTGGCTGAGGTCTTGATGATCCGTGGGAAAGTGGCCAGGGCCAGCTGGGCAGAACCGAGATGTTTGGTGGGTGTGTAGAGAGGTGATGTTTGAGGTATGCAGGTCCGGTGTTGTGGAGGGCTTTTTATATGTGCGTGAGGAGCTTTAAGATGCTTCTTTTGTTGACCAGGAGCCAGTGAAGGTCTCTCAGGTGACCAGAGATGTAGCTGTGGTAGTGGATGTCCTGGATAAGTGTGACGATGGCATTCTGGAAGGTGTGCATTTTTTGGGGGACTTTTTGGGTGGTGCCAGTGTAGAGGTCATTGCCGTAGTCAAGCTTGCTGCTGACAAGCACCTGGGTAAACGTTCTCCTAGATTGACTTATAAATCTTCAGAAGCAGGAGGCGGAGTGTGTGGTAGTAGCAGGATGAAAGAGTGTTGAATTGGTGGTTCGTTGAGAGTGAGGAGTCAAGGATGATACAGAGGTTGTGTGCCTGGTCGGTGAGTGTGGGGGTGGTCCGAGTGGTGCAGGCCACCAGAAGTCATCCAGGCGGATGGAGTGATGCCCAGGATGAGGACTTCGCTTTTTTCAAGTTGAGTTTGAGGCAGATGTCCTTCATCCAGGCGACAACTGCTTTCATCCCATTGTGAAAGTTACTCTTTCTGGCTGTAGGCTTGTTGGTGAGGGTGAGAGTCAGCTGGGTGTCGTTGGCATAGGAGACGATGTTGAGTCCTTGGTTTCTGTGTGTTGAAGGCTGTGTTATGGAACAAAATAACTTTCTTCTAAGGCCAGAACTGGTAACTGATTGGGCTCCCATTCCATCCATCTGAGATACTTTGCCCTTCCTTTGATTTTAAGACTTTTGTACAGTTGCATCCTTTGAACAATCAAAGCGCAACCACCAACCAACAACCAACATCAACAAGAGACCACAGATGGCTACCCTGGGTATAATGGGCATAGAGAGTGTGACTGAGGCAACCTTGAGAATCAACTTTCAAGTCATCCCAACAATTAACAGAATAAATACAGCACACACTGTCAACAGAATTGCTTAAAGGTGCTCATTTTTGTGAATATCATGCTCAAAGATGCCAGCTCAACAGTTCCTAACCCCTCTCAATACACTATGCTTTCCAACATGAACATCCAGTCAATTTAATCTCAAGATAAATAGAATTCCAACAATTTTTAGGTTTAAACTGTAATGTCATCCTTATGCTTTCCTAAAAATTCAGAATAAAACATAGATACATATACATACATGGTGGGTCATAAAATGCTGTCCCGGCTTCCTCAGCAATAAACATCAAATTTCACAAATGTTTTGCTGCAGTGACCTGGCATAGAGATACCTAGCTCTGGCAGGTTTAACATTCCTGCTCCTGATACGAGAAGACAGTAGTGGATGTTGCTTCTTTACAAAGCAGTACCTCTGGATAGCAGGCTGTCATCCAACTGCAGGGAACATGATGTACCGAGGAACCACGGCACATGACATGCATTAGACGTCGCCTACAGTGGTGCTGTTGCTGAAGAGGCAGAGCTGTTGGACTCTCTCATTTATTTATTAATTCTTATGGATCAGGTTGCCTCTTAATACATGGCTTAGGCTGCCTGGTACTACGACGTGTTGAGAATCATTCAGGATGGTCTTCTGCAAACACTTGCTATTAGATTGGGCTTGGCATTTTTTTTGGTTTTCCCTGACCAGCTTGATATGCTCTTACTGTATTCTCATGGCAGTGCTTTAATACCTGCCTGGTCGTCTCTTATACCACAGTAGGTTATTGTAGTCTGGGATTGTTTCTCTGTCCCTTGTCTGCTGCTTCAGATTTCATAGGAATGAATGGTATGGCATGTGGGTGTGTCTGATCTGGTCTGGACTTGTAGATAGATAATGGCTGTGCATATCTAATTGTTAACTACGACATGTCTAAAGGCAGATTCGGCTTTCTGACCTCAGTTACAAATTCCACTGCCTTGACCCTTGATTTTTCTTCCCCAGTTGCATTTCTAGTTTTTAAATAACAAGTATGAAGTATCTTCATTACTAAATCCAGGATACAGTTAGGTTCATGAAATGAAGTTTATTCCAGGAATATAAGATCCCATCCATATGCAAGACAAACAAGCATCAACTGAAGTAATAGCGAGGATTTTCTTTCAACACTGAGGGAAGGCCCACATACTTTAGCATATCGTTCGAAAACTACCTTCCATTTTTTCCATTTGATTGGAGGTTCACCTGGACTAAGATCCCATCCATATGCAAGACAAACAAGCATCAACTGACTAACATTAGAATCTTCTCATGTCTGCCTATTGCATGACATACTAAATGACATCATTAATATTCTATATTACAAACCTTAAAGATACAGTGCTAGATATCACACATCTCCTTCCCTTCAAAAAAACACAAAATAAATAAAATAAGATATAAATATATATATATTGTCTAATCTATACAAAATCAGAAAGATAACTAGGCCTTTTTGACACTCTTGTAGAAGACCTAATATTCCAGAATCAATTTCTTCTTTATTTTTGAACAATGCATTTTCCTTTTCCTTGGCAGTTACTTTCTCCTCATTTTGCAATTTCTTCCTAACAATCACACTCTATAAATTCCATATGCGATGGTCTTGTGTCTGAACAGCATTGTTAAAAATTTTAATTACTTTGATTGGCTTCATGAACTTTGTTTCTGAACTACCCACCATGCCAGGACGTCTGATCATAACCACATCACCAACACACACAACTGTTTTCCTGACACTTTTTTAAACATCAAAATATGCCTTTCTGCGTTCAGCTTTGTCCTCCTCTTTCTTCATAACTTCATCTTTGTTGCATACACATTCTTTTCCCTTCAACAATTCATACTTATTAACCCAGAAAGGTTCAACAGGCATGTCAGGAATTCTCCCACGAAATAACAAAAATGAAGTCTTCCCTGTTGTAGTGTGAGGTGTATATCGATACTCTTTCACTTTGGCCAATACATTTTTTTTCCAATCTGATGACATGTTCTTAGCTAAACTAATTGTGTCTTTAATCACTTTGTTAAATCCATCGACCATACCATTGGCCTCTGGGTGGTAAAGAGAACAAGTCTTATGAGTAATACCTCTACAAGATAAATAATGTTCCATTTCCTTAGAAACAAATTGGACACCGGTGTCAGATAAAATTGTTCCAGGAAAACCTTCTTTAGAAAATAACTCATTTAAACATTGAATGATTTTGCTAGAATCTATCCCTGACAAAAAAAACACTTCTCGCCATCTTGAATACATATCAATGACCACCAGTACAAACACCTGAGAATCTCTATGTTGTATAGGACCCACTAAATCCAGAGCAATGTCCTGCCATGGACCATTAGGTCTTCTTAAAATCATAGGTTGCGTATGCGTACTATAAGACTTGTCACTAACATTGCAATGAGTACAATCTCTGATTACCCTTTCAACCATTATATCCATGCCTGGTCACCAATATGACATGCGAAGCCTCTCCTTACTTTTAGATAAGCCTGAATGAGCAACATGAACCAAATCTATCAATTCTTTCCTGAGACTTAATGGATGAATCAACCTCGTCCCACGAAACAACAAATCATTATCAACAGATAATTCACTGCGTACCGCCCAAAAAGGCTTAGTCAGAGCAGAACCTTCTTTACTTTTTTCCAACCATTTCTCATCAAAGACATAACTTCACGTAAAGTATCATCATTTTCCAATACTTCTGACCATTTTTTTTCAGAAAGAAAACCATAGTCAACAGCACAAATCAACTCTTCATCTAACTCAGAATGTTCATCTTCTAAATCTCTACTAGAGACTAAACGTGAGAGAACATCCGCTACACCATTATCAACCCCCGGAATATATTGAACTCCAAAACTGTATTCTTGTAAACCAATAACCCATTTTGTTATTCTCCCAGATACAAGATCCAAACCTTTCTTACTAAAAAATTCCACTAAGGGTTTATGATCCGTATGGACATCAAAATCTAGACCCCAAAGAATTTTTTTTAATTTCCTCACTGCCCAGAACACTGCCTCTCTACAACAGAATAACGAGTTTAAGCATCACTCAAACTTCTAGACAGAAACATAATGGTTTGCATGCCATCTGGACCATTTTGTTTTAATACTGCATCTAACCGTTTCTCACTAGCATCAGTAAGTAGGATAGATTTAATCTTGGGGTTGAAGCTTTTTAATGAAGGAGCACAATTTAATTTTTGTTTAACCTCATTAAACTCATTCTCACATAGCTCAGACCAATACAATTCTACTCCTTTCCTTAACAAGCACCTCATGTTGGCAGTTAAATTAGCAAAACCCTTGACAAATTTTGCATAATACTCTATCATGCCTAAAAATTTCACAAGTTCTGTCTTGTTTTCTGGAGCAACCATTTTATTTATAGTGTCAATCAATTCAGCTCTCGGTCTCACCCCATCGGCCGAAATATTATGTCCTAAGTAATTTAAAGAATCAGATCTGAATCTACATTTACTTGCCTTTACAGTGAGATTGTGCTTGCTGAATTTTTCCAAAACCATATTCAATCTTAAATCATGATCAGGTTCATTCTTTGCAAAGATTAATACATCATCCTGCAAATACCAGGAACATCTTTTAGCACCTTTTCCATTACACGTTGAAACACTGAGGAAGCAGATACTAGGCCAAATGGCATCCTCTTGAATCTGTATGTGCCAAAAGGTGTGATAAAGGACGTATAATCTCTGCAAGACTCTTCCAATTCAATCTGGTGATACGCAGAGGTAAGATCTATCGTACTAAATGCCTTAGCATTTTCTAGCAATACCAACAACTCTGCAATATTTGGAAGAGGGTACCTGTCGACAATTACACATTTATTAAGTTGCCTCAGGTCAATGCATAAGCGCAGATCGCCATTAGGTTTTCGCACTGCGATGACCGGAGCCATCCATTCGCAACCTTCTATTTCTTCAATTATCTAATTTTCAATGAGCTTTTGAATTTCTTTCTTGATATCTACTTTTACCGCAAGTGGCACACCACGCACTTTACAACTCACAGGAATAGAATCATTTTTTAACCATATTTTATGTTGGTATCCCTTAAGACACCCTAAAGTTTCCTTAAATACATTAGGATTTTTTTTTTTAATCCACAAGCAAATTTGTCTTCAATTAATTTCTCTTCAATTACATTTCCCTTCTCATTTGCAACACTAAGAATTGTATATTTCAATTGTATGCAAGGATTGGCATTAGGGTCCAAATATACACCCCAATCACCTTGGTGTATCCAGCTAATAAGGCTGTCCCCTTTCTTCGAGACGTACACTTTACCAGACACAAATCTAGATTTATACTCTATAAGACCTATAAAATAACCATGTAATTTTATAGGTTTCTCACCATACGCCAATGGAATGATATCAGGTCTTAAAAGAGATACTTTACCTTTTAGCTTGCTAATAAAAAACTCATTGGAAATAATTGTGATTCTGGCACCTGCGTCAAATAGTACCTTGGTTTTTTCCCCATCAACAAATATTTCATCAACAGGATTAGGTCTTTTTTGTGAGTTTTCCCCACTTTTCCCAATAGTTTGAACAACTTCAATATCACAATCAGATCCAGAAGAAGCTTTCTCAAAAATGTCTACTTCTTTTACCATAGATCTAGATTTTGTTTTACACAAGGCAGTGACATGACCTCTCAACCTACATTTAGAACAGGTTTGTTTGAGAGCTGGACACTTTTTGTCATTTGCAAGATGACCTGGCTTGCCACATCTAAAACATTTAAGCTCAGATCCAGACTTTTTAAAATCTGACTTAGTAGTATCCTTAACATATTTATTGCTTTTACTCTTTACTACTTGAACTTTGTTCTCTTTCTCACTATTTTTCTTGATTATAGCCACACATTTAAGAGAATGCTCAATACGCTTAGCAACAGCTAATACCTCTTCAAGTGGAGGCTCATCTTTTAACCATAACTCATCTCTAACTTTTTCTATTCCACAACCAAACATTAATTGATCGCGAATGCGTTCATCAATGAGAGCTCTAAACTTGCATGACGATGCAAGCTTCCTTAAACGAGTTACATAAGTTTCAGTGGACTCTTCATCATTCTGCATACACTTTGTGAACTGGTATCTTTCAAGAATGGTACTGACCTTGGGTAAAAAATGCAAATCTAATTTTTTATGATGATTTCATATTTGTTTAAGCCATTAGCTTCTGAAGAAGACAAATTGGGTAAGTCATCAAAAATATCCTGACCTCCAGACCCTAAACAGTGAAGTAATAGCGAGGATTTTCTTTCAACACTGAGGGAAGGCCCACATACTTTAGCATATCGTTCAAAAACTACCTTCCATTTTTTCCATTTGATTGGAGGTTCACCTGGACTAAGATCCCATCCATATGCAAGATAAACAAGCATCAACTGACTAACATTAGAATCTTCTCATGTCTGCCTATTGCATGACATACTAAATGACATCCTTAATATTCTATATTACAAACCTTAAAGATACAGTGCTAGATATCACAAAGTATGATTGGAATGGGCAATGCATACAGAGAAGCTACGAGAGTGAATGCTGGATCAGTGAACCCCCGGGTAAATGCTTCTGTCGTACATTATTATACACGTGGTTATGCTGTGCGATCTCAGCTGTGGGGAGGTCTTTTAGTGGCTTCTGGACTGCTCATTGTGCTGTTGAGTGGATGTGTGAGGCCATTTTTTTCTCAGCCACATTGTTCTCTGTGACCTTCCTGTCATTTGTATGTTGCACTAGCACCGCCGGACCGGGTGTTTGGTTGAGAAAGGTTCACGTGCCAGCTTGCCTGCATGCAAGCACAATTTGTGGAAGTTTGGATAACTGCTGAGGGGAATTGAGAGCGGCAGTGTTTGTGTTGCTCTCTCAGTGCCATTGGCTGCCAAACAATAAATCTTATTCCCTCTTACTGTCTCTATGGATCTCCTCATTTCAACAAGTTGGCAATAATTGAGCTGGCCCTGGTGTCCTGGATTCACATTTCTCATCTCGTCATGGTGTCTCTGCCTCCTTCGTCCAAATTGTGTTTTCATTTAAGCTCTTCCTGGTGCTTGTACAAAGGACCACAAAAAAACATGTCATTATTAGTGCTATGTGCATGGCTATACGCATTATGCAGGAACTGATTTTCTTTATTTTTCTTTTTAAATTCTTCTCAGTACTTTCCATTGGTTGTGGGCACTTCTTTTGGACCATGATGATGTGCCCACCATTCATTTTACCGCATTAGAATGGAATTCTTTGTTGCTAATGACTTCTTTGCTGCTTTTAAATTCACTATTACGTTATTTTCAGAGTTTTAACTGCATAGTTTTACTTATAGAAGGCCCATATTTTTGCCTACATAATGCAATCAATACATCCTCCATCTCGTTCCTTGGAACTTCCTGGTGCACCACCTCTTTAGTAGAAAGACTGTTACAGATTATTTATTATTTATATTGAATCTACTGATGCCAACATTTTAGAACGTTTTAAAAAAGTTAATCGTACGCCATTACCTTGGCAAAGAAGGGCAGTTCATTTTTGAGCAATTGCTAGTATGTATGCTTTAGAAGGCGAATAATTTATTGAATTTCAAGTGGCGGTCCAGAGAGTGTAGAAACATTTTGCCATGCAAAAGTCTTATTGTCATATATAAATGTAACAATAAGACCACTCGGACAGAAAAGCTGCTATGTTTAAAAAACCTTTCCTTGCGGAGGCTGTTGATGCTGGTACTATGGTTTAATCTTCTCAGGCTGAAGTGAAAACCATAAAAAGGAATTCTGAGGATTTTGTTTTCAACATTCAAACAAACTTCAGTCTTCCAGGTCGGCACGTCTATCATCTAAATCTGAAGAAGCAATTGGTCCAAGCAAATAATTTTGTGCATGTTTTAGATGTGGCTCTCCATGACATGCTGCAAATTTCAAGCTCTTAAGAATATGTGCAACCAATGAGGTGCAGTTGGTCATTTTGCTAAAGTGTGTATGAAGAAGAGGGTTTAAATAATGAAATTAATGAATCTTCTGAAGAAAATGAGCTACATCATAGTCTTAAATATCTTCCCCAGATGCATCAAGGCCAGATTCTGCGAATTCCAAATTGCAAAAAATATTGTATCAAAATTTAGAATTCGCAGAATGGGATGCATCAAGAAAAGCGATTGAAAAAGCGAATCGCAGTCGGCCGCAATTGCCGATTGCGATTTTTGCTAAATCGTCCAAAAATCGCAGAATCGGCCATTTCCCATGTTGAAATTGCGATTTCGCAATTACCAAAATCGCAAATTGCGATCTCGCTAATTGCGAGATCGCAAAAACGGGAAGTCGCATTTCGAGCACAATGATGACATCACAACCAGGAAGTAGGCAGTTCCCTCACTCATTCTGAGCGCAGAAAATGAGAGTGGAAGAAGCACAGCACAGAGCTCCACCAGACACATCCTGCAGCACCACAACAGGACACACTCACAAACCAGAATGTCCCTGGAAGCAGCAGGCAGCAGTGCACCTGGCAGAAAATGCAAAATAAAATTTTCTGAGCAGGAGTTGGAGTTCCTCATCGATGGTATAAGCAGGGACCATGACAGGCTGTTTGGAAAGGAATAGCGGAAGGTGCCTGAAGCCGACAAAAGGCGCATTTGGCAGCGCATCCGGTCCAAGGTGAACTCTGTTGGAGTGACCCAGCACTCCATTGATGAGCTGAAGAAGCGGTGCTACGACCTCAAAGGTTGTGCCAAAAAGTGCATTGCTGAGTGGCTGGGGGAGCAACATGCCACGGGAGGAGGAGACCCCACAGTTGCGCCCAACACTCCACTTGAAGACCTGGTGAAGGACACACTCAACTCTGCAGCCTGCGTGGGGTTACCCGGCTGGACACCTCCCGACCCACCCAACAATCCCAAGGTAAGTGCCATGCTCCTGCAACCCAGTCCTATTTCAATGCCCATGCCTCCAGAGCTAACCATTTGATAACCCCAGTAATGTAGGCTATGCACAGCTGAAATGCCATATTGCATTGTGGGACCTGTAGTGTGACAATAGTTCCCGGATAGCCACACACAGCCAGACCTGTCAGGTGAAACATATCCCTAAAGCCAGTCAGGGAATGCAAGCCTCCATGCATGTTGCAACATCCCATGTGCAAGATACATATCATTAATCATGCACCCATTTACATCACAGGTGCTGCAGAACAACCCAGCACAGACAGTGAGGCACTCCAGATTGAGGAGAACCCTGGGGAAACCGAGGTAGAGGCCATCCTGCCCCACGACCTGGACCATCACAACCACCAGTACCAGTACCACCACCTCCCCATGCGGACAGGGCCACCCCTGCAGCCACAGGAGGACAGCAACCACCCCATGTGACACCCATGGCAGTGGTACAGGCCACACCACCACCCAGGAGGCAGACATGGCGCACAGCCACTGTGCGTTTGCAGTCCAGCGGACTGATGAGGCATCAGCGCAACGTGTCAACACGTGCTGGCAGGGGGGAACATGTCCAAGATCCTGGGCTGGGCATAGAACGTCGGATGCTATCTGTCCACCAAAAGCAGGCATGGCACATGGCAACCATGCAGCTGCAGCTTTATAAGACAGAGTGCACGTGAGCCAGCTCACGGAAAGCGTGTAGGTGCTGACGGCTGCTGTCAGGGAGAACTGCCAAATCATGGTGTCACAGCAGGACATCACCTGCCGCCGCCACCGCCAGCTGCTGAGCCGGCTGTCAGCATACACCAGATCAAACCATCTGATTGGTAATGCGACCTCCCAACTTTTGTGCCGGTCCCTGGCGATGCAAATTTAGATGATGCAATGCTGCCAGGACGTTGGAACAGGTCACAACAGCTGTCCAGAATCAGCAGGCGTGTGGCCATGGCCATGCAAGGGGGGAGGTGATGCCAGTGAGGGCACATCAAGTCTCAGCAGCCTGTCCGTGCAAGTGGAAACCATACGCCGCCGCAGCACCAGGCCCAGTGCAGCATCACAGGCCAATACTGGTGAGGAGGATATGGAGAAGCGACTGGGTGCGTCCGGCCGGAGGCGCCAGTGAATCTATGTACTCTAGCAGCAGTGCCATGCTGATAAGACAGTGTGAAAACAAAATGGGGGTTGGCTCTGATCAGCAAGGCTGAGCCTATACAACAAGTAACAAAAGAAGTGCCAGTGCTGATGACATTTATTCAATTATCACTCTTAGTATCCACACCAAGAAGGCTAATTCAAAATGGGGTATTTGCTTATTACTCGCAATTTTTTTTTTTTTGTGAAAATTAACAATTTTTACACAATTTTTTATATTATAAAAAGAGAAGCATATAAGAAATGAGGACACATCAACAAACCACATTCAATAGAAACTTCATGCATTCTAAGCCTTCAATCATATCACAATCGCCGCAACATTCATCACATTCGTACCTCAATCAATCATACCACATACTACCACTATAGTAAAACAGAAGATCTACTGGTTCTGCACAAGTTTTTCAAACATTTAGTGCAATTTTAAGAAGTCACATTCCTATCTGTTGGTGAATTTAGAATCATACATTAGAGCTTTATACAGTCCAAGGTAATGTACGTAGGATGGTGAGAGATCAGGGAGAGAAATGCCCCCTAGATACTCTAGCAGACCAGTAGAACAAGGGCCTACGCGATTCAAATCCCCTATTGGTCGTCAGGGATTCTCATCAGGGCCTCAGACACTAAAAGTAGAGAGAGGAAAGAAACATAACAGAGAATATTTTTAGAAAAAGGGCGAAGAAAAACATCTTTAGAATTGCACATCAGCAGTCTAACACTATAGGCATACACCTCAAGGGAACAAACAATATCAATGAACTATTCAAACGCGTGGAGGTTGAAAAACATGGAAACCGGGGGGCCAACTATTGTTGCAGCAGGGGGTTCAAACCATGTGGGAAAAACTTACTAACCCAATGACTGGATTTGTGGTCTAATGAAGGCATAGACTGGAGGCTTCTCTGGAAAGAAAGGACCTGAAAAATCAAACAACTAGACATGTGTTTCAAGATAGTTGTCATTTTTCAGTAGAGAGCAGCTGAACATTTTGTGGGTACTGTAAATGTTGCCAAATGTCTTTTCAGGTCTCTGTACCACTCACTGGTTGCAGGTGCATCAGCCAGAGCTTGTCAGATCATTAACTAAAGGGAGCCTTTTCAAAACTCACATACCAGCACTCAGTTCACCCTATGCATCATGGTATATGCAGTGCATAATCACACTTTCTTCAGTGACAATCTTTAGTCTTTAGCAGCATTGCCAGCACCCCACAATGTCACGTATTACTCTCTACTGAAGAAGGACAGCCATGCTGAAACATGTGTCTAGAGATACACAGCACTGACTTCACCAGCAAGGGTGAATACTAAAGACTTTCAACTGAAGTAAGTGTTGTCATGTACTGCATTTACTACAATGTGTAAGAAATAGGTTTGTTGGTTGACTAGGGTGTGAGCTCCGGTCAAGTCGCAACCACAATCCTTGTCAGGGTGAGGCAAAAACCAACCCTAAATTAACCTGTTCTCAACCCTATAATAGATTGGCACAGAGCAGTCAGGCTTAACTTAGAGTCAATGTGTAAAGTATTCATGCAACACTTAAAACAGTAATACAGTAACAACACCACATTAAAAAGATCCCAAACCAACTTACGAATTTAGAGTCCACTTTAATATATTAAAAAAGGCCAAAATAACAAAAATCCAATCAGTAGAACTGGAGATATGCAATTTTAAGGATTTCAGTAAAAATTTTGCATAAAAGTACTGTGGATATCTGGTTACGCCAGACCAGGACAAAGTCACAAGTTAGGTTGACCACAATGGACCATGGACCGGACTGCAGGGACCAGGTTAGGCCCGCTCAACAAAGTATCTTCAATCTGGGTAACCGGTCTGTGCAGCATTGTGTTGCGAGGCTCTGCATCATCTTTCGTCAGTTCTGAGGAAGCTGTGCTAAGAGGCTTTGCAGGGCTTGATGACACTTTGCATAAGCTTGGCGGGGCTTTGTGTTGCTTGTCATTTGTTCCTATGGAGCTGGCATCTCGGCAGTGATTTGCATTGCTCTGTGTAGATCGTGATGCGGCTAGCAGCTGTGCAACGATGCTTTGAGGGCCTATGCATCTCTTGGCATAGATTCCAATGGGAACCACAGCTGTGCTTGGGGGTGGCACCTTCAGGCCCACTTTCAATGGTCCAGGAGTGGAGGTGACTCCACTTGAAAGGTTATGACTCACAGATGGGAGGGCCCAGGTGCTGGGTTCCAGGTTGTTGGAAGCCTGCTATGTCTCTGAGGCTTCTGATCACGAGACCAGCCAATTAGTTCCTTCAGAGCCACAGAAGTGTACTTAATATATGGTGTCTGAGGTCCAGTATTTCTATACAGTTGTTACTTTGAAGTGGGTAGAATCTTGTAGAGGCGTGCCTTTGGAGCGTACAGTTACCCTGCCTTCCTGGCACTCGCTCCAGACTAATTACAGATGGTATGCTGCCCCCTGTGTGGAGATAGGACATAGCCTATTCAAGTGTAAGTGGACCTGCGCTCAGCTCCTCCCTCCTATCCTGCCAGTGATGGCCCATTTAGTCACACCTAAGCTCCCCATTGCATGGGGCTGTCTAGGAGGAATACACAAAGCCCAAGAGTTACCCACACCCAGTCATGTGGCTTGGAGATAGGCTGCAGGCACCAAGTGGCTAAGGAAAAAATGACGACTTTCTAAAAGTGGCATTTTCAAGATTGTAATTTAGAATCTGACTTCATCCCAAATTAGGGTTTTAAATTCCAATTGAGAAGAATTAGTTCCGGATCACTTGGGCAGTTATAAAGGGAACTACAATCGTCCAGTTTAACTGCGGGGAACAATCTCCCCGTTTGAGAATCGACGCGCCAACAATGGGCGAGGTCGTCAAGGGGAGCCTTCACAGCAAACTGCAGTCGCTTCCCGGGGAGATTGTTCCCCGCAGTTAAACTGGACAATTGTAGTTCCCTTTATAACTGCCCAAGTGATCCGGAACTAATTCTTCTCCGGATCTCCACTGCAGCCCTCAACGGATACCGGCCGGTACCTGCTGCGAGCCTCCCGCCGATCGTGGCTATCATGGCTAGGAATAATTAGGCTTTATACAAGTCCTGATGATGATCCCTGTAACTGTGTAGTGGGATCGAAACGCCGTCGACACTTGCTACACCATATACTGTTTTGTGTATTCATCACTATAACTAGAGTAATGGTGTGAATGCTAATTCTGTTATTGCTATCTGCACAGAAATATAAGAGCTTTTTGCCTAAAACTCTTCTCTACTCTCTATCCCCTCTGCTAACCATGACAATCTGTAAACGTGTGGGTACAGGCTTGTGCCCCCCTCCAAAAAATTGTTGAAGGTATTTTATAAATACTGTGTTGAGAATTAAATATTAGACCTCTGCCCGGCTGGGCAAGTCAACTGAGAATATAGCATCCATTGTGTCTATATTTATCTTTTGTGTGTAATTATCTCTCTACATAGGACCACTGTTGTTTCCACTCCTAAACTAACTCTAAGCACTAATACAACTAACCTAATCTAAATTAACTGGGAACAAATGAATGATAACCTAAACTACGTACCATAATTATCCTAAAAATGTAACAACATATCTAAGACATGCACTCCACTCCCACCCTTAAAGAACATCATGAGACTGGACAAAGACATCTAAGCTATACATAAACTAACAGCACAGTTGTCCTACACACATACATATTTTTTTTATTTATTATTTTTTATATGACAAAAAAGACATCAACCCCCCCACCCAAAGGAAATGTATCCCCAAATACTGTAGGAGAATAAATGACTAAAACTACCTTAAAATCTAACACTAACTATACCTACAGTACAACTACACTACCTAACACTTTAAATACTTACCTAACACTAAGAACAATAAAGAATATAGGGGGAAGACGGGGATGGGGCTCAATATGTCCAGTAAATATGGGAGACCCAGGGCTGCCTTCATGTCCTGCAGGTGCCGGGTATGCTACACCATTTCCCTCCAAATTTCTGCTAACAAAACATTATTGTCCATGATTGAGCGCCTGTCCCGCACAGTGAATGGCACCACCTGATCTGCTGGGGCAGGCGGCATTGTCCCTTGTGTGTGTGATGTTGAAGGGGGATATGTTGCACCCTGTCCATGCCGGGAGCCACGCCTGTCGCCGGAGGGGCCAGGGATGGCCTGTATGACACTCTGCCTACTGGGGGGACAATACCTTGGGCACCGATTATCAAAGCCCAGCTGCCCGGTCTTCTTGGTACCTCCGTGCCATGTTGCGATATCCGGTGGCGATCTTGCGGATATGGAGGTACCGGTCCTTCCACACCTTGAAGGGATGTGACTCCTCTTGTGAAATGTTATTTGTAAAATAAGATCAATGACAAAATATGAGTTATTATGACTATGTAAATGTTCTCCATTGAACACAGAAATACAAGGTCAGTGAAACGTGGGATCCTACACTCTAAAGTAACATTTTGAAGTTAG
Organism: Lissotriton vulgaris; assembly: GCF_964263255.1. Lineage (NCBI taxonomy): Eukaryota > Metazoa > Chordata > Amphibia > Caudata > Salamandridae > Lissotriton > Lissotriton vulgaris. The sequence continues at coordinate 1,821,944,820 of NC_141685.1, forward strand.
AAAGAGACCTGGACAATGAAATGTTGAATACAGGATCAGTAACAACATGCAGGGGAGACTGACATGACAGTGCATGGCATGTGACATGTAGAGTCACAACCAAATGAGACTGTCATTGTCTAATGATGGTGCTGTGACATACCCTGTCTGAGGGTGATGTTTACAAGGAATTTGAGGAGTGAGACATTGGCCCTCCTGGTGTAGCACCTCGCTCATACTCTTCTGTAACACACTGCTGCATCATAGGTACTATATTCAGGTGCAGCCCTGCCTGTCTGCCAGCGACGGTGTGAAATTCATCAACTCAGCGCCAACACAGGCACCTTTGCACAAGAGTGCAAGGGTGTCTGTGTGCACGTGAGGCTTATTTATGTGTATTAAGGTTACCCTTCCTGCACAGGAGCAATCCTGGAAATGCCTTACTTACACTTACATTTGTACTGCGACAAGCAGCACACATGGAAACATGTTAAGTTGTTGAACATTGAGTTGTATATGAGATGTGGTCCCTCTCTCCAACACAACTTCACAATAAGTGGCGCGGTGCTGGCAAGAGGGGGAAAACAACTTTACTCACATTTTTTAAATTTTCATGTCTTTGATCCACCATTTTTACTCAACTGGCAATTTTACAACGCAAAGGTTCACATCACAAACTGTTACAATGCATTCCCCAAAGTAACAGGCCCCTGGAGTCATAATGGTAATTCTGTTAGTATATGGAATGCATTTTAACGGATACTGTTGGCAAGGCCTGCATTGTAAAATATATTGTGCAGAAATTACCGCAGAGCAAAAGCATGCATGGTAAATGCATGCAGAGTAATGTCACAAATTTGTTGAGAGTGGCTTGTACATTTGCCGGAGTCTAACAGGGTAATGACCCCAAGGAGACAGCTTGGCAACACCATTGCATGGGTAAAACATGCCAATGAGATACACAGGCCATCTTAGCTAGGTGTTTGTGGAGAATAGGACACGTTACAACACAAATTTTTACTACGCATCCCTTTACAATGTGGTTTTTACATCGCAACATCCATAACAATGCATGATTTTATAACGCACTAGACTTACAACGCAACTCATTCCATTACAACGCATACCATTACAATTCATACCATTACAACGCATAATACTTGTAGGGCAACAGTAGTGTAAGTGTTGGATAGTGTAGGGGTAAAAATTACTATTCTCACTCCATTGAGTGCAAGAGCAGGGTAAGTGTTGGATAGTGTAGGGGTAAAAATTGCTATTACCACTTCAGTGAATGCAACAGTAAGGTAAGTGTTTGATAGTCTAGGGGTAAAAATTACTATTCCCACTTCAGTAAGTGCAACAATGTGATAAGTGTAGGATAGTGTTGGGGTAAAAATTACTATTTCCCATTACTTACCTTAAAATGCATCGTGATGGCATGCGTTGTAGTGACATGCATTATACTGACTTGCGTTGTAATAGCATACAATGTAAACAATGTTGCATTGTAATGACTGCGTTGTAAAGGTAGTGTGTTGTAATGACTGCGTTGTAGTGGTTGTTTCCCATTTGTTGAACGTGCCATTGATATCCTTGGCTTGTAGCTACGCCATGCTACTTCTGTGAAGCAGGTATGCAGCATACCTACAATAAGACTGTGCAGACCTGTGTCTGACCACGCACGGCCTGAAAACAAATACCTCCTTGAGCATGATCAGGCCTACTTGCACAGTCATCTCATTCAAGGATGTACATGCATTCCATGTCTGGTCATACTTATCAGCAACACCACTCACATGTCTCCTCTCATATCTGTACGCTCTGTAATCCACATGCATGTGCTGTAGTGACAGAACCCATATGTATCGCTTGCATCTGTATCACTGTCTAGGGATGTGCAAAGTTACATCTTAATGACATATGCATTCCTCTATCTTCACTTACTGAATTGTACACACTTCACACTTCCCCAAAACATCTTTACACTGAAGGCAAGGTACAGCTGATGCACACCCATACTGCATACTGCAAAGTCAATGATTTCACACAGACATTCATCATATCTCACAATGCCTATATTTATTTGCTAATCTTACCAGTGGCGTGGGGGTCCTTGAAGGTGTCGATATCTCCCTGTGTTATGAGTTGTCTTCCAGCTGTGAGACATGAAAAGAAATGTGTGTTGATATCAGGTGTACAATCACATGTGTTGTATTCATCATACAATTCATCACCATCACTGACAATGCTTTGTGACTGTACTGTTGCAGTCCATGTTGAGTACATGATTGTGTCTACTTTGCCTGTCATTTCCACAAGACCGGAGAATGTTGAGTCATGCCAACAAGACGATGATGCTGTCAAATGTGCACATAATACTTGAGTGACACATTCCCAGGCTCCATTTCTCCCCACAAAATGATGTTATACATGCTCTGTGGACGAGAGCATCGTTGCAGATCGCACAAGGCTGAGTCATAACTGTTGGAGGTCTATGACACTCTGGAGATGTCCTATTTCCATAGAACAATTGTTCCTATATCATCCATAGAAACACAAAGCCTATGTACAAGGGCAGTGCACCTAAATTAGCAAAACAATGCAGGATGCATAATTACTCTTCCTTTTGTGCATCACACATGTCCAAAAAACAATTTCTTGTATTTCTTTATGTACAGTCACCCTGCCTGTACATGAACAATCTTTGCCCTGTACGCCCTATGGTGCAAGGGTGCCATCATTGGCACTACAGACCTAAGTGTTGCAAAAGCACAGGGGGAAATGCAAGCCTACACCCTAGGCTTGTACAAATGGTGCAGCATTGCGTTTCCTATGTAGCAAAGTTAGGCATGAAGGCATAACGTCTAACGCCTTGCTCCGCCACATTTGTGTGCATATACTCCATTGTGTCACCCACCGAATTTTTGCATTTTCGTATGAGTGTTCCTATATCAACTTTGAGGTTGAACTTACCACATTGTAGGCCAATGAGGATTCCAAGGTGGTCCAACAGGTCACCCTCAAGTCCGATGCAATCCTACCATCAGTGCTTCCATTGGCGGACAGTCCTGTCCGCACCAACGACATGCAGCATCTGTGCTCTCACACGCTCCCACCTGATCTTCTGTGCACAGACAGAATATCTAGAAAGGATACGACCACCACTCTCCACCATCAATGGCAGGCCAGAGGAAGCCCTCCAATGCCCCCTCTAACATCCTGCCCTCCCTACCCGCACTCGCCATCTCCCAGCACACACCTAAACCCACTCCTACTAAAAGAAAAACCCAAATATATGCCCCAAAAACTATTAATTATTTAAACTACTGCTTAGACTAACACCCAACAAGTTTGAGGACTAGACGCAAAAAACTATTAAAAACAAGTGCACAACACTTCACAGAGACACTATCGACAGTGCACAGGACACAGCAACTCTCTCAATCCAAAATCTGCAGCACACAACACCAAACACCTCCAGCACTCTCTACAACCACCACTCTCCACCATCAATAGCAGGCCAGAGGAAGCCCTCCAATGCCCCCTCTAACATCCTGCCCTCCTTACCTACACCCACCATCTCCCAGCACACACCTAAACCCACTCCTATGAAAAGAAAAACCCAAATATATGCCCCAAAAACTATTAATTATTTAAACTACCACTTAGACTAACACCCAACAAGTTTGAGGACTAGACGCAATAAACAATTAAAAACAAGTGCACAACACTTCACAGAGACACTATCAACAGTGCACAGGACACAGAAACTCTCTGAATCCAAAATCTGCAGCACACAACACCAAACACCTCCAGCACTCTCTACAATCACTAGCAATGTGCTCAAAAGAGAAAGTGAAAGTGTACAGCACTCCTCCAGTAAGCAGGAAACATGCAGACATCACTTCCTGTGTGTTTGCAGCACATTTTTTGACTATGCATTGAAAGGATGTACATGCATTCCATGTCTGGTCATACTTATCAGCAACACCACTCACATGTCTCCTCTCATATCTGTACGCTCTGTAATCCACATGCATGTGCTGTAGTGACAGAACCCATATGTATCACTTGCATCTGTATCACTGTCTAGGGATGTGCAAAGTTACATCTTAATGACATATGCATTCCTCTATCTTCACTTACTGAATTGTACACACTTCACACTTCCCCAAAACATCTTTACACTGAAGGCAAGGTACAGCTGATGCACACCCATACTGCATACTGCAAAGTCAATGATTTCACACAGACATTCATCATATCTCACAATGCCTATATTTATTTGCTAATCTTACCAGTGGCGTGGGGGTCCTTGAAGGTGTCGATATCTCCCTGTGTTATGAGTTGTCTTCCAGCTGTGAGACATGAAAAGAAATGCGTGTTGATATCAGGTGTAAAATCACATGTGTTGTATTCATCATACAATTCATCACCATCACTGACAATGCTTTGTGACTGTACTGTTGCAGTCCATGTTGAGTACATGATTGTGTCTACTTTGCCTGTCATTTCCACAAGACCGGAGAATGCTGAGTCATGCCAACAAGACGATGATGCTGTCAAATGTGCACATAATACTTGAGTGACACATTCCCAGGCTCCATTTCTCCCCACAAAATGATGTTATACATGCTCTGTGGACGGGAGCATCGTTGCAGATCGCACAAGGCTGAGTCATAACTGTTGGATGTCTATGACACTCTGGAGATGTCCTATTTCCATAGAACAATTGTTCCTATATCATCCATAGAAACACAAAGCCTATGTACAAGGGCAGTGCACCTAAATTAGCAAAACAATGCAGGATGCATAATTACTCTTTCTTTTGTGCATCACACATGTCCAAAAAACAATTTCTTGTATTTCTTTATGTACAGTCACCCTGCCTGTACATGAACAATCTTTGCCCTGTACGCCCTATGGTGCAAGGGTGCCATCATTGGCACTACAGACCTAAGTGTTGCAAAAGCGCAGGGGGAAATGCAAGCCTACACCCTAGGCTTGTACAAATGGTGCAGCATTGCGTTTCCTATGTAGCAAAGTTAGACATGAAGGCATAACGTCTAACGCCTTGCTCCGCCACATTTGTGAGCATATACTCCATTGTGTCACCCACCGAATTTTTGCATTTTCGTATGAGTGTTCCTATATCAACTTTGAGGTTGAACTTACCACATTGAAGGCCAATGAGGATTCCAAGGTGGTCCAACAGGTCACCCTCAAGTCCGATGCAATCCTACCATCAGTGCTTCCATTGGCGGACAGTCCTGTCCGCACCAACGACATGCAGCATCTGTGCTCTCACACGCTCCCACCTGATCTTCTGTGCACAGACAGAATATCCAGAAAGGATACGACCACCACTCTCCACCATCAATGGCAGGCCAGAGGAAGCCCTCCAATGCCCCCTCTAACATCCTGCCCTCCCTACCCGCACCCGCCATCTCCCAGCACACACCTAAACCCACTCCTACGAAAAGAAAAACCCAAATATATGCCCCAAAAACTATTAATTATTTAAACTACTGCTTAGACTAACACCCAACAAGTTTGAGGACTAGACGCAAAAAACTATTAAAAACAAGTGCACAACACTTCACAGAGACACTATCGACAGTGCACAGGACACAGCAACTCTCTCAATCCAAAATCTGCAGCACACAACACCAAACACCTCCAGCACTCTCTACAACCACCACTCTCCACCATCAATAGCAGGCCAGAGGAAGCCCTCCAATGCCCCCTCTAACATCCTGCCCTCCTAACCTACACCCACCATCTCCCAGCACACACCTAAACCCACTCCTATGAAAAGAAAAACCCAAATATATGCCCCAAAAACTATTAATTATTTAAACTACCACTTAGACTAACACCCAACAAGTTTGAGGACTAGACGCAATAAACAATTAAAAACAAGTGCACAACACTTCACAGAGACACTATCAACAGTGCACAGGACACAGAAACTCTCTCAATCCAAAATCTGCAGCACACAACACCAAACACCTCCAGCACTCTCTACAATCACTAGCAATGTGCTCAAAAGAGAAAGTGAAAGTGTACAGCACTCCTCCAGTAAGCAGGAAACATGCAGACATCACTTCCTGTGTGTTTGCAGCACATTTTTTGACTATGCATTGAAAATCTGCACGCTAATTGGTTTACAGGTAATGTTTTGAGTAGTTCAATGTGTGTAGCAATAGACCTTCCATCACGATTATTTAAAAAACATTGCATTAACGTTAATGTGGCCATATTTTGCACGCTATGTTTTACATATAAACAGTATTAGATGTAAAAAGCATATCTGACCCCAAATGACACCCTAAAAAGCATATCTGACCCCAAATGACAACCAAGAAAGCATATCTGACCCCAAATGACACCCTAAAAAATATACCTGACCCCAAATGAAACCCTAAAAAGCATATCTGACCACAAAAGCCATACACACACTCAAAATTACAATTGTACAATACTTCATGCAAAATGTTTGACTTTCACTTGTCTGAGAGATGTACTTATGCAGAGAATAAACCTGTAAACAAGTAAGGTGTGTTGTGTTGTTTTATTGCACAACCTGTGCTTAGGTGCATTTTACACATTAATTATACACAGGACTGTCACAATGTGACGTGCTCAGGTGAAGAAATTATTTATGATTCTGTTCCTTTGGGCAGTTCCTGAGCAGAAACTGTGGGGTGTGCAGCACCAGCCTCATCTTTTTCATCATCCTCGGCATCGTCAGGTGGGTGCATATGGCACTTGGATCCATGGGGCATTGGTGTGTACACATATACTGTGCAACACACAACATGCTATGATTGTCTTGCACACTATTTCCGGGCTGTACAGCAGTCTGCTACATGTGATGTCCAGGCACCGGAAACGTGACATTAGCACGCCAAAGGTGTGCTCTGCAATGGCCCTGGTGAGTCCAAGGGCCAAATTATACTGCCTCTGGGCATGGGTGTTTGTGGCTCGGAGGGGTGTCATCAGCCATGGCGAGAGTGCATATCCTTGATCACCTGTAATATGTAATGGATAGATGAGTCCATTAGTTGTTGTTCATGCTGTGTTTGCAGTGTTCATATTTTGTGATGTGTGAATTGTGCTACTTTGGATTACAGGTTAGCCATGTGTAGCTTTAAACAATTAACCAGCATCAATGCAAATTATATTGCCTCACGCCTGCTCATCCCTCTCCCCAAGCCTCTTTTATTGTGGGTGCTGCGTGTTTGCATCACTGGCACTCCAATCTGCCCCCTCTTCTGCAAGCCAAACGCAAACAGCAGCAGGTACCCAGGATCTCCTGACATCTAGTGCTATGACTCACCCGCCATCCTCAAAGTAAATGCTAGGATAATGTACAACTGCCAATAGGCCACACCAGTTATAAATCATGTCCAGTTCTCTTGCTGCTGCTGATGCAAGACCTTCACCATCGTACAATACCTGCACTTCAAGATCTAGACCAGCCACAAAGCATCACTCTGCGGCACACTCACCTGCAGAGCCCCCGGAGGCCAGCACCACTTCGGCCACACCAGCAACATTATCACACACCACACCATCTACTCCATGAACTAAGTACTCATTTCCGAGCTGAGCTTTCACCTCACAAACCACAACTCCAACTCCAGTACCCTCTGGCCAAAGCTTGCAAACATCAATCTGACACAACTCTTCACCACACTGACCCACAAGTCAGGACACACCCTCAAACCCATCTTCACATGTGTCCACTTCACCTACATCACTTAACCCACATGGCGTAACCACCACTGCATACACAACCTTGTGGAAACACTCAAGGCACCCAAGTCCACAGCCCGCCACACGGTAAGGAAATTGATCTGAGTCACAGAGGAGCTGCTCCACTCCACCATCAGCTGCAACACCTACACCACTTCAGTCGACACTGACGGCGCTGCCAGGGATTTTCACACATGGATCTACAAATGTGCATACAAACTTGCCCCGCTATGCAACTCCGACTTACAGCGTGCAAGAAAATCTGCGTCAGTCACAACCAACCTCCAAGATGCCAGATGCATCTGTAGACACATGGAGAAGAACTAGAGCAACATCAAGACACACAAAAGACTTCACTACCTACAATGCCACCCAGCTCATACCTTCCCTCACCAAGGCGCACACAACCACCAGACTGGGCTTCCAAGAAGAATTGCAGGAAGTTGTGACATGGATGATCAACAGCTGCCTGGTACTGTATGCGGCAAAGACATAGGTCCTCATCCTCATAAACACCCCATCAGCATGTGACAACGCCTGGTGTGCCACCACCTTCGGCAACCCCCAAACGTCCCCAGGTACCTAGGCATCATACTCAACTCCTTCCTCTCCATTAATCAACATGTCTACGCCGTGGCCTCCAGCTGCTTTAACACCCTCTGCATCCTCCATGAGCCCTTCAAATGGATCCCCCACGTGTCAAGAAAAACAGTCACCCACGCCGTCATTAACATCAGACTGCAGTACGGAAACGCTATATATCTGCACACATAGACAAGTCTGTGCTCTGCAAGCTCCAGACTGTACAGGACACCACCGCAAGACTCTGCCTTGTGTTCATAATTTCCTCATAGGTCCAGACCCTCCACTGCACAGTTATATGATGTTAGAACGCCTTCCGTTGCAACGCATGCCTTTACCATGCATGCATTACAACGCGAATACCATTACCACGCTTAACCTTTACCACGAAAATGCCTTTACCACGCATATCTTTACAACGATTTTCGTTGTAAAACCATGCATAGAAATTGAATATTTTTGGTAAAGGTTATCTCTGATCCCTGCCCCAATTCATTTTTCTGCTCCCCTGCGCCCACCCCTCTCCAGCTCTCTTTTTTTGGTACAATATCCCTTCCCTGTATCCCTCTGCGACCCCCCGCCCCCATTACTTCTAATAAATACCCATGTCCTTAACACTACAAATCTTGCCCTGTGCGATTCCCCCACCCACAAACCCTTTTTTCAAATTCCCCTCCCCTGAACCCTTTAAATTTACCACTTCGCTACACATCCCCGTCATCCCTTAAATTTTTAATTTCTTAAACTAAAATCCCCCTTACCTCTCCACGTCCTCTCCTCTCCAAGCTCTTCCAATCTCGTTGCACGTCGTAAAGAGGAGTCGGAAGTGTCTTTCCGTTTCCTATAACAACGCCGATTGCCTCCACATCGGAACGGAAACTGGTGCGTTTTTTGGGGGGGAGAAACCCCCACCCCCCTTTTTGAATTGCACGCTTTTTTTGTGGGTGGGGGAGACCCCCAAGCCCCCTTTTTAGGGCTCGGCCTACGTCACCTCTTCATCAGAAGTGGGGCGGAGCTCCGAGCCGTCTTGCTACTGGGCTCAGAATAGTGAAGTAAAAATTCCTCACTGCGCGAGATTTTTCCGTAGTTTATTTTGGAATCTGCATGCTAATTGGTCCTCGCAGTGCTGTGCTTCTAGTAGCCTTCACGCAATAGGCCATATGGATTTCAGTTTGTGCACTTCCTGCATATTCTTTGCGGTTACGCGCAGGGGAGTGCAATAAATTGTCAATTATGAGCTGTCACGGTGCCGCGGTAATTGAACCCAGATGTTTGGGGCGCGTTCACCAGTCTGCAGTGAGTTTGGTGGGCGCGCGTTCGTCTGCATCCTTTCATGTGTAAGTGTTGGCCTTTGAAGAGCTGGCTTGGTCGTGCGCCGACAATGAGACACACAGTCTTCATTACCCCACAAAGTATGTAAGTGCGTTTGTATTGGAGACAGTAACGTCCAGGTACGAAACTGAATTCTTTTCACTGGCTTACGAACAGTCCCACATTTTGCCGCATTCTCCTCATCTCATCAAAGGGGCTCATGTCTTGTTCAGCAACAAAACCAAACCTCCGAGAGCAGGAATGTGTTTCTGCATGGAGGGTCCGACAGTTGTGCTTGTGTGTCTACCCTTGGGCCGCATGACAATTAGGTTGATTGTAGGTGCAGGGATACACAGGCACTGCTCACACACACAGACACTGTTGACACACATGGACACTGCTCACACACACAGGCACTTCTCACACACACAGGCACTTCTCACACACACAGGCACTTCTCACACACAGGCACTGTTCACACACAGACACTGCTCGCACACAGACACTGCTCACACACACACACACTGTTCACACACACACACACCGGCACTGCGCACACACATAGGCACTGTTCACACAAAACAGGCAGTAGATATACACACACAGGCTGCTCACACACACCGGCACTGCGCGCACACATAGGCACTGTTCACACACACAGGCACTACATACACACACCGGCACTCTGCACACACAAAGGCGCACTGATCACACACAGGCACTGTTCACACACAGGTACTGTCCACACACAGGCACTAGTCACACATAGGCACTGTTCACACACAGGCACTGTTCACACACACAGACACTGCTCACAAAACAAATACACTGCTCACACACACAGGCACTTTTCACAAACACAGGCACTTCTCGCACACACAGGCACTTCTCACACACAGGCACTGTTTACACACAGACACTGCTCTCACACAGACAGTGCTCACACACACAGACACTGCTCACACACACAGACACTGTTCACACACACAGACACTGTTCACACACACAGGCACTGTTCACACACACAGGCACTACATACACACACAGGCTGCTCACACACACAGGCACTGCGAGCACACATAGGCACTGGTCACAGTGACTGCAGTGTGTGAGTGTGCAGGGTAAACAGTGTGAGTGTGCAGGGTGAACAGTGTGTAGTGAGTGCAGAGTGAGTGCGAGAGTTACTGTGAGTGCAGAGTGAGTGTGATAGTGACAGTGAGTGCAGAGTAAGTGCAGAATAACAGTGAGTGCAGAATGACAGTGAGTGCAGAGTGACAGTGAGTGCAGAGTGAGTGCGAGTGACAGTGAGTGCAGAGTGAGTGCAGAGTGACAGTGAGTGCAGAGTGAGCGCAGAGTGACAGTGAGTGCAGAGTGAGTGCAGAGTGACAGTGACTGTAGAGTGAGTGCAGAGTGACAGTGAGTGCAGAATGAGTGCATAGACAGTGAGTGCAAAGTGAGTGCAGAGTGACAATGAGTGCAGAGTGAGTGCGAGAGTGACTGAGAGTGCAGAGTGCTTGTAGAGTGACAGTGAGTGCAGAGTGACAGTGAGTGCAGTGAGAGCAGAGTGACAGTGAGTGCAGAATGAGTGCAGAGTTACAGTGAGTGCAGAGTGAGTGTGTGCAGAGTGAGTGTGTGCAGAGTAAGTGTGAGAGCAACAGTGAGTACAGAGTGAGTGTGATAGTGACAGTGAGTGCAAAGTGAGTGCAGAATGACAGTGAGTGCAGAATGACAGTGAGTGCAGAGTGACAGTGAGTGCAGAGTGAGTGCAAGTGACAGTGAGTACAGAGTGAGTGCAGAGTGACAGTGAATCCAAAGTGAGTGCAGAGTGACAGTGAGTGCAGAGTGAGTGCAGAGTGACAGTGAGTGCAGACTGAGTGCAGAGTGACAGTGAGTGCAGAGTGACAGTGAGTGCAGAGTGAGTGCAGAGACAGTGAGTGCAGAGTGACAGTGAGTGCAGATTGAGTGTGAGAGTGACAGTGAGTGCAAAGTGAGTGTAGAGTGACAGTGAGTGCAAAGTGAGGGCAGAGTGACAGTGAGTGCACAGTGACAGTGAGTGCAGAGTGAGTGCAGAGTGACAGTGAGTGCAGAGTGAGTGCAAGAGTGACAGTGAGTGCAGAGTGAGTGTAGAGTGACAGTGAGTGCAGAGTGAGTGTAAAGTGACAGTGAGTGCAGAGTGACTGCAGAGACAGTGTGCAAGGGTGCAGGGTGCACATTGTGTGAGTGTGCAGAATGAGTGTGCAGGATAAACAGTGTGTGACTATGCAGGGTGACATTGGGAGTGTGCGGGTGAGCAGTGTGTGAATGTGTAGGGGCAGTGTGTGAGTGTGCAGAAAACACCACACACACATACCACACACACACACCACACACACATACACCACACACACATAACACACACACAAACCACACACACCTCACTCTCTCAACACCACACACTCGTCACCACTCACCACAACACACTCACCACCACACACACACACCCACAGACTCACCCCCACAGACTCACCACCACACACTCACCACTACACACAAAACAACACACACAACAACACACCCCCAGCCGTCAATGAATGCTTTCACCAGGCACAAACACCAGCAACCATCAATGTACGCTTTCACCAAAAACAAACACGACCATGCATCAGTGCCGCTAAACACCCACGCACACAACAAACAATGTCAGTGCAACTTTCACCAAACACACACACATACCAACAGCTGACAGTGCATCAGCCACTCTTTCAATTGGCACAATCATCAACAGCTCTCTGTGCACCCTTTCACCAACCACACGCATTACCATCCAGCTCTGTACGCTTGACAGTCGCACTCAGTAACAGCTCTTACTGCACGCTACCACCAGTCATACACACCTCAAACCACCACTACACGCTTCCACCAAACACACACACCAACAGCCATCACTGCACAATTCCTACAGGCACACACATCCACAACCCATCAATGCACACACCAATTGATAACGCATCCACCAATTAATATTGTACCTATCGCACTATGCTGCACTTTAAAGATAATGCGTTAAAGTGCAGCATGCCACCATTGATAACATTCCAATCCAACATACATATCTCCAACACACACCACATGCTTCCACTCCAAAACACATGCCTAAAACACATTGCCATTTACAATGCTATTATCTCTAACTCAAACAAACCCGAGCCCTAATGCATTCCTAATGCGTGTTTAATTTTACCTTTAACACACATGCCTTTACTACGTATCTCGTAGTAAAGGTATGCATAGTAAAGGCTATTTGTGGTAACCACTCATGTGTTGTAATGCATGTGTGGTTATGGTTATGCATGAAAACGGCCGCGTTGAAGTGGCTGTTGTCCCATCGCACCTACTTGCTTCCCACCACTCCCAGCATGTGTAAATGTGTGGCGGAGGGTCTGTGCCTTTGGGGATAGTTTGTTTACAAGGCTATCCCCAGTAACCCTAGTCACTTGGGTTGTTGTGTATTGTAGGTGGACGTGTTATTAGACATGTTTTATGAAATTAGCTACATGTGCATTGTGACATTTGTGACTTCCATGATTGTGTACTTGAGGTTTGCGGTGTGTGCAGTTAGTACTTACCAATAAGTAGTGCATTTCCATATGTGCCATCATGAAACCGCTGGTTGATGATGGACTGGCTGATGATGTAGGAATCATGCACACTCCCTGGGAACTTGGCTATGACATTGGTGAACAATCCCCGGTGGTCCACAATTGCCTGTAAATTGATGGAATGTGTGTGCTTCCTGTTGTGGTATATGTGTGCAGTGTCCGCAGAGGGCACAAGTAGGACATGTGTGCTGTCAATTGACCCCAACACCTGCGGGAAGCCAACAGTGGAATAAAAGCCTTGCTTGGTCTCAAGCTGTTCCTGCGCAGTGTTGGCGAAGCATAGGTGATGGGGAAATACTGGCACCCTACCAGGAGCATATGAATGAAACTCACCAGACATAGCAGGTTTGCTCAGAAACAGAGTGAAATGTATTTAATGTTACCAAAAGCATGTATCATTGTTAATTAGCAAGGAAGAAGTCAGATCTGCCACCTTAGGGGCTCTCAGACCGCTTCTTCCCAGAGTGACAGATTTCTAGGTGTTATATACAGTATGAAATGCCATATCAGCGGAACTAGAATAAGGCACCAAGCCAAATATAGCTGACATGGATGTGCAATGTCTGCACCATGCAAAACAGCCAGATATGGGCAGACCAGAAAGGCAGGCTCTGCACTGTGTAACACTTGCATATCATGTAGTCAAAGACAAGCAAAGTGACCTCTAAGGGGGTACAGAATAGCTTGTTGAAGCTTGTCCAGTCAAGATCAGATAGGAAGCCCTTTTGAGCTCCAGGCCTCATGTTAATGTGATCTTATATAAGCAAGAAATCTTTGGAAGTACATGCAAATGAATTTATATGGATATTCATATATAATTTGTAACAGTAGGTGCTGGGGTGTCAGGCTGATGCCATCCAGGACAGTTGTGAGGAACCTTAATAGGGCTGTCTGTGAGACTTCACCAACTCTGGCAGTTGTTGGTTGGAATGTACCAGAGGCCAACATGTGCAGGGCTGCCAGCAGCTTTGATGTTGGTTCTCTGCTCTGTTGGTGCCTGCAGCCTGTGGGTTATCTGGGTCAGGATGCGCAGGATGGATGACCTTTTGAGCCTGGAGTGGGCGATCACATCCTCTGGCGTCAGGTCTGTGAGGGTGAGGTCTGAGCGATGGACCTGTTGTCTTCTTCGGTGATGCCTCCGTGGTGGTTCTGGGGGAAGTGGCAGTGGTTGTTGTGGCCTTCTTGGTGCTGCAAGCTGCATGAGTAGTACCTCCATGGCATCAGTGGGGCTTCAAATGAGGCTCTGGGCGAGTCTCCCTTATGTACTGTTCTTTTTCACGATTTGTAAGACCACCTTTTTTCTGGTCTTAAGTCCCAGCCACTAACACACTTTAGCAGGTGTTTTCTGAACGTATCGTGGGCCCGGGCTATCATTTTAAATATCGCAAAGTGGGATTAGCGTGCCTTTTTGCACGGGAATGCCTATCTTGAATATCATTAGCAATAGCTCTCGCTATGAAGAAGCGTGGGCACTCTCCTATTAATAGTATTTTAGGACTGCGAAGTGCAGGGACTCTCCTATTAGTAGTATTTTAGCACTGTGAAGAAGTGCGGGCACTCTCCTATTGAAAGTATTTTAGCGCTGTGAAGAAGTGCGGCCCACTCTCCTAATAATAGCACTTTAGGACTGTGAAGAGTGCGGCACTCTCACATTATTAGTATTTTAGGACTGTGAAGAAGTGTGGGCACTCTCCTATTCAAAGTATAGAAGAGCGATACTGAGCACCTCTGAACACCTGCCCATTTACAGCACTTCGGGTCATATTATCAAGAACGGCGTTAAAATTATCGCCACCTTAGCGGCAGGAAACTGCTGCTAAAGCGGCGAAAATGGGCTTAATAATACGCCCTTGCGAATTCCCATAGAAGCCCAGCTTCACACCAGTACCTGGGCTTCTATGGGAATTCACAAAGCCATTTTATCAAGCCCATTATCGCCGCTTTAGCGGCAGTTTCCTGCCGCTAAAGCGGCGAAAATGTTAACGCCATTCTTGATAACATGCCTCCCTCGTCTACTAAGTGCAAACCTTTCATTGGGGTCTTAAATACATCGGCTTCTTTCACTGCCCGGAATAAATAACAGCTGCGGCAGCAGAGGTACTAAGCCCATATAGGGAGGACCCTCACCCCCAGCCCCCGATAATTGCACCTTTGTTGAGGCGCCAGCAGCCTCGAGCCCGCAGCCGCTGTGGTACACAGTGCGCTGTGCCCTGCGTCGCTGCCGCTTGTGCCACTGGGGATGAAGGACTCGTGCCCGGCGCCGTCGCACTTGGAATGTCGGGGTCTTCTACAGGTGGGGTTGTTTCTTTTCCTGGAAAGTCTCAGCTGAACCTCATTTTACTGAATGAATACAGCCAGGGACTCTGGGGCTCCCAACGTGGACCAGGCACAGCGTCAGCAGAGACCAGGGGACCGAGTAAGGAAAATCTTCGTGTAGCAATTGTCGGTACAAAATTCACACCACTTACTCCCGTGGAATCTTCGTCTGCGGTGAGTAAAAATGGCAAACTGTTTCTTTCACCTCTGTTCTCTTATGTCCTAGTCATTTCGAAGTCTGTAAACACGGTGAATGCTATTATCGAGTGCTGCGTTCTTTTGTAGTACTGTTGTGTATCATTATTTATAAACTGGGCGCTGCTTATACGATTGTAATATGTAGGATTATGGAGGAGCCAATTTCCGGTTGTGGAATCGCACGTGCAGACCCTGCGCTGTGCGTTGCTTATACCGAGATTTCTTTCGAAGGCGGATGGTCACATCTGGGAGTCCAGGCTGCGGCACAGAGCCTCGGGTAACCGAGACTGCCCAAGGGATGCCTTCTCATTTGCAGCAGTGATATGTTTGTCCAAAATCAGAAAAACGTCTCTTTCCATCTCATCTGGCAGTTGGCTCCACTGGCAAAGAACAGAAAAACGAAAACCCTGCATTTTAATATTTTAGCCTTGCGTCTGTGTTAAGACACGCGCACACACCAGACATACCCACATGCCCTCCGAAACACTCACACACCCACGTTTGCAGGTACCATACACATACTATATAAAGATAGATACACATGTGACGTGGAACACTTGCAAGTCACGCTCCGCGCGTGCACTGCCTCTTACTCATACGCCCAGGACCTGCGTGTCACGCTTTGTTCATTCGTTCTCCCTGCCTCTGTGTCTTAGTAGTGGGTAGAGGCCGCTGCACCTGCACTTCTCTCTGCTCAAACTTTAGCTCCTGAAAGTATCCTGCTTGCTCTGAAAATAAATATTAACAAGAACAAAACACAGGTCGGCTAATAAAGTCTTTATATGTTTATTTGAACATGATGAGCATGAATTTAGCACGCATGATCATCACTGTTCCAACTAATTAGAACCGAAAATTAACATACCGCGGCATAATTCGCTTCAAGTTAGTTGTGAATCCGAGTGTTCTTATCGTGACTCAATATGTAAGTATGTGTTCATAAACACACCAGAAACAGATGTAATTTAATACGTGCCCCACTATTATTTCTTTTATAAATGGTATATTCTCTCACACACACCGGTTTTACCACACCGCGAAGGGCCGAGGCATCTGCAGGACCACGCGGCAGACACGCTAAGGAAAGTGCTGACCGTACAGCCGTGTGCCTGGCAGGACATTTCGTTGTAACATGTTGCATTTGTTGTTCTAAATTATATGATAGCACATGGTTGCGTCAGATTTCTCTAACATCGCAATACCACTAAAAGAAATTTTTGAAGCAGGTGGTTAGCCGGCGCGCCACTCCCAAACATGTTTTCATGTTAATCAAAAATGTATTTCCGTTTCCCACAGCCTGCTCCCTGAATAACGCGTATGACGAACGTGAAGATAGGGAAATATGTTATGTACTGATTCCATATTCGCCCCGTGAAAGCCATACAGATGGAAGGATGTCTGTGAAAACCAAGTAAGTGCCCTCTTTCTTTAAAGCGCAACTCTCAGTGTTTTTTGTCAGTCTGAGCCTCGTGGGGTGTCCCCGCCTCTCATTATTGCGCCCCTTCTTACCTGTACCCACAATGTAGAACCACAACCCAGTGAGAGTTCCGCCAAGGTGTCAACCGAGTCAATATGCCCGAATGTAATAGACGGCCCGTGGGGAGAGGCGCGTCACACCCCGAACCCCAAGAAATAGAACACCCGGCACGCTCTATCTCAAAGACATTTTCTGGATCCCCAAAATGTGGACGCGGCCTGAAAGTGCGCCCCTGGAACCTACTTCGCACACTCCTCCGCCATCTACCCTGAAATCTTGGACACATTCGGGGTTGCACTTTCTTTAACGAAATATATACTCAAACGTGTAAATCAGGATAGATAGATAGCACGGGGAACTTGGGAGACACATGAACGAAAATATGCAACTTATAAAACAGAGACACAAAGAGCGAGGACGCCCTAGAATGGCCAATCCGGTTAAAGAAAATAACAGAATATCACATGTTGCCAATATCTGTATTTAATTTCGTTTGTTGGAGCGGGTGGGTCGGGTCTTTATTAATACACATGAATGCAGTTTGTTGTATCCTTATTACATTACAAATGATGCATCGCCTTTAAATAATGCCGTCAAAACATGGCAAATCGCCTCGCTAATTTTAAATTGTGTCTATTACAACTAAACTATTATTTGTTTGTGCTCGAACGACTGCACATTTGCTATAAAAAGAAAATCGTTTTTAGCTATTTTCTACTATAGTTAGTATTTTCAATAGTATCTTCATATCCGGTTCGCTGCCAAGAACGGGATTGAAAGACCACTGTGTGGTGTTTGTATGTGCCTCGGAATTGTTCAATTGAGTCGTTTTAAGCATCATATGTCTTAAATCGCAGACGTTTACAATTTGTTTTTGATCTTCAAATACGTATGCTATTATTGTCTTTTTCAGTGCTATGTTCTACTTCAACAGGCTATAAATGACACGAGGGTTGGTTTTTATTTTAAAAAAATGGGATCTAACTCGACATACAAAAAACTCCTTGTCCACTCTGGAATAACCAATTCTGACTGAATCCAGCTTGCGCTATCAATCCGGTGTGGGCGTAGACAGACAGACAGACAGGCGCACAGGGAGTGGGGAGGAATAAGCGCGACCAGCACCGGAAGAGAATTCAAGGCGGGTAGAAGTGAGTGGACATGCGTGGGAGAGACTGCAGGTGCTTCTACCTTAAACACAATCAGACATTTTCTTTATGAGAAACGAATGATGCATGCTTCCAAGATCAATGCACTCCCCAAGGAAGGACTGACGTCCGTTTACATGAATATGCACGTTGCTCGTGCCCTGCGTGGATGCACGTCAAGCATTTCCATCTTTTCCGTGGGTGGGCGGCTCCTTAAATCCCCTCATGTCTGCGGTCCTCGCCCGGTCTTTCCTTCGACTCCAGGGGTCCTTGTGGGGTTTCTAGCGTTAGATCATCACCGACCGAGCAAAGTCCGTCGATATCCGCCGGACTTGATCGGTCCTACCCCGCGGCTTCCGAGAATAGCCCAGTCTCCCATCCCTGAGGAGAACTCGGTGATACAAGTCTGCATCCATCCTAGCATGCATCAGTGACTCCACCTCAGAAAAGCTCACTGAAGCCCCCTGCCCCTCAGAAGAGCGCAGTGGCGCCGTCCCCGTCAGGTAGTTGGAGATACCCTCCAGCCAGCTGAGAAGAAGCGCGCTTGCTGTCTTTTTCGGAAGTTTCTCATCCATCTCAAAAGAGCTTGCCTTTTCGCTGCCCGATCGGAGAATTGAGCCGGACCCTCCAGAGGAATCTTTTCTCATACCCTATCAATCTAGTTTGGTTATTCACCTCCCATTTAGAAAGAGTTTGATGGCGCATTCTCCGGATTCTCCTGCAAGAAGTTTTTGTTGCCACTCCGCCAACGTTATTCAAATATTTCAGTGACCGTCTCCCCGATAACCTCCTTCCGAGCAGGGCACTACACTTTTCTTCACTAGAATAGTTTTCTGAATCTCCCGCCCCGCTCATCCCAGGAGTCCCATAACCATCTCCACCCCACCCACACTGAAGCCCCCATCAGAAGCATTTGTCGAAAAATCCTATCCGTTGTGTTAGGTGAGTGCCCCCTGCCCCAACCCCGCCAATTGCACCCAAAAGAGTTTGCTGGTCCCCGTCTGCGCCTCTAAGAAGAACAGACCCTGTGTACCTGGAGCCACCATGATTGGAACCCAGTGCGCTCTGCTGTCTCAGCCGCTCTAAGTCGCACCCTTTGATGTTACACCAGCCTTGGGAGGGGCAGGTATTCCACCTAATGTCATAGCTAGACGCCATCTTGTCCTCACACACTCTGGAGATGAAGGCAGAGGCCGGTGTCCCTCAGTCCCCGAGTCAGACCATCAACGATGATGTGCAGGTGAAGCAGGAACCACGAGGACCCCAGGATGAGCTGCACCCAGGGACCCGGAGGCAAAGCCTCATCGCGGATGCGCACAGAGAAAATGCGTCTACAAGCTCCTCTGCCGCGGAGGAGCCGCGGAGCTGGGGGTCACCTGCGTGTGATGGAGAAGCAGAGGGGAGCACACACCTGAGTCTGCACATCACCCCGAGGGTGGGCAAGAAGGGGGGCCTCTCCAGAGCCTTCAAAGTCTTCGAGGTATGTACCGGGCAAGCATGATGTCAATGGACTCATAATGATGAATTATTTCAGGGTTATAGTTCACGTCACGTTCCCTCAAATCACTGCATCATGTACGTTCTCGACTTCAGTCTCCGCGCCTCCATCATTGTCTTATTGTCTCTTCAGCTGTCCCCATCTCCCTGCTCTGATTGCTCTTTATCGAATTCCTCTTTAGACCTTTGTCACTCTCACACCCCCACTTTTTGTCCACTTTCCTTTCGAGACCGCCTTTTCTCTGTAGAAGTTCTGAGGTCAGGCAAAGCGCATATTCGAGGCAGGTTAGGCACATCCATATTAAATATTACAGGGTCCATGCATTTCGATCAGAGTTTCTGACTCTAGAAGATATTCACAAAGGTAAACTCACGACTGAGTAAGTTTATATATGTGTAAATTTACTTTTAAACCTGGCAGTAAATGTACTACATTTGGTTATACACTCATCTATGAGTGTACTTTCCCTCCAAAGTGTAGACTTACAAGTCTCTGTCCCCAAAAATCAGGAAGTCGAGAATTATTTACGAGTTTAAAGTTACAACTTGTAACTTTTCACATGTAGGCAGTGGCGGAGCTGGCCCTGAGGTAAACTACAAGGAAAAGTCAAAAGGTTAACTAACAAAGTAATATTTGTAAGTTAAATATTAATGTAAATTCATTTTTTTATATTTATTCTAAATGTAGAACAACATTAAAACAGCTATATTAATTAAAATACAATTTTTGGAATATTTAAAACCTAAAACAAAATGCTTGATTTCATTTATAACATTAAAAAAAGAATTAAAAGATATGTATAGAATGAATTTATATTATTTATTTATTAAAAACAAAGTCAAATCTGTTTTCAAATAAAAAAAAGTTATTTGAATATTTTAAAATCCACAAATATTCTTCATTTATATATTTATTTAACATTAATTATATTTATTTATATTTTTGAAAAATCTAAATATATTAATTTACTTCAAAATTATTTCCTCGGAGTGCCGTTTTAGGTCCCCTCCTCCATTGTTTTCTATGCAGGGCTGTTGCAGAATCTGTGGCTGGCTATCTGTGGGGCTAGGCTTACTTCCAGGTCTCGGGTGGCGTACATTTACTAATGATTTTGGGTCTTTTTTGACTGTAGGAACTTTAGAAGTTCAGTTTGCAAATAACAATGGGCTTATTCTTTTGTGGGTGAGTTCATATCCCTCCTTTTTTTTGATTTCAAAAGATTTTATTAGGAAATTATTAACATATACAGTACAGAGAGAATGAAGGCAATACTGGTCATGTTATAACGCCGTTAACCACTCCCTAACCTCGCCCTTAACCCTCGTATTTAGTATTTATTTATTTACTTAGAAAGTTTTATAAAGCGCAAACATGACCCTTGTGGGCATCAGAGTGCTGTACACACAGCGAAAGCTTGAATAAAAACTATGAAAACACTACAATTGGCCACCATACCAGTTTAGAAAAAAATGTAATTTTGATCTAAACAAGACTATTCCCCATTTTCCAGTCACTCCCTGTCCCACCCATAATTCCTATTAAAATTTAGGCATATGTCAGACCTGCCAACTCACATGGTACTACTTTGTCACATAATTTCGTCTCCCTTCACGCAATCACATGGTGGAGAGTCAAAATCACACAGTGGTAGGGAAAACGAGCTGAAAAATACTCTCAACAGCAGATTTCCAGCTCGCTTTCAGAGACCGTAAGCAGTCAATGTCCATCATGAAGTTTGAAAACACCCCAGGACATCGGTGACAGCCTCAATGACCCTCTGTTTTTTATTTTTTTGGGTTGGGGTATGGAGCTTGGTGAGCGGCAGACTGCCTCATAGGTAGCTCTCAGCAAACACAAGGAGAAGATTTTCTTTTCCTCATCAACCAGCGTAGCTTGAATCCAGTGGCAAAGTGAACAAGGGACCCATGTCTGGGCATTCCCTGCCAACTTAGAGCAAACAAAGCAAACACAAGGAGATGGTGTGTTTTTTTCCTCATCAGCAAGGCTAGCTTAAATCCAGTGGCAAACCGGTCCTAGGAGGCTTTATTCCAGTTCACTGAAGACCTGGCTTGGCAGATCGGGAGTGACTGTTCCTATGGGGAACAGGGCCAAGATTGATTTGCATGTGGCTGGGTCAAAATTAGAATGGAATGGGGAGCAAAAAACAATGGATTTAGGCCTGATCTCTGTACTGGGGTGAAGGTATGACATAGTTTAGCATTCTGTTCATCAATTGCTCTTTTTGCATTTTTCACCCAAGTGGGACTGGTATGTCCAGACGTGGGTCCCGTGCTCTCCATGCCACTGGAGTCATGCTAGCCTGGCTGATGAGAGATGCTTGTTTCCGATCCAGGGAAGACCTGGCTTGGCAGTTTGGGCTGGACTATTCCCATAAGGAACAGGGTCAAGACTGATTTGCATATGGTTGGGTCTGAATTGGGGTGGCAAAGTGAGCTAAAGAACAATGATGGATTCAACCCAGATCTGTGACTGAACTAAACTAAAGTGAAATTGCAGCATGTAGGCTTTGAAAAAAACCCATCTTTTTAGTAAGTTGACAGATTTCTATATTTGCTAAAAGCGTCCATGCTGCGCTTTCACTTTAATGTCAGCCGCGTTCCTTTCTTTAGATGCGGTTTATCTAAAGAAAGCGGTCCAGCCTCTATGTAAATGTAAATGTATAGGCATTTATATAGCGCACTACTTACCCGGAGGGTCCCAAGGCGCTTCGACCGCTGCGAAACCCTTCCTGGCTTCCCTGAGAGATGGTCCCTTAATGGGTATCTCCAGGGTGAGACCAGGCATCCCCGGCGGTCTGGTGGGGCCGTTCGTGAAGATGAGGCAAGCTAATGCCCAGAGTTGCCGAGTGTGATCGCTGATCAGAGTGGGCACCGAGGCGAGAGAATTATCGAGTCCGCTGACCCTGGTCCAGAAACCTGCCGCACCGGGAATCGAACCCTGGTCCCGGGCCGTCCTCTGCTCTCGGGTCTGCCGCCTCTAACCAGTGAGCCACACTACTTCATCTATGAATATGAAAGCAGTGCATGGACGCTAGTGAACAAATTATATAAATGAATAATTAAGCACGGCCGCTAAATGCGGATCATGCTGCTAAAATGAATAAATAAAAAAGCGTGGTGTTATAGTTAAAGTTGACCGCCTTTGATAAAAATGTAAATAAAAGTAGGCGGAGTGCTGCACGGTAATAGGTGGAATAGGGGAAGAGCATTAAATAGAACAGTGCTCACCTACTTATAAATCAGACCATTTAACAACACCAGTAAAAGGTCCAGTCATTATGGTAAATAACAAATGTAGAAAAGGCGGTACCAAGGATGGACTAATAAGCCTAATAACGACTTGGAGCGGTACAAAAGGGGGTGGTGATGGACGGAGCATCTAAATCAATCAAACACTCACACCCAGTCAAAAGATATGGGTATAATCCATCACCGTTCTTTAGCCCACTCTGCCACCCCAGTTCAGACATGGCTATATGCAAATCAGTCTGACCCTGTGCCTCATGGGAACAGTCCAGCCCGAACTGCCAAGCCATGCCTTCCCTGGACCGGAAACAAGCTTCAGAGGACCGGTTTCTGGCATTCCAGCTGTCTTCAGCCCGGCTTGCTTGAATCCAGTGGCAAAGTGAGCAAGGGACTCACGTCTGAGCATACCCTGCCACACTTATGGCGGCCAAAAGCGGTACGAAAGGGGGTGGTGATGGACGGAGCATCTGAATCAATCAAACACTCACACCCAGTCAAAAGATCTGTGTTTAATCCATCACCGTTCTTTAGCCCACTCTGCTACCCCAGTTCAGACATGGCTATATGCAAATCAGTCTGACCCTGTGCCTCATGGGAACAGTCCAGCCCGAACTGCAAAGCGATGCCTTCCCTGGACAGGAAACATGCTTCTGAGGACATGTTTATGGCATTCCAGCCGTCTTCAACCCGGCTTGCTTGAATCCAGTGGCAAAGTGAGCAAGGGACTCACATCTGAGCATACCCTGCCACCCTTATGGCGGCCAAAAGCGGTACAAAAGGGGGTGGTGATGGACGGAGCATCTGAATCAATCAAACACTCACACCCAGTCAAAAGATCTGGGTTTAATCCATCACCGTTCTTTAGCCCACTCTGCCACCCCAGTTCAGACATGGCTATATGCAAATCAGTCTGACCCTGTGCCTCATGGGAACAGTCCAGCCCGAACTGCCAAGCCATGCCTTCCCTGGACCGGAACCAAGCTTCCAAGGACTGGTTTCTGTTATTCCAGCCGTCTTCAGCCCGGCTTGCTTGAATCCAGTGGCAAAGTGAGCAAGGGACTCACGTCTGAGCATACCCTGCCACACTTATGGCGGCCAAAAGCGGTACAAAAGGGGGTGGTGATGGACGGAGCATCTGAATCAATCAAACACTCACACCCAGTCAAAAGATCTGTGTTTAATCCATCACCGTTCTTTAGCCCACTCTGCTACCCCAGTTCAGACATGGCTATATGCAAATCAGTCTGACCCTGTGCCTCATGGGAACAGTCCAGCCCGAACTGCCAAGCCATGCCTTCCCTGGACCGGAAACATGCTTCCGAGGACATGTTTATGGCATTCCAGCCGTCTTCAACCCGGCTTGCTTGAATCCAGTGGCAAAGTGAGCAAGGGACTCACGTCTGAGCATACCCTGCCACCCTTATGGCGGCCAAAAGCGGTACAAAAGGGGGTGGTGATGGACGGAGCATCTGAATCAATCAAACACTCACACCCAGTCAAAAGATCTGGGTTTAATCCATCACCGTTATTTAGCCCACTCTGCCACCCCAGTTCAGACATGGCTATATGCAAATCAGTCTGACCCTGTGCCTCATGGGAATAGTCCAGCCCGAACTGCCAAGCCATGCCTTCCCTGGACCGGAAACAAGCTTCCGAGGACTGGTTTCTGTTATTCCAGCCGTCTTCAGCCCGGCTTGCTTGAATCCAGTGGCAAAGTGAGCAAGGGACTCACGTCTGAGCATACCCTGCCACACATATGGCGGCCAAAAGCGGTACAAAAGGGGGTGGTGATGGACGGAGCATCTGAATCAATCAAACACTCACACCCAGTCAAAAGATCTGGGTTTAATCCATCACCGTTCTTTAGCCCGCTCTGCCACCCCAGTTCAGACATGGCTATATGCAAATCAGTCTGACCCTGTGCCTCATGGGAACAGTCCTGCCCGAACTGCCAAGCCATGCCTTCCCTGGACCGGAAACAAGCTTCCGAGGACTGGTTTCTGTTATTCCAGCCGTCTTCAGCCCGGCTTGCTTGAATCCAGTGGCAAAGTGAGCAAGGGACTCACGTCTGAGCATACCCTGCCACACATATGGCGGCCAAAAGCGGTACAAAAGGGGGTGGTGATGGACGGAGCATCTGAATCAATCAAACACTCACACCCAGTCAAAAGATCTGGGTTTAATCCATCACCGTTCTTAAGCCCACTCTGCCACCCCAGTTCAGACATGGCTATATGCAAATCAGTCTGACCCTGTGCCTCATGGGAACAGTCCAGCTCGAACTGCCAAGCCATGCCTTCCCTGGACCGGAAACACGCTTCTTTTGACTGGGTGTAGGTGTTTGATTGATTCAGATGCTCCGTCCGTCACCACCCCCTTTTGTACCGCTTTTGGTCGCCATAAGTGTGGCAGGGTATGCTCAGACGTGAGTCCCTTGCTCACTTTGCCACTGGATTCAAGCAAGCCGGGCTGAAGACAGCTGGAATGCCAGAAACCGGCCTCGGAAGCTTGTTTCCGGTCTAGGGAAGACATGGCTAGGCAGTTCGGGCTGGACTGTTCCCATGAGTGGAGAAGCGTGGAGAAGCGTGGCTCAGTGGTTAGAGGCGGCAGACCCGGAAGCTGAGATCGGCCGTGGACCAGGGTTCGATTCCCCGCCTCGGCGGGTCTTGGGCTCAATAATTCCACGGAGTCGACAATTCTCGCTCCGGTGCCTACTCGACTCACGGGGTCACACTCTGCGACTCTGGGCAATAGCTTGCTTAATCTCCACTACCGCCCCTCGCGGCGGGATGCCTGGCTTTCACCTTGTGGATACCCGGCCGGGGTATCTCACAGGGGAATACCAGGACGGGTTCCCTAAGCAAGCGCCTTGAGACCCCTGGGTTAAAGTGCGCTATATAAATCGAAACACATTTACATTTACATTTACATGAGGCACAGGGTCAGACTGATTTGCATATAGCCATGTCTGAACTGGGGTGGCAGAGTGGGCTAAAGAATGGTGATGGATTAAACCCAGATCTTTTGACTAGGTGGGAGTGTTTGATTGATTCAGATGCTCCGTCCATCACCACCCCCTTTTGTACCGCTTTTGGCCACCATAAGTGTGGCAGGGTATGCTCAGACTTGAGTCCCTTGCTCACTTTGCCACTGGATTCAAGCAAGCCGGGCTGAAGATGGCTGGAATGCCAGAAACCGGTCCTCGGAAGCTTGTTTCCGGTCCAGGGAAGACATGGCTTGGCAGTTCGGGCTGGACTGTTCCCATGAGGCACAGGGTCAGACTGATTTGCATATAGCCATGTCTGAACTA
The DNA here is from genome assembly GCF_964263255.1 of Lissotriton vulgaris. Classification (NCBI taxonomy): domain Eukaryota; kingdom Metazoa; phylum Chordata; class Amphibia; order Caudata; family Salamandridae; genus Lissotriton; species Lissotriton vulgaris. The sequence goes on from NC_141685.1 coordinate 1,821,971,304, forward strand.
GGGTGGCAGAGTGGGCTAAAGAACGGTGATGGATTAAACCCAGATCTTTTGACTGGGTGTGAGTGTTTGATTGATTCAGATGCTCCGTCCATCACCACCCCCTTTTGTACCGCTTAATAATGACTTGGAAGCCAGCATTTTGGGAGGACAATGGCACAAGCCAGTTGCAAATATGGGTGGAGAGTGGGCGGGGCTTCAAAGCTATACTTGACTGCATGCACTTCCCAGGCTCGACAACTCCCTCTGATCGATATCCGCTGATTTCAGCTGCAGGGATTAGTTATGATTGACATAAATCACTTCACCTTTTGCCCATCTTTGCAAAGTTTTCTCAGTTTTTGCAATTACATTAACATTGATAACAAATTTCAAACCTCTAGTTTACACAATTGTTTATTAATGCCACAGTGGTGCACTCCAATCCTAAGAATGCCATTAGCTTTGACTTGTCAGATTGCCGCTGGAAGGGATGGAGCAAAAATCCATTTGTTAATGCTACAACATTTTGAAAAGATGGCTTTGCAAGTGGCAAGGGTAATAAAAAAAAATAGTGGTAAGCAGAATTCAGGAATGAAGAGTGAGGCTTTTGGTGATATAGTGAATACCTTTCTGTGCAGGTATAGCATAGTAAAATGTTGTTAATATCTATCTATCTATCTATCTATCTATCTATCTATCTATCTATCTATCTATCTATCTATCTATCTATCTATCTATCTATCTATCTATCTATCTATCTATCTATCTATCTATCTATCTATCTATCTATCTATCTATCTGTCTGTCTGTCTGTATAAGACTGCATGTGGCAAGGCTAATAGAAAATAATAGAGTGTGGCTTTTGGTGGTAAAGTGAAGGGCATTCTATTCAGATATAGCATAGTAGAATTTTTAAAAATATCTATCTATCTATCTATCTATCTATCTATCTATCTATCTATCTATCTATCTATCTATCTATCTATCTATCTATCTATCTATCTATCTATCTTTCTATCTATCTATCTATCTTTTCACAGAAAAAAATGGGCTCCCATCTTTGGCAATGTGGGAGGGCTCGGGGGGGGGGGCGACATGGCCCCCTCCCCATTTTGAATTTTCTTGTCCCCTGTTGTGGGCTACCATAGGCCTTTAGAGGCTCGGGGAAGGGGGTCATAAGCCCCCATTTACTTAAAAAAAGACCCTGAAGGATGGGGTCCCCAGGGTTAAACAAGGCTTGGGGAGGTGGGCTACATGCCCCTCTCCCCTTAATTTTATGTTGAGGTCCTGAGGGATGGGGTCCTCAATGCCTAATAAGGCTCAGGGATGGGCGGCACCCAGCCCTCCTCCACTTTAATTTAAAAAAAACAGTACTGGGAGATGGAGTATGAAAGAAAGTACTCCTTTTTGACATGGTCCTCCAACTTTTCCCTGGTACATGATGTGATTTTGACTGGAAGTGGACTTGGTTCCTGCTAACTAGGTCCCCAGTGCCAGATCTCTTTCCAAAAACTGTACAATTGTCCCCCCAATTGGCAATATCTTTAGCACCCTCTATAAGTCCCTAGTAAATGGTACCCATGGTACCTCGTGCCTGAGGTACTAAAGAAGGTCCCCCAAGGACTGCAGCATGAATTGTGCCACCCTAAGGGACCCCTCAACAAACTCATGCAGGGCTGTTATCACAGGCTGTGTGTTATAATACAGACACAAATGAAAACACAACCAGACCCACATCCCTGTGTTACAGGTCCCTTAACTTTGCATGCATTACTAATAAGTTACCCCTACAGCAGGCCTTAGAGCCCCAATGCAGGGTGCGTGGTATTAAATGTGAGGGCATACTTGCATGAACATATATGCCACTGTTTTGGTCTGTTCCATTACTGCCAGCGCAAGTGAACAGGGAAGCTGTTTTAGAGCATGTGCCGGACACTGGTAAAAGCAAGCTCCTCAGCTGCATGATGGCTTCACTGAAAATAGGGATGTCTGGTATCAAACTTCTCGTATTTTCAAACCCACCTTGATTCCAGTGGTGGATTTGTCAAATGTGCCTCCTGAAATCTACCAGCCTCTGATACATTTGCTGACTGGTCTCTGCGAGCCTGCCATACAAGACAGATTCCTGATCTCCTAGGTTGAGGGCCTCTCCTCCTAGGTGGCCAGAAACAAAGCCTGCCCTTGAATAGTATGTTCACACCCCCTCCCTTAAGATGACCTACTGATTAGCACTCTTAGGCTGGCAAGCTTCAAAGAAGACCTGGCCTTTATATTGAACATCTAGACCCCCTCACAAGAATGGTGCTGACCTCCCTTTGTCGAGAGCTCTTTGGCACCTGGACAGGTGAAAAAATAGCTAGGCACGTAGAAGCGCCCGCGCCGCAGGCTCATACCACCCCTAACCTGATAACGGTATACAGTTTCAGAAGTGACCATCTTTGTGTTGGCACACTTAGGGACTCTGGGACAGGGTTATGCCCACTTCCTACAGGATGTGTTCATAGAGGGGCATTGGTGTAGGGTATGTAATCTATTGGCTACTGCCCTACACTTCCCTAACACCCCTAAATTCAGTATTTAGAGGAGCTCCTGACACCAGGAAATCAGATCCTAACCACCTGAAAGACGAAGAAGGACATGAAGAGTCGCATTCTGCGAGAACTAAATAACCAGCAGCTGACCTAGTGCCAACCCTGCTGCCGGCTGACTTCAACAATTATGCCAAAAGTTGACTTGTCCTGCAGGTGCTGAGACTCCAACATCCGAGGAGACCCACCAGTACTGCCCCCGGAACCAAGACCTCCAGAGAAATAGCGAACCTGCTTCGCTGTAAACCTGCAGGCATCCAAAGACTCCTGTGAGGACTTCGTGACTGCAGAAACCTAACACCTGAAAACTCCACTGCACCCTTGGCTCTAAGCCCAAATTGAAGTGGGCCAATGGTGTCATTGTGGGCCCCCAGACCTCCAGAGACTGAATCCACAGCGGTTTCACCCCCAGTGAACTCTCTAACGTCGCCTGTAGCCTCTGCATGCAGACCCCTCTACAGCGACTGCTCCCGGTAGGAAAAACCTAATGCCTAAAAACACCCCTGCACCCGTCGCTCCTGGGCCATTTAGAAGAGGACCAAAGGTATCCCTACGTCCCCGAGCATTGTGAGACCTGAGCCCTCCTGTTGGTTCAGCCTGACTGGCCTCCCAGTCCAAGTCTGCAGCCTCTTTAGGCAAAGACCAATCACCATGACACAACACTGGGCACCAGATGCTGTTTTGCTTCTCTTCACCCAGCTGCACTAGTGCTGCTGGTTGTGTTCTGCTGGTGCTGCCTTGGACCTTGCCAACCACTCGCCTTAACTTCTGGAGATTGGTCCCATAAGTCACAGTACTGTTCCTGAATGCCACATTAACTTTTCCTCTCATAAAATAACATTGCATCTTCTAAAAATTGTAGTGTCGACCTTTTGAACTGAAAATAATTCCAATTTAAAAATGTACTTGCCTGAACAATTTGCTTCTGGTGCCTAAACGTATATGAAAATACGTGTTATTTTTTTAAACTGGCATGGATCTCCTTATTGAGTCTTGTGTCACATTTTTTGTCTATTTTGTGTATTTGTAGATGTCTTGCTCTCCTCTTTGATGAGCCTAAGACTGCTTGACCAGACCACCATGAAATGGCCAAAAAACAAATATGGATAAATACAGATTGAAATGTTAAAAAAATAAACACCATATAACCGGGAGCTCTAGTAATGGTAGCACCAAATGGTTTACAACCTTTGAGAGGGCTTGTAAAATGAGGCAGCTCAACAAGAAGTATTGGAGGCTCTCTGCTCTGGGAACTCTTCTCTAGAAAGTGTATGGATAGACTCATGACACTGAAAGAGGCAGATGCAGAGTCCCATGACCTCACAAAGGACACCCTGATTGAAGGCTTTGAACTCACCACTGAAGTGTGCACTGAAGTGTGCAGGATCAGGTTCAGGGAGACAAAAAACCCAGAGTAAGACCTTGGTAGATTTTGTAGACTTTTCAGTAAAGACATTAGGTGGCTAGTGGAAAGGTGGAAAGTGGAAAGGTAACAATGTGCACAACTATGATAGGCTTTATAGGGGGTGTGGCTTTGGTGCAAAGCGGAATGGCTGCCGGTTAAGGGAGCTGCGCACGCCGGAAACATAATCCGATAAATACTATCCTACAAAGGCCTTCTGCATGCCGTGAAACCCTCACAAGACAAAGCCCACGGCTTATGGTACACGCTGGTGTGATCTGAGTCATCGTGCCTGCCGGGAAGCTATATTTCGAAGCCGATCTTTTCACCGCGGGTCGGGCGAGAAAATGACGCCGACCTGGTGAGCGTTGTACGGAGAACACGGACTGATGCGCCAAGACTGAATCTAAGTGGCGAGTTCTCTACTGGGACAACTCGTAAGCTAGAAGAGGCGAGATCGGAGCTGCTGTGCGTACCTATTTATGTATTCGGAGGCGGTGGACTTCATCGAACGTTTTCGCACCGGAGCGGCCCGCTATGGTACAGAGCGCGGCGTACTTCCTGAGGTGGGTGTATAAGCGCTGCATGGGGCAGCGGTGAGAAGCCTGGTGAGGCCTACTAATGACCCCGGAATTGGCGCAGTGTGAAGGAGTAGGGGTGCTGTTGAAGGTACAGGGGTGGCCTTGGTGGAAGGAGCTGGTGGCGTGGTAGCTGGGTAAGTGAGACGCCAGAGCGGGCTGGGCCTGGGCTGACTGGGCGGTGCAGCCTTTTCCGGGCGCCGCAGCCGAATGTGTGGAGGCGCCTGGTGGGACTCGGGCTGTAGGGTCGCTTGGGGCGCAGGGTCGAGGTGGTGCTCCCTGAGTGCCCTGGGCGGCTGCTGGACTACCTCTTGGTGCTGGGGGAGCGCTTCCTTGGGGTCTTCGGGGCACCGGCTGGACTGGACTTAGCAGACAGGCGGGGTCTGAGGGCCACAGGAGACCTCTCGGCTACGAGGGAGGTGGAGGTGGCGCTGCTTTGGGAGCAAAGTGAGGCTGACCACAGCTGGTGGTTCACCAAGCAGTCAGGAAAGGCCCCGGGACTGTTGGAGTGGCCTGGGAAGTTTTCAGACAGAGAGCCCACACGAGGTGCTGTGTACTGTTGGAGTGGCACTAAACATTACCTGAGAGCAATCCACGGACGGGGGACGTGTTTCGCCATAACTGGATACTAGTGGTGCATACCCACATACAAGCGGTGGAACTGTCCTAATGTGTTCTATCAGCTAAACAGATGGCTACTGAGGGGGTGCGAGTGACTACCAATGAGATAGAGATTGCTGAACGGATCGTTTGTGTGGATGTGACATTGAGCGGTTTGCGACATTAAGTGGCTCCCACCACCAGGATGGGCAAATCAGACCCCAAACAGGCAAAGTTACAATTTGAAAATAAGCGTGGCACTCGTGCCACTGATGGGATGGGTGAACAGGCCGAGACGCGGAATACCTTGGGACTGGCGGAGAGTGCGGAAGACAACACCAGGACCATATTACTGGAACTGCAAGCTGGCATGAAAACGATAGACAGCAAAATTGATGCGCTAGCGATTCCCGCTAGACCCCGCCGACCGGCGTAGACACCGAGTACCTACTCAATACTGCCGAATATCGCTCTCCTCGACAACCTTTTCCCCATATTGTGTGAGGTCGACAAACCCACCTAATTTGAGGTACCGTCATGCACCAAGGATCTAATCCTCCAACTCCCCACTCATTCTTTGCTAATTGGGACGGATTGCTGAATTCCACAGCAATTGTATGAATTCAAGACAGGCATGCTTTATAATACTGTCCTGAAGATGATGCCACACATCTGAGTTTCGGCATCGAACGTCAACACCTATGTACCATATGTCTCTTAAAAATTTAGAATGTATTGCACAATGGTACCTTGATTGAATTAAGTCTGTCTACTTAATACTAGGAAACAGACTGCTTTGCCCGTTTTTGCATAAAAATTCCTGTTTTGTCTTGTTCTGTTTGGGTCATAGGCTGTGCCCCCTTGAGATTACCTCTCAAATCTGTGTTATTATTAATACTTGTCAAAATAAAACTCTGTCAGGCTAGACAAAGAAGATACTGTCTATTTAGCGTATGTTGATTCAAACGCTCAATTTCCTTGTTCTAGGGACCCCTGTCTTTAGTAACAAGCGACCAGACTAGATATGGTCAAAAAGAAGGTGGATAAACACAAACATAGACTACATGTACTAGAAAACCGCATGTCTGACACGCATGATGCGCAGGCTGAATCGCGGACGCAGATCCTACAGATGGAAAAAATACTGGATATTGGACTATCGGAATCCACTCCTATATCCAAAATGGAGACGTTCATATATGGCCTCTTGCGAGAGCTCTTTGGATCTGTACTCTCCACTGTGATGATTGTAGAGCGGGCACATCGCTCGCTGGGACCAAGACCAAATCAAATCAAATCAAATCAAATAAGACTTTATTTCGGTTAATATTTCAAACCATAAAAAGTACATGCATTGATTACATTTTCAAAATTGCACAACAATACATTATTAAAAACATTATACACAAATATCGTTAAAAATCATCATGATTGTTAGTTAGCAAAAGTGTCCTACTGGTCCTGATCATAGATCTAAGCAAGTTCTTATTCTCAGTGCAAGTTTTAAAAACGACAAAATATGGAGTACACAATCCTGGTGCAGGAGCTGCAAATACATGAGGGCAGGTCTAATTTGTTTAAAATCCAATGTTCTCAGCAAATCAACAAGAAAGTAACGTCTGGGATAATCATAAAACCTACATAAAAATATAAAATGTAGCATGTCCTGAGGAGACTTCCCGTCGCAGCCACAGGGAGCTACAAGTTTGCTAAAAATGTCTGATTTGGGTCTTATTAAGAGCTGCTGAAAAGTGTTAAATCTGAACCTGGTCAGCAAGAACTTTTCATGTGAGCTAAAGGCGCAAGCCAGGTAGGGCTCCATTCCACCACACGACTTTAGCATGATAAACTTTCTGACACTTGGTTTCAGCACTTCCACACTTTCTCTGTCCGCCAATTTAAACTTGAGAAAGGCTCTTTTGACCGCTGTTATGTCCCCCTTCACAATGCCACTCGGATGGGAGAACAGTTTAGGGCACCCCAGCATTTCAAAGCAAGATTTCAAGTATTTTAGCCAGGGGATGCGCATACAGCTATCCTGAGATGTTACATCCCGTACAATCTGGTGAGTGAGTGGTATCTCTTTGTTAAGCCACAGAGAGACCCAGCAGGTCAGGGGCTTCAGTGCAAGATTATCGCATAAAAACGGTGTCCCTAACTCCTCATGCACAACAAGGTTCGGGGTACTCGCGGGAACACATAGTAATCGTTTAAAAAAGGTGTTTTCGATAACCTGTAATTGAGTATTTGACACATAGCCCCACAGTTCACTACCGTATACTGCCGTCGCTACAGACTTGGCATTATATAACTTAATCATTGCAGTTATTGGTTTCTTTCCTATCTTTTTCACAAGATTAAGGATAGTTCCATTAACCCTCAACATATCATTTTTCTTCTTCACCAGATGAGGGGCCCAACTTAACTTCGAGTCAAATAGCACACCCAGATAGGAAAAAGTCTCTGTTACCGGAATGGGGCTGTCATCAAGCTTAAATACAAAGTTCTTTCTTGGGCGTTGGCCAACCTGCATTATATAGGACTTGGAATTATTGACCATTAAATCCCTATCAGACATGAAAACATTAAAAGCAGTTAAAAGTGCCTGAAGCCCCTTCTCCGTACGCGAAATTAAAACCGCGTCATCCGCGTATAACAGCACAGGGATGCCCCTTCTTCCTACTCTAGGGCAGTCAGCCTGTATAGATTGTAGAGCTGCATCCAAATCGTTAATATAAAAATTAAAAAGAAAAGGGGCAAGAATACATCCCTGACGTACTCCTTTATTTATCATAAACTTGTCAGTGGTGTCCCCATTAGATGAATATCTTACATTGGCACTAGTTTGATGGTGCATATCCACCAGGAAGTCGACAATCCCAATGTCGACTCCCCTCGCCCTCATGTATTGCCACAGCCTCCCCCTGTTAACACAGTCAAAGGCTGATGACAGGTCCATGAAGGCGAGGTGGATCGTGCCCTTCTGGGCCACCGTGTATTTGCTGAGTATGAGGAATAAATTAAGACACTGAGTAATCGTAGATCTGCCCTCACAGAATCCATATTGAGATATAGACATGACATTATTTGCAGTTGCCCAACTAGTGATTCTCCTCAACAGAACTCTCCCGATAACTTTAACCTTTGAATCAATTAGGGAGATTGGACGGTAGCACGATGGGCTACCCCTGTCTCCCTTTTTGAAAACCGGGACAATGGTTGACACCCCCCAGGTCACTGGGCATCCTACCACTGTGGCAGCATTAAAAACCGCCAACAGGATAGGGGCCCAGAAGTGTGGTCTGGACTTAAATAAATCAGGGGGGATGCCATCTGGGCCGGGAGCTTTGTTTGATGTCAGACCTTCTATGGCTTCTAACACTTCGCCACACTCAAACCTAAGTACTCCTTTAGATTCACTGGGATAGCTCTCACCAGTACCAGGGTTGGCTGAAAAATACAGAGATTCAAAGTGACGAAACCAGTCCTCTTTCATTATACAGCACTCCAACCCATCCCCCGGTTGTTCTGACAGGAATGGTTTTTTTACTAACTGCCAGAACTTCGTGCTACTATTTAAAGTTTCTGGGTCCAAAAGCTCATTCCAGGCCTCCACACGCAAAGTCTCCTTATGTGTTTTAAGGGAGGACTTATAAACTTTGCGGCAGAGTCGGATATTCTCCTGGTTCCGTGGTACATCTGCCAATGCTGCCTTCAGGTTACGGGCAGCTTTTGAGCACTCTTGGTTAAACCACCTTGGCCCGCATTTCTCTAAGTTTCCCTTAGATGGTTTCGTGAGTAACCCTGACACTTTCCCAGCCAGAGCTTGATACGCATTAAGGACCCCCACCGGATCTGTCCCTGTACAGTTAGCAATTTCATCTGCACAGGATTCCTCTATAGTTTTATACAGAAGGTCTGGGGTGATAGTTGACCACTTTAAGCGCCGCCTCCCCTCAGACGTAGTCAGATTGCTTTCAAGGCGTAAGGGCATGACATCTGAGAGGCCAAAACCCCTGAGACATACCACAAGGGGGTTATGATCACTAAACTCACTTTTGCTAATATCAAAGGATTCTAAGAAAGGCAACAAAACTTCAGAAAATAGCATGTGGTCAATAAAGGTGCCTCTACCATGCCCCTTAAAAGTCGGAGTGTCAAAGCTTTTACCGGGATCTCTAATTTCCATGCCCATTGTTAAAACTAAATCATTCATCATGGAATTACAAAATTCACCCTCTGCTGTATGAGCAAAATGTAGCCCATCTGCTCTATTGCAGTTTAGATCCCGTATACATTTCCTAAGGGGATCGCCACAGAGGTGCACATTGAAATCTCCCATGACCATTAGATTAAGGCTGTGTTTCTTCATGGAGACATTAATATATTCATCTAGTACAGTCAGTTCGTTAAGTGCTAAGGTGGTATTAGTAGCATTGTAAAAGTTAACCAGTCCAACCCTATTACTTTTGGCAGACAAAACAATACCCTGGACACATAAACGTTGGACATTAATGGTGAGGATACTTGAGGTTATCAGAACAGAAACAAAGATCACCAATCCTCCCTTTGGTCTTCCTCTGTTAGATGAAGTTGCTGGCACAGAGAACGCTTTATAACCTTCTAAGAACATTTCACACTCCACATCCCAAGTCTCTTGGAGACAGATAACCTTAAATTGTTTAATGAAGGAAACCCATTTTTCATCTGCCATTTTAGTTGCTAGACCCGCAACATTCCAAGACACAATATTCATACATTTATTGGGCTCCTGTGGGTTGGTAGAGTCAATATTGCATGTAAGTTCAGCTACATTTAATCCATCCTTGCCCACAGGTACTTTATGTCAGTCACACATATCAAGACCGGACAAGAGTTCGTATCTGTTATGTGTGTTGACATTATAGGCCATCTGGCGTTGCCCACCAATATCAAGTCTGTTCCCTGGGTTAGATGGAAAACCTAGCCCGCCAGAATTGACTACATTGTATGTAAATTGCAACCCATTATTCCCAATGTTCGGGGTCAGAGTATCAAACCGAGATGTTGGCCTACTCAGTTGTGGGGATGCCGTACAAAGGTGAGCATAAAAATAGCCCAGTGGACGAACACAAATACTACCCTCATTGTAAACCAAGGATGCAGCTCTCAGCAGCACAGTTGCCACATGTTGGGGGTGTCTAAAATTAACCACAATGCAATCCCCATTTCCCACTTTGTTAGAAGGCCCTACCCAGTTTACCCTTCTAACTAGCGTTATCTGATCTGAGTACCCAACAGGGAAACCACAGTTCTTATTTAGCCATGAGACTGTCTTGTTTTTTAGTGAGTCATATGACTCGCCATATGGAGATGCCGGATGGGTGCCAACTGCAGGGACATTTGTTAGGACCACCACAAAAGGCGCACAATCCGGAGGAAGATTTAAATAGCGGTTTCTTCTGTCAGGTCTAGAGTCTATCTTGTTACTTGTAATTGGAGGTGAGCCTACCCGTGGCTGCGGGATTCCTGTTTTAGGTTGGGGGAGACTAACAGGGGCTGGCCGCTGGGGTCTATTCCCTAGTGTATTCTGTGCACCTGCCGGATTGACTACTGGTGGCACATTTTTCCCCTGTACAGCTTGGGTGGACCTTATTTCTTTAAGTATAGTGCTAATATCTCCAGCGGCCTTTTGCTGCGCGGAGAGAAGCCCCCCAAGCCTGTCTACTTCTTTTACAAGGGAATCGATTTTTTCCACTAGTGGTTTGAGGGCCTCCTCTATCTTCATCCCCAAGCTGGTCTTCATAATTGAGATTAAGGCAGTAAACTGCTCATTAGTAATGTTAATACTGGCATTCTGCTTGGGGGGGCCTGAATCAGCTCCCGTGAACACAAAGGGATTGTTAGCTGCTGCCCAGATGTTATCAGTAGTGTGGGTAGGGTTTGCTGCCGCTAAATTGCTAGTTGGTTGTGCCCCTTTACGTGATGCCGTCTTTCTACACTGCCTGAATGGCCTCTTCTTGGGTGATACCCCTCGCTCGCTTCACTATTTATATCGGGTAGCTCCCTCTCTCCTGAATGTACCATTGCCACAACATTTATAGTGTTGGGTGTTTGTGTCAGCATACATGTTGATGGGATGGCTGGTGGCTGCTCATGTGCCCTCAGAGGGGGCGTTTCTATATTGGACAGACTAGCCCTGTTAATAGCCTCTGTGTCTTGTACATCAATCAGGGGATCATCCTGTGTACATACTGTGGTGTCTCCTCTCCCCAATGAGGCACGTCGATCGCTATTTATCTGGGCGACCTTTTTAACCATATAGTTATCAATGGCAATCTGTCCCAGTGGCATGTTGCCTACTTTAGCCTTTGACATTGAGCTAGTAAAATACACACAATAAGAAGATAAACAGTGCTAATTCAGAACCATACCAGTTGTAGGCACAATGTTTAAAATGTCTCAGTTGCTACTGGGAATCAACAATCAACAAAAAGGGGCCTACCCAGTCCAAGCAGCGTTTCTGGCCCAGACCAGACTCCTCAGGCCTCGGAGGGCCACAGAGGGCCCGCCCTTTGCCCGGGCTTCGCCCGGCGCTGCCCGCGCGCGTCCCGCGGGACGGGAGGCGTTCCAGTCTTTATTTGCGCCTCCGGGCGCCGCTTCTGACGTCCCGGGTGCGCCTCTGTCGCTGGGGCACCTGGGAACTGTGGTCTGCTGGTGGCGTGGACTGCTGGTGGACCGGCCGTTTCCCTCACGGCGCTCGCTGGTCAACAGGTGGGTAAGTAACAGAGCCGTTGCCCTCACGGCGATGCTTGCCGGTCAAAGAATGCCCCCCACAGAGCGCTCGGCGCTCCGGTCTTTATTTGCGCCTCCGGGCGCCGCCTCTGACGTCCCGGGTGCGCCTCTGTCGCTGGGGCACCTGGGAACTGTGGTCTGCTGGTGGCGTGGACTGCTGGTGGACCGGCCGTTTCCCTCACGGCGCTCGCTGGTCAACAGGTGGGTAAGTAACAGAGCCGTTGCCCTCACGGCGATGCTTGCCGGTCAAAGAATGCCCCCCACAGAGCGCTCGGCGCTCCGGTCTTTATTTGCGCCTCCGGGCGCCGCCTCTGACGTCCCGGGTGCGCCTCTGTCGCTGGGGCACCTGGGAACTGTGGTCTGCTGGTGGCGTGGACTGCTGGTGGACCGGCCGTTTCCCTCACGGCGCTCGCTGGTCAACAGGTGGGTAAGTAACAGAGCCGTTGCCCTCACGGCGATGCTTGCCGGTCAAAGAATGCCCCCCACAGAGCGCTCGGCGCTCCGGTCTTTATTTGCGCCTCCGGGCGCCGCCTCTGACGTCCCGGGTGCGCCTCTGTCGCTGGGGCACCTGGGAACTGTGGTCTGCTGGTGGCGTGGACTGCTGGTGGACCGGCCGTTTCCCTCACGGCGCTCGCTGGTCAACAGGTGGGTAAGTAACAGAGCCGTTGCCCTCACGGCGATGCTTGCCGGTCAAAGAATGCCCCCCACAGAGCGCTCGGCGCTCCGGTCTTTATTTGCGCCTCCGGGCGCCGCCTCTGACGTCCCGGGTGCGCCTCTGTCGCTGGGGCACCTGGGAACTGTGGTCTGCTGGTGGCGTGGACTGCTGGTGGACCGGCCGTTTCCCTCACGGCGCTCGCTGGTCAACAGGTGGGTAAGTAACAGAGCCGTTGCCCTCACGGCGATGCTTGCCGGTCAAAGAATGCCCCCCACAGAGCGCTCGGCGCCCCGGTCTTTATTTGCGCCGCCTCTGACGTCCCGGGTGCGCCTCTGTCGCTGGGGCACCTGGGAACTGTGGTCTGCTGGTGGCGTGGACTGCTGGTGGACTGGCCGTTTCCCTCACGGCGCTCGCTGGTCAACAGGTGGGTAAGTAACAGAGCCGTTGCCCTCACGGCGATGCTTGCCGGTCAAAGAATGCCCCAAGACCAAAACCTGGTGCACCACCACGCCCGATTATTGCGTGTCCTCTAAATTATGCTGACAGGGATGCTGTGCTGAGAGAGGCTAGGGCCAAAGACCCAGTTGTTTATAAAGGGGACACGTTGTCTTTATTCCCAGATTATACTCTGGTGGTGCAGGCGGCAAGGAGAGAATTCGTACCAGTGAAGAAACTGCTGAGGGCCGCCGCGGTACCGTACGCCATGTTATACCCAGCCAAATTGAAAATTACTCATGAGGAACAGTCAAATTTTTTTACAGATGTAAGTCGGCTTTGAAGTTTACTAAACATATCTGTAAGAACAGACCGCGACAGAATGCACAGGATGAAGCGGTTGTGGAGTCGGTACTGGACGAGGCAGACTAATGGATATGAAGATGACTTTAAATTGATACCTGTTTAAGTGACTGGCTTCTCCCTGACTAGATTGGGATTGGTTGCAAAATTTGACTGATTTATGGTTTGGGCGGAATGGGGTGTGGGTGGCAAAGGCACACTAGCACTGAACGCCATATGTACTGGGGGTAGCTGTTACGTATTGATCAAAGAATGCTATTATGGGGTATGCAGGGGGCTGAATAACGATACTCCGGCGGTCGCACTCCGGTGCATGTACTCGTCGTCGAACCTCTTCCCCTAGCGGGTGTTCCCCGAGTGTTGCAATGGGTAGTTCAGGGCGATGTTCAACGGTTGGGGGGCTGGATCCAGTCTCGACCTAATTGGGAGGTTGGAGTGGGAGGTGGGAGGGGGGTGGACGAGGGGAGTTCTGGGTTGTTTTTTGTTCTATTTTGTAACACATCTGTCATGGTACACGTTGGTGCACATTTAGCGATAAACTGGGTGGGACTGCTGCAATTTGTCATGACTGATGCCCCTTTGAGGCTGATTAAGAAGCGACTAGACAAAGAAACACTGTAAAAGATGGGAGATAGATATAAGATGTTTACTTGGAATGTTCGTGGCCTCAATTCACCTAAAAAAGTGTGACAGGTGATGGCATATTTGAATCGTCACATGATACACGTTGCTTTATTGCAGGAAACGCATTTGACGAAACATACAGAACGTGGCATTGCGGGTAGGAGGGCAGGTTTTAAACTGGCAGCGTCATATTCTTCCTATGTGAGAGGAGTAATGATCTTGGTCAAAAGAGGGGTGGAGTTTCAGCCGATATATACGTTTGTGGATGAGGACGGTAGGTGTGCAATGGTGTATGGCAAGATGAGTGGTAAATTGATTGCTATAATTAATATGTACGGACCAATCATGGATGGCCCGAATTGTTTAGCCCGCATGTATGGGGTGTTGAGAGATTGGCCGGAGGCTCCTGTAATAAGGGGGGGAGATCTGAATACATACCCGAACGCTGAACTGGATAAGTCTAATCCCATTTCTCACCCCTAAGGTTGCTAGGAGTATTGTATGTGCCATGGAGGAATTTGATCTGTGTGATGCTTGGAGAAAGCGACAACCCCAGGTGAGGGAAGGTACGCACACGACACCGTTTCATGGTAGTTGGTCGCGATTGGACTATTGGCTGGTAGGGACGGAGATTATGGACTGGGTGGAGGAGGTATCGACTCTTGCTAGAACGTTGTCGGATCATAACCCGGTGCGGCTGGATGTGGTGATCCCGACAGCTGTGCATCGCCCCTTTACTTGGCGCTTGTGGTCTGAGGCGCTGCTTGACCCAATATATGAGATGGTAGTGCGGGAGGCAATAGTACAATATTTCACACTTAATAAGGGCACGGTATATGATGCTTCTACACTTTGTGAGACCTTTAAGGTCACGATTAGAGGGGTTTGTATCAGTACTGAAGCGGGCATTCTGAGGGATTTAAGAACTCAACTGCAAAACACTGAGGCTGCGTTGCAGGAGCTAGAACACAGGCACTCGGAGGCCCGGGGGCAGATAAGCTAGCTCGTATACAGGAGTTGCTTAAGGAGTATGATGAGCTAGCTGACACAGAGATAAAATACCTATCGTGCAGACACACAGCCCAAAGATATAGAGAGGGAGGATGACCCGGACGTACATTGGCGTTTAAAATTAAGGAGCATCTTGAACAGCCGCACATAGATATAATAGTGGATGAGCAGGGGGGGGCATCATCATCCAACTGCCATTATGGAACAATTTCGGAACTTCTACACTGATCTATATACATCACGGTTGGCTGCTTCGGAGGCAGAATTCGAGTCATATCTAGAGGACATTGCGTGCACCTGGCTTTCAGATGCGCACAGGGTGTATTTGTGTGTTCCTATAGACGAGCAGGATGTCAAGACTGTGATTTTGGCATTATCTAATGGTAAGGCACCTGGACCTGACGGGCTAGAGTTTTATAAGAAATATGCAGTTCTTCTTGCGCCGCATCTTTTGGAGATGTATGCTGAAGTATATGACTCGGGGAAATTACCGCCGTCCCTAAGACAGGCATTGATGATTACTCTACTTAAAAAAGACAAGCCCCCGAACAAGTGTGACTCTTACCATCTGCTGTCATTGATCAACATTGATGCCAAAATATTGGCTAAGATTCTGGCGACCAGGCTACAACCCCTGATGCAATGTCTGGTACTGCCCGATCAATCGGGTTTTATACCTGAGAAATCTACTTCGCACAATCTCCGAACTGTTTTCTCCATGTTTCACATTCTTGAACCCACCTTGTCAGCGGCGGCAGTGTTGTTAGATGCTGCCAAAGCATTTGACTTGGTAGAATGGTAGTATATGCATTATATATTGTGGCGTATGGGTTTTCCACCTTTGTTCCTGCAGTGGATAATGGTACTCTACACAGAACCGACTGCGAGAGTGAGGGTAAGGGTCTTACCTCTGAACCATTTCACATAGAGAGGGGTAAACGCCAGGGGTGTCCCCTTTCACCGGTATTGATTGCTGTTGTGTTGGAACCCTTAGCTTGTGTCATTAGGCAGCGACACAGGGAGACTGCGCTCAATTTCAATTACCGACCGGTAGCCATTTCGCTTTTTATGCGATGACATGGTTCTTTTTGTGCGTAAGCCCACTAGATATCTGCCACGGTTGCTCCGGGAGTACGTTCGATTTGGCCGCCTATTGGGCTTGTATATAAACTGGGATAAATCGTTTATAATCCAGCTGAAGACATCTACTGCGCAACCTGATTTAGAGTTCCCACTGGTATGGTCGACAGACCCGGTCAAGTACCTAGGAGTTTGGGTCCATTGACATCCGAATATAGTAGTCAAGTAGAATTTTGGGAGAGCATACACGGAGTTAGCGAACCAGGTGGATAAATGGATTTCGCTGCCGTTATCATTGGCGGATCGTATTGCACTTTTCAAGATGGTGATACTGCCACGGTTCCTATATCTTTTTATTAACATCCCAGTGGTGTTAACGATGGGATTCTTCAAAAATCTTCGCAGTCAGGTGCTCCGATTGGTGTGGGGGGGCAAAAGTGCTCATGTGCAATGGTCGATCCTCACTAAGCGGTATGAGAAAGGAGGGTTCAGGGCACCAGACTTTTATGCGTATTATTTAAGTGCGCAGGCCAAATTTGTGTTCTATTGGTACAGACCGTATGCGTTTACTCCTCATGATGCGGTGGAGGAAGGAGATACTGCCCCGGTTCCACTACACAGTGTGATCACTCATCGGACGCGTGGCACTCCGAGAACGGAAATAAACTCAGTGGATACCACTATCACCGCCTGGCAGAAGATAGGACATCTAGCACGGAAAATGCCGTTGTACGCACCAAATATGTATTTGGAGCATCATGCTGCCATGTCTGTAACATACGAAGCACCGTCAATGCGTTTGCTGCACGAGGTAGGTCTCCGGCGCATGCTTGATGTTCATCCGGATGGTTCGTTCATTACACAGAATGACCTGCAGTATGTCAGCGGCCAATCGTTACTATTCAGGTTTGCGATTCATTATCTGCGGCAGGTGGCTAGGATACACTACACCACTTATCCACAAGAACCTCCCACATTGCTGTCTTTGCAGTTTGCACTCACTACCCCTACTAATAAGAGACTGATATCCAAACTTTATAAGATGATTAAAGATAAAAGTGAAGGCGTTTCAGAAGGGAGCTGGGAAAGATGGAATGAATGTTTGCCTGGTCCGATTTCGGAGGCGGACTGGAAATATGTCTGTGGATTGACAGGGACTCTCAGCATGAATGAAAATTTGCGAATTACACATTTTAAATACACACACTAAGTGTATTATACTCCTGTACCATTGCACAGGCATGGGTTGCATATATCTGATAGATGTGTGAGTTGTGGACAGGAAAATGCAGATTTTCTGCATTTAGCTTGGAGTTGTCAGAAGGTGTTTGAGTTCTGGGAAGCGGTAGTGGGACATTTGAAAAAAAAGGCAGCCGTGGAACTTCAGTGTACTCCACTTATATGTTTGCTATGCTGCGTAACGCACATCAAGGGAGTGAGTGGTAAATTTGCGCATCTGGCTTGGTTACTAGCGGCACGGAGAGTGGCGATTGTGTGGGGGCAGACGCCGGCCGAAAATCAACATGTGGATAAAAGATTTGGTATACTGTAGAGACAATCTGGAAACATATGCGGAAGAGCTACCAACCATTTTGAGACCAAGAGACATTTGGGAGCCACTGTGACTCTATTTGCTCAGTAAAAGTGAGTGATGTTATGACTAGAAGGGGATCAGGGGGGCGGGCCATATGGCGAGCAATGATGGATGTAGAGCCCAGTCACGACTATACAATCCAGGATTGTATCATGTCAAAGATGTGATTCTTTTGGTTTTATTTTAATTTCCTTTCTCATTTCATTTGTTGTCTTGATTTGATGGGGATTATTATATTCCGGATATATGGAGAACTGTACTTTCGGTTCTAGTGGAATATGGTTAATATTTTGTCATATGTGTCATGCAGATTCACTGGGGAAACTATTATGCACGTCTTGTTGTTTACCTTTTTTTTACAATAAAAGCTTAAATTTAAAAAAAACTATGATAGGCTTTATAATTTATTTACGAAAAAGCATTTGCTGAGCAATTGTGTTCCGGAGAAGTTACATCAGAACCTGGAAGACCAAGTTCCACTGTCTCCTCAAGAGTTGGGGAAGAAGGCAGATCATTGGGTCAAGACAAGAGTGGCCAAAACAAATGGGTTGCTAAGCCCCCCATCCCCAAGGGAAAGAAAGTGATCATGCAAAAGACAAAAACAAAGTCTTCTAAAGATCCCCAAAAACCGGGTGGATCCGAAATAATACACAGTCTAAGGGTGGGTACCAGGCTAAGAACTGGTATCCCCAAAAGGCTTGGTCCTTTGATTATAAAACTAATGGGCACCGAATTGGACACCCTAGCAGTACAAATAAAAATAATGTTTCTAGTACTTCTTCAGCAAATTTAGTGGTAAGTCTATAGGTGGGAGCCCAGGTGAGCCCTGACTATGTCAGAGAGCTCATTGAGAAACTCTAGTCTCAGAGGGTGGGGTAGATGTTGCTGTCATGGCTGTCTGGTCCATTAACGTGGAGAAATACAGACAACAGTGACATATTAATGTGTGAAGGTTGTTGCACTGAGGGATACAGGTGCAAGTGTCACCATGGTGACTGAAAAACTGATAGCCCAAGGGTACCACCTGACTGGTGAGACATTCACAGTCCTCAATGCTGATAATAAGGCTAAGGAACATCTCATGGCAATGGTGTCCTTAGAGTGTTGAGGGGTTACTGGCCAAAAGAGGGTAGTGATATCCTCTACTACTCCTGTGTAAATCACAAGAGCACAGTGCAAAATCCAAGGTGAAAAAGAAGAGTTGGAGTGTGGAATAATGGCCCAACCTTCCAAGAGAAAAGGCAAGAAGCCTGGGAAACCAGCTTCTTATCAGACAAAAGCTCAGGTCCTCGGGGAGAAGACCTTTCAGCCCCAGAGGGAACTGAGCCCCAGGAATATGGGCCTTAAATAGTAGAGCTCCTGTGCTCAGATGGGCACTCTACGGAAGATCTGTGCCAGGGACAGAGGACCTGTACCACTCTTCAAAGCCTGAGAAAACAAGTTGCTGATTAAGAATAGGGAGATGTCAGTGGCTCCCACAGAACCTATTCGGAGGAGGGACTCCTTTACACTGAGGTCAGAGACCCCAAACCTGGTGCCACTAGGAGAGTGGTAGTGCCTCAGCAGTATAGAGAGATTCTCCCTACGTTGGCTCATTGCATCCCCTTAGTGGATAAGATATCCGCATCTCCTGGCCAAGTATGTCCTAGAAGGCGAAGGAGTTTTATAACTTCTGTGCCACCGGCAAGACAGGTAACCACTCAAAGGCAGCCTTAATTCCAATTCCAAGGGTTGGAGTTCCCTTTGAAAAGGTAAGGATTGACATTGGCTGTCTCCTTAACCCTCCAAGTGCATCAGGGAACACATTCATAGTGGTATTAGTAGGCCATGCTACGAGGTACCCTGAAGCAATTCCCCTAAGGACTACCACTGCTCCTTCATTGACTAGGGCCTGCTTTGGTATGTTTACCAGAATGTCTTTTCCAAAGTAGGTGCTGTCAGACAGAGGTAAAAACTTCATGTCTGGATACTTAACACACTTGTGGGCAGAATGTGGAGCGACCCCATATTACCCACAAACAAGCGATCTTGTTGAGAGATTTCACAAGACCATGATAGGTCTGATTTGAGTTTACTTTGGAAGAGTGCACCAATAAATTTCTTATCCACAACAGAAGAGAGTAGACGTAAGGACAGGTATTCCTTTTTCTTTTTTTCAATTCCGATTTTTTAAGTCCATACACAACAACCAACCAACGCGTTTCGTTCAGTTAAAACTTGAACTTTATCAGGGCTGTAAACAATACATATATATTTACATAAATATTTACACATAATGCCAAATAGACATACAACATGTAAAAACTAACAAACTAATTCAGCATTTCATGACCCTTTCGCTGACAAGGATCCTGTGGCAGAAACAGGCAGAATGGTCTAAACAAGTAAACCAAGAGTAAACATGGTCACTTAGCCCATAAGCTTGAAATGTGGACCGGATAAAATGTTCTAATGAGTCGAAGGGAAACCCCAAGAATTAAAAAAACAGGTGATTATCACCAAGTGACATTAGTAAATAATTATTCTAATACCGAATTTCACATCTGCCAATGTGCAAAAGAAACTGCTAAGTCGCAGTCTGTCACTCATGCGGATAGCAGTCCCAGTTGATTTTCCTAAATTGTGCACATGCCTATTGTCATGAATAACATATACCAGTGTGAAGCATAAATATAAATTTAAATTGAACTGAACAGACAAGGGTTTGGGCCATAACCCCGAAGGAAAAAAGCTTTCCGGGCAATTCCACAGATCAGAGGGATTGTATATTGTAATGAGTCTCCCCCCGCGGATAGACTAAAAAAAATGAGGCAATAATGCCAACCCGCCAAGGCGGATACGGCATGGCCGATAAATAGATGTCACCAACATGAGGATTGCGCCCTATATTTCCTTATTGACTAAAGGAGAAGAAAAGGAAGATGGCGTCTCTTACCATGAGTCCGCCGCAAGCCGTCACTTCGCCCGCAAGGTAGAAATCAACTACACAGTTGATTTCTACCTGGTTGGCGTGTTGACTACGCAGTGAAGTTCTACCTGGTCAGCGAGGTGACGGCCTGCGGTGGACTCATGGTAAGAGACCAGTCGTGCCTGTTCCTGTATATTGTCTCTTTGTTTTTGTAAATTGTCCTTTTTATCCCTCCTTTTATCCCTCCTTGTTCAGTCGTACACACATAGGAGCTAAACCTTATGCGTGATCCGTCGGTTACTGTTGATGCCTGGATATTTTACTGAATTGGGTGAGTCCAGATCTAGTATTTCTGCCACACTCCTGAATTTCCATAGGGGCAATTAGTCACAATAGCTCACTGTGGGGACCTACCACCTGTTTTTAACGTTAGATGTCCTCAAACACAATGACGATATCCCCACATGAGTAAAGAACAGAATTCTGAGTCACCACCTAGACTGCGTCCACGTTCATTGTATACTATGTGTCCCTGTATGATATCAATATACATTTTTGTCTCCCACACTGGTAGATCCATGTCAACAGGTACATTTACTAGTAGACACTTTTTACTGTGAGTAATTAGAATGCCACTAACTCTAAGTTCAGATAGTACTTTTATTTTCTGTCCTGAAGAATCGCTAGTTCAATTTACTGCAAGCGAGAAACATGTTGACGTATATCTTCAAACAAAGGACACTCAAATACGAGACATTACACTCGGTTGAGTGCCTTGTTCACTGTTTTTATCTTGGATAGGAGACCCCTAGAATAAACGAATTCAAGCCACGCACTCCCAATCCTATTTTAACTCACCACTGCACATCTACACGATTCTGGCCCTAAACTCGCACCTCACCATATGGCTGTTGGATAAAAGATCTCTGATGAAGGGCCCCTTTTTAGGGAGCCTGTTGGGTATTGCACCGCCGACCCAATGAGGAGCAGCCCATATGATGAAGCATGGCACCTGAGAGGGTGTGTGAAGGCATTACAATCCAACAAATGGATTCCCAAATATAGACCCATTGTGGGCATAGCTGGACTCAGTCTCTTGTTGATTCTTTGACTCTGTCACTATAGGAACGACATAACTCTACTTTTTTTAACTTCCACAACCCGTCACGCCATCATGGCTATGGGGTGGGTAATTTTTAGCTTAACTGAAGCCACCTGTAACATGCCCTCATTTACAGAGTGCACATACTTTGCTGAATTGTGCTGACATTTAAACAGGCAGTTTTATTGGTAACTATGGCGAACAAATTAAAGGGGTAATTTTTGGTTTCAGTGAATGTTTGTCTATTGTGCATCTGCCCATAAGTACCTTGTTTTGTTTCAGCTGTGTTAAAATTGTTGCTTGCATCCCATTTCAGGATTCTAAACTTATGCTAAATCTCTTGCTTTCTACACTGCTGATGAGTCCTGTACCTTCACAGATATTTAGTTACATTTCCGTTTTTGACTGCAAAATCGAGTGAGATTGCAAGCACCAATCCCAAACACTTAAAATGTTACATGTTCTGTCAGGGGACATGGCCTTGTATTTGCCCTCAGTGTTGTAATATGGACTGACATGGTAAGGCGTCAATGAGGACACAGCAATCCCATGTACCCATTCATCTTGTGATACACATCTGCTGTGATACCTATTATGCTCTCTATCCATGGTACTTTGTGATAAATAAATGATAACAACAGCAGGGCCTTTACTGGGCTGTAACCATGGCTGCTTAATCCAGGAATTGGACCTAGTTCGATGGGTATATCCTCAGGATTAATTGCCCTCCACCAGAATCGAAGGCCTGCCTTGTTTAATGGTCTGCCTCCTAGAACCCTTCTATTTGATGCTACAAACCAGTTCACTCAGCATAAGCTGACATTCTTGCAATGCCATTGCCATCACATATCCTATGCCCTTTGTATTCACCCTCCTTCCTCCTGTGCAGTGGTACTTTGCCGAAAAGCAATGGGGACCCTGAAATGCTCTTTGACCCTCATATCCTCTGCACTATTAGCAAGCACCATTCCTGCTCCCTACACAGGGGCTCTGTTGTGTCGTAGGTAAGAAGTTCCAGTAGACTTGGTAGGTTACAGATGATAAGTCGATTGATCTTAGATGTTCAGATAGGTTTTCCAGTAAAGTTGTAATCAAGCCCCACCAGGAGCAGCCTCTCTGCTGCTCAGCCCAGGATCCAACTGACAGTCCCACTCACAGCAATGCACACATTCCAATGACATCACCATCCACACTACCATTCTACTCTCACTGGCTGAACAGCAGAGACAGAGAAACAGGGAAGATGGCAGGTAAAACACTTAGATATAACAGGCTCCCTTTAATAATAAAGTGTGAAAATGTCTTGCTGGAGTGGACACAAAAGACTATTATAAGTTTGTGGCAGTCTTCACTAGCCACGCAACTGTCCAGCTTCTGGTGCTTTGAAACGAGTGGCCTTGAAAAATGCATGTCTAAATAATTTCAATATGTCCATTAAGTTCAGTCCTTTGCTGTTCAACTTCCCATCTTCAAAGGCCGTTTAACTGTTAGCTCTATGAGTGGTGCGGAGACATTATGTCGGAATCTAAGTGTTGCATTTTCATGTTTTGGTGATGTCCCCACTTATGTGGGTCCTACTGTAACCCCTCTGCCTAATGTGTGTGACCTAGGTACTTACTGCAGCTCCCTTGACGCACTTGCATGTGTCGCAAGACAAACTAGCACCAACTGGACATGCTGCTGCTTAGAGGAGGATTCAAGCAGTTGCACCCGCCTCTAGAGAGATATCTGTTAGAAATGGGATCTCTGTTTGGCTAAGGCTTGTGCCAAAGCCAGGCAGAGACCACCACTCTAGTCAGGGCAAAGGAGTTACACACCAAAGATAACCCCTGCTCACCCCCTTGGTAGCTTGGCACAAGCAGTCAGGCTTATCCCGGAGGACATGTGTAAAGCATTTGCGCACGCACACAGTAACAACATCCCAGGCACATTACAAAAGGAACTCTACACAAGGTTATATAAAAAATAGCCTTTGTATTCTCATAACACATTAGAATAGGAAACCCATAATATTCATGGTGCCACCAGGCACTAGGTCATATCTACAAGGGAATATATACACCTGACAGGGCCCACTGGACAACTGTCACAGCCATCACAAAGCGAACTTAGTAAAAGGAAAACAGATCATAAACGTACAACCAGTAACCACTGGTAATCACTGTACTTAGCACCAGCCTGTAACATAAACTACATTATGCACAGTATCACATCAGGCACAAATTACATTCTGTGCCAACCTCACCAGCATTAACAAATTATGCAATCATCTCACAAGTCTAAACACATTAGACCCTAACCTCCTAAGCATAACTCACATTAGGGGCATAAATCACACAGTGACACATAATCTCACTAGCATAAACCATAATATGCAAAACAACCTCCTAATCATAAAAAACACATTTAAAGGTATAACACAGGGTTCATAATTCATGAATTACATTTCCTGGCACCAAAATCCTTTGGGCAAATAAATCACATTAGAGCCTGGCGCCGTATCAACCTCATAGTCCGCCTGGCCAACTGGCCTTCTCTAAGGGGGGTCAAATGCCCTGTGTCCAGAATGTCAGGGTGCTGCCAATGCAGCAGAACAGAAAGTGTGCCATTGCGCTGGGGCAGAGGAGTGCATGTCACTCCTATTTCTCAACTCATGCCACAATGAACTTTGCCTAAACGTGGCAGCTGGCACTAGGGCCTGCGCAGTTGTGAATACCAAATGTGGGGCACTGGCACCGACTGGCACAGACTGTGCCCTGTAAACAAATATGCCCCAAAACGTTGCAGCTAACTGAACTCTCGGAGGACAGCTGGGATCAGCCATCAAACCACGGGAATCACTATGCCTCTGGACCCCCACTGGAGCCTTAAGCAAAGATCATGCCTCACATTGGAGGGCAGGCACCGACAATGTGCTCCTCAATGCCCCCAAGTCACAGTTGCACCCTGGCGGATCACTGAAATAATATCGAGGGACAGAATATCGACTACCAAGAATATCGAGGAAAAAATATCGACAGACATAATATTGAGTTTGTATCTACAAACAGGTAAGTACAAAAATATTGAGTACAAAATATCGTTTACAATTATATAGTTTATAAAAATATCGACTTTATTAAAAACAGTGTTAAATTAAATTAATATTAAAAATGTATTACTAAAATATACTTAAAATAATTAAATTAACTTATAATAATTAAATAATTAATGAAAGTTATAAAAAATGTTTTACAATCATATATGTTAAAACATATATATATAGTAACATAATATAATTAAATAATATCCAATATCATTACCGTACGATAGCAGAAGTGTAAAAAATACTATTCCCACTCCAGAGAGTGCAACAGTAGGGAAAGCGTTGGATAGCGTAGGGGTAAAAATTACTATTCCCACTCCAGTGGGTGCAACAGTAGGGAAATCGTTGGATAGCGTAGGGGTTAAAATTACTATTCCCACTCCAAAGAGTGCAACAGTAGAGAAAGCGTTGGATAGCATAGGGGTAAAAATTACTATTCCCACTCCAGTGGGTGCAACAGTAGGGAAAGCGTTGAATAGCCTAGGGGTAAAAATTACTATTCCAACTCCAAAGAGTGCAACAGTAGGGAAAGCGTTGGATAGCGTAGGGGTAAAAATTACTATTCCCACTCCAAATAGTGCAACAGTAGGGAAAGCGTTGGATAGCGTAGGGGTTAAAATTACTATTCCCAATCCAAAGAGTGCAACAGTAGGGAAAGCGTTGGATAGCGTAGGGGTAAAAATTACTATTCCCACTCCAGTGAGTGCAACAGTAGGGAAAGTGTTGGATAGCGTAGGGGTAAAAATTACTATTCCTACTCCAGTGGGTGCAACAGTAGGGAAAGCGTTGGATAGCCTAGGGGTAAAATTTACTATTCCCACTCCAGTGAGTGCAACAGTAGGGAAAGCGTTGGATAGCGAAGGGGTAAAACTTACTATTCCCACTCCAGAGAGTGCAATAGTAGGGAAATTAAATACTTCATATATTATTTCAATAAATATAAATTAATATCTTTAAAAATTAATTAAAAGTAATTACCAATTTTATATAATATAATAATTAATCTATTTAAATTACAAATTAAAATTAATTATTACAATTATTTACCTATTAATACAAATTAATTACTAATTAACAATTAATATTTTTAACATTTAAAAATTATTTAACAGGGTCTCCTGGGGGTTTCTGTGGGCTGTCCTGAGATGGAAAGGTTTCCCCAAAGAATTTATACAGGCAATGGATGCAATGTATAGATCTCCTAGGGCCCAACTTCGCATCTCCAGTCAGCAGACTCGTTCTTTTTCTATTTCTAGAGGTACGGGACAGGGGTGCCCATGCTCCCCCTTATTATTTGCTCTTTATATAGATCCCTTTCTTTCTAAGATTATGGTCAATCTGCGTATTAAACCGATAAATGTTAATAATATGTCATATAGTGTATTAGCATACGCAGATGACATAGTAGTTATAACGTCGGAAGTGTCTTCAGCTTTCAGGGAACTTAAGCAACTGGCGGAGCAGTTTGGGGGAGTGTCGGGCTACAAGCTCAATGTCTCAAAGACACAGGTGATCCAGACACCAAGTATGGCTATTTCTGACGCTCCAGTGGTCACGGAAGCCATATATTTAGGGGTGCGTATAACTTCTGCAGTAGAGAACATATCGGACCTAAACATTATACCTGTTATAGATGAAGTCAATAAAAAACTGGAAAGATTAGATAGTCTACACCTTTCCTTATATGGGCGGTGTAGTGTCATTAAAATGCTAATACTACCTAAGTTCTTATATTTATTTAGGACTATTCCTCTCTTGTTTTCTCAAACTTCCTTGGCAAAAGCGGATAGAGTTTCTATGGGGGTATAGACGTTCACGAAGGGCAGCCAAATGGATGTACCTTCCCAGGGATCGAGGGGGTTGGGCGGTCCCCAATATTATTCTCTATTATTGGGCTGCAATGCTGCAGGGCATGGATTTATTGTTATGTGGCGACAAAGCAACTATACCAATATGTAACTCTCCTACTATATATGAGATAGGGTTAGGCTCAGCTGCAAAAGGTATATTACTTGAAGTATTGGAGCCTAGTTACTTTAAGAGGACCCGATTTAAGGTTTTATTAGCAGCATATTCCGTCTGGCGGAGGATTAGGCGGAAACTAAACATTCCAAATGTGAATATTTACACATCTTTTAGTGCCACCTGAATATTTCCTAGTATATTTCAGGATAATGTTATGTACCGATGGCAAAATAAGGGTATTTCTGTGCTCGGCGATATTACAGAGAACGGCTTTGTTATATCATATAGGGAAATAAGGGATAAATTTCAGATATCGTCACGAGATTTTTTTAAGTATCTCCAAATTCAAAGCTTTGTTCAAAAAACTCTTAGGACAAATACATGTATTTTGGAGGAAGTGCCCATAATTGAGCTTATAAGAAAGAGATCTAGAATTGATATTTTATATCATTATGTTCTATCAACATTCCCTGATGATTTAATTGCTCAAAATGCTAAGTGGGAAGTGAAATTGGGTATAACCGGTATTGACTTAAGCTTGGTGATAGAACTTGCCAATCAGGTTATAGTGTCCGGTTCTTTAAAAACTCAGAGTTATATGGCGATGTTAGACTTATATTATACGCCTGCTAAGATAGCAAAATGGGGGGGCCACAAGAGGTAATACATGCCCGCGATGTGCGTTTTATGCAGCTGATTCAGTTCATATGTTTTACTCCTGCTTATCGCTCCGGTCCTTTCTAGATGACATTGAGCAGTTTATTAATGTCACGCTTAAGATTCAGTGTGTGTTAACACCTGCTTTGGTGATGTTTGGTGTAGATGTGGGAAATATCTCATCAAGCGGAAACACTTACAACGAATTAGCCCTAATATTTATTGCGATGTCGCAGGCCCGGTTATGTATTACCTCACAGTGGCTATCCCCGGATGCACCTACATTTGTACAGTGGCGGGCAAGATTACTTGCCATACATAGTCTAGAATTTTCAGCATTTTCCTGCAGAGGGGGGAGACCCAGGCAACTGGCAACTCAAGTGTGGGCACCCATCGCCGAATGGATTGGTTAAATTGTTCTGGATAGCAGGATAATATGTTTATATGTTTATTCTATTCATATGCTCCTGAAAAGTGCCTTTTTGGTTGTATACTTTTGTTGCATTATCCCTCTCATTTGGCGATTTAAAGGCTGATGTATGTATATGCTTTTTTACTTTTTTGTCTTGTTTAAGAATTTTGTATAGCCGATTCAGTAGTTTAATTGCAGTTCTGTATTGTTTAATGTCTGGTCTCTTTAAAAATAATAAAAAAAATAAATAAAAAAAATTATTTAACAATTAATTAAAATTAAATACAATTAAATAAATTGATTAATTTAATTAATTATAAATAAATGACTTCCCACCCTATTCCCCTATAAACCCACAACCTGCTACAGAATGTTGTTTATTAAAATTAACATAATTAGCAATTAATCAATTAATTAAAATTAATTGCCAATTAAAATTTAATTAATTACCAAATATACATTAATTAACAATTAATTAAAAATGAATATCAATAAATAAATTTACATATTTAATTAATTATAATTAAATTACTTCCCACCCTATTTCCATAAAAACCCACAACCCGCTACAGAATTAAATTACGCAAAAATTAAAAAAACTGATTTCATTAATTAAAATAAATTATAACATAAATACACACTTTTCACACATATAATAACATAAAAAACACTATAAAATATTAGATATTATTATAAATTTGATTATTTTAATAAGCTATATTATATACTTCAATATTTTAACAGTCTATATTTTTTACATTCGATATTACATTACTTACCTTAAAAACAATATTTTTGATGTCTATATTCTGTCCAGTCGATATTATATCCATTCGATATTTTGTAGTCGATATTTCGACTGTTTACCCACCCTGGCAGATGGGGGCCGCTGTCTAAATGGCCAAAACATAAGGGGAAAATCATGGGCCCTTTTGGGCCCTTATAAAATAATGTTGCCCATTGTTGGAGCCACATGAGGCTCGAAAACCATCATACCCCATTTGGAGCCCATAGGTCCTTAAAATAAACATGCCCACGAGGTGTAGCTGCCCTCTGCGAGTGGGACAGCTGGGAGAAATGCGGCTATGGGTCCTGGGCAACTCTGTGCCCTCATGTTGGAGCCCCAGGGGCTCAAAAACACACACATGGCCAATGTTGGAGCGGCCCTCTGCCAAGCGGGGCTTCTCGGGAACTATCCCTCTAGCTGGTGCCTCGGTCGGCATCAAAACGGAGGAGCCCCTACTCACCGGCTCACTGAAGCTGCTCCCCACGGTCTCCTTCCTTCACCCGGTCCCTCTCCTGGGGCCGGGACTTCTCTTCTGAAGCCGTCACCGCAGGACTCTTTTCTGCACATGGGAGGCCCGCTTTACCACTGGTAGGCTCGGGAGGGCACCCATCTCCTCAGGGACTCTCTCCGGTCCATGGGACTTCTCCGGCGGACGGGACTTCATCTCCCGGCTCGCTGGACGTTTGTCACGCCCCGGCCACATCCCAGGCAAGGTTGCCTGACTTCCGGGTCACATTTGGCAGGGGCCCGGCAGTACCTCTCCTCGCTCGGGCCGCGGCAGTGATTTTAATGGCCATAAGAATGCCGGGCGGGCTCCCGCCAACATCACGGTAATGCAGGGTGGGCACTCGCTATTTAAGCGTTCCAAACTGCGGGGTGGGCACCTGCAATGAAGATCCACACGCGGGGTGGGCACCCACTGTCTTTTTTTTAAAGGCAGGACGGGGGAATCTGTCCAGTGGCGGCTGGTGACATTTGAAAGGGGTGCAGCGTAAACTTTCTGTCAGAGTGCACCGTGGTGAGCAAGCGCTGCAAATGAGCCTGAACATCTTAAGTGGGTATATGGTGCATTTTCAAGCAAATTTGAGAAGCACAGAGACTAGAGCTGCAAACACACATAGAGCCAGCTGCAGCACTGTGACTTGGACTGGTGCAACACACAGCTGCAGCACAGAGACTAGAGCAGTAGATAAGTGGGAGAACTAGAAACAAATAGAAGTGCCATACATACACTAAACAGAACACGCTTTCAAATAACAGACACCCCAAACAAGGGATGCTCCATACCCAGAGCGCAATCGGCAATTGAAAATAAATCATAAAATAAAGGGCACACAGAGTATACATATGGAAACAGAAATACCCGAAATACCCCACACACACACTCAGCAGCAAGCAGAAAGTGGACATCAAATACAAACAAAGGTAGGCCCAAATACAGAAATCGTCACACAGAAACGCTTAATGTCACACACATATTAAATAGCTTAAAGAACAACTAGCACAAACATACACACACGTACCGTCTGGAATATAAAGATAAGAAGCAAACACAATAAATGCTATACGTACAAACGAAACAGAACACATGCACCAAAATGACAACACCCATGCACCAAAAACTCAAACGTACATAATATCAAAGAGGAGACAGAAACTAGTTAACAGATATACAAGTAAATTAAATAAACTCCAAATAGCACAAAACAAGTGAAATACATACAAACCAAAAGGTACACAAGATTAATCTAAACCCACATGTGCAAAATCTGCACGTGACACTGGCAGAAGATTTGGGCTGAGTGAGGAAGCTGTGAACATTCAGTCACTCTGACACTGCGATAGACTATACCCAACACAGACCCTTAAGCATGAACCACAAGAATTATACGTTGCTAATAGCTTTAAAAAGAAAGTCACAACGCTAGAACCTAACACAGGAACTGGCAACACACAAGCTGAATGCCATTTTGCATGAAAATATGTTTAGAAACAAAGTGTTGCAGCATTAATGTGATTTCTTTTCTGTAGCCCTGTTACTAAGTTTAAAGTAACTGTTCAGAAAGAAGTCTGAGCTGAGATAGGCGAAAAATGTTGTACTCTCAATAAAAAAAGAAAGGCATGTAAGTAACTGGTCCCCATCTACCTCCTTTTTGCACAGTACACAAACATGCTCCACAGTTTGCATCACCATATGTCTATAAATAGATGTGATTTAATGTAATTGAATTGATTTCAGTTATTTGTGAAGTAATGTTACCCCATTTCCGTTTTTACAGTGTCTATTTCCCTGATGAAGGGCATGACCTCTGAATGCCCGAAATGCATTGGATATGACAAGTCAGAATGACATTGCCTGTATTATAAATTGGTGAAAAAAAGTATAAATATCATAGAAAGCTAACAAAAACGCTAAAAATCAATAAATTTGCTGTTTAACATCAAACATGGAATGGAAATCTTTTCTATCTAGAAAGATAACTGCAAGTGTGCCCAACAAGGGATGACCCTAGAGACCCTCTAGGTTCACAGCTTTGCATTAATTTATCCGACGCCATTGGACCCTTGGCGCCACCTTTTGGAGCACCTACAAAAATCTTCTAACTATTCAAAAGTCCACAAAGATTCTATATTACAAAATCAGCTGTGCATCTACCCACCTTCACAATTGTACTCTCAATACGCCATGACTTTGCCTTTTTTGCACATCAAAATACAGTGTTTAAGTTAGGTTACTCGATCTACAGAGCTGGATTCAAAGCACTGACAAAGCATAGTATAAATAATGCATCCAGCGCAGCTTAGGAGTGTGAACATACACCGTTATAAAACACAAAATAAACTTTAGCCTGAAGATGAAAATGGTGGGTGCCAGGCAGGCAGTCATAAAACAAACCTGATTTACAAATACAGGACATGTTTACACCACACATGACCCGACTCGTAGGGTGGGACTGGGTGAGTCTGGGAGTACCAAAACACGAGTACCATTTCCAGGGCATAGGCGCTGTTTTGTTAAAGCAAAGCACTGCTCAAATGGGACAGCTGCTCTCCAGCCCCAATCTTTATTTCCAGAAGTTGGTGTAGTTTAGCGATGCATAACAGTCATTCAGTCACTGGCCGGGGAGGTCCCAGAATAGTGGGGGTTGTCTCATAATTTACATTTATTACGTTCTGCTGCTTCCTGCTCTCGCTGGCAGGTGCACCTGCCGCGGGCCTCCTGGAGGTGTACATTAGGAGCATCTGGCCTTTGAGGCTGGGGAATCCGTGGGGGAAAAGCACCTGGAACTAATCTTAGGGACTCAATGAACTTCTAAAACACCGTAATTGTTAGGCAGGTGATTGGAGACATATCAGGTACTCTGGGACGGGAAGAAGAAGTTTTACTGTACCCTAGTCCGGCTGCGCAACCTGTGCACGCAGCCACCATGCGCGCGGGAGAGAGAGGGAGGGGGGTGTTCGAGGTTGCTGGGTGGGGAATAAAAATAAGATAAAGAAAGTTTACCTACCTTATCACATCTCCGTGAGCTTCGACTGACTAAAGAGATCTCTAAGGCCTCAAATGTTCATCTTTTAGCAGTTCAGGGCTCTTATGGGATTCAGCCTTATTTGCTACTTTCCATTACAGACTACGAGAAATATTTACTGACACGGTTTCATTTCAGTATTTTCCATCGATTAGTAACATTCCCTAAGAAAAATGACTGGTCTGCCAACCTTTCTCCCTGTCCTTGTGACGAGCAGTCTGAGCAATCACTTCTGCATGTAACCTTTTTTTGTAGTCTTTACGAAAATCCACGGAGACAATGGATTACACCTTTAATAAAATATATGGGATTGCGCCGTTGTTGTCCGGCAATCCTAGCCTTACAATGCCTAGACACAGAATTCTCCATTAAACCTATAGCTTGTTTTTTAAAATCTTGCATTAAATATCGCAAAGACTAAGATTAACTACCTACAAAAGGATTTTCTGTATTGTCACCTAACAATACCAGAGACTATAGTGTGTATGGCTTCTTAGTACTATTATTTATACACTATGCTTCCAGTAACCTGCCCCTTAAGATACCTATTTTAAATGTATAAAACTGGTCTAGCTATATAGCATTTTTTTATGTACTTATTATGTAATATTTTAAATGGTTTTTACTATGTACAATGTGCTTGCTTTTTTTGTACTCTTATGGGTATGCTTTCTCTATCAGAATAAAGTTTTAATTGATTGATTGACCTACCTTGCCACCGGGTACCCTGCGCGCTGGCCTCCGCTCCTAGACGGTGTAATGCTGCAGCAGGGCCCTCCATGTTCCTGCAGCCAGAAGTCCAGGAACAGGAAACAGCACTGAAGCAGCCAGCAGGCAGCCTCCCTCCCTCCCTCCCCTACCCTAAACCAAACACTATACTGCAATGGCAGCGTTGTGATTGGGGAGGCGCAGAGGAGAGCGCCCCAGCTGCGCAGTTTTCTCCTGCATAGAGAGAAAGTAAGAGTGGGCGGTCGTGTTTGAGGGCAGGGGGGGAGTGACTTACCCACTGTTGTTGGTACTGACTGTATGATTGGCTCCAGGGGCCGACCAAACAGTCAGTACCCACAACAGTGGGTAAGCCACTCCCCCCGCCGCCAAGCACGACTGCCCACCCTCCCGCCCCCAACCAGGCACTTCTGCTTTCTTGCAGTGCAAGAAGCAGAAACATAAAAAGGTCGTTTTTACCATTTTATGTTTCTGCTTCTTGCACTGCGAGAAAGCAGTGCGGCGACCCCCAAACGCTCATATGGAAGAGCCGCCGCTGAATCCGTCTAATTAAATATACCAGAGCGGGGTGGGCACCCGCAAGCTCACAAAGAATGCAGGGTGGGCACCCGCCCGTAAATAAAGAAATAAGCGGGGTGGGCAACCGTAACAAGCCACCATGCGGGAGAATCCCTATGCTGGACCCAGGGGCCAGAAAACAGGGGCTTTTAGCGTGGAGCCAGCCCCCATGTCGGTTCCTCCTGGGCCCCACCAGCAGCAAGCCCCCCTCCTTCAGGAACAGAACAGGAACACTGAACCATTTCAAGGGGTCACAGCCCCTATATTTATATGCCCTTTTCCTTTGTGTCACAGCACAGGGCTTGAAGATACCAGCCAGAACTGGTTTAAGGGAGCTTTGGAGCACTTTGTTGTGCTCAGCTCCTCTCTCCTTTGTCAGGTGGGTGCTCAGTGAGTAGACGCACCACAAGGGGCGGAGCCGGCCTTGTGGAGGGAAGGCATAGTCCTATGCAGGTCCCAGGTGCAACTCCTCTCTCCCATCTACATACATATCTCCCTATTCACCACTGGGTAGACTCCCCCTGGCTCCTGGAGCCACCCACACCTCTCAGCTCCTGTCAATCACAAGCCAGACATGCAATTCACATCAGGCAGGCATTACACAGAAATGCCAACTTCTAAAAGTGGCATTTCTCCACCAGTCACCATAAATCTATGCACACCATTGCGCATCATTTATTCTCACGAGTTCATACATACTAAACTCGCCCCTGCACTCCCATACCAAGAATTACCAGGGACACACATATCTCCCATGCATTCCTATGGGAGGGCAGGCCCACCTCACCACACATACACAGAGAGCACACGCACTGTACACTGGACCACAGTGCTAAAGTGCTCAAAGGCCTAAAATCACCAACACAAGGGTATAGAAAAAGGCTAGGAGAACGCAAAAAGGGATGTTTAGGAGCAAGCAGAAATGCAACAGGGCAGCGGCAGCCACCAGAAACTGGATTCTGGCGTGAGTCCCCACTGTGCATCAAAGTGGCATATGGGGTAGGCACGCAAAGTATTTCAAACGGGACACAGACATCGTCAAGTGCCTACAAAGACCAGGATTCCTTGCGATCTTTAACATTGAAAACGCCCACCAGAGGGAATAAATTAACAAGAATCAGCAATCACCTGGCATTTAAATGGCGGAATACACCGATGTCTAAAGATCTCTCCCCCGAAGAAGGCTGAGTTACTGTGCCGAAATGCATTGGGAAAATAAGCTGAAATCCCGCTTTTGAATAAATACTACAAAGGAACTGTGACCTTGTGCGACTCATTTCTTTCCCGGTCGGGGAAGGTGTTTATGATATTATCAACGGCGTTGTCCTGCCGCGGAGTTACGCACCTCAAGTAAGAGCGCCATTCCTGCCCGAAAACAGAACGTTTGGGAGCAAGCAGAAATTCAACAGGGCAGCGGCAGCCACCAGAAACTGGATTCTGGCGTGAGTCTCCACTGTGCATCAAAGTGGCATATGGGGTAGGCACGCAAAGTATTTCAAACGGAACACAGACATTGTCAAGTGCCTACAAAGACCAGGATTCCTTGCGATCTTTAACATTGAAAACACCCACCAGAGGGAATAAATTAACAAGAATCAGCAATCACCTGTCATTTAAATGACGGAATACACCAATGTCTAAAGATCTCTCCCCCGAAGAAGGCTGAGTTACTGTGCCGCAAAGCATTGGGAAAATAAGCTGAAATCCCGCTTTTGAATAAATACTACAAAGGAACTGTGACCTTGTGCGACTCATTTCTTTCCCGGTTGGGAAGGTGTTTATGATATTATCAACGGCATTGTCCTGCCGCGGAGTTACGCACCTCAAGTAAGAGCGCCATTCCTACCTGAAAACAGGACGTTTGGGAGCAAGCAGAAATCCAACAGGGCAGCGACAGCCACCAGAAACTGGATTTTGGCGTGAGTCCCCACTGTGCATCAAAGTGGCATATGGGGTAGGCACGCAAAGTATTTCAAACGGGACACAGACATCATCAAGTGCCTACAAAGACCAGGATTCCTTGCCATCTTTAACATTGAAAACGCCCACCAAAGGGAATAAATTAACAAGAATCAGCAATCACCTGGCATTTAAATGGCGGAATACACCGATGTCTAAAGATCTCTCCCCCGAAGAAGGCCGAGTTACTGTGCCGCAAAGCATGGGGAAAATAAGCTTAAATCCCGCTTACTACAAAGGAACTGTGACCTTGTGCGACTCATTTCTTTCCCGGTCGGGGAAGGTGTTTATGATATTATCAACGGCGTTGTCCGGCCGCGGAGTTACGCACCTCAAGTAAGAGCGCCATTCCTGCCCGAAAACAGGACGTTTGGGAGCAAGCAGAAATCCAACAGGGCAGCGGCAGCCACCAGAAACTGGATTCTGGCGTGAGTCCCCACTGTGCATTAAAGTGGCATATGGGGTAGGCACGCAAAGTATTTCAAACGGGACACAGACATCGTCAAGTGCCTACAAAGACCAGGATTCTTTGTGATTTTTAACATTGAAAACGCCCACCAGAGGGAATAAATTAACAAGAATCAGCAATGGCGGAATACACCGATGTCTAAAGATCTCTGCCCCGAAGAAGGCCGAGTTACTGTGCCGAAATGCATTGGGAAAATAAGCTGAAATCCCGCTTTTGAATAAATACTACAAAGGAACTGTGACCTTGTGCGACTCATTTCTTTCCCGGTCGGGGAAGGTGTTTATTCAGCCGAACGGCTGAATGGAATTACACCAAACTTGGCAAAATGGTAGGGCCTGGTATTCAGATGTGCCTTTGCTATGTTTAGTGAAAATCCCTCCAGTAGTTCTTGAGAAAATTTAATTTGAAATTTTTCAAATGGCATTTTCTATGGGACCTTTACACACGGCTACAGCCCGAACGGCTGAACGGAATTACACCAAACTTGGCAAAATGGTAGGGACAGGTATGCAGTAGTGCATTTCTATATTTGGTGAAAATCCCTCCAGTAGTTGTTGAGAAAATTGAATTTGAGCAAATTATATATCTATATGCGCTCACCGTTTGCGCTCACCATACACGCTCCGTACGCGTATGGTACGCGTACCGTACGTGTACGTGCGCGTACCCTTACGTGCGCGAGCGAGTTTCTGATTGGCTGGCAGTCGACTGTCAACATTCCAAACCGTTCAAACCAGGAAGTGTTGGCCACCATCTTGTTTTTCAGGAGAACTGAGGCACAAGAGAGCCCAAAACAAGAGTGGAAAACACGAAGAGGGGGCAGGGTAGAGACCCCCCAACCCTCTAGCCCTTCTCAGGGGGTCCCAAAAGGATCCCCAAGGGCAGAAAAAAAACAAATTCAAAAAATCGCGGGGTACCGTGCGCGTACCCTGTGATTTAAAAAAAAAATACTTTTTTGCACTTGGTGGTGAGAAGGGCTGGGTGGTCAGGGGGTCTCAACCCTGCCCCCTTTTCGCATTTTTCACTCTTGTTTTGTGCTCTCTTGTGCCTCACTTCTCCTGAGAAACAAGATGGCTGCTCAGGTGGTCCTAGAAGGATAATAACATATTTAAACATTATCCGCTAATAGAATTAGCATTTACAAAACCTTTGAAATTTATTGAAAATAAATATAGGTTTCACGCCTGATACAGGTAGGAATTAGCATTTAAAAAACCTTGCAAATTCACAGAAAAAAACCATAGGTTTCAAGCCTTATATAGTTAGGAATTAGCATTTTAAAAACCTTGCAAATTCACTTAAAAAACCATAGGTTTCAGGCCTTATATAGTTAGGAATTAGCATTTAAAAAACCATTGAAATTGCTCCTATATAGTTAGTTGTACTAACTATATTTCGCGCATCCGCAATTCACTGCTGATGATGTCACATATTACATCATTCATGACAAGGTCAGTGACATCACTGACGACATCACTGATGACATCTCAAATGACATCACTGATGACATCTCATTTGACATCACTGATCACATCACTGATGATATCATTTATGTGATAATACGATGCACCTCCTCACACTCTAATATAACCTTTGATACACCCAATGTTAAATACAGACTACCATTCTTGAAACCATTGACACACCAATACCAGTTACTACATACGCACTCACTGATTCCTAGGTCTACACACACATTCACTCATTCACCCATAGAATCACTCATACATACAGTCACTCATCAATACAACACTATCATATGCACTCATACACCTAAACAGACACTCACACAC
This sequence comes from Lissotriton vulgaris, assembly GCF_964263255.1. NCBI lineage: Eukaryota > Metazoa > Chordata > Amphibia > Caudata > Salamandridae > Lissotriton > Lissotriton vulgaris. The sequence goes on from NC_141685.1 coordinate 1,822,008,935, forward strand.
TGCCACTCATCCATGGAGTTACTCACACACCTAGTCAGTCATGCAAAGAATCAATCACACTTCCATTTCCTCAACTATACAGTTATACACACAACACCTTACTTATTCAAACATATACTAACACATACTTACTCTCTTATACAATCACTGCTACAAGTACACAATGATCCATACAGCCACTCGCACATTCACTGGCTCTGATGTATAGTCATTTATATATGCCAACTCTCACATGCACTGTGTTTTACATATGTACTTACTTGGACATGTAGCACTGAGATATACATTCACTCACCAACACACCCATGCACACAGTCAACCGCTCATATAGCTGTTTCCACATGCACTCTTGAACTCATACACCTAGTGAATCAACTGCACACACATCTATGCACAGAGTCACACACCTCCCAGCCCCCCACACACACACTCAGTCTCCCATTCAAATACTTGGGCAACCAATCAATAAGCCATATAGCCACTCATATAGCTACTGATCAACACATGCAGCAGCTTACACAACAACAGACATACTGATGCACAAATTCAGACAGTTTAGTCACTAACCCATGCATTTAGTAAGACATATTTAATCACTCAGTCATACAGTCAGTCACGCACCTACTAAATCCTTCATCCAGGCAATTATACATCCACTCATTCTTCTATATGTAAAACATATTTAAACTTTACAGAAACACACAGTCACTGGATGATGTCATCAGTGATGTCATCAGTGATGTCAAATGAGATGTCATCAGTGATGTCATCAGTGATGTTACTGACCATGTCATGAATGATGTAATATGTGACATCATCAGCAGTGGATTGCGGGTGCGCAAAATATAGTTAGTACAACTAACTATATAGGAGCAATTTCAATGGTTTTTTAAATGCTAATTCCTAACTATATAAGGCCTGAAACCTATGGTTTTTTAAGTGAATATATATATATATATATATAGGGTTAAATCAAAACAATGTAGTTCGTCTTGGACATAAAAACTACCCAGTCTCAAATTACAAATGAAGGTGGCACTTAAAAATGTCCCCAAAGCAATTTTGAAAAGAAGTCGACATTTCGGTCTCATTTGTCATCAGTGCATGAGGCTATTTCCTGGATCTTTTTCCGAAACACCAAAATGGCTGGTTTAGATGATTTGTTTGCTGTTTTTTTTAACAAAGTGACTGACGCTTGAAACTGCCATATTTTCTTGTATTTGGTGTTGTAGGCTTTGGCAGCAGATGTTGAATTGAAATCCTTCTGGCAGTTTGTTTTTCTAGCCACTTCCAGGGATGACATCTGCTGCCAGAATCAGCTGCTCCATCATATGTGGCGCTACACTACATGCACAAAGGTATATATTTACAAGGACTTCACCGTGGTGTAAATTTTTTAACATTGCAGCAGCTATTTTTTTATCGCCTCATTTACAAATTGCCTTGAACTGGAATTAGCAGCATTTTCCAACAAAAACTTGAATTTTAAAGATCGCCACTTCTGTTAGTGAGAGTAAATGAAAATTAGATGCAAGGTGGGCGTTCCTGCGCAAAAAGTGCTGCTAACCCCACTTCACGATATTTACAAGGAATTCCTTGCATGGTGCAAAACTAAAAAAACTGCCTCTAAGTACAGTTAGAGGCTGTTTTTAAGACCAGAAAATAGCTGGTCTTAAAATTGGTGCAAACACTTGGGGCCTCATTTCAGGGGTTTTGGTGCTGGACAGCACAGCAAAGATTATTGCTGCGCTGCCCTGCACCAAAACAAAAGCTCAGGAATGCACCCGACAATAAGATAGGGTACAGTCCTGGGACTCCCTTATGAAAAGTATTGCATCGCTGCAACAAAATAGAGTTGGCGTACTTTTCATTGCACCCTCTTTGCGATACCACGGATGCACAGGCTTCGACTGTACCGCACTCCATGTTGCAAGGGTTTACAAATATGTTAGTATTCCTGATGTATCTCTTGGCTCTAAAGTCATGCATTGCTGCAATTTTGTCGCAAGCATGATGCAACTCCAGCAATGCATGGGGCTGTCCTATCTCAATGGCACAGCATCACCCTTCTGCCCACCATGAGGCAGGTGTGAGGTTTTGACTCAGTGGCAACCTAGAATAGAATTGTGGCAGTGAAATCATATACATTTCACTGCACCACTCCACCACTCCTACAAGGCTTTGTTGTGTGGGAACGCCCACCGTGCATACAAAGTACCTGATGCAGGTGATCCAGCGCTACACTTTATCAGGGATCGATACTCATTGATTATTTCACACAAATGGCCCTTACACATTCACCCAACTCACAAATCCCTGTTTCTCTGGGGTCAAGATTTAATGACGTGAAAATTGTTTCTTTCACAGATTCATGTTTAACATTTCTAAGTACATAACTAGACCTGTATATCAACTCTCTTTCCTTTCGGTCAACGGACCAATTAGTTGAGTAGTTGATGGTAATATTAATACTATCTAATTGGCTAAATAATCACAGACTCTCTGTAAGATTAATAAAGTTTATCTCGAGTTTTTGTGAACAATTAATGCTCATTGCACCCAGGTTACAATGCAAAGAAAGAATCTCACAAAAGGAGAGAAAAATAATCAGCAAATGCAAACAATGTGAAACTCATCAACACAATTGTACGATATGCATATGAAGGAGTGGATATATGAAGGGAAATAAGTTTCAGAGACAAAAATACATTTGCAAATAATTATGCAAAGTACGAGTCAGAATAATAATACAAACCCGAAGGATCTGTGAAATACCACCCCCCTTGCCAAGGAGATGGTGGGGGTTCCCTGAAATAGAGTCTGGGATCAACGTTTCCAGGTATCAGGAAAGGGACAGGGACAGGAACAGCTAGATCTCTCTGCAAAGGGACGGATAGCAACAAAATCATCCCTCTCTCCTTTGCACTCGACCTGAGCCAAGCTAAGCAGCCAAGCATAAAACCACACCCCCAAAGGCACTCCAGTTATACCCTAAAAACGACATGTCCAACCCACATTAGTTGAAACAATTTACAGGATTTTACGTTTCATTGGACAATTTGGGAGGTGGTGCATCACACCACCATGATTTCATTCTCAATTTCACATGCTCATTGTTTTTTTTCCTTTCACATTACATACCAGTTCATACAATTTAGTTTCTTTTTACATTTCATTATTTTCACACAGGTTTTTTAGCCACGTCGGTGGAAATAGTCTTGGGTCTCACGGCAAGTCGCATCTTTTGGCAGGCGAACAATGTTCTTTGAGCTGAGCAACCTTGGCTTTTTGTACCTCTTCTGCAGCACTCAGCGCTTCTGTCTCTTTTGTCAGGTCATTCTGGCTCAATTTTCCAGCCGCTCATCTATCCGGTCAATTTAAGTTACCGCAGGCCCTTTCTGCTCACTATGGTGAATTAAACATATACTTTCATTAATTACATGGAAAGGCACTTTTCACTGTTTACTATCCACTTTTACACTATCCCCTGTTAATTTATTTCCTAGCATAAGCTTAGAGCAAAAGCAACATTATTCATTAATATTTTTAAAGCAAGATGCAAAACGAAAATGTAGAATATGGCCTAGTTCTTTCATGCATTAGTTCACATTAGTGCACTCATGCACAAAGCAGTTTCCCCGTGTTCATGTGATTTGAATGTTAATTTACCACTGCACACTTTTAGTATGTATTACAGGGGTGTTAAACCGAGCAGTTTCTATTTGTGAAAAAATCCTACTCCATCACAGGTATGATGTGGCATAGGAGTTCACAAGGTCTCGCATATGACTGGATGTGTCACTTTGTACAGAGTCTAGTTTTGCATCAAGGCTGTCTGCTGTCACCTTCCCTGACAGCCAGCAGCCCCCAAATGCTCAGTCCACTGACAGTGAGAAATTGCAGGGTGTCAGCGCAGTTGGAGCTCCATCGGTGGAGTTTGCGTGCTGCGGTGTTGGCGTCTGTAAGCATTGGCGGATGGTGGTGCTGAAGGAGTTGCTGAAATGTTCTTTGATGGCCCTGATACAGCTGCGGCTGAGGGGGAGATGATGGCAGTGGTGTGCGGTGGGTGTGGTGAAGACGTGATGTATACTATGATGGTCGGTCCAGGAGAGTTCTGTGGTGTGGCTATAGTTGAAGTTACCACTGGCGGAGAAGAGGGGGTCGAGCATGTGACTGACTATGTGGGTTTGTGCTAGCTGCTTGTGTCCAATGTTGGTGAGGTTCGCCAGGAGGGTGGGGATGCTCTGGTCACTGGGGTTGTCCAGGTGGAAGTTGAAGACTCCAAGTAGGATGTAGTCAGTGGATGGGAGAGCCTGGGGTGCAATGAAGTCTATAATGGCATTGGTGAATGGGGGTTCATGGGCCAGGGGCCCTGTAGATGAGGGTGCAGAGGACGGTGGGCAGGAGCCTCAGCCAGGTGGGATTTCACAAGCCTGTGTACAGCAGTCGCCACCTAGTCTGCTGGGAAACCTCCTGATGCAGGTGATGCAACAAGGCCCCCTTATGCATGAAGTTGCAGTACTCCCTCCACACAAGTTCAGCGCAGTGCAGGGGCCTCACCCTGCACAGTGTCCGAACAGCACATTATCCTCCGGCCTGTGATGCAGAGAGGCATGGCCAGTGTAGAGGCGGTGCTGGTATTTGATGCAGACCCCCCTTTAATGGTGTGCAGGAGAACCTCTACCATTCACAGCTCCAAGGGGCACCAGGCTGTCTTCTCACATAGGTCAGCAACGTATCTCCATGTGACCTGTCAGACTTCACTACCAGGTAATGGCGATGCACCTCTTTTATAGCCCTGATTCTGCATTTCCTCTTCCCCTGGGACTCTGGTCATCCTGGCTGTAGGGGGGTGTAGGAAGGTTCTTGATCTGTGCTGCACTTGTCCCCGGCTGCTCCATTCTTCATTTAATTGTTTTTCTTTTGTTTCTGTGGAGGAAGTTTAGCTGACTAACGTGAGTTTTTTGACCGCATATTGGCCTTTTGTGAGTTTTCGCTGTCTAATGTCAGAGTTTGTATCACCTTCATGCTAGTGTTAATGTCAGTTTTCACCACGGCTAACTGAAACTAAACCCATTTAGCGACATATTGTAAATACATCGCTAACAGGACGATAGTTTTCCGCGATAGGCCCTGTTAAAAAAACTGCGCTAAGTAACGCTAACGCTAGTTAGTGGCAGTTCTTGAAAATATATCCCAAAATCCCTTGGCGGTTAAGTCGTACCTTTGGTGAAGGGCAGGGGATCCTTATCATGTTTTCATTAGAAATATGATAGAGCTGACAACATTGCGAATGCTCAAGAGATACCGAAGAGACCCCTTCAAAAGGTACCACTTCTATGGTCTCTTATGCTTTCTTTTCCATCTCAACTTAAAAAAAGTCCTAATGTAAACAGGCGAGTTTTCTATCCAATGGCAAAATAATGACATATGATTTTAGTTTTATTTGGCTGAATTAACAGATGCAAAATTTGCACTGCTTGTGGAATGGGGGAGGGCTAATTCCCTGAAGCAATATAACACGCAACTCCTCGGGCACTAATGGGTTTGAAAAATGCGAGGGACTGAATTTTAATAGGTAAGTATGTCGAACAGATACTTGCACGTTGCAATGGAGCAACGTTCTTTTTTAATCTTCTAAGAAAGATTGTAACTGCAAATAATTTTTCTATGAAACAATTTTGTTGTAATTCAGAGTTTATTCATTGTATCTTTTGTGTGAGGAATTGTTGTTGGTTTGTATAAACTGATAACAGCGAATAAATAAAAGAAAAAACAAATGGAGCTGCATTGCCTGGGATGTGTTGAGGTTGTTCTAATAAGTGGAAAGTAAAACTGTGATTGACCTTGTCATTTGTCCTTTGTATATTTCTTAAGATGCCCATAAAGTTGTCAAGTTTGTGTACTACAATAAAGGACTGATCCAGTTATTATAATAAACCGCCTACACACAAAATGTTGCCTCTCCCTACCCCGGAGGTTGAAAAACAATTAGGATTGAAATCTAATAATGGCAATAACAGACATTGTCAGAACTAATATTGCAAGTGAGGGATCAGGTTTAACTCCTTTAATAACCAAACAAACGTATAAATGTAAATACACGACACAAAGTTAAACGAATAGCACTGGTAAATGCCAGTTGTGAATTCCAAAAGTCGTACATTTAGACGTTTGGTCTAAATTAACACCAAACGTCTAAGTTTGTCTTTGTGAACTGGGCCCAACGAGTGCTGCTTTGTTGAAAAATATACCCTCACAATGAATGTTATAGTTGATTGACTGTTACATGTAACAGTGGAAACGTTCCTAGTTGTGAACATGTGAGTTGTGTCTTGCAGGCATATGGCGTTCGGATCCTAAACATTGAATCAAGACCTTCAAAGAGATCAAAAAACCAAGTCAACGGTTTAGAGGTGTTTTTGAGATGTGAACTCCATCGTTCTGACATCAGTATTCTTTTGAACTCGTTAAAGAAAGTAACGGATGACGTTCAAATAAGAAGAGATGAAAAAGGTACTAGTTAAATAACTGGCTCTATATATTAATATACATTGGGTAAGATTTAATTGAATATCTCTAACCTGGCATTATGTTTTACTAATAAGAGATGGCAACACAAATTTAATATAGAATATGAAATAATGTAAAGGTTTGTTGCAACCTTGCTAGACACATTCTCATAACATTCCTATTTCAGTGTTGTGTAAGAGGAATATTAAAATGTAGCTTCCCATGGCTGTCAGTAATGTGTGTTTCTAACAATACTTGAGTTGCACAATTATCTATTATTTTCTTCCTCTCATTCGGTTAAGTTTCCTTTGATATTCCCATGAAAAAGCATTAAATTTGGCCCTAAGATCTTAAAGTGAAAAGGCCCAGGCTTTTTCTGATAGTGCTTTTCCTATTTTGATCTCAACCATTTACCATGAAGGAAGCCTACCTAGTGCCTTTCCTGTTCTTTTAATCCGCCCTATGAGAGAAATGTTTTCAAGACAGAAAAAGTTCTTTAGAAGATGAGAAGAATTTGTGAAGGGACATGAAGATAGAGTTTTTTTCAATTCCTCTCTTCATGCAGGAGCAGGTGGAGACAGGGCCACACTTCTCCAACAAAGGAGGCATGAATCAGAAGCAAGCAAGATACATTATTGTTTCCACCCTCTTATGGGCTAAAGCCATCCAGACATGAAGCTGCCAGTGGTTCTATGTTTTTTGTTTATGTTTATAACATAGACTTAGGCATTTTCAGACCTTTTGGTGCAAAGAGTAGTAGCCCATGGTTATAAGCCGCATCAGGTCAATGGAACTTTACCATCGCCTCATGGACGGTCATATCCAAATTTCGTTGGATGATACCACCGACTGCTTGTCGGTGGGTTTCCATTCTGACACAATGCTGGTCAGATGCTCGTCCGACTGGCATCATAATCAGGGCCAAAGTGTGTATCAGAGGCCCAGATGTGGGGCACATGCTCACCCTGCCACAGGAACCAAGCTACATCTGGCCTAACTGTGCTCAAATTGGACTGAAATTGATTGTGTTTATAGTCAGAAGGGACCTGGCCTGGCAGTTTGATCTGGCCCTCTACTGCTGGAGAAGAACTGTGGGGAAATTGGTGTATTAGTTGAGAGGATCAGGACCTACCTCAAATTACAGCCACAATCCTTGTCAGGATGAACCAATAAAGTAAGTAAATTAACATGAGCTCAACCCCCTTATAGATAAGGCACAAAGAAAGGAGGCTTAACTTAGAGCAAACGAGTAAAGTATTTATGCAATACTCAAAGACAGAGCAAGAAAAAACCTTGAGCAATATTGAAAAATAGACACATTTTATAAATAAAACCCCCCAAAAATGCCAAAACAACAAAAGTCCAATAAGAAGAAGAAAATTCATGGATTTGTAAATTTTAAGTTCACAATAGTGCCAAAAAGCTTTAAATGGCAACTACAGTCATCTGGTTGTGCTTGACAGTGACATTGGTAAGGTTTAAAGCTGACCACAATGGAGCACGGATCAAATACAGGGACCAGGTTCATCCCAGTAAAAGGTTTTCCCTTCTGATTTAGTCTCTGGAATGGAGGTCCAAAATCCTCAGCCGGGCAAGTAAGCAGACTGTGGCCATAGAGAGCTCCACATTGTTGGGTAGCAGCTGGATGAGGTTTCAGTGTAGTCACTGACCTCTGGCAGGAAACCTCAGAGCAGGAGAAATTTGAATTTCATTCCCGGAGGAGGTCCCTCTCTGGGCGGATACTTCTCATGCCTTCTCCCTATGACGATTTTAACCTTCGGCCATAATCACTTTTTTGGAGCTCAGATTGTTCCAGCGGAGCAAGTTTGCAGTCTGTGGCTGAAGAGGGATCCATGAGGCCACATACCTTATTATAGATGTCCAGCTGAATTGGATATGCTGCTGCGGAGAAGAGTGTAGCAGGAGCAAACTGAATCTTTGGCCCAGATGTAATGCACCTTCATCGGATTGTCCTGGCAGTTTGGTCTCATTCCCTCTTCGGTTCCCAGAGCAAAAATTTGACAAAAAGGTCTAAGTGCCAGTTTTCAGAAAACTTCAAGAGGAGCGCTCATTGACTCCTGCCAAGTTTCCAGGGACTTGGGGACAGCACTTGTGGGTAAAGACCATGACTCACTCCAGCAAAAGGCCAGCAGTCGGGTCCAGGGCAGGTCTTGTTGGAACTAGTCAGCTTAGAATGTAGGAAAAGGGCCCATGACGTTTGTGTTCTTGTAGTCCAAAGAGGAGCTCAGCTTTATGTCCCTTAGGGCCTACTTCTTTACCTGAGTATAAGAGGGAGAGCAGGTCCAGTCTTCAAGGCTCTTCTCAGGTCACAGACAGCAATTCCAGTCCTCTTCTGTTTTTCCACATGGCCAAAAGTGATCTGAGGAGATGTATCAGGGGTCCACTGTATGACCTGTGCCAGCCTGTGGGTAAAGGCAATACTTTGTCCACCCCCTAAACCAGTTCCGGTCAGTTCTTCCCCTATAAAGAAACTCCAGTATCAAACACAGTGGGACTATCACAGGTCATAATTTCCCTGATAGATAGTACCCACATCACATTATGGTCTTTAACCCCACCAAGAGGGCAACCAGAATAAATAGTATAGCACCCTCCTTAAGTAGTTTTAACTCACTATCTCACATACTACCCTACTTTCACATACCTACATCCATCAAAACGGCAAAAAGTGAAGATCTCTGAAAAAGACCCCTGTAGTGGGGCCCGTGGTGCATTGCAGTGATGAAGCATGATACACATTTGGGTGTGTAAGGGCTTTATCGTCCAAAGAGGAAGACTCCCCGGAATCATTTGAATCCCCAATCTTTCTTACCCTGACTTTTCCCTCCCCAGAAACAGCTTCCCTACAGTTGATTTTTTAAAATAGTAATATAAAATTCGACATGATCATGATGATGATTAAGTTGGATTTTAAATTATGATTAAAATGAGTCCTAGAATCATATTTCTAAGTAATCCCAAACTAATTTTGCACTTAATAAATGTAATAGTGTGAACCAGTGTTGACTAATTGGAGTGCCCGCCTTGCCAAAATGAAAAACGACGATTCAGGTTTTTCACTGCCATGACATGGAGCTTGAAATACACATTCACTATGTTTTAGTCCCATGCACCCTACCTTATGGGCTTTTAGGGCTTGCTTTAGGGGTGACTTATAAGTATCAAAAAGGAAGGTTTAGGGCTGGTAAAAGGTTTATTGTGCCAGGATTAAATGGCAGTATAAAACTGTACACCCAAGCTGCATTAAAAGGCCTACTGCAATTAGTGACACAATGAGTGCTGCAGCCCAATAGCAGCAATTAATTTATTGGCCCTGTGTACAGGTAGTACCATACACAAGGGTCTTATAAGTAAACTAATGTGCCAACTAGCTGTATACCAATCTTACCATGTTTAGAAAGGAGGAACAAAAGCACTTTACCATTGGTTAGCAGGGGAGTAAGGGTAGAGAGGTTTAAAGCCAACAAAAATAGGTTTCAGCAAAATGGCCAGAACAATTTGTGGTGACCCTGCAGAAAGGAAAATCTCCAACAAGGACCAACATTAATGTGTAAATGGCTGATTCAGTGATTCGGGTCCTACTGGGTCACAAACCCAAAATCAACTTGGAAATAGGTCCCTCTCAAGCTCCGTATTCAGGTGCTTAACTTTATTGGCAAAACTATTTTCATTTTTCAGCAATAACTCTAAAAGCCCTTCAGGCATTCCATGTCAGCGATCCCTGTTTTCATTTGGCTTGTTTTAGCCAGATGTGTTGGTTTGTGTGTATATGTCTCCATGGAATATCAGAAACTTATAGAGAGGCACCCAAATATGGCTCAGGTGGCATGATGTGTGAAGTACAGTAATTTAGTTTACATATATTATGCCATGCCTTTAAGCCACACCTATTCGAAAATGTTCCAAGTTACTCTTTTTTGACCATGCCCCTTAGAGGAAACAACCCACCTTTTTCTTCCCACTTGAAGCACTGGGCTGATTCCTGTCTGAGGTGGCATGCAATGCAAAACAGTGAGGGACTGGAACACGGCCTGAGTATTTTCCAAAACCCGGAGGTTATTTCACCCATTCCACCCATCACTTTTTTCTTTTCCTCAGTACTCCAGTGGTATCAAATACTGCTCCAAGGTAAAGGCCCATTTGGTGGGATGTATAGATCAAGAGGAATTGCATGTAGGATTTATCCATGCGAGCACATTGGGAATGAGGCCACTCTGGGCGCTGGAGACCGTTCAGTGTCAGTGGTCCAAGATGGACTATGCCTTTCCTTCAGTTGGATGGAACTAGAATCCATTTGGAAGGGTCTAGAAGCCTCTTCTCTACCTACTTCTATACTCCAGGGATGTAATGTTCCAGACAGAAACAGGAATGTAATGGTCCAGACAGAAAACACTGTGCCTAAGGCATGTATCGAAAGAGGGACACAAAATCATTGGCACTGGCCCTGTTGGCAGCAAAACCTTTTCAATGGTCTGAAACACATCTTTCTTTACTGACAGTAATATACATCAAAGGATAACTTAAAGGGGAACTAAACCTGAGGGTGTATCACCTTATGTATTACCAAACAGAATTACAACAGACATTCCAACAGATCTGCAGGAAGTTCTCAATTTCATGCATAGAATGCTTTGCAACAAGGGGCAATCAAGTAGTTCCTGGATTCTCTTCAAGGTGCTAGGGCAGTATGGCCTGGGACATAAATGCTCTACTGTCAGATGGCCCAAAGATCTTTACTTGGCTATTCAACCTTTTGTTCTGCTGCCAAAGGGACTACTCAAGATTCAATAGGAAAGGTGTAATGTGCTTCTGCTAGCACCGCATTGGACTAGACCAGCATGGTTCCCCTTTTTGATGGACATGGCTGTGGGCAATCCATGAATACTATCTCACTTTCTGTCCTCATTACAGTGCCCTCTGATCTCTCAATTGTGTTCTCTTTGCGGTTTGGCAATTGAAAGGTTAGGTTCATAGGCATCAGCTTGATTATTAGAGACTGCATTGACTGTCTAATTCTAATGAAGACTATTCACTTGAAGGCCATGTGATATGCGTTGGGTTTTATTCCTTTATCTTGCCCCTCAAGGTGCTTGATTTTCTGTTGGAAGGTTTTCATTTGGGCTTGGGTTTGCACAACTTACAACATTTAAGCCTGACCTATTGTCTTTTTAAAGTCCTTAGTGCTGGTCTTAGTGTATGTGGGTTGGTGCTGTGTTTTTCAATCAAACTCTATATTGTAAACTGAACTAATAATTCCGAGGAGGTTCATCAGAAAAATCCTTTGTTATAATTGACAGGAAGTTGGAATAAATCTGGTACGTATGCAAACAGGATAGACCTGTGTTTGTATTTCTTTTAAATGTGTGTGCTTATTCAGTTTCATTGGAGATCATAAAGAGTCTTTTATAACCAAATATTAAGAGTTTTAGAACTATTATAAGGCAAATGGGCTTACAAAATGCTTCAAATATTACAATTGTAGAAGGTAAAAATATTTTTTAAAGAGAAGGAACCACAATATGTGGCTCTTATGCTCCTCTCTATTTTTGGTCGCTCTTGCCATCACTCTAATATCAGTTTCCACATCTTCCATGATTATTTTGTGATTGTTCTCCGACATACCATCTTTGGCACTCTGTTCCACCAACTGGGACTTGGGTTTAATTCTCTTAACACTAATCACTTTGTTTTCTTTAAACAGTTGCCTGGTTTCCAAAGAAAATATGGGACCTAGACCAATGCAACCATTTGACTTCGAATTTTGAGCCTGATTTGGACAACAATCACCCTGTAAGTATAAGTTAGGTTAGCAAAAGTGTTGTGATTGCATACTAATAACAATAGCTGGCTAAGTTAACTTAACTACACTAGAAGCAAAAAGACTACTCCGTCTCTGCAAGCAATACAGAATAAAGGCCCTCAGAGACAGACATCTAATTCCACCTACCTAATTTAGAGGGTTGGAATTAGAAGTCACTTTTCACTGCCCATCACAGCCAAGAAAACCCTGGTGGCAAGGGGCAGTAAAACTTCAGAATTCTCCACACAAGGGGAGAATTTTCTTTTTCTTTTTGAAAAAGAAAATCTAGCTTCTGGATTTCTTTAGGTGTATTGTTGCATATCACTGACAGAATATCGACAACAGAAATGTCAAGCTACAAAAATATCGTGACAAAAATATTGTCAAGGATATTGACCTCCTATCTTCATAATGGTAAATACAAATATATTGAAGTAGAAAATATTGTTGTTAAAAATATCGAAGTAGAAAATATCGTTTTTGTATAAAAAATAATGTAAAATAAATTAAATACTACATTTACATTTTTTTAGATTAATTTGTATATGTTAACAATGATAAGCAATAAATGTAATGTTCAAAATAAATTAAACATACATATTTAAAATGTTATATATATATATATATATATATATATATATATATATATATATATATATATATATATATATATATATATATATATATATATATATATTACCTACTGGCGCACGCCAGTAGGTAGTTATAGTTAGGATTTTTTTCAATGTTAAATCTCAAAATTCTATTTGGAATAACTTTGGCGCCGGGTGACGAATCTGCCTGAAAATTTCCTCAAAATGGCCTTGCGGCACTCCGCTCCTTCCCTGAAAATGTGGGGGGGATTCGTGAAGCAGGGGCCGAGATAAAAGGGAGGTCCCAAAATGTGTTTTCCCCATGTTAATTTCCATAGGGCGGTCGACCTCACTTTTAGCCCGAACGGCTGAATGGATTTCCACCAAACTTGGCAAAATTGTAGGGACTGGTAGCCCGATGTGCCTTTGCTATGTCTCAAGATATGTGCTCCAGTGGATTTTGAGTAATTTAGGTTAAAAAAAATATATATATCTATAACAGCGCCCCGGTACGCGCTCCGGGGAGCGCTCCGGGCGTGCCACGCGACTTGCGCACAGAAAGCTGATTGGCTCTCGGGTGTCTGTAAACATTCCAAACAGTCCGGAGCGGCCGCCATCTTGTGTCTCAGTAGGATCGAGACACAAGAGGTGGCAAAAACAAAGGGGGAAATGACCATAAGGGGGCAGGGGTATACCCCCTGACCCCCTAGGTTTGATGTGGGGGTCATAAAAGGGCCCCGCGGGGCATAACATTTATTTTTTTTTTTCGATTTTCGCGGGGGAGCGCCCGTTACGCGCACCGGGGAGCGGACCGTGGAGCGTACCATGGGGGAAAAAAGAAAGACAGTTTTTAAAAAATGTAGCATTTTCATATAAATTAGAGGTAGTTCGGAAAAGAACTGTTTTTTTTCTTTTTGTTTTTTATATTTTTTTTGTTTTTTGGAACTTTTTTTTGGGATTTTCAGAACAATTTTATATTTTTTTGTAGTTTTTGAAACAAAAGACAGGGAATTGCAAACAGCTCAACTGGAGCAAAAAAAAAATGTAAGTTGCTTGCTGCAGTGATGGTTGTCTGCAGCTCGAATAAGTAAAGTGATGCTCTGCTCACCATATGATATTGTTTTGTTGCAATATATGCAAACAAATTTAAATTTTAAAAACTTGGTTTGGACATTAGGGACCATCTCCCTAGCCTTTGCACCCGATGGAATGGGTTGGTTGGAGGCGCTTGAAGTAGAAGGATGGGGAGGGTTCTTGGTCAGTTCCCTGACTTCTGCTCTTGAATAATTGTTTGGGTGCTTCCTCTGCATATGCCTAATCATAGTGTGGTTCCCAAATGAATATTTCTTGTTTGGGTTCCCTCTTGACAGTTCTTGGTCACAGATGAGGCAAGTCACCTTTGCTGCATTCACTTTTTTGGCACCCCTTGGCATCTTGAAAAACTCCCAAATAAAATGTTCCTTGGGTCTGTATGGGGGATTGTCCTCAGGCAGATATTGCCTCTCCTCCTGCTCCTCTTCGTCCTCCTCTTCTTCATGGCCACCAATGCGGTCTAGTGGTGGTCCTTGTGGTGGTGGTGGAGGTGGTGGTGGTGCAGATGCACCTGCAGCTGCTACTAGTGAAGCCATTTATCACAGAATGCAGGTCTTCTTCACTCAAACAACAAAGTGAAAATGAGGAAAAAAAGGTGGGGTCTTTCATCATTTGGAAAACAAAACTGTTGTGAACCAATCAAAAGTGTTATTTTCAGGTCACATGACTCAACGCACTTACGCTACGCGCCCCGGGGCGCATCCCGGGGCGCGCCCAGGGGCGCGTTGTGTAAGCGCGTCGAATGCTTCCGGGTGCGTTTACGACGTGCGTATCACACGGACGCGGCTACGCGATACGTCACGATCATGTTTTCGTTCGCAACATTGGCGCTAACGGGACCGGGGCGCTTCAAACGAGTACGCTCTCCGGGGCGCTCACCGTGGCGCGCACTGGGAGCGCTCCGAGGCAAAAAATAAATAAATAAATAAATAAATAAATTTAAAAAAAATTGGGAAAAATTGTAGGGACTGGTAGCCCGATGTGCATTTGCTATACTCAAGTGGTTTTTACGAAAATTTACTTTGAAAAAAATATATATTGTGCTACATTGGGCTATATATATGTTAGAGCCCAAATGTAGCCCAATGTAGCCCAAAGATGGCCACCAGAGACAAAAAAAAAAAATGTAGCCCAAATATCAGCCATATGTAGCCCAACTATAGCCCAATGATAGAATGTACCAGAGTGTTCTAAAGAACAACTAGAGCGCTAACAGTCTTACTTATAAAGTGAGACTTATAGTTAGGAATAAGCATTTAAAAAACCTATGAAATTCACTGAAAAAACCATAGGTTTCACACCAGTTATAGTTAGGAATTAGCATTTAAAAAACCTATGAAATTCACTGAAAAAACCATAGGTTTCACACCAGTTATAGTTAGGAATTAGCATTTAAAAAACCTATTAAATTCACTAAAAAAAACATAGATTTCACACCAGTTATAGTTAGCTGGAAATTTGACTGACATAAAACCATTGAAATTCCCATGTTATAGTTAGTTGGACTCGCTATAACTTGCGCGCCTGCAATGCACTGCTGATGACATCACATATTACATCACTTATGACATGGTCAGTGACATCACTCATGACATCACTGATGACACCATCCAGTGAATGTGTGTCTTTCTGAAAAATAAATATGTTTTATATATGTATTTGTGAAGGTCGATGGACGAATAAATGTTTAAATAAGTGTGTAAATGGATGTTTATTTTTAACAAAATATTGATTGGTTAACTGGCTTATAAAGTGTATCTTAGTGAATACATATATTAGCGAATAATTTTTTAATATTTTAAATATATGTATCAGTGTTTCACTTTGTGTATAAGTGGCTGCATGGGTTGGTGACTGACTCACTGTTTGAATGTGTTTTTAAGACAGCGTATGTGCAGGACTTTATGGGTGGATGAGTGTGAATATGTGTGTGTTAGTGAGTGAATGCCTGCCTCACTAGTGTTTTTATGAGTAACTACATATGTTTTAATCTAGTATATGTGAGTATTGATGTATATAAGTGAATATATGTGAGAGTGAGAGATTGAAAGAGTTCCTGTTTGAATAAGTATGTGCTTCTATAAGTGATTGTTTTAGAGAGTAAGTATGTGTAAGTTTCCTTAGAAGTAATGTATTAGTGTGTGTATCGCTGTATATGCAAATAAATGGATGTTCAATAGTTTATTTGCATGTGTGAGTATGTATGTGAGTAACTTTTGGTTGACTGTCGGTGTGTAACAGGATGTATATGTGTATCACTACATATGATGAGTGAGTATATGTATGAGTGACTATATAGAACTGTTGCTGAATGAGAGGATGTATATATAGATGGTGGAATTACTGAATTTGCTGTTGTAAGTGGTATGGGTATCTCAATTTTTTTGAAAATGTAAGTTTCTATTTTTGAATATGTGTTTCAAGGGTTACATTACAACCAAAGGAGGTCTGTCAGTCTGTCACAAGGATGGTGTCATCAGTGATGTCATGAGTGATGTCACTGACCATGTCATGAGTGATGTAATATGTGATGTCATCAGCAGTGCATTGCAGATGCGCAAGTTATAGTGAGTCCAACTAACTATAACGTGGGAATTTCAATGGTTTTATGTCAGTCAAATTTCCAGCTAACTATAACTGGTGTGAAACCTATGGTTTTTTCAGTGAATATATATATTTACTTAAAAATAAATAATACATAATAATTTTAATTAATGATAAAATGTTAGAAATATATTAAAAAATATAAATATATATATATATACATACACCTGTAACATAACAAAATATATATTATAAATTAAAATATTAAAATATGTAATGATCTTTAAACCAAATTTTACACTACATTGACTGCAACAGTAGGGAAAGTGTTGGATAGGGGAGGAGAAATAATTACTATTCCCACTCCCTCGGTCTAGGTTCACTCTCTCCCCACAGCTCCTCTATGCCGTCTCTTGCCTCCAGATCCCGACCTCCGAGGCTGCTGCCTGCTCCTGCACCTGCTGCCCGCTCCAACTGGGACCAGACTGCCTGCAACCACTGTAACCTTTCTCAGCCGTTTGTTTTCTTAGTTTTTACCTGTTGTGCCACTGTTATTGTGCCCATCTGTGCCTTGCCTTAATTCCACCACTGTTTTTATTTTCTCGTGCCTGCTGTTACTTTCGCCTTTCGTCGCTGCTGCCCCTGTGGCCCTTCCCCCCGGAATTCCCCCTCTCCAGCCTCCCAGCCTCTCCTCCCTCCCTCCCACCTCCCCTACTTAAAGGCCGGCGCTGTGCAGTCGCAAAGAGAACATGCAGAGTGGGTGCGCCGCTGGCGTGCTGAAGGTGTGCCAAAGGTAAGCCCATCTGCGCCCGTCCGAGACCCAACTGCAGCCAGCACCTGGAACCCTGGACCTCCCACTACCCATCACTATGACACCACCACCCTCCTCGCACTCAACTCCGGAAGACTTTGAGAATGGCAGCAGGCCTCACCGAACACGACCCACAGCCAGTTCTCCTGCCTCCACTGGCTTCAGACCCTCACCGCCACCCCAGCCTCCAACACCGCCAAGACCAGCACAGGCGACACCCTAAAATGCATCCTCCTCAATGTACGCTCCGTACATAAACAAGCCATGGAAATCTGGAACCTACTCGACTCTCTCACCCGATATCGCCTTCTTCACAGAGACCTGGACCAACGCAACCTCCGCCCATGACATCAGCACAGCCATCCCAGAAGGATACAAGATCCAGAGGAAAGACCGCCCAACCAACCAGGAGGGGGCCTCACCATTGCCCACAAGAGCACCCTCCGCCTCACCACCTCCAGTCAAGCCTTCCCCTCTGCTGAACACCTGCACTTCCAAATCCAGACCACCACCAAAGCCACACTCCGAGAAACCCTCGTCTACAGACTCCCGGCCCCCAAACACCCTTCGCCACCACCATCACCGACTTCATCACACCCCACGCCATCACCTCAACAATCTACATACTTATTGGAGACCTGAACTTCAACCTTGACAACCCAAGCGACCCCAACTCCACTATCCTTCGTGACAACCTAGCCAGCATCAGAATTTAGCAACTCGTCAACACACCGACCCACAGAGCAGGACACACCCTTGACCCCATCTTTGCGGCAGGAAACAGCCTCCAATTCAGCCACACAACGCAGCCGCCATGGACTGACCACCACTGTGTACACTCCCCATCAACAAACCCAAGGCACCCAAACCAGCCCACACCCACCACAAAGGGAACTGAAGCAAGGTTACCGACGAGCAACTTAATTCCACCCTCACCCAATCAACCATACCAGGGCACCAGACGCAAACAACGGAGCCAGTGAACTCCATACCTGGATCTCCAACTGCGCAGACAAGCTCGCCCCTTCTATGCAACCTGGAAAGACAACGCCCCAGGAAAGCCCCCTGGTTCAGCACCGCTCTCCAAGAAGCCAGACGCACCTTCAGATGCCTGGAGAAGAGCTGGATAAACATCAAGACAACCGAAAACAACACCACCTGCAAGGACGCCATGACGGACTACCACAACCAGATCAGAGCCACCAAGAGGAACTTCATCCACAACAAAATCCTGGCCAACTCCACCAACTCGTAGGAAATTTTCAGTGTAATTCAAGAATTCACCAACCAACGCAGTGAAGCCAGACATCACCCCATCCCAAGACCTCTGCGACAAGCTTGGAACCTATTTCCATCTCAAGATCAAAAAGCTCTACGACAACTTCATCGACCATCCACCAGAAGCCACAGACGGCTCCCGACCCCCAGAAAGACCAGCCAGCCCACCATCTCCAACTGGACACTGATCACGGCCGAAGACACCACCTTGACCATGAAAAGCATCCACTTGAGGGCCCCCACCAACTCCTGCCCCCCTCACATCTACCACAGAGCCACGGTCAGCATCGCATCCGAACTACAACGCACTATCAACATCACCTTTAAAACATGGCACCTTCCCAGAAAACTGGAAGCGCGCAGAAGTCAGAACCCTGCTCAAGAAGCCCACAGCTGACCCCATCGACCTCAAAAACTATTGGCCCATCTTGCTCCTCCCCTTCACAGCCAAAGTTGCAGAGAAAACAGTCAACATGTAACTGACACGATTCATTGAAGAGAACGCCGTCCTCGACCCGTCCCAATCCGGATTCCGGGATTCTGAAGCAACCACAGCACAGAGACCATCCTACTCACTGCCACAGATAACATCCGCACCCTTCTGAACCAAGGCCACTCCGCAGCCCTCATCCTACTCGACCTATCAGTGGCCTTCGACACAGTCTCCCACCACACACTAGTCACCAGACTACACGATGTGGGCATTCAAGGAACAGCCCTGGACTGGATCCGATCATTCCTCACCGAAAGAAGCCAAAGGATCAGACTCCCACCCTTCCTCTCCAACCCCACGAAAAGCACCTCCGGAGTCCCACAGGGTTCCTCCCTTAGCCCCACCCTCATCAACATCTACATGGCCCCCTTGCAGCCATCGTCCGGCAACATGGCCTCAACATCGTATCCTACGCCGATGACACGCAGCGTATCCTCTTCCTCACCAAAGACCCCACCACTGCCAAATTAAACTTCCAGAAAGGAATGCAAGACGTCGCAGTTTAGATTACCAACAGCTGCCTGAAGCTCAACGCAGAGAAGACAGAAGACCGCGTCCACGGTACCTTTCTGCATGGGATAGCACCTGGTGGCAGACTGCCCTCGGAAGCCCACCTTCCCCCTCAGACCATGGCAAGAACCTCAGCTCAGCTCTACTCGACTCATCACTCACCATGAACCAACAGGTCAACGCTGTCACCTCCAGCTGCTTCAACACCCTCTGCATCCTCCCCAAGACCTTCAAGTGGATCCCCCCTGAGTCAAGGAAGACAGTCACCCACACACTCATCACCCGCAGACTGGACTATGGAAATGCACTCTACGCCGGCATCAACAAGTCCCTACTCTGCAAACTCTGGACAATACAAAACGCCACTGCCAGACTCGTTCTCGGCATCCCCCAACATGAACACATCAGCCAGCACCTACGAGGTCTCCACTAACTCCCTGTGGAGAAAAGTGTCACTTTCAAAATCCTCACTCACGCCTACAAATCCCTAAACAACAATGGACCCAAATACCTCCACGACAGAATCAACTTCCATGTACCCAAAAGAAACCTCCGATCTTCCAACCTCGCACTGTGTGAAACCCTGCACATCCACAGAGCCAGAGCAGGCGGACGATCCTTCTCTCACAATGCAGCCAAGACCTGGAACAAGCTACTGGCAGACGTCAGACGTGCCCCCTCCCGAACACCTTCAGGAAGACCCTCAAGACCTGACTCTCCGGCTAAACAGATCTGTGGACCCCCCTCAGCACCTTGAGACCCTCATGGGTAAGTAGCGCGCTTACATTTCCCTGATTAATAGCATTGGGGAATAATTTACTATTCCCACTCCAATGAAAGCAACAGTAGGGAAAGTGTTAAATGGCAGAGGGGATAAAATGACCATTCCCACTCCAGCATGTGCAACAGTTGGGAAAGTGTTGGCTAGCGTATGGGTAAAAATTACTATTCCCACTCAAGTGACTGACTGCAACAGCTGGGAAAGTGTTGGATAGTGTACTGGTAAAAATTACTATTCCCACTCCAGGGAAGTGCAACAGTAGGGAAAGTGTTGGATAGCGTAGGGGTAAACATTACTATTCCCACTCCAGCGAGTGCAACAGCAGGGAAAGTGTTGGATAGCATAGGGGTTAAAATTACTATTCCCCCTCCAGTGAGTGTAACAGTAGGGAAAGTGTTGGATAGCAAAGGGGTAAAAATGACTATTCACACGTAAAAAAATTCTAATTTAAAAATAAACAAAAAAACAACTACTATACAACATATAATAAAACACCCAAAAACAAAATATGTCTAATATACATTTTTACAAAACATAGAAACATAATAAAATGTAGAAACAATTTACATTTTACATAAAAAGATTACATTTTCAATTTGAACAAAAAACTTTCAAAATAATAAATATTTTGTAATAGAAATCAATTTTAATCTAAAAAAAATAATTATTACATAAATGTTATATTTTTTCCTACCCTAAAAACATAACATAATTCACAACAGACATCTAAATAAAATTTAAAAATGTACCTCCTTAATTAACACAATTAATAATCAATTTTAAAATGATTAATAATTATAAAACATATTTAAAAGGTCAAAACTATTGTTGTAACAAAACATTACATCTATACAACATAAATCCCCAAAGTAAAAAAATAAACAATTACCAAAAATATTTATCAGTTAGTAAATAAATATTAATGATCAAGTAATGATTAATTAATGTAAACTACATTACTTTCCACCATCTACCCCAATAAACAGCACAACACACACCTAAAAATATTTACACAATTCCCATTACTAATGTTACATTAATAAATTCCTATAAAAAATGTACTTCCCACTATTTACCGCTATAAATACCACAACTCACAAATCAAAATGATTACACAATTGACAAAATTAAATTTTAATTATTTGGCATCAATTTAAAATAAATTGCCTCCCACCATATTCCCCTATAAATGCCAATACCAATTTTGTAAAACACGGCATATTTAACATAATTAATCAACAATTAATTACTTAATAACAATTTATAATCAAAGATGAATAATTATAAATAAATTAAGTTCACACAATTAACACTATAAAATAAACATTTGTAAATACTATATAAAAATTATTAATAACTGTATTAAAATTAAATGACTTCCCACCCTACTGCCATATCATCCTACAACCCGCTCCTACAAAAATGACACAATTGACATATTTACCAATTAATTAATCAATAGAAATTAGCAGCCAATCATGAATTAATTACAAATAAATTATTAACCATAGTCAACACTATAAAACAAACATTTAATAAATACTAATAAACAAAAAACTAATATTCAATTTATTTTAATTAAATTACTTCCCACCCTATTCCCCTATACACCCACAACCTGCTCCTAAAAAAAGATACAATTTACATATTTACCAATTGATTATTCAATATAAATTAACAGCTAATTATTAATTAATTAATAATACATTAATTATCTTTATTGACACTATAATATAAAAATGAAATAAATGCTAATAAACAAAAGTGTATATTCAATTTATTATAATTAAATAACTTCCCATCCTATTCCCCTATAAACCGACAACCTGCTACGGAACTAAAACTCAACATTTTATTAAAATAAAATAATATTAAATTTATTATAATGAAATTACTTCCCACCCTATTCCCCTGTAAACCCACAACCCCCTACGGAACTAAAACGCAAAATGTAATTAAAACAGAATTGATAACATCATAAATTTGAACGCATACATAAAAAAATGCAATACTTAGACAAAAAAATATAGCCCATACATCTAAAATACACACTAAAATACATAACTCTAACTAATAAAACAGTTTTTTTAACAACTACATTTTTGCAAATGATATTAAAGATTTTGATATTTTGGAAAACAATATTCCTTACCTTTAACTCGATATTCTTGACCACGATATTCTGCTCTCAATATTAGTGCAAGTCTATATTTCTGTATCACGATATTTTGCACTCAATATTAGTGCAAGTCGACATTTACTAGTTGATATTCTGACTGTTTACCTACGGTTTCATCATGTTAACGAAGACGTGCACCAAACTCTAAACAGCATTGACAGGAGCCGCATTGAGGACTGTTGCTGCCAATGCTTTAGAAATGGCCAACAGCTTGGCGGTCATTTCTAAATTTGATGGGCAGCACATCCTTCAGGGCGACAATGGGGCACATTATAGGGATGGGCGTTAAAATTAACGCCGCTTTAGCAGTAGAAAACTGCTGCTAAAGCGGCGATAATGGGTTTGATATTATGCCCTTGAGAATTCCAATAGAAGCCCATGTTCTGGTGTCAACATGGGCTTCTATTGGAATTCTCAAGGGCATATTATCAAGCCCATTATTGCCGCTTTAGCTGCAGTTTTCTGCCGCTAAAGCGGCAATCATTTTATTGCCATGCTTGATAATATGCCCTAAATTATTTACATACTCTCCATGACAGGTAAACGAGACGCCCACCCAAAAATATCTCAGGTCCTAAATTCTTATCTCCTTAAGACAAGAAATAGACTTAAAAATGTTCTTGACAAATGCATTTTTGAGAGCTAAATGAGTAGACACATGAATTGAATTCTCCTCAAAAACTACTTATAGTACACCAATTTGATATTAGAGGAACAATGCCAC
Organism: Lissotriton vulgaris; assembly: GCF_964263255.1. Classification (NCBI taxonomy): domain Eukaryota; kingdom Metazoa; phylum Chordata; class Amphibia; order Caudata; family Salamandridae; genus Lissotriton; species Lissotriton vulgaris. The sequence continues at coordinate 1,822,032,274 of NC_141685.1, forward strand.
TAATTAGCTTTGTGGTAAATTAAAATGGCTTTCTGATGTTTAATCTACAAAACAAATGCATGCAGCCAATAGAAAAAAGAATAATACTGTAAATTGGAAACAGTTTAGCAAAATGCAAAGGGCTCCTTAACACTTATTCTGCCAACTCCTTGACTTAACTGCAGAAATTATCATTTTGTCATTTGAAAAGTCTTGTTAAAATGTTTCTTTGTTGAGTTTGGTTCTAATGGCATCTCAGGCCATAGTACCATTTCAATATCTACATAATCTGTTAAGACAAAAAACAAGATGGCATTTCAACTCATTCCTCCTATCCAAAGCTAGTTCATATCACATCTAAGACGTTTGCTCCATGAATTAATTCATATCATTGTTAGATGATAAATTTCTGTGAGAAAATGCGGTACTGTTGGAGGATGGTGAAACCCTACTCAAGTAGCAAACCCAATTCTCGTAAGGGTGGAACACAAGCAAACCTCAAATTATCCTGTGTGTAACCATCTGGTAGCTTAGCACAGCAACAGTGAGGCTTAACTTAGCGGTAATGTGATAAAAGTATCTATGCAGTACTTATTGGAAAGTTGGTTATTAGTAGTGGTAAATATGCATCTACCACTGTCAATAAGGCCACCAACACAGTGTAGGGCTCAGAACAGTTCTAAATCAATTATTCCTATTCTCAATCCTTGGTAACTTGGTAGCTTGCTTGCGAGCAGGAAGGCTTAACCTAAGAGACAGGTATGTAAAGCATTTAAAAACATCAATTCAGTAAATAATTAAGGCACAACAGATAGTAAAAATCCCCCACCAATTTATAAACATAGAAAAAATTTCATTTTAAAAATGACATCAAAACGATAGAAATCCAAGGAAGGGAATCGGAGATATGTTTTTAAACATATTTCGCACTCTAGTATTTAGAAAAATATAGTGCCATATTGGAACATCTGGTTTCACTTCACATGACAAAGTCAAAGTTTCAGGCTGACCACGATGGAGCCCTGCTTGGATACCCCTTGCGGTAGGCCTCAGTCAAGATTTTACCTTTGAACTTAAAATCATTTCTGGAGCTTTTTCTTCCGAGGTCCATCAATGCTCCTAACCAGTCCAGGTTTGGTGTGGGTTCGCCAACTTGCTTTCCAGAAAGCAACCAGTCAAACTCTGTAAGTCGGACCCCCAAAGCTTTTCAGTGAGACAAACCAGCAGGGCACGCCGGTTTGCAGTTGAAGGTCGCCAGCTTAGCTCTCGCAATTGAGTCGGTCCCACTCTTGAGCTTTTTTCCAAAGGGTTACACCAAAGTTCTCCAAACTTCTGTAACTCTTCTGGAAGTTCCTCTGCGGGTTCCAATGTGTCCAAAGCACAGTCCAAGGATCTGGGATCTTGAAGATGGTCCTTGAAAGTTTGGGACTTTACTTCCTACAATCCACTTGGACAAAACCATTCCAGATCCACTGGACACACTCCAGCCTGGGGATACTTGGTGATGTTGGTCAAGGTCAGATCTGTTAACCTGTAGCTTGAAGGGAGTCCACTCTTTATTCCTCTTAAAGCAAGGTACATCCAAATGGCTATAGTCCCAGATAGTGCAACAGGCGCAGTCAGTCAGAATGCAGGACCTGATGGTGCAAATCAAGTTTCCAGCTTGGTAAGCATCCTTCTTCAAGTAGCAGATCTCTGGTCTTTTCCACATCTCACATATGTATTCAGTATTCTCTGGGGTCAAGCAGGACAGCACTCCTGCCCAATGAGGTACAGGGCAACACCCTGGAGCATGACTACTTCCTCCAAAGTGAGGGATGCTCTTCTCCCAGAAAGTCCTATTCTTCCAAAATTCAATATGGCTCAACTTGCAGCAGAGGAGCAAGAAACATTTAAACCAACCTCCAATATGGCTCATTTCCATAGCTCCCCTCCTCCTACTGTCTGTTTACGACCCCCTCACCCCTGCTCTGGCATTCCTGTGTCACAGAGATCTCTCTAAGAGATAGCCTCTCCTTGGGCGAGCCACTTATCTCTTCATCAAAGCAACCTGGATAATCCTCTTAACTCTGACCAATTTGGAGAGATCACAGACAGACTGAATTCAGCTTACAGACAAAAGACGTATAACGTGTTTTCTGTATATTTTCATAGAATATCAACAATAGCCTATTGTTGGATTTATAAATCTCATTCTCCCAAGTCCTTGAATGATATTTTCTGGAATTCCTGGTTATTGTTATTCATTAATGAACTATTGCCATGTTAACCTATGTGGCTGGGGATCTACAATTGGGAAAATAAAATTTACTATTTCTCCAACACCAGGGCCTATTAAACAACATTTATAAGGACACTGCTTATAGCTGCATGACCCCCACCCCTGGGATACCTAGGGTAGACTTTAGGGGTCCTGAATCTGAAAAAATAGTGTAGATCCTCTCTCCACAGTGCTCCCAGCATAAAAGTCAATTTTGGGAAACTTTATTAGAATGGGAGAGGTAAAATGTGCAATGTTTTCTATCCCCTGGCATATAAAAACCTCTTTATAAGTACCTGTATAACCCCTCCCACCCCATCCATGGGAAACCTAGGGGAGACACTAGGGGTACTTAATATGCCAAAATATTGTAGTTTATCACTTTTTAAGTGCCCCTACACCCAAAGTCAGTTTGGGCACAATTTACATTTAAAAGCAGTGCTGCAATACAGGGCTACGTTTAAAATGACGTCAGGCTCTTAGCAGTACTACCATGCCCTAATATATTCTAGGGACTTTAAGGTAGTTCTAATTCCCCTGCCCTATTATGTACTAGGGACTTCTGGGCTAGGTCATGTCAATTATAAGTATACCCTAATATACAGTTCACCTTAATGGATGTGTGTGTTTTCTCTGTGTTTTCACCATAACACTGGCCCTGGGCCTGACTAGGCAGAGCCCATGGACAGTTAAAGTCAGTTACCACCATTACCAGTCAGCAAACAATAAAGGCGCCCAGGGCACAGGATGACTTTACAACAGTACTTAAACAGTAATAAAGGGAAAAACGAACAATAGAGTACATTTAATAATTAATTTTACACCGAAGTGACAAAACTCCAATTAATAAAATTGAAGGTATGCAATTTTAAAGGTTTTGAATAAATCAAGAGCTAAGAAGCAAAAGCACCATCCACGGTTATCTAGTCGCAGTGGGCCGGGTCCTAGGCACAAGTTCAGACATGAAGATGCATCATGCAGCAGCGATGTCAGTGGAACCATCAATGGGAGCTTGCAGTGTGAGATCTTGCTTCGTTGTTCAGGAGGCCATTGGCAGGAGCTTGCGAGGACTTGGGCTGAAGACAAGATGCGTTGCGCTGGGCCGATGCCGGGGTTGAGCTGAGTCATCATTGAAGAAGCCACCTGGGATTGTAGGGTCTTCCGCTGAGGTGGGTTGAAACCAAGCATGAGATGCATCGTGGTAGACTGGTGCCAGTGAAGAGCTGTGTCGCACTGCATCAAGAGGAAAGGAGTTGCATCAGCATTGAAGAAGCCTGTTGTGTCCCTGTGGCCTTGAACATGAGGTCAGCCAACTGACCCTTGGAGATTTCTTGGAGTCCTGCGTCCACACTAGGAGGCTGGGTTCAGAAGGGCAGCCCCCAGCAGCAGAAGAGTCCTGCAGCAGTAACAGCAGGCCTTGAGCAGCAAAGCAGTCCTTGATCAGCAAAGCAGAGGTTGAAAAGCAGGACAGACTTCACAGCTGGGCAGTCCTTTTCCTTAGCATAGTGTACAGGTTTCAGAAGTGATCTAAAGAGTTGCGTCTGAGGGTCAACTATTTATACCTGATGTCTAATTTGAATTGAGAGAGGCTTCTAGAGTCCTCCACTTCCAAAGGTGTATATAATTCCCTTCCTCGCTGCCTTGGCCCCACCATGTCTGGGGGTACAAAAGACTAGTTTGAAACCCTTTGTGAGTGTGCTAAGGCAAAGCCATTGTGATGTGCAAGAGCGATAAGTGAAAGCTTCTCCACTGTTCTGATGCGGGCTGTGAGGTCATCCTGACAGTGAAGGCCCATCCTGACATACCTATTTCCCCTTTCTCTCGCTGTCTGGGAAAAATGCACAAAGACCAACTGCCAGTTACACCCAGTCATGTGACTCAGGATACAAGCTGTGGGCAAAAACTGGTCAGGACAAGAAAAAGCCAACTTTCTAAAAGAGGCATTTTCAGAATAGTGACTTAAAATGCCATTAAAGAGTTACAATTCTTTAGAGACCAAACTCAACTTTCTTGCCTGTTCCCAGCTGAAAGATATCACTTATGAGAATTTGGGTTACTGTTTGAGGGGGGTGAAACCCTACTTAAGCAGCAACCAAAGTCCTCCTGAAGGTGAGGTACAAGCACAGCACAAATTAACCTGTGCTCAACTCTCTGGTAGCTTGGCACAGAGCAGACAGGCTTAACTTCGAGGCAGTGTGTAAAGTATTTATGCAGTACCTCCAACAGTAATAAAGTGAAAGCACACACAAAATAATCCCACACAAATTAAAAGCAAACAAGTAAATTCTAATAAATAAATCAAGACCAAACTGACAAAAATCAAATGAGTAGAACCAGGGATTTGGAATTTTAAAGATTTCATTTTAAATAGCACCAAAAATCACAATGCGCTAGCGGTGGATATCTGGTCTAGCCGGACCAGGACAAAGTCATAAGTTTAGCCCGACTGCGATGGAACACGGGACCCTACGGGGACCCAGTTAGGAACAACTGTTTCAAAAATACCCTAAGTTCTTGTTGCAGAGCGTTGTGAGGTCCTCTGTCAAGGATGCATTGCTCAGCGCAGGCAATGCGTCAGTTACGAGGAACTGCAAAGCTGCAATATGAGGTCTTGCATTGTTATTGAGGATTCCTCTGACAAGATGCGATGCAAAGTTCAGCGCTAAAGAATGTTAGGCAGTCTGGGTAATTCATTGGTTCTGAAGAGCAATGAGGCTGTATTGTGAGAATCTGCGTCATTGTTGAGGCTGCTGTTTACAAGAGATTGCAATGCAAGGGCCTGGGTCAGGGAAAGCGTCAAACAGTGGCTGTTCTGATGCAGGCTGTGAGGTCAATGCAGAGTCCTCGCACTGGAAGAACCCTTGTAGGAGAGGGGATGCATCTGTTCTGCTTGGGATTGTGGCACACAGTAGAGGTGATGTGTTGGTTCTGTTGTATCCACAGATGGGCTGGTGAAGCACCTTCAGGCCCACTTCCAAGGGCACCACTTGGCAGGATGGTACCACTTGGCAGTGCAGGACTCACAGATGACAGGGTCTAGGTGCTGAGTTCAAGTTTGTTGGAGTCTTCTATCCCTGAGGCTCTAGTCAGGATGCCAGTCAATTTGCCCTTGGATTCACTCTGGGGCCGTGGCTTCAACAGATGCAGATCAAGTCCTTCCCACCCACACAAGGGGGCAGCAGGGCAGCACAGCAGGGCAGCAGTCCCATAGAGTGGCAGTCTTTTCAGACGCACAGCAGTCCTTCTTCCAGGCAAAGCATCCATAAGTCCAGAAGTGTAAGAATTGGTGTCTGGGCTCCAATATTTTTTAAACCCTTGCCCTTCCTTTGAAGTGGGAGAAGCTTCTAGAGGTTTCCATTTAAAGTCCCCATGCATCCTGCCTTCCCTGACCTGGATCCAGCCTAAATACAGGGGCATACAGCCCTTTATTGTGTGGAGGTAGGACATAATTCGAGCATAATTAGGGCTATGCCCAGCTCTGCCTTACCATCCTGCTAGTGATGGCCCATCCAGGCCTACCTAAGCTGTCTATTGTGTGTGGCTATATAGGAGGAATATTCAAACCCCAACTGTCAGCTACACCTAGTCCTGAAAAATAAAGACAGGCTGCATGCATTAGATGCCTAAGGCAGAACATTGCCAACTTTCTAAAAGTGACATTTTCAAAATTGGAATTTAAAATTGAACTTCACCATGAGAGAGGATTTTTACATTACATTTCTAAAGACACCAGACATAATTGGTTACTTGTTTCAATTTGGAAGTTATCATATATTAAGTGTAATAAGGTAACTCTAATGTTATCCTATGGGAGAGACAGACCTTGCAGTAATGAAAAATGGATTTAAGATGTTTTCACTACCAGGACATGTACAACTAAAAGGTTCATGTTAAACATGTCAAATATACTGCACCCAGCCTTCTGGGCTGTCCAAGACCTACCCTAGGGGTAACTTATATGTTTCAAAAAGGGAGGTTTGGTCCTGGCAAAATGTTTAAAAACTGCACACACACAGGCTGCAATGGCAGACCGAGGAATGTTTAAAGTGACACTTGAGGGGTTGGCACAATCAGTGCTACAGGCCCACTAATAGCTTTTAATTTACTGTCCCTGGGCACAGGTAGTGCCACTTTACTAGGGACTTACATATGCATTAAATATGCCAATTAGGTATAAGCCAAGTCTACTATGTTTTAAGGAGAGAGTAATATTTAGTCCTAAAACCAGAAAAAATTAAGTCAACAAAACACAAGGGTTGATGGCATAAGGCTAGGAGAAAACATCAACAAGGATGTCAGGTCTAACATGTGCTCCCTCCAACTGATCACTAGGGAGGAAAACCTAGAGAGACCATCAGCATTGGTGTGGTCTCTTCTAGGATGGTGTTCCACTGTAAAGTCTATTCCCAGTAGGGAGATAGACCGCTTCAACAGTATGGGATTCTCTCCCCTCATCTGCATTAACCATCTGAGGGGGTCTGTCTGAACCCACAAGTGAGCATCTATTAGGTTTGCTCTCAAAATCTTCAGTTCCCAGTCCACCGCAAAGGCTTCCCTTTCTATTACACTCCACCTCTGTTACCTGGGAACTAACATCCTACTGATAAAACCTACAGGTTGACCCAGGCCCTTTTCATTTAGCTGCATGAGCACAGCCCCTATGCCATGCACTGAGGCATCTGTCTGCACAATTAATTATCTGTAGAAATCAGGGGCTTTTAGCAAAGGGGCTGTTCACACGGCCTTCTTCAGGGTGTCAAAAGCGTTCTGGCATGCCTCTATCCACATCACCTGTCTGGGCTACCTCTTAGAAGTCAACTCTGTCAAAAGAGCAACACTGGTGCCATACTCCTTGACAAATCTCTTGTAGTATCCAGTGCGACCTAGGAAGGCTCTCAATTCTGTCTCAATCTTGGGGGGAGGTAGCTAAGCCAGAATGGATCTGATCTTGGCCTTTAGAGGATGCACCTTGCCTTATCCCACTGTCCCAATTAGACCATTGAACCATGCCCTATCAGGAACTTACTGGCCTTGATTTTGAGGTCTGCCCTCTGCATATCCTGAAACTCTTCCCTGAGGTGGCATAGGGGGTCATAGTAGCCAGAACTAAAGACCACAATATCCTCTAGGTATGCAGCACTGAGTTCTCCAATCCAGCCAGGACCTGAATGACCAACCTCTGGAAGGTGGCAGGGTCTTTTTATAAACCCAAAGGGCATTACCCAGAACTGAAAGTTTCCTTCTGAGGCAGGGAACGCAGACCTCTCCATGGCCCCCTTGGTCAAGGCAATTCACCAATACCCAGACGTCAAGTAAGGAACGTAGCAACTACTAATCTATCTATGAGCTCATCAGCTCAGGTAATGGGGTGTGCATCAGTCTTGGTGTCGGCATTGAACCCCCAGTAACCCACACAAAACCTAAGTCCTGGGGTGGTACCTGAGGGGCGGATTTAGGGGTCAACACCACTGGGCTGGACCAAGGACTGTTTGAGGGCTCAATTACCCCTAACTCCCCCATCCAGAGACTTTCTCATTTATACTGGCTCTCACCTTGTGAGATAGCCTGTAGATTTTGCTCTTCACAAGCAGACCGACCCAAGTTTCTATATCATGGTTGCATTATGTAGTGAGTCCTGGTCAAAGGGAGAGGAGAGCGGCAAATTGCCTCAGCAACTGGCAGCAGTCCCTCTGTTGCTCTAGGGTCATGGTAGGGAAAAGGCATTCTTTTCCCCATAGGGCCCAGACTAGCTGTCTCATAGGGCTGTGGGCTCCACAGGCCCCATCAACCAAACCTTTTATCCAGACAGAAACCCGACCAGAGTGGCCTTCTGGTCAAACCACCATTTCATGACCTGCTGGCTGGCACCTAAATGCTCTTTGGATTTCTTCCAGAAATGTTTCATCCGGGTTCAGAGTGCCAGCAAATAGCTGACTACATCCTGAGGGGCTTTCTTGGGAGCTTTCTCCCATGTGGGCCCCTCTTCATTTTGCCAGTTGGTCAGTAATGATAGGTTCCCCAGAGTGACAATGTCCTGCCCTGTAGGATCAAGGGAGTCACCTTCAGACTGAGCCTCCTCCCGGACCCTAGTAGTTTCAGGAGTGGATTTCCTGGGTCAATTGCCCTTCCTCTTTTTGGCAGGCACCTGGCCCATTTTCCAGGCTTCAGGTCCTCCTGACTACCCTCTCCAGCAGCCATGGACCCTGTGGTCAGGTACACCCTCTCAGGCACCCCTAACATCTCCAGGTGTGACCTGAGCTCTACCTCCTACCAGTGGTGTGCTCCAGGTCAACTCCAAGCGGACAATCCACAGGCATGGATGGAGTCACAGTTACCCTCAAGGAATCTGAGACCCCCCCTCAAAGGTAACCAGAACCACTGGGATGTGACTCTCATGGATGTCGTCTGCAATAACCTGGTGGAATGCATTAGGGACTACCTGCTCTGATATCACCAGATGGCATCTGCTCGATCCAGTGTCTCTCAGAGTCTCTAACCTCTGCCTATTGATGGTGACCCACTGCCTGTATTCCCTAGGGTAATTAGGTACATGAGCTCTCTGCACCATCTCTCTGTCGCTCAAAGACACTGGGAAACAACCTTCACAACGCAACCATTACATCGCACTACACTTACAACGCAGTCATTACATCGCAACATCCTTTACAACGCATGACACTACAACGCAGTCATTACAATGCATACCATTACAATGCATGACACTACATCGTATGTCACTACAATGCAAGCAATACAACGCATACCATTACAACGCATACCATTGGAGTTAAAATATTAATTTTTAACCCCTACATTATCCAACACTTACCCTACCGGTGCACCCCCTGGAGTTAGAATAGTAATTTTTACCCCTACACTATCCAACACTTACCCTACTGTTGCACCCCCTGGAGTTAGAATATTAATTTTTACCCCTATATTATCCAATACTTGCCTTAAATGCAATGTAAGGGTATGCGTTGTAATGGCATGTGTTGTAAAGGTAGTATACGATGTAATGGAATGCGTTGTAAAGGCAGTTTTTTCACATGCCATGTAGTGTCATGCGATGCAATGGAATGCGTTGTAGTGGATGTTGCAATGTAAAAACTGCGTTGTAAGTGCATGCGTAGTAAATGTTTGCATTGTAACGTCATACATTCAAAGACACTAGGCTAACTTCTACATGGATCCCCTACTAACTGGAAAAATCCCCTCCTCAGGCGCCAACCTGTTGGCACTCATACCACTCAGGAAGTGCCTTCCCTGAGGACTTAGAACTAGTCTGGAGACCTTTAGAGAACTCCTAATGTTTATTAGGAAGCTCCACTGGCTTCCTGTTTCACAGCGCATTTTGTTTAAATCTTTGGTGCTGGCGTTTCGTGCAACTCATGATCAAGGCCCCTTGTACCTGAGAAAGAGATTCACCAGCTATGCCCCTGCACGCACCCTGAGATCTTCCACTCTCTTTAAACTGTCCCTTCCCCGTTTTAAACGTGCTAGACTTGGTGGTCAGTCGATATCTGTGGTTGTGGCTCGGGCCTGGAACGCACTCCCTCTCCACCTGCGCTCTACGCCTACAGTGGCTGTATTCAAAAAACATCTGAAAACCCACTTATTCAAGAGTGCAATCTAGGATGGTCCCTCTGTGTTCTGCTGTCCGCCTTACTTTTTCTCTCCCCGCGCCAGGATACTCTCCAGTAACAGAGCGCGTTATAAAATGGTTTATACTTATACTTATACTTATACATTATTGTCCCACCCTTCTTCTTCTGGTAGGTACCCTGCCCACCCCTGTGGTGTTCCTCCCCGGATACCTTCTAGTGGACCCTGGTGCTGAACCAGTGGTCTGCCTCCTTAGCAAGTTCCCTGTAAGCTCCTTAGCAAGCTTACTATAAATAAGGTGTTGGCACAGATCTGCAAAACAAAGACTAAACGTGTGCTCTATTGCAATCAAATAGTGCAGCCCTTGGTAATCCTTCACTCAACCATCCAGTGCCTTGTAAAAGGAATCCACACAATCGACCTAGGACTGCAGGGGCAGCTTCTGGCTGTCCCTGAATGTCTTCTGCTTGTACTTCTCAGGGGTGAGGTAATTTTTCCTTACAAGAGTTTCCATCATGCTGGGGTCCCTCATCCTGTCCTCCTTCTCTAGGGCCAGTAGGATGTCTCTCCCCTTGTTAGGGATATGCCAACCTCTGGGTTGGAGAGCTAACCAGTGCTAGCCCACATTTCCTCCTCAGGGGCCCTATGCATCAGTAAGGCCACCTCCACCTCATAAGCTTCAAACCACTTGTCAATGTTATCCCCCACAACAAAGTCAGGCCCCAGACCTTTAGGAATATGGAAACTCTTGTTTCCAGAGGGTATTGTGGATAATCTGCCATTATCAGTACTGTATCCTGTCTGGGCTCGTTGCCCAGTTTCCTAATGCTCCTCTTGTGTGTCAACCACTCCAAAGCAATTTGTTCCTCCATGGCCAGTTGTTTAACCTCCGTGGCCATTATTGTCTCTTCTATTTTCAACTGGGCCGTCTGCAGCCCAAACTCCCTCTCCACTGTGTATCTGTCCCATTAGTGCAAGTGAATTCCCAGGCACATACAGTCAGGAAGAGTAAGGGTGAATTTGGAAAAACCAAAATTCCCAATGAAGGAGAATGTAAAACTTGAATTGATCTCATTATTTATCTGGCTTTTCAATGTAAAACAAAGTTACTGCATAGCCCAAACACAAGTCCTAATGCTCACCGCTTATCACCAATATAAGAAATTGAGTTACTGGTTGAGGAGTATGAAACCATGCTCAAGCAGCAACCAAACTCCTCATCAGGGTGAGACATTACCAAACCACTAATTAACCTGTGCTCAATCCTCTGATAGCTTGGCACAGAGCAATAAGACCTAACATAGAGGCAGTTTGTAAAGTATTTATTTATGCTGCACTGCAAACAGTAATAAAGTGAAAACTCGCTCAAGAAAAATACCACACCAATTTAAAAAGTAAAATGTAATAAATCAAGACCAAAACAATATAACTTCATTTACTGGAACCAGAGATACGCACTTTTAAAGAATTCTGTGAAAACAGTGCCAAAAAACAGAACAAGCCAACTGTGGGTATCTGCCTCATGTGGGACCGGGACAAAGTCACACATTTCTTTCTCACAATTTTTATTACATTTTTGTGGCATATAATGAAAGACAGGGAACACGATCAATGAAACATATAGTGATTCATCACAAAACATTAGTATGCAGGCATGTTATATTGAGCACATGATGGTTGGTTGGGTTGCAATCTCAAAGGTCCATTTTAAGCAGTCCAGACGTTGGGTGCGTCAGTGAGAACGAGGCCGGGGTACACCCTGCAATGCCCCCCAAAGCCAACCTTGCAGCCCTGAGTGGGGCAGGCTGTTGCAGGAAGTGGAGACAGTGTCCCCCACTGATGTGTGGGACGGATCCCCGCCAAGACACTGAGTTAGGTCTGCCCAGCCACAGCACACCCGCTGGGGCTTGGACATGCACATCAGGCAACTGGCTGCACCCCTCCCCGGGCTTTGGCCCGAGCCGTCAATCTCTCAGGGTGGTTTCCCATCCAGGTCAGGTTCTAGTGTTAGCACAATGATGTCCCACTGTGCGATGTGGCTAAGGCGCCCTGCCTGCTTTCCAAGACACTGTAACCTGTCGTCCTACGCTATTACCAAGTTGCATACATCACCACGAAATGCCACAAGCAGGGTCACTATCAATCACTATTGCTCTTTTCACCAGTGTCAGGTCTGTTAACCTTCTGCTCAACCTGTCCACCTTGGGCCAGGGCATCAGCCACAGCAGGCATGGTTTAGGTGTGTGTATGTGTTGTTGGCCCATGACTTCTGTATGTATGCACATACCACTGCCTAAAAGGGCTGAAGCACTGCGCACTTCAATGTCATGTGGTAAAAATTGGCATTGTCTACACCTCACCTGGGGCATCCATGCGGTACCATGCTGAACATCCAGTAGAGGCTCAACAGGGTGAGACACATGTGGTGAATATAGTTAAACTTCAGCAGCTTCAGTTGCATGTTTCACGAGGCCCGAAGATTTGGCTCAGGACTTTGATCCAGTCCACCTCTGTTATTTCAATCTGCACATCATGGTTCCAGCACTCCCTTAGGCCATCTAGGGCTCCTCCAGTCATCTGAGTCGGCGCCCTTTATTTGTTAGTGATCCTGTGGCAACTGGGGCTCTATGTCAACTGTACCTGTAATTTGGGGTCTGCATCTGGTTCATTACTCGTGTCACCCCATGTTTCACTGAGGGTCCCCTTAAGTGTAGTGTGCATCAAAAATTGCCCAGCTGGGATTGCATATTTCTCTTGGAGTTCTGAGTGAGTATAGTCCTCTTTGAGAACAGCTGACCAAGGTTCTCTACAGAGGCGTGTCATCAATGAGCCATTTGCATGATCCTGGCGCAGGCCAGTATATATCACAAGAGAAAATCTGGTGCATAAACCACACCTGTGCTCCAACACCGCATGTAGCAGGCCCAGCTGTGCCGAGCCATTCTTATTAGTATTAATATATGTCCCACATTGCAAACCCAACTCAGACAGTCACTGAGTATGTTCTCCCTCATCCTACATGGTCATAGGGTGGTCACCTTGAATGATGGATCTGGAGCTATCCATATCATAAACCATCGTAGTTGGCATGCCAGATAATACAGTTCATAGTCTGGCATGTCCAGACTACACACCACCATTGGCAGCCATAGCTTCTCCATGGCTACATAGTGATGACCTGTGGCACACATCGGCTCAGAGAGTCAGCCATTCAGATCAGTGAACGCCTTGCAGGGCAATAGTAATGGCATATTGACAAACACATATAGTAATTGTGATAGGGAAACCATTTTCCCCAATGCGAAGCCACTGATGGCCAAAAGCGGCAGCATACACCAAAAGGCTGACATTCCTCGAAGTGAGGCAACCATTTTCCCCAGATTGCCCTTGCGGATGTCCTCGGGGTCCCTATAAACCTGGACCCTAGACACCTGGACCTCCAGATACTAAAAGGTGTGTGTAGCTCTCTGGACCATGCAGGGTCATGTTCATACACAGTCCGGACACTGAACTGACTATGTCTAAAAGTTCCATTGGGGGCTTCAGTCCATCTGCATCATACAGATATATAAAAATGAATGGTGGGCAAAATATTCCATTCTGCTGGTGAAATTGGTGGACTTTTGGCAGTTCTGCGTTACATTTCAGCCAATTCCATCGCTGCATGGTGAAATTTCTTTGCACATGTAAGCCAAACTGATAAGTTGGCAGGTGAGATTTGTCATCACCTAGTACCATTTTTGATTGCTAACAGACATCTATCAAGATGTTTCCAATGTGGACAGTCACCCACATTCAGAAGGCTGCCTCTCTTGTAGAAAACCTACTTGAACAACAGCAAAATCAACTTAAGTAGCTGCACCCTCTGTTGTGCCGTGTGGTGCAGTTTTATGATTTTTAAGCACAGAATACACTCCTGGTGCTAAATCACAGCGTGAGCAGCTCAACATGCCTATTTCTGCCCTTTGGCAGAATTTCACAGAATCTCGCTGATTTTATTGAAACTGCGTGGAAATCCAGGGAATCACATTCCATGAGTTCTGTCCACCCCTAATTAATATCTCATCTGTGTATAGGAAGACCAAATGCAGTCTGCCTTCAACTTGCAGCCCATGGTCCTTTGCCCACACTCGCAATCTGCTCACCAGTGGTACCATGGCAAGTGTGAACAGCAGCAACGACAGCGGGCAGTCCTGACATGTGCACCCGTGTATCTGCCCCTGGGCTGAGTATTCACATCCCACCAAAACTCATGCTGTGGGATCCGCATATAACACACAAATTCAATCCAGCAGCTCTGATCCAAACCCCATCTGGTGGAGCACTGCGAAGAGGTAGGTCCATGAAAGGCTGTCAAAGGCCTTCTCCAAATCAACCAAGAATGTGACTGGCTTTCGTGGCCAATCTGGCAGGCAATCTATAGGGTGAAATAAGCACTGTATGTTCACAGAGGTGCTCCTCTGAGGGACAAACCCACATGGACCAGTAAACTAAGTGTGGCTGAATGCGGTTCCTTATGACTTTCCCTAGGATTTTGCAATCCAAATTCACCAAGGATAGAGTTCTGTAGGCACCTCTGTCAAGTGGATCGTCACCTTCAGGACCATTATCAAAGCTTCTGAGGGGTCGGGTAACTGTCCCGCTTCTTGTGCTTCTACATACGCCGCTGCCAGGAGCTTTATAAGGTGCATTTGGCACTCCTTACAGAATTTCAGGGGTAGCTCATCGCTGCAGGCCGTATAACTGTCGCCATTTGTTTGATTGCAAGAGCTATATTTCTTCCATAATGAGGCCCTCCATCAGCTGCCTGCTGTCTAGAATGTGGGCAGTCAACTGTGTCTCTGCCAAGAAAGAAGCTAGTTGGTCTGTGACCATTACTGATGTGGGGCCATAGAGAGTTGTGTAGTAATCTGAGAACACTACCACAATGTCGCTTGTCGATAGACAAGGTGTCCATTCGTTATGCTGGGTGACTGTTATTGTTGTTTGGTCGGTTTTCATATGCAAAAGATTTCCAAGAAGGCACCTCACTCTGTCCCCCTCTGAGAGAGCCTCTGCCAGGTACGCCCTATATTTGTGCAGGTCCAATCTGGCCCCTGCCTTCACATGCTCTCCTCTCTGTCACACAAGTGTGGTTAACGCCTTCACCTCTGAGACCTTGTGTCTCTAGGCATCTTAGCTTGACCTCTACATAGCAAAATTAGAATCACAGGAGCGCAGCCCCTCTGGATGCTTTAATACAGATCCCCAAATAGACGTCTTGAAGACATCCCACTCAAACAGTGGCTTTGTAGCCGTGCCCGAGTTATGTTCGGAGTAGATTGCGATCTCTTCAGACTGTGGAATGCAGCATCGTCTAGTGCTGATGCTAGTCACCAGATCTGCAGCATGCCCCACCTTATTGTCAGTATCAGGAGGCAATGGTCTGAGTAAGTCTTCGCTAAGTATTCTGTGTTGTGCGTTGCTCCAGCTAAGTTTCAAGAAGTGAGAAACAAGTCGATCCTCATGTGCAGTGCATGTATAGGGGAAAAGAAAGAGTAGTCCCCCATCTGGGGGTGAACCTGGTACTAGGCATCCAGCAGGAGGCAATTTGTCATACAGTTGTGCAGCTGTCCGCTACTCTGTGCACGATGCACCCAGCAACGGTGGGTGCGAGTGATCTAACCCCATATCCACCATGCTATTAAAGTTCTCACCCACCACAGTGGGCTCAGTGAGTGTACGTTCCCTCAGCTCCTTGGGGGAGTGTAAATATGCTGTTTCCTTTAGGTGCAACGGGGATGCATCTAGCTTTCTACTGTTGGAATGGGTCTCCAGGTGCCACCCATATGAGGGTACCCGGGGGGGGGTACACAGAGTAGGTTGTGTAAAAAGAGTTGGCCACTCCATCTGGCCTGCAGGCTCCTCCCCCCTGTTCTGTCAAGTTTGTCTCTTGTAAAATGTCTACATGCACCTCAGCTATCAGTGAATATTGCGTTGCTTGGCCAGTGTCCCCATACATTGAACGTAGGGAGGAAGTTAAATACTATTGTGTTTTTTCTGCATCCTCCAGGCCGGCGGAAGCCACCGCTGGGCAGGAGGATGCGGAAAAACCGCAGTGGACCCACCAAAGCCCCACTGCCACATTAGGATGGCTGGTGGGTCCTGGTTTCCGTCTGCAGCTTTTCCGCTGCGGTTGGCTTACAACCGCAGCGGAAAAGCTCTAATATGGTGGCGGTGTCTCTCAGACACCGCCAGCCATATTAGGATGGGCTTTAAAAATGCTTTTCCGCGGCGGGTTTTCCGCCGTGGAAAAGCATGTGGAACTTCACTGCGGGGGCCCGTCGCGGGCCCCCTGGGTGAAGGGGGGGTGGGGGGTAAACCGCACCCGCCGCAATGGTAAAAATAGAGGATGTGACCTCCAGGGTGGCGGTCACATCCTAATTCGACAGGAGGGAATTCCGCAGGCCATGCGGAGGTTCCCTCATCCTCTATGGTCGCGGACGGACTCAAGTCCGTCTGGGATCATAATGGGCCCCCAAGTGTTGTGGTGTGTCGTTCACATATAGGGTTGCATGTTAAGTGCACAAAGTCACAAGTTCAGGCTGACCGTAATGGAGCACGGCCAGCTCCTGCGACCCAGTTAGGTCTCCTGGATGGAAGTACTTTAAGCCTTGGTTGCGGAGCATTGTGAGTTCCCGCATCGAGGATGCATCACGTAGCCGAGGTGATGCATCTGTTCAGAGGAGCTGCGTAGCTGTGATGCAAGGTTTTCATTGAGGATCCCATCAAGGAGGGCTTGTGTTGTAAAGTCTGGTGTTGAGGATGTGTCACAGAGTGGCAGTCCTTTCAGTAGCACAGCAGCCTTTCATCCTGACAGATTAGCCACAGGTCCAGAAGTGTACTGAAAAGCTGGTGTCTGGGGTCCAATATTTATACCGGGGACTACCTTTAAAGTGGAAGAAGCTTCTAGAGGTGTCCCTTTGAAGGACACAGACATCTTGCCTTCCCTGGCCTGACTCCAGACTAACTAGAGGGGTTAAGCATGGGCGGATTTTGCGGATCCAGGATCCGCGGATTTTGCGGATTTGCGGATCCGCGGATTTGGGGCGGGGGCGGGGCTTCCATGCGAGTGCACATGCCTCTTGTGAGGCCTCTATCCAGCATCACAGCTGATTTTCCACGGTAGAGTTGGGAAGAAGGCACACCTGTCCAGCCTCGACGACGCTCACGATTGTTTTTGGGCTAATGAATGAGTCACTGAATTTGAGCATCAACTAGTTCGAGCGACCATGTGTGTGTTACTATGCAATCGCCACGACGGGCGCAGGGGTCCCTTGAGTGAGCTGTCCATCATAGTGGGTGAATGGCGGGAAGACGGTGCAAACCGCGAGTGTGTGGGCGGGGCCAAAAGGGCAGGGCTACCATGCGAGTTCACACATGCTTCTTTTGTGTATAAAAGGTCTGAGAAAGATCAGTTCAGCAGATGAAGAGAAAGAAACCCCTGGTCACAAGAACAGCACAGGTATTGCGCTCGTGAAAGTCAAGGATGCAAAGGCCTCTATCCAGCATCACAGCTGATTTTCCACGGTAGAGTTGGGAAGAAGGCACACCTGTCCAGCCTCGACGACGCTCACGATTGTTTTTGGGCTAATGAATGAGTCACTGAATTTGAGCATCAACTAGTTCGAGCGACCATGTGTGTGTTACCATGCAATCGCCCGAAGGGCGCAGGGGTCCCTTGAGTGAGCTGTCCATCATAGTGGGTGAATGGCGGGAAGACGGTGCAAACCACGAGTGTGTGGGCGGGGCCAAACGGGCAGGGCTACCATGCGAGTACACACATGCTTCTTGTGTGTATAAAAGGTCAGAGAAAGATCAGTTCAGCAGATGATGAGAAATAAGCTCCTGGTCACAGAAACAGCACAGGTATTGCGCTCTTGAAAGTCAAGGATGCAAAAGCCTCTATCCAGCATCAAAGCTGATTTTCCACGGTAGATTTGTGAAGAAGGCACACCTGCCTCGACGACGCTCACGATTAGGGCTCGCACCTGCTTTATTTTATCTATTAGAGCTTCCTGTTGAAGCTAATTTAGTAAGTATTTTAGGATGGCGCTGGCAGCTTGCCGGCGCCATCCTAAAATAGTTACAAGTTGACAGGCCAGCCAGGCTTCAACTTTTGCCCCCGGAATCCGCCGCTCGCGGATTTGCGAATTCGCGGTAAATTCGCGGGAGTTCGCGGATCGCGAATTTACCGAAAATTCGCAAAATCCGCGAGCGGAACGGATTTACCGCTCATGCTTAGTTATGCAGCCCTTTGTGTGGAAGCAGAACACAGCCTATTAAAGTGTAAGTAGGGCTGTGCCCAGCTCCGCCCCCATCCTGCCATTAATGGCCCATCCAGGCACACCTAAGTTCCTTATTCTGTGGCTGTCTAGGAGGAATGGACAAATCCCAATCATCAGCTACACTCAGTCATGTGACCCAAAGACAGGATGCATGTACTAGATGAATGAGGCAGGAAAATACCAAATTTCAAAAAGTGGTATTTCAAAATTGGAATTTAAAATCCAAATTCACTGTGAGAGAGGATTTTTCCTTACAATTCTAAAGACACGAAACATGAAGGGGTTACCTGCTCCAATTTGAAAATGATCACTACCAGAACATGTAAAACTAAACACTGCATCCTTTGCCCGTGGCTCTCTAGAGTCTGCTATAGGGGTGATTTATATGTATTGAAAACAGAAGGTTTGTGCCTTGTAAAAAGGAGGGGTGGGCGGCAAATTCCTTTCCACTCGCAGAATGTGCGAAATTTCGGCATTTTCGCATTCCGCGCAGGAAGCAAAAATGTCAAAACGTCCGCGATCCGCAGCGGAAAAGCAGCATATTCATTGATAATATGCAGGGCAGGATTCTTTCTGGCACAGTGCTCCTGTCACAAAAATTAAAGCTCAACAGGAAGCACTTACAGACATAAATGAAGCAGGTGCCCGAGTTTAAGCCCAAAACAATCGTGAGCTTTGTCGAGGCTGGGCAGGTGTGCTTTCTCCCCATATCTACCCTCCTAAATTTGCTGTGATGCTTGATGTAGGCCTTAGCATCCTTAACTTTCACGAAAGCAATCCCCGTGCAGTTCCTGTTACCAGGAGCTTCTTTCTCCTCATCTGCTGCTCTGATCTGTCTCTGACCTTTTATAAACACAAGAGGCATGTGAACTCGCATAGAAGAAGCCCGCCCGTTTGGCCCTACCCCACACACTAGCAGTTTGCTCCGTCTTCCCGCCTTTTACCCACTATGATGGACAGCTGAGCTCGCTCGAGGGACCCTGGCGCCCTTCAGCACGATAGCAAAGTTACACACACATGGTCACTGGAGACAACTCTTCTGGCCCTTTATGCAGCTGTAGTGTGGGAAAAGCTCTATACTCTTACCTAACGAGGTAGCACTTACTGATTAGCCAGTAGAAAGTTCTCCAGTTGAGTAGAGGTATCGCACA
Organism: Lissotriton vulgaris; assembly: GCF_964263255.1. Taxonomy (NCBI): domain Eukaryota; kingdom Metazoa; phylum Chordata; class Amphibia; order Caudata; family Salamandridae; genus Lissotriton; species Lissotriton vulgaris. The sequence continues at coordinate 1,822,051,596 of NC_141685.1, forward strand.
AAACGGTGGCGTCTTCTTAGATAAATATGCAGGGCAGGATTCATTCTGGCATAATTCTCCTGTCACAAAAATTAAAGCTCAACAAGAAGCACTTACAGATATAAATAAAGCTGGTGCCCGAGTTTAAGTTCAAATTCAGTAACTCATTAATCAGCCCCAAAAAATTGTGAGCTTTGTTGAGGCTGGGCAGGTGTGCTTTCTCCCCATATCTACCCTCGAAAATTATCTGTGATGCTTGATGGATGCCTTCACATCCTTGACTTTCATGAGCGCAATCCCTGTGCAGTTCCTGTGACCAGAGCTTCTTTCTCCTCATCTGCTGCTCTGATCGGTCTCTGACCTTTTATAAACACGAGAGACATGTGAACTCGAATAGAAGCCCCGTCGTTTGGCCCCGCCACCCACCGTAGCAGTGTGCACCGTCTTCCCGCCTTTTACCCACTATGATGGACAGCTCACTCAAGGGACCCTGGCGCCCTTCGGCGCGATGGCAAAGTTACACACACATGGTCACTGAAGAGTGGAGACAACTCTTCTGGCCCTTTACACAGCTGTAGTGTGGGGGAAGCACTATACATTTACCCAACGAGGTAGTACTTACTGATTAGCCAGTAGAAAGTACTCCAGTTGAGTAGAGATATTGCACAAAATGGTGGCGTTTTCTTGGATAAATATGCAGGGCAGGATTCATTCTGGCACGAGGCTCCTGTCACAAAAATTAAAGCTCAACAGGAAGCACTTACGGATATAAATAAAGCAAGTGCCCAAGTTTAAGCTCAAATTCAGTAACTCATTAATCATCGCAAAAAAATCGTGAGCTTTTTTCGAGGCTGGGCAGGTGTGCTTTCTCCCCATATCTACCTTCGAAAATTAGCTGTGATGCTTGATGGAGGACTTTACATTTGCATCCTTGACTTTCACAAGTGAATCCCCGTGCAGTTCCTGTGACCAGGAGCTTCTTTCTCCTCATCTGCTGCTCTGATCGGTCTCTGACCTTTTATAAACACGAGATACATGTGAACTCGAATAGAAGCCCCGCCGTTTGGCCCCGCCACCCACCGTAGCAGTGTGCACCGTCTTACCGCCCTTTACCCACTATGATGGACAGCTCACTCAAGGGACCCTGGCGCCCTTCGGCGCGATGGCAAAGTTACACACACATGGTCAGTGGAGAAAACTCTTCTGGCCCTTTTCACAGCTGTAGTGTGGGGAAAGCACTATACATTTACCCAACGAGGTAGTACTTACTGATTAGCCAGTAGAAAGTACTCCAGTTGAGTAGAGATATCGCACAAAACGGTGGCGTTTTCTTGGATAAATATGCAGTGCAGGATTCATTCTGGCACAAGGCTCCTGTCACAAAAATGAAAGTTCAACAGGAAGCACACACAGATATAAATAAAGCAAGTGCCCGAGTTTAAGCTCAAATTCAGTAACTCATTAATCATCGCAAAAAAATTGTGAGCTTTTTTCGAGGCTGGGCAGGTGTGCTTTCTCCCCATATCTACCTTCGAAAATTAACTGTGATGCTTGATGGAGGACTTTACATTTGCATCCTTGACTTTCACAAGCGCAATCCCCTTGCAGTTCCTGTGACCAGGAGCTTCTTCCTTCTCCTCATCTGCTGCTCTGATTGGTCTCTGACCTTTTATAAACACAAGAGAGGCATGTGAACTCGCAAAGAAGCCCGCCCCCGAAATTTCTGCGAGCACGCAAAATTCCGCGTGTTCGTGGGGATTTTTGCCAGTTCGCAAAATTGCGAGGGCAATTTTGCAAATTACACCCACCCCTAGTAAAAAGGTTTATTTTGACAGATTAAAAACCGCACACCCAAACAGGCTGCAATGGCAGAACTGAGACTTGTTTAAAGTGCTACCTAAATGGTTGTCAAAATCAGTGATGCAGGCCCACTAGTAACATTTAATGAGCTGGCCCTGGGCGCATGTAGTGACACTTTACTAGGGACTTACAAGTACACTAAATATGCCAATTGCGTATAAGCCAATTCTATCACTTTTATGGAGAGAGCACAAGCTCTTTAGCACTGCTTACTCATGCCAGCAAAAATGATGTAGGCAAAAGAGGAGGAAAACCATCCCAAGGATGCCAGGTCTAACATTTATTAAATGCACAAAAGGTAACCAAATGTTATCCTATGGGAGATAAGAGCTATGTAGAAGTGAAAAACGAATGCAAGAGTTTTTCACTAGTAGAACAAGTACAAATTAAAAGTACATGTCTAACTTTTTAAACACACTACACCCTACCCTGTTTAGGGCATACCCTAGGAGGTGACATATGAAATAACAAAGAAGGTTTCAGACCTGGCTAAATGTTCATTTGGCGTTGTCAAAATGTAATTCCCAAAACTGCACACACAGGCTGCAATGATAAGCCTGAGACATGTCTATAGGGCTACTTAACTGGGTGGAAAATCAGGGCTGCAGACCCACTAGTAGAATTTAATTTACATGCACTGGGTACTAGTAGTGCCACTTATCTAGGGACTTATAGGTAAATTAAATGTGGCAATTGAGTTTAAGCCAATTTTATCATGTTTAAAGGAGAGAGTACATGCACTTTAACACTGATTAGCTGTGGCAAAGAGTGAAGAGTCCGAAGCCCAACAAAAATGAATTAAGCAAATCAGGAGGAGTAAGACAAAATGTTTGGGGGAATATCACCCTAAGGCAGACAGGCCTAACAGTTTCTTACATTATCTGAGCTGACCTTAAATCAGTTTTAAGAGGAGAAATCATGTCTGCTGCTACGAAAAATGAAAGTAATTGGATTATTAGTTGGGCAAGATCTGAGGCCTGCGCAACTAATAGGTGCACATTATTCCCTTACTGGGAATCAAGCACTCTATTATAGTGTTTGACTCTCAGGGTAGCAAAGCAGAAAACACCTACTAAGGGGAGATGGTGTGGGCTAGTAATCACTATTTGCTGCCACACAATAATCATACTCATTATCAGGGCCGAACTGGCTACCGGGCAGTTTGGAATGCTGCCGAGCTGCTGGAAGATTTTACTGCAGTGAGGGCTGATTTCGTACATGGAGACCTGCGTGTACTTTGAAATAATTAAAACAAACAAATTTCATTTAGTACACGCAGGTCCCAATCAACGAAATTAGCCCTCAGCTCAGCAGCACTTCAAACTGCCCGGTAGCCAGTCTGGCCCTGCTCATTATATGGATGTTCAGTCAGTGCTTTTTCTTTGAAAAGTTCTTTGAAATAGGAAAGGTAGATTTACTACACACACACACTACTAAATGCTACACATTTATTTACAAATATATAGGTCAGATAAATTAAAATTACCTTTGTAACACTCTGAAATCACTTTTGACTGCCACAATTACATTACCTGCCCCAGCTATATCAGATAAAACACCACAATACACTGTGGTATTATTCTAAATAAAACCAGACTATTGGCTTCGTCAAGGGTCATCACAACACCAAATAAGGCAAGCCTATTGGCTTTGTCAAAGGTTCACCCCATTTAAAGTCAAATAATCCACATTTTAAAACTATCATCATATCACGGTAATCCAACACAATGTGTAAATGAAATAAATAATTGTCGAGAACGCGCCTCTCTATTGGTCAAAAGTCGGCCTGGGCGGTAAATTACGTTCGGCTCGTGGAATTTGGGTAATTTCGCGTTCCGCGGAGAACGCGGAATTGCCAAAAATTCCACGATTCGCGGCTTACTGGGATTTTTTGCTTGCTTTCAAAATGCGATTTCGCAAGATATTTCCTCCTGAGCATGCAAACAGTGTTCGCAAACAGGAAAAAAGCATCGCGAACAGGTGGAACAAGCAATTCTCCGTGTTCGCGGAACTCTGCGTGCCCACAGATATTATTTACTATTTCGCAGAGCTTTGCGTAGCGCGACTACGCAAATTCCACCCACCCCTTGACAAAAGTCACTGTCAGTTTATACTATCAATAACACATTTGAAATGAACATTACATGTGTCTGTGTCTTTTTTATACACCTTCAGACAACATAAAATGCACCCTTAGAATTACCTCAATAGGACACTGCTCCAGCCTTGGAAGTGCTTTAAAAAATAATGAGAATCCAGGGCACTAATAATTTCTTTGACCTTGCAGACATAAGGTCCCCTTTAAAAACTCCTTAAGGGCGGACTTCAGCACTCCTGCAGCCCCTCCATACTTTACTTTTAATGTTCATGGTGCCCCTGTCATCCTGGGACCACCACAAGAAGCAAAAATTAATTCAATAAGCTCCGAAGGGCATTACAAGGCACTCCAGTGGGAAAGCTGTTAATATTTTAGCAGTGACTCCCTGCTGCACTCTTTTCTTTCATGTTATTTTCCTTTTCTTTTTTGTTTGGGGGTGCCCGGTCCCCCCCGGGCTCACTTCGAACTTCATTTTGTTGGGGACAGCGTGGGGAGCCCATTCCCATGCTGCCCAGCCAGCTCCTTACCTAGCCGGTTACTGTGACTGCTAGCACGAAAGCCAGTAGCTAGCTTCTCCCCTGCCTCTCCATGTGGGCAAAGATCTCCAGGCAGTGGCCACCTGCTTTCCCTAGTCATGGTTACAGGGATCACAGGCAAGCCCTCCACTATTGTGGGGTCACAATTGCTCCCATCCTTCTTTCTCCGGCTTCGGGAACTGGAGATGGTGTCCCAGGCTTATTTATTATTTTTTAGGAGGGCACAACACCACTCCCCCTTCTCTCCTTGGTGTTGGGGGCCAGAAGTTGGGGTCCTGAGCACCATTTTGTTAATAACCAATCCAGGGAATGTGGTTTCCTTGGTTGTGTAGAGCTCTGGAGCAGAATCCCAATGCACGTTCCCTCCTGAGCTTATCAATAAAGAGCTTTGCGCCCACCTCAGGGCCCCAGCCTACTCTAGGAATATTACATGGTGTTTTGGTGGAGTACCACGCACTTGTTTTTTTGTCGAAGGGGTCCAAGATCAAGAATTTTTAGATGTTTCTATCTCAGGCCCCAATTGGCTGATTTTAAAGATTTTGGGCGCATTTGTCTCCGAGTGGCAAGATCTAGCCACCAGGAGCAGTTTCAGCAGACCTCCTCACCTCCAAAGTGGATCATTCAACAGGGAGCTGGTTTTAATGGCTCCCTGCCCCAGCGTTGTTCCTTTCTTCTCCCTGTGGTGCTCCTCTCCACTCCTCCTACTGGGGCACAGCAGTCCAGATCGTCCCACAGCTGGTCCTTAGTGGTTGTAAGGGAATCAGCTTCCCTGTTCCTGGAGAGACCCACTGGTCCTTGGGTCAACAGTAGGCAGATTCCTTAGTCCATTAGGGAATCAAGGGGCCTGTCTTTCCAGTTGTCCGTGGCTGCTGCTCCCATCCAGTTCCACTGTCCAAATCCAACAACAACTACTTCCCCTTGTGCAAGAGTTTTTAAAGTTCAAGCTCAAGTTCAAGTTTAGCATTTGTATAGCGCACTACTCACCCAGAGGGTCTCAAGGCGCTTGAGGGAGGGGGGTACTTTACTTATCGAATATCCAAGTTTTTAGTTGTTTTCTGAAGGAGAGGTGGTTCTGTGTAAGGCGGAGGTGGGTGGGGAGAGAATTCCAGGTTTTGGCCGCTAAGTAGGAGAAGGATCTTCCCCCCATGGTGGATTTATGAATGCGTGGAATTGCGGCGAGGGCTTGATTGGACGATCGTAGTTGGCGGGTGGGGGTGTAAAAGGACAGGTGAGTGTTGAGGCATTCGGGTCCTAGGTCGTAGAGGGCTTTGTGTGCGTGGGTGAGGAGACGGAACGTTATTCTCTTGTTAACGGGGAGCCAGTGGAGGTCTTTCAGGTGACCGGAAATGTGAGCTTGGCGGGGGATGTCTAGTATGAGTGTGGCTGATGCGTTTTGGATGCGTTGGAGTTTTTTCTGTAGTTTGGCTGTGGTTCCGGCGTAAAGGGTGTTTCCGTAATCCAGTCGGCTTGTGACCAGTGCGTGGGTGACCGTCTTTCTTGTTTCGGTGGGGATCCAACTGAAGATTTTTTTGAGCATATGTAGGATGTTGAAGCATGATGATGAGACGGCGTTGACTTGTCTGGTCATCGAGAGGGAGGAGTCTAGGATGAAGCCCAGGTTACGTGCGTGGTCCGTAGGTATGGGTGCGTTTCCCAGGGCCGATGGCCACCATGAGTCGTCCCAAACGGAGGGGGATGAACCTAAGATGAGGACTTCTGTTTTGTCCGAGTTCAGTTTTAAACGGCTGTTCTTCATCCACTCGGCTACTTCTTTCATCCCTTCGTGTAGGTTGGTTTTGGCGGTGTTTGGGTCTTTGGTGAGGGAGAGGATCAGCTGGGTGTCGTCTGCGTAGGAGATGATGTTAAGGTTCTGTTGGCGCGCGATGGATGCGAGGGGACTCATGTATACGTTGAAGAGAGTGGGACTGAGTAATGATCCTTGTGGTACGCCGCAGATGACTTCGGTGGCCTCTGATCTAAAAGGGGGGAGGCGGACTCTCTGGGTTCTTCCGGCGAGGAACGAGATGATCCAGTCCAATGCTTTTCCTTGTATTCCGACGTTGCTGAGGCGTTGTATGAGGGTGCTATGACAGACTGTGTCGAAGGCTGCTGAGAGGTCAAGTAGGATGAGGGCAGCTGTTTCTCCGTTGTCCAGTAGAGTTCGAATGTCGTCTGTTGCTGCGATGAGGGCGGTCTCAGTGCTGTGTTTGGCTCGGAAGCCGGACTGTGAAGGGTCGAGGGATTTGTTGGATTCGAGGAAGGCGGCGAGCTGACTGTTGATGGCTTTCTCAATGACTTTGGCAGGAAATGGGAGGAGCGAGATAGGGCGGTAGTTCTTAAGTTCAGTGGGGTCAGCTGTGGGTTTCTTCAGAAGGGCGCTGAGTTCGGCATGTTTCCAGCATTCCGGGAAGGTAGCGGAGTTGAGGGAGCAGTTGATGACGTCTCGGAGATGGGGTGCGATAATGGAGTCTGCTTTGTTGAAAATGTGGTGGGGACATGGATCGGTTGGCGATCCTGAGTGGATGGAGTTCATCAGGCGGATGGTGTCTTCAGTGGTGATTGGGTTCCAGGCGCAAAGGTTGTTGGAGGGGGGTTTTAGTTTGGAGGTGGGTGGGGTGGACTGGTTTTCAAAGCTGTTATGTATGTCAGTGATTTTGTTGTGGAAGAATGAGGCTAGGGAGTCGCCGAGGTCTTGGGAGGGAGTGATGTCGTTGGTGCCGGCGGTGGGGTGGGTAAATTCTTTGATGATGTTGAATAGTTCCTTGCTGTTGTGGGCGTTGTTGTCGAGTCGATCCTTGAATGCTGATTTCTTGGTGGATCGGATCAATTGGTGGTGTTTGCGGGTGGTGTTCTTGAAGGTGGTCAGGTTGTCAGTGGTTGGGTTTTTTCTCCAGGCTTTCTCGAGGGTGCAACAGAACTTCTTGGATTTTTTAAGGTCATCGTTGAACCAGGGGGCTTTTTTGATACCTTGCTTGATTTGATGTTTTTTCAAGGGTGCTAAATCGTCAGCGCTGTGGGTGATTCATTGTGTGAGGTTGGTGGCTGCAAGGTTTGGGTTCGAAGATTTTGCAGGAGGGTTTTGGGGAAGCGATGTGAAGAGTTGGTCGGTGGTCATTTTGTTCCAGTTTCTGCGGGGAATTGGTTGAGGGGGGTTGTGGGACGCAGTCTTTTTGTAGTTGAAGTGGACACAGCTGTGGTCTGTCCAATGGAGAGCTGTGGTGTGATTGAATGAGATGTGCTTGCTGGAGGTGAAGATTGGGTCGAGCGTGTGCCGGGCATAATGGGTGGGGGTGTTAACAAGTTGTTTGAGTCCGAGATTGGCGAGGTTGTCCAGAAGGGTGGTGGTGCTGCTGTCGTTGTTCTTTTCCAGGTGGAAGTTGAGGTCTCCGAGTAGAATGTAGTCCTCGGAGAGGAGGGAGTGTGGGCTGATGAAGTCAGTGATGTCTTCGCTGAATTGTGTGCGGGGTCCTGGTGGCCTGTAGATGAGGGTGCCTCTGAGTGTGGTCTTGGGGTCGGTGTGGATCTGGAAGTGAAGGTGCTCGGTGGCAGCGAGGTTATCGTCGGAACTGGTCGTGATGCGGATGGTGTTTTTGTGGACCATGGCGATGCCTACTCCAGTCTGGTTGATGTGGTCCTTTTGGATGATCTTGTAGCCGTTCGGGATGGCCATGGCGATGTCGGGTGCTGATGAGGCGTTCATCCAGGTTTCTGTTAGAAAGGCGACGTCCGGCGATGTGGTGTCGAGTAGGTTCCAAAGGTCAATGGCGTGTCAGTGGACCGAGCGGGTGTTGAGCAGGATGCACTTCAGGTGGTTATTGTCGGAGCTCTGTTTGGAGTTTGTGGATTTGGTGTGGGTCTTGATGCAGTCGAACTTGCAAGAGTGGCAGGTGAAGGGTCCATGGATGTGTCCTGGGGCGGCTTGGTAGCAGTTTGGGAGTCGGCCGGAGTTAAGTGCTGAGAGCGTTGCGGCGTCGTACGTTATGTGGGTTTTGCGAGGACCGGGGGGTCTGGCGCTGGGCGCGGACGAGCGTAGACGGGCTTACCTTTGGCGCACCTTCGGCGCGCATGGGGCGCTTCCGCTGCGCGTGACGCTGCGCGCAAATGCATCTGACATAAGTGGATAGTGGAGAGGGGGCGGAGCGAGAGAGGAGCAGCTGGGAGGCGGGAGCGGGGTGGAGAGACCGACACAATCAGGCACTGATTCCAATGCGAGCAATAGAGCGCTATGAAAATTTTTAAAGCACAAACAATTTGTAAAGTCGAGCAATGCAATGCGAGTGATTAGAGCGCTATGAGTAATTTAAAGCACAAACAATTTGTAAGTCGAGCAATGCAAAGCGAGTGATAGATCACTATGAAAACTTTTAAAAGCACAAACAGCAGTCAGCGATGTAGCGCTACGATACCCAGGAGATCAGGGGGTGAGATGTGTGTATAGGCATTTATATAGCGCACTACTTACCCGGAGGGTCCCAAGGCGCTTCGACCGCTGCGAAACCCTTCCTGGCTTCCCTGAGAGATGGTCCCTTAATGGGTATCTCCAGGGTGAGACCAGGCATCCCCGGCGGTCTGGTGGGGCCGTTAGTGAAGATGAGGCAAGCTAATGCCCAGAGTTGCCGAGTGTGATCGCTGATCGGAGTGGGCACCGAGGCGAGAGAATTATCGAGTCCGCTGACCCTGGTCCGGAAACCTGCCACGCCGGGAATCGAACCCTGGTCCCGGGCCGTCCTCTGCTCTCGGGTCTGCCGCCTCTAACCAGTGAGCCACACTACTTCACTGAGAGGAGCGACCGCTTCTGCACGGGACAGAACGGTCACAGCGCTGCACGAGAACGGGATTCACCTATACTATCAGTGGGAGGGAGGAGCAGCTGAGAGGCGGGAGCCGGGTGGAGAGACGTGCTGGGACGGCACAACAACAAAATGGCAGCAACAACAACAGAGCCAAACAGGGTGAGATTGGGGCACAATGTGTAACGTCGCAATGGGCAGTGGCACCGACACAATCAGGCACTGATTCAAATGCGAGCAATAGAGCGCTATGAAATTTTTTAAAGCACAAACAATTTGTAAAGTCGAGCAATGACAGAGGTGATGGTGGTTGGGAAGCAACCTGGATGGTGGAACGACAACTGGTGGCCCCCCGAGCTAGGAATGATCCCTTCTCCTGCTATGGAGATAAAAAATCTTGGGGTCTGGCTGGACCCCACTCTTAGTTTTATCTGCCAGACTAAGAAGGTGGCGGCTTCCTGTTTTGGAATAATTAGGGGTATCAGGCCGGTGCTCAAATTTTTCGATGCCCCCACTAGACAGCTTGTGGTTCAGGCATCTGTACTATCCAGGATAGATTATGCCAGTGCCCTGCTAGCAGGCACGAATAAGGCAGAACTTATGCGGCTGCAACGGGTGCAGAACGCCGCCGCAAGAGCGGTATTAGGGCTGCCTAGACGTTCTTCAGCGTCTAAAGCATTGCATACGCTCCATTGGTTGCCTGTTGCACGGCGGATTGAGTTTAAGGTGCTCTGCCTGGCTTTTAAAATTTTGAAAGGCACGGCCCCACCTATTCTAACGAACCTACTTACCCCATATGTTCCCTCTCGATCATTGAGATCGATGGGTCAGAATTTGTCAGTTGTTCCTCGCTTTTTACTGAGCAGGAGTGGAGGCCGCTCCTTCCGAGTAATTGCCGCCAAATTATGGAACGCCCTTCCTAGTGAAATCCGAGCTCTGGAAAATTTATTACAGTTCAGACGTGCCATCAAAACTTTCCTTTTTAATAAAAATCCCTGATTCTGTTGCATTTTGTGATGTTGTGTTTACCTTTCTTGGCGCCAGGACGCCCCTTTGCTGGGGCAGCTGTGCGCGGTATAAAAACCATTAACATAACATAACATAACATAACAATGCAATGCGAGTGGGGACCACAGCTCCACCCCTCGTTGGCATCACTGCAAGGGATGTTCCCCCCAAATTTCAAAGGGTAGCTCCCTCCTGTGCAGGCTCCAGAAGTATGGACTCCCTGTGTATGGCCTGGGCTGTCCTGCATGGTACATTGTCATCGCTAATTAACAGATACAGATTTTCTCCCCTTCCCTTCCTCCTCAGGAGCTGAGGGAAGCACTATCATTCTTTTTGTATTTACCTGTGTGCAGTTACAAAGTTGCATATACACGCAACCAGCATACATGTAGACACATTCACATGCATTTGCACACATGTTCACGTGTAAAAAGTCAAGTGCCCCTTACCCTAGCCACATAACAGTGGACTTATCTTAAAAGGCTATTACCATTTGATTACTATGGGTGAGTCATAAGCAGTGGGATTCAGCCAGAGTATAAAGTCCAACATCGAGTGATCAAAAAAGCAATCAATCGGGGCATACTAAATGGGTGGAACCCAAGTGCAACCAAAACAGTTTAGGAAAAAGACACAAACCTAAAAAAGAATTAAAAACAAATATATTGCAAACAACTTGGCAACCACCTTCCATGAACTTCAGAATCTCAGGTTTTAATAAAAAAATACATGATTTGTGGAAACTATGAATATTTTTCTCTGGATCAAGGTTGAATTTCATGGAGAAATAACAATGCTAGTAAGCAACTGCCAAGTACGTTAAAGCAAGAAAATACAACTGCAAGAACCAGAGATAAATCTAGAGAATTAAAGGTCTGAGAGAAAGACATGGCACATTTATAATAGCAAGAGACCAATATCCTTCTCCCCGTCCCCTATAAAGAAGCCGCATGGATATGATCGTTTTAAACCTTCACTTGGCACTCAATCCAGAGAAAACATATAGCAGATTTGGATGAGTTTTTCTACATAATGCTCTAAAGTGAGGACCCCAAAATATCTATTTCTTTAGTCCAAATATTATAGCCTCCTCCAAAGGTTGATGTCTTTGATAATGGAAATATCTCCTCTGCTTCACCTTTGCTTTAGAAAACATTCTCCACAAACTCATACGTACAATCCAAGGAATCTATGTTCAAAACTCTGAATATAAAGTAAAAGCGATTGACAATGGCTTGTTCTTACCTCAAAATATATGACATCCATACCTGACTCATAATATCCGATTCATATATGTGACAGCTAATAAAGCTACAACCTCAAAAAAGTGAGATAGCTACCAATATCAAAGGCACCACAGCAAATGTGCATGCCATTTATTCCTTTATATTTTTAACTAGAGCCAGTGGGGGGTTGGTGATACTGCTTTCTGTGAGGTTGCCGGTACAAGTGAAAATCCATCTGATTGTTGGTCGGCACTCGCAGTTGTTATGGCTGCAACATAGGAATGGGATGAATGTCTTATTAATAAACCACTACAATAACGTCTTTAACCACTCCAATACCGTTATGGTTGAAGAACTGGAGGCGGAGGTTGATAGGTTGTGTGACCGCAGTGGAGTGTCTTTTGAATTTTTGTGGGGAGGCGACTTCAATATTAACAAGTGCCCCCTTGTTGGCATGAGGGTGTGCGGGTATGGAGGGGAAGATGGCGAAGATCAGGACCACTTCTCACACTCGGCCTATGGAGATTCTTTAAACACACTCATGCTTAAACTGGATTTATGTATTATGCCAACCGGTGTAGACAGTGAGGGTAACCCGATACCTACCTTTATAGGCAGGAACCACGCGACAGTTATTGATTACCTCATTGTCTCCTCCAGTATTTTGGCTTTGTGTACCACCCCTGTAATTGTAGACGTATCCCTTAGTGATCATAATTGCCTAACCATGTATCTCTCTTTGTGGGGGGTTAAGCCTAAGGTGTCACATGGTATAGTGACAGACGTAGTCCCACACAGAGCAAATGGCCCGAGAATTAAATGGGGCAGGCATAATGAGGAACGCCTATTAAACACCATAGTGTCTGCCTGTTTAGCTGAGGTAGAATGTTGTCTTGAACCTGATCAAGGAAGTGCCGATATATTAGCCAGTTTTGACACCATCAATAAAAACATTGCTAAAATTCTAACCGGTACAAAACCTAGAGGCACTAGGACCACCGGTGGATGGTTCGATAAGGAATGCACCAAATCCCTACGTAAATTGAAAGCAGCTCTTAACCACAAACCGAGGGATAGGGAAGCCGTAAGGGCCCTGAGGAGGGAATATACAACTCACCTGAAGGCGAGAAAACAGGAATTGAGGGAAGAAGCATGGAACAATCTGACTTTGGCCGTTGACCTTAAGGATACTAAGTTATTTTGGTCAACGGTCAATAGCCCTTTCCTACAAAAGGATGAAGCCCCGGTATTGTCCGCTCAGGTGAGCGAAGAACAGTGGGTTGCCCATTTTTCTAGCACTTTTAACCCTGAAGGTTTAGAGGCGGGGGCTGATAAGGAGGCTGTGGTCACCCCTCTACCCCTTAACATTACAGTGACCGAGGTGGATACTCCTATCCAGTGTAGCAAGGGGGGGAAGGCACCTGGTCCCGATGGGGTACCCGTCGATCTTTACAAAGCAGAGGTAGCCCTTTGGAGCCCACTGTTAACCAAGGTTTTTAATGCAGCAGCAATGACTACGGCTCCACAGGTCTGGGGGGAGTCTATTATAATCCCTATTTACAAAAAAGGTGCGAGAGAAGAGGCAAAAAACTATCGCCCGATCTCACTACTTACCGCCTCCCTAAAAATTATGAGCAGGGTTCTATTGAGTCGCCTGGAGGATTGGGCCGAAGAAAAAGGTGTCCTCGCGGACTCCCAGTTCGGATTCCGTAAGGGGTTAGGCACGATAGAACAGTGTATAAATTTGGACCTTATCATGGGCAAATATACTCGTGCCAAGCAAGGCTCACTGTTTCTTTGCTTTGCCGACCTTTCCAGTGCCTTTGACCTGGTAAACCATGGTCTGTTGTGGTCAACTTTACTGGATATGGGAGCCCCACGGGAAATCATTTACTTCCTGGCCGAACTGTATAGGAACCTATCGGCAAAGATACGCTATGGGCAATTAGGTGAGTGTTCCCCGAATATCCCGGTAGGCTGCGGTATTAGGCAGGGATGTGTCCTTGCCCCCCTCCTTTTCTCCCTTTTTATTAACGCCATTGAGTCTGAATTACGTGCAGTCAATGCCGACGCACCAACCGCAGATGGTATGCCCATTCCAATACTGCTTTACGCGGATGACGCGGTCCTACTTTCGAGAACCCCCCTTGGGCTGCAGAAACTCATGGACAAATTTGTGGATTTTATCAAAGGGAGGAAATTAAAAATTAATAATTCAAAAACTTTTATTTTGGCCTGCGGCAAGAAAGTTAAAAATCTAAGACCTTTTACAGTTATGGATCATACAATACAAGTGGTTGAAAAATGTTGCTACTTAGGTATCACTTTTAATAGCGGAGGGATGTGGGCCTCTGAATTGATCAATGTCAGAGCTAAAATGGGCAAGTGTTCTTTTGGTATATTCAAGTTTGCATCAAAGTTAGGCTCCAGGCGGATACCCGATATGTTGTACCTATATCGCCATAAATGTGTTGCCCTGGCCCTTTACGGTTCAGGTGTTTGGGGCCATTGTAATCATAATGTGCTCCAGGTGGAGGAAAATAAATTTCTTAAAAAGCTTTTGTGTCTACCATCCTCTGCATCAACAAATCTGATCCATCGGGAGGTTGGTCTGGATCATCTTTCCGACCTAATCAGTCTAAGACCTCTTCTAGTGTGGAGATCTATCTGGATCAAGGAGCAGACGGGGTTCACAAAAAAGATCATTTTAGACTGTCTCCACTTGGACAAATGTTCCCGTATCCCCTGGCTCAATTATATCATTCATGCATTTAAAGATGTTTTTAACTTAAGTGTGCGTGAAAACCCATCCTGTGTTATAGACATCCCCAAGAAAGAGCTTAAATATGTATTTTTAAGGGCCAGTGCTGTGAAGCGTAAGGCTGTTACTTTCCAGTATTCTACACATGTTTTTTATGATAGATATAATATGGTAGGTCCGGGATTCGCAGGATACCTTAAATTGGTTACCATTCGTTCTCATCAATATGTATTGACAAGATTGCGGATGGGGACCGTTCATTTGCTTGTTGCGTATCCATATATTAAGATTCACACTATTGCCCCCTGTCCATGTGATGGGATCACAAAGCAAAGCTCGGAGCACTTTTTATTGTTATGCCCCTTTTATCTTCATCTGCGTAAAACCTATTTGAAACCACTTTTTAAAAAATATAATGTATCCACTATTGAATCTGCCATGAGGCTTTTATTTGGTCTTGATTCGCATGATATCTGTTTTTTTACTGCTGTATATATTTTAAAATCGGTACATCTGAGAAATAATATGTCCTTTGACTCATGAATATGTCTTAAATAAGCTGTATTTTTGTGTATTTTATGCTTTATGTATGTACTTTTATGATTATTATCAACTAATGATCGAATAAAGTTTTTTTGAATTTGAACTAGTGCTTTTATGCAGCACATCTCATACTCATGGGGGGTATCAGTGAACTTTATATTCATTATCATGAGGTGTAAAATTTGCTTCACTATTAAATCTAGCAAGGAAAGGTGTGTTCGTGCCCGAAAGCACTAACTCTGTAGTCTGGATCCAGCAAGAATGATGCACATGTATACCCCTCACCATGTCTCCCGTCCACCCCATACTATGTCAATGTGCATGTTAATAGTCAAAAGAGGGAAAGGGGAATGGAATAAGAAAGATAACAGAGATCTCCACTCTGACATGTTACTCATGCCAGTAACAGACATCTGCAGGTCAAGGTGGAAATCTCAAGACAAATTAAATAGCTTTTGTTATTTAACATTCAAGTAGAACATCGTAGCCCTAACAGGGGATACATATACATTTAGCATATATCCAACACTATGATCTTGAAGTCAAGTTGATATTATTTCAAACTGAAACAGAACAAGAGTTAATGTTTCTTAACTGGTAAAAAAAACCTTAGCCTATATTGATACTTCTAATTCACAATTGTACATGCTCGTGTAATTATTGGGTTCAATTTCTAATTGATGTGGCTGTGCAGCTGAAAGGCAATTAAAATTTGTCAGTTTCTTGTGATCCTCATATGCAGAAAAATATAGGTCACTTGACTCATCTGTATGATCCCCAACCAGTCTGCTCTCAATCAAGCCCTCCTCACTTTAGGGCTTCGATAATGCATCTCTAACGCTCCTCATGTGGTATACCATTCCTTCACCCCTATCTTCACTGCCTGCCCCATACCAATGAAAGAACCTCCATTCCGCCTCACTTCCATCATTATGCTGTGTTTTTCTATTTTTTCTAAAGTAAAAAATTCAGGGACACTCTAGCTCACTCTAAGTCCAAAGCACTGACATTTTTCTCAACTAGATGACATTGTTCCTGTGGAGACTTCACGCTCTTAGAGCAAGTCTCCTTCTGCTTGGTAGTTCTCAGGTGTCCGGCTTCGAGCCAAAAAAACACATTATAAAATCTTGAAGTGTATTTGGCACACATCTTTGTGCCCATTAGACAAACATGATTTGGCTACTGTGTTATGCAGTTATACATTGCAAATTAAAATAGTGACGTCTGCTTTCTTTGCAAATGAAATTACTAATGCTAATATCTCCTCATGCAAATTTTGTATATTTATAATAGAACTTTGTGTCTCCCCTGCCACTACCAGCTCCCCTGTTGCCTTTCACAAATAATGCTCCTCTCTTGCTGCTTTCTTTCAAGACAACAAGATTCATAAGCCTTTTTGGAACTCTCCATCTAATTCCTATTTTTTAGCTCAGTTTAACTTCCCTACTATCCTTTCATGCTTTGATCCACACTTCATAAGTACTGCCTGCTGTTCTCTGAAAACCATCGCATCAGATTCCCCTTTCAACCCTTTCTTGCCATAGATCCTGTCTCTCACGGATGTATGACGTTACAACGCATACTTTTACAATGCATACCTTTACAACACATTTTTTACAACGTAACATCCATTACAATGTATTCCATTACAACACATGCCATTACAACGAATATTTAAAAACTACCTTTACAACACATTCCATTACAACGCATACTACCTTTACAACGCATACCATTACAACGCATACGATTTCATTGCATGTATGGTAAGTATTGGATAGTGTAGGGGTAAACATTGCTATTCTAACTCCAGGGGGGGTGCAACAGTAGGGTAAGTGTTGGATAGTCTAGGGGTCAAATTTACTATTCTAACTCCAGGGGTTGCAACAGTAGGGTAAGTTTTGGATAGTGTAGGGGTAAAAATTACTATTCTAACTCCAGGGGATTTAACAGTAGGGTAAGTGTTGGATAGTGTAGGGGTAAAAATGACTATTCTAACTCCAGGGGGTGCAACAGTAGGGTAAGTGTTGGATAGTGTAACGGTACTATGCGTTATAATGGTATGCTTTGTAATGGTATGCGTTGTAATGACTGCGTTGTAATGACATGAGTTTTAATTGTATGCGTTTTAGTGTCATGCGTGGTAATGGTTGCGATGTAATGGAATGCATTGTAAGGGATGTTGCGTTGTAATGGTAGTGCGTTGTAAAAGTTGCATTGTAAAGGTTCTTTCCCGTCTCTCACCTTCGATACAGTAGTACCCAGTATTCTTCAGGTCTGTGACTCCTCACGTATCTCCAACACCATTCACAGCAAATGGGAACATGCTCAAGTTATTCCTTTTCTATAATAGCACCTATTGATTTGACCACATAGACTAACTACAGACCAGTATTCCTTCTCTTTTTATCAAAAGTTCATTAAAAGGAAGCAAAATCAAATATGTTATTTTACTCAGCATCGCTCACTGCTTCACTCTATCAGTGACAATTTACGCGACCTTCTGGATCTCTCTGCTGCATTTGATACTGGTTCTCATAAGGACCTGTTACCATACCCTTGTCTATGGCCATTGCCATTTAAGCTTTTTATTGGTTATGATCCTTTCTGTTCGACCAATCTCAAATGGTAACTCCTTCACTATTCTGCTCTGAAGCTCTAAAAATATCCTATGCGTAGTCCCAGGATTTATGCTTGAGCTGAACATTTTTTAACATCTACATTACTCTTCAGATCCTAATGATTCAGTTTTTCAGTTTTAACATCATGTCCTATGTAGATGATAACCCACTTATAGTCATTATTTGCAACAACATTGTACATGCACATGAGAAATTCTGCTCCTGTGTGCCCGCAGTCGCAGCGTGGATGCAAGAAAAGTGTGTGGGACAAAAACGGACATACAACCAGTGTTGGCTTTAGTCCCCCACCATTCATTTGCTCAGCTGCCTAGTGGCCTCCCAAGATTAAATAAACACCTACATCTGTCCCTACTGTCGAGAACGTCCACTCTTGACTGCTTTACAAAATCACCCTCTTACTTCCACCCTCATCTAGAAAAGGAGCTTTGATGTCTATAATTCTGTCCCATCTAGATTATGATAATTCTCTATGTCTTGGCTTCTCTAGTTATCATTTCAATCGTCTTCAGCTTTCATAAATAGTGCAGCATGATTGGCCTTAAATCTCCCTCCTCGCTCTTGTTGTTTTATAAATGTATAAATGTTTAACTCCACTCATACATTTGCTAATGCAAGCTATTTTATAGGAAGTTTAGCCACGGATTTACATAACACTTATTATGGTGCTACAAGACCACACAGCACGAGTTGTTATGGAACTATCTGACAATAAAACAGTTAATCTAAGGAGTATTGAATTCCGGAATCTTATAAGAACCTATCAACAGTTTAATGTGGGTACAATATTAAACCGTGTACCCACACGGATACTGCAAATTATATACTCAATTACCTGATTACTCAGGACTGAGAAACATATACATGAAAATCACCAAATAAGCTGGTTACAGTTAATATGTCAGTTACCCACCCTAAAAAAGCTGGATTTCATAATGGTGGCATATTGTCTAAGAACACATAACTAGTATGCCATGTTTAAACTCGTCTTCTAATCCTTACAGCCAGGTCCTTTGCTGCTCTTGAACTTGATCTGGAAAACACTTTTAATTATTTGTTGTTGGACTTTTCATTTTTAAAACATGTTCACAATTAATTTTGTAAGCATACCAATCTTTATGGCACAAGCTCTATTGAGTTACTCATTGGTGATTACCTACGTGAATGAGTTGGCTTCCCGACCTTAACATTGTTTTTGACAAATGAAACAAAGCTCTCTCCTTTCCTCCTTGCTATTCCTGGTTACTTTTGAACCATAGCTAATTCAGTTTGGTCTAATAACCGATTCCAGGGGATCCCACTTGGGCAACATACATTAAGCTTACACCTGTGATGATGGCATTAAACTATCTGCCCACTTCCCAGAAAACTCCATCTCACCCACCCTCACAACCATACTGAGTTGTAACGCAGCCTTTGCAAAGTTCTGCCCCCTAACACAAGAGCCTGATTCACAAAAAAGTAGCAGTTTGGCTAGAAATCTCCACCTCAACTTTCGTTTCCTGTATTTTCATAGTCCCCATCACTCCCAAAATATGCCTGAAAAACTGTGCCAGGTACAGATTTTCAGGCGTACTTCTGGGAAGGTCTGGTGACTTTTCCTGCGTGATCCAGTTGGTACAGCACAGATTTCTGCGCTGCGGATAAGTCCATTCAGGGGGAATAGACAACTATAAACACTCCAGTAATGACTAAATATGCATGCCTAATACATGTTTGCAATGCTTGTGTACTGTTTTATCATCACTTTCCATCTGTCTCATGCCTACCATTATCTGTATGCACCCAACAAAATCAGCACCGACGAAGGTAGCGTGTGATACTGTTCTTTTGTACAGCATTGCTTGTCAAAATCCATTGTTGCTGATAAATACATACATATATAAATGCATGCATAAAAAAACAATTGGTTGGTTAATGGAACTTTTCCTATCGTTTCCTGTGTCTAGGGATTTACTGATTTGGAATACAGGAAGCGGCGGGCTTTAATCACAAAGCTGGCTTATGAATACAGACAGTAAGTAACTCAATACATACGAACCTAATGATTATTACTCCAGTTCATTGTGGTCCTTTTATTTCCTGCTTTTGTGTGTGATTTTTGTCACGAATGTGTCCAGTGAACGAGCACTGAACATTACAGTTTTCATTTCCTATTAATCACTGTGGTATAACGAACAAATATTATGTGGCTCGAAACGCGGACCAATGTCATGAACACGTGTGGAATAATATATGGCTTTTGATATCTTTATATTTTAATTTTGAGAATATTTAGAACTACACATCAACAAAGATTCATCAAAATGCCAGAGATAGTTCAGCAAACATCGGACGGTCTTGGCTCCTCCCTTTCACCGATTACATGGCCTTGTTGACTCCTTGTTCCACCCTTTAACCACACACCAGACCCTAATTCAATGCTGAGAGGCAATGCGGCCGGCTCGGGGTAAGAAATGCCAAAGTAAACAGGGCTCTTATTACTAACCAATGAAACATGGGTTAGGAATAACAGTGCACGGGTTACCAAAGCGCAGAATGAGTGGTTACTGCTATTCCAGGCAACTCCTACCTAACATCCATATTGATATGATGAATGCATGTTTGAGCTAATGCTATGACCACTTCTCCACATCAGAAGGCAAATGTGAGCTTGTCAATGCTTATCAGACATTTAAATGTGTGTAAACGCCAGTTTTCGTTTTTAAAAATGCATAAAGATTGGTTTTGTATAATAGTTTTATTTTTGTCATTTAATATGTTCTGTTTTTTCAATTCCTATTAAAATAGTATTCAAGTCAAGTCAAGGCATAATTTATTGTATGATTAATTACAATCTTTACAAATTTCCCCAAAATTAAAAATATATCTTTACATTCGCAGTTAAAACCAGATCAAACCAGACAACATTGATAATATCCCATTGATTATTTAGCTAAAGTGCGTGTGCTTAACCATCGGCATAAAATGTTATAAATTCCATTGTAAGGATGTTGACTGAGTACGTTGTTTTCCTTGCTAAAACGATGATAGCGCCTTTGGACCTAGCTGTTATACTGTCAATCCCACTCTGGTGAATGGTAACGTGAAGGACATACTATCAATGAGTCAACACAATGTAAAACTAAATTATGTACTGCCTAATCAAATTTTTTTTAAAACAACAAGCGAGCTGATTAGAAAACCCTGAAAAATAGCAGGATCCTGGAAGAAAGTGCAATTATACAGTAAAGTAAAATATGGGTTTTTAAATTTTTTTTTAAAAACAACTTCTGTGGTCCTGCTAACTGAATAGACTCGTAATAAGTTTTACATTCCGTCCATTTATTATGCAGGTGGCTCAGCTGGGCCTATGCCTGGTCGGTCATACTTCTTTGTTTTCCTCCAGATCAGCTTGCCGTAAAAGTTTTCTTACCTCTGCCAGGTATTTTACTCCCAGACAAGATTATAGAGGAGCCATCCAACCAGCATATCACGGCTTGCCTGCACTTGCGAATTTTCAGTTCATTAAAAATTGATTTTAAGTACTGTCTCCTCAGGACCATGACTGCTGGGCATACACATAGCAGATGAATTAAGGATTCCTTGTAAAAGCCACATAGTGGGCACTGCGTTGTTTGTTCGATGTTTTTCCAGGACGGCTATAGGTCTTTTGAATCATGCAGACCCATCCGGTAGTCTGTATAGCTCTTTTTTAACTGCCAGCTGTTCTCAAATAGCTTCCCCAGGAACTCAGTGTTTCTTGATCCATCTGGTAGTTAATTTCTTCCCAGCATAAGCTGTTCATTGTGTCTGGATCAGAGGAGCGAAATTTCTGGCATAGCTTAACAAAGCCGCTCATGCCCCGGAATTTCTGGTTCTGGAGGCCGAATTCCAGCCTGACTTGCGACGGGGAGGCAGACTTTGACAGATTGAAAACGGCCTTGTAAACCTTCATCTGAAGATCATTTAATAAATCAGTCTCCTTGCCATACCAAGTAAATAAGCCATATGACAAAGTGGGCAAGATTTGCGCAGCCATCACTTTTAAGAGGTGGTTATAATTCGGGCAATCTAATTTTTATTTAGTAGCCTGTATGCAAAGATTAGCGATTGCGCTTTGGCTTTCATGGCCAGTTTGTGTTCCTTGTGTTATGCCCTGCCCTATTGTTATGCCAAGATATTTGTTGGACCCATGCTCTTCCACCGTTGCCCCTTTCACCAACCATTTAAATTAAAAAAAATTAGAATTCACTAGGCGAACAACTTTGGTTTTTTCTTTATTTAGTTCCAAATATTCCTGGTCCATTGTAGACCAATGGGGGTTTGGCTTAACACTACGATGTCATCCGCATACTGTAAAAAATAAATTGTCTTGTTGGCCATAATCGGCGGATGATAGTCGGCTGCTTCCATATATTTACTGATATCTGAGAGGAACAAGCTTAATAAGCTTGGCGCTGAGACGCACCCTTGTTTTAGACCTTGCTGCGTGTGGATGCCCGAGGTTGTACTGCAACCGTCGCCTAGTTTCACTCTTGCCCAGGTGTCACTATATAGGGCAATTATTGCATTCAATAATGGACTCGGCAATCCCCATGCAAATAGTTTTTCCCAGATACGCTTTCTACTCGTTCGAAGGCAGATTTTATATCAACAAAACATGCATACAGCTGTACTCTCTTTTTTACCGCTTATTCTGTTAAAAGCGTCAGTATAGCCAAATTTGTTATTGTACCCATCCCTTGCCTAAAGCCCGTTTGGAACTTGGGAATTATGTTCTTTTCATCCATCCAGTCTCAAAGCTGGACTAGGAGACAAGAAGCGTACAGCTTGGCCTCCTCATCAATTAGAGATATCAGCCTGTAGTTTCCTGGCTTACAATCATCTCCCTGTTTAAATATTGGATGGATTATGTTCTCTTTCCAAGAATCGAGGACGTTGGTCTGCTTATAAATCTGATTGAAGAGAGGCATAAAATGCTCCAACCAAAAATCTGGGCCATTCGCATTGGGCAGCCCATTTGGACCTATCGCTCCCTCGGTCTTAAGTTTTTGTATTTTACCTCATAATTGTTTAATGTGGGTCAGGGTATTTTGTTCATTACTACATATCTCTTGTCCTGGGTCTTTGCATTCCGTCCTGTCTTGACTGGATTTTTTTTTTGTTTTTTCCAGTTCGAGGGATGGCCCTCGGGAACCTTCTGTGGCCCCTAATTCCGTATTACTGTACATATTTTGCATGTGTTGAGTCCACATTTCCTCTCCAATTCCTGCTTCTTGTTGAAGTCTTGCCCCTTTAGTCAAGTTATTTATAATGCCCCAGAAATCCCTGCTATTTGGCAGTTTACTTGCATACAGTAATTTAGTCCAGATTGGTTCCTTATATGCTACTTTAGCATTCCTCAACATCTTCCTGTAGTTGTTCCTTATTTCCTTCAATTTACTTTTATTGTTTTTTTTCCTCATTCTTACCTCCTGTGTTTGTAATTGTACCTCTCTTGCGATCCTTCTCTTTTGGTCTCGTAGTTCAATATTGAACCATCGTTCCCTCCTGGTGTTTATTCTTTTTTGACTACCCGGAAAGGCCTAAAATTTTCGGGTGAGGAACTGCGCCAGCTGTTCCCAGTTTTTTACACGTTCCTCCTCTGTCTGTGTCCCCAGTTTGCTCATGTGATCCTTAGCTGTCTCCTGAATGATTTTCAAGTCCGCACCCCGCCATTTTAATTTTCTTAGGTTGAACTTTTCTGCATACCATATAAGGGGGTTTGTTTTTTGGGCCTGTTTGAGAGAGATGTTCATTCTCGTAATTTGGGGAAAGTGATCGCTTTCTATACACGGGTCGATATGAAATGTATCAGTACAAGGGACTAACTTATTACTAATAATTGTGAAGTCTATTGTTGAATTAATTTTACCACTCAAGTGTGTTATTGCCACTGGTCAGTCTCCCTTTGTGTTACCATTCAAATTTGTCAGTCCAAGGCCTACTAATTCATTCGCTATTATTTGTGCTCCTGGTTCACTAGCCTCTTTCCTTCATTCCAATTTTTGGTCATGAGATTACAATTGAAGTCTCCCGAGATGAACATAGGGCATCGCTCGTGAGATCTTCGCATTGCTTTTATCAAGGTCATTAAAGGAGAGTATTTTTCTTTCTGGATCTTTCTCTCTGGGTGAATGTAGTAGCAGTTGACACTTTAATTCATTAAGCGGGGACATACCACTAATTTTGATCACTTGTACCCAATTAACCCCAGCATCCAGTTCTTCAGTTGACCAATCATACTTTTGGGCGGCATATATCGATAAGCCGCCTTGCGGGTGCCCGAAAGGTGAAACTCTGCGAGAATGTGGTGTTCTTTAAATTCTGGAATTGAAGCTGGAGCCATATTCCAAGTTTCCTGAAGCAGGATTATCTCTTGTTGTCTGAAAAAGGCTAGAGTTTCATGGTCCTGGTCCATATCTTTAAGTCCGTGGACATTCCATGAGCAGATCGTAATACTGTCCGGCCTTTTTTCCTCCGAGTTCTGGTCCTGCGTCTCTTCTTCCGTTATTTGATTTAACTCTTTGTTAGACCTGCTTTTTACTTAACGCCTTTGGCATCCAAGACCAATCCAACCTGTCCAATGTTCGACTTCCCGCAATTAGTGGGTTTGCTGATATATTGGCCCCATTTACGTTGGAAGCCATTACAGGAGTGGTGGATCGAGAACCACATCCGCATGTTTTCTGGCTTTTCCCGAGTTTGTCTTCCTCTTTTGAGTTTCATGAACTGTTTAGGAATGGGTAGGGGTACTTTGGGCATTTATGTAGCATCAGTGTGATTCCCCAGGCTCCGAATCTTGATCTTATTTGATATATCTTGTTCACTAATTCCTTTGAGGACCAAGTTGTCAAGGATTCTTCAATGTCTGAAGTTGATCTTTTTTGTTGAAATTCCACAGCTATTAAGTCTTGTGAGGTTATTCCATTTAATTCTGGGATTTCTTTAAACAGACTTAACAAGTTCTCTCGGTTCAGAATGTCTTGCCTTCCTTTGGTTGGCTATTCGGGCACGAATGTCAATTTTAAATCGAACGCATCTGACTGGTTTTGGAAACTACCGGGAGATTGTAGGATTTTGTCTTTACCAGCTGCAGGATTTGGGATTCTTGCTCCACTAGTTCTACATTCACCCCCTTCTTTTTCTTCTCTACTTTTCCAGGGTTTTTTGTTATCCTTATCCCTGTTGGCTCAGGTTCTGGTTCCATGAGAGGAAACCCACATCTTCGGCCCTTTCCAATTATTGTGAGCTTTATCGGATTATGCTGGATTTGCGGTTTGATATTTGTTTTCTCCAGCAACCTCTTGTCTGTTGAATCTTTCCGTCTTCCTTGTTCGTTCCTTTCTTGCTCTCCTCATTCTGATATGAATATTTACCTGCTGTATCTGTGCTTGGACATGTGTGACTTAATAGTTGCTACTTGCCCTGCACCTTTAGTAGATTTATTTATTTCTGGTCAAATTCCACTTCCTCTAATTCACCATTGGCTTTGCTACTTGACTTCATGATTGATTTATTGCCTTTTGATGTTACCTTCATATCAGTATTATGTTGAGTTTCCATGTTCTGCTTGTTGTTACAGGTTAGTTTTATGGCCCCTAGAATGTCCATTAAGATATCAGGGAGACTTGCCAATTTCTCAATTATTCTTCCATAGCCACACTTAGGCAGTTGTTTGTCTTTATTTATTTGTTGCTCCGGGTTTCCCCTGCGTGTTAGTAGGGACGTAATTAAGTACATCTTGGCGTTTATGCAAGAATTGTGGCGGGCGACTAGATTTATGAGGTCTATTTATACTTCCATTTTATCAGAATGGTAATTCAGTACCCTTATTGCTTGGTCCAGTGTGCCTAGCAAGGTCTGACTCCATTGTGTGTTTGGATGTTCTTCACGTAACTTCCCCAAAACCCCTGGCTCGTGGTCTATCATACTAACGGATGAATTTGTTAGTGGGGATGACAGGTTTAATTGGTTTACTTTTTTTGAAAAACGTCTGCTATCCTCTGGTATAATCTGTTGTTGGTCATTACTGCGCGACAGGCTTCGTGGGGTGGATACCGCCATTCCCAGTCTGCTCTGTTGTGCTCCCATGTGAATTTCTGATACCAAGACATTCCCTTGGGGTTCTTTTTCCTGTGTTTTAATTTTCATGATTTCTAAAAGAATGGAGTCATTAGATAAGGAGAATGAGTTTGAACACGGTTCTTCCGCAAGGGCTATCCGGTCTGGCGATTCATTTAACTTTAACATTTCCTCTATAGGTTCCTCCATGGGTTCCTTTATGTTTATGTTTCCCTCAGTTACTATACTTCTGGTTGCTACCCTTCTGGTTGATTTGTTTAGCTTTAATTTTTCCTCTGTGGATTCCTCTATGCTTCCCTCGATTGCTACGCTTCTAGTTGTTTCCCTTACGTTTGTTATGGACTGAAACTGGTGCACCTGTGCAATTACGGTAACCAGCTTACTCGCTGGTAGGTCTATCGTTGATATATATATATATTTTTTTTAAAGACCTTTATTGTACACTCATTTAAATACACAGCATAAGGCCTACAACCCTTGGGGCCGGCCGCAACTTCCGTACTTGTTTACCAAAACTGCTAAAATATTACACAGCCGAATAGCCGACAACCCTGGGGTCCGGCGGCGTCACATCATGAAGTGCACTCGATAGTGAGCAGCTTGCATTGTGGATAAGACATAGGTCTAGAGTTTTTTTCTGTTTTCTTTTCAACTTTCAACTTAGGTTCAAGATAGCAACTGTCACGTTGGTTGGCTCTACAACCATGGAAATACACAGTTCAAGTATATAGGTGCTTAGGGACGGAGGTTGTAAGTATGCCACATTAAATAATACCTCACAATGTTCCCTACTCTGTCCTTAATTCCCACCACTCTCTATCTACTCCTCTTCCCCTTCCTCATCTGAGCGGACACTATCGTCTTCTGGTAGTGGGTCGCATATGTCCCCTCTGTATTCATTCCAGGCAGTCCAAACTCTGTTCCATTTACGGGGAGATGCTCTGAGTACATATACCGCCCGCTCCGTGAACATCAGTGTATCCATGTTTCTGCACCATTGGGACACTGTGGGAAGGTCAGATGCGCCCCATTTTTGGGCTATGTCTCGTTTCGCTACCATTATGGCTAATGTGTCCCATATATGGCCATGTCTAGATAAATCATTTGGGTCCCATATATTCAATAAACACTTACGTGGTTCTGGCACCAGGAATACTTTGAGAGCCTGCGAGAGAGTGCGCATCACTTGACGCCAATAGTCAGCTATGGGTGGGAAATCCCAGAGTGTGTGGAACAATGTACCTTCTCCACCGCATCCACATAGACAAAATGGGTGTGGTGCTTTATGTATTTGGTGGAGCATGGATCTAGTGTAGTACATGCGGTGAAGGATTTTCAGTTGTATTAATCTGAATTTTGCTGAGATTCCTACCTCCCTCGGGGATGCCAACGCCTCATTCCACTCTGAGTCGTCTATGTCAGCAACCTCTTCTGTCCATCGCTCTCGCAATTTCAGTGTAGGGTCGGGCAGGTAATTAAGGAGTTTCCGATATGTAAGGGAAGTTGCGCCTTGTTGCATAAAGTCAGTAAGTAACCTTTCCTCCAACGGTGAGGATTCTGGAATGTCGGTGTCTGTCGGTATTGCTTGTAGTAATGCGTGCCTGATTTGTACGTATCTGTAAAGTTAATTGGGTCCCAGGTCATATTGCCGTTGGAGTAAGGTGAATGGGATCACAGTGCCCCTGTCCCACAGATCTCCCACCGTAGATATACCGATGTTGTCCCACTGCGCAAACCCCTTGCTCTGTTTCAGACGCCCCAGTGCCCTAGTGTCCCAGAGTGGTGTGAGTTTAGTGATCTTTCCCTTCCATCCCAGTTTTGCTTGAGCCGTGTGCCATAGCGTGGCTGTGTGCCTCGTGGGTACTAGTAGCTTTGTTGCCTGGCGTTTGTTGTAGAGAACGGCCAGCGTGCTATTGGATCCCAATTGCGCCTTGTCGGCCCTGTAGGCCGGGTCTTCCTGCGGCGCATGGACCCACTGGTTCACAATTTTGAGTTGCGATGCCCAATATTATAGCTGTAGGTTTGGCAGTGCAATTCCACCCTCATACCAGCTTCTGTTCAATTTGATATGGGCAATGTGTGCTGGTCGGTTATCCCATAACAAATTGGAAACCAATGCAGTGACCTGTTGGAAATAGCACGGAGGGACCTGATATGGGGTATTTTCTAAGGCATACAGGAACCTCGGAAGAGCCATCATTTTATAAAGAGCAGCTCGACCAAGAAGGGTCAATGGTAAGGCCGCCCAATGCTTCACATCGCTACGCAGACGTTCCAGGGGAGTTTTTAGATTTTTTTCTAAAAATTCCGCCGCACTGTTTGTAATATGGATGCCCAAATATTTAAAGGAGCCCGAGGATATCAGAAGTGGGCCGTCCACTGCCAATGAGGGCCGTGGTCCCCTCAGCACGCTGATCACAGATTTTGACCAATTAATTGTATAGCCTGATGTTTGCCCATGGGTGTCACAGAGCGCAAGGAGTGCTGGGTTGCTCCTGTCCGGATCTGTCAAGTAGATTAGCATATCGTCTGCATAGAGCGATACTCGGTCCTCCCAACCCTCATTCCAACTAATCTTCTTCAGCAATGGCGTTGACCTAATCAGTGTTGCCAATGGCTCCAATACCAAGGCATAGAGTAAGAGGGACAGAGGACAGCCCTGTCGGATTCCTCTTGCCAGTGGAAACGTGTGCGAGATGTGGCCGTTTGCGGTCACTTGGGCCACTGGGTTGGTGTACAAGAGGCGGATCCAGGCAATGAAGTTGGGGCCAAAGCCCATATGGGACAAAACTGCAAATAGATATTCCCATTCCACCATATCGAATATCATTTTGGCATCTAGAGAAAGGATCACTGCCGCCTCTGACAGTAACGGAGCGCGCGCTACAACCCCATGAACCCTTCTGAGATTTAGAGCAGTGCTTCTGTGTGGCATAAAGCCGGATTGGTCAGGGTGGATCAATTGAGGTAGATGGGTCATTAATCTATTAGCCAATAATTTAGCAAGAATTTTTGCTTCTGCGTTGAGAAGGGAGATCGGACGATATGACGAACAATCTGCCGGGTGTTTACCGGGTTTCGGTATAGCCACAATCGTTGCGGTGCGTTGTTCCAGCGGGAGTTCTGCCTTCGCCAAGCTGTCCGTATACATTGCCAGAAGTGGTTTACTAAGTTTGTCAGACATTAGTTTATACCATTCTATGGGATCCCGTTCGGGCCCAAGACCTTCCCGGACTGTATTGATAGGATCGCCCGCTGCGTTTCTTCCACTGTCAGGTTTGCCTCCAGCTCGAGGATCGCCTCCGGCGAAGGTGTTGGAACTGCTAAGTGGCTGAGGGAATTTAGGGCTGCCTGTTCTGTGATCTCTCTTTCAGGGGTATAAACTGTCTGGAAATAGTCCGCCAGTATATTTACTATGTCCTCAGGGTGCAATCGCAGATGGCCCTCCCGGGTATATAGTTGTTGTATGCCCCTGCCACTCCCTCCCCTCTTGTCCAGCCAAGCCAGCATTTTCCCTGCCTTGTCGCCAATTTCATAAATTCTATGGGTCGTGCTATTGACATCGTCAATGTCCTGCATCGTGAGATGATTCTGATACTGCTGCTGGCATAGTTTCAGTGCATGTGCGGAGTCCGTTGTGGGATCTGCCATATGGGCCATGTTCGCTGTGTGAAGCGCCAGTTCCAGTTCCGAGAGCTCAAGCCGGTGTGCCCGCTTGTGCCCTGAAATGGCAGCAATTGTCTGTCCTCGCAAGACCGTTTTGTAGGCCTCCCACAGAATCGAGGGAGAGTTTACCGATAATCAATCAATCAATCAATCATATCACTTGTATAACGCACTACTCACCCGGAAGGGTTTCAAGGCACTTGGGGAAGGGGTCCGCTACTGCTCGAACAGCCAGGTCTTGAGTTGTCTCCTGAAGGCGAGGTGTTCCTGGGTCAGCCGAAGGTGGATGGGGAGGGAGTTCCATGTCTTGGCCGCCAGGTAGGAGAAGGATCTGCCTCCGTCGGTGGCTCTTCGGATGCGTGGTACGGCAGCGAGGGCGAGGCTAGTAGACCGTAGCTGGCGGGTGGGCGTTTTGAAGGTCAGGCGGTCATTGAGGTACTTGGGGCCCAGGTCGTGGAGAGACTTGTGTGCGTGGGTGAGGAGCCTGAACGTGATCCTTTTGTTGATGGGGAGCCAGTGCAGGTCCCTCAGGTGGCCGGAGATGTGGCTGCGTCGGGGGATGTCCAGAATGAGTCAGGCGGAGGCGTTCTGGATGCGTTGGAGTCTTTTCTGTAGCTTGGCTGTGGTTCCGGCGTAGAGGGTGTTTCCGTAGTCCAGTCGGCTAGTGACGAGGGCCTGGGTGACGTCTTCCTGGTTTCGGTCGGGATCCATCGGAAGATCTTGCGAAGCATGCGAAGGGTGTGAAAGCATGATGAGGAGACGGCGTTGACTTGTCTGGTCATCAAGAGGGAGGAGTCCAGGATGAAGCCCAGGTTGCGTGCGTGGTCTGTTGGCTTGGGAGCGGTGCCCAGGGCTGGGGGCCACCAGGAGTCATCCCAGGCGGAGGGCGATGGTCCCAGGATGAGGACTTCCGTCTTGTCTGAGTTCAGTTTCAGGCGGCTGTTCTTCATCCACTCGGCGACCTCTTTCATCCCTTCGTGTAGGCTGGTTCTGGCGGTGATGGGGTCTCTGGTGAGGGAGAGGATCAGCTGGGTGTCGTCGGCGTAGGAGATGATGTTGAGGTTGTGTTGGCGTGCGATGGCAGCAGAGGTCTCATGTAGACGCTGAAGAGGGTGGGGCTGAGTGATGATCCTTGCGGGACGCCGCAGATGACTTCGGTGGCCTCGGATCGAAATGGGGGGAGGCGGACTCTCTGTGTTCTAACGGCGAGGAACAAGATGATCCACTCCAGTGCCTTCTCTTGGATGCCGATGTTGCTGAGGCGTTGGACTAGGGTGCGGTGGCAGACAGTGTCGAACGCTGCAGAGAGGTCCAGGAGGATGAGTGCTGCTGTTTCCCCATTGTCAAGCAGGGCTCGGATGTCATCGGTGGCTGCGATGAGGGTGGTCTCGGTGCTGTGGTTGGCTCTGAAACCGGACTGCGAGGGGTCGAGGGATCCGTTTGTCTCGAGGAAGGCGGCAAGCTGTCTGTTGACAATCTTTTCGATGACTTTGGCAGGAAAAGGGAGGAGCGAGATGGGGCGGAAGTTTTTGAGGTCGGTGGGGTCCGCTGTTGGTTCCCTCAGTAGGGCGCTGAGCTCGGCATGCTTCCAGCTCTCCGGGAAGGGGGCGGTGTTGAAGGAGGTGTTGATGAAGTCCCGGAGTTGGGGTGCGATGGTGGAGTCGGCCTTGTTGAAGACGTGGTGGGGGCAGGGGTCGGTAGGAGATCCGGAGTGGATGGTGTTCATCGTGCGGGCTGTGTCTTCGGTGGTCACCGTGGTCCAGGTGCGGAGGGTGGCGGTGGGTTGCGTTGGTTCGACGGTTGGGTGCGTGGATGGTGCGCCGAAACTGTTGTGGATGTCGGCAATCTTGCGGTGGAAGAACGAGGCGAGAGAGTCGCAGAGATCTTGTGAAGGTGTGATGTCGTTGTTGCTGGTGCTGGGGTTGGAGAACTCCTTGATGATGCAGAAGAGTTCCTTGCTGTCGTGGGCGTTGTTGTCCAGTCGTTCCTTCAGTGATTTCTTCTTGGTGGTGCGGATGAGCTGGTGGTGCTTGCGGGTGGCGTGCTTGAGGGCGGTCATGTTGTCAGTGGTCTGGTTGAGGAGCCAGGCTTTCTCAAGGGTGCGGCAGGTCTTCTTGGAGTCCTTGAGTTCGTCGGTAAACCGGTGGGCCTTCTTGCTTCTGGGTCTGCTGGGAGGGTTCTTCAGTGGTGCGAGGTCGTCGGCACAGGCGGTCAGCCACTGCGTGAAGTTGCAGGCTGCTTCGTTGGGGTCCGTTGTGCTGGCAGGTGGGTTCCGGCTGAGGGAGGTGGTGAGCTGGTCGGTGGTGATCTTGCTCCAGCTCTTATGAGGAACCTGTTGCGGGTGGTGGTGGGTTGTGGTTTTTCTGAAGCTGAAGTGGACACAGCTGTGGTCGGTCCAGTGGAGTCCGGTGGAGTGGCTGAAGGTGATGTGCTTGCTGGATAAGAAGATGGGATCAGGCGCGGACGGGTGCAGACAGGCTTGCCTTTGGCGCACAATCGGCGTGCCCGCTGCGTGTGAACGCTGTGCATGCGTGTGTGCGGCATAAGTAAGGCGCCGGGAGGGAGGAGCAGCTGGGTGGCGGGAGCGGGGCGGCGAATGGGCAGGAGGGCGGCGGGGCCGCCGGGAGTCAGCGGCGGGAAGATTAGTGGTTCTGCGGTGGCTGGGGCGTTCCAGGCAGCAGCGGTGGGAAAATAGCGGTTCTGCGGCGGCTGGGGCGTTCCAGGCAGCAGCGAGGCAGGAGCAGCAAGCAGCAGAAGAGCGAGGCAGGAGTCGGCAGGAGCAGCGGTGAGTGGGGGAGATCTCGCCTGGAAGTAGGCTCAGCGGTGGCTCCCTACACCTCGTGCGCGGTCCCCTTAAGTAAGGAGCCGGGAGGGAGGAGCAGCTGGGTGGCGGGAGTGGGACGGCGAATGGGCAGGGGGGGGCGGGGCCGCCGGGAGTCAGCTGCGGGAAAATTAGCGGTTCTGCGGCTGCTGGGGCGTTCCAGGCAGAAGTGGCGGGAAAATATCGGTTCTGCGGCGGCTGGGGCGTTCCAGGCAGCAGCGAGGCAGGAGCAGCAAGCAGCAGAAGAGCGAGGCAGGAGTCGGCAGGAGCAGCGGTGAGTGGGGGCGACCTCGCCTGGAAGTAGGCTCATGCGTTTTCAGCAAAGTAATATGTGGTTGCTGTCCGAAGACCTTTTATAATTTTAGAGATCTTGAGATAGGTAGGATATATGGGGTAGATTCGTTTACGGGTCTTCTCCCAAGTGGAGAGAGTCAACATCACCGGTGAGTGATCCGATATGCCCCTCCGCAGTATGTCAATGGTGTCAATGTCGTTCATGCCATTGCCCAGCACCAAAAAATAGTCTATACGGGACAAACTATTGTGGACTGGCGAATAATAAGTGTATTGTTTGTCTATGGGGTGTTTATGCCTCCATACATCTGCCAGTCCCATTGCTTCCATAAAGCCTAAGAGACTGGAGGGTCCCGGTGCGCGTGCCCTCACAGGGAATGTGTCTAGTGCCGGATCTATTATAGCGTTAAAGTCCCCCCCAATTATGGTGTCCCCTGGCGGGAGATTCAGTAAAAGCTCCCCCAATGCTGGTAGTGCGATGGAGTGGAGGGCCGGCGGTATATAAACTGACACTACATTTAGACTCTGGCCTTCCCACTGTCCATGGATCGCCGCAAAGCGGCCCTGGTCATCAGTCTTGTGATGTAAAATAATGAAGGGAGAGGTTTTTTCACCAGTATACCTGTTCCCCTGGAGCCAGAGGTAAATTCAGAATGTGCTACCATTCTATAGCCCCTTCTATCAAGTGCCTGGCATGCCTGTCCCGTAAGGTGCGTCTCTTGAAGTAAAACTAGTGCTGGGCCCTGGCGCTTAATTGCTCGTAATACCAGCCCCCTCTTGATTTTGTCCCCCAGACCTCTTACGTTCCAAGTGAGTAGTTTAAGAGGAGGGACTGCACTGTGGTGCATCACGCCGCCAAGGGCTACGGGTTGGGAGTGATCTGCCATCCTGAAACGTTGTGAGTGCGCCCTGTCCGTGTGCCATCGTCAATGTAGCATACCTGCCGTCCCTTTGAGGTGTGTGCGTGCTATCCCTGATATAGAGTGTTGCAACGTGTGGATCTTGTACCAAAACAACTGAACTTCCCCCCCCCCATCCCTCCTCCCTGCCTCCCTGCTTAACAGACTTAGAACCGCCCGCCTCCCCAACTTCGCAGAGTGCTCTACCCTTCCCCAACCCAGTGTACTTGCTTGTGGGGGTAAGGAGTCTTCTACAGCGGCAGCTACGTTCATCTCCTTCAGCTTCTTCCTTTCTGGAGTTCCGTGGCTGCCTGCCCTGTGCAGGAGAAGAATGTCTTCTGGGCTTTCAAGTTATGAATGTCAGGAGTCTGGTTGCTGGCGGCCGTCCTTGGATCCCACCTCTGATATCTGTTCCTGGAGTCCCGATCCTGACACCTGGGTCTCTGTAGGTGTTCCGTCTCGTTGATTCCGTTGTTCCCTGTTGGTGTGGCGAGGCGCCCCCACTTGTCGCCAGCCCTCTAGCCAGTCTTGGGCTGCATCAGGTGTGTCGAAGAACCACGTCTTTCCATCAGCCACCACTCGCAGTTTTGCCGGAAAGAGCATGGAGTACGGCAGTTCTTTCGCTTGCAGTGCTTTCTTAACCTCTGAGAAGGTTTTTCGACGCCGGGCTACCTCCGCCGTGTAATCCGGGAAAAAGGCCAGCGTCGAGTTTTGAATCTTGATAGGTGGCGAGACTCTCGCCGCCTGGAGTATCGCATCTTTATCTTTGAAGTTGAACAGGCGTGCCAAAACTGGACGTGGTGCAGCACCCAGCTTCGGTGCTCCACCGGGTACTCGGTGCGCTCTCTCTACCGAAAAAAATTGTGACAGGCCTTTGGGCTGTAGTTTAGTCTTGATGAGATCTTCCACATAGAGGTCTATTGCTCTTTTGCCCTCTGATTCTGGCACTCCTATAATGCGCACATTATTCCGTCTTGAGCGTCCTTCCTGATCATCCAGCCTCTCTTGTAGTTTTTTGGTCATTGCTTCCATGCGTTCCATAGCGATCTGCAGTTCCGAGGTATCATCTACCAGGGATTTCCCGACCACCTCCACCTGCGCCACCCTTTCCGACATCTTGTGAAGATCTGCCCGCAGGAGATTCACGTCCATAGAGATCGACCCCATCGTCGTTTGCACATTGGATAGTGTTTTCATGATGTCCTCCAGTGTCACCTTCTTGGCCCCTTCAGTGTCCTGGCCTTTGCCTGTGGAGGCGCTTACTTCTGTCCGTGGCGAGTTGTGTTTGTCATAAGCGTATTTGTCTAGTTTGGTTTGTATCGACGTGTTTCTTGGTCCTCTACCCAACATGGTGTTTGTTTCACTGGGTCGCTAGGGGGGAGTGATGTTGCAGATATGACCGTACTTTCTTTTATAACTCCCACTCGGTCCTGAGGTGGTCAGCTCTATGTGGACGTGGTCCTCAGCGGGACGATGATACCGTTGCTCAAGGGGACTGGCTATTCCGCTGTTCGGGGGCACGTCCGTTCAACTGTCATCGGGGAAGGCCCCTTCCACCATGAATCCGCTGTTGGAGGTTGCAGCCCTGACTTGGTCGCTTCTGTAGGACCGCAGCAGATGTCCGTGTAACCGGCTTCTCGACTTGTTGCGCGTTCCCTAGGGAGGTCTACAATTCCCACCGCTCCTCTGGTGCTCCCTCTGCAGTGATGTGTGGGGCGCCTTTTGGTCTGTGCGCGCCGGCCCGCTATTAGCCCTCGCCTGGTTACTATGTGCTCCGGGTACCTGGTCCGTGCAGACTCCTATGCCCCGTCGTTGCCACGCTGGGGCCCTATGGTTTTTACACCTGCTGAATGTCCCCTGGGCTGTGTCAGCGCAGTGCCCGTTGATTCTCCGATGGCTAACAAGGGGGAGGGGTGGTATTCCTGTTGGGGGACGATGCTAAAGTTATCTGCTGCCCATTCCACCGGAGGGTCTCCCTCGTGCGCCCCTCTTTCACTGGGCCTCGCCGCAGGAGCACTATGGCGGTGCAAGGGCAGTGCTACAGTATACTACTGTGTCCCACTCTCCAGAGAGGCAGCCTGACCGTTTTCTCTGTCTTCAGGGTCACTG
The DNA here is from genome assembly GCF_964263255.1 of Lissotriton vulgaris. Lineage (NCBI taxonomy): Eukaryota > Metazoa > Chordata > Amphibia > Caudata > Salamandridae > Lissotriton > Lissotriton vulgaris. Next base: position 1,822,086,931 of record NC_141685.1, read on the forward strand.
GGCGCAATAATTCACTGTCCGTGGGGACCGCCGTTTATCTCCCCGATATCTGTTCTGGCCGTTATGTGTCCCCCTTTCACTTAGACCAAGAGCTGGCTTCTGTCTGGTCACAGCGCTCGTTTCCCTTCCTCCCGCGTATCAATTTGCGGGCTCCGTATGCCGAGGTGTATCCGACGTCAGCCAGTCGCGCTGTAAGTCCTGTGTTTTAAAAGTCCCTTGCTCCTTTATTAATTTTCCCTTTTTTTTTTTTTTTTTGCCCCTGGATGCGTTTGCCGAAGGCGATCTTAGGCACCCCTTAGCTGCTGCACTGGTTTCCAGTCGGGTTGCTATCTCCATATCTCTCTGTCAGATGTGGGCCTCCGGTTGAAGCACGGTCGTGGGGTAGGTTCCGGGTCTCCGGCGGTGTCAAATGCAGAGTCTCCCGGGGTCGAAGCAGTGTTTCGGTGTGCCCTCCGTGCTGCTATACTGGTTCCGATGTCCTCTCAGCCCCAATCGGTTCACCTGTGGCACTTCGGACGGTGGGATGTAGATCTCCGTCTCCGGGGCTTGGGTCAACTTCCGGTCCTTGCGGCTGCTTCACTCCCACTTCCGCCTGGGCCCAGGACAGCTCGAGGCCGGTGTCGCTCACTGAATATCAGGCCGCAATGTTGCTCAGTCGCCGATGTGGTTCCCGGAGTCAGAGACGCTCCGGGATCGAAACGGATGATGCAGGCAGCCCTCACTCCTCGGGATCCACCACCTGGGTCGAACTTGTGCCGGATTTGATGTCGGATTAATACAAAATGCCGCTTTGCTTGTAGAGCTCCCTTACTAAGCAGCCATCGTGCTTGGCTGCGAGCCACGCCCCACCCTATCGTTGATATTTGTGGGGCTTGCTTCCCTATTGGTGCGTCGTTGATGTTTGCCAGAACTTGTACAGAGGGAGCATTTGTGTTATCTGGGAAAATAGGACTTGGCAGCTTGGTGGCCTCAACTGTTGGTGCGTAAACCGCCTCCATTTGGTCCTTTAAAAAGAAGAATTTATGAATCCCGGTTTTCCTTCTCGGGCTCAGCGTTGTTGTATCCGGAGTCGGCGCTGAGACCAACCTCTCTCTCGGTCTTGAAGCCTTTCCTTTTTGGCTTACTGGCGAGCCTTCTTCAAAAGATTTTTTAGATTTTATTTTTTGTTTGTTTTTGCTTTTGCCGCTTGATGAATTTTCCCCTATCTCATTTCCTTCTTTGCTTCTTTGCACTCCTTATGCTTCACTTATGCTTGGTTTTTTGAGATGCTGCTTTAGCCCCTGGTGACCTCTTAAGGCTGGGGACAGTGCAACAGCCCAGTGATGAAAGGGGGGACCACAGGCCCAGGGAGGCTGCAGGTGGCTACATCGGATGGCACTCTGAAGCTGGTCACCATTGGCTCCACCGCTACTGCTACCACCACTACCCAGGAGAGCCATACTGGGTTGCTTGCCACCCGCTGTTCACCTCAGTCTTGTCCTCCTCTCTGTGGTCTCTGTCCTCTCTGTGGTCTCCGCAGTCTCTGCTACCACTGCTGTTACTTCTGCTGCCCCCTGCTCTCCTGGCAGGGACTGCTGGAAATAGAAGTGGGAGTGGGGGTGGAACTGCTGCCTCATGATACCCCCACGCTGCTCCCACGCTCTCACAATCCCGCGCTGCAGCTGCCTTGTGGTAGCCTTATGTGGCCTTGTGGTAGCTCCCGCAGTCCTCCCTGTAGTCCCTGTAATCCTCCTGCAGTCCTCCTCTGATTCCTGGGGCTGGAGTTAGTTTTTCCAGGAACTCACTGGATCCGTGACTCCCGCCACCCGGCTTTCCCGCAACGCCGCTGCAGGCAAGCAGGCATGCAGGAATGCATGAAGGCAGACGGCTGGCAAGCGGCGTCAGGCGGCTTCTCTACTTCCACGCCGCTCCTGCCACCGCTCCTGCTAACTCTGCAGTGGCTTGGAGGCTTGGAGCAGCTCGCTGTTCCAGGTTCACGACCCCCTGCCCCGCCCCCAGTCTCCTGCTGCCACTCCGCACTGGTTTTCGCTACTGATCTGCTCAACTACGCAGATGCTCAGAGATGCAAGACCCGGACTGGACTAGTTTTCATTCCGTGCCTTTATTGTGGCAATTTTTACAAAATTAAGTAATTAAACATTTTCATAGTCTGGCTTGAGACTGCAGCTGTCGCCATTCAATTATGTGAGACTCACAGTGCTCCGCCCACATTTTGGGAGCTAGGAGTAAATGTTCGGATTGGGCATAAATTGTGTGCTTCCACAAAAAAAAGTGCTTTCCCTTCACACAGATTAAATCACTTTGTGTATGTACAGCCGCCTGAGCTTGAAATTTCAGAGGCACACACATGCCATCGAAAGTATTAAAGTGTCTTAGATAACTAGACATGTTATGGTGCTTTTTCCTATTAGTAGCACAGTTGGCAAGGTGGCAGTCATTAACCTGCATTGATTTTTAGGACTGACTTGACAGTGCATCTGTCACCTGACCTATCAATCTTCCCCCAGTATTGCTGTACAGTTCTTTGCTTCAACACAAATACTCATAAATTCCCATGCTATCTTCACATTATCAGACAACATCCCTTTAAAGGCAGATATTCGGGCATTGCCAATGTTTGTTAGGTATAGAGGTTTGGAAGGAAGGTGTATTTTTCAAGGGAAAAGGCACATTAAGTGAATAGTATGGAGGTGTACAACTACCAACTTAATAAAAAAGCTGCTCAGATGAAAACACTCTATTGAGAGAATCTCTGTTCAAGCCTTGTACTGGCGGGTACACACAAGCAGCAGTCATAACCCAGAGAACAACATAATAAAATTCCGAACCGAATTTAAAAATGCAGAGAAAATGAATGAGCAAAAATACACCATGATCATTCAATTTCTCAATAAGGAGAACTAGGGATAAGATTGTATACACATGTAATGCAAAATCAAGTAGAAAAGGTTAAGCCCCATTTAGAAACAACCAGTGGCATCTCACTGGGACTAGGCACGATTTCATGATAACTGAAATGGAGTGGAGGTTGAATAGGCTGAATAGGTTGCCAAGGTTTTACCTTTGGAATTAGTCTATGAAATGAAAGCCAAAATTCTTCTGAGGGCCAGGGTCCAAGACTGAGCCTGGCTAGGATCCTCATAGTCAGATATGTCATCGTTGTGCTCCTTTTCACACCATTGGTTTTGGTGGACACAGTTCTGAGCAGGACAAAGATGATTTCAGAGACGCCGGGGTTGCTTCGGGGATCGAACAAATTTGCCAACTTTTCACAATCTTTCAACAGTGTATGGCTTGGAGCTTTTTCTGAGCAGGAGTCCACAAGGCCAGATGTCTTTACTGCAGAGTCCTATTAAACCCATTTTCAGCACAGCAAATCATTTGAGTGCAGCAAACCCGGGTTTCTTGCCCACCTTGGGTGTGACCTCTCTGGGCCAGCCTCAGAACCTTGTCCTGGTACTTTCTTGGTTGAAAGGATAAGAAGTTCCCCTTTTCTCCAACTGTTCAACTGCTAGGAAATTCTTCTGCTGGTCAGTTCTTCAGTCCCTATTTTCTCAGGGAAGGCTTCTAGGCACATGTCTCTCTCTACTGCCAAGTACTTTGTAATGACCAGGCCTCTGTAGACATCCAGGTCCTCTTAAAGTCAGAAGTCCTTCTGTTTTTTTGTGCCCTTGAAACAGGCAAACAGGAGAACAACCACGTGCCCTTGGAGAACAGTTCAGGCCCCTGGATGCTAGCAGGAGTCAGGGGGCCATGAGTCCTTGGATGAGTCCTCTTCTTTGTGTAGAAGTCAGGATTCTTATTTCTTCCACAAGGGCTTTCTTCTTTAGGTGGGTCTTCCCATGTCTAGGAATGCTCTGTGGAGATGGTGGTGAGGTGTCAGTAGCATTCTATGCTCTATACTGTGATAGGAGAAATCTTCATATTCGGTCCTGACTAATTTTCGTCCTATGCCCATCTCCTTTTGCAACTCTTCCTTTACCTTATTGTAAAATGGCCCACAACCCCCTATTCTAAAAAAGCAGGACACTTCTGCCACCAGACAGGTCTCCCTCCATTTCCCCTAGCCACTCTTCTGCTTAGATTACCTCCTCGCCTACTTAACAGGGCCCAACCTGGTTCTTTCTACTGTGACTGAAGCCTGGATATCTAGGAGGGGAATGGGAATGAATAGAGGAAGGCCTTTCTGGCATCTCCAACTGAAAAGTGTTAGGCTGTCTTTTGTTCTGCCTGCTCTCCTGCTCCCCCTTAGATGGCTAATTCTTGCTACATGGCTAGCAGTTAACAACAATCTCTTCTTCATGGGCTGGTTATCTGTCCTTGACAAGGATGTGTTTTAAAACTCCACATGTTTGATGAATTGCAGAATTGGCTTTAAGTCAGTTCTCACTCAGGCAGCCTTAAGTACATTTTTATGAAGTTACTTTTCAACCAATCTTATCAAAACCTAATTACACTATTGGATCAGATTATGAAAATTAAGTGGAACATAATATTGAATGACTTTTCTCTCATTTTCCAAGGTGAAGTTGGAAAATAAATACTTTAATCACATCTAGGCCTGTCTTATTGAAATGTACCTGAACTTTCACAGAGGAGATAGATTGTACACCTTCAGTCACTGTGATGGCACACTTTCCAAATATATAGTGTTACACATTTTTTGAGCTTTTTGGCCCACAAGTTACACTTAAAGGGTAACTTATTAATAAAAAAATAGGGTTTACTGTATGGCAAAGTTATTTCCTTTGCCAGGGTTCATTGCAGTATCCTAGCAGTTTGAACTGGACTGGTCCTTCTGGGGCAGGATCCAGACTGACGTGTGTATGGCAGGTCACTGTCTAGCTTCACTTATAGGGGGAAAAGATATGTTACATTGCGAACAAAGTAAGTAACAGTAGCTGAGGTTATTTAAGCATTAGATCTACACCTGTTTGCTTTGTTATAAGTGATCGACCTGAAGTTAATTGCTTATGCCAAGATGTCGATCTCATGCTCGTTGTGCCATTTAGACTCCAGTTGCATATCACTGATGAGGCTTGATAGGCTCAAACCAGTTGAGGTTGCTTATTTGTGGGACATGAATGTCCTCAAAATGGGAAATTGGCAGCATGAAAAAATAAACTATGGAGCATACTGCGGCACATTTTGTGATAGTATAACTTCATTATGATGCCAGTTTTACACTTAACACCTTCTTGGCATGCGTAGCATCACATTGGTAGCAGTTTAACTCTCAAAGTCAGCAATAAGCAACAAAAAGGTGACCAGTCAACCTTTGCAAGGACCCTTCAACTAAGCGGCCACACATGTTTTAGCATTTTTAGTAACTTATGAACTGTTTGAGCTGGAAACACATCATGCAGCAGATAGTGAACTCTGTGGAAAATGTGCCAAATCCAAACGATGTGAAAAAGTCACAGCTGTACAATTTCAGTGGCCCTGATTATATGTAACCTGATTATATGCAACATATATGAATATATGTTTGAATTTCTGACACTGGTGTTTGTGGTTTTGAAATATATAATAAATTAGCATTAACTTGTTTTTCTAGTGGAGACCCATTACCCAAGGTGGACTACACCGCTGAGGAAATTGCAACTTGGTGAGTTTCGATTTGTTCATTTTTGTAAAAGTTATTCAAAGTAATATCTACATCACCAATCATTATATAGTTTTCATTCCTGAATAAAATATTTAAATTCTTAATAGGCACACTTTTTTCAAATGTAAGCTTGTGGTACATAATGATATATTACGTGGGAGTCTGCAATACCTGCAATAAAAGTCTGTCTCAATGTCCTTGTTACAGACGAGTTGTGACATCTATAGTCACCTGTAATAATGAAATCAAGTAGCTTCTCAAGCTTCAAAGATATCACAATTTAGCTGTGAAATCATAATAACTACTGCCATGAGTCAAGTTGAAAGGCAGGTCATCTAGCATACTTACAGCTGCATTTTGAATAGTGAAAATTAGAACTGCCTTTTAATTTTTCCGATCTGTTTTCCTAAAATGATATGTTTATGGTAGTATCTTTACTTAATTCCATGATATTAGTCCTAAGGGACAAATGACATATCTCTACATGTTCCTACATATTCTTAGCTACAGCATTTTTAGCCTGATTTACATTGAACTGATTCTAAATTCTTTCAAAGAGTAAGGCACCAAGGTTTTAAGCAGATTATGTGAAGGATGGTTTTGTGACCATGAACAAGCAAATAAAATACGCCCTGCGGTACAAAAAGAATATTGCAAAACCCCTCGGAGTCCCATAACCTAACAAAGGAACTTGGCCTTCTGCATTGCTCCTCCTTTGAGCATGGTAATCCTTGGTGATATACAATATCCTTATAATCTACTGCACTCTGTACTTTATCCCCATATATATGACTCATCAGAAAATATAAACTGATTCAACTGAAAGAAATCAATTTGCTTCTTAATATGGAGTATTCATGGAGGTCTTTTTGCCCCACCCCCTTTCTCCACCACTGTGGAAACACGCAGCCTGGTGCACTATTAGTTGGGAGAGGAAGTCTACCTGCAAGCTGGCGGTCCTTAGGGGAGAACAACCTCTCCTCTTAGCTCCAGTAAGTTCCACACAGTGGGATTGCTAAGAAGGCTTCAGAGGCCACGCCCCTTTCCCCACCACTCTGCAAAGGCACCTAGAGGTGCACTACTAGTTGGATAATTAAGTCCTCTTGGATGCTGAGGGACCTTGGGGGCCAAGAAGACCTCTTGGTACCTCCCGCAAGCCCTACACAGCTGGATTCCTGAGAGGTGTTCAGAGGCTCTGCCCCCTTTCTTCACCACTCTGCAAATTTGAGTACTACTCAAAAAAACATACAAATTCACTGAAAAACCAAAGGTTAAAGGGAAATTATAGTTAGGAATTAGCATATAAAAAACCTTAGAAATTAACTGAATAAAACCAAAGGTTACAAGGATGTTATAGTTAGAAATGGAATTAAAAAAAACTAGAAATTCACTGAAAAAAAACAAAGCTTATAGGGGCGTTATAGTTATACTCAGGTTTCAATCATACAAAACGAGTGCAATTCTGCAAGTATTATTACCAGAGCAAACTATAACGTAGGCCCTACAATGCACAGCTTACCCATGGTTAGAGATGTGAATGTCCCAGGACAACCAAAAGTCAACAAAATAAAGGAATAAATGAATGAATAAATGAGTGTCAGGAGCCACAACACAAAAATAAAAAAGTGGGCCTATTGGCTTAATCAATTTGTGAGGATGTCAACATATATGAAGCGGGTTAATCATCTTTGTCTAAACATCACCAATAATTTTAATCAAATGTATATTTCACTAAGCTACACAATGAATTGTTTAATTAAAGTGATTTTTCTAAAATGTTTAATAAAGTTATATTTTTTTAATATCAACTAAAGAGCCTGGTAGTTGACCTAAACAGCATAGAGCTTCACCTAGGAGTGCTCTACAAATATGTGTTATATGCTCCGGGGATCATGGAACTAATGACTCAGGAGACTTATTAAATGTTTTTAATGTTGCCTGGTGGCAGCTGCACTTCATGCAGCCCCTCACAACAAAAATGTTTGGTGCTGCCCTTTCCTCTTCTAGCGTCACCAACAGCAAGAAAATATTAGTTGTAAAAAAAGGAGTAGGGCATTATGGGGCTGCTTTGCCTGAGCAGTTAATGATAAATGAGGAGCTCTTGATGATGATTTATTATTCACATTTTAGTGTATTTATTTATGTGGGTGCCTACCCAGAACACTCACGTCTTTAATTTTGGTTGTGGGTGATTTAGTGTGATTGAGGGAGCCCCATTACTCTGTGACCCCAGCTGGCTCCCCAGCCCCAACAATCGTGGGTGCCAGTAAAAGCTGGCATTTTTTTAATAAATTGGGTGCCTCAGAGCTTACCTGGGGCACACAGCTCATTTTTTGTCAGGGACCTCAGGAGGAGTCCCTGGGGCCCCATGTTCCAATCTGGCACCCCGGTCAGAACAATTTTTGCTGGAGTCAGCACCTTTGTTTCGCTCTCTACCAAGAGCAGCATTTTTAACACCTTCTACCAGGGAGGAGCAAAGTTCTATTACCGGCCCGCAAGAATGCCCATGGGGTACTTGCGGGAACCACTACCTTTCCTTTGCTCACGCCTGGGTGAGAGAAGCATTTTTTATCTGCTTCCACAGAACAGTAGCAAAGTTCTGTTTCCTGTCTGTAAGATTGTGGGCAGGGTATGCCTGCACTCTTCTGGGAAGGGTACCACAGTGTACCTGGGGTGTGTTCTATGGGCTACTGCACATTCTCAGGCCCCTGGGAGATGGGGTGTACAGGGCCGATCTTGGGGAGGTGATCGGGATTCTCGAATCCCTTCCCATATTAGAGAAATTGACCCCCTCAGAAAGGGATGGTGTCCCTGGGACCTGAAGAGGCTTGGGGAGCAGAGCTTTGCACCCCATCTCCTAATCATTTCATTCCCCTCTTAGGGATTACGCCCCCGGGGCATGAAGAGGTTTAGGGAGAGGGAATGCACGCCTCCTTCCCTTATAATTTAATTCGGCTCAACTGTATGGGGTTAGCAGTAGCTGGAGATTTGGGGAGGGGGGTTTCATGCCCCCTCCCCTATGGACCCTTTACACTGTCTTCCAGGGCCCAGGCCTACACCATGTGTTTCATTTTTAAATATTTGTTACTGTAGGTTTGTGGGTCCACCATAAATTTGCAGTAGAATGAAAAACAAAAATATGTTTTTGGCCACATATTTGTGGATCCACTGCAAATTCTCTGCAACACTTTAAAATTATATATGTTTTTAGCAGATATTCGAGGATCTATCACAAATTTGTGGCGCACTTAAAAAAAATATGTTTTTAGTTCCTAGGGGGTTCTCCTTGCATAACATATATAAAGAGTTTGAGACTTAATTTCTCAAAAACTGGAACACAGATTTACACCAAATTACAAATATCATGCTTTCTGCACCATGATCTGACTTTCTCATAAAAAATGATGTTTAATTCCATTCAGCAGTTTTTGCTTTATGCATTTCAATTTTCCTATGGTAAAATAAAAGGGGGGAAATGCATTTTTGAACCTTGCTACCTTTTTCTTGGCCCCTTGATAACAGATCACCCCAAAATTTTCCTGGAAGAAGCTGAGGTGGATAAGACCTTTTTGGGAAAGTTTATAGAAGGCTTGTCACAGAATGCCAAAGTGATAAGGAAATAAGAAACCCCCCCCCCCAAAGCATTCCTATGGAATGGAGACCAAAGTAGCTAACCAATGGTGATTGCCAAAGGGAAATACATTGTATATGTGTGTGTGTGTCTATATATATATTTTCATCGTGAACAAGGCAGCAGTGGCTGCTGTAACGCGTAGATGTTTTTCCTCGTTTTAAATAAAGCCCAAAGGTGTCTTTGAATCTTGCCTGGAGTGCCGGATGATTATTTGTTGAACTGTGGATAATCTTATATATGATATATATATATCGGGGAGCAACCACACACGAAATGGATTCAAATCCTTTATTCTTCAGCTTGCCAGCAGGCTTTCAACAATGATGTCCTCACAGGTATGCTGCCAAACGCGTTTCGAGAGCACCGGCTCTCTTCTTCAGTGGCAAAGTTAATTAATTTCTGAAGCACGCCCCCTTTGTCATAAGTCCCCGCCCCCTGGGCGTGTAAAGTTGAGGCGGCGTTTCTTGGATCTGTAGTCCTTTACTTAGGGGGGGCATTATTGCTCGAGGTAATGCTGAGTAAAACCACAGTGGGCGTGAAGGTGCACCAATGTTGTCTTCCTGCCCTGCTTCTCAGCGGAAGACGGAGTGTGTTGGGACCACCCCTGCAGAGCCCCAGCACGTTCGTGTCCATAGTTGACCTATTACAGTGTCAACCTCGGTTCTGCCAGAGCAGCAGGCTGCATCCCCACGACCGGGACGGCCGTTGCTTAAATCCAAAACTATCGCAGGAACCCATTCCGGGAGCAACCACACACGAAATGGATTCAAATCCTTTATTCTTCAGCTTGCCAGCAGGCTTTCAACAATGATGTCCTCACAGGTATGCTGCCAAACGCGTTTTGAGAGCACCAGCTCTCTTCATCAGTGGCAAAGTTCATTAATCGCTGAAGCACGCCGCCTTTCTCATAAGTCCCAGCCCCCTGGGCGTGTAAAGTCGAGGCGGCGTTACTGGGATCTGTAGTCCTTTACTTAGGGGGGGCATTATTGCTCGAGGTAATGCTGAGTAAAACCACAGTGGGCGTGAAGGTGCACCTATGTTGTCTGCCTGCCCTGCTTCTCAGCTGAAGACGGAGTGTGTTGGGGCCACCCCTGCAGAACCCCAGCACGTTCGTATCCATAGTTGTCCTATTACGGTGTCAACCTCGGTTCTGCCAGAGCAGCAGGCTGCATCCCCACGACCGGATTTGAATCCATTTTGTGTGTTGTGGTTTTTCCCCGATATATATATATATATATTCACAGAAAAAACCATAGGTTATAGTGGATATATAGTTAGGAATTTGCATTTACAAAACCTTGAAAATTCAATGAAAAAACCATAGGTTATAGGCCATATATAGTTAGGAATTAGCATTTACAAAACCTTATTTTACTCGCATAAAACCATTGAAATTCCATATATAGTTAGAAGCGCTAACTATATATCGCGCACCCGCAATCCACTGCTGATGATGTCACATATTACATCATTCATGACATGGTCAGTGACATCACTGATGACATCACTGATGACATCTCAAATGACATCACTGATGACATCACTGATGACAACACCCAGTGACTGTATGTTTCTGTAAAGTTAAAATATGTTTCACATATTGAAGAATGAGTGGATGTATAAGTGTCTGGATGAAGAATTTAGTAGGTGCATGACTGACTGTATGAGTGAGTGATTAAATGTGTCTCACTGAGTGCATGGGTTAGTGACTAAACTGTCTTAATTTGTGCATCAGTATGTTTGTTGTTGTGTAAGCTGCTGCATGTGTTGATCAGTAGCTATAAGAGTGGCCATATGGGTTATTGATTGGTTGCCCAAGTATTTGAATGGGAGGCTGAGTGTGTGTGTGGGTGGCTGGGAGGTGCGTGACTCTGTGCATAGATGTGTAAGCAGTTGATTCACTAGGAGTATGAGTTCAAGAGTGCATGTGGAAACAGCTATATGGGCGGTTGACTATGCATGGGTGTGTTGGTGAGTGAATGGATTTCTCATTGCTACATGAGCAAGTAAGTACGTATGTAAAACACAATACATGTGAGAGTTGACAGATATAAATAACTGAACATAAGAGCCAGTGAATGTGTGAGTGGCTGTATCGATCACTGTGAGCTTGTATCAGGGATTATATAAGAGAATAAATATGTGTTATTATATGTTTGAATAAGTAAGATGTGTATAACTTTATAGTTGAGGAAATGGAGGTGTGATTGATTCTTTGCATGACTGAGTAGGTGTGTGAGTAACTCCATGGATGAGTGACAGTCTGTGAGTGTCTGTTTATACTGAGTGTATGTAAGGTTATATTAGAGTCTGAAGAGGTTCATTGTATTATCACATAAGTGATGTGATCAGTGATGACAAATGAGATGTCATCAGTGATGTCATTTGAGTTGTCATCAGTGATGTCATCAGTGATGTCATTTGAGATGTCATCAGTGATGTCATTTGAGTTGTCATCAGTGATGTCATTTGAGATGTCATCAGTGATGTCATCAGTGATGTCACTGACCATGTCATGAATGATGTAATATGTGACATCATCAGCAGTGGATTGCGGGTGCGCGATATATAGTTAGCGCTTCTAACTATATATGGAATTTCAATGGTTTTATGCGAGTAAAATAAGGTTTTGTAAATGCTAATTCCTAACTATATATGGCCTATAACCTATGGTTTTTTCATTGAATTTTCAAGGTTTTGTAAATGCAAATTCCTAACTATATATCCACTATAACCTATGGTTTTTTCTGTGAATTTCATTGGTTTTTTAATAGCAAATATGAAAAGCTTTAAAATGTCAAGTACGTGATAGATAAAAACATTTTCGTATTTATGCACGCTGATGTGCTTTGAACGCTGCAACCCCCCCCCTCCCCTCTTTTGCCTTAGTAGTACTCTCTCTTTGCAGATACTGAAGGGTAGTTAACGCAGGCCTTTACCCCCGTTGTAATCCGTCGTGCCTCCTTGTCTCTCCATTTGATTGATTGTTGTCCAAGCATTTACTGTTTTAGAATTGGTTCTCTTTGGATCATTCTCTATTTACAAACAAGCACAAAGTCGCAATACTCTGTTTAGTCTTTGCAGATAGTGAAAAATCGTGTAAAAAAATAAAAGTAATCGAGCAAAATCAGTAGGCCACTAATTGGATCTCTTTTTGACCTCGCTAAAATAGAAATATTAGGAACAACCCTTCTTGAGAAATACGAAAATAGTGAGATGAACTGAGCTCCACACCATGAGGGCTGCAAGACAGCTCGGCTCCATCACCCATCCCGCACAAAATAACGACAAACCCTATGCAAATATTAAAAATATAGACAACACACCAGCAAAGAAACAGGGTAAAACATTTTAATAAAAAACTATTTACATAACGTTGGTTTATAAGATGATGTCAGTAGTGGACCGATGTGTGAATAGATCGAAAACAGCACAAGGCTCCAAGATCCAGATAGCAAGCTCCTGGATGTTGGGTGCCATAGTTTAGAGTTCTGAATTTCAGCCTTTTTCAATGCCTGTGCTTTGTTGAATCAAAATGGCGGCTTGACACAAAGCTGACTCAAGCGTTGTTACTGATGCTATGCAGACCAAAACTGGTTTTCAGTTTGTACATTTTTCTAGATTTTTCAATCCAAGTTTGGTTGACTTTGTAGAACGATGGCTTCAGATTTTCAACATACGGTGTGGTGGCGCTGACTGGGAGGGGGCGCTTCGCTCCTGCCCCCTCCCCAAGTAAGATTTTCATACGTGAAAGTACGTTAATGGTTTTGGTCCCTGAGATGCTTCGATGTTACTACCATTCTCAAATAGCATAAGTTCTGGATGTTGGGTGCCATAGTTAAGAGTTCTGAGCAGTGCTTGTAACACTGTCTGAAGCTTATTTCCACCTACTGCAGCTTCACTATTCTCAAAGTAAGTGAGTGTCGTTTGTGGACCTGACTGCATTAGAAAACAATGTGATATGTTACCTTCCTAAACAGCTTGACGGAGGCCCCTGAGGGGCGGTGTGATGGCCATGGACTCGGAGAAGACGCTTGGCTCCGACACCCTCCCCAAGTCTTATAGCACTGGTGTAGCCTGAGATCGCCCCCGACATAGGCGGCCGGCTCCCGGGGTCCGGCGGAACTTTTTGCCTTTTGATGACTCTTCAATTCTGGACCTTGTCCCACAATCCGTTTGACCTGAAGACAAGCTGTAGTGGGGCGCCCCTTTATCGTTTTAGTTGCCATTCCGCCCACTTTTGCTACACTGTGCCTCTTCCGCCATTCAGCTGTTTACCGCCCGCTCTTGCGACTACAGCGTCTCGCTCACCATGTAGTTGAGATGCGCCCGCTCTTGCGGTGCAGCGATAGGCGGCTGCCACAGGACTCTCAAAATGGCGGCCGGCTCTTCGGTTTTGGGCCTGGTCCACTAAAATGGCCCTGGGACACCTTGGAACTCGGACGCTTGTCTGCTAGGGCTTGGGTCCCATTCTCGAAAAGCGTCCCCTCAGCCGTGAAGATTCTACAAAAGTCTTGGGGGCCTCCGACTCCCGCAGGCTTCTGGTGGGGAGCGGCTGCCATGTCTGCTCGTGGAATGGCCACGACGCAGTTACGAGATGGTAGTGGTCTCATGCTGACGCCAGCTTTAGTCTGAAACATCCAGAAACACTGTAGACTACCAATTCGATCAGTTCCGGTAGCGCCCCAACATGACCCGGAAGAGAAGAACTTGCCCTCCCCTCTTTGACTGATGGTTCTTGTTGCCTGTCCCCTCTGTTGTCATTTAACAGAACTTTTTGGACTGCTGAAAGGGGTTGTGTTCTGAACGCTGGTTGGTGGAGACATTTAGACTATATTCTTGACCTACGTTGTCGCGTAATGCGTTTTATGACACGCCGCGTTAGCGCACCCGGAAGTGATCCGAGGCGCGGCGCGCAGCGCGTAACGTAAGCATAACAGGTCATGTGACTTGTTAATAAAACTTTTCATTGGTTCATTTTACTTTTGTTAATTTAATGATGAAAAGCTTGGTCATATGACCTAAAAATCACGCTTTTTATTATTTTCGAACAATATTTTTTTTTCAAACATATGTTATAATATTCCAGGCTAATGTACTTTCCCGGAAAATTTACAACTGTCTTGCAAGTAAAATATATTCCTTTTTCGAGAAAAAGGGCGTTTCTTCCTTCCATGACGGAGCCGTTGAGTAAAAGAGATTCGGCCTGCTGTCTTAGTCGCCGATACGCCTGATTATCAGATTCTTATCGATCACTTTATGTTGCAGACATGAAAAACACAACTGCCCTTGACCATTTATCTTTACTGCGTTCCTACATATTATACCTTTTATCCGTCATGTAATTGGACTGCTTTATTTCACTTGCCTTTTACTGATTCGAAAACAGTCACTAAAAGTAAAAACTTTACAAATGAAAATACTACTACCGTGTTTTGTTTTAAAAACCTTTATTGTGAAAATGTCAGTATACAAATACGGGCCTATAACCACGTGGGCCGGCCACGGAGCAAACTGAAATCGTATATGATGAGGAGACATTTACACTGTAGAAGAACGTAACGAGCGGGCCATTAGGTGACAAGAACAAAGGTGTCTAACAGTTGCGGAATCGGTGGACGTACATTTTGTAATTAAAATACGACAGGGCCACTTACAATAACATTTTCTAGATATACATTTGCGGGCAAGGAGTTACGAGTCCCATTTATACCGGCGCCATTTTGGGCGAGGCCGGGCAGGTCCAAGATATAGTCAAAATGTCTCCACCAACCATCGGCCAGACCAGAACCCCTTTCGGCCCTTTATGCTACAAGATGGTGTCTTCCATTCAGAAAATATTGGTGGCAGCATTTTGAAAGGAAACAGAAACAGCCGTTCTCGAGTTTCACATTGTTACATTTAGGAAGAATGTTGAAGAGTAGTATGTGGAAAATCTGAAGCCATTTTTCTACAAACTCTCAATCAGACTTGGATGGAAAAAAAAAACCTGAAGAATGTACAAACTGAAAACCAATTTTTGTCTGTATAGCACCAACAGTAACGCTTGAGTCAGCTTTGTGTCAAGCCGCCATTTTCATTCAATCAATAGCGTCCCCCTGCACACATTCAGGGACCTGGTCGTGTCTTCAGATGAAACGCATTGTAGGAAAAGAAGCAGAAAAGAAAAGGCAAAAAGTTCCGCCGGACCTAGTGAAGCTGCAGCAGGTGCAAATAAGCTTCAGACAGTCTTCAACTTACTCTGATTCTTATAATAAACTTCAGATAGTCTTACAAGCACTGCTCAGAACTCTCAACTGAGGCACTCAACATCCAGGACTTGCCATTCGGATCTTAGCGCCTTGTATTTTTGTTTTGTTCTTGATGGAGGGGAAACAACAAAAAACAGGCATTGAAAACGGCTCAACTGGAGCAAAAAAAAAATTACTTCTTGGGTGCATTAGGGCATTTATGATTTTCGAATGCCGTATTCATCAGGTTGATGCTCATGTTGCCATAGGACAGCATAGCATTCACCTTCTTTGATCCAGGAGGGATGGAGAAAAACTGCCAGATGAAACTTGAAACTTGGCCATCCAGATCTCGGCGCGTTCGACTCACTGTACCGCAACAGTGACCGCAACTCAGCTGGACACGCCGTCTTTCGGCGCAGCATTGTAGGATGGCCACACCAGTGCGGCAATTTGCTAGACACCACCTCGGTGCCATCCGGATCTCGGCGCGTTCGAGTCACTGTACCGCAACAGTGACCGCAATTCAGCTGGACACGCCGTCTTTCGGCGCAGCATTGTAGGATGGCCACACCAGTGCGGCAATTTGCTGGACACCACCTCGGTGCCATCCGGATCTCGGCGCGTTCGAGTCACTGTACCGCAACAGTGACCGCAACTCAGCTGGACACGCCGTCTTTCGGCGCAGCATTGTAGGATGGCCACACCAGTGCGGCAATTTGCTGGACACCACCTCGGTGCCATCCGGATCTCGGCGCGTTCGAGTCACTGTACCGCAACAGTGACCGCAACTCAGCTGGACACGCCGTCTTTCGGCGCAGCATTGTAGGATGGCCACACCAGTGCGGCAATTTGCTGGACACCACCTCGGTGCCATCCGGATCTCGACGCGTTGTGCTGCCTTCGGCCTATTCGCACATCGGTCCGCTACTGACAGTGACCGCAACTCAGCTGGACACGCCGTCTTTCGGCGCAGCATTGTAGGATGGCCACACCAGTGCGGCAATTTGCTGGACACCACCTCGGTGCCATCCGGATCTCGACGCGTTGTGCTGCCTTCGGCCTATTCGCACATCGGTCCGCTACTGACGCCGCCTCACGTGCCAACGGATTTTCTACGCTTTTTGTAGCCCTATGCCGCAGAACAGGTCATGTGACTTGTTTATAAAACTTTTCATTGGTTCATTTTACTTTTGGTTTCCTAAAGATGGAAGGCTTGGTCATATGACCTAAAAATAACACTTTTCATTGGTTTAGAACATTTTTTTTCCCAAACGATGAAAGCCCCACCTTGTTTCTGGATCATTCAGACTGAAGCTGGCGTCAGCATGAGAGCACCACCATCTCGTGGCTCCGTCGTGGTCATTCCGCGAGCAATCATGGCAGCCGCTCTCCACCGGAAGACTGCGGGAGTCGGGGGCCCCCAAGACTTTTATACAATCTTCACGGCTGAGGGGACGCTTTTCGAGAATGGAGCCCAAGCCCTAGCAGGCAAGCGTCCGAGTTCCAAGGTGTCCCAGGGCCATTTCAGTGGACCAGGCCCAAAACCGAGGAGCCGTCCGCCATTTTGACAGCCATGTGGCAGCCGCCTATCGCTGCACTGCAAGAGTGGGAGCAACTCCACAACATGGTGAGCGAGACGCTGTGGCCGCAAGAGCGAGCGCAACTCAGCTAGATGGCCGCCACCTGGGGAGGCCCGTTCACGCCGCCTCCCCCCCCCCCCGGGCCGCCGCACGCCAATTTTCGGAGCAGCATTGTAGGATACCAAAACCAGTGCGGCAGTTTACTGGACATCACCTGGGTGCCTGTCGTACATGTTGTGTCAGCCATGTGACACTGGACACAGACCGCTACTGACGAGGCCTCCCCCCGCACCACCCGGGACACCCCACGCTGTTTTTCTGTGCTGCATTGTAGGATCCCTAAACCAGTGCGGCACCCAGGCGACATCACCTGGGTGCCGTCCAGAACTCTGCACGTTGTGCTGCCTTGGGACTATTCGCACAACAGACCGCTACTGACGAGGCCTCCCCCCGCCCCACCCGGGACGCCCCACGCCAATTTTCGGAGCAGCATTGTAGGATCCCTAAACCAGTGCGGCACCCAGGCGACATCACCTGGGTGCCGTCCAGAACTCTGCACGTTGTGCTGCCTTGGGACTATTCGCACAAAAGACAGCTTCTAACCATTGTTGCTTTTTGTGTTAAGAAATGTTTAAATGTTTTTAGTTTTTGTTCTGTTCATTATCGTTAAAAGTTAATAAAGTTTTATAACCTTAATTTGTTGGAGTGTTATCTATTTTTTGAAAAACGGGTGAATGGGGCCTTGAATCGGGTTATTGTCATGTGTGGGCTTTGGAAGTGTGCTGCTGCAGGATCGGACATTTCAAACTCAAATGCACGTTCTTTTTCTTACCTTTCCGAAGCATGGAGCGCAATAGCAGGCAGAGAAAGGGTGATGCACGTGTTGAACACTACCTGACCTGGCAAGTTGCTGGCAGTGCCCCCCCGCCCGCTCCTGAAAGAGGGCACACACACACCGCCGCCCCGAGTACTTCACAAATCTTTAAAAGACCATGCGCTTGTTCATGAGGCTTAAATGGTTTATCACCTCTTCTAGAACCCCTGCATCGACCCTCTGACGTTTCATGGAAAAATTACCATGTAACACAATAGCAAGCCCTGTCGGCTGAAACCCCCAAGGAATCGTGGGGCATATTATCAAGGGGGTTTATCTCCGCTTTTTTGGCTTTAAAAGCCATGAAAGCGGAGATAAAATTATCTCCCTATTACCAAGCTGTCGCTAACACCAGTTAGTGACAGCTAAAAGGAGATAGCGACCATCTTGGGCCCCGCTTTGCATGTCAGTGATATTTATCACTAATGACATGCAAAGTGGCGTGCCAAGATGTTAGCGACTGGAAACAGTCCCTAACATCGCTACCTTCTATTACCAACTTTTGGAGATATTCGCGCTAAGCGCGAATATCTCCAAAATCTAACACCTGCCCTGAGCAGTTCTTAGCCATGTTATCCAATGGGAGGTGGATAACATGGCTAAGAGCATTAGGTCAATAATACATGAATATCGCTGACTTTTCTGCGATAATAGCAAGGTTTATCTGCGATAAAAATCGCCGATGTGCGGCGATAATTTTTGTCTCTAAACAAGTTAGAGACAAAAATTATCGCTAGTTGTTCGTAATATGCCCCCGGGTTTTTGCTTGCAGAAATCGGGAGGCGGGAGACTAGCACTGAAATCAGTAGTCACACGCCTAAATCAGGAGGATTGGCATGTCTGAATTCTCTACAGCTGGGGCCATAAACTACATCCGCAGGGTTAGGTGATATCCTGGGACCAGCCTGGCATCTAAAATGGCTGCCGTGCACGACAAAATTGTGCCATTCGAAAAAAAGGCAAGATGGCGCAGCCGCTGGAAGAGATGTATCAACATATATCAGCCTCCTCAGCCACCCTCAGGAAACATAGGGGATTAGGATACGTCTCCCGCACCCCCTTATACCTAGTAATTTAATTAACGAAGCACAAAATGGCGAATTCCCGTTTCGCTACCAGTTTGCGGCCCAGTTCGCGGCCCGTGAAGCGCTTCTACCGTGAAAAATCATTTTTTTTTTTATGTTCCCCACGGGACCCTTTAATAACCCCAACAACATTCCTAGGGGGTGAAGAGGGGGATACCTTGCCCCCTTTCATTAAATTCCCCCTTAGTTTTTCACCTTTTCTTCTCTCTCGATCCTACCGAGAGACAAGATGGCGGCCGCTCCGGACTGTCACGCAGCAAAAAAAAAAAAAAAGCTAACGCACAGCCGCTGGAAGAGATGTATCAACATATATCAGCCTCCTCAGCCACCCTCAGGAAACATAGGGGATTAGGATACGTCTCCCGCACCCACTTATAACTAGTAAGGGGATTAGGATACGTCTCCCGCACCCCCTTATACCTAGTAATTTAATTAACAAAGCACAAAATGGCGAATTCCCGTTTCGCTACCAGTTTGCGGCCCAGTTCGCGGCCCGTGAAGCGCTTCTACCGTGAAAAATCATTTTTTTTTTTATTTTCCCCACGGGACCCTTTAATAACCCCAACAACATTCCTAGGGGGTCAAGAGGGGGATACCTTGCCCCCTTTCATTAAATTCCCCTTTCGTTTTCCACCTCTTCTTCTCTCTCGATCCTACCGAGAGACAAGATGGCGGCCGCTCCGGACTGTTTAGAATGTTGACAGACACCGGAGAGCCAATCAGCTTTCTGCGCGCAAAGTTCCGATAAGCGAAAAGTAAGAGGACCGGATCGCTGCCCAGAGCGCTGTTACAGATATATATCTTGGTTTGAACGTTAATTTCTCAAAAACTACTGGAGCACATATATTGAGACCTAGCAAAGGCACATCGGGCTAACAGTCCCTACAATTTTGCCAAGTTTCGTGCAAATCCATTCAGCCGTTCGAGCTAAAAGTGAGTCCAACCGCCCTATGGAAAACTCAATGCAAAAAACGCGTTTTGGGACCCCCCTTTTTTCTCGGCCCCCCCTTGACGAAACCCCCCCAAATTTTCAGGGGCTGCTCAGAATCAAAATGTGCCATTTTCCTGAAAATTTCAGCCGATTCCGTCCACAAACGCCAAAGTTATTAGACATAGAATTTTCAAAAGTCCCATAGAGAAAAAATTCTAACTATATATACCTACTGGCGATAGCCAGTAGGTAATATATATATATATATATATATATATATATATATATATATATATATATATATATATCCATCCAACACACGGCTCCCTTTCTCTCCGTAAGGCGCTGCTTTGTCCTGGTCGCGTTACTCCTGCGGTCGAGCCAGACGAGGAGTTGCAAATAATCAACTTGTCTGGAATAGAAATTTCGGAAGCTGAAACTTCCCTGTTGAAGAAAGGAATTACATTTTGCCCAACTGCACATATAGACATAGCGCAAACACGGATTGATCTGTACTTATACATCCGAAAGATCAAACTAGCAAAATTCTTTGCGGAAAGGGAAAATAAACCTAAAATACCCAAAAGTCAGCCCAGGCCAATATCCACTCTATTGGCAAAGGAATCAGAAGCATACCTAACAGTGCTAAACTTGAATGCGGAAGATTGTATGGATATCAATCTCGAGTCGCTATAACACAACTGGGTGCAGGAACTAGTGGCCTAAAAGCTAAATCCAAATTCTACCCCCAACTTACACCAGCCAATAAAATAGACTTATTCCAGGAGGCAGTCATCCACGACCTGTATACAATTAACATCAAAACCAACAAGAATGACAATCTCTCCAAAAGTGAAAGGCAGGCTTTGACATCATTAAAAACTAACTCAAATGTTGAAATCAAGATGGCCGATAAGGGCGGAAACATAGTTTTATGGGACCGCAAATTATATACTGAGGAAGCCATGATCCAATTGAGCAATCCACACTACTATGAGAAATTGGAAAGAAATCCAACTGATGATGTAAAAAGAGAGTTGAATGGAAAAATAAGACAGTGGGAAAATGCATCATTGCTAGACTCTGACGAGAAGAAATACTTAACTGTGGATTTTCCAAAAACAGCAACTGTGTATTTTCTACCCAAGATTCACAAAAATGCCACAAAGCCACCAGGGAGACCAATCGTGTCGGCAAACGGCTCCTTGCTGGAACTACTATCACATTTCATTGACTTTTATTTAAGTCCACAAGTAAAACAGTTGAAATCCTATATTAAGGACACCACCGATTTCTTGTGCAACCTGAAGCTCATAACCTGGCAACCAGAATTTATAATGATCACAATGGATGTGATTTCATTATATACAAACATTGACAATGAGATGGGTCTAAATGCCTGCAAACATGTCTTTAAGGAACGCAATATACACTATCTGAATCATAACAACATGCTAACGGAAATGATCCATTACTTACTCTGCAACAACATCTTCCTGTTTGGTGACTCTGTATATAAACAAAGAAATGGGGCAGCCATGGGCTTCTCATTTAGTCCAAACTACGCCTGCACTGCCATGGGATGGTGGGAAGAGACTGTGGCATGGAACGAAAAATTACAAACATTTACACAACACATCATAATCTGGAAGAGATTTATCGATGACTTGTTTGTAGTGTGGAACGGTGGGGAGGATACATTTCTTGAGTATTTCCAGATTCTAAATACCAGCACACCTGGCATAACATTCACTTATAACATCAGTCGGGATAGAGCAGTCTTCCTGGACACCGAAGTGTATATCAAAGACAACAAAGTGGAAACCACCCTCCACCGAAAAAGCACAGCAACAAATGCTACACTTGAAGCCACTACTTTCCATCAGCAATCCCTAATATCAAGCATCCCCTATGGGGAATTTCTTCGACTCAGAAGAATTTGCAGCGAAGATGGGGAATGGCAAAAACAGAGTAAAAACTCTGCAACTCGTTTCCAAAATAGGCAATATAACCAACACACAATAAGGCATTGTTGGGAAAGAGCAAATAAGACCACAAGATCAGACAGCCTAAAATTGAAGGAAATCTCCACTCCAACGTAGGATGAGCCAATCAGGTTGATTACAACTTATAGCAAGGAAACAAAACAACTGAACCAAATTCTGAAAAGAAATTGGAAGATTCTGCAGCTGGACCCCATCATAGGGAAAAGGATGGGTAAACACCCGACAGTAACTTACAGAAGGGCCAAAAACCTCCAGGACCAATTGGTTCATAGCCATTTCCTATCAAAAACGAAAAAGAAGAACTGGTTACAAACCAAGGGATTCGTGAAGTGCTACCATTGTAAGGCCTGCGAAATTGCCAAACCTACCCAAGAAATAACCATGCCGGACAAAAAAATCTGGAAAATCAATAAATGCATAACTTGCAACGGCAGATACACGGTATATATGATCGAGTGTCCGTGTAAACTGAGGTATATCGGAAGCACTATCTGCGAACTAAAAAAACGCATCCTTGAGCATGTCTGTGCAACTGTACACAAAGATAGGGGCAACGCAGTTGCCAAACACATGGAATCAGATCATAACGGGGACTGGAAGCAATTGCGTTTCTGGGGCATTGAGACCATGAGCCTATCAGCTAGAGGTGGACACAGTGAGAAGCAGTTACGACGCAAGGAATCGAAACGGGAAACACCCGTTACAGCGGAAGCACTGCATCGCGTTGCTATCGCATCGCGACTGTTACATCGCAGATGCCTGCACACCGCATGCTACTGCGACGCATGCCAAGACGCCGCAATGACTTTCAAAGCGCGAGGCATTACATCGCTGTACAGGGCAAAGCCATGACATCGCATTCGCCACAAAGCCTAAACAACCAGAAAAGCATTAACGATCCCAGATGGGTGATGTAAATGCTTACAACCAAATAATGGAAAAGATTGGTAAAACGGAAAACCCATATGGGTGGAAAAGAATGATTTACGACGAAATATACCCAGCTAAGTTATTACTGAAAATGTACACCAAAGTTATTACAAAAAATGAGAAATATACCCAGAAAAGCATAAACGGAAGCAAATAATACAAAGGATTTACGACCATACAATTGTGACTTCGAGCACAAATGATTACGACCCTAAAAATTGACAAAAAGTTACGAGCACAACGATGGTCTGAGG
Source organism: Lissotriton vulgaris (assembly GCF_964263255.1). Classification (NCBI taxonomy): domain Eukaryota; kingdom Metazoa; phylum Chordata; class Amphibia; order Caudata; family Salamandridae; genus Lissotriton; species Lissotriton vulgaris. Next base: position 1,822,110,066 of record NC_141685.1, read on the forward strand.
GCAAGGGAAACGTTAATTCTGTTCATTTCATATCTGGCCGAGGCGCCCAAATACCAGAAATTATTTAAGACCACATAACGGATAACAATGTGGTCTGAGGGCAACGCGCTCACCTTTGGTCCCGGGGACTAATGTTCGAACCTTCTGTCACGTCGACAATAAAAAATACACAAACAATGTACATTTTGTTTTGGTGGCCAACATTCAAAAAATAAATTACTTTTTATACACTGCGTGGAAGATTCAACAATATACCCGTAATACATTGCAAGTGTTTTTGTTACTTGCAAACATATATATTTGCTTTTTATGGCTGCGTGCATGGGGTGGATGGGTGGGTGGATGGATGCGTGTGTTGGATGCGTGGGTGGGTGGGTGGATGCATGGGTGGGTGGATGCATGGATGAGTGGGTGGGTTGGTGGATGCGTGGATGGGTGTGTGGATGGATGCGTGGGTGGGTGGATGGATGCATCGATTAGTGGGTGGGTGGTGGGTGGATGCGTGGATGGGTAGGTGGATGGATGCGTGGGTGGATGGATGCATCGATGGGTGGATGGATGCATCGATGGGTGGGTGGGTGGGTGGATGCGTGGATGGATGCGTGGATTGATGCGTGGGTGGGTGGATGCCTGGATGGATGCGTGGGTGGGTGGGTGGATGGATGCGTGGATTGATGCGTGGGTGGGTGGATGGGTTGGATGCGTGGATGAGTGGGTGGATGCGTGGATGGGTGGGTGGGTGGGTGGATGGATGCGTGGGATGGATGCATGGGTGGGTGGGTGGGTGGGTGGGTGGATGCATGGGTGGGTGGATGCATGGATGAGTGGGTGGGTTGATGCGTGGATGGGTGTGTGGATGGATGCGTGGGTGGGTGGATGGGTGGGTGGATGGGTGGGTGGATGGGTGGATGGGTGTGTGGATGGATGCGTGGGCGAAGAAATATACCCAGCAAAGCATAAACGGAAGCAAATAATAGAAAGGATTTACGACCACTTATTATGTGATACAATTGTGACTTCGAGCACAAATGATGACGACCCTAAAAATGGACAAAATTTAAGAGCACAACGATGGTCTGAGGGCAAGGGCAACGCGGCCAACTTTGGTGCACGGGACTAATGTTATTACACCAAAGTTCTTTGAAGAACAGCAGTTAAGATCTGCTTATATACAAATTGCTCTGCTACTTGAATTAACGTTAATTCAGTTTATTTCATATCTTGCCGAGGGGCCAAAATACCAGGAATGTTTTAAGGCCACATAACGGATAACGATGTGCTCTGAGGGCAACGCGCTCACCTTTGGTCCTGGGGACTAATGTTCGAACCTCCTGTCACGTCGACAATAAAAAATACACAAACAATGTACATTTTGTTTTGATGGCCGACATTGAAAAAATAAATTACTTTTTATACACTGCAAACATCCGATAGAAAGCGAAGATTTGGCGTTGAGGTGAGGGGAGGGGGTAGGGGGGTAAGGGGGGGAGATGGGGGCCAGGGCTTAGAGGCGGGTTCTCGCAGGCGATTCCAAAGACCGCGTTGTTTTGCCATGCGACATGCTGTACTGCGGGGTAAAGTACGGCCCCATAGAAACCAATGGAATCGCGCTGCAATAGATTGCGCGGTGAAAACAGACGATGTAATGGACTCGGCGATCAAATAGATGCGGGGAAAAAGCGCGCGATGTAATTGTGCGCGATGGAACGTCATACATTCAATCGAAACACATCCTTGGTTTCAGAACTATGGCCCCATTAGGGCTAAATCAATCGGAGGAGCTTTATGTACATTTATAAATGAACTAAACTGACTTCTGCAAACTCCCGCCTGCCATGTACAATATTTTAATGATTTTGTCCCGTTTTAATTTACGTTCCCTCACTTTTTTCACCTTTGTTTCAAGCTCACTAATGAAAGTACAGAATTGGCTGTAATATATGATGATATGTGGAAACGCCCACTAGAGGGCTACATTTTTGTTGAATAACTGCATAAATATGTTGAATCGCCAATGTTATGCCCACTGGAGGGCCGTACTCCCATAGATAAAAAAACTTTCATGATAAATTTTGCATGAGAACCGACAATGGCCAATGGGGGACTATGAAAGAATAGATCGCCCCAAAAGATCCCTCAGCCCCTTGGTGCTTAGCATAGAGGTATACACATAATCAGTGTGCCCTTGTAATTAACTTAAGCAAGCATTATATCCCAACATAATGTCAAACTACGAGTCCCAGAATCCTAAGTATACTGGCAACATACCATGTGACACAGGGGGGCGTATCTGACAATGTTGTTTGTTTGTTGGTTCTTTAAAAATGTTGAGCTGCACTCAGTACACTGACTGTGAACAAGACAGCGGACGCTGTCGAAACGCGTTGGTTGCTATATTGTTTCTGAACCCCCGATGGATTTATGAATTAAATTAAGAAAACCTGCATCAAACTAGCGACTGAAGTCTGTTTCTTTCTGCGACTCCAACCCTCCCCTTCAGTGGGGAAATCCTGTTGAATATATATATATATATATATATATATATATATATATATATATATATATATATATATATATATATACATATATATATATATATACATATATATATATATATATATATATATATATGTATATATATATATATATATGTATATGTATACAGGGCCATGTTGAGTATTACAATCTATGCCAACTCCCACTCACAATATCCGTGAACCTTTAGTTCTCAACTCTAGAAGCAAAAATAGTTTTAGAATCAAATGAGTGATTAGATGAACTGTATAGGACAACAGCCTTTAGGAACAATGGGCGATTAGAGATATGTGATGTAACATTATTTCTGACTACGAATTGTTATTGCAAATTAATTGACTTATATAATCACATAATGGTTTATGAATGCGCTGAAAAGTACTAAAGATTGTACATAAATTGTATATACATGAATTGTTCTAGCGCCATTCTGACCACTATAAGATGGCCGCCATTCTCAATGATGAAATTGTATGACATGTGCCGTTTTTTATTTTTACTGCTTATACACGTGACAGGAAGTCACAATGATAGTTTTATTTAAAATTACCTTGAAAAAATGCGATGGTTTACACTGCCGAAGGCGGCAACGCCGAAACGCGTTTGTAACCCTTGTTATGCGGCAAAGTGATGAATTAAATGGCTATACCACGCTAAAGCGACTTGGAGTGCTCTTCGTTGATGCGAGTCCTGGGTACGAATGGACTGAAGTGTTTGGAAAGATGACGCGCATCCCACTGTGCGGCAAGAGGCACCCGTGATTAAGTGGAGCAGCGGTTGGTGGAAACCAGCGTCTAAAAAGTTAGATTACCATCTGGCCCTGCCGGAAAAGCGTGCATGCGAGTGTTTGGCACAGCCCGCATTGGACGAATATATCTAGCGCAAAACGGCACACCCGAGAAGGACAACTGAAAACCGTGGAGACTCGGAGATCGGAAAATCTGGAAAGGGTGAGTGACCGGGGCCTCATTACAATATTCCGGCATATCACGTCAAGTCTATGCGAGGGTAGGAGCCATTTAACGAAGTATTAACTCTGCAGCAAGATATGTTCACGGATACTGAGAGGGAGGAAGCGGCAGATTCACTGTTCGTACCACAAAAGGACACTAGAAAGAGAGATACCTTACCAGAGAAAACGGCGGCATCTAGCTCACTTGTGAAACTCTTTTCCACACTCGAAAAAACATACGAGAAAGAAATTCGTAAGTGGTGGGCAGCCAGCAGCTTACAGAAATATCTGGAAATGGGACGTGTCCCTAGGGGACTGAGAATCTTTATAGTCCCCTCGTATGAAAATCCGAATAATGAACTTTTACGAGAGTGGTCTGAGTTCATGAATGATGTGACAAAAGGAATGCTTAAATTACTTGTCAAACATGCATGGAATGACAGAGTAAAATTGCAGGATGAGATAAAGGAGATTGAAAATAAAATCAGTGGGGATAAGGACACGAAAAAAAGTGATGAATTACGTCAGCAATTGAAGCAAAGATTAGTTGACTATGAAAATACAATAAAGCGGAGGAAACAAAGTTTATATGAGATGAAAAGGACTACGCAAATGGACGGATACTGACATTTGGGAAGAAATATGATGCACCAAGGAAACCCCTACAACAGGGAAAATCTAAGAACAGGACCCCAGTGAGTACGGAGGAATCCGAGGTGTCTGAAGATGATTCATCTCGTACCAGAAGTACTGGTGGAAATAGAGGTGCTGAAGGTGGTGGGAACCTTACTGGTTCCGAGGAACAGCCATCCACATCTCCTCCAGAGACAGAACCTCAGTTTTTTCAGGAGTACAAACTCATAAGGGGACTGAGGCAAAGACCAGCGGCAACAACACACCCTCCAGAGGTAACAAGAGGAAAACGAGGAGGGGCAGGAAGGCCGCCCCAGGACGATCCACCCCAGTTGTGACAAGGAGCGCACGAGGGAACAAGTGGAAATGAGTGAGATACTACTGAAACAGAATACAATAGTCAATTTATCAGACAGGGAACTGTCTGAAGAAGAAGAAAGAATCCTACAATTAGGATTAACATTTTGTCCCACCCCAGCGTTTGACTATACACAGACACGTATCGATCTATTCAATTTCATCAGAAAAAAAAAGCTGCAAAAAATACATATGATACACCCAAAGAACACTGAGACACAAGGAAGAGATGAGAATGATCTTTTATACACATTGACAGGAGAACACTTGGGGGCAATCATTATGGCACAAACACTAGTAGAAGACTGTGGTGACCATGACTGGGATATGGAACCTACCCAAATGTTGGGAGAAAGTGGAATTGTTCAGCGAGGCTGCAAAAGCACCATGGTGATAAAATCCAAAACAAATCAGAGTACACCACATGATGGAATCGATACCTTCCAGGAGATCGTAATAGAGGAATTGAAAAAACTACACGAACAGAAATTCAATTGGAAGAGAAAAAATCTAAAGAAAGATGAATGGCAGATAATCAGGAGTCTAAAAGAAGACGAAAACATTGTAAACAAGCCCAGTGATAAGGGTGGGAATATCGTCATCCTCAGACGCAGTCAGTATGAGGATGAGGCTCTTTCACAATTGGGGAAAAAAGAACATAACGTTAAGACCAAGCATGAGAAATACCTGGAAAGTGTCACTTTGTTCAATGAACTGATTACCAAATTTAAAGATGAGGGGATCTTGGATTTTAAAGACTGGCAAAATCTGAAATGTGAACACCCTCAAATAGCGACATTTTACCACCTACCTAAGGTGCACAAGAGCAAAGTGTGGCCTCCTGGAAAACCAATAGTGTCCGCAAAGGACAGTCTACTTGAAAAGACTTCAATCTATATTGACAGTTTAATTTCTCCATTTGTAAAGGACCTCAGCTCCTACCTGAGAGATACGAAAGATTTTTTACGTATCATACAGGGGGTAAAATGGGAGGATGATAGGATTTTAATTACACTGGACATTACAAGTCTATACACATCGATTAGACATGAGAATGGTCTGTTTGCGGTGAAAAGTTTCTTGGAAAAGAGGGCTCTCAAATTTCGTAGGCACAACAGGATGCTAATTGAACTAACTGACTTCTGCCTGAGAAACAATATTTTTTTGTTCTCAGGACAACTGTATTTAGAACTCCAGGGAACCGCGATGGGCACGTGCTTCGCCCCCAGCTACGCAAATCTATTCGTCGGCTGGTGGGAGAAGCACGTGGCCTGGGCGGGGGAAAATGAGCGATGGCTGGATCATATTATACGGTGGACCCGCTATATAGACGACTTGTTCGTTGTATGGCGTGGTCCTCAGAGTGAGGCGGAGGATTACATCAAAGGTCTGAACATCAATGATCTAAATCTCCAATTCACGAGCAACATCAGCAGGAAGGAGGTCTTTTATTTAGACCTTCGAGTATATGTTGAGAATAATGCCATCCAAACTGAAGTATATCGGAAGCCCACATCGGGCAACACCATTTTACACTCAGGAAGTTATCATCCATGTAGTGTAATTAACAACATCCCCCTAGGAGAGTTCTTACGCATGAAGCGAAATTGCTCCACAGACGAGGAATTTGAGAAAGCACGAGGAGAGGCTAGAAAAAGATTTAGCCAGAGGGGATACTGCAAAGGAATCCTAGATCAGGCAGAAATGAAAAGCGATACAGTAGGAAGAACTGACCTACTGATTGATAAACCTAAAACAGGTGAATCCAAAATCAGAATGATCACAGGTTATTCCGAAAAATCAGCCGAAGTCTTCAACATTATGAAAAGAAATTGGAGAATCTTGAAGACAGACAGTGTGATAGGGCAGACATTGTCAGAATATCCCCTGATCTCATATAGAAGAGGGAACTCATTTAAGGACCATCTTGTGAACATCCACTATGAGTGTAAAAGTAGGAGGAAACCATCAGTAGTGGGTTTCTACCCTTGCATGAAATGCAAGGCGTGTAGAAACTCACATAAAGTAAAAGACTATCTGATACCTGGGAAAACAAACAAACAAAACACCAATATCCAAGTTGTTAAATTGCAACTCGGATTACACTGTATATTGCCTGGTGTGCCCCTGTGGGAGGAAGTACATAGGGAGCACAATCAAGCAGACCAAACTTAGAGTTCTCGAACACATGAGAGCCATCTCAACGAAAGACCAGAGCTATCCTGTAGCTCGGCATTTCGAAGAGATGCATAAAAGCAACAGTAAACTACTCACCTTCTTCATACTTGATCAATTGGTCAGAAATGAATGAGGTGGAGACTGGATAAAAAAATTACAAAATTTAGAATCCAGGTTCATTATCCTACTTCAAACCAAGGTCCCAGGAGGGATGAAGAATGAGGAAGAAATGTGGATCCACGTTTAATAAGTTGTCAAACAACTCTTGTATGGGGGGGATGACATCTGGAAAAAGAAAGAAAGAAATCTGTCTCCCAAATCCTAAGAGTTAACTTGATACTTACTATAACATTAGAATGCCCATTCAGGGCTTCATCATCAGGGCCACGTTGAGTGTTACAATCTATGCCAACTCCCACTCACAATATCCGTGAACCTTTTAGTACAGTTCTCAACTCTAGAAGCAAAAATAGTTTTGGAATCAAATGAGTGATTAAATGAACTGTATAGGACAACGGCCTTTAGGAACAATTGGCGACCAGAGATATGTGATATAACATTATATCTGACTACGAATTGTTATTGCAAATGAATTGACTAATATAATAACATAATGGTTTATGAATGCGCTGAAAAATACTAAAGATTGTACATAAATTGTATATACATGAATTGTTCTAGCGCGATTCTGACCACTATAAGATGGCCGCCATTCTCAATGATGAAATTGTATGACATGTGCCGTTTTTTATTTTTACTGCTTATACACGTGACAGGAAGTCACAATGAAAGTTTTATTTAAAATTACCTTGAAAAAATGCGATGGTTTACACTGACGAAGGCGGCAAGGCTGAAACGCGTTTGTAACCCTTTGTAATGCGACAGAGCGATGAATGAAATGGCTATACCATGCTAAAGCGACTTGGAGTGCTCTTTCTTTGAGGCGAGTCCTGGGTACGAAGGAACTGAAGTGTTTGGAAATATATATATATATATATATACAGCGACGGCTCGTGGAGGGAGTTACGGTGGGGCAGGAGGGCGGGGAGGGGGAGGGGCAGGGCGGAGGTTGCTAAAAACCGGCATATGGATAATTGCAGGTAAGTAAACAATTTAATTAATAAAACGAATTTCGGAGTGCGCCTTGCATCGCAAAATGCAATGCAGTGCGAGCTACGAAATTCGTTTTATTAATTAAATTGTTTACTTACCTGCAATTATCCATATGCCGGTTTTTAGCAACCTCCGCCCTGCCCCTCCCCCTCCCCGCCCTCCTGCCCCACCGTAACTCCCTCCACGAGCCGTCGCTGTATATATATATTCCAAATGAAGGGTGCCCCAAGATGAGAAGCCACACACGTGTGTGTTTAAAAGCCTTCTTTAATGGTGAGTAGCAGGGAAAAACAGCATCACTTCCACAGCGCAATATACACCAAACATGTTTCGGGCTTCCTAGCCCTTGTTCACTGGTAAACCATGGAGTCACTGCTGCAATCTCACGCTGCATTAGCAGCGATTGATTATAGTCCTGCCAAGTGGACGTGCTCCGCACTAGCATTCTGGTCTTGGTAGTCTGCGAGTTCGTAAAATCCCTATTGGAATGCGGTCATGACTACAAAATAATTTCAATCCTTTGGTAGGTTGCGTGTAGTGAGCAAGGCTGGGTCCCTGCTCGTGTCTCTCTCACCATCACGGCCACACCGTTCCATGGACGCCGCACTCTTCCCGACGTACTGGAGCTGCACTTCTACAGCTGACAAAGGTGGAAACATAGTCCTGTGGGACAAGGAACTATATAGAGTAGAAGCATTCAGACAGTTAGATGATTCTGATTGTTACGAATTGAGTGATGGTGTGAAAGTGCTTAAAATCAATAATGATTATAAAGGTGACCTTGTAAGATGGCAAAGGGAGGGTTTGATGACTAAACATGAATACATGTTTTACATAAAGAACATCCAGTCTTAACCATGTTTTATCTTATCCCGAAGGTCCATAAAGGCCTCAATCCACTTCAAGGAAGACCGATTATATCTGCTATTAATAGCACTTTTGAGAATACATCTAAGTATGTAGATTTCTACCTACAGGAATTTGTCAGCACTTTACCAACTTTTTTACAAGACTCCAACAGAGACTTTTTATCTAAATTCAGTACTGTGCAATGGACTGAGGACTTGATGTTTTTAACACTTGATATAGCCTCACTGTATACCAGCATCAAACATAACAAGGGTCTCCGAGCAACAGAGTACTTTCTCCAAAGGAGAGAAGTAGGAATGTATAAACATAACAAGATGCTCATTGAGATGATCAAGAAATGACTATTTAACAATGTTTTTATGTTTGATGTCAAATTATACAAGCAGAAACAGGGCGTGGCCATGGGGGCATGCTTCTCCCCCAGTTATGCATGTTTACATGTAGGCTGGTGGGAGGAGCATGTCCTCCGACACCAGCACAGGGCATTTTTTGATTTGCATGTGGTGCATATGTAGTATTACATAGATCATGTTTTAATTGTGTGGAGGGGATAGTGAGGAAGAGGCGAGAAGATTTGTTGAACTGATTAATGATAATGAGCTCAACCTCACTTTCACTTCCAACATCAGTGCTGTTTCCACAAACTTTCTGGATATTCAAATCGTTGTCCAGAATTGCCACATAGAAACTAGCCTGTATCAAAATCCCACGGCGGGTAACATATTACATCATGCGTCTAGTTTCCACCCACACCATACCATAGCGAGTCCTCCTTATGGGGAATATTTGCGAATACGCAGGGCATGCAGCAGTGAAAAGGCTTTGAAAGAATCCCAAGAGAAAGCCAAATGTAGATAATTGGAACAGGGTTACAATGCACCCCTGTTGGATCTAGCAATGCAAAAAGCAAATGTTAAGGATAGATCATCATTGCTGAAAGAGAAAAGTCCCATTTCCGGTGGAGGAACTAATGTAATTCTTACAACTGATATCACCGTTCCCGGGATTAACATGCCCGAAACCTCATGTAGGTTTATTTCTACTTATAGTAGCCAGTCCAATACCATAAGGAAGATTATTAATTCTCAATGGCCAATAGTTTTAACTGATAGAGTGCTTAATGCGGTTTTATCTTCTAAACCCAATTTTACGTACCGAAAGGCACATTCCATGAGAAGTGATCTGGTTAAGACGAGTCCTGAGTTATACAATAAAGATATTTGGCTTTCACCTAAGAAAGGGTTTTTTAAGTGCCTGTAGATTTGGGATCAGTACCATATTTTACAAGAATGCATTCTGTGATGAGTTGATTAAGATACAAGGACATTTTACATGTAAAACAGATTATGCTGTGTAGGTTCTCTCCTGCATATGTGGTCTCCGATATGTAGGGAGAACGAAACTCCAGGTGCATGCTCGGATACTACAGCACTTGAGAGCAACCGTGAACTCAGATCCCTCCTATCCGGTTGCAAGGCATGTTAAGACAGAACATGATAATAATCTTAATGTCTTGCAATACTTTATAATTGATAGTATTCCTCACAATAAAAGAGGAGGTAACCAAATATATTCTAGAGCTTGACACTAAGGCTCCTAGAGGACTCAATATTTGTGAGGATTTACATCATTACCTCTAAATTAGTTATGATCCCCTCAAGTAGTGGAATTGGCCTTTCAATCTTTTTACGACTGGGTACGTTACAACAGCAGTTAGAGTAACATCGACTTCGGAATTTAATAATAATTTTAGATAATTTTTGTACTGTAGTTTTAAGATATTTATTGTGGGTTTAGTTTTTTATCTCCATCCGGTGTACTGTATTTATGTGTTTTATCATGAATTTGTATTTTATGAATTTATGGTTTTATACTATTTATTGGTGCCATTTGCACAGGTATTTTTTGACCCTTTTCTGTTCTCTTGACATATTAGTCCAATGTCTAGCCGTCCTTGGAATATAGAAAACTTCTTTCCCCTTGATCATTGGTCTAATTGTGATGATTATAAGGTACACACGGCTGTCTGAACCTTAAACTGTTATGACCACAAGAACTCTGTGGGATTGATATAGGAGTTAACCAATATATTTTTTTCCCTGCGGGCAATTTCCCATTATTCTAAAATAGTTCTAGTAGAGAACTGTAATTTCCCGGCCGGGAATACACAAGCACTTTATTTTTGAGCACTTCACACATAGCACTTTAGTCTGTCATAAATATGACTTGGTTATAAAGGAGTCATATAAGCATATAGACTGACTAGACAATTGCAAAAATGTTAATTTATACACATTATGGCAGATAATTCATAAATGAGAATAATTTAATCAACTTGAATTGTGCAGTAAGACTTAAATTGAAATTAAAATGTGCTTAAGATTGAATTCATATGTAGCAAAAAAAAATGTTTTAATGTTGTATTAATTTCGGTTTGTCTGTATTGATACAGTTATAGGAAATCTATATTTACTTTGCAAAAGAAAATAGCAAATTATGTGTTTCAACATTTGTTAGATGTATTAGAACGTTCAAAACAAATGTTTGGATTTGAGCCACACATGCTAGTCTGTCTTCTGGTATTTTCCAAGGCTATAAGTCTTTTTACCATGTTGTTAAAAGGTCACATGACAGCTGTATCACTCATTGGTTGTTACCTGTTTAAAAAACTGTTTGGAATTAATCACTTTTATCTGGTGAGCAAGGCGACTGGGTTCGCCAAAACGCGTCAGATTGAGGCACTTACGATTCACTTCTTAATTAACATCTTCCTCACAAGATTGCGTACCATAACCACCACATGGCAAATGCCTTTACGGCTACTTTCATATTGCCATCTCCTTTTGACCATTTTGAATATGTCTAAGACTCGCAGATGTATTGCTTAGAAAACCATCTTCCAAGCCACATCTTTTCTGCACACCTGTGTCATTCTATGGCCTCGGCGAATAGTAGCCTTCCTAGCCACAGCACGTACAGAATCCTCAGACTCGTGCAGTGTGATGCGCTTGTTGCTTCTTTCCAACTTACATCAGAAAGTATTTTGCTTCATATACCAGAAGTAACCATCTTGCTGAGTATGCGCATCCAAGCACTCACTTGCCGTAAGTCTTAAGGTTTTTCCTGAAGTGCGGTTGTGCCATTGCGTGCTCCACTGTATATTCACAGGGCCTCATTAATAATGTTTTAACATAGGGCAGTGCCCCAGGCCTTCCTGCTTTGCTGCCCTACAGTAAAAGGTGCTGCACATTCCTGTCCTTTTCCCCTTTGCTGAAGCACAATGGGCTGCCGTGCACCACCACAGGCATCTTTGCACCATGGTGCAAGGGTGCCTGCATTGAGGGGACGATTGTTTTTGTGCCGGAAGGGAAATCTTCCTGCACAAAAACAATCACTAGAGGCTTTTTTTAATTTTCTATATGTGCTGCATAATGAAAAACGAGGCAAAATAAAGATATTTCTCCTCGTTGTGCCTCACTTACGCCTCCCCTGGAGATGTTTAAGTTTTTGGTGCTGCCTCCGGTTTACGATTTCTGTAACTTCCATAAATATAGGGCAGTGTCAAAATGCCATGGAGGTTGCTTGGAAAGCCCCCAACAACACCTATTGCACACACCTTTAGGGTAGAAAACTGTGTTAAATGGTACAATATTTACGAGGCAGCATTACGCTAAAACAAGCATTGACAATGCCAATTGGCCTGGGCATTTTCATTATTTTAGTGCTGTAGTTGCTATTATAAATATATTAATATACCATTAACATAGGTAGGAATGAAGTGGGAATTATAGTGTAAAACGGGTGGAAACTAAAGCCATTGGATAACTCAAATGTAAAGGACGGCAGTCTTCCCTTTTGCAAGGAGCAAATTGGACACAAACTACTGGGGACTACCATGACAATGTGTGATTTTTGAGACTAACCAAATATTTTTGCAGTTATCCAATGTTTTTTTTTCATTGAGGGCCTGGCAGCTTTGCCAATGCTTTTTTATTTTAAGTGTGTTCAGCCCGTTGGAATAAGTCACTTTTGTCTATTTATTTTTGTAAATCATCAAGGATTGAAACATGCTTTAGTTTGCTTTCAGCCTTGATGTAGTGCGACTCGCATGCAAAAGATCCTCATTTAAAGTAACCACGTTTTCGTTACTGAGAGAGAACAGTATTTGGATCATTAAAACAGATTTTTCTTTTGTAATTCTTTATGCTCATGGTACTGCCCCCGCCCGTGCCTTTATTCCTTAAGTCCTTTAAAGTAAAGCAAGCTATTATTGGCCACTTTATGGCTCTATTTTTTGCATTTTGATTTAAATAAAATGGAATAGCTCTGGCATGTACAGTGGGCGGTCGATTTGTGCCCAGACACAAATATTACCATTAGCTGATGGGCATTGAGCTAACATAAGTGGCAGGGCCCTCGTCAGGAGCCCACTGCAGCTTGCACCACGCATTGCCCCTCCCATCGCTGCAGGTGACAATACTAACACAACGTAGCGTAAAACGGGGCATACAAAACCTGCAGGTAAATGTCAATGTTGTGCTCTAGCGAATCTAGCGAAATACCTAAGCACGTCTGCCCAGCATTTCAAAGTTAAAGCAAGGTGCAGCTCCTACCCCCTCCCCCCGTTGCAATGCATACTTCTTAGTTTGTCGTGGCAATGCACCATAAAAGCAAAAGAGGCTGATGCTTCGAAGTGTCTTGCCAAGAAATGTGTGTGATGCGGGCAGCCAGCAGATGCAGTACCTCCAAGCCCAATGTTTTCATACATTCAACAACGTGTAATGAAAATATGTTTCTGCTAATCATGTATGCCTGCACTTGTATTTCTAATCACGCTAAATGAGAGTTGGAGGGGTGACGATGCATTGATTGGGTATGTAGATTATATTTGGGGGGACGTGCCTACGCTTTTTTTGTCTCCTAGACTAGTCTAGTCCCGCCCATGCAATAGATCTGCCGTCATAGGGGACAGTGAGGGGAGGAGCAGTTATTGAGTGAGAACCTATAGTGGCTTATGGCAGAATACCAAAACCATACTCGTGGGCGGTAATACAAAATGAACAGTAATGTATAATGTCTCTGAAACTCATTTCTAGAGCGATACCCTCAAAGACAGTCTGTGTCCCGTAAACATGTCCAATGAATGTACCCCCTTTTGCGGGATGGGAAAACCGTTGTTTATACAGGAAGAAGGAGGCAGTTATTTGTTCCTGGGACCTGACTCGCACTTCATACAGCAAGCATATCTGTGCTTTGCCGCCACACCCTGCCCCTATATAAATCATTTGTGCTCGTGGCATCTCTTCAGCCATTGCTAGGCTACCCCTGCTGTGAACCCGGGCTGCTACCTCATCCTGCCCATGCACATGGAGCCATTCCTTTACATGTGGTTATCCTCAGTCTACTCACCTTGTCTGCCCACGATTTCAGCCACATGCTCAGAGCTGGGCACCGGCACGCACTCGGTCATGTTGACGCTCTTCTTCCAACTAGGGAGGAAAGTGACGATCAGGAGAGAAACTGGGGAGGGGTGGAAATAATGGGGCGCAATGCTGTAATAAGTTGGCAGGGACGAGACTTCCTTTCGGCCGGCCCTCCGCTCTGTAAAGTGGTGACATGAGCGCAGGAGTCCTGGTTGCTAGGCGACCCTCCGGCTGCAGCACGGCTCCTCTCCTTAGCGAACCCGGTCTGGAGTTTTGTCACCCATGCCTTACATCGGACGCATGTGAGACAAAGAGTGCCAAATCACCCGCCAATGAAATTGCAAACAAGCATTAAAAATGCAATCGGACTTGTATTTTCACGAGACCGATTGCATTTTAAACGGCAGTGTGCACCTGAAAGGACGCACGAACTAGAGAGGGTGGGGGAAGGGTGGCCGTCTAAGAAGTTACTGACTGTGGGAGGGAACAGGGAGAGGTAAGGAAACAAAACAGTTTTTTAAGTAATAGGGCAGATAGTCGTGGAAGGACAAAAATGTCATCATGGCAGTCAGGAGGCGGGACTAAGAAACCAAGCACCAATCACAATGTAGTATTTGTGATTAAAGCCAATCAAAAAGATTATAGTATAGTGTATACAGCATCTCTCTGACGAGACAGCGCATGCGCCGCCTAGTCCGAGACCTAAAAAGTGGCTTAGTGCTGCCTCGCATATATGGAGCAAGCTCCTGCGCCACAGGAAAATTACGAAAAGTGACATTCCGATGGCGCAAGGGGCTTCATAAATGTGGCCCACAATGTGCATTATTGTATGCTTTTACATGGCCCAGTGACACGAGAAATATCACATATTATTTACTCTGCAGAGAACCTCGTGTTTAAAGTTTTTTAATTGTACTGTACTGTTTCTATTCTGCCGCAGTTCCAAGAGCAAACACTTCCTATAAAATGTTTTCAAAGTGTTTTTTTCATATTTTAATATCTGAGAGCGCTCAATATTGTGCACACTGCAAATGTCTTGTTAGGGTTTCCTGAAGGCCATATAAGCAATGTTCTTTCTTTCCGATATATTTGATCGGGCAGTTTCGCCTACTGCTTGATAATGTTAACTCATTCCTACCTGCAAATATTTTGTTCACAGTACATTTCTTCAGCTATTCCTATGAAGTGATTTCAAAATACGAAACAGAGGGGCAAATGTACAACAAACTAACACAGCAGAGTGCAGCAAGTCATTTTGCTACACCGTGCTGCATTAGTTTGGAAAGCATAGAGCTGCAACATATTTACAACAATATGTTGCATCTATGTGCTTCCCTTGTGCCGGTGCACAAACTGCTGCCATGCCCCGATGCAGGCACCCTTTCACCATGGTGCAAGGATGCCTGCATCGTGGGGAGATTGTTTTTGTTCAGAAATGGTTCCCTTCCTTCAAAAAAACAATCTGAAAAGCCATTTTTCAACTGCATTAGCACACATAGAAGTTGAAAAACAAAAAGCATTCTTTCAATGTTTGTGTGCAGGAAGGGAACCCTTCCGGGACATAAACAATAATTAGAGGTGATTTCCTCTTTCAAAGTGTGCTGCCAGCACGCATAGAAACAGGAAACAGGAAACAGGAAAATAGGGAGAATTTAATACATTTCTCCTCGTTGCGACTCCCTACACCTCCCCTGGGGAGGCGTAGCATTCACACGCATTTGAATCAAATGTCTCGTTCCATGTGTGTTGCATGGGAACACCCACAGCAACACCCATGGAACGCCCCTTTCACGCAAAGTGCTGCGTGGTAAGTGGCCATATATACAAGGACAGGAAAAGCCACGCAGGGTGGCTTTTCCTGTCCTTGTAACTATGGGGCAGTGTATTGCGTTGCCAGTGCGTCACAAAAGGAACGTACTGGCAGCGCAAGGGGCTTGTAAATCTGCCCCAGGGTTTATCTCAATGCTACATTATTTTATGTTTCACTCTAAAAATAATGTAGTGCTTTTTCCAGCAGGGGTCACTATTGCACAAGTTATTCACAACACTGCTCAATAAATATAAAAACGCTACTCAACCTCTACCTACCAGTATACTGTTTGGTCAAATTGACATTCATATCCATGTTGGTAGAACTCCCATGGAAACTTGTAGTGGGTTATGATGACCGCAGGACAGAAAGATAGCTACTTAGACTTTTTAAGAGTGTTGAAAAAGGATCAGGTCAAGCTGATAAGACTGGTTTGTAGACATTACTGTAAAAAACCCAATTGTCATTTTAAAGAATTCCTATCTCTTATGCTCACAGAAAGCACGTTTTACCAGTAGTATGATGGTGTTAACATTTTACTGGGAAAAAAAATCTTTCTATATACTTATGTGCTGTATTTAAAAACAATAATTCACACATATGTCTATATACATAATGCATAAGACTAGACAAAAAAAGTCCATAAAAACAAATAACCGAGGTAGATTGTCTTATTATTAACTTAATTTCCTTGCAGGCCTGCTTACCGCCTCCCACAGATCTCCTTGCTCTAACTTGCACAAGCGTAGAAGGATCCTCAGTAATGACGCTACTGAGGGGCATATTTACAATGAAGTGAAGGATTGCAGCATTAGCCTTCCTGGCTTAACGCCGCACTCCGTCACTTCAGAAACACAGGGCTGCACCTTATTTACAACAATATGGTGCAGCCCTGCATTTCCCCCTGTGCTGGCGCTAAACTTAGCAGCCTAGCGCCAATGTAGGAGCACCTGCGCCATAGTGCAAGGTTGTTTGCGTTAAGTGGCTTAACGATGCCCTGTAAATAAGGCAAAGTCCCTATCGCCATTGCATCTTCACTGAAAGTGACATGTGGTAGCAATAGGGGCTCGTAAATATGCCCCTAAGTGCGGCGTGGTGCAACATTTTGCAAAACAGGAAGGAGGGTTGATATTCAAAGTAAAATACATAATTTTCGTATTTTTACACTGCTGTTCCGGCCAGTGTAGGTACTGAGTTAATTGGAGAGGGAGAGCCTTTTTTAGCAATGGTGAAATCTTATAATGGGAGAGTATCAGCAATTCTGAGCAGTAAACAGGTACTGTGCTATAGTTGGTACCAAAACTTCTTTATTAGCATTACAAGCACTGGTTGCCGCCAGCAGGCTCCAGTAATTCTTAGCTTTATCTTGAACAATGCCCGTTACCTCCAATACACATGCCCAGGGAGAGATGGCACGTAGCTTCCCTCCCCCTTTAAGTTTTGGCGGGGGCGTTCCGGCCCTGATAGTCAATTCACAGAAATTAAACCTCAGTGGTAAGCACTTACAAATATACACATAGCTGGTGCCCCAGTAGAAGCTCCACTTCTGTAAAGGACAAATGATCCCAACTTCACCTCTGTAAAGGACAAATGATCCCAATTTACTGGGCTTGGTGAAGGCAAAGAAAGTGTGCACTCTCCACAATTCTACATTGAAATGATCTGAAATCCTTGGTAAGTTGAATGATTCATTGAACTATCGGAGTGCAAACTGTAATGACTGTGATGAGTGGGCTCTCTCATGGCCTCTTCCAGTGAGAACAGAGTCTATAGTTCTTCCTTTGAATGACCACAAATATTTAAATGTGCGAAATACCCTGAAGCTCTGCCTGAAGCTCTGCTCCGCCTCTTGGGGCCCGCCCCTTTCATATTAGTAGTAAGCTATGCTCTTCCCAGCTTTAGCCGAAATGATGGAAAGTTTACCTAAAGGCCTGCACGTTTTCAATGATTTTGGTGATGCGTTCTTGAAACCGAAGAAAATAAGGATATCTCCAACAAACAAAGAAAAACTGACTTCAAACAATTAAGAGGAAGTACTCCTGTTTGTTAGAGATTTACCTCTTTGTAGTCTCATTGTCTTCTCTATCCGAGGATACACTTTATCACATAAGGTTAATTTCAGGCCTTGGAAGGAGGTGGTCCCAGGGGCTTGAAACTGCTCCACGACAGAAGTCTGGCCCCCCTCCATTTAAAAAATAGAGCCTTGGGGAGGTAGTGGTCCTCAGTGCTCAAAAAGCCCAATCCTTGCAGCCCTCCTTCAATATATTAAATTAAGCTCCAGGGAGGTGGTGGTCCCTAGAGCTGAAAATACAGTAGGAACGGGGGCCTGTGTGCACCCCTCATTCTCTTTTTTATGCCCACATGCCCCTGGTAACTGGTGCACTCAAGGGATTTAGTGTAAACAAGCACTGAGTGTGAGTCCCAAAATGGATGCCAACACTTCCTGGTTGAAGTGTTGGCAGCCAATCAGATTTCAGTACTGGGACTTTCGGATCCACAGAGTATCTGCCCCTTAGATGTAAAAATGTGTTTTTCATTTAATATCTCTAAAACTATGCAACAGATTTACATCAAATCACAAAAAGCACTCTTTGTGGACCAAGAGCTACCTTTCTGCTAAATTTAGTGGAATTTCGCCCAACAGTTCGGGCTGTAGTCGTGGACAAAATCCCTATAGTAATAAAAATGGGGAAAATATGTTTTGGGACCCCCCTTTTTCTTGGCCCCCTTTTGATGGATCACTCTGAAGCTTTGAATACTGCAACTGAACTGAGCATCATATTAGTTTTGAAAAATTTGTGTGTGTAAAAGATTTCAGGGATGTTATTTTTAGGAAACTAAATAAAAAATATATTAGAAATTCAATGAAAAAAACAAAGGTTACAGGGACATTATAGTTAGGCTCACGTTTTACTCGTACAAACTCAGTGAAATTCAGCAGTTATAGTTAGCAGAGCTATCTCTAACATGCGGTCCCATTATGCACTGCTTATGACATGACATATTAAATCACTCTTGGCATGGTCAATGACATCACTGATGACATCTCCAATTACATCACTGATGACATCATCCAGTGACTGTAAGTGTTTTAAAAACGTTTGAGTGTTATATATATATTGGGGTAATGGTGATTCAATGGGTGTATGAGTGCCTGTATGGATGATTCAGTGGGCGTTTGACTGACCGTGTACTTGAGTGATTTCGTTTTTCAGTGAAGGTATGGGTGATTATTGGTTCTGTTAATGTCTGTATCAGTCTGTCAGTTGGTGTCTAAGTGGCTATATGGGTTTGTGAGTGGGTACGTGACTGACTGTATGGGTGAGTGACTGGTTGCCTGAGTACCTGTATGGTTGTCTGAATGTATGTGTGGGTGGGTGGGGTGTGTGTGACTGCCTGTATAGACAAATGAGTTGGTGAGTCAGTGGTTATAAGAGTTAAAGAGTGCATGTGTGAGGGGCTGTATGGGTGAGTGAGTGAATGTGTGTATGGTGGTGTGATTGAATGAGTGCAAAAGCCAACCAGAACAAGTATAAAATCCATAAGACATGGAGCGAACTGGAACCCCTAGGTTTAACAATCCTAAATGGAAACATGGAGGGAGACATACCCGCCAAAACCACTTTTTCTAGTGGTAAAAAGAACTCCACAATTGATTTTACCCTAACAAGTAACAAACTAAAAAAGAACATAGACCATTTTGGAATACAAACTCGACCGGAGAGTGATCATTTCCCACAAGAGACCACAATGAGGAAAAATATCGAAGAGAAAACACAAATAGAATTTCTCACCGCAATCCCGGAAATATACAAACTGAAGAAAATCAAAAGCAAGGGTCCTGTAAAAAAGGAGATAATGGACTCAGTATTGGAACATGAAATTTATATGAAGTTCATTGAAAATCAATCACCCACAACAAAATGGGAGAATTTACATAAATTTGTGTTAGGAAAATTCTCGGTAAACACACCAGTAATGTATGGACACAAAGCAAATAAAGAGCCGTGGTATAACACTAAATTAAGAGATAAGAAAAGGGAAATTGCGAAAAAATTAAGAATAAAGGCTGCAGAAAAAAGGTTAGGAAAAGAAGTAGATAACAACGATATACAAAAAATGAGGAAAGAATATAAAGTGGATTGCAGAAAAGCGAAAAAATCGCACACAGAGGAAATCTGGGAAGATCTTTTAAGAACAAGTAAGCTACCAAATAGTGGAGAATTTTGGAACATAATTAATAAATTATCGAAAGGAGCTGGTGGTCACCACAACATAGGAATAAGCGAAACAACATGGGCCGCTTATATTGACAATCTATACAACACGAAGTAGTGTGGCTCACTGGTTAGAGGCGGCAGACCCGAGAGCAGAGGACGGCCCGGGACCAGGGTTCGATTCCCGACGCGGCAGGTTTCTGGACCAGGGTCAGCGGACTCGATAATTCTCTTGCCTCGGTGCCCACTCTGATCAGCGATCACACTTGGCAACTCTGGGCATTAGCTTGCCTCATCTTCACTAACGGCCCCACCAGACCGCCGGGGATGCCTGGTCTCACCCTGGAGATACCCACTAAGGGACCATCTCTCAGGGAAGCCAGGAAGGGTTTCGCAGCGGTCGAAGCGCGGAGATACTCCTCCGGGAGTCGATCCTAGCGCTATATAAACCTGCAATTAATTAACTAATTAATCTATAGTTACCCAAATAATAAAGAAATATCTAAAACCCCCAAAAAAAAGTCAAGATCAAAAAGAAACAGTTTTTGGACAAAGGAAAAATGACCAGCAAGAAAGCACTGACCAAGAGGAACAAGCACCTCTGACAACTATCAAACAATTAACCGCACTAATAAGAAAAATGAAAGCGGAAGGAGCAGCTGGCCCAAATGGAATGCCAAATGCCTTATTCAAATATGACCCCGATTTCTGGGCAAAATACCTGACACCACTATTTAATTACGTTCATAAAGAAAAAAAGACTCCACTGTCCTGGCAAGGAAACATCTTCCACCCAATACACAAAAGTGGATGCAGAATGGAACCCGATAATTATAGATGAATAGCTTTAATTGACGTGGAGGCAAAGCTTTTTTCATCTTGTATATTGACTCTACTACGACAATGGATAAATGACAATAAAATAGTACCCAAATTCCAAACTGGTTTTAGGGAAGGCTTGGGCTGCTTAACCAATCTTTCAGCCTTGTCATTATTAATCGAAGGAGCAGGCAAAAGGAAGACCGGATTAATAGCCTGCTACATAGACCTGAAATCCGCCTTCGACCGAGTTCCAAGAAAACGCCTATGGAAAAAACTGGATCTTTGGGGTCTTCCGCCGTCATTAACGGGAAACAATAATGGCACTATATAGCGGAACATGGGCAAAAGTAAAGCTGGGAGATGGAAGAAGAATATCCGCAGAATTAAAAATAACAAATGGCCTCAAACAGGGCTGCGTGCTCTCTCCAAGCCTTTTTAATATATATCTGGCAGATTAAAGACCAACTCAAGAACGTGAACGGACACCTGCCAAAAATGGCTAATGAAAGCATCCAGTTCCTTCAATATGCGGACGATATTGTAGTCTTAAGCCAAACACCGATAGGCCTACAAAGAACAATATCCGAATTAACAGATTATTTCGACAGAGAAGGCCTGGAATTAAACACCAAAAAAACAAAAGTGGTGAGATTGGCGGGCTCTAGCAGACGATCTTTCAAGTGGTACACAAAAGGCAAACACATCGAGGAAACAACTGCTTACAAATATCTGGGGGTTACAATAAGTAAAAACATGTCCCTTTTAGACCAAAAAAGAATCATCGCTGCAAAAGCACAATCACTGAGCTTTGCGTATAGAGTCCTCCAAAAGAAACTGCAATGTCCATCATACGACCACCTGCTAAAAGTAATGGCAGCCCAAGTTTTACCATCCCTCTCATATGGACTGGAAATATGGCATGGGAAAGAAGCAGCCATTTTAAACAACCTCCAGACAAAAATATACAAATCCGTGTTTCATCTATACAAAGGATCAGCCCCGGCACAAATAAGGCTGGAATTTGGCTTTCTAAATCAAATATATCAAAGGAAAGCAGCCCTAGTGAAATGGTTCTGGAAATTGAGATCGGCGGAAACAGGATCTTTTAATAACTTATGTTGGCAAGAAATTAAAAAACAATATGACCAACTGGAACCCAACTCATGGGGTGATGATCTGCGAGCGTCACTAGAAACCCTCAAAATAGAGGAGATCTGGAATAGTCAACCAGAAGAATCATCCTTTAAAAAGATTTGCAAGCTAAATGCAAAAGCTCTATCTTTGATAGAAGATAAAAAGACATTGGCCAAACGGCGACATGCATGGACCATTCTAAACTCGTACAAATGATTAAAACCACAACCCTGCCTCGTGGCACACTTCCGGCTATCTTTAAAAACAAAATTTATGGCCCTCAGAATGGGTGACCATTTCTCAAAAGACTTGATCCCGTCATGGAAGGACACACACCAGGGACCAAGTGAGACCTTGTGCCACCTCCTGTGTACATGTGAGTCCTCCAAAGAAAAGAGGAAAACTTTACTGAAACCAATTTTTAATATGTTACAAATCCGTACCTGCAGGCAAGCTGTTACCAGCTGGATGGGAGCAGGTTCAAACATCCTAATATGCCGCGGGGTAAAATTCATGAACTTTGTAGAGACTCAGTTTCAAAAAGCAGAAACAGACTACAGATAGGGTCTGGAATAAAGTGTCTAATTAAAGAATGAGAAAACATATTTTAACTAAATGAATTTTTAACCTCTTGATATTTTAATTGAAATTTTGTATATGTATGCTTTATGGTTGTGACAAACCAAATAAAGTAAAAGTTTGACTGAGTGCATGTGTCAGTGCTATATGAGTGAGTTATTGGGTATGTGAAAGGTAGTATAGGTGAGTGATTGAGTATATTAGTGACTATGGGTGAGTGAGTGAATATGAGAGTGTCTAAATGGGTAAGTGCGTGTTTGTGTCAGTCACTGTATAGGTGAGTGAGTGTGTGTTAGTATCAGTATGAGTAAGTAAGTGTGTGTGTGTGTGTGTGTAGCTGTATGGGTGATTAAGTGGCTGTGTGTGATTCACTGTATGTGTAAGTGAGTGTTTGTGTTAGTAACTTTATAGGTGAGTGAGTGTGTGTTAGTATCTGTATGAGTAAGTAAATGGGTGTGTGCGTGTAGCTGTATGGGTGAGTGGATGTCTGATTGACTGTATGGGTGAGTCACTAGGTGTGTGAGTAGATATATGGATGGCTGACTCAGTATGTGAGTGGCTATCTGGGTATATGAGTGGCTATGTCAGTTGTTGTATTAATGAATGAGTGGGTGTATGAGTGGCTGTATGGATCAGTGAGTGGATGTGTGTGTAGATCTATGATTCAGTGTGTGGGTGTGTAAGTACTGGTATGGGTCTGTGAATGTTGGGATTGGGTGTATGAAAGGTTCTATGGGGTGTGAGTGGGTGTGTCAGTGATTCTGTGCATGATGTCATCAATGATACAATTTGAGAAGTAATAAGTGATGTCATCAGTGATGTCACTTACCATGTCATGAATGATGTAATATGTGAGGCCATAAGCAGTGCATTGCGGAGGTGCGAGTTATTGTTAACTCAGCTAAATATAATTGCTGAATTTCACAAGTTTTGTACAAGTGAAACCTAAGCCTAAGTATAATTTCCCTGTTACCTTTGCTTTTTACTGTGAATGTGTAAGATTTTTTAAAATGCTGATTCCTAACTAAAACGTCCCTGTAACCTTTGATTTCTTGCAGTGAATGTCTATGTTTTTTAAACTAGTAATCACATTTGCAGAATGATGGAGAAAGGGGGTGCGGACTCTGACAAGCTCCCAGCAATCCCGCTGTCTGGGACTTATTGGAGATAACAGAAGAGGTTCTTGGCCCTCAAGCATCCCCCAAACAGCAGTATGCCAGGAGGCGTATTTGCAGAGTGGTGTAGAAAGGATGTGTGACCTTCGCCACCTCTCAGCAATCCCGCTCTGCGGGAATTACAGGAGTTAACAGGAGGGATTTCTGGCCCCCAAGGACCCTCAGAAGGAAAAGGGACTTCATCCCCTAACAAGTAGTGCTCCAGGACGTGCATTTGCTGATTGGTGGAGAAAGGGGGTATAGCCTTCAAAGACCTTTCAGCATTCCCACTGGATTTGCTGAAGGTACCAGGAGGTCTTGTTGGCCCCCTAAGAACCCTCAGTAGCCAAAGGAACTTCATCCCCCAACCAACAGTGCACCAAGAGGCACGTTTGCAAAGTGGTGAAGAAAGGGGGTGGGGCCTCTGGCGACCTGCTGGTCTTTAATAAAAACAAATTCTTCTGGAATGGGGTGCCATGTGGCCCCTCTTCCCTGGGCCCGGCATTTTTAATGTAAATTATTTTTTAAGTAAAAGGGAGAGGAGCCTCATGGGTTGATTTCAGCCCTGGGGACCGCATGCTCCAGGGCCTGGCCTCTCTTTTAATTTTTTAAAATAATTATTGGGAGAGGGGCCGGGTGGCTCCCCCCTCTCAGGCTGATTTCTGCCCCGGGTACCCCATGTCCCAGGGCCCGGCCTCCAGTGGGGGTGCCCTGGTCCCATCCAGGGCACCCAATATCTAGTGTTGTGGACAACGGGGGAGCCTCAAGGCCCCGTGGTCTCTGCCGGCTCCCTACCTCCTGTGGCAGCTGCCATTGCTTTGATACAGAGGGAGTGAATTCTCCCTTCCAAAGTGGGGGACAGAACTGGTGGAAGTCAGTTGCTGGGGGCAGCAAAAAGCATTTTCTGCTCACAAAGGTGGCAGGCCTTTGAAGCTTTCCCTTCGTAGACCCACCCCATCATGGGGGAGGAGGCATGACACCTCTGCCCCGGGAGGACTTTGTTTCTGGACCCAGAGGGCGGGGGCTGTCTAACCAGGGATACAGAAACCTGTCTGGTGGTGGCAAATGGTGGGTAAACATTCCGAAACCACAGTAGGGCTTATCATTTTTCAGGGGGCATCTCTAAGATGGATCACTGAAATTATATCGACCACCAAAATATCGAGATACTATAATATCGTCGATAAAATATCGATGGACAAAATATCGACTGGCTATCTTCAAACAGGTGCGTACTAAAATATCGACTCTAAAATATAGAGTTACAAAATATAGACTGTCCAAATATCGTTTTTTTTAAATGTCTTTAAATTAAGTTAAAACTAATGTAATAATAAATATATTTAATATAAACTTACTTCAAATTATTAAATAAATGTTATATTAATAAATAATTATTGTACATTACAAATAAATATAACAAAAATAATACACACATATATATATATATATATATATATAAGCATATTATTAAATAAACATATATATTTTTACCGTAGCATAGCAAAATGGTTAAAATTTATTGTAACAACTCTAGTGAATTCTACAGTAGCAAAGGCGTTGGATAGCATAGGGGTAAAATTTACTATTCCCACTCCAGTGGGTGCAACAGAAGGGAAAGGGTTGGATAGCGTAGGGGTAAAAATGACTATTCCCACTCCAGTGGGTGCAACAGTAGGGAAAGCGTTGGATAGTGTAGGGGTAAAATTTACTATTCCCACTCCAGTGGGTGCAACAGTAGGGAAAGCGCTGGATAGCGTAGGGGTAAAAATTACTATTCCCACTCCAGTGGGTGCAACAGTAGGGAAAGCGTTGGATAGCGTAGGGGTAAAATTTACTATTCCCACTCCAGTGGGTGCAACAGTAGGGAAAGTGCTGGATAGCGTAGGGGTGAAAATTACTATTCCCACTCCTGTGGGTGCAACAGTGGGGAAAGGTTTGGATAGCGTAGGGGTAAAATTTACTATTCCAACTCCAGTGGGTGCAACAGTAGAGAAAGCGTTGGATAGCTTAGGGGCAGAAATTACTATTCCCACTCCAGTGGGTGCAGCAGTAGGGAAAGCGCTGGATAGCGTAGGGGTTACAATTACTATTCCCACTCCAGTGGGTGCAACAGTAGGTAAAGCGCTGGATAGCGTAGGGGTTAAAATTACTATTCCCACTCCAGTGGGTGCAACAGTAGGGACAGCACTGGATAGCGTAGGGGTTACAATTACTATTCCCACTCCAGTGGGTGCAACAGTAGGGAAAGCGCTGGATAGCGTAGGGGTAAAGATTACTATTCCCACTCCAGTGGATGCTACAGTAGGGAAAGCGTTCGATAGCGTAGGGGTTAAAATTACTATTCCCACTCCAGTGGGTGCAACAGTAGGGAAAGCGTTGGATAGCGTAGGGGTTAAAATTACTATTCCCACTCCAGTGGGTGCAACAGTAGGAAAAGCGCTGGATAGCGTAGGGGTAAAGATTACTATTCCCACTCCAGTGGGTGCAACAGTAGGGAAAGGGTTGGATAGCGTAAGGGTTAAAATTACTATTCTCACTCCAGTGTGTGCTACAGTAGGGAAAGCGTTGGATAGCCTAGGGGTTAAAATTACTATTCCCACTCCAGTGGGTGCAACAGTAGGGAAAGTGTTGGATAGCGTAGGGGTTAAAATTACTATTCCCACTCCAGTGGGTGCTACAGTAGAGAAAGCGTTGGATAGCGTAGGGGTAAAAATTACTATTCCCACTCCAGTGGGTGCAACAGTAGGGAAAGCGCTGGATAGCATAGGGGTAAAAATTACTATTCCCACTCCAGTGAGTGCAACAGTATTAAAAGGAAAAACTTCGTAAATAATTATCATTTATAGAAATATTAGTACCAAGTAAATTTATTTTCCTATACCAATGACTTTTATTTACCAATTAATTTTTTTTTCATGGACAATTGTTAATTAATTAAAACATTTAATTAATTTACATAATTAATTAATTATTATTACATTACTTCCCACCCTATCCCCTTTTAAACTCACAACCCACTACTGAAAATAATTTACTAAATATTAATTATTTATCAATTAAATATTTATAATTATTTACCATTTATACTTTATTTAATTACCAATTAATAATTATTCAAAAAGTATTATTAATTTACATAATTAATTATTTTTATTTAAATTACTTCCCACCCTATTCCCCTATAAACTCACAACCCGCTACTGAAACTAATTTACTATAAATTAATTGTTTATCAATTCATCAATTATTATTAATTACCAATTATTAATTATTTTACAATTATTATTAATTTACAGAATTAATTAATTATATTTAAATTACTTCCCACCCTATTCCCCTATAAACCCACTACCCGCTACAGATTTATAGTACACAATTATTACTAATTAGTAAAAACTTACCTATTTTCGATTTTTTTTGTCTATATTATGTCTGGTCGATATTTTGTCTAGTCTATATTATTTCCTCGATATTATGTCCAGTCTATATTTTGGAATCGCTATTATGTCTGTTTACCCTCTAAGTTGCCTTCTGAGTGCATTTTACATTAAAACTCACACTGGCATCAGTGTGAGTTTAATATGCTGAAAAGGTTGCTACCAAAGTTCCCAGGTTTCAGTAAATTAATTATGGAGCTATGGAATTCGTAATGACCAACTCCCAGACCATATACTCATAATACTCGTAACCCCTTTGGTGCTCGTGACGAGCCCAGCTTGTCATGAGTCATGTTGGAGCTGTGGTCATGGCAAGCTGGTCTCGTCATAACAGCTGTGCTCCACCCACGCATGGTTAATTCCCTGCCCCTGCAGGTGAATTAATCAATGAGCGGGGTCGTGACGAGACCAGCTCGTCATGAGCACAGCCCCACCCTGACTTATGACGAGCTGGTCTCGTCAGGAGCAAAGCAGCACTGCGCTCACCCCCCCCCCACACCGTGGGGTAATTATCCAAGCAGGGAAGAGGGGAATGGCTTTACTGCACTTCTAATGTCTAAGAATGGTCTTAGACACTGTATGGGTAAAGTGCTCATGCAACTGTACCCTCACCTAGTGCACCCTGCTAGAGGGGTGGCTTACCTAGGCCAGAGGGAGTGGGTTGCAGGAATGGCACACTGGGGTGTGTGCCATGTTGACTTTTCACCCTTCTCTTCACCAAAATGTGAAGCTTGCATTGGCAGTGTCTGACTGTTAAGGTGCAGGGCCTCTAAGGATGGTACAATAGGTTCGCAGCCCTTAGATGCCTTCCCTGTTCTCAGCGGCCTTGGTACCCATGCCACCTGTTACCAAGGGCTTACCTGTCACCAGAGATGTGCCAATTGTGGGTACAAAGGTACAGTTTTGAGAAAAAAACACAGGCCCTGTGAACCTAATTGGCAGGGACCCAAAGAACATCAAGTCAAAGATCACCCAAATGCTTTCAACACAGCAGCTGAACCAAAAAGGAATTTTTTTTTAAAATGTCATGAAGTTTCGTCAAGTGGCGCCAAAGGTATTGACAAAACAAAAAATGCTTTTCCTATGGAAACTTTGGTCCTAACTGTAACTACCTCCTGGCGACCGCCATTAGGCTATATATATGTATATCAAAAATAACAAAAGGAAGGAGCTTAGAGGTAATCAGATAGAATCCACCTCCAGTACAAGTATTTATAACCAAGAAGATTCTACCCTATTTTCTTACATGTTTTGTATTTTTTATAAACCGTGATACACAAATAGGTGAGTTTTGCTGTTCCCGGAGTTGACCTGGAAAAGCACTAGGTGTTTTTAAAATACCCCTCACACACTAGGAATCCCATAGTGTCATGCTTCATCATAGGGGTCTTCCCGTCCCTCTACAGGGCGGGGCATGCTACGACCTACAAATACGCGGGAGCACTTGATTTTCAGGCTATGTGTGGTGTAGGTAGTGAGAGTGGTGGGAGTATGAAAGTTGTGAATAAATAGGGCTCTAAATAATTCCCTGGCTAGTAGAAAAAACTAATTTTATTCACTTCTCTAGCTGAAAATGTTAAAAAGGGGTTAAGTAGGGTGTATGTACTGTGCCCTACTTGGTCAACATGTTTCGTAAGCAGTCCCCACTGCTTTACTCATCAGGACCTGATATGATCCCTACTGCACTCAAAAAACTATTGGGCCCATGCATCAAAAATTGGTAAAACGAGTCCTTATTTGCGATAAATAAGGAATCGCAAATAAGGATTTGTTTTCCGCGATGTATCAACAGATTCGGTATTCATTACTGAATCGTTAAAAACAGTTAAAATATTCCGAAACCATGATAGCGAGAAGGCAAAATAAAGATTAGCTAATACCGAATTAGCAAATACCGATTCGGTATTTGCGAGTTTGGTATTAGCAAATTCGCAAATAGAAGAGTCACATTGGAAGCAGGTTGAAGACATCACAACCAGGAAGTCATCCTGCCCATGTTTCATTCAGTGCTCTGAGGAGCTCAGAGGAGGAAGCAGAGCACAGGAGCTGAGCAGAGACACTATAATCCCACAAACCAGCAATACCACTGCAATCCAAGATGGACAAGGATGCACCCCAAAACACAGACACGCCCAGAAAAAGGAAGAGGATGTTTTCTGACAAGGAACTGGAACTTCTGATTGAGAGGGTAAGCAGCAAGCATGACAAGCTGTTTGGTAAGCTGTCACTAAAGGTGCCTGAGGCGGAGAAGCGCAAAATCTGGCTGCGCATGAAGGAGAGGGTGAATGCGGTTGGAGTCACGCACCGTAGCATAGACGACCTGAAGAAGAGGTGGTATGACCTCAGGAAAAGGGCGAAGAAGAGGATTGCTGAAAGGGTGAAGGATGCAGCTACCACAGGAGGGGGACATCCACAGTCACTCCCAACACAGTCCTGGGGGACCTTGTTGAGGGTACCATTGAGCCTGAGGAAGTCGTGGGGGTTACCCAATTGGACACTTCCGGTGCTGCGACTAGAGAACAAGGTAAGATGCATGCCTGTGCTGATACGCAGTATGTTGTATACCCATGCCCGTCCCCCCAGTCCAATCACAGTGCACAGGTAGAAGTGCCTAACACATATACCCTCACAGAAGTGTTGCATCATGGGAGTTGTAGTCATGTCATCCAAGTGTGCATGTATAATACCCAATGTTAAAGAAATGTGACGAGCAGCACAGGGCCAACAGTCTGCCCAAATACGTCATTTATGAAGTTGAAAGTATGCAAAATGATTAACATATACAGTTAGAAAAAACTATAACAATGCACTGTTTAACACACAGATGCCTCAGCCCTGGACTCTGATGCCAGCGGACACCTCATCATATCAGAAACACCGGCAGGGACCGATGGAGAGACTCCGCAGGGACCTCATTCCACAACACCACCACCACCAACAACATCATCATCACCACCAGCAGCACCACAACCAACAACACCACCAAGATGCAGGGCAGTTGTCCCCTCAATGCAGGTGATGGAGACGGAGCAGAGGCCAGCAGTCACTTGTCACTTCGCCAGCTCCAACACCAGCACGTGTCCGAATCAGACAGGGCGCAGGCCCCTAGGAAGACTTGCAGAGGGATCTGAAGAGCCTGCACACCGCTACGGTGTGGTTGAACCACAGATGCTGCGTGTTCAGCGCCTGCAGGGGAGACACATGGGAGCAATGAACATTAACATGGCAAAATTGGCTAGCAAAATGGGCACGATGACAGACGCTGTGCGTAAAATGACCATGGCCGTTGCTGAGGGGAATAGAGACATCAAACTGTGCCTACAGGAGCTAACCTGTGCCATCCTAGCAGGGCCACACAGCGAGCGCAGGAGGCATCGACAGACCTTGCTCCGTTCCAATGCATCCATTAGGGCCATCAAAAAGCTCTGCAACAGCACAGCTGTACTTTCACGAAGATCTGTGTCACTGCAGGTCGACCTGGGCAATTACTGTGGTGATGTGGCCAAGGCATTGGGCCAAGTGACCACTGCAGTGGAGCATCTGCAGTATGGGACATCTAGTGCCAGCAATTTGGGAGTGGAGGAGGGGAGTGAGGTGGCATCAAGCGTCAGCAACGTCTCTGTTCCGAGAGCAGCGATAGGAGGCGCAGTTCGCGCAGCTCCACAGCCACTGACACACATCCTGGTGATGAAGAAGTCACGCGACAGGAGGATGGGGGTACGTGGAAGGTGCAAATAGCCATGTAGTACCGGCTATTTGGCCATGATGATGTAACCATTGGCCACCTACATTACTTCAAGATACTCGTGTGATGCCAACGGATATGTATTGCTAACAATGTTTTGAGTCTGCGTCATTTTGACGTATCATTCGTATTCACTTGACAAGTGCTTATGTGTATTAAACCTTTGTACACCAGATAATGTAGTGATGGCTCATTCCTACCTGTCTCTGAAGTGATGTTGTGTGATGTATGTCTGCCTCCTTTGACCTTCAGCTGTGTTAGGCATGTGTGCCTGTCGGTGTTGTGGGGAAGGTTGCTGTGCATGAAAGTTGTCTCTGTTCACCTCTATTGGTATCCCCCTTCTTGTGGCAATGTTGTGCAGCATGGCACACACTGCTATTATCCAGCAGCAGGTTACTGGGTCACACTGCAATGCACCTCCTGTCTTGTGTAGGATCTGGAAGCGACTCTTGAGGATGCCAAAGGTTCGCTCTACCACATTCCTGGTACTGATATGAATGAATGAAAGCAGCCTTATATTGCGCAACTTAGCCCCGCGAGCATCAAGGAGCCTAACATAAATATAAGCATATTTTGGGCGCCGAATACCAGATTACAAATACGCCTCTGCAAAGAGCCACGTCTTTAATGCTTTCCTGAATAGCACCATGGAGGGTTGTGCTTTCAGTTCCGGGGGAGGGTGTTCCACAGCTTAGGGGCCACATAAGAAAAGGCCCTTACTCCCCACCTGACTCTACGAACCCGGGGAACAGACAGGAGATTCTTGCTGGAGGAGCACAGGGTTCTGCTGGAGATGTATGAAACCAACATAGATCCTATGCCTTCAGAACCATCTCCAAACAGGGCCCCATGGACAAGGCAGAGGATCTTAAAGGAGATCCTGGCCTGAATCGGGAGCCAATGCAAGCTCTTCCTAGCTGATGTAGCAGAAGAGAGACTGGGGACATCAAGGACAAACCTAGCTGCCACGTTTTGGACAATCTGCAGGCGTTGTAACAGGCCTTTGTTGATGCCCGAGTAGAGCGCATTGCAGTAGTCTAACCGTGATATGACTAAGGCAACCACGGTCTGTTTACGGGCTTTCAAGGAAAGGTAGTGCATAATTTTCCTCAGGATCCTGATAACACCCCAACAAGTGGAAACCGTTCTATTAACCCCTTCTGTGCTCATGACGAGCTCAGCTCATCATGAGGCACGGTGCTCTTGTGCTCATGACAAGCTGAGCTCGTCATTACCACACCCATTTGTATTGATCCTCAGCACAGGAGGGGAAAACTCAAAGCAGCCAAGGTGTTAACCTGCTGAACCATAGCAAGCGAGGTGTCAATCATCACGCCCAGGTTCCGAGTGGATTTTGTGGGCAATGGGCAAGCTCCCAGGGATATGGGACACCAGTCGCTTTACCAGATATCCTGATCTCCTCCGAAGATCAAGACCTCGGTTTTCTCTTTGGTCAGCTTCAGTGAGTTCAGAATCATCCACTGTGAAACTGCCTCCATCCAGTTCCTGAAGCTGAACGCGGAGGTACTCACCGAGTGGGAGAGAGAGACCATAACATGTGCTGCATTGTAGCGCTGTTCCTGAGGTGTTGCTGGGTTGACGTAGGGAGTGAGGAGATATTCACGCAAGGCGTATGCGCTGTCACCTGCAGGGTGGGGCGCAAAGGGTTAGCGGCATGAATACAATTACATAGGCGAGGATGGAATTAATGATTAGGCATATGTATGTACCTAGTAGGTGTTCCTCTCCAAATTCACAGTTGAGCACCCACCTGTGGATGCCACTGTGTCGGAATATGTAGGCATCATGTGTGCTTCCAGGAAATTGCGCTACTATGTCCGTAATGATGTGCTTGGCATTGCACACAACCTGCACTTTTATGGAGTGATAGGACTCCCAGTTGCAGAATATGTATTCGTTGGCTGATGGGGGGACAGATGGGGACATGTGTGCAGTCAACGCATCCTATGACATGGGGAAATTGGAGTCCTGTTTGGTGCGGTTTAACTGCTGTGGGGTTGTGGGGAAGGTGATGTGGGTCTGTATCATTGACAGCATGGCATCTAGGAATTTGTTGAAGAAGCGTGAAAGTGCGCTTTGCAACATGCCTACGGATAAGACCACTCCCATCATTTACCTCCATGCCTTTACCCACAGAGCGGCATGGAGGTAAATGATGGGAGAGGTCTTATCCTTGGTCATAGACTACCATTGAAGAAAACCTTCCCTCCGATCCAAGCTCATGAGGACTGTTAACAAATGGAAATAGTATACCAAATTGGTAATTTATTTTCGAAGGGGCTAAATTAATAACCCCGATAAACAGACTCGCCTATTTTTGCACTCTGTTTTTAGGATAATTGGCATACTACATATAAATATATAGGGGCAGATTTATGAGGCCATTGCGCCTCTTTACGCTGCAATTGCGTCACTTTATTTGACGCAACTGCGGCGCAAACAATGCACCCTATTTACAACGTGACGCATCTAGGAGCTGCGTCACGTTGTAAAGCACTGCGCCATAAGGAGGCGTTCCTGCGCAGGGGGGGGGCGTTCCTGCGCAGGAACGCCTCCTGAAAGTGGCTGAGTGAAATCTATGAGATTTCACTCAGTCACTTTCAGGGCAATGCTGCGTCAAAACCCTGCGCCTGCTTGAAGCAGGCGTAGGTCTTGACGCAGCATTGTGCAGATGGTGTACCCCCGAGCTTTGCTGGAGCTGCGTCGCGCTTGCGATGCAACTCCAGCAATGCGCCACATTTCCGGCACAGATGCGTCACGCATCTGTGCGGTTTTTGCACCATGGTGCGCCGCATTATAAATGCGGCACACCATGGGTGGCGGAGCTGTGGCGCACTGTGGCGCACGTTAACTGGCGCATCCCTGGAGATGCGTCAGTTAACATAAATCTGCCCCATAGTTTTTTGAGTGCACTAGGGATTATATTAGGTCCTGATGAGTAAAGCAGTGGGGACTGCTTACGAAACATGTCGACCAAGTAGGGCATAGTACATACACCCTACTTAACCCTTTTTTAACATTTCTAGCTAGAGAAGTGAATAGAATTTGACAGGGAATTTTTAAGAGCCCCATTTTTTCACAACTTTCACACCCCCACCACTCTCACTACCTACACCACGCATAGCCTATTTCCATAAAATCAAGTGCTCCCGCGTATTCGTAGGTAGTAGTACGCCAGCCCCGTAGAGGGACGGGAAGACCCCTATGATGAAGCATGACACTATGGGTTTCTTAGTGTGTGAGGGGTATTTTAAAAACACCTAGTGTTTTTCCAGGTCAACTCCGGGATCAGCAACACTCACCTGTTTGTGTATCACGGTATATAAAAATACAAAACATATAAGAAAACAGTGTAAAATCTTCTATATATATATATATATATGTATATTCAGTGAGAAAAACAAATATTAAAGTAACATTATATTTACATAGAATGTTCAGTAGCAATGTAACATTTTAAACAAAAACATGCGTAGAAATTCACCAGTGATAATTATACTTATCTCAAGTAACTATAACTCGTGCACTCGCAACCCCTCTATGCACAGTTTTCTCTTCTATAATTTCATTGCAAATGTTGCAGTGATTTTATCAGTGATGTCATAGAAGAAACAAAGAGTGATGTGTTATGTGGGATAATGAGTTGTGCATGACCATGCAAAGCAGGGGGTTGGCAACGGTGGCAAATCCACCCAGATGCATCCAACCCCACCACAGGCATCCAATCCCATGCCACGCACAACCTGTGGTTGTGTGTTGCATGGGGTTAGCCGCAGGGCTTGTCCTGCAGCCAAGCCCCGTTCCAACTCCCTGTAGCTTTTAGTGTTGTGCCGCAGGAGTTGGCCTGATGCCATTCTCTGTGGTCAAACCCCCAGCAGGCTGCCAACCCCACACTGTGTAGTAACAACTAGGGCTGGCTCTAATCAGTAAGGCTGAGCCTATGAAGCAACATAACAAAAAGGAGATGCCAATACTGATATTATAATTCAAATGAACATATATCATCCAGAAGAAGTATATAACTCAACACTTATTAATGCTATTTGATAGCTATTTATTAAAAACAATTTAGAAAACACGAAATGTCAGATTAATACCTCAATTCATTGACAAATTGCTGCAAAAATTGAAAGAAACAAGACCCAAAAAAAGGGGGATGAAATCACAGCCATACCATCACTCTCATCACTACTCAGACATGTCACAGTCAAACCACTAACATTCACACATTCATACACAAAACTCCGCACAATCTGGTGGATTCAGTGCACCAGTGTGAGGAGTGGTGGGTCTGCTCTATATTCAGGAGATGATCAAAATAATGATTTTTCTAAAACAATACACTCCTATTGGTACATGACAGTCGATTTTTTCAAAACCATATATCCTACAGCGGTAGTGTAAAGTAAACCAAGTGCAACATCAATCAGCACAGGGATAGCAAAAGCAGACCGGGACAACGGCCTACGCGTTTCAAATCCCTATTGTTCAAAAAGGATTCTCCTGAGGGCCAGTGTTATTCTGAAAAAACAAAAAGAAAACCTGTGTATAGAGGCTTGTCAACATCAGAACACTAACGTGCTCTACTACACCCAAAGAAAACACACACAGCTTACCCTATTCAATGACTTATATAGGAGCAGTAGCACTGGTCAGGATTCTGCAGAAGTAGGAAAAAAGGGAGAGAAAAAGATAGAAAAACCAGTGTAAAAATTACTTAAAAACTCCGTTAAATCTTTCTAGACAGTGCTCTCGAATATAGATTGTGGGGGTTTACCTATAGCCAGGGTGGTATGTCATCAGTGGCTGAATGAAGAGAGTCTTGTATCTTGGGCAGAACATGCGGGGCAGAACGGTTTTTTAGTGTCCAAGGCTTTAAAATAAAGTGGAAGCCTCAACAGGTGTCGGAGCGCTTATGCATAAAATGCTTTCTTACCGGGGAATGATACTGTGAAAGCGCCATATGAAATCAGCGTGGCAGGACGGACGACGTGTTCGAATGCCAAACTGTAATGACAGAAGGAATTTTGTCATTCTTAGCAAGAGACAGCCGCAAGGATCTTTACTAGTTTAAAAACGGGTGTCGGCATTGGCAACGATGGGGGCTTACCAAGGCTGGTATTATACGGATCTCTCGTTGTGGCGTGCAGCGGGAACTAATCACTCGCGCATGCACAAACAGAATAAGCAGAGGAAATGGAATTTGTGCTGTTTAGAGGAGTACCATGAGTGCAGGGACGCCCAATGGGAGGACCTGGGTCGGATCAGTAGGTGTGACCTTAGGCAAATAAGGGTGCCTGCCAACTGATGCAAAATGCAGTATAACACATAAAGGTGCATGGATGAAAAGCCAAATATGAGAAACGGAGTGACCGTGGTGTGCATGGCGTAAATCAGAAGTTTACATTCACATACACAGGTGTTGAGATAATGAGTGAATCAGCTCAAAGGTCATGAAGGAGGAAGAATGATTAAACTTTGTAGATCTCAGACAATTCGTTAAGTCCGGTTACGGCCGTGTCGAACTTGACGATAAGGAATGCCTCTCTCTTGGATAGTTTAGAGTCCCAATCTCCACCGCGTGGGTCTTTTTCAACTTTTGAAATAATGGTCTATTTCAAATCACTTATTTGGTGTTTAAGTCTGTTCCAGTGATTAACTAATGGTGCTGTTTCAACTTTGTTTTTTATTCTTGACTTCTGTTGGGAGATTCTCTGGCGGATCTCTTGGTTGGTCTTCCCGATGTATAAAAGTCTGCATGGGCACAATATTCCATAGAGAACGTACTTGGATTTACAATTGCTGAATGTGTCGTGTTTCCACGAAATGCCATTATGTTGGAATAAAGAACCCTCTATGGTAATGTCAAAACAAAGGCAAGTGCCCCATTTGTGGTGCCCTATAATGGGGGCTAAGCCCAACATTTGTCTTATCGAGGGTTGTGGGTCTTTCACCATCGCGGCTCTCACTACATGATTGGCGATGCTATTTTCCTTTTTAAACGCAAAAAGAGGCGTCTCTTTTAAGCTTTCATCCAAGTTTTTAACCAAGTGCCAGTTTTGTCCGATTATCTTTTTTAATTTATTGGTATTCTAACAATAAGTTGTCACGCATACTTGGCGTTTTAGCTGGAGTTTGTTTTTGCACTCAAGTAAGCTTTCTCCGGGGGGTCCATCTGGCTCGTTTCATACAGTTCCATTCTAGCTTTCTTGGGTACCCATGGTCGCATAATTTGGACACTAAATTTTCAGCATGAAACTTGTAATCTTCGTTGGATGAACAATTCCTCCGCACACATAAAAATTGGCCGTACGGCAGGTTTTCTTTTAAACTCCTCGGATGGTTACTGGAGAAGAGCAAAGCCTTATTGCGATCCGTTGGTTTAATGAATAAAGTCGTCGCTAATCGGTCCTCAAATGGAAACACTTCAACATCCAAAAATGCTATTCTATTATTTGAGTGGAATATGCTGAATTGAATATCTGGTGTTCCGCATTCAACCAGTTAAAAAATAGTATAAGCTTTTCTTCTCCTCCTGTCCAGATCATAAGCACGTCGTCTATGAAACGTAGCCACGTTCCAATGTGTTCTCCGAATGGGTTGTTGTTATGGACATAAGTGTCTTCATACAAAGACATAAATAAAACCGCCAGCTCAGGGGCAAAAGGGCACCCCATCGCTACTCCTTTTACATGTAAATAGAAGTCTTTCCCAAAACAAAAGTAGTTCTTTCCTAATGCAAAAGATGCTAGATCCACTAAAAATGTAGTGGGCACTCGGACTGGCCTTGGTCTTGACTCCAGGAAATGTGTCAGCACTGCCACTGCTTAATCCTGGGGTATTTAGGTATGTAAGGATGTCACATCTAGTGTGACCAACATATCCTTCCCTTTATTGAATTCAACCATTTCCAATTTGTTGATGAAATCTGTGGTATCCTGTAGATACGAAATGACGCGGTCCATAAATTGCTTAAGAAAGCAATCAACGTATTTTGCAATTGGCTCTAACAGAGAGTCACATCCAGCTACGATGGGTCTTCCAGGGGGCTTGGTTTGATCTTTATGTACCTTGGGCAATATGTAAAACATAGGTGCTTTGGGGTGTGTATTTTGAAGATACTCAAATTCTTTAGCCCCCAAAAAACCTTGTTCAAAATCTTCCTTTAGTAAAGGAAATAGCTGGTTCTGTAGTTCAACTGTCGGGTCCTTTCCAATTTTGCGGTAACAGGCTGGGTCGTTTAGTTGCCTCATGACTTCGGTGGTGTAATCGGCGGTGTCCCAAACGACAATTGCACCGCCTTTGTCTGCTTGTTTTATAGTCACAGTTGGATCATTTTGCAGAGTTGTAAGGGCATTGGTTTGTTCTTTCGTTATATTGAATTTGACAAACTTTCTTTGTTTCTCCATCTCGGAGGTAGCAGAATGTACAGTTTTCTCAAATATAATAATTTTCTTAGGTATCTTATTGCCCGGCAGGCAAAATGTAGATTTCTTACGAAGTCCTGTAACTTCAAGTGGTGTTGGAGTCGGACTCTCGGAAAAAAACATGGTTAGTCGTAGTTTTTGGCAAAACTCTATAAATTCGGTCTTCATTTTAACAAAGTCAGTCCTCTTAGATGGGACGAATGATAATCCTTTAGCAAGGACACTCTCCTCAGTCTGAATAAGGATTCTTTGGGATAAGTTGAAGATGGGGGATACCGCTAGTTTTTGTAGTGCTGGCGGCAAGTTGTCATTTCCCATGGTTGGTGTATCTTGCTTTTGCCCTTGGCTGCGTTTGGCCTCTCCCTAAAAAGTAATTTAATGATTGTCCCTGAGGCTTTTGGTTTTGGTTTCATTTTTGGTACCTATTTGTTCTGCTATTACTGTTGTTACTGTCCCCGCCGGAAGAAGAGGAAGTATCTAAAAAGGTAATGAACTGGTTACAAGATCTTCCCCGATTGTCCGATAGATAACGCCTGGAGTCCGTCTTGGTGTAAAAGTCTGCTTGTAGAAAGGGATATACATTTTTAAGAGAAAAGTTTTTTTTGTCTTTTTCAAACTGGTTAGTCTTTTGTGTGATGGTATAGTCCTTAAACTCTTGAATATCTTTCTCCACTTTATCC
The DNA here is from genome assembly GCF_964263255.1 of Lissotriton vulgaris. NCBI lineage: Eukaryota > Metazoa > Chordata > Amphibia > Caudata > Salamandridae > Lissotriton > Lissotriton vulgaris. The sequence continues at coordinate 1,822,149,156 of NC_141685.1, forward strand.
AATAATGCTTTGGAATCCTAGCTCCTTACAATTGAAACAGCAGCTAGCATCTCAAAGAAAGAACTAGAGGAAATTGCACAGCTAGAATTGGAAATAAGCACTAATCAAACAATAACGGATTCACGGATTTACAACAGTAACCAGGATTTATAATCACTTTTCCGAACATACCAAACATGGTAATGCTACTCCTTTCAGATCAGAAATTACCACTGAAAAACATATCAGGGAATTCCCAATGCAAACCTATGAGAGGAGCAGCACTCACTGTTGTGAAAAATGAAATAGAGTGTTTGTCACTAACAGGACATTCCACACAATAAAGGCACATGTCCTACCTTTTACCTACACGCACCCTGCCCATAGGGCTACCTAGGGCCTACCTTAGGGGTGACCTATATGTTATAAAAGGGGTGTTTCAGGCCTGGAAAAATAACTTTAAATGCCAAGTCACTGTGGCAGCAAACTGCACACACCGGTCCTGCAGGGGCAGAGGTCTGAGACAGGACCAACAGATTACTTCTGTGGGTTGAGCAAACAGCACTTCAGGCCAACTAATAGCATTTAATTTACAATCCCTGGGTTTATGGAATACCACTGTACAAGGGACTTACATGTACATTAAATATGCTAAACAGGGGCAAGCCAATCATACCACGTTTAAAGGAGAGAACACATGCACTTTAGCACTGAATAGCAGTAGCAGTGCTAAAGGGCCCTGAGTCCTAAAGCCAAAAACAAAGGATCAGAAAACATTCAGGAGGAAGGCAAAACATTTGGCGATAGCTCTGCAGATAGGGCCAGATCCAACAGTATGCTCTCCCATGACCTCCAAATCATTATTTAATGGGGATGTCTTAATTATTCCTCTTTCAAAGGCCAACAGCCTGCGCCCAGTTATACAATGACTTACTAATCTAATGCTGAGCTGCTGAAAAGAGGATAATCAGTGTAGAGCCGAACACAAAAATTCCACTTTTTATGCTCCTTTTTACGGTCTTGCTTGACAGCACGGCTGTCACTACACACTTATATGAGGTTTCATAGAGAGGGCATTTGGACCCACCCATATGTTGGGAGCAAATAGTACATGTCTTGATTGGGCAGAAGTTGTGTGCTTCCACAAGAAAGAGCTTGCCCTCCAAACAGCTGTGATTGTTTTGTTCATATATACAGCTTCCTGAGCTTGCATTTTCGGAGCACGCACGAAGTCTTAGAAAACGAGATAATGTATGTTGCTTTTCTATGGCAGCAGCGCAGATGGGAGGAGGGCAGTTCTTTACCTACATGGATGTTTAGGTCTGTCTTGAAGTTGCAACTGTCACCTGACCTTGTAACATTAAGCAATGTTATTCTGTTGTTATTTGCTTCCACTCAAATGCACATTCATTCCTATACTATTTATTAGGCCTGGGCGGTAAATTCCGTTCCGTTCGCGGAATTTGCGGAATTTGGGTAACAGGAAAAAAGCATTGTGAACAAGCAATTCCACTTGTTTGCGGAATTTCTGCATGTTTGCGAGATTTTTTACAGTTTCGCAGAGATTTGCGTAATGCAATTACGCAAATTACGCCCACCCCTACTATTCTCTGGTAATGCTTCGCATTGCCATACAAAATTACTTTAAAGCCAGACCTATTGACATTTCCAATGCTTGTTTTCTTCTTTTTGGTGAGACATGAGGCATCGCAGGTTTAAAACTGTCTATAACGACAGTTAAAAGCCAAAGTGATACATTTGTGGGAAATGGAATACAAAATAAAAAAAACTCAGAAAGCATTGAATGGCTGCAATCTACCCAAGTGCCACCGGGAGGCACCACTATGTCACGAATTCGATTTCTCTAGCCGATTCGATGATTTTTGTACGTGTAACATTGTCACACTTCTTACCGGTGACCTTCGTATTTCTTTTTGTTAAAATCCAAATCATTGAGGATATTTTATATGCGCAGACACCAGACAGACCAATCGCATCCAATACTACTCTTAACCTTCTTCTATGTTTATGAGCGTGAAGCTCTCTTGTAAATTCGGAATTCAAGTGATTAAAAAGTGTACCTTTCCAAGATTGGGCACTCACTGACTAGTGTTTACCAAATAAAGCCCATATTTTTCTCAGAGCTCAATTCTAAAAATATTTATCGATGTATGAACAGATGTTTGGTTAATTTAGGCAGGTGGATGACAGGGCACCTCTGTTTAATTGATATGTATTTGTTCATAATGGCAAGTATCTTAATTTTAACGAAATAACCAATGGCTAGATGCACAGGGAGATTTAGTTCATGTGCCTAGAATCACAGAAGTTCCAGTCAGGTGCCGAGGTTGGGATTTGTCTTCTAATTCATAAACTCAATTAGAAAGCATCTCTTCCTTCCCAGTCTTGGAATAGAGCAGAATAAGCCCATCTCTACCAAAAAATGTGGACCATACCTCATTCGAAACATATGACAAAATGAATTGTATGTACTATATTTCTACAACCCTGTACCTCATTATTATGAAATTCCAAGGAGGGAAAAACACTGTAATCATGATATGAAAATCATGATATTTGCAATGTAGTGCAAATATCTTGATTTTCATGGAAAAGATATAGTGGACCTGAAATGTAACAGATGAAAAATTATACACATAAAAATACAAACACAAACTCCTACAATTCCTAAGACTATAGGAAAAGTAAGAACATATAATTTAAAAAAAAGTGTAAAAAAAAAGACATGTAATCACACAAAGTCTGTTTTTTCAGTGTAAAGGCACCCAGATTAGGAGGGGCACCGGAAGATATGTCAGAAAGTAATGAGAAAAAAAAATAATCTAAAAACAAGTAGCAAAGCATGGTGATGGGAGGAGGTGGCACCCGGTGTAGGGGGCACAGCAGTAGGGGCCAAAGAGGTTACAATTATGAGTAAAAAGAGGCATCTCACCAAGATGAAGGTGTGGGATGGGCAGAGGATGCAGAGGGGCACTGAGAAGTGGGGAACAACAAACACAAAACTCAAGACCTTATACCAAACAAACAGGAGGAAGAGGAAGGGTGTAGAAAAATTGTTTTGAGAAAAAGAAGGTAAACTGTAAAGAGGTGGGAACTAAGGGGCTTATTCACAAGCCCTTTGTGCAACTTTTACGTCATTTGTAACATGGGAAAAGTGACAGATGGGTGGGCAAGGGGCTTGTAAATAAGCCCCTAAGTGGCTAAAAACAGGATGAACAAGTAACATTTGTGGAATGGAAAACACACTAGAACAGAGGGGTGAGAGGATCTAAACCCCCTTCAACCTCCCACTCAGACTTTTATCACAAAAACAAGGGGGATTAAAAAATAAAACAAGAAAAGTATCTAAGCAGGAGTAAAGGAAAAAGCACCTTGCTTTTAAAACTGCCCTCACACACAGCTAGCTGTGTCATGTTTCATCATAGGGCTGCTAACACACCTCCGTGTTTACCCAACACTGGAGGTGGAGCAATAGGGAGGGGAAGACAATACAACATACAGTGAAGAGTTAGTGAAAACTCAAGGGTGAGAAAATAGTGCACGATCAGTGGAACTAAAAGCTGGTCCCAGGGGATCCTTATTAATATTTTAATATAAGGTCCCCTGTCCAGGATTTGAAAAGAAAAACGCGGATGCTGAGTGGAGGAACTTATTATGAGACTCCACCTGCTCCACACTGCTTAAGTGTCGACATGTTTCAGCCGGCAATTGACAATGCCCCGGCTTTCTTCAGGACTCTCACTTCTGTGAACCTGTTTGACACCCCTTGCCCTTCTGCCAATTCACAAGTGAGTAAAGGGGGATATCACCTTTCAAATGAGCCCTTCGCTTTGTGAAGGGGAACCAGGTTTATATTAGTAAAAAACTCGAAATGGCGGTGGAGGAGAACAGCTTCCTATTGGCACTCTTGCTTGTGAGGTAAACTGTTGGCCGACTCAGTCGCCTCTCCAGCGGGCTGGAGAGACGATTGAGTCGGCCATTCACAAAGTGAAGGGCTCTTTTGAAAGGTGATATCCCTCTTTACTCACTTCTGAATTTGTAGTAGGGCAAGGGGTTTCAGTTCAGTATAAGGGTTTGAACAATGACCTTGTGGCTCTTGGCGGGGTTACGTACGGACTGGACAAGGAAGTAACTAATGTGGGTGTGTTGGATGTTGCGTCAGTGCCACCCGGACAACATTCGGTAATGTGTCAGCCTGTGACCCAAGTCCAACGACACAAGACACATGGACGTACGGGGAATTCAATGAGTCTACATTCATCAATACTACCACACATGAAAGACCATAGACACAACACATCTGTATGATTCAGAATGTTTAATGCACATTCAGTGGAGTGTTGCATCTGGAGCAATACAGGGCCATGCAAACCCCACTTTACATTGTTGACCCGTGGAGGGCCAGCCAGAGTCCTTCAGGGAATGACAAGTCCAAAGGAAGAGGGAGAGTTCAGTCCGCAGTCTGTTTGCGGTGTAATTGGCGATCAAACAGAATATGACAGTCCTTGTCGAGGTCCAAGGTGAGTGTCGCAGAGTGTATCGGGGGACAGTCGAAGGTGATGATGCAGAGGGCAGAACCACCCCAGCTGAAACAGGCCCTGTGGCGGAGATGAATGCTACTGCGTCCTTCTTACCACGATGGCGCTTTCATCCGCCTCTTCATCCTCTGCTGTTCTATGTGCCTCACGTGTGGGCGGTGCTGGCCTTTCTCCAGCACTGTGTGACAGTGACACCTCAGGGGCCGGAGGTGGAATGTCTGCTGTACTCTGTGGCACTGACACTACAGGGGGCAGAGATGTGGATGTAGTGGTAGCAGCAGCATGCATCAGCACCAGGCCTTGTGGCAGCAATGCCATGAGGATGGTTTTGAGGTCATTGAGGAACCCAGTTACAACTCGCAGGTGTGCAGCCATGGCAGCCGCTCTTTCCGCATTAGCCAGCTCCATGGTCTCCATGAGCCTCCGCATGTTTCCCACCTCCCGGGCAAGCTCGATGGAGCCACTCTGACTAATTGGTCGTTCTTGTCTCTGAGTCAGGACTCTGGCAATGTCAGCCATGGTTCGTTGGAGAGCATGGAGCGGACTGTGGGTGTCCGTTAGGGACTGTGAGTGGTCCCTGATTGAACTTAAACACCCACCTATGGCATTTAGTCTGTCTGCCATGTAGACGAAGCCCACCTGCACCTGTTCTGCCACAGTGCTCCTGGCATCCCAACACACAGCGCTGGAAGGCCATGCGTTCTTTGTGGGGGTCCTGGGAGGCAGCTGCGGTGGTGGGTGCTACCTGATGTGTGGTCTGAGCAGGGGTGGGGTCTCTACATTGCAGCTGGGCTGCCTGATCCTGGAGGTGGGCTGCGGAGGCTGTCAATAAACTCTTGGAGGGTGTCGGAGTCGAAGCTGTGGTGGTCCTCTTCGTCATCAGAGAAGAGAGGATCAGGCTGCTCTGCAGGAGGTGTTGATTGTCCATCTGCAATGTGAAGGGTAGATACAGTTTAACAATGTATTCACATGTGTGTTGTCGCATTGTACATGTTTACATACAGACTGCATGACTGTGTACATTGTGGCTGTTTGGGAGGAGCTGCCTATTTGATGGGGGACAGTGGACATTTTGACAACAGACGTGTGTGTGTTTGTACTTGTACATGGTCATCTCACATTTCCCTGCAATGCCACTTGTGAATGGCCAGTGTCAACAGCCAGTCGGCGCCAGTTGTGTCCTGTGTTCTGTTGTGGATGTGTTGCTGTTTGTGCCACATTGTTGTCAGTGTTGCTGTGCTCTGCATGTTATGTGTGTGTGCTGCATTTCAGGGGTGTGGCCCCTGCTGCTCTGTTTTGCTACCCCTTATCCCTTTTCTGCGATGTGCATTTGCCTTCTGTGCTTATACAGTGCTGAGATGTTGCATACTTGGGTACATTGGTCTCTTGGTGGGAGTTGGGGTCTGGGGCATGGTTTGTCCTCAGATGTGCTTAGCTAAATTGTGCATGTGTGCCAATGTGGCCATTTCCCCCCATTCCCCCAGTCCCTGGTCGTTACTCACCTTGTTGCTGTTGTGTCCGGTCATGTTGGGCAGTGTTAGGTCCCCCGACTCCAGTCAACATCTCCCCACTGATGACTGTGGACATCATTTCCTCCATGTCGTCCAGCTCCTCCTGTAACACAGGACTCCCACCTCCAGTCTGCATTGCTGCCTTCTGGTGTTTGGCGAGTTTCAGCTTGGTTTTGCACTTGACATCATTCCAGTGCCTCTTGACCTCTTCCATTGTCCGCTTCAGCACTCCCACTGCATTCAGCTTGTCCACAACGGACTGCCACAGTCCATTTTTGGTTTGCCAATGACACAATGGAGGTGACGAATAGTTGTTGACGGTGTTATACTACCTCCGTTATCAGGATTCTTGCTTTCCTGCGGAATGAAGCGCTTCTTCCTACTCTTCTTCACCTTGGCCTTCCCTGACCCCGAGGTCCCAGGCAGGAGACTATTGCATGGTACAGCCGCGTTGAGAAGGCTTGGTTAACACAGCATCATTTTCACGTGATAGACTGCAATGTTGGATGTTGGGTTAAGTTATTTTGTGATGGTTATCACACGTTCTTGAGAATATGCACCTTTGTATGATCTAGAGGGGGATTAAACTGGCAAATAAACTGGTTCAAATCAATTGTTCCAGGCATCTCTCTAGATTAGGCATAAATGGGGAAGTGTATTCTCACAAACTTCCCAGGGAGGCAACAGTGTTCCCCCAGGGGTTGCTACAAAGAGATTATCTTGTCCACCAGGATCAAGGCAACCTAAAATTATGACCACCCTCTAATGCTACAGTCACCATTTCTTCAAGGGGGTCACCACTCACATAGGACACAAAATCTGAGTGTTGCACTCTCAGTCAGTCACACCATATTAATTCAAAGGCAAATGATCACAGTCACATCACATTTAGTTTATTTATTTATGCCATTTTTAAATTTATTTATGCCATTTTCTAAAGCCCGCTGCAACCCTACTGGCATCCTGGCGCTGTGAAAAAGTGTGACTAAGAAGTGAACATCAAGGGGCAGGATGGGGGAGTGAACAGGTTCCTCTTGGGGTGGTTAGACTTTAGGGAAGAGCCATGTATTTACCTTTTTGCGGAAAGGCAGCAGTTCACTTGTTTTCCTAATCTCAATAGGAAGGCTATTCCAAAGGTGGGCTGCTGCTATGCTAAAGGCTCTGCCACATTGAGTTGCTTTCCTGATTCTAGGTATACTAATAAGGTTAGTGGATGAGGAACGGAGGGTCCGTGTGGGCTCATACCATTTAAATTTGTTTTGTAGAGGTTTGGGACCCAGGCCATGTGCTGCTTTAAAGACAGTGCATAGGGATTTAAAAACGATCCTCTGATGCACGGGCAACCAGTGTAACTCGGCCGGTGCTAGAGTAGTGGAGGATCGACGTCCTCGAGAGAGTGCCATTTTGGCTGCTGCCGCCTGGATACTCTGGAGTCTGGAAATCAGATATGCAGGAGATTCCAGTAGCAGAGCGTTGCAATAATCCAGGCGGCTAAGAATGGTGCTCCTGACTACAGTTGCTCTGGTCTGTGCTGGAAGGAGAGGTAACAGCTTTCGGAGGCCCCGCATTAGGGTGAAGCAGCTGCTCACCTGTTTGTTGACATTGGTCTCCAGATTTAAGTTGTCATTAAAGCTGACCCCCAAATTCCGCACCGTCTTTACTGGTGTCAGTGGTCCATCTGAGGCTAGAGGCCAGAAGTCAGCAGGCAGGCTTCTGGCGATTCTTCCCACTTTGCATTGCATTATCTCTGTTTTACCTCTGTTAAATTGTAGAGAGTTACTTTTTAGCCAAGTTGCCATTTCCAGCATGCAGATGTGGAATGCCTTAAGTGATTCTGCATGGGCACCATCAAGGGAGATCATCAGCTGCGTGTTAAGGGCATACAAAAAGCCCCTCTTGTAGAAGACTGAGTTGAATTTCAACATGGTAATTTTTAGAACCTCTCCGAGTGGTACAGCTAAATGAACCTGTGGCCATCTGTACTATCAGCAGACTAACCATCACTGTCCCTCTGACTGTGGCAGAGGGGCCACAGTCACAATTTCCTTTAGATTGTGGCACACATCTGGTTTAACCCTGTTCAGCAGAGACATGCCCTGCTAGTTAATAAAAAAGGTGTGACTCAATCTCGATGAACTGCAAACGCCAAGATTATTGGGAGGGAATGCACAGAGTCTGTAAAAAAAGAGCATAAATTGACAGGAAGTACCACTTCACTTGCATTTTGATGACGTTCATCTCTACAAACACGTTGTTAATTATTTGCCTTTTTGGGTATGGTGCAAGTAACGTCATTGGTTAGTTAGAACTTAATCGAATGTACCATTTGTTATTTCAGGCGAGAGGTTTACAGAAAACTGAGCAGTCTGTATCCAACCCATGCTTGCCGACAGTACCTCGAAGCCTTTCATCAACTGGAGAAGTGCTGTGGATACAGGGAGGACAGTATCCCTCAACTGGAGGTTGTATCACGCTTTTTAAAAGGCAAGACATCACATGAGGCTACTTGTCAGATTGTACTGACTATTTGGGAAGGGTACTGTATTTTGTTTCAAAATACAGTAGAACCCATAGCAAGACTTTTCTATAGAGTCTATATAACAAAACATATTTTCAAAGCATAAGATACCATGCTGACTTTAATGCAGATGTTTACCAATCAACAACTTCTAAAAAGCAATCGCATACTTTGTCTCATAGTTGGGAAACTTTAAAATTACTTTAATATCTGTAAATACCTTTAAGGTTTGTCATTTACTATTTTAGGTATTCTGCTAATTTTGGCAGTTTATGTACAACTTCTGAAACTTCACAGGCACCAAAATGTGTGCACCATCATGACTTCCAATTGAATCAGCCAACCGGGTGTAAAAAGGTTTAGCAGGGTACTTTCATAAATGTGCAAATCACTTTGTTTGGATATGGCATAATACACTGTCAATATTCACTCTCATTGTGATGATTCCCCTTCCTGACCTTCTGCGGGCACATGTGACCTTCAGCTTGGCCCCTGGGAATTGGGCAGTCAGACAAGAGCGAGTCCAAATATTTTTGTGAACATTTGTAAATGTGAGCTTCATTTTCAAGGTAATGAGAGGAGTCAGGACCTCAAATGAAATGAATCTGAGAAGTCAGTACTTCACCACTAATAATAACTTGCTTCCTCAGTACTGTGGCTTCTTCTGTGGCTTCCTTTTAGTCTCATGGTAAAACATAATGTTATAACGCTTCATACAACCTGTTTGTGAAGTTCTCTTATTGTAAGGATTGTCGTCTTTGAATCAACTTGCCATCAAACTCTACCATATGCACACACCGAAAATGTTCTTGCTGAGCAGTACCAGTATCTTGTTGAGCCTGGATGGCGGTTCTCAGAGTGCTGCGTTCAACAGTATCACCGCCTTCGAAGCAGAGGGAGTGATAGATGAAAATGATTCAGTTGCACAACAAGAGTGTTTTTTCTGACTGTGCTTATGAACTCATGCTCTATAGTGTTAACCATTACTGAAGCCAATCACAGTTGAATTAGTCTTCCACCATTTGATAGTGCTGCAGGTACCCCTACCTCATATGCGAGTAGGAAGTTCAATAGGTTCCGCTGGGTAAGGCTAGTTAACCATGTAACGCATAGAAACAGCCTCACACAAGTAACAATGAAGTTAAATATTTTTTGGACTGGGACAGGTTATAAAGGGCCACATGTATCAACATTAGGAATAGCAAATACTTGGGATTTTCTGTGAATAGCAATTAGGTAATCGGTATTCTTAGTTGGTGAAATTCCAAGAGTTTCATTTAGCGAATCCTAGGGGGTCTCAAATCGACCTATCTCATTATAACTAATGAGATAAGTCTCAATTTGCGACCCCCTAGGAATCTCTAAAATCACAGGGCTGGTTGCCTGCTGGGGTCAGCAGACTACTTTGTCTGTGATTGCTTTTCAATAAACCAATCTTTTTTTTTAATTACAGCCCGTTTTGATCAAAGAAAAATGGGTTACGTTTAAAGGAAAACAATGATTTTTTTTCTTTTCATTTTTTAAGAGCAGGCAGTGGTCCATGAGAGACCACTCCCTGCTGTTAAAAAACGTTTTTGCATCCATTCCCAAAGGTGAAGGGGTCCCTTAGGGACTACTTCCCATTTGCAAATGAGTTACCACCAACTTGAAGTTGGTGGTAACATGCAAATGATTTGCGACTGCATTCATGGTCACAAAACATTCATACATACCACTGCTATTCGGTATTAGGAAGGGACGCTCTAAACACCCTCCTTCCAAATACCAAATCACAAACCCACTTTGTGATTCAGTAACAGGTTCCCAAATCACAAAATAGGGTTTGAAACATAGGAAAAGCCACGTCCGCTTCTGTGAATCAGCCTGTTTGCAAACACAAAATAGGTTCAAACACATGGCCCATACGCTAGAAGGGGAGGGTAATGGGGAGGAATGTTTGCTAGTGGGCTCAATGAAGCCTATTGTTTGTTTCTTCCACTTATGCAAGAGCAGCTCAATGTTATATATATACCCAAGCCATGAGAGACAATACAATTAGAAATGGAGGAGTGACTGACCCCTTGCGGCATCACATAAGTAGCTATGCTTTGAGGTGATGGGCAAGCCTATCATCAGTTTTAGTTGGACAGCTCCTCCACAGGTGCTTTTTTGGCCAGAGCGTAGAGGCCAGTAATTTAGCAGTAGAGTAGGTACACTAAGGAATAGAAAGTATGGTAGCTCAAAGGGTTATACAATGAATATCATGTAACTGAAGAAGCAGGAGAACTGAGTTCTGATGTTGATTGTGTTTGATGTTGGGCAGATCATTTATTTTTCTTGCACTTCAGTTTGGATTTGGGATGATCAGAAAGGCTTAGCTTATCGACAAGTTATCCCTCTATTTTATGATGAATATAAAAACATGATGGTTGTGTTTTAGGGGTCGGTATTGCCTGGAAAGTGTCCAATATTTTTGAAGACATGTTAAATACGATATAGAGTTCACTGGCTGAATTTCCCTTCATAGATATGGTATGGCAGAAATAATCCAGTGATGAATTCTACTTCGCATCTGTCATTCCTCCAGAGAGTTGAAAGTTTTCAGTTCCTCTTGAACTCTAAACCAAATTTACATTTATTTACATTTGGAAGAAGGCTAAATATCATTTCAAACACGGTTCCTCATTGGCTACCTTCTACATCTAGTAAACTGACAGACAATGTGTAGACCAAGGTGCTAAAGTGTGTGCAGACCTGCAAATAGTGTGTTTTCCAACTTTTCTTAATGCAAATGAGGCAGACTAACACAGTAAATATACACCTGCATGATCTTAATTGTCTAGTAAATACTATGTGTTAAAAGTTATGATTACCATCAATGTGTGGTGGAGGATTTTACTGTGTACTATCATGAATTAAGGGACAATACAAGACAAAATAAGCGGTTAGTGAACCCTGCTATGGTTATAAATGAAACATTATTTAGAAATTGACTTTACATGGTGGAAACTTGCATATTCTTTCCTCAATCCATAATTTTAAGCTGGCCCTTCGTCTTCTGACACGTATTTTAACTTTGCAGAGTGTTCAGGGTTCCAGTTGAGACCAGCAGCAGGACTGTTGTCGGCACGAGATTTCCTTGCCAGTCTGGCATTCCGTGTTTTTCAATCTACACAATACATAAGGCATCCCTCTTCTCCTATGCATTCACCAGAACCGTAAGTAACCCTGTCATGCCTGTAATTCTGATCAAATATTTCAATTCCGGACCCCTCTGACCCTGTGAGCTGCACAACTCAGTGCAGAAACGTATTATTTTCAAATGTGTGTCTTTTCTCTTTACAAGAAGATCTGTCAGTCACTCTGAAGGTACTATACGAGCAAGGAGTAACACAAAATGTGAGCAGTGAAAGATATAAATAACCAGACGATTTCAGAATCCGAAAAGGGGAAGAAAGCATATGCACTCTGGTTTTATTGTAACATCCATTCGTGGTTTGATTCTGAGGAATACATCATTCACAACTTGTCTGGTTTATCAACTAATTTGGGGATGGATTATATAGATCTCAACAGTATTTCTGCAATTTCTTTGCAAACTTTTCACCAAATTTCAAATTGACCCAAGCAAAATGTACTCACCTTGCATCTGTGCGTCAGTCTTATTGACACCGCTTTTAAGGAAGTATAAGCAGGTTAGGGGTCTTCTGATCTCAAATCCTGATCTTGAAATCTTCCCGGGAGATGTTTCTAACTTTGTTTTTCTGCTGTTACCATGGCCCGTGGATTCTCCTGTTATCAGGCAGGTGCTGTTGCTTTAATCAACATCATATATAGTTTATATTAGTTCATAAAAACAAACCAAAACATAATCTATTGAAACATCTACTAGTTTTAAAATATGCAATAAAATGGACAATATAAATCCACCAACACATGGAGCCTGGACTCATTATTTCATCAGTGACCATTATAGCACAATACTAGAGTCTTCATCTGACGTGGCATTACTTATTTTTATGGCCAAAGTCAAACATCTCTCAACAGCGACACTTCAAATGTGACGATAATAATAAACATTACAACAAATCAGGCTTCAATTGGCTTCCTTTAGTTTAGTTTGTTGTGGATAACGCCGAATGTAAGCATTGATAATAGATTACTCTCATTTGTGTTATAAATCCAGTTCCGTTATGAATGCATTCGAGCTACTAAGGGAAAGTAAGACCTTGCAGTTCTTTCCTTAATTCAGCTGAATCTTTCTCCATGCGCCACCAGGTTAGAAAGAGTTTCCACAGCCATTTCCTATCTACTCTGGGTCCTTAAACAATTCAGAATGACCTATTTTCATTCAGGTGACTCTTAAATAGTTTATCCAAGGACCCCTGATGCTGCTCCCTACAACACGACATTCATTCATAATTTACCTATTCAAAGATAACATGAGGGTTTTCCTTATGGATGCTCATAACAACAAATTTAATATGAAGCTCCAAAAATTCCAATTCAGCTTTCTATAAGTTGAAAAAGAGGAAATGTGTTGATGTAAACTCAATAAACAGCGATGAAATGTTTTCTTCTCTCTGTGCATGGTAATTACATTTGCTTTATCTAAAGCCCATTGCACCAAAGGCGACAGAGGGTATGCATTTGTCTTTTTAAACTACCAGAATTTGTGCCAATTATTTTTACCAAGTGGGGCGGTGAAGTTAACGTCTGCCACTTGAGCATGGGCAAAATGTTGTTGTCTTAATGAAAGTAAAAAATCCAAATTTGATTGTGAGTGAAAAGATACACCTAAAAATGGACAGCCCTTCACAGATTTTATATTTGTCTGCCCCATGGTCGCAACATGAGATTTGTATAGATTAGGTGTGTGTTCTCGGTCATCCATGCAGACCACATAACATATAATTGACTCCTGATTTTCTCCTCAAGACCATTTGTAGCCCTTAAAAGAACCACATCATCCTCATATAATGGTACAGTTATACAATTTCTTCCTAGTTTTGTAGTGTCACAAATTCCTTTCCTCTGTGTTGCCTCCATAATGTTTATATGAAATGTAAAGAGGAAGGAGCCAGGACCACGTCCTTGGAATTTATCTCCAGAATAATGAAAGTTTTCTATGCATTCTCTTGCTAGAATATAATTCGATTCCCATGCATACACGTAGAAAATCAATTCTATTCCAGTGGTATAAAGATATTCCGAACTGTTGTCTAAGCTACTCGGTCAAAGGCATTGGTTGGGTCTATAAAAGTCCAAATACCGAATGCCTTTTGAAACCTAAAATGATTAGATGTCAATATATAAAGATCTTATCAGTATGCCTTTTCTGAGGCCCCGGTTTGAACCCATGTTATGAAAATACAGCCAATGAAGCTGAAAGAAAAATCTACCAGAAACAGCAGTGAAAAATTGAAAGAAGGCACGCCACATGACTTAAGATAGGTAGACCTTTTAATCTACAGGGAGTAAATCAATAATGTCACCATCATATCACACAGCCCATCTCCAAATATCTCCCTTTCCCCAACCTTTACACAAGAATCCGCGAAACTTCCACATCATGACTCGGTCCTGCCCAGGAGCCACGCCAACCCAACACTTCTTCCCCCTTCAAAGAATATTAACACAATATATACAAGAAATGAACAGAAAGAAAAAGCACAGTAAAACAATATACTTAGCTACAGAATAGAAATGGATTTGACATTAGATACAATATAATTTAGCATCCGACTACAAACCTAATGACAAAAGGAAATGGAAGCTTCACATTCCAGGTTTGGCTGATAGAACACAACAATGTAATTCATGTGCAAAACCAGTTTGTGCCTTTCATTTTATGCTCTGGTTACACATGGTTCCCTTAAACACTCATGCTGAGAGGTTTTCTCAAGGTGAGTTCACACAAGATTAACCTTCTTACCGGACATAGCAAAGATTCTGTTCCTGTTCCACACCTGGCCATCACTGGTGAGGTTCGCACTTGGAGATAACTTAACCACTTACCTGGGGACATAAAACCTGGAATCACTTTTAAAAACATGTCCTGGCTTCTTGATTCTGGCACAGCTTCCCACTCTCGAATCATGAAAGTCTGGTTTCATACTTGCATTCCCATACTTCTTTTGTACTTTTTTTTATCATGTCCACCACACTCGCCAGAAACGCATCATCAATATGATTATGACCCATGCACTACCAGTCTTCCCCAAAAGATTTCCCTTGGAGATCGCCAATCAACCGCAATTTCTCACAAACTAATCCACTCACCACACTTACATATATCCAGTCTTGAAAGAGCCAGAGGTTGAGAAACCTCTTCCAATTACAATTTTTTTGTCTTTTGACAACACTGAATGACAAATGCGAATGTGTTATGCGTTATTTTTCCTTTTTTCCTTTTTTTTATGTACTCGATCCTAGATGAATTTAGACATTTTCTATTAATTCATTCCATGTGAGAATTTATTCATTATTAAACTGTGTAATTTGAAGTAGTTTCTCAACCTCTGGCTATTTCAAGACTGGATGTATGTAAGTGTGACGAGTAGATTAAATTCACACACTACATCTTTATTTGCTTCATCAATGTCATCACCAGCAGCACTTGCATCTTATCACTTACAGTTACTGTCAGAATCATATCATTATCATCATCATCAAGTGTGGTGTCATCTACTAGAGAAACCACAGATTTGCGTGCGTTCCAGCAAACCTTCATAAAATGCCCTTTGTGATTGCACTTATAACATGAAGCTGATAATGCCGGACAATTTTTGCCGAGGCCACGTGATTGTGACTTCCACACTTTTAGGCCTATCTTTATATTGCAGGGCATTCACAACTTTACAGAAGTACTTGTATCACTATGGGCCGACAAGTCCTTGAAGCATGCGTCAGAATTCTCTACTGCTCTAGCTATGGTGATAGCCATCTCTAGTCTAGGATCATCTTACTTTACTTTATTATTACTTTGAGTTCGTAGGAACCATGTTTTTACAGATCTTTGGGAAGTCCATAGACAGCACCTTTGCCTCTAGTGTGGCTGGGCTATATGTATTTACCTTTGAAACCAAACATATACTGAGGAATGACAACCCTTACAGGAACAATATAATCCTGTGGAGATGCTACATTGATGACATCCTTGTAAATTGGAAAGGAGACACAGGCACACCCATCATAACATGGATCAATGAGCGGGACCCAAACTTGAAAATTACTCATGCGGAGGATTATTAAACAATTACCTTCCTGAACTTGACAATATTTGCTGAAGATGGGAAACTGAGCACTAGGACCTACAAGAAACCAACAGACAGGAAGACTCTGCTCAAGTTTGAAAGCTTCTATCCAAGGACACTAAAAAAGGAACCCTCCATATGTCCAGTTCTTGAGGCTAACAAGGAACTACACACAAAAAATAGGCTTCAAGATACAGGCGTCAGCCTTGAAGTGAAGAATAAATTCACAGAATAAGATTACCCAGAAAAAATCATCAAGAAAGCATGCAAACGTGCAAGCAACCAAAGCAGGGATGTCTTGCTGGAGACAATCAAACACACAGATACAGCCATTTCTCTAACATGTGTTACTACTTATAACATAGTCTCAGATGAAGTAAAAACAGTAATTAACAAGCATTGGAGGATCCTACATACAGGTAACCTGAACGGAGAGAAACCGCTCTTTTCATTCAAAAGGCCAAGGAGCCTTAAACCCAGCCTTGTGCCAACACGCCCACAGAAGTAAAATACCCAAACAAGTACCAATGTCGTGAGTAGTTGGGGCTTACCAGAAGTGAAAGTGACAGGCCTTATGCCTGCAGGAATTGCAGTGTATGCCTCCTCACAAGCAAAGTTTCTGAATCTGGAACCAGACAAGGTATGGACACCAAGAACACATAATCATTGATATTGGCTGTTCTGTTCTACACAATACATGATCATAGGTGAACTATGAATACCAGAATGGGGCTTCCCCACCAACGGAGCAACGCCCATATATAAAATACATGGGAACTGGTTAATGTCTCTATATTCCTATTCCACAGAGGTGGGGCTCGAATCATTCTTAGTCCCCAAAAATATTTACTTATATCAATTGCAAAACTCATTTGTTACGAACAGAACGTGGAAATAATTGCTTTGATGTTGGCTTGGTTAATCAAAAAGAGCTGGCCAAATAAAACTTTTCACTTATTTACACATACACGCATAATTTACAATCCATGCTTATAAGGTTACAGTACCGTTTGCATTGTAGAAATGAAAAGAGAAGCCGTTCAAAGATGTTGGCCACATGAAACTAGAGTTCTTAATACCAGCGCACCATATACACCAGGCTCCCATGCCTCCATTGGAGGCATGGGGCTGATGGGCCGGATCCCCACCAGGGCCTCACCCGAGACACGCTTTCACTACGACGTGTCTATGACTCTCTCGTCCAACCTCAGTGGGGGTTTCTAATACGGAACAGCTGGGAGACATGCAGCAAAGACAACACGTCTCCCTGATGCCCAATCACTCCTCACCCATCCCTTGAGGGGGCATATAATGTAGCATAGCTGGGATACATGCCACAAAGATTGCCCAATCACTATTAGGACACATACAAGCAGGATAAGTAATTAACCTCTCACAGATGCAGCTTGCTTGTCCCCGGAAGCAGTGCTGGTCATGGATTTATGATACCTAAAGCCTCAGTAACCATGTACAGATTAGGATACAGACCTTACGAGGAGGAGCAGTAGGTGTATTTGACGATGAGACACATCTTGATGAAGTAAGGGAGGGGGGACAAGGGATCACTTGGTAATCACTTTATGACTATGGTACCAGATCTTAAAATAACCAACACTACGTGTATGTACATTTTTAGAGTGTGACTACAAGGTCCAACCCCTGAAAGACATCCATGTTGCGGGGTAATGCTACACAGTAAATAGGCTTTTATTCAGATTCTTCCTTATTTTGTTCAATGTATAAACATGTCACATGGCCATCAGAACCACTGTAGGAAGTTTCCTACCTCGAACCCATGGCTTGATTGGAATGCGGTGCATAAATATCAAGCAATGCTGGAGGTTCGAGCATGAATCGAACCTAGTGCATGACCTAATATGCGCCCAGCTTGGGTTTTGCCTGTGCTCAATAAAATGTGTTTACCTAATTACAATGCCTCTCTCGTTAAATTGTCTTAAAGATAATTATCGTAAAATGTGATTCTGAAAAACAGTGAGTTTGAATCCAGGCTAACTTACGCATGTCTTAGTGCTCATGCTCATGATTCTATAGTCCTTATAAAAGCCGTATTGACCCACTTGGGAACTTAGAATGAAGGGCTGAAACATGTTGAACATGATAAGGGATACATGAGCGCATTGACTTCTCAAAGGTAACCAAACCCTGATTTTTAAACTTTGCCAAGATCACAAAGATTTAAATACCTTTTGTGTAGGTTACCTTGAATCAATTTTCAATCACTTGCACCTTTATTTCACTTTCACTCTAAAAACAACCAGCTCTGCTGCAATCAGGGGTCGAATCACACCTTGGAGGCATGTTACCAACTAGGTTGGTGAGTGAGGGTTCTTTAAAACACCCTCAAAATTACCCCCTGCATTGCTGTAAGTGGGAAACTCTGAAGGATTCTTGGTTAGGTAATTAAGACGAACACTTTTGTTGTTTGGTGTATATATAGTCAAGGGCAGATGAGAGAGTGCTCTTTCTCTCTCTCTTGTTCCTGTTTGAAATAAGATCATCTGTAGATAACACTTTTTCTTGAATCTTTTTGTTATGAGTTTTTCTATCAGCTGGTCACAAATGATTTCATCTTTGAACTCTCTGTAATTGCAAGTAATCGCTAGTTGACGTAGTGCTGAAATGAAATCCTCAATATATCGGCCTTGTTTTGGACTCTTTGTAAGAAGTTATGTCTTTCCAACACAATATTCCTTGAAGGAGAAAATCACTTGTCCAGAGTCTTGTTAATGGCAGCATGTCGTCCTCTACATCTACTGCTACCATTTTACCAGATGCCCATTCCTCTGGCAATTATACAATTACGTCTTGTAAAAGTAATGTTTTGATTGACCTTTTGGGCACAAATTGAGTATGAGTAATGCTTTTTTCTTTTTATTTGTGAATTTTTCACTGTCAATGTCATCCAAATTTGCCTCAAAAGCCTCTTTTCGCTGAATCCAACATAAAGTCGGTGTGCCAAGCATAGATAATAATGCAGAAGTTGCTGTAAAGCTTTCCATAGTGGAATAGTACTTTATGGATTCCGTCATGTGCCACAGTGCCCGTGTGCTGAGGATGGAAGTACTTCATCATCTGCACACGAGCACCCAGCAAATCCCTCTACTGTAAACAGCAGAGGGATTTCCTTTTCTTTTAGCCAGTGGGGAGTCTGGGGTAAAGGGCCCTCAACTTCCCCATGCATTTCTTTTTCAGTGTATGCGCTAACGTCAATACACTGAAAGTGAAAGTAATATGAGCTGTTCAGCTTATTTTACTTTCACTGCCTACGTGCTTGTGGGGCTATCTTATTTAGGCAGATGGGAGAGGTATCATTGAAAGTAGAGGATCTCCCCTTTCCAACTGTACCCTTTTCTGGTGTATTTTGAAGTAGGGCAATCCCCAAGTAGGGATCCACCCACTAGACACCATGGAGGGGGGAGTGGCCCCTTGGGCAAGGGCTTTTACTCCCCTCATATTTAATAGCCATGTTCAGTCTTTGGCCCCCAAAGGTTTGCAGGGGATTTGGGGTAGAAAAACGTTGGGGGATCCACACAAGCCACATCTCCCTGGACTCTCCAGAGTGTCTAGTTTTCAGAAAGGTCTGGTTTTGGTGGGATTCCCGCAATGGCTGATGAACCCGGGATCAAAAACTCAGGTGCTCCCTTTGCAAATCCAGGTTGTTTTATGATTGATAATTCTGATGTCTCCTCAATGCGTTTTGGATCCTTCCCTGTTGCGGGTTCTTGGCCCACCCACACAAGTGAGGTAGCATTTCTATCGTGAGACCTCTATAAACGCAGGGTGGTAGGAAATTAGTATATGCCATATGATCTCACAGCTTTCCCACATAGAATTGTGAGTTACATGTCACTTATTTGAGCTTAATTTGAGGTTTGCAGGGGATTCTGGGTAGGAAAACGTTGGGAGACCAATGCAAGCCACACCTCCCTGTACTTCCCTGGGCGTTTAGTTTTCAGAAATATCTATGCCCAGTAGGTTTCCCTAGATGCCTGCAGAGCCCAGTACCAAAAACACAGGTGACTCCCTCGCACAACCAAGTCTTTTTTGTGATCGATAAGTTTGAAGTAGGCCTGGGCGGTAAATTCTGTTCCGCTCGCGGGATTTGCAGATCTTGGGTAATTTCGCAGAGAAGGCAAAATTGCCCAAAATGCGATTTCACAAATTTTTTTGCTTGTTCGCGTTCTCAAATGCGTGTTCACGAGACATTTCCCCCTGATCACGCAAACAGTGATTACGAACAGTAAAAAAGCATCACGAACTGGCAATTCCGTGTGTTCACAGAATTTTTGCGTGTTCGCGGAGATTTTTTACCGTTTCGCGGAGATTTGCGTATCGCAATTACGCAAATTCCGCCCACCCCTAGTTTGAAGTCTCTCTAGTACATTTTATCCCTTTTACTGTACTGGGCCCTAGTCTAACCATACAAGTAAGGTATCATTTTTATTGAGAGACTTGGCGGAGTTCCGGGTGGGTGGTAGTTTATGGCTCCCTGCAGATTCCAGAATTTTCCATCACAGGAATATGAGGAAAATGTTTTTTATTTTTTTACAATGTTTGAGGTTTGGAAGGGATTTGGGGTAACATGACCTGGTGAAAGCCACACAAGTCACCCAATTCTGGATTCCCCTGGGTATCTAGTTTTCAAAAATGTACAGGTTTAATAGGTTTATCTAGGTGCTGACTGAGCTAGAGTTCCAAATTGACAGCTAGGCACATTGCAAAAAAATAGTCAATTTCCATTGGAAAAATGTGATGTGTCCATGCTGTGTTTTTGGGCCGTTTCCTGTCCTGGGCACTATGCCTACCCACATAAGTGAGGTACCATGTTTATTGGAAGACTTGGGGGAATGCTAAGTGGGTGGCAGTTTGTGGCTCCCCACAGATACTAGAACTTTCCATCACAGAAATGTGAGGAAAATATGCTTTGTTGACAAAGATTGAGGTTTGCAAGGGATTTTGGGTAAGAGAACCTGGTGAGAGCGACACAAGTCACCCCATCCTGGATTTCCCTAGGAGTCTAGTTTTTAGAAATGTGCAAGTTTTCTAGGTTTCCCTATGTGCCAGCTAAGCTAGGGTCCCAAATACACAGCTAGGCATCTTGCAAAAAAAAGGGTCAGTTTACACTGGAAAAACGTAATGTTTCCACGCTGCGTTTTGGGCCATTTCCTGTCACTAAGCCTACCCACACAAGTGAGGTACCATTTTTATTGTGAGACTTGGGGTAATGCGGGGTAGGTGGAATTTTGAAGATCCACGCAAATTCCAGATCTTTCCATTACAGAAATGTGAGGATTTTTTTTTTTTTCGGTTGACAAAGTTTGAGGTTTGCAAGGGATTCGGGGTAACAGAACCTGGTGAGAGCCACACAAGTCAACTCATTCTGGATTTCCCTTGGTGTCTAGGATTTAACAATGTATAGGTTTGTTAGGTTTCCCTAGGTGCTGGATGAGCAAGGGTCCAAAATTCACAGCTAGGCACTTTGCAAAAAAATCAACAGTTTTCACTGGAAAAATGTAGTGTCCATGTTGAGTTTTCGGCCATTTCCTGTCGCAGCCTGCCCGCACAAGTGCGGTACCATTTTAATCAGGAGAACTAGGGGAACACAGAATACTAGAACAAGTATTATTACCAATTGCCTCTCTATGCATTTCTGCCTTCCAAATGTAGAACTATGTGTAAAAAAGAAGTCAATTTGCAAAATGCCCTCTAATTCACATGCTAGTATGGGTAGCCACAAATTCGGAGATCTGCAAAAAGCCACTGCTTCTAAACTCCATATTTTGTTGCCATTTTGGAAATACATAGGTTTCCTTGATACCTATTTTTCACTCTTTATATTTTACAAAATACATTGCTTTATACCTGGTACATAATGAAAAACTATTGCACGGCACAGCTCAGGTATTGTTTCTGGATACCTCGGGTTCTTAGTGAACCTACAAGTCTAATATATCCCCAAAACCCCAGAGGGGTCCAGCAGACGCAACGGTATTTTGCTTTGAAAAATCTGCCATACTTAGAAGAAGTTACAGGAAAAAACGTAGTAACAAATGGCTGATTTTTCAACTAAATTTCAATATTTCTTTATTTCATCTATTAGTTTCTATACAAATGAACCCTTGCTGAATTCAGAATTTAGTTTTTTGCAGAAATGTATAGCTTTCTGGGATCCATTATTGGTTTCATACCCATTTCTACTACTAACTAGATAGTGGTTGAAAGCACTCAAAATAGAAAAAACAGGCAATATCCCAGTAAAATTGCCAAAACTTTGTAGAATATTTTAGTTTACTTGCAAACGTCTGCCTGTCCCTAAAAGCAGGGAAGATGGTGATTTTAGCACTGCAAACTCTTTGTTGATAACATTTGCAGGGAAAAAAACAGACACTTTTTTCTCCAGAACTTTTTTCCCATTCCTCCCCCAAAAAACAATATTTGCTGTATTTTGGTGAATTTCTCTGACCCCTCTGGGGCAATCTGCAAACCCTGGAAACGTTTAGAATCCTCAGGATGTTGGAAGAAAAGGACGCAAATTTTGCATGGATACCTTATGTGGACAAAAAGTTACAGGAGCCTAAGCAGAAACTAGCCCAAATAGCCAAAAGAAAAGCTTAGGACAGGGGTGGGAAGGCCTAGCAGCAATGGGGTTAACAACACTAGATGAACTGTGATAACATTCCCCAAAGTAAAAGTAATTTGTTATGAACCAATACAAAATAGCCACTTCAATTGAGTGAAGTGAAACCAATACAAAATGGCCGCAAAAGTTTGTGATTGGTTGAATTAAAAAGTCCGCCTTAAAATTATAACACAAAACCAATCAAAAATTGCCACTATTTTTTGCAGTGGTGTTTGTCTAATACCATTCCATGTTTTGAACAATGGGTATGAACCCAATCAAAAATGTTCACCTAGGTAAGGTCACACTTTAGGCCTTTGCAGAGACAGTGTTAACCACATCAAATATGGAGCCATTTATCGCGTCACTGGAGGTGGGATTGACTGCAGGCCTACCTCCACTCTAATGCTTGTGGTCTAGCGGTCAAGGTGGGCGGCATCGAAAAACTTTGCAGTCTCCTCAAAAGCCCCTGCAGTAGTCACAGAGCTCCCAAGAACCTCACTCCTCCTCGACAGCCACCACCAGAATCACAGAGCCAAAGCCACAGGTGTCGAGGATGCAGACACACACTGAAGGCGGTGAATGCCAGGTTGCTCACACCGCCAATCCCTGGATGAAGTGGAAAATAGTTTTCGAGAAATTGTGCTCCATACCCTCCATGTTGCCAATGAAAAGAGGCATGCTTCACAACTGAAGGTAAGTAGATTTTTTAATCAACAGGCAGCAAAGTAGTAACACCACCAACACATCACACTATCCGACTCCAAAAGATCCCATTCCCCCAATAATCGTCCCAGAATCCGCGAACCCTAAATATTCCACATTACAATTGGTCCTGCCCAGGAGCCATGCCAACCCAACAAAACACTTTGGGTCTCCTCTGTAACCCTTATTTAAAACAGATACCATGATAGACTGGCTGAAAGACTCAGGGACTGATTGCTGCATGATTACTTTTAAATCCATTGTTAAGAAGGGGTCCCACAGTTTGATGTTAAGTTTAAAAAGATCCATGGAAATGCTACCATGGCCAAGAATTTATTGCCTCTAATATTTATCTGAGATTTAAAATCGAAAGTTCGTTAAAATTAACCTTAGGACAGCATTCAGTTTGAGAACTATGTACAGCAGAAAAAAAGCTTAAACCCAATGCCCTGACCTCTGTGAGGCACAAGAGGGATTTATTAGCAATTTTCAAGAAAAGAATCAAGTTCTTGGGTTCTCATGCCTCAGTCAATTCCTCCTCAGCTTAATTTTTTTAGCTTCATGTTCTAATGCATTTATCATACGTGCCTCTTTGTTGCAAGACTTCAGTCAAGTCTTGAAGATATTGAATCAAACCATTTACGAATAAAGATCTCATCTTGGAAGAAAAGACAATACATGTTAGTACGACAAAATGCGGTGAGAAAGAAGAAGCAGTCTGGTTTGTATTCTCAAATCCTTTGATATGCAGGGTAGGAGATTAGTTCTTTGGAAACTGGGCAGTAGAGGACAGAAAGGAAAGACTAGACATTAGTTGATGGGTATTACCTCACTAACAGGATGAGCCTTCTCCTCTGGCTCAACGATGGCAGTGTGAGAATTTAAAAACGTCACCCTATTTTTAAGTGCCTAGCAACACATTGTCTTGGTGTTTAGCTATTATGCTTATCGTTCAGTTAGTCACCTAGCTCTCCATTTAATACATTTTGTTATTTCGTCATCTCTCGGTTTCAATGTGTTTACTTGGTAGTTATTCAGTACCTCCCTCTCTGTTTTTGTGTTTGTTGGTGTTGGCTATTGAACCATAAAGCCTCAGGTTTACTACTCGTTGTTGTTCTGGGTTTCTCAACCAATTCCTAGTAGGCTCAAGGGCTCAACATAGCACCATCCACCTTGGAGCTTGATATTAAATTTATTATCATTTGTCTCTAGTTCTCACATTGTGTTCCCTTTTCCCTTCTTGCTGCATCGAATTCGGAGGGCACCAAGCATTACTAATGACAAAATGGCTATTTTCACAGGGCACAACAACATCAACTGTTGAATCAGTAGTTGGTGCTTTTCATTTTCATTCTACAACTTGTCTTTCCTTGTATATTGGGTACCTAGCCATACTGCATATTTGTTATTTTAAACAATATTCTTTTTGTTTTGAGCCAAAACCATTATTGTTTTCACTTATTTTAAATATTTGTTAGTTTCTTGTTTTCTTTTTTAGATATATTTCATCTGATATTTATTTCTCAGTAAGGACATAGATCCAAGCTGGTGTAGCTGAACTCCTGTTCTGTTTTTTATCATCCATTTGTTATATAGTTCTGCTTTACCCGATGGGCAAGCCTGGTCTCCAGGGCCGTGTTCATCCCTTTTTCTTGCTCTCTCTAATATCTCTGTTCTTGAAAAGGCTGATGGTGGGCAAATTCCTCGAATTTGTTAGTAAGTAATCTCTGTGATATATTAGTGTAGCTTGCTTATTACTTTTCTTTCTATGTCTTTTATTTCCTTGTATTTCAAGGACCTGCTCAATTAGAGTCAGCAAATTATACAATGATTCTGAGGTCAAAAAAATGCTATCTTTCTCTTCGGCAATGGTATTGATTTTGAATGGATGAAAGGTTTAGAAGCTGTTGACAAAGTTTAAACATCATACCAGTAGGTCTAGCACATTCCATGGTAGTTAGCACTGAATTCACCAAACTTTCTAGAGTGGCATACATGATTGAGTCCCGATCTGAATAATGACACACATGTATTTAAATGCCATTCAGGTGAAGATAGTTTTGTGATATGACAAGTAGTTCAAGAATTGTGGAGGCAGCATCAGATATGCAGTCACAGAAGAGCCAAATGTGAACTTTATCAATATTCTTTTATTCTTCTTCGTATTTTAAAATGGGACACCAGCCAACGCATTTCGTTCCTATCAAAGGAACTTCGTCAGGGCAGATAATAATATAATGAGTGGACCACAAAAAGTACCAAGCGGTAGGCAATCGGATCAGATGGCGCCTAATCAAGTCCAATTTCAAAACGGTTTTATAGCCAAGTTGCTGGCCCTGTGCTATACAGCCTGTAGTTAGAAGTTTTCAGTTTACTTCAATCCAAATCAGTGCATAAGTACTGAATATGACTCACTTCACAGAAAAATCAATTCCTCATGTAATCAATGTCAGTAGGGAACCACTTTTCAGTGGCAGCGATATGTCACTTCAAAAGATGTAGTACACCAATCCGTTTAAAAATCCTCAAATTTATCCGGAGATTAGAGCAATGAAATGGTTTATATATCTAGACAATACAAGGTGTTTATGGTTGTCCATATCAGTTCAAACGTACTTGGTTCTGCAATTCTTTCGAACACAATAGTCATTTATATAGAATACCCAACTTCCAACTGTAGTGAAGCAGGATAATGGAAGTGGCCCTGATACGCCACCAACATTCCCGATCAAAACGGCCAGGTATAATGAGCACGGCAGAGTAACATCCATTCCCGTGTTATGGAAAACGCCATATGACAAGTGGGAATGCTTCGACATGCCAAAATCTCCATGAACTCATCTCACATTCCATTATTTCAATATCTGTGGCTGCATTTACTTTGGTCGTCCATGGGCTATTTTGCATGGTGGAGTTAGTATTTATTTATTTATTACAGAGTTTTGAAAAGCCCTCTATGTTACCTTTTTTTAACCTTAGAGTGTTGGCAGTAGGAGCATAGTCAAAGCCAGTAGGTCTGGCTTGAAGGGGCCAACCTTTTCCTGAGACTAGCCCGGGATTCCCATCCATGTGTCAAGTGTGGTACAAGGCGGAGGTCCTCGCCTTTCTGCTCTAAACCTTGGGATTCTAGGGATCAGCTTCAAACTTGACACTTCCTGTCTACGATGACAACAAGCACTCACCCTACCTCCTTCATGTTTGTGTAGTGCTGTCATTACTCATTCATGTGTTCGCTACATATTCCCATTAAAGTGTGCTTCATTAAATACCTGTTCTATTCTCCAGCACTGAACAGAAGTGCATGACTGTTGCTAGACTTTCTTTTGCCTCCATGGTATAGTAGTGTTTTTGCTCCCTCATGATGTAAACATGGCTTTCTCCATCAGAAGTAAAATATTACATTCCATACCAGCCTCCTTGCAAAAATGGGTGGCACCATGACTGTTATTTACAAGGGTTACTACGCTATCACTTCTTTGGACCCCTTTCCTCAATTCAACCAAAATTCTGCTATCCAACTTTGCTATGTGACTTAAACGCTCTTACAGTTGTTGTTTATTGTACAGCCTACAAAGTATCTTTTTAGACTTTAGAATTGTCCTTCTTGATGCTTGTTATGCTTTATCTTCCAGGCCTCTCATTTACTCCAGCTAGGAGATTTTTATGGATGGATGAGTTTGATGCAGCTAACTAGTCAGCAGCCTTGTCCCACTATTACTCTTTTGAAGACCAGCCATATGCACACTGCTGTTTTACATTGCTCTCAACGCTTTCACCTATACTAGACTTTGAGATCCATAATGCAAACCCCTTGCATGATTCTTGGATAATTGCCACTTTTGACCACATTGCCTCCTCAAGTCTAACCCCACAAGATATTCTCTGTCGGAATCTACAAGTGGATCCCGACCGAAACAAGAAGAATGGTGACACATGCCCTCGTCAGCAGCAGACTGGACTATGGCAACGCACTCTACGCAGAAATCCGAGCCAAACACCTACGACGACTACAACGCATCCAAAACACCTCCGCCCGACTGATCGTCAATGCCCCCCGCTGCAGTCACATCACCCCCCACCTGAGGAACCTACACTGGCTCCCCGTCGACAAGAGGATCACCTTCAAGCTCCTCACTCATGCACACAAAGCACTACACAACGCCGGACCAGCCTACCTTAACAGCAGACTCAGCTACCACACCCCCACCCGCCAGCTCCGCTCCACCAGCCTCGCCCTCGCCGCTGTCCCCCGCATCCAACATACGACCTCCGGCGTCAGATCCTTCTCCTACCTCGCCGCCAAGACCTGGAACACCCTCCCTACCCAGATACGGCAGACCCAAGACCTACTCACCTTCAGAAGACTCCTCAAGACCTGGCTCTTCGAACAGTAGCAGCACCCCACCCTTCCCTCAGCGCCTTGAGACCCTCACGGGTAAGTAGAGCGCTTTACAAGTTCTCTGATTGATTGCCATAGCTATGCAAAGAGCTCACCATAGGATATCGGCAGATAAAGGAAAATTGTGCACCTATTGCCCAATCAGGTGGCATGTAGTTAGCATCTTCCATGGCATCTGTGCACTTGGGAAGTTGCTGATGATTCCAGCAGGCCTTGACGTGTGATTTTTCTCGCAAGCACTAGTCAACTTAACTTTAGTGAGCCACTCAAGAGAAAAAAACTCTGCTTTGCGTCACTTCGCGGAGGTTTTTGGAACTCTTCACTCTGCGTGGAGTGGGCAAAACTCTGGGAACTCTGCCGTCGGAGAGGAATTCTTTGCCCACCCCTAGATTCCTATGTGTTTTCCATGAGCAGCAGAAAGTGTCATTTGGCAAGAGTTTGTGATGATAATGTTGTATTGCCTTACTCTGTCTCTTTAAGTGCTCGTGAGGTTAGAGCTATAGAATGTTAGGTCAGGGTTATTCTAGATTTTGTAGTCAGTTAGTGACTTGCCTGAAGACTGCATGCATCTTTCCCCTGGAGCTCACCTTTTGTATTTATATTATAAAGCTTTAACCAATAAAGGTATTTAAAATATATTTCTGTGACTCATCCACTACAAATTACCGACGAGGGAAACCGATACTGCCTCAGAAAAAATTTGGATCATCCTGCATATCAGCACCTTAACCGTATAAAGGGAATACTGAATTTTAACAGGAGGAACTTCGAAGGAACTTCGTGAGTGATTCACTTTTACTATCAACTTGAAAGAACTTCTGGCAGCGAACTCAAGAAAAATGCAAAGTTTTAATGGACTGAAGCATGTGAGGAGGAGTTCACAATGATCAAAGTTGATTTACAAAATGTAAATGCTTTGGCCAGTTTTGACCCTAATGTAGATAGTTTGTTAACAACTGATGCGAGTGATAAAGGCCTAGGAGCGGTGTTATTACAAAAAGGGTTGGATTGCAAAGAAATAATAATTTTGTTTGCCTCAAGAGCACTCTCTCCTGCAGAGGGTAGGTATCCCATTATAGAAAGGGAGGCTTTGGCTTGCGCATGGGCCTTAGAACACTTTCGGGCCTTTGTGTGGGGCAAACCGGTTATTATTCGTACCGATCATAAACCGTTAATTCGTATTTTGTAATGTGAAGGTATTTCTGGTGCATCTGCGAGACAAGCAGGATTGTCTATGCGAATGAAAGAATACATTTATAAAATGGTTTACTTACCTGGGAGGGAAAATCTTATTGCAGATTGTGTATCCAGGTTGCCGTCTCCACTTGAAGAGTGTGTTGATGATCGTTGGAGTAACTTCAGTGTTTCGTTGGTACACAATTCCGGTGCGCCTGCCATTGATAAAGCTGAGTGGATGGAGGAGCAGAAGAAAGATACTGTTTTGAGGGATGTGATGGAATACATTTGCAAAGGTTGGCCTAAGAAAAATAGTATCAAAGGATGTTTAAATGCCTTTTGGGAAGTTTGCATGGAACTATCTAGTGACAAAGATGTGTTTTTCAGAGGTGTTAGAGTTATTCCCTCAGTTTCATTGATTAAAAAAGTACTACAGTTTTGCCATGAAGGACTGTTTGTATTATGAGGACTAAATCGATAGTAAAAGGAATGTATTGGTGGCCAGGAATTGATGGAGATGTTGAGGATTTCTTAAGAAGATGTGTGGTTTGTAGTTCTGCATATAAGACACTCAGAACTTTGAAGCCTGCAATGAGTGAGGGTTTAATTCCTGATCTTCCATGGGATACTGTTGCAGTTGCGATTATTGGACCTATAGGAGAGTTGAAAGAGTTTGGATTGGTCGCTACTGACCTTTTTTCAAAATGGCCAATTGTCAAGTTTGTTGAAAGAATATATACACACACTGTTCTCAAGTTTTTGGATAAAATGTTTATTTGGGAAGGCATACCAGTTTGTATTCTAACTGATAATGGAGTACAATTTATGTCTAAGATGGCGAAGGATTATTCTGATAGGCGTGGTGTTAAACAAAAACCACAGCTTTATATAATCACAGCGGCAATGGCACAGTTAAAAAATTAAAAATTAAAATAAAGCAGCAGGAAATTCACAGACAGAACTCTATTCTATCGTAAAAGAGTTCTCTAACCCCCTTGCCTGCCAAAAGGTCGCACAGGAGTCTCAGGACTGGGCCGACAAATTAGCTATCTATTTCAAAGATAATATAAATATAATTCATGAATCATTCCCCACAGAAACAGGCACAACAAATGAAGTATTCCACGCAGACCTCTCCACCACAAACCCCATAAAGCAGAACCTATCTGACTTTGGAACAATTTCTGAGGACAAGGTAGCTGATAAACTAACAAAAGCTAAATCTGGATCTCCTAAAGACCCAGCGTCCGCCCAGATCTTAGCAAAACTAGCACCCGCCTTGGTTCCCATACTAACATCTATTTTTAATGCATCCCTAACAAGCGCCACCGTCCCCACTCCCTGGAAAGAAGCCATTGTGAGACCAATCCTGAAGAAAAATAACGCAGACCCTAAGCAACCGAGAAATTACCGCCCCATATCTCTGTTACCACTTTTCGGTAAAACGATGGAATTAATTATCAACGCGAAGCTAGCCAAATACCAGGAAGGACATACGCTCTTGGACTCCTCGCAGTCAGGATTCAGAGCTTCTCCCAGCACAGAGACTGCACTGATAGAGGTGGTGGACAACTTTCGGCTGGCGCTGGACACCAAACAGTCGGCTATCCTCATCCTGCTAGACCCCTCGGCGGCATTCAACACCATATCCCACAGAGTCCTATTAAAGCGACTGGTGGGGATAGGTGTCGAAGGCCAAGCCCTAGGTTGGATCCAAAGCTATCTTGTGGGGCGAAGCTCCAGGGTCAAATCAGGACCTTTTTTATCAATGGCGATCAATAACGATAAGTGAGTGCCCCAGGGCTCAATTCTGAGCCCGACTCTATTTAATATTTACGTATCACCATTGCCCAAAATAATCAGGGACTTCGGCTTCGACACAGTGTCATACGCCGACGATACTCAAATCCTCATAACCCTTGGCCCTGACCCATCAGAGACAAGAGTGAGATTCAGGAATTGCATGTTAGAGATAAAGGCCTGGATGACCAATAATTTCCCGATGCTGAATGCAGGCAAAACCGAAATAATGTTTTCGGCGCTGATAAATCCATCTGGTCGCAGGAGTGGTAGCCACAGGAACTCGGACCTTGCCCATCCCTGAAAAGCACCATTCGGAACTTGGGCATCACCTTAGACGACAAGCTGACCATGGCATCCCACATAGACAAAGTAGTCCATACCTGCAGAGGCCTTATGAGAAGCC
Source organism: Lissotriton vulgaris (assembly GCF_964263255.1). NCBI lineage: Eukaryota > Metazoa > Chordata > Amphibia > Caudata > Salamandridae > Lissotriton > Lissotriton vulgaris. Next base: position 1,822,180,084 of record NC_141685.1, read on the forward strand.
TAAGGAAAATATTCAAATGGCTACCCCTGCCTTACCGTAAACCACTGATAAAAGGCCTGATCACCAGCCGCCTTGATTATGGCAATGCACTTTTTGCAGATGCGAATGAAGGTATACTAACTAAACTGCAGGCACTCCAAAATGCAGCAGCTAGATTGACTCTCGACCTGCCCCCATGCACTCCCTCTGCCCCATGCCTGAAGAAATTGCACTGGCTTACAGTCAGAAAAGCCATAAGGTTCAAGATCTGCAGCTTAGTGCACAAATCAATATATGGACAGGGCCCCAAATATCTAAAAAACAAACTTCAGGGATACTGCCCGGAAAGAACACTGCGCTCTTCAAACAAAAATCTCCTAAAAATACCAAAAGTTCGAACTGTTAGAAATGGAGATAGGAGCTTCTCAAAGGTTGGCCCTACGGCATGGAACTCCCTGCCTATGGCCTTAAGATCCAACCAGAATCATAAAATCTTCCGGAGAGAACTCAAAACACTACTATTTAAGGCACTGGCGTAATACCCCTTTTTTCTGCATCTCCCAAGCCCTCTGTCAGCGCTATGAGATCGAATGGTGATATGTGCGCTTTACAAAAATAAATACATACATACCTACATACACAGTGGAGAGGTTTAACAGGGTGGTTAAAGGCATCATACAAGCGTCTGTGAACAAAAGATTAGAGTGGAAGGTACAAGTGTAATAGGCAGTACGGTCTTATAGAATTACAACTCAGACCAGTACTGGAGTATCTCCGTTCATTATGATGATGGGTAGGTCACCCAGATGCAAATTCAACCCTGGTTGGCTTTTGGATGGCAAGGTAGCTAAATGGTTTCCTGTGGAGGTTAAGAAAGAGTTGGAATCGATTCATGCAAAGAGTAAGGAGTTCTACGATAAGCATCATAGCACCAAAGATGTGCAAGTTAAGATAGGCGACTAGGTTTGGGTTAAGAAACCCTTTAAGGTACCTAAAGGAGAGAGCCATTTTGAACCTCCCAGAAGAGCGGCAGAAGTGTTAAGGAACTCAGTGAGACTTGATGATGGGAGAGTGTGGAATCTTAAAAGTATTGCTATTAATCCTGAGCAAGAGGGGATTGTGGATTCTCAGAATCAGAATGGTCAAAATGATTTTGGTTGGATTGAAGATCACTTTGAGAATAGTGATTTACAATCTCAATTGGCTAATGATAACTATAATGACCCTGCATCTGGACAGACTAATAGTTTTCTTTCAAAATCTGTTTCTTCTTACTGTGAAGGAGGGGAAAGGGTTGGTGGTTGTAAGACCCTAGTAAATACCCAAGTTAGTGACAACAATGTTGTTTACAATAAAGTTATTGATACTTTACCTGATAATAGAACAAGAGTTTTGCCAGGCTGGCTAAAAGGATTTGTTATGTAGTTCCAATTCATGTTTTTTTTTCCTTGTATTATAGTTTTGTATATCAATTAGTTATTATTTTATCATTATGTTATTATTGTTGTAATCCTTTCTCCTTCCTTGTTATAACGGGGGGGATGAGTTGTATTGCCTTACTATGTCTCTTTAAGTGGTCGTGAGGTTAGAGCTATAGAATGTTAGGTCATGGTTATTCTAGATTTTGTAGTCAGTTAGTGGGTTGCCTGAAGACTGCATGCATCTTTCCCCTGGCGCTCACCTGTTGTATTTATATTATAAAGCTTTAATCAATAAAGGTATTTAAAATATATTTCTGTGACTCATCTACTACAGGCGTTATTGTGGATATTCTAGTAGATTATATGGGTGATTTCTATTCCTTGATGTTAGGGAGAGTAATGGCCTAGCTTAGCAGCTGATACATTTATCTCCATCTTCAACCAAGAGCTACGAGGGATGTTTTTACCCTTGTGATTTTCTCTCTTATTTGGGACTTCCTTAAGTAGATATTTGACCCCTTTCATTTGTAATAATTAGTGGAAGGTGACACAGTGGCTAATTAGAGGAGCCTATCTATCCTTCGACAATCAAGGGGGAAACTTAACAGACTTGTGACATGTGAAGTCCTTGACACTTGTATTCTTACTAAGCTTCTTATTCTCCAAATCTATTTGTCTCTAACAAGGCCAGCACAAAGAGGTCAATGAATCTGTAATGAAAACTGATCCAAGTCTGCTAAGAATGGAACTTAACATGCTGCCTGACCAAGCACAGACATTCTCTTCTTCTAATTTCAGCCTTCAATTTGTGTTTGTATCCTTGGTACATGAGCACTGGAAGACTTTTGACAATGAAAGCTGATTTGACCTCATTCTTCCTGATCTTCCCACTGTTTTCAAAATTGACTCTCACCCCACCTTGCTTTTTCTGTTGCCTCACATGCGAGTGAGAGGAGGTGTCTCCTTTTGACCGGCTTGTTTTCTCTCTGATCATGCACAATCTGTACCTGTCCCAGCCAATCTGCCTTTAAGACTCCTCCCTGCGGGACAGCAGTCTTTCTCACTTAATCCCAACTCTTTCATGCTTATGCTCTATACAGTGCTTTGCTCATTATCTCTGTTCGCTTCTCCAGCCACTCACATGACAGACATCTTCTTGTGAGGCTGAATGCTGATAATACTGATAAATCCTCCTCACAGACTCAGTTGCAGTACTTTCTCATAACAATCAGTTACTGGGTTAGCCAAAATACTGTTGGACTAAATAGCAAATAGAATGAATTTCAGATTCACTGTTGTAGTTCATCCAGATGTTCAGACAACTGATGACCTGCCTCCACAGGCAATCTCCATTTTACATCAACAGTAGTCTGTATCCTACTGTTTGAGGACAAGCTTTCCTTCAAAGCCCTGAATAGCCAAAGCAACTGATTCTGACTTCCTTTGACCCTCAGGAAAATGTCTTCCCTATTCCCTCTTTATTTTCTAACACAGTGGTTCAGTCAATTATCTCTTCCAGGCTGGATTCCGACATGTTGCCCATGTTTCAGAGTACCCAACTCAGGTCATTCAGAACACACCAGCTAGATTAATTCTCAGCCTATCACTCCACAATGTTTTCTGTACTTTTTTCCATATCTTCATTTGTTCCCAGTGGCCAAAAGAAGCAGTTTTTAAACTCTGTGTTTGTTGACAGGGAACGTAGGCAGGGGTCCTCTTCTCCTGCATTTCAGATTCCTTGACTGCAAGACTTCTCGTCTACTGATGTCCACCTTTACTACCCTAAAATATGTTCCTCTCATTCACTGTACTCATCTTGGATGACACTTCTTATCACATCTTGCTGCAAAGCCCTAGAACAGAAAGTGCTTGCATCTTGACCAATGACCATCGAACGCCACCTTTCACAATAATCTCAAAAGTTGGATATTTTGTGACATGCCCTCCAGATGTCCTGCTTGTCTATCCTCCCTGCTCTCACTCTTTTCACATTTTCTTCAGCACAGGAATAGCTTCCAAGTTCATCACATTCTCTTTAAATTCTTTTTTATTTTTTCTCATCAATGCTTAAAAATAACACATTTAGTACTGTTTTTAACCCTGTCTTTTTGCTGTTAGGAACTCATAATATAGCCATCAGTGAAATATTTGATTTAGGTTGTTTAAAACGTATTTGTTGATGAAAGACCACTTTCAAGGCAATGTGCCTGACTGTAAGCATGACAATCTCTGCAAATATGATTCTTTTTTTAGGTCTCGGCTAGACAGCACATGTTATGTCTTGAAGAGACGTGTTGTGTTCTATCTGTGGGCTTACAGCCTTCCCCTCTCCTACCATTGGTAAACGTCAGCATGGCTTTCATTTTATTTGATGCCATTCGTCATTGCAAATTTTTTTTAAACTTGTGTAAACTTGTGTTAAGCATTATTTTAACTTTGGGCACTTACAGAGAGCTACTCTCTGCCATTTACGCCAAGCAGGCACCCAACAAACAGCGGACATTAGCGCTGTTTAGAGGAAACATTTCACGGCCGCCATCGCAGTGGAAACGCGAGGCCACGCCCACCCTCAGGCCACGCCCACCCACAAGCCTATGTAAGCGCTGAGTGATAGCGTGTCATTTGGAAACTCCAAGACCTCTGAGGCGGAAGCCGGAGGTGCTCTTGTTCGATTTTTAAAATTTATTAGCGCTGTTTAGAGGAAACATTTCACGGCCGCCATCGATGTGGAAACGCGAGGCCACGCCCACCCTCAGGCCACGCCCACCCCCTCTCTCTCTATAAATGTGCTTCCCACGCAAGCGCAGCGGGAGCTCGGTTGCGCGCCGAAGGCGCGCCTAAGGCAAGCCCATCTGCGCCCGTCCGCGCCGAGACAGTGCCCAGGGCCATATCCCCTGGCCAAAATGACCTCGATAAAGGGCCACTGAAATACTCCAGCCAGGAACTAAGAAGATTGAGACCAAACTTCACATGTTCTCAGATAGAGCCACACATAGAAGGTAAGCAATGTCTGTCATGCCCACTCACATTCGACTTTCTTCCCGCCAAAAACGTGGATAAAGCCGGGATACCGAAATACAGAAACCATATTCTGAAAATTGGTCTGATCAATACTAGATCAATGGTCAAACATAATATACAGACATCCAAACTAATAGAGGGACAAAAAATTGATATATTATTCGTCACCGAAACATGGGCAGACGAAGCATCAGATGCCGACCTAGCTTTAGCAATTCCAGATGGATACTCTTTCTCCAGAGTCGACAGAAAAATAAAACGAGGAGGTGGTTTAGCGATCATAGCAAAAGAAGATCTTAAGATTAAAATCTCAGATAAGGGTAACACCCCAGACTGTGAAATATTAATCTTCCAAATAAAGATCACAAATAATTACACTTTTAATGGAATACTAATATACAGACCACCTAATGCAAAAAAAACCTTAATTGACCTGCTAAGCCCTTTTCTTGAATCTAGTGTGACATGTCCCGATTACACCATCCTAGGTGATTTCAATCTACACCTAGAGAAAAAATCAGACCCCAAGATAGCGGCATTTATTGATGCAATGGCAAGCTTCGACCTGAAACAGAAAGTCAATTTAGAAACTCATAATGCTGGACATACACTAGACGGTATCTTCACATCTTGCCAGACCCTAAATAAAATAGACACCCTCCCAATCCCATGGACAGACCACAAACTAGTAAGATTTACGCTGGAAGTTAAAAAGGACACTGGAAGACCAGTGGAAATTATTAAGAAAGTAACCTATCGTGACTGGTCTAAAATTGACAACCAGGCATTCATAGAAAAACTCCAATCATCCCATCCAACCTTTAACGACAATAGCAATATAGCCTGTAAACAATTCAATGAGTGGATAGACAAGGCAGTCAATTCGACCGTCCCTCAAAAAAAGGCAACCTTGAAAAGAAAAACTCCATCACAACCATGGTTCTCTGAAGCTCTAAAAACACAAAAACAAACGTGTAGAAGAGCAGAGAAAAAATAAAGAACTAACTACGACGCCCACCTCAAACAAGAATATAAAGATACCTTAAACAATTACAAAAAACTAATAATAGAAGAAAAAAGCAAATACTTCACTAAAAAGATTAACGAGTCAAAAAACTCCAGCAAAATTCTTTTTGACACCGTCAAAAAACTTTCAAAGTTCGAAAACAATAACCCAGAAGCATTGTCATCAAACTTCTGCAACATACTAGGGGACTTCTTTGTTAATAAAGTCTCATCAGTATATGACTCCTTTAAAAAGCAGAATACCGAAACAATGGAAAAGGACATATCATACTCAATAAACCCTGTAGCACAACAAGACCAAACATTAGCTTTCAGATTTATACCCCCTACAGCTGAGCAGATCCAGAAAGAAATCCACACCACCAACTCAGGTAGCCCAACGGACCCCTGTCCACCCAGAATCATGCAGGCCTGCTCCATAGAACTAAGCCTAGTTCTGGAAAAATTATTCACCAAAATCATTAATACAAACATCTTCCCAGATGACTGGAAAATGATATCCATCAGACCACTGTTAAAGAAACCCAATCTAGACTGCGAAAATCCCAACAACTACAGACCCATAGCCAGGATCCCTTTTGCCGTAAAAATTCTGGAGAAGCTGTTAAACAAACAGCTATCTCAACACCTGATGGACTGAGACTGGCTGGACCATTCACAGTTCGGTTTCCGGGTAGAACATGGGAGGGAGACAGCCCTGATTACAGCAGTGGAGGAACTCAGGAAAATAATGGACAACGGATCGAAGGCCGCGCTGATACTACTCGACCTATCAGCGGCCTTCAATAGGGTCAGCCATGAAATCCTTATTACGCGGTTAAAAACAGCAAACATACATGATTCAGCCTGCGCCCTTACAGCCTCCTACCTAGAGTACAGAACGTTCTCAGTTGAATCAGGAGAAGCGAAATCCAATCTGTTCAGCCAATCTGATGAGTCCCGCAGGGCTCATCAATGAGCCCCACTCTTTTTAATTTATATGTAGCTCCTCTTGCACAAATAATAAGGAACAACGGCTTCACCCCTATACACTTTCTTGCGACGATGCCGTGTCAAAGTGTTTTTGAGGTTGAGACTGCCATTTCTTTTGGTTATATATTTTGCCTAAGATACATAGGGATCCTGTTAAACCGCCATTTAGACCCATTGTCTCGGCCTGCGGGTCAATCTCGGAACCTTTAGGGAAATTTGTAGACAAATTTCTGCAACCTCGAGTTCAAGAGGGTGAGACATACATCAAAGACACAACAGCTTTCTTAAACATGCTCAACCAAGTCAAGCTAAACCTTGAAGAAACGTATCTGTTATGCACCATAGACGTGGTTGCGTTATACACCTCTATCCCACATAAAGATGGTATTGAAGCGTTGGAGTGGAGTTTCCTCAATAGCGATCTAGAAGAGCACCAACAAATTTTGATCTTGCAATTGATGCAATTTGCATTATATCACAGCTATTTCGAGTGGAATGGTCAATTTTTCAATCAATCAAACGGAACCTCGATGGGTTTTGGGGGAGCACCCTCCTATGCAAACATTTTCATGCAAAAATTCGAGAAAGATCACATTCTGAGCAATCAAACCTGGACAGATGGCTTGATTTTATTCAAGCGCTTCATCGACGATATCTTTTTGATATGGCATGGGTCTAAAGAATCTCTCGAGTCAAACATCATCAAACTCAACACTCACAATGAAAGGATTAAGTTCACCTACACAATTTCAAACGCAACCATAGCATTTCTGGATGTTCAAATCACTTTGAATAACAATGTCATTAGTACCAAAGTCTTCCATAAATCTACAGACAGAAACGCCAGTCTGCTATTTACGAGCTATCATCCTGAACCCTTAAAGAAACATCTGCCCACCTCCCAATACATCAGATTGAAAAGAATCAATTCAGATGAACAGGAAGCAAAGATAGCAATACAGAAACAAGCAGAAAAGTACAAGTTGAGAGGTTATCCTGTTGATATTTTGGAAAAAGCATCGACTAAAGATGAGAAAATGAAGAGAAGTAATCTATTGGTTACCAAGATCAAACAACAACAAAGGAAAACTATTTGCGTTTTAAAATATTCTTCAGATTCTCGCAAAATTCAAAACATTCTAAACAAACATTGGCATTTGATCCAAACTGAACCGGATCTCAATAACTTGTTTGACAAGAAAATCACGTTCGCCTTTCAAAGGTCTAAAAATCTGAAAGAACTGTTGAACACTCCGACCAAACCCAAAACAGCTTGGAAAGGCATGTCTAAATGTTTCAACTGCATTCATTGCAATAACGTTATCACTGGAAGAACAATCAGTCATCCGACAAAGGGTTTTCCAATCAATTTGTATCATTCCAGCACATGTGATACCGCCAACTGTATTTACCTAATCAAATGCCCATGCGGAAAAATTTACATTGGCCAAACAGAGCGTAAGATCAAGGTCCGTATCACGGAGCATAAAAGCAATATCAGATTGAGCAATGTGAAATCAGCGTTGGCAAGCCATTGGAAAGAAATGGGTCACCAAATTTCTCAATTAAAATTCATGGTTATCGAGAGCATCCAGCAACGCCCAGACATGGATCCTGTGAAACAGAGACTAAGGGCAGAATTTTATTGGATAAAAAAACTGAATTCAACCCAGCCCTTCGGGCTAAATGACCGGATTGAACATGCATGTTTCTTATGATTTGGAACTTTAGCGTTGACTTTTGACATTTTCTGATCCCCGTACATTTTCCCAGTATCTCGATGGTTGAATTGTCTGTTTATTACAGCAAGCATTTCAGTTATTGTCCAGCACAATACAATGTGATATATATAAAGTTTTGAGATTCAAATTCTGAACTTTCTTTCAACTTATGGCTCGGAAAACGGAAAAGGTTTCTCACATGATCGGTGTCACTGGGCTGCCATTTGCCGCGGGCCCGATCAGGTGATTTAAATCTCGTGACCAGAACTTTCGTTCACACACGCGGAATTTGAATCCCAACCGTGAAGACGCTGCTGCGTCCCGTTACTCGTAAGTGATAAAGAGTTTGATTTAGAGTTTTTAAAATGCAACTTTGAGTTCCAGCTGTCAGAGTTAAATGTAGCCGCCAGTTAACTTTAAAAGTTTGTGATTCATGGTTTCATTTTCATGGACTTATCACTTGATGAGTTCTCGATATCACGTTGTGACAAAGTGTAATGTTTAATGTTGCATTATACCGTAAGAGTGACTAATTTGGTCCTGTTTGCGCTTAATTTTCAGACCCCTGACGAAGGGTCATGTTGTTGTGGACCCGAAATGCATTGGGTGAATGGAAACATCTTTGAGAATCAGTTCATGATGATATTAGAATGGAATTAGGTTCGCTATGAATTTTTGCTTATAAATATACAACGTATTAACGACTACGATGTGAATCATGCAAATAAAATAGATGAACTTGAAAAAGAAAAACTTGGAGTAGAAACTTGTTTTCTTTGTAAAAAGAGTGCTCAGCCTTGAGGATAGTGGGTTCTACCCTCAATAATCGTTGATAAGATGTCCAGAGTCGTCAGAAAAGGTGAAAAACCTAGGGATCATGTTAGACACTAACCTTTCTTTTGATGCTCAAGCAATATGGCTGAGATACCCGCCACCCCCTCTCAACACAATCCCCAAGAATTGGGAAACCGGAAACAGTTCTTGAGCTTTTGGAAGGCGGGAAGGGAGTTACCCTTCCCGGCCGTATTTATTAAAATATGAAACAAAATCAAAACATTAAAATAACAGTTTCATATCATGTACAATTTCATATCCACATTACGATGTTTGGTTAACCTTAACATATATCTAATACAAAGGTTCTCCTAGCCGATACTAACATCCTTACAAAAATGCATTTCAAATTGAAATTGTACATCCTAACGTTAAGGGCCAACGGCAAGGTCGTAACCGGTGTCAGATCCCTAAACCAGAACTCCCCCCTCACTTGTGAGGGGCGGCCGCACAGAGGACTGCACCTCGTGTGCCATACCAATTTCCCTTGTCTTGACGGGGGCCCCTGTTAACTCGACGCCATGTACGTGGTCGTCCGAGGACTCGTGTGAGGTGTCTAGAAGGTAGCGTAGACCCCCCTCCCCACCTTACACAACTTACCACATCTGCCGTCGCAGATGTCCTGGCCCCGGGAAATTCCCAGGAGGGGCCCGTAGCCCCTCCTATCCAGGGAGGGGCCTTGACCGCCTTCCCTTTCCTTTAGGCGTCCCGTCCTTTAGAAGGGACCGCCTCCCCGTTGAGGGGCCAATGGCCACCTCCCTCCAGGCGCTCCCATCCGTAATGGGTGACGCCCCCCCCTAGGGATCTTCCAATGACTGCTCACCGATCATGACCTTACCGCCACAGGCCGGATAGTTGACCGGCTATCCGGACCCCCCACAAAACTCCTACCTAAAGGTCATGTTGCAAACTCCTTAACCAGGCTACGAGGTCTCCTATGAGTAAAGAATTCCCCACCCGGGACAAATGGACCCCATCCTCTAGATACATATTGTCCCCCCTGATACAACCATGAGGAATCGAATGCAATGTACTGGTGCGGAACAGTCTACCAAGCTTGTTATTAATCTTTTTCACAGAATGATTTATAGCAGACACTGAATTAGCCCCCGCCACACCTTTCGTGGAATCATATGGGACCATGCAATCGTGCACCCTGGAACCCTCCTTGCCAACCAACTTACTGTGGATAGTATCGCTTCGAGGAGTAGTCGTCTATCAGCGGTCACTAAATCATTGCCCCCAAGATGTACTATGATTATAGATGGCGGTGACCTTGTCCGCCCTAACAAACCCTCAAGAAAAGGTTGAAACTGGTCAATACAGAGCCCGCCCCTTCCGTAGAAGGTCACCCTGTACCCGTATTCCCCAGCTGTGTGAATCATGTCACCTGCTTTGAATACGTCCCCGGCACGCCTCACGTATGAGTGGCCCATGACCCACACCACTTTTTCCTCAGCCGGTGATCTCTGACCGCTGGTTCCCAGGTGTCGGGCCGACTGCACAGTCCGCCCCGCCTCGTAGGTTTGCGAAACTGTAACCAAACAAAAAACAAGAAGCGTGAGTACATGATATCAGCTTCACAACATGTGCAACCGCACATACCTTTTGTAACAATTCGAGGACCAACGCCCCAACTGTTTCACTTTTCCCACACTCAGACCCCTGGCTGTAGCCTCTGTAGCAGCCCCTATCCGGAAGGAATGAGTCCCAAACTCGCCCGGGTTCATGCCCGCGGCCGAAATTGCCATTGCAAGCACCCGCTGGAACTGAAACTTCGTCAGTGGGGTGGCATCTGCATGCCTCAGCAAGGTCCCTCCCCATGATGCCGCCCTCTGCGCCAAATACTCCTCAACGCATGCAACCGGGCACATGGGAGATCCGGGAATCCGCTGGACCACTACACTATCCCCAATCGCGCCTTGATCGGTCTTGGACCTGACAAACGAGAGAATCATCGACTCCCCTTTTATCTTAATGTGCTCTCGGCACAGTCCACCCCCCCTATCCTGCTTATTTTTTGCCGCCAGTTCGCTTACCCGCATAGCCCCATGAAATGCTAATGCAAAAGCGGCCCGGAATAACACTGTTTCCGACTGGGATGAACATGTAGCAGGGAGTACGGACAGTAACAGGGCCAGCCTATCCAGACCTATCGGGTGCCTTTCATCTACTCTGCGACCCTCAAGGCGTTGCCACCCATGCAGCGCTTTCTGTACCACGAAAGACGCTGTAGGGTCCTGGATACCATGAGCCCGCGCCATGAAGGAAATGGCGGCCCAATGCCTCTGGGCCGTGGACACCGATTTGCCTGCCCTGCGTAAAGACAGCAAAACTTTATGACAAATTCTTCCTGACCCCAAAGCTTTCCCCTAGCAGAACCCAAAAAGGACCAATAGGAACGGAACGCCCCTTCATATGCCTTCCTTGTCCTGGGTGCTAAACTCTCTCCCACGAGGTTTTGTAGTTCGGGGCACCGAGAGACCAGAGAGCTTCGGGAAATGGTGCCGCCACCGGGTCCGCTGTGGGCAGAAAACCCCAGAAGGCCTGCATACGGAAACGAGAAAGCGCATCAGCAGCCTGATTCAGCACCCCTGGCACATGCCTCGCCCTAAAGAGCACGTTCAATTGCATACATAGTAAAACAATTTCCTTGAGCAACCTCAGGATCCACTTGCATCGCGCTGCCTGACTATTGATACACTCAACCACGGTCATGTTATCAGACCAGAACACCACAGAGTGATCCCTAAACCCCTCAGGCCATGTTTTCAAAGCCACCAGAATAGGGAACAGTTCAAGAAAAGCAATGTTACTTGTAAGTCCACACTCGTGCCACCATGACGGCCACGTTTGAGCCGACCAGTGATTGCCAAATATGGCGCCAAAGCCTATACTCCCCGCCGAATCGGTCCACAGCCCCAACTCTTCGGAGGACACCGCCGGCTTCGCCCAGACAACCCGACCATTGAAGTCCGCCAGGAATGCCAACCAAATGCGCATGTCCTGGCGAATCTCAGCCGAGAGCCTCGTGCGGTGATGCCCCTCTGTAAGACCGACCATGGCTTGTGCAATCGAGCGGGAAAAGGGGCGGGCCATTGGCATTATTCTAAGGGCAAAATTCAACTGCCCCACAGTCTGCTGTAATTGATGCAAGTTCACCTTAGTTTCTCTAATACATGCTTCAAGCGAAGCCCTGAATTTCCACACTTTTTCTTCTGGCAAGCGGAAGCAACCCTCTTCAGAATCGAGCTCTATTCCAAGAAACTCGAGTGAAGTTGAGGGCCCCACAGTCTTACCCGGCGCCAATGGCACACCAAACTGTCTCATCAAATCACAAAATTCATTTAGAGCCTGTGCACATTCTGAGTCCCCGGCTGCCCCCAGAAACAGAAAATCGTCTAGATAATGCATGACATGCTGAAAACCCGTAATCCTTGTGAATGCCCATTGCAGAAAACAACTGAATTTTTCAAAATAAGCACACGATATGGAACAGCCCATTGGCATACATTTATCCATGTAATAGCGCCCCTGAAACATAAAGCCCAGGAGACGCTGATCATCCGGGTGTACCGGGAGCAACCGGAAAGCGGACTCGATGTCAGATTTGGCCATCAGCGCTCCGGGCCCCAGGCGATTCAACATGGCGACTGCATCATCGAAGGATGCGTACCGCACCGAACAAAGCCCTGTGTCTATTGCATCATTAACCGACAAATCCCTCGGGGCTGACAAATTATGTATCAGTCTAAACTCACCCGGGTCTTTCTTGGGGACCACTCCCAATGGTGAACAAACAAAATTAGGAACTGGAGGCGTGCTGAATGGTCCTGCCACTCGACCCCGGGCTACTTCTTTCCCAATCTTTGCTTGCACCACTGCCGTATTATGCAGGACCGAAAGTTGGTTCTTACACTGTGCTTTACCCCGAAAATTCCCCACAGGGATGCGGAAACCATAAGAAAACCCGTCCCGCAGCACCCCAGCGGAGACATGATCAGGGTATACGCTGAGCCAAGGAATCATTGCCATGGTATCAACCGGTGTAGGTAAAGCCGCCCTTCGGCCTATGTCAGACCTGTTTGGCGCTTGCCCTACTACCGTTATCACCCGTTTTGGCTCTGCACATGGTCTCGGGATGCGAAGACTGTCCACACCCCCCACATTCATGCCTAAACTTGCATGACCCCTGGGGCCTCGTACACTTTCCCTTGTTATAGTTCCAGCATACCCCTTTTTTACCTGTATTGCCATTCGGCCTTGGGTGATGCTCATTACTTGCCCCTGTCCGAAAGGGCGCCCCGGATGGTTGGCGGGAAAGATCACCCCCGCCCCCCCCACCAAAGGCGCCTTTAACATGCCTGATTGTTCCATTTTTTGCCAAGAAATGGAGTCGTAACAATCCCACGTCAGGCACTTATCGAACTCTTTAGCTTTACGAAAAATGTTATCATAACAAAACCACTCATTGCCACCATATGTCTGAGAATATTCCATAATACGTGACTGGTACACAGGTAACTCGGTCAACAAATCTGGTCTCTGTTCCCCCATAATCGAAGTGAATATGCCCCATGCTCTACCCCAGTTACCTATCGTCTCATCGACTCTGAAAGCGGCCATTTTTGCGCGCCAAACACTCGGATGCATGAGTTCCTTCTGAACTTTCACATGCTCAATCTCATAATGGTCAGTTAGCAAGGAGAACATGTTTACGTATTTCTCAGCCCATATCCGTTCCTTGACCTCCATCGGAATATGCTGAGCCAATTTCTCCCTTCTCGAGGGAACAGACCCCTTCCCCGCAATCGGCATTAGCTGCTTACCTGAGCTAGAAGCTGTAACCGCCGTCGCTGCCGAACTCGTGCCAGCTGCGGGTTGCTCTACTGGAGCCTGCGGGGAAACAAACGGACAAGGAGGTTTCGCGGCCTCTCGAGACTGCCGTAACTGCCTCATTAATTGCTTGGCCTCCTCAGCCGTGTCCCCCGGAGCCACGGAACGCCCGCTGCTATTACCCAGCCATGCCGCCAACTGGGCGGCCAACTCCGGAGGCATGTCCCCATCGTCCACTGGGGTAACCACAACGGGGATCCGCTGACCCTCGGCAGGAGCCGGCGCGGGAATCTCCGCTGGTCTCGGGGGGCTCAACGGAGGGGCCTCTGGAACTGGGACCTCGTCCTCATTTGACCCATTCCTGGCCCTCTTCCTTCTTCCGGCCGGGGCCTCCGTCGGGTTGGGTCTTTTTGGCCCTCCCGCACCGTCCCTGGCCGCCATTTTTCTCTTCATCTCTGCCATGTCCTTCACCAACATCCGGAGCATCTGGTCGGTGCTGACCTTTTTTGCGACTCTCTTGCCCGGCATTTTCCTTCGTAGGTGAAAGATCCTGAACGCGATTTGCAGTGCTAGAAGAGAAAAGAGAGAAATTACAAATTTCAAAAATGGCTCTTCGTTCCGTCTCGAGCTCACGTGCAGTGAGGAGGTGCAGCTTCAGAGCACAGGAACAAGAGGATGCTTCCTTGGCTTGTGGCTCCTTTTATTCTTCTCTGGGCGGGCGTGAACCCGCCTCCTCCCGCCTCCCTGGGCGTGGCGGACGGCTTCGGTGTCTAGGACAACCCACTCTTGGGCGGGAAAAAGCGCGCCCCGGCTACGCCGCTTCGGGCATACCAGCCGAGACGCGCCTCCCGCCCAAAATGGCTTCCCGGGGGATCGGGGTACTCCACCATACGTTCGGGGGGACCGATTGGTCGCCCCTTTCCAGAAAACTAGCTTCATCACTATGGTACATCTTAAAAATGATTAAAAAGATTTTACCATACATACCATATGACTCACGAAAGACAGTGGTGACAGCATTGGCCTTGTCCAGACTGGACTACGGAAATGGCCTATATGCCGGGGCAAGGAAGAAAATCCTTCTTAAGCTACAACGCCTGCAGAACGCAGCAGCTAGACTGATACTGGAAATACCAAAATATGAAAAAGTAAGCCATAAACTAAAAAGTTTGCATTGGCTCCCAATCGCAAGCAGGATACAATTTAAATCACTATGCTTGGCTTACAAAGCAATAAACGGAACTGGATCAAAATTCCTAAAAACACACCTGCAACTATACGAGCCAAACAGACTTCTTAGATCCAGTCAAATGAAACTCATAAAGGTACCCAGATTCAGAAGAACCAATTGGGGCGGTAGAAGTTTTCTGGTACAGACGGCAAGAACATGGAATCAACTACCGCTAGACATAAAAACCAGTCCATCCGTGAAATCCTTCAGAAAGGAAGTTAAAACATGGCTTTTCGCTAAACATCTCTAACCATACACCTTTAATGAGTTATTGGGATTTCTCAGCGCCAAGACGCCCTCGGGCAATCGCGCGCTATACAAATAGAAAAATCAAATCAAATCAAATCAATCAAGCATGTGGGCATCATTTCCTCTTCTTGTGTTTGGCCCTCTCTTAGCGCATGGACCAAGTACAGCTCCTTCCACTGCTCCCAGTTTTTGAAGCAATTTTTTCTATGTTTTCAAGCACTCCATAGCAGTTCTATTGCTTTCAGGCCGTCTCCCTTATTTGTTGGGCTGCTTTTCTTTATAACCCCTCTGCCCCTGTCTGTTTCTTATGTACCCGCCCTCTGCTTTTCCCCGCCTGTGTAAAACATACCTGTATACACGTGTACACATAGCCCATGAGCGTAAACTATTCATGTTTGTACTCATACTCACATACCATTAAAATGCATGCACGTGTACATAAACCAAAGCGTTTTTTAAGAAGTGGTAAATTATGAATACAACTTGATGCCCAAATTGACATGGCAAGCTACATTTTACGTAGAACACATAGGTACCTGAATAGAAATGTTTTACTGTTCTCATTTTATATTTATTGTTGATAGCACCCACTTCCATTTTTAGTTCCAATAATGAAACTTTCCAAAACTCCTCGAAAAATGCAGCATTTGCTTATAAGGGTTTGTCCAGACATGCTTCCTATTGCATGCGTCTCGTGCCGTTTTGAGTGATGTTTGGGTGTAATTGCTTCTTTTCGTCTAGTTTTTCTTTTAGTACAGCGGAAGATTACAGTGGATTATTAGGAGTGATTTGCTGTAAACAGCTTTCCTCTCCCATTGTCTAAGTGTCGCTCGAGCAACCCTCTGTGAGCTGCTGCCTTTTCAGAGATTCACAGAAGTTTATTGCCCTGGGCTGCACATTCAAGGCAGCGCTGTAAGCCGGCTGGGAGTTGCAGTCGTACTTGTGATGTCAGTTTGGCCATCTCTCTTATCCGTGTTGCTACTTTTGTCTTTCACCCCTCTGCCCCTGTTTGTTTCTTCTCTACCCTCCCTCACCCTTCCCTCGATTGTGTTCAGTTTTCCCCAATCATATCCCTGCCTTATAATACAGTTGTGTGTGAAGCACTTCCCTGCTATGCGACCAGCCAAGCCCAGTTTACAAGTGTCAATTATACCAGGCAGAGTCAGCTGTAAAGGCATGTTCCATACAAATGGTTAAAAATATGAACATTCACAACAGCAATAGCTCTTGGATTGCCAAAACATGATAGCTTTGCCAATACTTGTTTCATGTAGGAATCTAGATTAATTCAGACAGTTTGTGTCTTTGATAGAACATACACTGCCTATAGGGCCAGACCAAGAAAGTTACATACTCATGGAAAAGGCCATTACAACTACAAATGCAACAGCCAATATGTTTGCAGCTTCAGTACCCTTTTTTTTGTGAAAACGCATCATTTTGCCTCGGTGAGCCGTGGTCACTGACCATTCTGAACAACATTTTTAATATTGCTGTCCAGTGTGTACAGTAGTAGTTTTGACATATGTAGCGAAAACATCCAAACACATAATTAAATCTAGATGCTATGTTCATCTTAATGATTTTGATCCTGCACCCTGTGGACAGTTACAGAGAAGACCCTATTTTGAGGACTATTGTCATTTTATCAAGGAGGGGCTATATATTATCATTTATCATATTGACAAGGACAGTGTTAATATAAATACATAAATATTTCAGGTTAGAGTGTATCCACTGACAGTGTGTTTTGTACTAGTACCCTGGGTGTATTAGAATTCAGGACCAAGGACTCACACATGGGACAATTTACCTTATACCCAGAGAAGGCTGCAAGTCTTTAAGGGTCATAAGTGCTGGAATTGGTAGACAGATGATCGCCTTAGACAGATGACTTTCACAATTTATCATGTCAGTCAGATTGGTATATAACCACAGAACTTTCTTAATAAGATCATTCAACGCTGTAAAATTATATTTCAGTTAAGCACTTTTAAGTTTGGGTGCTTTTAATTGCACATAATGCAATAGGATTACAGCCATATGTCACAGACAAAGGATGTTTTTAACAGATATCTGTGAAATACAGAATTTTCCTATTGGGAGACCTGAATTCAGTCTGATTGCCTTTCTAGTACTTGCCCCTTTATATACCTCCATAAATAAATTATCGTCCAGAGATTTTCATTTTCGATTCGCGATTTTTATCATTAGCGAATTAATTTGGCTTGGGTAGACGTTGCTAATCCGGGCCAAATTTTTCTGGACAACATTTTTTAAGTGGTGGATGTGTTGCAGTGATGATGTAATATTTCAGATACCACGAGACCTATATGCCTCATTTTGATGTCAAAACATAGATTTTTGTGGTCAAGTAGTCTTATAGAGGCAGAAAATAACTCCTCAGAGCAATCCTTCTGCCATTTTCCAAACTGGTGGTTCTTTAATTCGTCGTTCTTGGTAGCTTTGGTCTTTTTGTAATGCTTCAAAAAATTATAGAGGTTGGGTTCCGCTTAGGGCAGATTTAAAGAAGTTGTTCCACTGCATTGACCTTATAGCAGCTTTTGAAACCCTTTCTCCACTGAGGCTTGTGGATAGCCTCAGGGAGATAGGGGTCGGAGGCTCGGCTGTAAGTCTTCTTGCCTCCTTTGTTAGGGAGCAGACCTAAACGGTGAAACTGGGCAATTTCTACTCTGACCCAACCCCCCTTCTATGCGGTGTGCCCCAGGGCTCATCTTTGAGCCCTACATTGTTTAATATATATGTTGCCCGGCTAGCAAAGGTGGTAAAGTCCTTTGGTCTGGAAATGTTATCATATGCGGATGATACGCAGATCATGGTGTCCATCACTCATAACATCAGTGACGCAGCCTGCAATTTTAAAAACTGTATGCAGGCAGTATCGTCATGGATGGTCAAAAACTATCTTAAATTGAATGGCGGGGGAGTGGTAGCCCGAATCTTTGGGTACTTGCCCCAGCCCTGTCCCTTATGTTAAGAACCTGGGAGTCCTGTTGTACAACTCTTTGTCCCTCAATTTACAGTTCAGTAGGACAGTGGCTACCTGTTTCGGGCTTATAAGGATCATAAAGAAGATCGGGCAGTGTCTTTCACTCGCTGCCCGCAAACAAGTTGTTGTTGCCTTAATACTCTCTATACTAGATTATTGCATTACCCTTTATTTGGGAATTAATAAGGGACAGCTGTGGTGTCTGCAGCTGGTACAAAATGCTGCGGTTAGGCTGGTGACTGATGTGCCTAAGCATCATTCAGTCTCATCCTCTCTTCGGTTTCTGCATTGGCTTCCAATTGATCGTAGGGTCACCTTTAAAGCTCTTTGCCTTACTCATAATGCCTACTATAGCCGGGGCCCAGACGACATTAAAGCATTATTTCATCATTATGTCCCCACTAGGAACCTTAGGTCTCTGCCAGTAACCATCTTCTTACGGTGCCCAGATTCAAGCGGCTGAGATGGGCGGGAGATCTTTCTCAATGACTGCTGTTAAATTGTGGAACTCTCTTCCTGACGAAATTGCTGGACAATGTTCACACACTCTTTTTTGAAAGATGTTAAAAACCTGGCTGTTTCCTCAGACGTTGGTGTAGGGGTGCCTTTGTTGTCTGCATGTATCTTCTGCTGTTAGCGCCTTGACGCCCTTGGGCAAAGTTAGCCCTTTTACAAGTTTTATATTCATTCATTGTTTGTTTTGGCTTCCTGTGCCAAGGTGCTGTCATAGACATTCCATTATGGTATTTGGAATTTGGGTTGGCATCTGTACTGCAGCAATGCATTCTGCCAACCCAAGAGTCTTCAAAATAGTCCATTAGGGTGCTAAGTTTGTCTTCATTTTGTTGGTTGAAAAGGCTTTCTGGTAGTAAATTGTACTGGTTGGCTAACTCTGTTAGAAGGACATATGCTATTGCTTTCATATTTTTAATTTCAAAGGAATATTGGTTGTTTGTAGAATATTCTACATTTTGTGCAGATTTTTGAAGGTGTATCCGTATACTTTGATTTTAATGATAGTAACAGCCTTGTCTGACTGTGTTTGGGCAGATTTTTAGAATTATTTGAATCCTGGCTTACTCAAAGTCTCTGATAATGTTTTGGGGGTAGCAGTTATCAGTTTTATGTTTTATTTGGTTTAAGAGGCCATTGTAAGTGCTGCTGCTTTTTGTAATTGGTGGTAGGGCATATATAAAAGGGATATTTGTGTTTTGATACTCCCTTATATGGTGTATATCTGACTGAATGGCTTGGGACACGTTTTGAAGGTCCACTCTATGATCCATGTTTGCATTGATTAACTTTTACTACTTTATCTGCTGTTGAGAACATTAGGAGTCATTTCTCATTATTTAGGCTGTCATGTAAAAGGAAAGGTTGCTCATTATGTGTAATTGTTAAATGTTCAGGTATGTGTATATCTTGGTATATTCCTGGGGCAGGTGGGGTGTCCCTAGTGGCTTTTTTAGTTTGAGTTGTGCATTTACATTTTTAAAGTGGGGATAAGTGGTAATTGCCCAGTAATTTCTTCTAGGACTCAGGTAGTATGAGGCAGATTTACAAGCTCCTTGTGACACTTTTGTACCGCCATTGCATCACTTTTTGTGATGCGGCAGCAGCGTAAACAATGCACCACATGGCAGCCCTGTGCATTGCTGGAGTTGAATCGTGTTTGCGACATAACTCCAGCAATGCATGACTTTTGTCCAACAGATGAGTCAGAATTTCTGATGCATCTGTCTATCCTTGCGTCATGGTCAGCCGTATTGTAAACATGGCGCATCCATGGTGGCACAAGCGTTTCACATCGAGGCGCAGGGGAACTGACGCTTCTATCCATATGAGTCATTTTCTTGTAAATCTGCCACTGAATCCTTAAAGATTTTGCTTGTGGGTTCCAGAGAGCTGGGGCATGCCTCTCTTACATCCTGCAATATCTCCCTTGCTTCTATTCTAGCACATTTGGAGATGGCTGTGTTCTCTTAACTTAATTGGAGTATCATCATGTGTAGTTGCCCTCCAGTAGCATGCATTTGAATACTATTTAGTACATTTCAGTTGATATTTTCTGATGATGTAGGCTGTAGGTTTAGCCCATGTGATTTAGTAAATGCTTTCCTTTCAGAGCACCAATATTTTGCAGCTTTCGTCTTTGTATCTGAAAGTAGTGTATAGTATGTGTATGTATATATATATATATATATATATATATATATATATATATATATATATATATATATATATATATACTCGAAACGCGTCAAGTTCGAGGTTTGGGCCAAAAATAAACAACTTGGCTCTCAACGTTGGGTCTGGTCTCTGTTCACCAGCCAGCTTGGAAGTGCAGAGACTTTGTTGTTTTTCATTCATATATATATATATGTATATATATATATATATATATATTTTTTTTTTGTATACAAAGGAGGTGGCACAACCAGGATACTTGTTAAGCCTTTCTTATTAAGACTTCACCCCACCAACGCGTTTCAGCCACAACTGGCCTTGCTCACGGTCGGTTAGTCCCTCCACAGTGTTACTTTTTATACTGTCCCATAGTAAGCCAGTTATGAGGCATTATGGGAGTTGTAGTTACATTTGTGAAATTAAAAATAAAACAAAAGAAAGACATTGTGTGCTTTTCAATTACTACACTTATGTGACTGATAGTTCACTGTGGCTTAATCAGTAAGGCAATTATCGGGTATAGTACCTTTAGTCTTTAGTTGCAGTTCTTAATAATGTTCTTAGTCTCAAAGTACGGGGTATAGTACCCATTTTATTTTAAGAACATTTCATTCCAGATGAACGTGCAGATCCTCTCCGAAATTCATGCCTTTCGGATGCTTCGTTCTGAGTTTGATTATCATCCGTGACTCAATTTGACGTAATTTTCGAACTACATCTCCACCTCTTTCCAATTTGTCGAGCATTTTTATTCCGTAGAATTGCATTTGTCTCCAGTCTCCATTTTGACATAAGCTCATGCGCCTTGCAGTGGCATATTGCATGTTTGAATATTTTACTGCCCGGATATGTTCCAAAATCCGTTTTCTTAGCATACAGGTGGTGCATCCCACGTACTTCATTCCGCATTTACATTCCACAATGTATACTACGTTTTTTGAAGAACAGGTGATTTGTTGTTCAATTTTCATCATTTTGCCGTCTGGTTCTTCAATTACTTTCATGCTTTTGCCTATTTTGCATGCCTTGCAGGAGTTACATGGTTGAAAGCCTTTTCGCTGATTTTGTAACCAGTTCGATTTCGGTTTTTCTTGAAAAAAACTTCTGACCAGCAAGTCCTTGAGGGATGTATTCTTTTTGTATGTTATTAACGGTGCTACTCCGAGGGCGGTTCCAATGTCAGGATCCCCTGACAGAAGGTGCCAGTATTTTTTCATTATACAAGCAATGTTACCACTTTCTTTACTGAATGTCGTTATGAATCTTGGAGATTCACTCGTATCAGTTCTTTTCGTCTGTTCCATTAGTGTTTGAGTTCTAGATTTCAAATCAATTTTTCTTTTGCATTTGGTCAACACTCTTTCCTCATATCCTCTTCCTCTGAACCTGCACTTGCTTTCTTGTATTATTTTTTCAGCATCCTCTGGTACTGAGCAATTTCTCTTCAGGCGCGTGAATTCACCGTATGGTATGCTATTTAGAAGGGATTTGGGATGAAAACTGGTCCCGTGTAGCACACTATTTGTTGCTGTTTTCTTACGAAATAGGGTAGATTCAAGTTTGTCATTAGACACATATATCTTGGTGTCTAAGAAGTCTATTTTCTTGTGTGCTTGTATTGCATGTGAATTGTAGGCCCACTTCATTCTCATTCAGTTTGTTAAAATAGCTTCGAAACTGGATATCTGTCCCATGCCAAATAATAAACAGGTCGTCTATATAACGTACCCATAATATTAACCGGTCTAGATCCTGTTGGTTGTCCTGGTTCCATGCTATAGTCTTCTCCCACCACCCCATTGTGATGTTCGCGTAGTTGGGAGATAGAGAAATGCCCATAGCAGTGCCACATATCTGCTTAAACAATTGTTTATCAAAGAGAAATACGTTGTTCCTCAAACACAAGTCAATCATTTTGGTTAGCATTTTTGAATGTTCTAGATATGCAATGCTGCGCTGTTTGAGGTAATACTCACATGCTTGCATCCCGACTTCATGGCGGATCGAAGTGTATAACGAGACCACATCAATGGTAACTAGCAGGTATTCCGAATTCCAACTCACATTCATAAGAATTCTCAAAAAGTCACTGGTATCTTTTATGTAAGAAGGTAGACTTTGAGCAATAGGAGCTAGAAATTTGTCAACGTAGGTGGACACATTTTCGTATAGCGAGCCACATGATGAGACAATAGGTCTCCCTGGGGGGTGATTTAGAGTCTTGTGAATTTTTGGAAGAAAATATATACAGGGTGTTATTGGGTGGTCAATGGTTAAATATTTCTTTTCATCCTCATCAATTAAACCTTTTGCATACCAGTTTTCCAAATGCTCTTGTAATTCCTTTTTCATATTCACATAAGGACTAGTTTCCATTCTCTGATAGTTATTCTCTTGATTCAATTGTCTCATGGCTTCGCATTTGTAGTCTGATGTTCTCATTAGCACAATGTTGCCCCCCTTGTCTGCCGGCTTTATGGTTCCTCTTCCTCTTCTGTTGGGGTATGGTCGTCTTCCCCTTCCCCTTCCTCCGCCTCTCGCAATACTTTTCTCCAAGTTGATCAGTTCGACTTCCTCTAAAACAGTCCAGTTTTTTGTCTTGTAGATGCTGCGTGTTGAACCGTCATCGCTAATACTTGACTCACTTGCACTTGATGCCAGTTTTTTTAGGGGATAGTTTTTTTTCAGATTGTTATACCTTCTGGCAAACGTGAGAATTCGACCATGAATGTAATCTTGTTCGTCTCTCTGGAATTTGCGCTCTTTTCGCTCTTCAATCTCGCTTTTATAGGAGTCCAGTCTTACTTCCATCTCTTTGCGTAGTTTAACGACTTCTTCTTGGTTGCTGTCGCCTGATATTTTATCTTCCAATTCTTTTATTTTTTGAGTGATTTCATCCGACTCAATTCGTGCATGTTTCACCAGAATGCGCATCATGTTTAATGAACATTGTGTGTTGTTGTCAATCCATTCCTCTATTAGTTCTTTCTTTACTTCTGAGTGCGTAGGCATTGTGAAGATCCTTAGACCACGAGGAATGCGTTTTACTCCCACATATTTCTCTAGAGCAATGGCTTCCCAACTCTTATTGATCTCTTTTTTATATAATTTCTCCAAAGCATTCAACTGTTGCTTCACAGTGCTGTCTGAAGCTGTGGGTGTTGCGGAAGCCAACGGAGTTTCATCTGGTTTAACCCCAGTTTTAAACATAGTAGTCACTTTGGAGGCTCTCTTGGCTACACGAGCTTCCATTGTTTAAGTGATTTACGTGCTGCACACTTTCAACTTCAAGGGTGAAAAACATTTGTTTGTGCCTGTCTCTTTAAGGCTGTTCTCCTGGTCTGGCAAACTTCGCGGAGCCGCCCGTACTGTTTACGGAGTCGGCGCTTCGTTGCGGAGTTTTCGCCAGCCACTTCAATGTCCTGCTTTGTAGTCACAACGGAGATTTGTACTCCGCTTACCTTGTGCGGAACTTTTCTGCTGACGGAGGTTGGTTCTCACAGCTCCTCCGTTGGTTCGGCACAGGCAATCTTTCTTCAGCTGCTTTGCAGTGCAGGAAATTGGGCGCTTCTCTCGGCTTTGTTTGTCGACACACAAAGTGATCCTGAAGCCAAACGAGAGCGCTCCGCAGTGTGTGCTCCGCCCAGGGGTCGGATCCTGACCCAAGGAAATTTTTGTATACAAAGGAGGCGGCACAACCAGGATACTTTTAAAGCCTTTTTTATTAAGACTTCACCCCACCAATGCGTTTTAGCCACAATTGGCCTTGCTCACGGTCGGTTAGTCCCTCCACAGTGTTGCTTTTTATACTGTCCCATAGTAAGCCAGTTATGAGAAATTATGGGAGTTGTAGTTACATTTGTGAAATTAAAAATAAAACAAAAGAAAGACATTGTGTGCTTTTCAATTACTACACTTATGTGACTGATAGTTCACTGTGGCTTAATGAGTAAGGCAATTATCAAGTATAGTACCCTTAGTCTTTAGTTGCAGTTCTTAATAATGTTCTTAGTCTCAAAGTACGGGGTATAGTACCCATTTTATTTTAAGAACATTTAATTCCAGATGAACGTGCAGATCCTCTCCGAAATTCATGCCTTTCGGATGCTTCGTTCTGAGTTTGATTATCATCCGTGACTCAATTTGACGTAATTTTCGAACTACATCTCCACCTCTTTCCAATTTGTCGAGCATTTTTATTCCGTAGAATTGCATTTGTCTCCAGTCTCCATTTTGACATAAGCTCATGCGCCTTGCAGTGGCATATTGCATGTTTGAATTTTTTACTGCCCGGATATGTTCCAAAATCCGTTTTCTTAGCATACAGGTGGTACATCCCACGTACTTCATTCCGCATTTACATTCCACAATGTATACTACGTTTTTTGAAGAACAGGTGATTTGTTGTTCAATTTTCATCATTTTGCCGTCTGGTTCTTCAATTACTTTCATGCTTTTGCCTATTTTGCATGCCTTGCAGGAGTTACATGGTTGAAAGCCTTTTCGCTGATTTTGTAACCAGTTCGATTTCGGTTTTTCTTGAAAAAAACTTCTGACCAGCAAGTCCTTTAGGGATGTATTCTTTTTGTATGTTATTAACAGTGCTACTCCGAGGGCGGTTCCAATGTCAGGATCCCTAACAGAAGGTGTCAGTATTTTTTCATTATACGAGCAATGTTACCACTTTCTTTACTGAATGTCGTTATGAATCTTGGAGATGCACTCGTATCAGTTCTTTTCGTCTGTTCCATTAATGTTTGAGTTCTAGATTTCAAATCAATTTTTCTTTTGCATTTGGTCAGCACTCTTTCCTCATATCCTCTTGCTCTGAACCTGCACTTGCTTTCTTGTATTATTTTTTCAGCATCCTCTGGTACTGAGCAATTTCTCTTCAGGCGCGTGAATTCACCGTATGGTATGCTATTTAGAAGGGATTTGAGATGAAAACTGGTCCCGTGTAGCACAATATTTGTTGCTGTTTTCTTACGAAATAGGGTATATTCAAGTTTGTCATTAGACACATATTTCTTGGTGTCTAAGAAGTCTATTTCTTGTGTGCTTGTATTGCATGTGAATTGTAGGCCCACTTCGTTCTCATTCAGTTTGTTAAAATAGCTTCGAAACTGAATATCTGTCCCATGCCAAATAATAAACAGGTCGTCTATATAACGTACCCATAATATTAACCGGTCTAGATCCTGCCTACGCACTCAGAAGTAAAGAAAGAACTAATAGAGGAATGGATTGACAACAACACACAATGTTCATTAAACATGATGCGCATTCTGGTGAAACATGCACGAATTGAGGTGGATGAAATCACTCAAAAAATAAAAGAATTGGAAGATAAAATATCAGGCGACAGCAACCAAGAAGAAGTCGTTAAACTACGCAAAGAGATGGAAGTAAGACTGGACTCCTATGAAAGCGAGATTGAAGAGCGAAAAGAGCGCAAATTCCAGAGAGACGAACAAGATTACATTCATGGTCGAATTCTCACGTTTGCCAGAAGGTATGACAATCTGAAAAAAAACTATCCCCTGCAAAAACTGGCACCAAGTGCAAGTGAGTCAAGTATTAGCGATGTAGGTTCAACACGCAGCATCTACCAGGCAAAAAACTGGACTGTTTTAGAGGAAGTCGAACTGATCAACTTGGAGAAAAGTATTGCGAGAGGCGGAGGAAGGGGAAGGGGAAGACGACCATACCCCAACAGAAGAGGAAGAGGAAGGGGAATACCAAACCAAACAGCCCCAGCACAAGCTCCCGAAAAACCCGCAGGTCCAAGCGGAGAAAGGCGACAGTACCCCCTTCGCAACCGCAATCCGAGACCAACTTAATAGTAAATCTTTCGGACTATCAGCTAACTGAAATTGAACGAAGTGTTTTGAATAAAGGATTGTCATTCTGTCCTGAAGCTCATTTTGACTACACAAAACACGGATAGACTTTTACAAGTACATCAGGAAGCTGAAATTAGCGAAAGTACATGCTGGAAAACAGAGTGAACCTGCTAATACAATGGAAGATAACATGGATAATGTTCAGTTCAATACCATTGCGGAAATACCAGATTTAAGAAACAGTTTTGAATCTCTTTTTGACTTAAATGGTACTTCAATTTCAGACTCAGAAATGTTGGAAGAGTTAAATATTCAAACTGATGAGAGACCAACTACCGGATTAAAAAGAAAATCAAGATATTATCCGATACTATCACCAGGCAACAAAATAGACCTGTTTTCTGAGGCAATTATCAAAGAACTGGACAACTTATCAAAAGTGAGAAACAGCACACGTGAGAACCTTTCAAAAACTGAAAGTGAAGCCATCAAGACACTAATGGAGAATGAACAAGTCACCATGAAGCCGGCAGACAAGGGGGGCAACATTGTGCTAATGAGAACATCAGACTACAAATGCGAAGCCATGAGACAATTGAATCAAGAGAATAACTATCAGAGAATGGAAACTAGTCCTTATGTGAATATGAAAAAGGAATTACAAGAGCATTTGGAAAACTGGTATGCAAAAGGGTTAATTGATGAGGATGAAAAGAAATATTTAACCATTGACCACCCAATAACACCCTGTATATATTTTCTTCCAAAAATTCACAAGACTCTAAATCACCCCCCCAGGGAGACCTATTGTCTCATCATGTGGCTCGCTATACGAAAATGTGTCAAACTACGTTGACAAATTTCTAGCTCCTATTTCCCAAAGTCTACCTTCTTACATAAAAGAGACCGTGACTTTTTGAGAATTCTTATGAATGTGAGTTGGAATTCGGAATACCTGCTAGTTACCATTGATGTGGTCTCGTTAAACACTTCGATCCGCCATGAAGTCGGGATGCAAGCATGTGAGTATTACCTCAAACAGCGCAGCATTGCATATCTAGAACATTCAAAAATGCGAATCAAAATGATTGACTTGTGTTTGAGGAACAACGTATTTCTCTTTGATAAACAATTGTTTAAGCAGATATGTGGCACTGCTATGGGCATTTCTCTATCTCCCAACTACGCGAACATCACAATGGGGTGGTGGGAGAAGACTATAGCATGGAACCAGGACAACCAACAGGATCTAGACCGGTTAATATTATGGGTACGTTATATAGACGACCTGTTTATTATTTGGCATGGGACAGATATCCAGTTTCAAAGCTATTTTAACAAACTGAATGAGAACAAAGTGGGCCTACAATTCACATGCAATACAAGCACACAAGAAATAGACTTCTTAGACACCAAGATATATGTGTCTAATGACAAACTTGAATCTACCCTATTTCGTAAGAAAACAGCAACAAATAGTGTGCTACACGGGACCCGTTTTCATCCCAAATCCCTTCTAAATAGCATACCATACGGTGAATTCACGCGCCTGAAGAGAAATTGCTCAGTACCAGAGGATGCTGAAAAAATAATACAAGAAAGCAAGTGCAGGTTCAGAGCAAGAGGATATGAGGAAAGAGTGCTGACCAAATGCAAAAGAAAAATTGATTTGAAATCTAGAACTCAAACACTAATGGAACAGACGAAAAGAACTGATACGAGTGCATCTCCAAGATTCATAACGACATTCAGTAAAGAAAGTGGTAACATTGCTCGTATAATGAAAAAATACTGGCACCTTCTGTCAGGGGATCCTGACATTGGAACCGCCCTCGGAGTAGCACCGTTAATAACATACAAAAAGAATACATCCCTAAGGGACTTGCTGGTCAGAAGTTTTTTTCAAGAAAAACCGAAATCGAACTGGTTACAAAATCAGCGAAAAGGCTTTCAACCATGTAACTCCTGCAAGGCATGCAAAATAGGCAAAAGCATGAAAGTAATTGAAGAACCAGACGGCAAAATGATGAAAATTGAACAACAAATCACCTGTTCTTCAAAAAACGTAGTATACATTGTGGAATGTAAATGCGGAATGAAGTACGTGGGATGTACCACCTGTATGCTAAGAAAACGGATTTTGGAACATATCCGGGCAGTAAAAAATTCAAACATGCAATATGCCACTGCAAAGCACATGAGCTTATGCCAAAATGGAGACTGGAGACAAATGCAATTCTACGGAATAAAAATGCTCGACAAATTGGAAAGAGGTGGA
The DNA here is from genome assembly GCF_964263255.1 of Lissotriton vulgaris. Lineage (NCBI taxonomy): Eukaryota > Metazoa > Chordata > Amphibia > Caudata > Salamandridae > Lissotriton > Lissotriton vulgaris. The sequence goes on from NC_141685.1 coordinate 1,822,208,692, forward strand.
GATGTAGTTCGAAAATTATGTCAAATTGAGTCACGGATGATAATCAAACTCAGAACGAAGCATCCGAAAGGCATGAATTTCGGAGAGGATCTGCACGTTCATCTGGAATGAAATGTTCTTAAAATAAAATGGGTACTATACCCCGTACTTTGAGACTAAGAACATTATTAAGAACTGCAACTAAAGACTAAGGGTACTATACCCGATAATTGCCTTACTGATTAAGCCACAGTGAACTATCAGTCACATAAGTGTAGTAATTGAAAAGCACACAATGTCTTTCTTTTGTTTTATTTTTAATTTCACAAATGTAACTACAACTCCCATAATTTCTCATAACTGGCTTACTATGGGACAGTATAAAAAGCAACACTGTGGAGGGACTAACCGAACGTGAGCAAGGCCAGTTGTGGCTGAAACGCGTTGGTGGGGTGAAGTCTTAATAAAAAAAGGCTTAAAAAGTATCCTGGTTGTGCCGCCTCCTTTGTATACAAAAATTTCCTTGGGTCAAGATCCGACCCCTGGGCGGAGCACACACTGCGGAGCGCTCTCGTTTGGCTTCAGGATCACTTTGTGTGTCGAGAAGCAAAGCCGAGAGAAGCGCCCAATTTCCTGCACTGCAAAGCAGCTGAAGAAACATTGCCTGTGCCGAACCAACGGAGGAGCTGTGAGAAACAACCTCCGTCAGCAGAAAAGTTCCGCACAAGGTAAGCCTTAATAAAAAAGGCTTAAAAAGTATCCTGGTTGTGCCGCCTCCTTTGTATACAAAAATTTCCTTGGGTCAGGATCCGACCCCTGGGCGGAGCACACACTGCGGAGCGCTCTCGTTGGGCTTCAGGATCACTTTGTGTGTCGATATATATATATATACAAAAAATAAATATGTATGAGTGACTTTATAGAACTGTTGGTGAATGAGTGTATGTGTATATAGATGGTGGAATTACTGAATTGGTTGTTTTAACTGGTATGGGTATCTCCATTTTTTTGTAAATTTTAGTTTCTATTTTTGAATATGTGTTTCAAGGGTTACATTACACTGAAAGGAGGTCTGTCACTCTGTCACAAGGATGGTGTCATCAGTGATGTCATGAGTGATGTCACTGACCATGTCATGAGTGATGTAATATGTGACGTCATCAGCAGTGCATTGCAGGCGCGCAAGTTATAGTGAGTCCAACTAACTATAACGTGGGAATTTCAATGGTTTTATGTCAGTAAAATTTCCAGCTAACTATAACTGGTGTCAAACCTATGGTTTTTTCAGTGAATTTAATAGGTTTTTTAAATGCAAATTCCTAACTATAACTGGTGTGAAACCTGTGTTTTTTTCTGTGAATTTCATAGGTTTTGTAAATGCTAATTCCCAACTATATATAGGGCCTCAAACCTATGTTTTTTTCAGTGAATTTCAAAGGTTTTTTAATAGCAAATTTCTATAGCTATGAAATATAAGATTTTTTATAATGAATCCTATATTGTATATTTATGTAATACAATTTTTTTAATGTAAATTGTTCATGTTTTGTTTTTTTTATTTTGTTTTGCCCTGGAGCTTTCCCGGTGGCTGTACCGGTGAGCACACTGGTAAGCGCAGTCTTGCGGCACGCCCCAGTGCGGGTACCGGTGAGCGTCTGGTTAGCGCTATTGCCGCAAATGAAAACATCATTGTGACGTATCGCGTAGCCGTGTCCGCGTGATATGCATGGCGTAAGCGCACCCGGAAGCACCCGAGCGCGTACGATCGCGCTACGTAAGCGCCCCTGGGCGTGCTCCGGGGCGCGTAGCGTAAGCGCGTCAGGTCATGTGACCTGAAAATAACACTTTTCATTGGTTCAGAACAATTTTATTTTTCCAAATGATGAAAGCCCACACCTTTTTTCCTCATTCTCACTTTGTACTTTGACTGAGGAAGACATGTTTGCAGACCCGTTTGTAGTGAGAAATGGCTACAGTAGCAGCAGCAGCAGGAGCATCTCATCCACCACCACCACCACCACCACCACAAGGACAACCACAATACCACAGTGGTGGTGAAGAAGAAGAGGAGGAGGAGGAGGAGGAGGAGGAGAGGCAGTTCCTGCCTGAAGATAATACCCCCCTATAAACCAAAGGAGCACATTGTGTAGGAGTTTTTTAAAATCCCAAGGGGACTAAAGAAAGTTAATGCTCCAAAAGTCACATGTCTCATCTGTGGCACTGTACTTTCCAGGGGGAACCCTGCAAAAAAGTATTCATTTGGCAACAATACAATGATTCGCCATATGCAACACAAGCACCCAAACAACTATGCTGCGGCAGAGGTTAGAGAACTGACAAGAAACCCTCCCCAATCTTCTCGCAGCACCTCCAAAAGTAAACAACCCACTCCATCGGGTCCAGAGACAAGGGAGATGGTCCCAAATATCCAACCCCAGTTTGGAGATTTTAAAATTGTTTGTAAATTTTACGGGACTACAATTTGCTATGGAGAGCAAACTATCAAACTGATTAACCGTGCAGAGACAACCACAACTGCAAAAAGAAACCTTAATTTTTTCCTGATATTTTTTGCTCCAGTTGAGCATTTTACAATTCCCTGTTTTTTGTTTGTCCCCATGAAAATTACAAAAAAAATATAAAATAGTTCATAAAAGCCAAAAAAAGTAAAAAATGTTCCCAAAAACAATAAAAAAATATAAAACAACAAAAAGAATTAAAAAAACAGTTATTTTTAGAACTACCTCCAATTTATAAACAAATGCTACATTTTTTAAAAACTCTGTCATTCGAAAAATCGAAAAAAAAACAGAATTTTTGCCCCGCGGGGCCCTTTTATGGCCCCCACATCAAACCTAGGGGATCAGGGGGGTCTACCCTGCCCCCTTTTGGTCATTTCCCCCTTTGTTTTTGCCACCTCTTGTGTCTCGATCCTACCGAGACACAAGATGGCGGCCGCTCCGGACTGTTTGGAATGTTGACAGACACCCGAGAGCCAATCAGCTTTCTGCCCGCGAACTCGCGTAGGGCGCCCCGGTGCGCGTACCGGGGTGCGCTTATAGATATATATATATATTTTTTAACCTAAATTACTCAAAATCCACTGGAGCACATATCTTGAGACATAGCAAAGGCACATCGGGCTACCAAGTTTGGTGGAAATCCATTCAGCCGTTCGGGCTAAAAGTGAGTCCAACCGCCCTATGGAAATTAACATGGGGAAAACATGTTTTGGGACCCCCCTTTTATCTCAGCCCCCGCTTGACAAATCCCCCCCAAGCTTTCAGGGAAGGAGTTGAGCGCAGCGAGGCAAATTTAGGGAAAATTACAGGCAGATCCCTCAATCAGCGCCAAAGTTATTCCCAATAGAATGTTGCAGATTTCCTATAGAAAACGATCCTAACTATAACTACCTACTGGCGACTGCCAGTAGGTAATATATATATATATACACACACACACACACACACACACACACACACACATTACTGCTCCAGATGAAGAAGGCACGTACCCAAGCCTGTAAGGATGCAGCACTATTTATTTTCGTGGGTCTACCTCGACCCTGCAACCGAAGAGAGGGGTTTTGGTTTGGCAGAAGCCTTTGTCAATAAAATTGGCGCTAATTACACATAAGTATATGTAGCCTTTCCCACTCAAGGCACAAATAGACATACAGGAAATACTCTTGCATTTAAAGTTATGCACAACAACAGATCAATTATGTTATTTGCACATTACCCTGACAGAATAACTGAACAGTGCGGCTGATGTAAATGTTCATACGTTATTGAATTATACGTAGTTATTAAACTTCAAAGTGCAACCAAGCATATCTCAACATAATGCGTCTTTGAACGTGCACAAGAGAAGAGCAAATCGCAAGCTTATTACTGCTTTTAACAGTGCCAATCCCTCAGAAACATAAAGCCCTCAATGTATAAAATAAACCATATAAATGTATTGGTTAAAAATCGTGCTTTTTATACCAACTTCACTTTGAGCTGATACCTTTTTGACCCCGTGATGTTAAGCCTGATGCTGATTGGCTTTGGTGGTAAATGACCTGTGGTTTGATTTGCATGCTCAAAGTTATGGTATGCAGCCTTTTTTCTTCACTCTACATCGCAAAAGGCAGGGAAATAAAAAGGTTAACACTCTAACCTGGGGTGAAACAATACATGAAATATGTGAAATGTCGGCATAAATGCCAGCCACCTGGTGAATGCTTGAAATCCCAACTAGCCTGCAAGTCACATAATTCCTCTCTGCGTTTGTAAGAATGTCTGGAAATCGTGAGCATACAGCCTAAGTACAAGTCAAAGTCATAGGCTCATTATTTTTGTAACCATACGTCATGTTCAAACAGATGGTAAATGCAGAAACCAGAGAAGTGTCTCAATGCCACGCATGAAGCACAGCACTGTTAGTGAATCAGAAATGGGCACAAAATGCAGGGTCAGAGGAGACCAACCAACAAAGAATTGAAGTATGCCAGACCGACATCACCTTCTTTGCTTGAATATCAAAACTATTAAAAAAAATATATACATATTTTTCCAAAATCATTTGAATAGGTGTCTCCTTTTTTCTGATCCATGTAATGCCTGGTGCATAGAATATAAATTGTCCTCACATTTATACCTTTTGGGATATTGTTTTATCTTTATACCTAGTACCCTAATCCAGATTGGTTTATGGGTCACACTCCTGTTTTCTTTGCAAGACAGACATCACAGCATCTGAATTCTGCATCCACGGTGCCCCGTCACAAAGGGGCACCAGTATAAATTGTATAAATGTATGTAATATATATATCCAGCACTGCCTGGACTAGCAAATACAAAACAAAACAGCGTAGGGGGTGCCTCCAGGGATCTGAGTGAACAGACTCCAGAAACCACCCTTCCCTTGAGCAATTACAGCCAGCCCACCATCACCACCTGGACCCTGGTCACCACCGAAGACACCACCACAACCATGAAGAGCACCCACTCAGGAGACCCCACAGACTCTTGCCTTCCACTCGATTTCCACAGAGCCACCGCCGCCACAGCACCCGAGCTACATCACACCTTCTAATCTGGCACTTTTCCTGATGACCGGAAGCGGGCAGAGGTCAACCCCCTCCTGAAAAACCCTCTGCAGACCTGACAGACCTGAAAAACTACTGTCCCTTGTCTCTCCTCCCTATTGCTGCCAAAGTCACTGAGAAAATCATCAACTTTTTACAGCTACTTTCTATTTTCTAAGCTATTGGTGTCATTTTTAGTCTATTTCATCTGAAACAGGTTGCAATAAGGGGCTGCTGTTTGTCATAACAGATAAGTCCTATTTTAAGGATATGTGTATATTTAGATGTATTAGTTTTACTGTTTATCACCAGTTGTACATTTTTGACTTTTCATAACTATTTAGTCATCTATGCCTATGTTATTTTGAATTGTGTTAGGTTACGTATAGTTTGATGATCAACTGTTATGTATATGTATTTTTGGAACTGCAAAGTGTTTTCCGGTTGGGTTTTTTCATTTACTTTACAGGTTTTTGTCTATGAGCACATGTAAGTATTTTGTATACTTACATGTATGTATGTTTGTTTAGTTGTTTCACACAGTTTTGCAGCTTTTCTGTTGGTGGTGTTGTAATGTGGAGCAGGTGCTTTCTTTTCTGTTGGCTAAAAAAAAGAAACAGAAGTTTCATTTCAAATGCTAATTTGTTGGTAGTTTCTAGAGCTTGAGGTTGCTACGTTTATTTTTGTTTGCTATTTGGGTGAGTTTATATTGTTTTATTAATTTATATATCCACTCTTTCGTAAATCTTTGTGATGGTTTGTGATAGTTGTTATTTTCAGGCAGTTTATCGGTTTCCCAGATGGTAATTCTTTCTTTTAGGACGTCTTTTAATATTTTTTTTTCAGTTTCACCTTTTTAAGTTTAATAACATTTACGTTTTGGTTTAAATATAAGTTTTACTTCCTTCGATAGGTAGTTGCTTGGATGTATGTATTTCTTCTTTAATGATCCGGTGAAAGAATCCTTCAGAGTTTCCTCGTCTTACAGCATTTGCCTATTTTGAAGTATTTAGTTGTTTAAATTAGAGTGCCTTTTAAATTGTTGATTTAATTCTTTGTTTGATTTTATTGGTTAAAGTTGTTTATAGTTTTACTTTATTAGTTGATGTAGTTTTAATTTGTTTTTTTTATCAGTTGATTTCTTCTATGGTAACGCTATTTTAACTCCTATTTGGATGTATGATATATAGCTTTATAGTTTTGAATATAAATGTACCTTTATATATATTTATAAATATTTAGGTTGGGGTTTTATTGTTTGTAGTTAATGGAGTTTTTGGAGTTGTATTGTAAATCTTTTTTGTTATATAATTTATTGGGGTGTATGGTAAATATTGTTGAGGTAATATATTTTTATTTTATTTAAATATATGTAAGAAATGTTTTGGGTTTATTTCAAGTAATAATTTTATGTAAAAGCATTTTTTTTAAATATATTCATGATTATTTAATTATTTTGGTCATATTATTGCATTCAATATTGAGGGAATCAAATTTTTTGACATATCATGATATATGAGTTCTCAATATTTGTGATTTTACTACTTAAGTATGGAAATTTTATATTTTTGTTAGCAATATTTAATTTCTGATATGTTTGTGTTTCGATATTGCGTATATATATATATTATATCAGTGATCCATGTTGGAACAAGGTTTTCACATTTTTATGCTTATTGCTCTTGGCAAACAGCAAAAAAATTACCTTGTGTTCAAGCTTTTAAAGGGGGCTAGATATATAGTCTGGATGAGGACAGGTGAGGTTTGAGAAGTTGGAAGTCTGGAGCAGGGAAGAAATTCAATCAGAGTTGTGTATTGTCAGCATATTTATGGGTGTTGATGCTCTTATCAGTGATTAATGCCTCAAGGGGCTCTATATAGATTTTGAATCTGACAGGGGACAGAATGAAGCCTGGTGGACTAGGCAGGGAATATGGATCTTCTGGGAACAGGATGTGTCCAGGTGAACAATTGGGTGCAGGTTGAAGATCTAGGAGGAGAACCAGTGAAGAACATTGGCAGTGAATCCTATTTGAGTATTCAGAGTGTGGATGAGGATTGGATGGTCAATGATTTCAAGGTAGCCAAGAGGTCTAGAAATATGAGGGAGCAGGGGTCACCTTCATCTGTGGCAAACATGTGGATGTCTACAATGTTCAATATAGCTGTATCTGTCCTGTAGCTTTATCTGAAGCCAGATGAAGGGTAGATGAGTGATGGACCGGTTGTTGGAGAGGTCATCAGAGTCTAGTCCATGATCTATTCAGGGGTGAAAGGATCTAGATCTAGTCTCTCTTCAGAGCTCCTGGAATATGTACTGAGTGAGAGGTCCATTGACAATTGTGAGTAGATGTAAAAGCGCTTCTCCAGATAAACGCTTTAGGAGTAAGGCATCATTTTCATAGGGAGTGACTTTTGAGGGAGTTTAGTATGTCAGCAAGATCTGTGACAGATGGGGATTTGAAGGATGACGATTGTGTGATGCTACAAGAAGGGGTGGGCATAACAGGAGAAGAAGGGTTGTTGAATGGATGAGTGAAAACGTGGGATTCAGAGCACAAAAAACAATTGCCACAGTTATTCCCCATCCTCCAGGTTAAATCTTCCAAGGGTGTGGCAATTCCTCACCTGGTAATTGCCATACCGTGTGGTATTTGTAGTTTCTGTAGAGTAATAAAGAATGAAATTTGACATACCACTAATACGCACCATTTTTGTGAAATCCATGGTTAATGTTCTCGACCTCTGATTCAGGTTGATTGATGTGCACTGGAAGCCAGTGCAGACGTTTGTGAAAGTGACAATTTTCTTTAACCTTAGTATCGACCTACCTATAATGCCTACCTATAGTTAGAGATGATATGAAATTGTCCAAAACCCCTTTTTATGTACATATATTTTTGAACTTCATAAACATATCACAATACATTAACAAAGTTGAGTGTAGGGATTAAAAGCCTTCCAAAAAAACAACACCATAAGTTAGGAAAGCAAAACAATTGACAAAAATGGCAAAATTCCCTCCCTGCAATTGATTTCCACAAATCCCAATGCTTTTCCTACAGTGCCATTAGGAATACTACCTTGAAGAAAAGTATGCAGGTCTTTAAGAAATATGTTTTCATGAATTGCAAGGAGGCTCCATAATACAGCTTCCAGGTCCTAACAAAATGTCCAGTATGAACTAGTCAGCTGCAATTCTCCCAAAAGGCAGCAGCTTCTTCTGTCTTTACTATTCTTCAACCTCAGAACGGAATTTAACCAGATCTAAACAGAGTTCATAGGTGTTATCATGATCCCATTAACCTGTGTGAGTCAGTAGGATACTGTTGCCACCAGTAATGCAGGCAAAATCTGGAAGTGGACATTCAAGAAATGCGGTAGTCATTTATCTCCAATGGATTATTATTATTATTTTTTTTAATTTCTCATTACTTATTATTATTAACTTTATTTAGCATTTTCTTAGCAAACAAAGGTGATGCACTGACAACAATCACATTTTGACATTTGCATAATTACATGGGTATGTGGATTTGGTTGACTCCCAAGTAAAGATGAGGTCTCAAGATCAAACATACATTAATACAGTGAATTCTGCACGGCCTAACTCAAGCGTCGCAGCATTTTCCATAAATAACAGCACATCCCTGACAGTCCCATCAATCCCCCAACCCACTGTGGGATAGCCCCCCAATCCGTAAGTCTCCTAAACATAGCTGGTGCATTATTTGGTGTGTTTTCCCACGCCTGTCTTTCCCACTCCTGTCCGGGCAATGCCTTGCTCTTGTTGTGCGGAGGGATCTGTCTGCTGCAATGCTAGGAAGGCTCTGTAGGGACCCCAGATGTCTTTAGGTTTTGAGGAGGGAGGGATGGTGTTGGCATATAGCTCACTCTTCATTGAGCAGGATGCCAAACTATGGATCCAACTCCTAACCTTGGGAGAATGCCTACTCCCCCAATGTAAGGCGACTTCTCTTTTAGCCAACAATAGGCAGATAGCAACAAACCTAAGGATTTCACAAGAAAATTGGACTACATATCCCATTAAGGCAATATCTGGTAAAGGTACTATTGGCATCTTAATCATAGTGCTGAGTGTCTCATATATGCCTTTCCAGAAAGCTGTACACCTGGGCATGTCCACATGAGGTGGGCAAAGTCAGCATGTGGGAAGGTACATCTCTGCCACCACATCTATGCGATCTAGAGGGGTCTATCCTGTGAATTTTGGCAGGGGTGATGTACATTCTTCATAGGAACTTGAAATGGATCAGTTTGTGGTGGCTGTTAAGGGAGATATTGTTTGTGACTGCGCAGCAGGCCGCCCATTGATCCTCAATTAAAGGGTTGCCCAGATCTGACTCCCAGGCGCTGCATATCTTGTGGTCAGTAACTGGAATAATGTCAGCACACGCCTTGAAGAGATGGGATATAATATGGATCCTTTTACTATGGTCTATCACTATCCTGAGGGGAGGGAAGGATGCAGGCTCAAGTGGATATTCCAGGAGTTTAGCCCGATGTGCGGAGCGCAGCTTCTGAAGGACAAATCTGTCCATAAATGTAATGTTTGGACATGCAGACTCATCGTCAGGGTCAAAGATGTGGCAAATGGGAAATTTAATGCAAGCTTTCTGTCACGACCACGTATCCTCGGGATCAGGCGCTGCTATATGGGGTCCACCTCCAGACTGCCCTATGCTCAGAATTCAAAGTACACTGAGCATAAAGTAATCAGGTGAGGGAATAAAAATAAACCAGGAAGGGACTGGAACAGGACGGGAGGCTGTAATGAGAAACAACAAAGAAAACAACAAGCAGTAATAACATGTCAAGGCTAACTACTCTCAGTCATTCTCGCTAGGACACCACCTACCACGGGTACTAGCTATAATCTCCTCTTCTCCCTCTCGGTAGGTAGTGTATAACCTTTTTTCCACAGTGACACACAAATCTGGAATGCAAGGAAGAAGGTCAGCGTTCAAGAATGTATTCAATCGCCCCAAACACTTCTCCAATATTCAATACTCTCACACACACCTTCCAGCCTTCCTGGGTGATAACAAATGAAATTCCCCAAAGTGTATTTCCTTCAATCCAAAATAAGAATAGAATGTGCACGAAAAAACAATCCGATTCTCCTCTGATTAGTACCGAAAATGAGCTCAAGCAAAAACACAGTCTTGATATCACAAAGTTCCAATATCATAAATCCAATCGTTATTATTCCAAGTTGTTTTGCATAAAGTCCAAAGTACTAGAATGCGTCTTTAATTATGCTTGCAAGCTCCCCAGTTCGTATTTTACTCTGAACTCACGGAATCCGGTAACAGCAGATGACGTCCAATCCTTTTCGATTCAAAGGACTCCGCTAACACCAGCCGGTGCTAGAACAGCGCTCAACAGCCGTTAAACGCTACAAAGGGAAGCCGCCACTTCCCACGCTTTCGTTCTCTCAGCCGAGAAAACACCGGTGTGCTCGAAGAGCTGCTTGACTTCACAGCCGCTTCACTCCTCGCCAGAACGCCGGAAATGCAACTTCTAAACACTACAATCCTGCAGAGGCACACGACAGCCGCCGCACGCCCTCCTTTCCTCGGTTGAGAACTCCGCCTTGGCAGAAACGCCACCAACGCGGGATACCCACCAGTTCCAACTCCAATTACTGGTCAAAATCACGTACACGGCCCGCCAGCAATCAGGTACCTTTATGGAAGCTGACGCCTCCCCTTTGCTAAGCTTTCTGGGATATGTAGTTCTCTCAAATTGTACAACCCTACTAAAGAGTCAACCTTCCGGAATCCTAACCATGACACTTTCTGTACTAGCTTTTCAGCAGTGATGGGAAGGCCTTTAGCATTCTGGAGTCGGAGTGCTGAGGAGTAGAGTGTCTGAGTGTTTGTGATGCGACACAACTTAACACAGCCCCAACTGGTGGTCGAGACCGGTTGAATGTCTTTGAGGTCTCTAGGTATCCCCGTGGGCAGGAAGGTGGCCAAGGTGTCCGGGAGAACAAAGTCTGATTCCGGTCACAGGAAGGGGATCCTTGCATCCAGATGGTACCATGTTTGTGAAAAGCTGCATTGTGCGGGCAGATAATACAGTTGCATATCTGGGACTCTGTATCCCACTCTGTTGCAGGGAAGTGTCATCACCTGCGAACACACCCTGGGCTTTCTGTTTCGCCAGACTAGTTTGAGTAAATGGGAACGAAAGTGTTAAAAAACTGTTTGGGAGTGGGATCGGTATGTTCTGGAATAAATATAAAAAATTCAGAAGAACGTTCATCTTCATGAGGGCAACCCTCCCTGCCATGGATAGTGGGAGTTTAAGCCATGTGTCTATTTGTGATTCTAGTTTGGAGATGGCCACCCCGTATTTATGCCGAATAATCTGATCTGACTCCAGATGTATGTGCACGCCCAGATATTTTCACAGAGTCCGAGCACCATTCTAGGGGGAACTCCAAATCCCAGCGTGTTGTGCTAACTGTGAGAGGAAAAATCACTGACTTATGCCACTTAATGCCCAGCCTGGAAAAAGTACAGAATCGGATAATTTCCCTAATGAGGGGTTCTAAGTTTACCTGTGGCTTACAAACATATAAAATGGTGTCATCCGCATATAATGAAACTAATAGTGGTCCTGTGGTGAATTGTAAACAGCAATGTAGGTGTCTTTCTTGAAAGTGTCTGATCAAGGGGTCCATCACCAGGATAAAAAGCAGCAGCGATAATGGGCAGCCTTGTCTCCTACGCGTGATAAAGAAAAAGGCTCTGAGAGGGTACCATTGAGCCGGAACCTGGATGTGGGTTGACTGTACAATAAGGCCGTGGTAGTGATAAACCGATTGAGCATCCCTATTCGCTTCATTATGGACAAAAAGAAGGGCCATTCTAAGGAATCAAAAGCCTTCTCCATGTCCAGAAGGATCGCAGCGGCAGGGGTATCTGGGTTGATTCTATGAAGGGTATTAAATAAAGTACGTAAGTTGAGGGCAGTAGAACGGTGGGGCACAAAGCCTGATTGTGCGGGTAATATTATAGACTCCATTAATAAGGAGAGGCGACAGGCGAGTGCTTTGGCCAAGATCTTGTAATCAAGATTTAACAGCGACAAAGGTCGGTATGAGCCGCACAGTAGTGGATCCTTTCCAGGTTTGGGAAGCAGTATTATGACAGCTTCACGGAGTATGGGTGGGAGGAACTGCCTCACCAGCGCTTCCGCATAGACCTCTAATAAACAGGGGATCAGTAGATCCTTATACGCCTTATAGAACTAGCCCATAAAACCGTCAAGCCCAGGGGCAGTAGCGGGGTTAATGGCAGAGATGGCCTCGTCAATGCTTTCTAGAGGGTCAGAGGTTTGCTGACCAGTTGAAAATTGTAGCTTGGTGATGTATGCCTTCGCATACTGGGGCCTAATCATTTGGGCTTAGACCCGACCCAGGCCGTCCCCTTCTCCGTGGACCTTGGCATTGTGGTATTACCCCATAAGGAGTATCTCCCTCTCTGCGACCTCCCTGTATTCCAAGAGTAGAGATGCCCGTTGCTTGTCTAAGTCATGGTTCAATGCCTGTATCAATCTCTCGTCGAGAGCCCCAATATCCTTCTCCAGGCGGGCTAGGGACCCACGAAGGTCCCTTAGGACTCCAGCGCTCTTGGAAATGCACACACCTCGCATGTAGGCCTTAATCCCCTCCCACAACACCGCCTCGGAGTCCACTGAACCTGTGTTTATGGTGAAGTAGTCCTCTATTGCTTCCCATTATTTCCTGCCTGAACACCTTGTCTTCTAACTCGTCATTGGGGAAGCACCACTGCCTCTCGAACCCTTCCCGGCGGGGAACCATTAGGGATAGCAGGATTGGGGAGTGGTCAGAATAAGTTCTGGGGAGTGTTCGAAGACTGTGAAACCAGCCGGAGATTTAGGGGGTGGCGAGCCAGTAGTCAATCCGTGTCCAGGTGTTGTGGGAGCTAGTGTAATGGGTGTAAGCAGTGTGATCTAGGTCACAAGCTCAGCCCAGGTCCTCCAGGGATAGTTGATCACTCAGGGATTTCAAGGCCTTGCGCTCTCAAGGTTTGGGGTCTGGCGCGGTCGAAGTACTGTCTATCGTTAAAAGAAGAGCGATGTTAAAATCGCCCCCTTTCAGCAAAGGCATAGGACCAAGCCGCATCAGTTTAGAGAGCAGCGAGTAATATAAATCTGGAGAGTCAATATTGGGACCATGGACACAAATTAATGCCATCCTGTGGCTCATTAGTGTAGCCACCACTATCACGAATCTGCCTTCGGGATCACATGTAGAGAATGGAGGTGGAAAGGGATGCGCTTAAGAATAAGAATGTTGGTGCCGCTAGCATAGTCACTGAAATTTTAAAAAAATCTATGTGGTCCCCAGTTCGCAGCAAAGCGGGCTGGGTCTCCAGGGGAAAGGTGAGTCTCTTGAAGAAAAGCCACGTCGACCCTGTGTCTGAGTAAATAGTGGGTAACTTGTCTTCTTTTGCGTGTATCATTCAAACCCCAAACATTCCATGTAGCAAATGTGACACTCGAGGGCCCAGAGTTATGACTTATCTGTGCCATGGTGGAAGACTATAATGAAACCTGATGAATAGTAGGCGCGCGTGTTTGCAAGGTGAGTCCATGTGGATACCTGCTATAATCTCAGTGCAAAGCAACAAACAAAAACAATCCCCTCCCACCATCCCCACCCAGCCCGCCTGCCTAACCGGAGAGGCAATACCAATTTTAACCACCCATCACATTGTACCGTTATTAAACTTAGGAAGGTGAAGAACCAATAATTGGGGCACATCCTGTTACCTCCAAAAGTGATATAAGGTGAACACCAATAGGGAGGCGGACTCTCTCCAGCGGCATAGTGACATAGGAAATATACAATATATGTTAAATCAATTTCCCAATTTAAACAGTGAGCGTGATTTGTGGTGCGGCCTAAATCTCCAAAAAACAAATCAAGGCAATCAGCCAGTACCCTTGCCAGAAAACAAGTCCATGCTCGCGTCTGATCGGCTGTGCGTGGGGAGGGTCCGTCTTTTTCTGAGGATTGTTTGTTACTGTGTTTATGGGTCCGACAAAACTCCTGCACCTCTGTGGGATTCTAGAATATCCGTGCCCGACCATTGATCTCCACTCGCAGCCTGGCCGGATACAGCATGCCGTATTTCAGCCCAAGGTTCCTAAGAGTTGCCTTTACACCGAGATACTTCCTCCTGGCTTCCTGAACCATAATGGAGAAGTCGGGTACAGAGACAGTTTGGAGCCCTGCCATATTCTTTTGCAGCGTTCATGTGCCAGGCGCAGAGCGGTATCTCTGTCTCTGACGTTACTCACTCGAGCGATGATGGGCCTAGGTGGGCAACCAGGGTTTTATCTAGGGCCTAGCGATCTGTGGGTGCGTTCTATCGCAAATCCCGGTGTGAAGGCGTCCCTTCCGAACAAGTCAATCAGGATTGTCTCTACTAGGGTATACATGCGACCCACAGCTGTAGATTCAGGCACTCCCAAAATGCGGATGTTGTGGAGGCAACTGCGCGCCTCTAAATCCTCAATCTTTATAGCGGGCTTCTAGAGAATACGGACCATGCGGTCCAGTCTTTTTAAGGATTGCGCCATTACGTTCTCTAGGTCCGAAGTGCGGGATTCCACCACATCAAGGCATCTGTCTTGCACTGTGATCCTTGAGTCCAGGTCTGCAATGTGTTTATCCAGCGAATCAAAGCACACATCTAGTGCCTTGAAGCCAGCCCTCATTTCCTGCAGTGGCGGGCCCAGCTGAACGGGGGTGCCCTCAGGGGTAGTGGAGGATTGCCCGCCTTCTACCATGTCGCAGGGGGGGTCAGTTGTGGATTCTGTGACTTTCTCAAAAGGAAGCAGTCGCTGCTTAGGGTCTTTGCGGCCCATACCACTGCTGCGCAGGGAAGTAGATGGGAAGCCAGCAGAGAGGGCCGCTGGGTTCAGGTCTGAGAAGATGCTGATGTCAGGACACTGATGAGCACAAAAGTTGGTGTGTGAGCTGGTTTAGCTCTGCCCAGGCGTCCGCGTGTCTATGGGATCAGGCTGTACTTGATGAGGTCAGTAAGGCCGCATTGACTCAGGCGGTGACACTGACACGATGTGTGAGTGTGCCTAGACACACCCAGGTGACCACTCAGTGAATAGAAACAGGCAGTGATTGATGAGGGTAGCAAGGATGAATGAACTCCGGAATCGTCCCTAGAGCAACCATGGAGGGGCATACTGCTAAACGTTGGCCCCCGGGTCTTTGCTTGGAGCGGGAGTGGCTGGCCGTGTCAGCAGTATTCAAGGCAGTTGTGAACTGCTCCTCAGGCTGCGGCAATGGTGGGCCCACGCGGTGTCTATGCAGTAGAGTGGAGGGCTAGTGTACATTCTTCACGCTGCAGAGGAGGGGGGCTCGCGGGTCATTCCTGAGAGCCAGCACATAGAATATAAGGCACCCTCAAAGGCGCCGGCCCATTAGAGATTCCAGGGGCCCGGGGGCGAGGCCCGAACCTGGGTATGCGAGCAGGCCCTGTCCCTGCTCGCATTAACACGGGCCCCCGTCAGGGCTCGTTATACAGCACCTCGCAGTCGACCTAATGGACCGGGGCCCAACCGGCGACTTACTGTACCACCAGAGGCCGGGAGCAGCGCCTCTCGATCACTCCTACTCCGCGCCGCTTCATCTCCGCCACGTCTCGCTGCCATCTTGAGTCCCGCTCGGAATCTCCGTCGTTGTTTTCGTCTCGGTCCGCCGCTCACCGGGGCTTCATTCAACAGTTGGTTGTGCCGCAGGTTGCAGACACCTTCACCCAGCTGCAGGATGTTTTTCGACCACCTTAGGGAACGGGAATGAGCAACATGTCACCTCAGCCCGGAGGGAGTTAGAGCTGTGCGACCATCGCGATCCAAGGCTTTGCCACGCCCCCTCTCCTATGGATTATAGCAGGTAGACAGGAACTTTTCAGTACAGAAGGCAGATTCTCACCTTAGAGTGTAGCAAAAAGGGCAGTTTTAAATGGGTCTATTCCCTGGTTTGCAGTAAGTGATGCAGCTCCATTACTGCTTCATGACACCAAACTGATTTTCAAGTACCAAAAGAACCTTCAATGATGAATCCTTCTTTCAGCTGTGACTCTTCCTTGTCTCTGAGCTTCATCTGTATATTGTTAAGTGGGCCAGTTGAGCTTCAGATAAAAGATCCTTCCCAGAGCCAAGATTTGGAGTCCAGTGGGCTTCAATACTGAATTGTGTTGTCACTCACAGATGTCAAGGGCAACAGGGATTGCCTCCCTCTGATCCTGAACATTTGTGTGGCCAGCCTTTTTGAAGTGGCAACTGGAGACCAGGGACATGTAGGGGTATGATTGGTGTGAACCCCCAACAGACGTTGATTGCTTTTTAGAATGAACTTCTGAAAAGTTTAGGCATAGTATCATTTGAATCTCATCTTTACGCAGAAAATTACTACAGGAGTTTAAATACTTCATCAATGGTCTTTCTGCACAGATGACATATATGCTTCAAGTTTGGTATTCAAATAAAAACTTATAGATTACCCTTATATTTGATGTAACAGGAGATATGCCCTACAGTAGAGCATTCTAGGAATCATGCAATCCAACATCACATTTGGGCCCGATTATGATGTCGGTCGGATTGCAACGATATTTACGATATCTGACATCTGTACAGGCAGGGTGCAGATGGCGCAACTACTGCCTATTTAATGGGCTCAAGGAGCCCGTCGTGGCAGCGGGCGGAAAATAATCCCCTACTATGGGGTGGTGCCTTCTCAGGCAGCCCCACAGTGGCAGCCCGACCCCCATTGAAAGGCGATTGAAAACAGACTTTGGGAGGCCCTAGCAGGGGGCCCATCTCTCTGAGACCTCCACTAAGAGGCCTGGGGGGCACCTGGGATGCCCCCAAACATAAATACTCCAGTGCCAGGCAACACGTTTTGGTGCCTGGCACTAATGCAGGTTGTGCAGCAGCCCTTTTCCACCCACTGTACAAGCCACATTAGGAAAATGGATGTTTTTGGCTGCCTCATGGGCAATTGCATCCAAATTCATCAGATGGAACTGTTGACTACTTTCGGTTTGTTTCCTCTCCGACATGATCCCCGCCATTGTGTTTAAGAAGCATCTTTGATAAACATGTGTTCATTCCTCCTTTCAATGTCCAAAACATGTGCAACTGGGCATTGGGATCTGTACACATAGTATTACTAGAGTGGCAATTATGGCAATTTGAAATTAAACAAACATCGGCAAAGACCAGAGGTCTTTGCAATTTTTGTGTGAAGATTTTGCAAAGAACTTGTGTTGGGTCCGTTTGTTTGCCTTCAGTAATCTAAAATATTGCTTGAAGGCAAACATATTTTATGGTCTGCAAAAAACAGGCATTACTATTGTCCTTGGCACCGAAGAGCACTATTTTGTGTGTGGTTGAATTCACAATTCACAATGAAGTCAGTCAGTGGTTGAAGGTGACTGACTCATTGCCTCACGGTGCATGCTGAAGTGGGTGGACGAAAAATTACAAAACACAAGTTAATGGACGAAGTCTGACTGAAGGTCCCTATAGCTATGTATACTACCCACACACGTTTAGTAAAATCAGAAGGTCTTGGATAACACCAGGACTCTAAAAAGCCATTTGATTTGCTGTCTGCTTCCACCCTTTTGGCTAATGCTTCTTTTGTTACGTTTTTGTAATCCTTACTACAAATAAATAAGAAATATTGAAGAGATAGGTAAAAAGGGAGGCTTGCAAATACAGATAGAAATGGTTGTATATATAGGTAAGTAGCCAGTCAGATTTATAGATCGATCAGATAGATCAGACAGAGATAGATAGATAGATAGATAGATAGATAGATAGATAGATAGATAGATAGATAGATAGATAGATAGATAGATAGATAGATAGATAGATAGACAGACAGACAGACAGACAGACAGACAGACAGACAGACAGACAGACAGACAGACAGACAGACAGACAGACAGACAGACATACAGACAGACAGACAGATAGACAGACAGACAGACAGGTAGATACCCCGACATGTAATCAAATAGCAAGGTTGATAGATATCCAGGTAGATGGATAGAAAGGTAGGCAGGTAAACATGTAGATAGGTAGATTGACATACATATGGATAGACACACCAGAAGCTAGACAGTCAGATGGGTAGCTAGAGAGAAATACAGACAGGGGATCTGTAGATAGACAGACCCACAGGTAATTAGGTAGACAGACAGGCAGGACAAGACATAAGAAAAAGCAGCAGATCTAAACTTGAGATCGACATACAAGAGGAAAGCAATCTAGAACATCATACAAGCAGGACATACAGACTAAATTGGTTTACAAATATAATGACATACAAGAGCACTAAAAGCCAGCTCAAAGGTCATTGAAGCATGACATACAGACTAAGGGGCCGATTACGATGCAGTCATTATCAGCCGGTCGGATTCCTTTACGACAGACCCATCACGATGGAGTCGGTCGGAAAGGAATGCAACCGGCCATTCTGACAGGCTTCGGATGGGCTTGGAGAGCCCATACGCTAGTCGAATGCTTTCAGTAATCCCAAGGGCGTCTCTTTCCTACAGAGAGATTATGATGTCGGGTGGAGGCAGCCTTTCTGTGCTGGCCTTTCCGACACAGAAAGGGTGTTGGAATGCAACTTTGGGGGCCCCTAGCAGGGCCCCCTTTGGTGCACGGCCTGGTTGGAGGCCAAGGAGGAACCTATGGTGCCACCTTGTTGATTCCTTCACCTTGTGGCAGGCACATTGGGGTGCCTGTAACGGGGTGCAGGGATGAACTTCACCTCACAGTCGGAATGCATGCTCCCATTGTAAAGTATAGGAATGCGACCAAAGAGTGTTCGGTTGCATCCTATAATTCTCATTTAAGATACATACCAACATGACATACAGGTGAGCAGTTAGAAATGACAACTTCATGAAGAACAGTTTCAAATGGACACAATTAGGTATGTTGTGAAACAGAAGCAGTCAGATAAAAGGCCACTACAAAAGTAATTTTCAAGACAATCAGCAGGACACAGGAACTGATAAAGCTGGAATGTGCCCTTTGATTAACAAAGCGAGCTGATTGAGAGCCTCCTATATCTGATCAAACTCTAAACACAAAGGCAATACCAAAGTAATAAAGGAAAAATAAAAACACAGGCACTGAAGAGAACTACTTCGTGTGTGAATGTGCTCCTTGTGAATGAGCAAAATGCTGTCCGTCAAAGTTAAGTTGTCCAGTGGCGAAATTGAGCAGACCCCCTACCCCATTCTATATGCTGTAGTCGGCAGAAGCAAAATGTGAATGACAACCCAACAAATCAATGAATGAAGACAGCTGGTTGAATACTTCTTTGAATTAGTATATTATAAATATATATTTTTTTTTATTTCATTGTCTTTACTAATGTCAGACCTATAAATTACTATCCCACTGGTATGTCCCAGGCTGATCTGTATTGTAAAGTTCGAAGCACTAGTTATCTGAGGCAAGAAGAAAAACAGATGGATTACTTTAATTTTACCCTGTGTTCTGGTTTTATGTTGCTTATATGGTGCCACTTTAGCTAATGAAAGCTATATTGTTTATCTTCAACCTCTTATTGTAATAACCAAATCTTCCCATGAACCCTCTTTCTCCTCTTACAATTCCCTCTGCTATCTACGCGCCATATTTTATTCTCAGTCCCATTCTGCTTGAAAAGTATATAGATCACAGGGCTATAACTGATGATTACCTGCATATCTTTAATTTTATGATTATGCTTACATCACTTCTGGTTTAATTATTCTTGTTTTAATTCATCTAAACCCGTTTGGCATTCGGTTGACCTTTGTTCAAATGATATTACATGGAATCAAGATGTTGTGTCTGTTTATGGTTACGTGGTAAACATGTCCTACAGTACAGATGCAGCACTGTTGATGTGGGAGTAGAGGCATGAGGATTTTTAAGGCAGTTAATGCCCTGCTGCAATCAGTAAAGGTGCCAAGATGGAGGAAGCGGCCCCTGCCGTAATAAAAAGAGCAATATTCTAGGATGAAATCATTGTTTCATTTATAAACTGGGAAGAGTAAAGCACACAGCTCAATAAAACCATCAAGTTATTTCAAATGAGAGACATGTTTTCATGGATGACCTTATTTGTTTATATAGTTGGTCTTTCTTGACTTTGGCAGGAAAGGGTTGTTTCAAGAGGACGCTCACTTGGGTAAATCTGTTTTGACACAGATGAGCATTTTATTTTAAAGCATATAACATAGGTAGTTAGGAGTTGCTGCATCTTCCCATAATTTCTGCAAGATTTGCTTATTCGACTATACACCTTAAATGGCGATGAACTTGGTTTAAAGTGGGTGGAGCCATCGGTAAATACTCCAAAATGATACCTGCTGAATTATCAGTGTAAACAAGTGAACACATTAAAATGTACTAAACTTAATTTGTTCAATAGACTAGAATAGGACTAAACCTTAGGATTTCTACCACATGACACTACGAACCTGATGCACGAAATTTACATTCTCAAAAAGTGGTTGCAAATTGTGCACTGACTGTTTGTTTGCTAATGGAAAAGAGTTTTGAGAACCGACCTTTGTACTGAAAGGTGTGTTCATAAAATTCCATATCGTAGTGGGTCTCAAACTGACTTACCTCATCCATACATGGATGAGGTATTTCATAAATTGCTACTCATTAGGACTGAATACCATTACGGAGATTGAGACCATCATGTCTGTGATCGCATTTAAAATAAAGTCAACTATTTTTCTTGTTTTGAGAAATGACAGTGACCCCATTAGACACTGCCTATTCTCCAACAAACTTTCACAAAGGAGAAGGGATGCGAAGGGCGCCCCTTCACATTTGTGAACGGGTTAACATCATCTTTGAGGTGTCAGTAAAAAGTGCATTGCGAACTGATGTCGGTCACAAAATATTGATATATATCTAAAGAATCGTTATTTAGAAGGGGTGCCCTGAGCATGATTTTTACAAATGCTTATTTATTATGGGTTTCTTAACCCGTTTTGCTATTTGCTAGCATGTTATTGAATCCGAAGGAAACTGTGTTTAGAGATAACAAAACACCATCCTGGGACTGTTGGCTTTTCAACCACAAATGGCTTTGTACATTAGCCTCCTCATTCTTACTGCTAGACTGGACACAGGTCTTTGGTCAAAGAATGAGTTCAACACATTTTTGGAGTTAAAAGTCATGCACTGAGAATACCTGTTCATGTCTACTATTTTATTCAGTGTCTTTCATCAGTATCTAAAAAATAATTCACCTAAATACACACTACCTATTAAGGATGAGCATGAATCGGACACTAAGGGCATTATTACGATGCCGATCGGATGCCCGACAAGGAGTCGGCAGTCCTGTTGCCCTTATTACAATGTGACCGCCTTCACAGCAGTCAGAAAGTGCTAATTTTCTATTGGGGCTTGTGATGCTGGCTGCAGCACAAGCTGCAATAGAAAATGTACACTTCAAAAACATCCCTGCACCGATTGGCAGGCACTATGCTGTGCCTGCCACATAGTGCAGGGATATTTAGCCCAATAGCAGACTGCTTGCTTTTTATGGCATGCAAACTAACATGAAATGGCAGGTGGAAAGGGACATTGTAGACCCCACGACGGTGCCTGAGCAGTCGCCGCCACAATTGTAGGGGTTACTGATCCTCCGACAGTCTGACAGGCACCTTGAGTCTGTCGGAAAGCGCCTGACTGACCCCTGCCTGATGCCTCTGACAACACGCATTGTAATACATCACTCAGACCGCAGCAGCAGATGGTGGTTGGACCACATCCGGTGAGCCATAGAATGTGCTCCTACCACCATCAGAATAGCCCCCTTAGTTTGGTGCAGTTTATTGCCATTTATTGCCCATAGATCAGAACTATTAATAAATACCTTGATGACCTCATTTTCTTCAAAAATTGATATATTGTTGCATTGCAATTGATAGTCATTTACTTTGCAAACCTCAAACAGATAAGTTACACAAAAATCATGCTAACTTCTAGAATATAACTTGGTACTTCTAGTAGTTACTTGAAAAAAATATATATCCTGGGTTGATGCAACAGTACAATTTGACATAACTGCAGTTGTACAAATAGAATAAACACCAAATACCAGCTTTAAAGGCAATCCACCTTTTATTGATTTTGTGTCACTAAAATAAGCTGTTACACTTGATGAAGTGCATGGCTGGAAAAAAAAAATAACAGATACTCTGTTACTTAAGTGGCTTTTGGCCAGAGCTTTCTGTTGTTTACAGAGGCACATCTTTAGTTTGTCTAGCCAGTAGGACATTAAAAAAGGGCTCAGTACCCCTCAATTGGGACTTTATCATTTTTTCGAAGGCATTCACTCACTTACATCTCACCTTGTTCAGGAAAAATACATTTTGCGGCGACACCAACAAGGCCTGCAATGTACTTTGGCTAAGTTACATATAAAATCCTGTGTGCAAATCTCACAACATGATCCCTGACAGCCTCTCACCCCAAGATATTAAATGATCTTTTGTAAAACAGGCTTAGGTGCTAGCTTCCACTTCAACATTTATGAGCAACTTTTCTTCCACATTATAAGATCTATGGATTTCCACCTAATCTTATGGATTTAAATGTTGGCATGCTATATTATGCGGTGATTTATTATTTCTGTTTAGTATTCTGACATACAACCATGCTCATCCCATACATTTATGAATGCCTTATGCCGTTTCAATGGACATATGCCATGAATTTGATATTCATGCTAACTTCAGCCCACAGGTCTGCATACAAACTCAAGTACAAGGAAGACGCATGCAGTGATCCTTGCTGTGTTCAATGTTCAATTGTCAAACAATAGAATGTTTTCCAGATTCCACATTGATTGCATCCTCACCTTGAAAGTAAACATAGCTAAGAAGACCCAAAAAGCTGGGCAGCAGCTCTCTCTGCTTCACAGAGTCATGGTGTAACTCTTGAATTCTGAAATTTGTTATAATACTTGGCTTTTTCTACTTGGAAATTGGCAACAACCTGCGCAGAAACATCTCAGGTAAACACCTCCATGCCATAGTGACTCACCGTGGGGCTGAGAAAGTACAACTGGATCACACCCAGGCTTAAGAAACTCCATTGGCTCCCTCCACACTTGCCTCATATTTAAGATGTGCATTGTCACCTTTAAAGCAGTGAATTTAAATATGAATCCACGTCTGGCAGACATGGAGGTTGTCTCCAGGTGTCTGTGTCCTACACTCAGCAATGATATCACCAGGTTTGAGGCCATGAAGAGCAAGAAGTAACAGAGAAGACAGACATTCTACTTGCGTGGATCCCAGATCTAGAGCTCCATCCTGACACAGACTCACCCATCTTTATCAGTCCATCTGTTCCAAAAGGAATTAGATCACAGGTCTGCATACTGCCACATCACTGCACCTCTCACCGAAGCTTCATAAGTACAGACTTTGCCTCTCACCCATCACTGTGCATTTAGTTCCTTTGCTTTCAGCTACGTTTACATGTTATAGTCAATCTTGTGCTCCCTATTAAACTCATAGTCAGTATTTCTTGAGAATTTAGGTCTTTGAAAATATCCTTAAAATCCCTAGCGTAAGAATATGGAGGAAGATTTCTACACAATGAGAGGAACAGTGTGTAACTCAAATACCTCCCTACTGATTGGTGTCATTGACAAGAATACATTTAAAGCGAAATAACATCACACAGAAAAAAATGCAGTGAAACCGAAATGATGAGTGGATGAATTACATTGGAAGGAGTCCTACATCAAAACTGCAACATGAATTCCTTTTCAACGAATATGAATTTCATTTGCCTTCTGGTAAATGATTTAACATTTACAACTAAGGGGCTTATTTACAACAAAGTGACTCAGTGTGGTGCCGCAAGCCATTTTGCAGTGCCCCACTAAATCACCTACAAAGCACAGGGATGTGTCATATCTACAAGGTTTTGATGGATCCCTCTGCTCCCCCCTTCACTGGTGCACAATTGGCTGTCATGCCCCGACGCAGACACCCTTCCGCCAAGGGTGCCTGCGTTGCGGTGAGTTTTTTTGTGCACAAAGGGACACCTTCCTGCACAAAAACAATCATAAGAGGTGATTTCCTCTTTCATTACGAGCTGCAGAATGCAGCATGCATAGAAAGAGGAAAAATCAAGGAGAAATGGAGAAATGTCTCCTTGTTGTGCCTCCCTATGCCTCGCCTGGAGGGTTTGCATTCTGATGCATTCCTCGTAAATCTGGGAATGTGTCAGGCTCCATGGGTGTTGCAGGGGAACACTCACAGCAACGCCCATGGAACCTTTCATGCAAAGTATTGCGCTTAAAGGGGCTGTATTTACAAGGACACGAAAAGCTCAAACTCATTTACTCTTACCTCTACAGTGGTGAGATTGTTTCTTCCTAATCATTTTCCTCCCCGGTTACTTCGTAAAGATTTTTTTGCCGTTTGTGTTTCTCTGTAATTACATAACTGTCCTCCAATGTGTGTTTAAAAAGTATCACGGCATTTAAACTGATTCATGGTTAACGATATGTAAACTAAAGCAATCATGTCAACATCAGAATGTTTCTTTCGCATCTACAGTCTCCAACTGAAATAATCTTCACCTGTATATATATATATATCTTTCAGTGACTGTTGTCATGAACTTTTGGGACATATTCCAATGTTGGTGGACAAGGAATTTGCACAATTCTCACAGGTAATTTTCAAACGTACCAGTGGGATGTGATGAATTTTTTATTAACTTCAATTAGAAAGACGCCTCGAAGTGGACTCTACTTTAGTAAAGTTTTTTTTTGTTGTTTTTCAAATCGAGGGAGAAAGAGTGTTCAAAAATGGGGTTTGTGGAAACAATTGTAATTTCTTTTTGCACATGAATTGAAGAGATTCAGCTGTAGCATTGGGAAAGTAATGCATATAAGACATCTGGTACATTCTCTTGAAATGCCAGTTAACGATGGCACATGTAGAGGCGAGGAGTCATTTCCATTTCATTCTGATTGCCAAAAGAGTGGTTACTTGATGATGCATATTTAATAATACCAACTTCTGCAATGTTCACATGACCTGTATTGTCCTTTATCTACTGGAGAAATGTTAGACCTGACTACCTAAAGATGGGAAACTGGTAGACGAAAAAGTCAGACTCTGTATGTGAATTTGTAATTGACCAATGCATATTTTTTTATGAATGGTGCCTTTTATATTTAGACCAAATCCGTTAGTAACAAGCACTGACAAAGCCAATAAGTATGTCTGCTATCCATCACCAGACTTTGGCTTTGTCGTTTTGTCATGGTTTTTGTCACTGTAAAACTTTATTGTTGGGGGTGCTGCCAGTGTACTCAAAATGTCTATAAAACATTTCTTCAGTCTCAAAAAGCTCAGATTGTTTAGTGGTATATACACATACTTTCTCTGTATGGTCCGTGACCAAATATAGATAGTAGCTTCTGGTGCACAACAGTATCACAAGTGTCAAGGGATATCTAGTGGGAACAAATCAAACAGTCTTCAGCACATAGGAGCAGGCATTTTTGTATTGGAAAAGTATAACGGAAAAATTCGCAGACATTTTGGGACCAATTCACACACTGCAATCTATGTGCTGAGATTCTTTCTCCACCTACCCTATCTTTGATGCAAAATATGAATACAAATTAATTTGACAACACCTTTAATGTTTCGATACAATGCAAGGTATGCGTGTTTTATAAGGTGTTAAAAAACATTAAAATATGCAATTGTACTAAAAAAAATTGTTCACTTTTGTTGCAAGGGTAGTTTCTGGCACTGAACTGAACTACATTGTGTGACAATGTTCGCCTTGGAAAAGGGCAGAATGCTGTCACTCACACTGACTGAATGGCTGAAGTGGCCTTTCCATTGACCCATGCTACATGCTGCAGTGGGCGGAAGATAAATGTGAATGAAACAACACATACCAATGGAAGAAGAGGACTGTCTATAAGCCCTTATAGGCAAGAACATCACACATGTAATTTTACTAACATTAAGAGGTCTTGTCTAACACCAGACCTAAAAGTGTGGATAAAACAACAATACATCAATGGAAGAAGGTGACTGTCTAAAATCCCTCATGATTAAGTAGATCATAATTTTTATAAAATCAAACGTTTTTGGCTAGACCTCATAAAAATGAGGGTAAGGACATACAAACTGAACTCCCTTTTATGGAGGGCAATTGTTAGATTTGGGGGTCTCTAGTTGGCACAGGTAGGTACTTGTGACAAATAGGGACCCTTGCCTCTAGTCAGGGTAAGGGGGTACACTCCTAAAATAACCCCTGCTCACCCCCTTGGTAGTTTTGCACGAGCAGACGAGCAGCTTATCTCAGGGGCAGTGTGTAAAGCATTTGTGACCACATACAGTAACCCAGGGACAACACTACAGATGGACACCACACAGGTTTTATATAAAAAATAAGTATACTTTATATAGATTTACCACGAGACCATAAACAACAAAAATACACAATACTGTTACTTTAAGATGGTAGATTTAGCTTAGCTAAGTTCAGTTCTTGAGATGCAACACTTTGCATCAATGTACCTTAGGTTGCGTTGCGCTTCCAGGACAAGCAAAGTCGCAGCGAGGGAAATGGGGCAAAGTTCAAGTACAAAGAAATAAAGACGTGAATATCTTCCAAATGCGGGCACACTTCTCCGGGGATGCCATAAGTTCTCGGTTCGATGCGTGGACTGCAGCAGCGACACCCTTGTTCAGAAGTGCGACGGCAACAGTTCCAACTGCGACACTCTTCTCCCATGATGCATGAAGCTTCCGTGCAATGCGACAACTACAGCAGTGAAATCCTTGTTCAGAAATGCGTTGGCAGCAGCTCCGACGGCGGCGCACTTCTTGGGGATGTGAGGCGCTTTCTTCGATGCGCTGCAATGCGACAGTTCCAGTGTCGACACCCTTGTTCAGAAGTGCGACGGCAGGCCCAGCGACAGTGACATGCTTCTACCTTGTTGCGAGACTCTTCTCTCGATGCGGTGCAGTGCGACAACTCCAGCGGTGACACCCTTGTTCAGAAGTGCGACGGCTGGCAGCAGCGACAGCGACATGCTTCCTCTTCATTGCGGCACAATTCTCTCCATGCGGTGCAGTCCGACAACTCCAGCGGCAACACCCTTGTTCAGAAGTTCGATGGCAGCAGCAGCGATGGCGACACGCTTCGATCTCGTTGCGTCGCACTTCCAGCTCCTTGCGACACGCAGTTCCTCAGAAGGCCCAAAACAGCAGCAGGCACTTCCAAAAGAAATCTGGGGAGCTGGGGGTTGAAGTCTGTTGTCCCTGAGACCTCAGCAGGAGTCATGCTCTTTTCCAAGCCCTTGGAGATCCTTCCCAAGTTGAAAGCAAAGTACACAAAGTTCCTTGCTCCTTCCTTTGGCAGTAAGGCAACCACTGCAGGCCAATCCCTCAAGCAGCACTTCAGCTTGGGAATAGTCTCTCCTCAGTTTATTCAGGATCCTCTCCTCAGTAAAGGTTTCTTCTTGTAGTCCAAAGTGATCTAATTTCATGGGCTCAGGGTCCCAATATTTATACCCCAAAATCCTTTGTTCTCTGAGGGGAGAGGGACCTTTGCCCAGTCCAACCCAGTTCTGAAGCACACTGTTTACCAGACTTCTTCTTTCCTTTCACAATACAGGGCAGGCACATCAGGCGCCCCACAGGAGGTGGAGCCAGCATTGTGGAAGGCAAGTACAGTCCTGGAGCACTTTGTTTACAGGACTCCTTCTCTTTTTCAGTGTGCAGGGCAGAGACATCAGCCGCTCACCAGGAGGTGGAGCCAGCATTGTGGGAGGCAGGCACAGCCCTATTCAAGGTTCAGGTGCAACTCTTCCTTCCCATCTAGATGCAGATCTCTCTATTCACCACTGGGCTGACTCATCCTGTCTCTTGGAATCCCCCAGCCCTATCACTCACAAAACCAGACAAAGGAATACACAAACTAAGGCAGACTCGAAAGGTTAGACAAACAAATACCTTCTTTCTAAAAATGGCATTTGCAAACACAGAATGTTAAAGTCAACTTCACTAAAAGATGTCTGTTATCATTCTGAGTTCAGGCATACTAAACTCGAATTTCTACCATGTTCTCTGAGTCAGTTAGGATTATAAAATGTAATAATTCTAACAGCCCATTCTGGCCTATGGAGAACAGGTAGCCTTGCAATAGTAAGACACGAAAATGTCTGTAATTCACTGTTAGGACATGCCACACACATCAGGGATTGTCCTTCCTTATACTTACAATGCACCCTACCATAGGGGTGACTGATATGAAGAAAAATGAAGGTTTAGGGACTGGCAAGTGGGTGCACTTGCCCAGACAGCATGACACTACCAGACTGCACACAGGCTCTGCAATGGCAGACCTTAAACACATTTTACTAGGCTGCTTCTGTGGGTGGCACAACCAGTGCTGCAGGCCCACCAGAAACATTTGGATTTAAACGCCCTGGGTACACTCAGTGCACTAGACTAGGGTCTGACAAGAATACCATATAGCCAAACACGGAACCACTGATTAATATATCAATTTACAACAGGCATCACTTGCACTGTGGCACTGGATAGCAGTGGCACAGTGCCTAAAGCATCTAACACCAGCAAAAATACATGAGGCAACAGCAAAAATGGAAGGGAGACCCACACCAATGTTGCCAGGTCTAACAGCAACACAGAGGTTTCTCAATCTTTTTTCACCTTCCACCTCGATAGCACAGTCTTCATCTACCTTACTCACCCATCTTTAACATGCAACCACAACATTCCTTGTTGCCATCAAACTCTGAGCGTGTGTTCAGTGCTGTTTTTTTTTTTTTATTAAGATTGTAGGCAAACGGTATTAGTTAGTCTTTCAAAAGTAAAAAATCAAACTCCTGTCAAGATAAACACACAGGGCCAGATTCACAGAGGGCCTCCGCACTTGTGGTGGAGGTCCCGGAGTTGTGGTGGGGGCCTCCGCATTGCAGTTTCTCATTGCAGTGGTTCCGCCACGACTGTGGGGCCCCTGCCACGAGCGCCGCAGCCCTTTGTGGATTAGGCCCACAGTTTCAATTGTTTAAACCTGGGCTTAGTCTTGATAGCTATTGTACAGAGTAGACATGCTTAAGTTAGGAAAGAAAAGCATGTAAAGTATTTAACAACCAAAATAATTAAACTGTCAAAACAAATCATAATAAAAATCCCACAACTAATTTCTAAATAACAAAAAATATTTAATGAGAAAATTGAACAAATTTGATTATTTAAATCTAATAAGGTGAACTGGAGATATACATTTTTATGTTTTAGGGCAAAAAACACCTAGAAAATGTATAGCACCAATCCAAAGTCAGTCTTCGCGATTGCACTTTCATCCTTACAATGATGGTCATAGTTTCTGCCCTCTGACTTAGTCTTTTATATGGATGTCAAATTCTACTAGTGGGGCAAGGTTTACTGCTATATTTAACAAAATTCTCTCAAAGTCGGATTGCCATTGGATGCGGTTTCGCTGAAGGCTTTGGCTTTGTCGTGAAAAGCTTTGAGCAAGTAAATAAAATTCAAATGTCATCCTGCCAAAGTATTGTAATTGGACAGATACGTTTGTGCCTTCCACCATCTGTTTTTTTGAGCTCAAACACTTCCAGCAGGGCAAACCTGGCAGCTGTAGTTTGGCATGTTGCAGAGCAGCTAGATACCTTAACCACAAGAGTATGCTCAATTCCTTTTATTGGGCAGCAAAATAGCTTCAAACAGGATCAACCTGATTTGGCCTCTTTACCACATTGTTATAACAATCTTTCAGCATCTCAGGAAAGAGAGACACATACCTGGATCCCATCTATTGTCAGTCGCCAGAACTACTGGTAGTGTGTCCCACTCCAAGCTCATCGGGTCAGTAGGCTCTGGCCCCTTTGTGTGATGTGAGTTATTTTGAAAATTGTAGTTCCATAAAAAGGTGAGGCCCTCCTTAACCCACCTGTCATGACCTGTGCTCTGCCCCCTATCCACCCACCATCCTACCTTTTGTCTCTCCCCATTCATCAAATGCTGTCTCTCAGCATTTCCACAATGGCTAAGACACACCTCAGGTGAAAATGCCCATGTCTTTTATGTGTAGTGACTTATTTGAAAATTCACCTAAAAGAGTAGTTTCATAGTATAACATTTCATGTATTTTTCTTTTCACAGGTGTTTTTGTGTGTTCCTTTAACACAAGCCAATTGCCACCCACCCACTGTAACCTCTCTTTGGCCTTTTCTTCTCTCTCCTCCCACCCTCTTACCCGGACACTTGAGGTCTTGAGGTCCCATGGCCAAAACGCATGCTCCTTTCCCTTACCCCCATACTAATCTACCCCTAAACTCCCTCTAAAGACCACATACCTTCACTGCCCTAAAGCACTGTATTCCAGTGGGGTGTTTCTCAGTGTCCTCTCTAGAACATATTTCCTGGATGTCTGGTACTAGTATATTTCTGTAGCTGTGTTTCTGGCAGTTCTGATTGGGCTTCATTTTATTCCAACAATTTTATTTACATTTTGTATATATTCAGACATAACAATGGGAAGCAACAGTGTAGTGAGATACAATAATGGGGTAAAATAAGAACACTGGCAACAAAGAGAGGCTTGTCCTGACAAGCCAACAACATCACTATAAAAACATTCCAGTGGTATAAAGGATTTTCATATCTTTCCGGATGATGTTAGGGCGTAAATCCAACATTCAATAGACTGGACATGCCCTCAGTGTACGGGTTCGGCAAGCATGTACCACTGCTATAAATAGGTTGATGAAAATCAAACTAGAAGTCATGTGGCACAAAATACACAGGGAACAAAAAAGAAGCCTTAGTCATGGAAGGTGAGGGTTAGCCTAAGGAATTGCAGCTTAGGTTGGGCCCCGGTATAGAGGGGTTTGTCCATCCGGAGAGAGATTGGAACAGAATTGGAGAGAAAGAGGCTCAGAGCTGTAATGAGATAGGGATAGGAGCAAGTTAAAAATTAAAACTATTTAAAAAAAGAGCAACCTATTAGGGGAGAGTGCCATCTTTGGGAGGGCACCTGTAGATTCTACAGCAATGTATCCCATTCACCCACCATGAACAGGTAGGCCTCGGATTATTCACTGTGCAAGGATTTGCTCACATCCACCACCCATTTTAAAGTAGCCCAGCAGTAAGCTTCACATTTGGGGGGGATTGCACTAATTCATGGTGATGGTTTGCTTAACTAGTAGAAGAGTGAGATTAACAAAATGGCCCTTGACCTTGTTTTTTTTAATCATTTGTAAATGCCTAGCATAATGGCTACCCATTCCAGTGGGATAGGCTTCTCAGTAAGGCAGGAAGGTAAGCCCAACTGGGTGGTCTCCCTAGAGCAAGTACCCCGGCCGCTTGTAACCAATAAATTCCAGTGTATAAGTGCATTGTTACTCATTGTTGACTCAAAGAGCACATGCCTTGGCTGCCTGTAAACAGTGCATTGATGTGAATTCCTCCAAGGAGTAGTTTCTAGAGCCTTACCCTGACTTTGTTTAACCTTTGTGTTCTGGTTGCTTGCTTGTTGAACATTGCTGGTTGGACCTCTGTCCCTCCAGTGTCGATTTGAAGTTATATGTATCCTGGCTTCCTGTAATTAGTGTATATCTGTGAGTTGCTCATTTGTCACTTTTGGAAAGACCTCTATTGCTTGTGGGTGAACTCTACAGAGCAATAACCTTGGCTGTCTGTAACAATATGATTCACATGGGTTTCTTTTCTTTTGCTCTTTGGTGAACTCTACCCTAGCTGCCTGCAAGTGCTGCATTTTAGAGGAATGCTCTTTTGTGGCTTGTAGATAGACATCTAGAACATTTGCCCTGTTGTCTGTACACAGTGCATTGTTCGGGGTTGATATCTCTCCCTCAAACCCACCCAAGAAACAGAATCTATTTTCTCTCAAGGATTGCTGGCAAGACCACATGCGCAAATATCTCTCATTCTACTTCATTCCTCCCCAGGCATTAAAACACAATAGCATTGGCCCATGCATTACATTCTACCACCCCTCATTCCAAAGCCCTTCCTATTCCTATGCCAGGAGAGGTCTGAAAAAGAGTGAGAGATGTTTGTTTATGAGGTATTCCTATCATCCTTGAGAATGAACAGGTTGTTCCAGTAAAATTGATAAATGCACTGTCTTGTAGCATGGATACCTTTCACTGAACCCTTTTAATGCACGTGTTGTCTGTAGTCACTGTTACACGATCTAGTGGCGTCTATTAGCAGGTAATTGTTGTATGCTCTTTTTGGTCCACCAACATCCTTTACCAGTTCCTCTGATGGATGAATTATTTTGGGTTTCTGATGCTAATTACTTGGTACATTGATGCATGTACTCTGTGGGGCCAATGAGAGCCACTACAGGGCCCATTGATGCCTGGATTGTGTGTGGCAACTAATACTAGGCTCTGATGCATGTGCTATGGGGCTGATCACATGTAGGTAGATAATTCTGATTCAGCTTGTAGACATAGTTACTGGCCATATTTCTGTTGCCAGTCCCATGGAAACTATCTGGCTACGAAATATTTTGACTGGGCATTTTGCCGGTGAAATATCAGGATACATCTTTGGCCGAAAATAGTGATTAACATGGACATTGCCACAAAAAGCCAAATCCCATAAGTATTCTCCATCCCAGCTGCAAATCTGGGACTAGGCCAGTTCATGGGCGGGAATACTAAACGTAATTGTAACACTGTATCTGCCATTACTGTGCCTACTTGATGACTGTATAGTGAAACTGCATCAGAGATGTGACCTCAAAGCCCCGGGACAAAAGGGTTATGTTTTTTTTGTTTTCTGTTTTTTTTATAATATCTTTAATAATTTAAAAAGGACATATAAATAGTTAAATACAGTAAAAAGTAATACACTGACAAAAGAGCAAAACAAAACTCAGTTGCAATACTGTCATATGTAACTCCTAGATAACAATGCAAATAGCATGTTGAAAAAACAATATCATAGAGGAACCATATTAAAAAGTCAGATGCATCACTTGATCAAAAGAAAAAAGGAAAGGAAAGAGGAAAAAGAGAAAGAAAGGAAAGAGAAAAGAAGAAAGAGAAAGAGAAGAGAGTGAGAGTGAGTCTCCTGCTGCAAAAAATACGGGAAAAATAAATTAAGCAGACGACACAAAGGGATATTGCACTACCAAATCCTTCGAAGCTAAGTCCACATATCTATCCAAAGATCTCCATACCCCACTAGAAATAGAGGGAGAAAGATGATTCTCCTCCACAGAGGTATGAGCCCCACGGAGAAAAGAGACCGAAACCCACCATGTATGGTAGGATATGGACCCAACAGTTTTCCACTCCGTAAGAATAATCTTCACCGCAATTGTCAACAAGTCTAATAACTGCATATCTAAAGAATCCAACGGCAATGTTAATAGTGAAGCCCATGGACCCAACAAAATTAGAGGTAAAGAAAACTGAAACTGAATGTTAAAAATTAGCATGAGATACTTATGAACCAATTCGTAAAAAGGTTGGAGTAAAGAACATCAAAAAAACATATGCTGATGTGTACCAGCAGCTAAGTTGCAACTCCAACAAAGATCATTATCCTTAAGATTGAGAGAGTGCAGGGGTACCGGTGTCCGATTGAGAGAATTTTTTTTAGACTGAATTAGAGAGGGGGCAATCTTATTACGAAGAGAAAGTCTCCCAATAATTTGCCAAGTTTCTGGGGAGATATGTTTAAAAAGATCATGGTCAAAATGATGTAGCCATTTGTGTTGTGTAACGGTAGTCAACACAGGCAGAGTGGAAGATAAAAATGTATATATCTTAGAAGTCACACAACCTGATTTGTACCACATAGATAGGAGAGTAACTGTATGGGAAACTGAATCAAAATTAACCTTAGCAACAGCAACTTTGACTTTCAAAAATGTAAAAAAGTCTAAATTAGTAAGACAAAACTGCAGAGCTAAGGAAGAAAAAGGTAATGGATCATGATTTGAATCATAAAGATGATGAACTAACGTAATACCCTTGTTAGCCCAGTAGGCCACCAAAGTCGAGTCAATATCAATCTTAATTTTAGGATTGTGCCACAAAGAAGACCATCTAGACTTATGAATTGGCTTAGATACTTTCTTGTCAGTAGCTTTCACCACAGCAATGGTATCTAAAATAATAGCACGAGAAAAAGGAATAGATAATGTGGACGCAGTTAAAAAAAGAGGAGGTAGGTAGAGGAGAAGATAATTCTCGATCAATAAACACCCATGACGGAGTATGACGAGGATCTGTAGAGAACCAAAGAGCCCCTTGGGAGGCTAAAAAAGCTACTTGGTATCGATCCCAATCAGGAAAATTACATCCTCCCATGTCATAAGGTTTCCTCAAATGTTTATAGGCTATTCTGGCTCTCTTATCACTCCAGAGGAATTTTGAAGTGAGGGAATCAATTTCATGAAAAAAAGACAAAGACAACTTAACAGGAAGCATTGAGGACATAAAGTTAATAATGGGCGTTATCATCATCTTTAACGTTTGAAGACGTCCCCACCACGAAATATATTTAGGTGACCAAGTATCCAGAAGTTGATGAACCTTAATTAAACAATACGCGTTGAGGGTAAACATCTCCATTTTATCCTTATTGAAAGTATATCCTGAAACAGTGGAAAATAGATTAATAATCTCGGAAATAGCAGGAATTGCAGTAACTATATCATCAGAAAAAATTAGCACATCATCTGCATAGGCAGCTGTTTTGATACAGGTTGAACCAAATTGAAACCCTTTAATATCTTGATTAAGATTAAGTAGACGAAGAAGAGGGTCAACAGATAACAAAAACAAAAGAGGCGATAACGGGCACTCTTGTCTAGTACCCTGACACAGATTTAAAAAAGAAGAGGTAATTCCGTTAACCCTAATATTTGCCTTAGGATGTGCGTACAAAGACATAACCATATTGACAAAGTAATCTCCAAGATTGTGGGCTCGAAGTACTGCATGTAAAAAAGGCCAAGAAACCTTATCAAAATCCTTTTCGGCATCGAGGGCAAGAGCCGCCGCAGGAAGGCTGGATAACTTTTCTTTACCCAGGATATGACAAAATGTTCGAATATTATCCCTAGCCAACCTACCTTTAACAAAGCCATTCTGCGATGGGCGAATAAGCAAATGAATATAAGGTTCCAGACGTTTGGCCAGGATCTTGGCAATTATTTTCGCTTCCATATTTAGGAGAGATATGGGGTGAAAATTCTTAGGATCCAAATGATCTTTACCCTATTTAGGGATTACCACAATAGTAGCCTCCGCCGCAGAACCAGAAACCGAGCCTGATGAAATAAAGTCATTGAAAACATCTTTGAGACGAGATACAAAAGATGAAAGAAAGGTCTTATAAAACAGAATGGGAAACCCATCTGAACCCGGAGCTTTCCCTGAGCGAGTGGATTGATAGCGTGAATAATTTTCTCGGATTCAATCGGTCCCCCCAACTTTACTCCATCTGAATAGGAATCGATTTTAAAAATTGTTGGCATTGATCAAGAGAAGATTGACTATGAGGAGTGTATAATTTGCTATAATACTCACAAAAGACCTCAAGGATTGCTTTAGTTTGAAATTTCCTAGCTCCAGAACTGTCATTTATACAAGATATCTGTGCTGAGTTGATATTAGACTCTTGGAACACCAATACCTTCCCTGCTCGATTCTTTAGAAGTAGCCGTTTGGACTATATGAGAAAAGCTAAAGTGAGGAGAAGAGAAAAAAGTGGTTGCTACCAGTGGGATTATGTAATCGTCACACATCAGTAAGATTAGCGGAGGAACACATTAGTCATCTGTTTGTGAGCCCTAAGGGGACGAAATTTAAAAGCAGAGTGTCTGCCCAAAGTGGGATCCATTGGGAGATTAAAGTCCCCTCCAACAATCAAATTACCATTTTGAGGAACATCTGAAAGCTTTTTAGTAATAGAACGCCAAAAAGATGGATCATTACTAGTAGGTGCATAAATATTCATGACATAGATATCAAGAGAACCATTGGTAAATGAGTCAGCAACCACCTACCCTCAGAAACATGTCCCGCAGTAACAACAGTCAATCCAGAATTTTTGGAAATCATAGTCACCACTCCATTCTTCTTTCCAAAGGCCTCAGAACAAACAACATCAAGAACCCACTCCTTTCGCAACAATAGAGCTTCTTTATACGATATTTTTGTTTCTTGTAACAGTACTAAATCACTAGAAAGGCTTTTGCAATAATCCAAAATGTTCGCCCTCTTCACAGGATGATTCAGACCACGCACATTAAGTGATAGAACTTTCAAGCCTGGCATAATTGTGGAAAATCAAAAAACCAACTACTACTTGGTGCCAGAGAAAATAATCCCATAACAATAGCATCTGCACAACATAGACAAGACAGAACCAATGAAGACACAAACAATGGAAACCAGCAGGAGACCCTAGAAAAGAAAA
Source organism: Lissotriton vulgaris (assembly GCF_964263255.1). NCBI lineage: Eukaryota > Metazoa > Chordata > Amphibia > Caudata > Salamandridae > Lissotriton > Lissotriton vulgaris. The sequence continues at coordinate 1,822,245,388 of NC_141685.1, forward strand.
AAAGAAGTAAGGATTGGAAAAAGAGAAAAAGAAAAGAGAAAAAAGGAGGAAAGCTACAGGATAAAAGAACAAAAATATATCACCAGGGGAAGTCTATAATTGACAAAATGCGTACGAGGGAGGAACATGGAGGAGCAAGCAAGGAGGTCAACAAGAAAAAGAAAAACCCAATCACCACATAGGCAGAAAGCAATAGAGAATAAGAAACAGAGGCAGCAGAGAGAGGCAAATCAGAATACATATATAAATACATCATATCACATACACCGATGAAAAACAGTTGATCTAACAAGGAGCCATCAATCAATATGAACAGTATTTGAGAAGAAAAGCATATATAATGTTCATCCTATACATAACGTAGCAGAGCGCAATATATATTACTATATAGCAGTATATAATAAAGGAAACATATCTAAGTAGAAATACATCACAACATCAGAAGAGAATTCATATATAGCAATTCACACATCGCATTGGTGAAAGGCAACTAGCAAAGAATAATTAGTTCATAATACCAATGGTTTATCCAAACCAGGGTAAGGGAGCATTGGAATATAGATTACAATATAAGAATAGTGAAACAACAAAGTCAAAGTGAAATATGAACTATCAACTTGAATGATCTGTGAATTAATTTAGAAATTCACCGCACACTATACTCACTTAGCAACAAACATGGAAAAGATATAACAGATCATAACAGACCATAAAAAGACAGACACACCATCAGACAGGAACAAGAGGATGAAAAGATTGATATAAACAACGGACAAGACTTCAAGACAACATATATAGATATATTAGGCTCTCGTAACAGAAAAAGAGAAAAGGAGAATTACCAAAATGAAACAGAAAACTAAGAGATACCAGGGAACCTCGAACAAGACATAACAATAGTTTCCCAGCAATACCCAACACCAAGAAACGGAGAGATACTGCTCTAAGAAAGAATAGACAAAGAGATTAGAAAAATAGATCAAAGAGGACAGAAATAAAGACCACCGTCACTAGGGTCACAGACAATAAAGATATGAAAAGAAAATCGCATCCTGTAACATAGGAGCAGAACCTGCAAATAAAGGGTTAGAATATATTGAAAGCTGCAAATATCACCCAACATTTTCTTAAAATAGGAACAAATACCCTAGCATTATCGCAAGGATATAGAAACCAGTACGAGTAAAATTACAGACATCCCACCAAAAATACTCAAGAGCCAGAAGGACCAGGAGAAGGAGTAGACTCGGTATAGGATTCAGTCTGATTATCCAAAAAGGCAGACAAATCAGAAGGCTCATAAAAAATCTGAGTGCGACCTCTAAAAGTTATTCGAAATCGCGAAGGACCAGCAAAAGAAAACGGAATGTTCATGTCAAGAAGTCTTCTTTGCAAATTGAGAAAACCTTTCCGTCTGATAACAGTATCTCTAGCAAAATCCTGGGATATGGCAATTCTGTGACCCTCCCAATCATTCGCTTTAATTTTCCTCATCTGCGCCAAAATTTGCTCAAAATGCTTATGTCGCAATGGTTTAAAAACAACCGGTCTAGGATGAGGTGAAGACTTTGGTCTAAATGTAGGAACCCTGTGTGCACGTTCTATTTCAAAGTCCCACTGAAAAGAAATATTCAACACAGTAGGGATCCAATTGAGCAAAAATTCTAGCATTGATAGCGCTGATTTCTCTGCATCCTCGGGCAAACCAAAGACATGTAGATTACTTCTATGATTTCTGTCCTCCTGCTCTGTAAGATCTCTCCGCAAAGCAGCCAGGGAGCGTCCCATATTTTGCATGGATTTAGCCTGTTGGTGTACTGAATCTTCCACTACACTTATCCATGATTCAGCATTAGAAACCCAAAATGTTAAGTTCTTGAAGTCATTTCTGATTGCCACAACTTCAACTTGAAGTAAATCAGTATTGGTTTTAGTACTCTGCGCTATATCATGAATAGCGTTTAGGCGAGATAGAATAGCATCCAAAGTAGTACCAGAGTCTTTCAGTACAAGTTCTAGAGTAGGAGAAGTTTGTTTAGATCTTTTAAGGTTACCTTTAGAGTCCTTGGTTTTTGGAGAAAAACCCCTGTTATCTGCCATGAGAAGAGGCAATAGAGATAATGAAAAAGCCCACAACGTATATTTGACTCTACTAAAGTAACACCAGACACCTCACTGTTCGAGACAGCTCCCTGGTAAGCAGCAGAGTGGGCAACTCAGGGCGTAAAATATAACATTCTTATTGCCCTTCAACAGTATATTCAATACAATGCACACACCTCTGAAAAGAACAATGAAATGCCAACAATAGGCGACAAGCAGGCAGTACTTATCCAAAAGCACCGTCGTCGTTCTAGTCATAATGTGTATGCCGCAATTTTGAGGAGCAGTTCTGAGGAGACAGCCGCCATAAAGAATATTGGGTCCAAAAGACGCCTCAACCTCACCAAACTCGGTCTAAATATCCTCTGCGCATTCCGCCTGCAAAGTCCGGTCCTCTTGTGAGTGCAGGAGAAAATGGAATGCAGAGAAAGAAGGCGCAATCTGCACAAGTAAAAATGGCGGCTATTTGTGATAATTATGTGAATAAAATATTTCACAATCAGACAGTGAACTCCACATGTGAACGTGGGAAGAGAAAGAAACCAGTGAAATGATCAATATGCACTGGCACATACTGCTTAAAAATTTGCCCTCAAGTGAACTCCAGTGAACTCCAGTTGTGGTGGGATTTCTCCTCAATTAATCAATGTCAAATATAATTGCCGCACAACGTTTGCTGTAAAAATGCTGGCATAACTAACATATGAGGCATAGGAGAAAGTCATTGAACTAGACTGAAGCTAGGCTGAAGAGTACCTGAAGTTGTGGCAGATGACTGAAAGTAACTGCAGTCCATAACTTATTCTCCAAGGCTAGTCAGCGTCAAAATGCGAGGAATAATTGCCACCAGAAGGAAAACGCGAGTGCCGCCGCCAGAAACAAAATGGCGGGCGCCCACGAATTAAATGAGGAGAAAAGCTTCACGGCTAAAAGTCTCCTGAATTATGCAGCAGGAGCAGCGCAAAGGTGACAAGGCTGCTCACCGCATCTTCATAACGCCATAACACTGGTCCCGGGCAGGTTCGCACGCATGTGAGGTCCGCTTATATCTTTGTTGGCCCGCGTCGCTCCGGAGCTCAAGCGCGACCCGCCATGTTACAGCTACGTGCAAGCCACGCCCCCCCAAAAGGGTTATGTTGAGAGACACCTATGTAGCGCATATGCAAGGTCAAAGTTGGATGGGCACAGAGTGATTTTTAAGGGGGGACAGAATGGAGCTCAGAATCAAAGAGCCCAAAGTACACTGCACAAGAATATCAACACATTTGAGGCGGTCAAGTGACTGACCATGGAAGGATAGGAGGCTGAAAGGGCTTGACTCAGGGGACAGGAACACTGGTTTGATTTTCTAGGAAGTAGATAGCTAAGATAAGACCATGGGGCATATTATCAAGAAGGACGTTAAAATTATCGCCGCTTTAGCTCCTTGTGATTTCCCATAGAAGCCCATGGGCTTCTATGGGAATTCACAAGGGCATATTATCAAGCCCATTATCACCGCTTTAGCAGCAGTTTCCTGCCTCTAAAGCGGCGATAAGTTTAACGCCGTTCTTGATAATATGGCCCCATGTTTTTCTGAAAAAAAACAAGAGCCTTCCACCAAAATCAGGCATGTAAATGTATTGTTTCACTAAAAACTTGTAAAAAATAACCCATGTGAAGAAACTCATGCACTGATCGCTCTCACAATAGTACCCCAAGATCGGCAAGGTGCGAACCGAACAGCTAGGTCAGGTAGCAATCCAGCTAAAGTGAATGGCAACACTCACACAAAGAGGTGCCACAGGTAGGGAGAAATATCCCAACTAGACCCAAAGGCTCTCTGCAACATTACCCCATCAGAGATACCAAGGACCGTATTACCCATGGTCAGAGCTTGCCCCTGGCGCCCCTTTTAAAAGGTGTGCTGGGTGGAAACAATGACAATGCGCCCCATTATGGTGAACGTGCTGCCCCCAGGGCAGCCACGAACTCGCGTTGCTCTGGGAAGGTGCATTCGTGTGAAAACATGGAGCAACCACTCCATGTTTTCACAGTGCAGGTGGCAACCACCCTGCACTTTTAAAGGGGATTAAAGATCGTCTTGCAGACGGGTGCAGTCATACCTTCAAGCTTACCGGTGGGTGCAAAGAAAAAGATCGAACTTCACAAACCTGAGATGGGTACCATCAGGCAAAAAGGGCACTCATTAAATATTGTCTGTTAACGGCTGAACACGGAACAAGTGTTTTTGACCTTCACCTGGCCTGGCGTTACTTACCTCAATAGGTCTTGAGTCATCTAACGGCCACTTTGCTCCGCACTTAAATATGAGTAATAAGAGCTACTGTCTGCAGGAAGGATTCCCATACAGGAAGTGAAAGCCTTAAAAACATTTTACAAAAACCATCAGGAGCCATGGTACAGAACCAGGATTTCAGAACGGAAGGAGGAAGTCCAAAGAAGGGCTGAAGCCAAGTTCTAGGAGGAATGACACGAGCATTGCAGGGCAGATAGAGTACAAATGACTGAACGTATCACCAACTCGAATTTAGAATGCAAAATTTAAAATAGAGACAAAAATAGTAGACATGTGGATGATGAACCTGTCAATACATGCACTTCAACTTCCTTGCAAAGCAGTGTGTAAAAGTCTCTATGTGTCTTTGATACTCTCCAATAGCAACAAGAAATGACGTACAGGAATAAGAAACATACAAACACCACCCACAGTCAAGAGAGGCATGCAAAATTTCTCCCTAAACCGAAATTAGAACAGAGGGCTATGCATAAGGTATCTTTAATATCCTCCTGCCTGACCAGGGTAACCACGAGTTCTGTGGGTAACTCTGCCTCACCAAACTCCCACACATTCCCTGTTAAGATAGGGATCAAAGACAATGAAGAAGGCACCAATTAAAGTACCAGAGGAGTAACCACAGAAAGAGTACCTGACCTCCTTGATAGGGTCTCAACCCAAACTCAAATTATTAGTGCAATATAAACACATCATCTTGGCAAATGGCAGGACGTGCCCAGAGAACACTTATGGGAGGAGTGTCCAAACAAGAGCAGCCATTTATGAGCCGCCTAGAAAGAACCCGCTACAGCAGGGCCAGGAGGAGTCAGGCAATGAATTCAATAGGAAACTCAGACTCAATGTGCATGCCATGTTGCCTGCATACATTCCAGTAGAACATGGACTAATGGGAGGCAGGGAAAATCCCATTGGATCAAAGCACTTCACCACAACGAGCTCACCATAACATCCTTTTTACCACTCCAGCCATCGCAACTAAGCGGGATGGGCCACAGACTGAGTGCACTGGCTATGCCCCTTAATCTAATGCAGAGCAGACAACAAGATTTGATGTGAGTTGTGTAAAGCGCAACAAATGCCCATTGGTCTCAAGGCGCTGTAGTCTCAACAGCCTGCACAATACAGCTGAAAATCAAACTGCTAGAAGGCCAAAAAGAAAGTCTAAGCAGTATAAAGCCCGGTCTTTAATGCCTTTCTAAAAGACAAATGCCCCTTGATTGAAGTAAAAGACTGTGGGAGAAAGTTCCAGAGTCTAGCAGCAGCTACTGAGAAAGCTCTGCCCCCACCTCATCTTGTAGACTCTGGGCACAGCGACCAACTTGCGATGGGCTGATTGCAGATCTCTACCTGGAGTGTACCAATGGAGCATGTCCCATATCCCAGTAGGGCTTATTTGGTAAATAGCATATGTACCATACAGATAGCCTTGAACTGAAAACAGTATACAGTTAAAACACTCTTAGATAGTAAGGATAAAACACATACTTGGAAAGCATTGGTTACCACCTACAGATCAAGATACAAAATACAGGTGGCTTCTGGCCAGGTTATAGGTAAAGGTGGAGCTTCACTATTGAAAATGCGTAGAAAACCCATCCACTGTGCTCGAGAGGGAATACAATGTGCTTCTTGGTTGAGTAATATAAGGTTGTCTGTCTGTGAGTGTCCAGCCATCTGAACTGATGTAAGTAAGGACTAGAACTCAGGGTAATGAAGATTACCAGTAAGTAATTAGAAGGTTAGCTATTGCATTACGCTCAGTAATTGCAGCATCTACCATTGCAGTCTTACAATAAAAAAAGGCATAAAGAAGACAAACATGTGGCATTGGCATTGTTTGTTTGTCCATCCATATTCATCATCAGCAACCTGGGAATCACTTCTGGTAAATTTTTATAGTGAATGATGTATGGTCTGTAGTCGAAAAAGCAGTTTCCATAACATACTTTACAGAAGATGTTTTTTCCACTTGGTGTGGATTTTCTATTAATTACAAAGGGGCATGTTTTGTAAATTATATTTAGGAGGAACGATATTCCACTATCACTTTATGATTTACAAGATGTATTTAAGAAGTGTGTACATAAATATTAATGTGGTTTTACCTTTGCATGTGAGCGTACATACAAAGACACATCAATAAATATACAAATGCATACGTAAGTAATTTTGCAATAAAACCTTTTTTTTTACAGGAAATTGGACTTGCCTCACTTGGAGTTTCTGATAATGACATTGAAAAGCTAGCAACGGTAAGTGGCTGATCAATAGACAAGCAGACATTCCAAAAATATAAATATGATGGAAAAAAGAACCATCATTTTCTTGCGTATGCTGACTGATAATCTACCACCTAATGAGCATAACGAAGAACATAATTTACTGTAGTCTTGTATACCTTTAATCTGCATAATAGAAAAAAGTCTGATCGGTTATGGAAGTAGGCCCAAATCAGCTGATATAAAAAAAATATCCTAGAAGAACAGTCGTATGATTCAATTACAATAGATGTGGGTCCTGCACGACATTTCATGTACATTTCATAAACCAACATGATTCACGTTAGGAATTAAATGTATGTCTAACGGGTATGTTCGTTCTCGATCGATTGTTCAATGAGACAGGTTGCTTATCAAATATAATTCGTGCCATATAAGAACCAGTAACACCAGAGTGAGGAAATGCCAAACTGGTCCTGATACTACCTTTAGCGTTCTCAATCATCAAAATATTGATATAGAATGGTATGTGCTCCAGCCTGCTACCCAAAATCCATAATAGCTTCCTTAGCCCAAGTTTATTTGCCCGTAAGGCATGCTTTGCAGCAAATTGCCAACATGAAACCGATAATTAAATCAGAGACTGAAAGCAAGGGATACTATTCAGAATTCTGGCTCACTGAGGCCTTGAAGCCCCGGTTTACAAACCTTTTTCCAACTAATGATTTTATCAACTTATCAGTGATTAATATCCAGTTTAAAATATCGTTCTACCAAAATATGGTAACAACATTGGTGACCAAAATATCATCAAGATAGGATAAATCTAATTAAGTAGTTATTCATTGTCCTTGACTCCACATTTAAGTACCATAAGGATATATTTGTATCCTCAAGTTTCTTGTATTTTTTATTAAACTAAATTATAAGTTGGCTGCTGAATGTGCATGTGGATGCAAGGCTGGGATTGTTGAATGGTTTGTCTTTGACACTGCTGGTCCAGATCGCAGGTAGGACCGGGTTTGGGGTCGCTGGGGCAACATCCCTCAGGTAAGGGGAAGGTCGGATTGGGATTTAGGGATGAGGCAAAGAGCCACAGGGGACTAATTAAGCCAAATGTGTCATTACACTAAATACTATGGGCCTTATTTATGAAAAGTGACGCATCGCTGCGTGAAAACAGCGATGCGTCACTTTTCACTGCGCACTCCTTGCGACACCAATGATGCGTCATATTTAATGTATGACGCATCATGTCGCAAGGAGTTACAGATACGTCAGTATTTCTGATGTATCTGTAAGCGCAAAAGTGACGCATTGCTGGAGTGTGTCACAAAAGTGACGCAACACCAGCAATGCGTCCTTTCACATGGGGAAAGCACCATGTGAAAGGGCTTGCGGCAGTCTTACGCCTGCTGTGAGGCAGGCGCAAGATTTTGACGCAACAGCGTCCTAAAAGTGACGCAGTGAAATCTGATAGATTTCACTGCGTCACTATTACGAGGCTTTTTACGGGGGAACGCCAGCTCTGCATACATTATAATACAATAATGTTGGTGGTAGCGTTTCTCAGTGAGAGAAAGCGTCCGCACCTTCTGTCAAAGACTATTTCCTCTGGGCAAGTCGTGTGTACAGTGTCAAGGGAAGAGGTGCACTAAGAACCTGGTAAGACACCCACCACCCGGGGTGTTACACAGAGCAACTTAATGCTCGTATCAATAATAACAAGGAAGACCAAGTTACACTAAGCACCCTCTTTATAGTTCAAAGTCAAGAAACAGACATTCTTTTTTGTTTCCAAATGCGAGAATAAAGTTATGGTTCTTTTTCACCAATTTCAACAGTCAGTCCATTGGTAGTGAGGCTTCAAAGCATGGATCCAAAACCGTGTGTAATACTTTCAAAGTCTTTATTTTGAACACATTAAAACGTTTTTTTCCAGCTTGGCTCTGCCGACACGTGTTTCGCCCTCAGGGGGCTTTTTCAAGGCTGGAAGCAATAAAAATTACAGTAAATAAATGGGCCAAATATAATCTAAATATATACAGTTTCCCTAAGTATATACACTGTGCCTGAAACAAGCTTTTGCTTGTTGCATAACATTAGTAAAAACATGGGCATTGAGAAAAACCACAAAACACCGAGAAAATATTCCACACTGCGTACAAATTCTACAATTGATGCGCTGACAATACTTCACATTTCATATGTAAGTCAAATGTCACACTTAGTAGTTCATGTGTTCCTGTTATCCACAAACAGGTTTTCTAACATCAATATAATTCTATAGTTTCAAAGCTCTGTTTACATTTGACCAAGGAAAATGAAATTTATACATTTCAATAGAGGGGTATGGGATCCATGTCCCTATTCCTGACCCCTATTTTCTAGTTGAGAAAGGGGATTCCTGAAACATTCCAATTCAATGCATCATTTTGTTACGTGGTCAATGAACTTGGACCTACCAATCTAGATAAAGAAGCACTTATTTTCAAACAGTTCTTGTTGGTTGGGCGTAGCAGGTACGATGTGGTTGTAATAAGAATCCTAATGCAGTAAGGATGGTAAAAGAAAGAGTGCATATTCACAGACATGATCGTCCCAAATATCCACAATGGATCAGGGTTTAAAAGAAATTCCACTGCTCATACCTATTAATTCCAATGCTGACAGCTCAGTAGATACAGGTGCAAGTTCCAGTTGGATTGCTGTAAAGGATGTGAGAACCAGTTGTTACATTATATCGTACACATATAGGTACATATAGACTGAGTCCCCAAAAGAAAGGGGAGATCCTGCTATCATCCCCATCACAGTGGCACAAAAGAGGGTTGATAAATTCTCAGTTTACTCACTCAAAAAAGTCGCGTAAATCACTGTGTGGAGATCAATTCTTTATGTCCATGTAGTTAGCAATCCCGTAGACCATGATAAGTCTGGAGGAAAATATAGAAACTATTGTAATGCATACTCTATCATTAGATAAATTCTTAAAGAGACTATACTCTTATAGTGCCTACTGTAGCATTAAGTAAAGTCTAAAATAGACTTGGACTATGTATTCATGTGGGGTGTCGCTGTATGGTTAACATGCTAGATACAGTAATTAAGATTAGCTCATGATTCCTGTTAAGGGTCTTCACTTGAGTTCTTAAGTCTACTAGTCATAGCTCTTTTGGTAATATTAATTTTATACATGATGTCAAACTATTACCAATCGCATAAGTTGCAAGGTATGATGTAGACAATACTCTACTGCATAAGATACATGGTGGTTGCCAACCCCTTCTAATCGCTCTCCAAGTAAGCATAGAGAAAGCGTTTTGTGCAGCAAGAGTAAGAGCTATGTACGTTTTCAATCACACCAAACAATAGATATATGTGTGTCACCTGCTTTACAATCGTTAAGGATCTAAGCACACATGGCGTGTGAATCTACGGTAATGACCTAAAAAGTATTTGCATCATAATATAGGCTATGGAAACGTGCAAACTGGCACTGAATACGTGGTGGTTGTTAACATAATCCAATAAAAATTACAGGCAAATGGTGCAATGGCCATTAATTGTAACCGGCAATACAGTTATTCCCCCGCATCCCCCGTGTCACGGAAAATGAGAAGGACGCAAATAACGCCAAATGCGAGGTGAATATCCAAGACAAAGGGGCCATTATTGTAAACAAAGTTGGACGCAACTACGCCAAATACGAGGCGAGTATCCAAGAAAATGGGGCCATTACTGTAAACAAATTTAGTTTCCTGCCGTGCGAAGAAACTCATAGTTCGAGTTCCCCCCCTAAATTACCTTGCCAGTTCAGCTCGTGTCTCCCCGATCTCCACTGCTGGACGCTACCCGAGTGGAGGTCCCGCCGGATATTTAAATATGCGCATAGAGGGAAGAAGCGCGAGATGTTGCGTCATGAGATTCCCTCCCACTTTCATTAGGAAATGGGTGCTACTATGGCGGCCATATTGTAGTGCACCGGCATAATGCGAGCCCAAGTGTTATCAATCGCCTAAAAAGAGTTCGGAGTAAAGATAATAGTAGACAATACATGTCAGAGCCGGATAACTAAACACTTTCACACTTAAAACGACATGAGCATAAACATCCGGTGTGTAATTTGAAATGTGCTACAAACAATTATTAAGTTTGTCCTTTCTTTACTAGATATACCCCGTCGTAATGTGCATGGTTCCAATGTAGAGTTACATTTCCCTTATTTCCAGACATGTTCCGCATAATAATGGTGTGTCCACCAATTGCTGGTGGGCGACTCAGTCATTGACGATTCCAGACCAGTTTCATATCTGAGTAGGTGACGTTTTGTGTATAAATAAGCATGGGACATGTATAGTTCGCGTGCAAACTGTCCACATGCATAGCCACAAATAATAAGCAGGCATTGACAGGAGGAAAAGAAAATCATGTGCGAAAGTAAGGCAATACATACAAAAATTACACAGTTGTCATTTCATCAAATCAATATGTATGTAGAACCCATTCACAGAATATCCTGATAATCTCCCTGGAGTCCATGCACACATAGTGATTGAAGACCCCTAATTGCTGGAAGGACCAGTTAGTCTTTCAGAAACACATGTAGTTCCCTATCAATATTGAGGCCTAGATCTACTGCACGCAGTTTAATCAGCCATTGGGATTCCAATTTACGTAGTGCCAGAGTGTTATTTCCTCCTCTGGGATCGGGTTTAATTATATCAATGCCATGAAAGCGGATACCCATTAGTTCCAGTTCCGAGTGTTCTTTGTTATAGTGTGCCGCTAGTGGGTATCTGGTGTCATTATTGCGGATGGCTCTGATATGCTCTTGTAATCTTTCCTTAAGTGGGCGGATGGTGCTACCTATGTAAATTAATCCACAGTGACATACAATGCAGTACACCACCAGCTTAGAATTGCAATTGATAAAATGTCTGATATGGTAGGTTTGTTTAGTGTTGTATGAGAAAGTTTTTTTCTTGTCTAGGGCAAATTGACAAATATTGCACATAGTGCATTTGTAAAAGCCACAGGGTTTGATGGGCATCCAATTGTTGGTGCTGGTTGACACAAGATTGTTAGCCACAGGGTTTCTAAGAATTGAGGGACTGAGCCAGTTTCTCAGTGTTTTGCCCTTCTTGTAGACAACACGGGGTTTTTTACCCACATATTTCTCCAAATCTTTATCCAACTGTAATAGATGCCAGTGTTTTTTGAATACATTAAAGATTTTGGAACTGTTAGCATTATATTGCGTTATTATGGCAGGTTTGTTTCTAGTGTCATGATCTGATCTTTTTGGTTTACGTTTTAAAGTCGATTCCCTTGGGATTTTATTAATTCTTTCATGCGCTTTATTAAGCACTTGATTGTCATATCCTCTTATCAGAAACCTTTTTTTGAGGATTTCAATCTCTGCAGCAAACACGTCATCTGTGCTACAATTACGTCGGAGTCTAGTAATTTCGCCATATGGGATGGCGCCAATCTGTGAAGCAGGATGAGCGCTGCTGGCGTGTAGCACAGAATTGCAGGAGGTGTTTTTCCTATATAATTTGGACTCTACTCTGTTGTTGGAAATAAACAAGGTAACATCTAAGAAAGAGATGCTATTGTAGTCCGATTCGTGAGTAAATTTCAGATTGTATTCATTGTCATTGAGGTAAATTATGAACTCATTTAGTAAGTCGTCCCCTCCTCCCCATATCATGAACACATCGTCGATGAAACGTCCCCAATAGACAATGTGCTCAGTCAGATTCGGGGGGCCCTTTTTCCAAATATGGTGCTCCTCGTAGAACCCCATATATATATTTGCAAAAGATGGTGAGAATTTAGCTCCCATGGCTACCCCAGAGTGTTGTTGGTACCAGTCATCTTGATGTTTAAAAAAGTTATTATTGAGAGCAAATCTCGTAAAGTCTAAGACCATGGTGGTATGTTCATATAGTGTGGCATCTCTTTTTGATAAAAAATATGTGAGGGCAGCCATGCCTTTTTCCAGAGGTATGCTAGTATAAAGTGCACACACATCTAGTGTCACTAATTTAAACGATTGGCTCCAATCTAGATCTTCCAATTTGCATAAGAGGTCTTTGGTGTCCTCTATAAAAGAGGGAATGTTTCTTACAATTGGCTGCAGGGTTATGTCCATATACTCAGATATTTTTTCTATGGGTCCCCCAATGCCCGAGATAATGGGTCTTCCAGGGGGGGAGGTGAGACTCTTATGTATTTTGGGTAATACATATATATAGGAGGCTTTGGGTTCAGAAACAGTGAGATATTTGAGTTCCAAGTCTGATAAAAGACCAGCATTGTGCCAGTATCTTAAGATTCTATTTAGATTGTCCGATGTTGAGTTCATGGGATTAGTTGTTAATTTGATATAAGATCCAGTATCAGCCAATTGTCGGTTGATCTCCTCAATATAGTCAGAGATGACTATATTGAGGAGATCAAGCCTCCTATATATATGTATTACCCAAAATACATAAGAGTCTCACCTCCCCCCCTGGAAGACCCATTATCTCGGGCATTGGGGGACCCATAGAAAAAATATCTGAGTATATTGACATAACCCTGCAGCCAATTGTAAGAAACATTCCCTCTTTTATAGAGGACACCAAAGACCTCTTATGCAAATTGGAAGATCTAGATTGGAGCCAATCGTTTAAATTAGTGACACTAGATGTGTGTGCACTTTATACTAGCATACCTCTGGAAAAAGGCATGGCTGCCCTCACATATTTTTTATCAAAAAGAGATGCCACACTATATGAACATACCACCATGGTCTTAGACTTTACGAGATTTGCTCTCAATAATAACTTTTTTAAACATCAAGATGACTGGTACCAACAACACTCTGGGGTAGCCATGGGAGCTAAATTCTCACCATCTTTTGCAAATATATATATGGGGTTCTACGAGGAGCACCATATTTGGAAAAAGGGCCCCCCGAATCTGACTGAGCACATTGTCTATTGGGGACGTTTCATCGACGATGTGTTCATGATATGGGGAGGAGGGGACGACTTACTAAATGAGTTCATAATTTACCTCAATGACAATGAATACAATCTGAAATTTACTCACGAATCGGACTACAATAGCATCTCTTTCTTAGATGTTACCTTGTTTATTTCCAACAACAGAGTAGAGTCCAAATTATATAGGAAAAACACCTCCTGCAATTCTGTGCTACACGCCAGCAGCGCTCATCCTGCTTCACAGATTGGCGCCATCCCATATGGCGAAATTACTAGACTCCGACGTAATTGTAGCACAGATGACGTGTTTGCTGCAGAGATTGAAATCCTCAAAAAAAGGTTTCTGATAAGAGGATATGACAATCAAGTGCTTAATAAAGCGCATGAAAGAATTAATAAAATCCCAAGGGAATCGACTTTAAAACGTAAACCAAAAAGATCAGATCATGACACTAGAAACAAACCTGCCATAATAACGCAATATAATGCTAACAGTTCCAAAATCTTTAATGTATTCAAAAAACACTGGCATCTATTACAGTTGGATAAAGATTTGGAGAAATATGTGGGTAAAAAACCCCGTGTTGTCTACAAGAAGGGCAAAACACTGAGAAACTGGCTCAGTCCCTCAATTCTTAGAAACCCTGTGGCTAACAATCTTGTGTCAACCAGCACCAACAATTGGATGCCCATCAAACCCTGTGGCTTTTACAAATGCACTATGTGCAATATTTGTCAATTTGCCCTAGACAAGAAAAAAACTTTCTCATACAACACTAAACAAACCTACCATATCAGACATTTTATCAATTGCAATTCTAAGCTGGTGGTGTACTGCATTGTATGTCACTGTGGATTAATTTACATAGGTAGCACCATCCGCCCACTTAAGGAAAGATTACAAGAGCATATCAGAGCCATCCGCAATAATGACACCAGATACCCACTAGCGGCACACTATAACAAAGAACACTCGGAACTGGAACTAATGGGTATCCGCTTTCATGGCATTGATATAATTAAACCCGATCCCAGAGGAGGAAATAACACTCTGGCACTACGTAAATTGGAATCCCAATGGCTGATTAAACTGCGTGCAGTAGATCTAGGCCTCAATATTGATAGGGAACTACATGTGTTTCTGAAAGACTAACTGGTCCTTCCAGCAATTAGGGGTCTTCAATCACTATGTGTGCATGGACTCCAGGGAGATTATCAGGATATTCTGTGAATGGGTTCTACATACATATTGATTTGATGAAATGACAACTGTGTAATTTTTGTATGTATTGCCTTACTTTCGCACATGATTTTCTTTTCCTCCTGTCAATGCCTGCTTATTATTTGTGGCTATGCATGTGGACAGTTTGCACGCGAACTATACATGTCCCATGCTTATTTATACACAAAACGTCACCTACTCAGATATGAAACTGGTCTGGAATCGTCAATGACTGAGTCGCCCACCAGCAATTGGTGGACACACCATTATTATGCGGAACATGTCTGGAAATAAGGGAAATGTAACTCTACATTGGAACCATGCACATTACGACGGGGTATATCTAGTAAAGAAAGGACAAACTTAATAATTGTTTGTAGCACATTTCAAATTACACACCGGATGTTTATGCTCATGTCGTTTTAAGTGTGAAAGTGTTTAGTTATCCGGCTCTGACATGTATTGTCTACTATTATCTTTACTCCGAACTCTTTTTAGGCGATTGATAACACTTGGGCTCGCATTATGCCGGTGCACTACAATATGGCCGCCATAGTAGCACCCATTTCCTAATGAAAGTGGGAGGGAATCTCATGACGCAACATCTCGCGCTTCTTCCCTCTATGCGCATATTTAAATATCCGGCGGGACCTCCACTCGGGTAGCGTCCAGCAGTGGAGATCGGGGAGACACGAGCTGAACTGGCAAGGTAATTTAGGGGGGGAACTCGAACTATGAGTTTCTTCGCACGGCAGGAAACTAAATTTGTTTACAGTAATGGCCCCATTTTCTTGGATACTCGCCTCGTATTTGGCGTAGTTGCGTCCAACTTTGTTTACAATAATGGCCCCTTTGTCTTGGATATTCACCTCGCATTTGGCGTTATTTGCGTCCTTCTCATTTTCCGTGACACGGGGGATGCGGGGGAATAACTGTATTGCCGGTTACAATTAATGGCCATTGCACCATTTGCCTGTAATTTTTATTGGATTATGTTAACAACCACCACGTATTCAGTGCCAGTTTGCACGTTTCCATAGCCTATATTATGATGCAAATACTTTTTAGGTCATTACCGTAGATTCACACGCCATGTGTGCTTAGATCCTTAACGATTGTAAAGCAGGTGACACACATATATCTATTGTTTGGTGTGATTGAAAACGTACATAGCTCTTACTCTTGCTGCACAAAACGCTTTCTCTATGCTTACTTGGAGAGCGATTAGAAGGGGTTGGCAACCACCATGTATCTTATGCAGTAGAGTATTGTCTACATCATACCTTGCAACTTATGCGATTGGTAATAGTTTGACATCATGTATAAAATTAATATTACCAAAAGAGCTATGACTAGTAGACTTAAGAACTCAAGTGAAGACCCTTAACAGGAATCATGAGCTAATCTTAATTACTGTATCTAGCATGTTAACCATACAGCGACACCCCACATGAATACATAGTCCAAGTCTATTTTAGACTTTACTTAATGCTACAGTAGGCACTATAAGAGTATAGTCTCTTTAAGAATTTATCTAATGATAGAGTATGCATTACAATAGTTTCTATATTTTCCTCCAGACTTATCATGGTCTACGGGATTGCTAACTACATGGACATAAAGAATTGATCTCCACACAGTGATTTACGCGACTTTTTTGAGTGAGTAAACTGAGAATTTATCAACCCTCTTTTGTGCCACTGTGATGGGGATGATAGCAGGATCTCCCCTTTCTTTTGGGGACTCAGTCTATATGTACCTATATGTGTACGATATAATGTAACAACTGGTTCTCACATCCTTTACAGCAATCCAACTGGAACTTGCACCTGTATCTACTGAGCTGTCAGCATTGGAATTAATAGGTATGAGCAGTGGAATTTCTTTTAAACCCTGATCCATTGTGGATATTTGGGACGATCATGTCTGTGAATATGCACTCTTTCTTTTACCATCCTTACTGCATTAGGATTCTTATTACAACCACATCGTACCTGCTACGCCCAACCAACAAGAACTGTTTGAAAATAAGTGCTTCTTTATCTAGATTGGTAGGTCCAAGTTCATTGACCACGTAACAAAATGATGCATTGAATTGGAATGTTTCAGGAATCCCCTTTCTCAACTAGAAAATAGGGGTCAGGAATAGGGACATGGATCCCATACCCCTCTATTGAAATGTATAAATTTCATTTTCCTTGGTCAAATGTAAACAGAGCTTTGAAACTATAGAATTATATTGATGTTAGAAAACCTGTTTGTGGATAACAGGAACACATGAACTACTAAGTGTGACATTTGACTTACATATGAAATGTGAAGTATTGTCAGCGCATCAATTGTAGAATTTGTACATAGTGTGGAATATTTTCTCGGTGTTTTGTGGTTTTTCTCAATGCCCATGTTTTTACTAATGTTATGCAACAAGCAAAAGCTTGTTTCAGGCACAGTGTATATACTTAGGGAAACTGTATATATTTAGATTATATTTGGCCCATTTATTTACTGTAATTTTTATTGCTTCCAGCCTTGAAAAAGCCCCCTGAGGGCGAAACACGTGTCGGCAGAGCCAAGCTGGAAAAAAACGTTTTAATGTGTTCAAAATAAAGACTTTGAAAGTATTACACACGGTTTTGGATCCATGCTTTGAAGCCTCACTACCAATGGACTGACTGTTGAAATTGGTGAAAAAGAACCATAACTTTATTCTCGCATTTGGAAACAAAAAAGAATGTCTGTTTCTTGACTTTGAACTATAAAGAGGGTGCTTAGTGTAACTTGGTCTTCCTTGTTAGCTCTGCATACATTATACCTGACGCAGGTATAATGTGGCGCAGGGGTTTAAAAAGTGAAGCATCTACCTAGATGCGTCACTTTTTAAATATGGTGCAACAAGGCGCATGTTTTACGCCGCCGATGCGTCACAAAAAGTGACGCATCAGCAGCGCAAAACTGACGCAAGGCCTCATAAATGAGGCCCTATTGCTTTAAGGACAGCCCACCCAGCCAATGGCAACTTACAAAAAATGGCAACGGCCGCTTGGCTGAAGGAGCTGACCAAATTCAAGCATGATGTAGTGTATACATGAATGTAGGCATGCATGTGTGTGTGTGTGTGTGTGTGTGTGTGGGTGTGCGTGTGTGTGTGTGTGTGTATGTCTAAGTGGCATGAGAGGTTACAGCTGGATATAGAGAAGATTCAAAAAGGTATGCTAAGATTAGAAGACACAAACCGGGGCATTTAAACTCCATGAGGTGCTGCAGAAAATTGGGAGATTTCATTTGGCCCGATGATAGCATTTACTCACATTAGGAGATGATTGGGCAAGCTGGCATCACCAGGTATTACCTGTTTGGGATTGACCATGCAGACCTTTAGTGAAATATATGGGGAAAAAGTGTTTAAAAAACGATTGCACCTTATTCTGTATCACAGGGTTCACCCTCAGTTCTGCACTGATGTAATCTGTTTAGGGTGTTTATTCTTCGGTATGGATGTGAGAGTATATGATTCAGTTTGCATTTAAAACTAACCAATTCAGTATAGCATGCCCTTCATATTACATATGGAAATCTGCCCAACAAGAGCCAGCTGTATTAACGAAGTATATTTTAAACACACGCATTGTTTTTGACAGCTCTACTGGTTCACAGTCGAGTTTGGCCTCTGCAAACAAAATGGCACCATAAAGGCTTATGGTGCAGGGCTGCTTTCATCATACGGAGAACTTATGGTAAGACCTCAAAATCTGAAAGTATTCATTATTTTCTTTCTTAATCTTTGTTATTGCATAGTAATCATTTAATAGACCTTTAAAGGTTTGAAAATACACTATTTGGACAGTCATGCATATTCCTAATGAGTCCGTTTTGTGTGTTCATTAATATTATTTTAAAGTGTGTGTTCATTTGACTGGGTTTCTTGGTACTGATAGCTGCTGAAGCCTAAACTGTCACGCAGATTAAGAGAGAAATATTGGGCGGTCCTGAAGGAATAGTTTGATTTCCAATTTCTTTCATAAAAGAAACAGGTGTAGGTTAGTTCACAAGTTAGTAGGAATAGTATTTTAATATTTTCTTGCAAGGACTAAAAAATGTCTCCTTCTCAATGTAGTAATCACTCCAGGCTGGTTGAGATGTTTCAGGAGTATTTATTGTGGATCAATAGTACATCAGTAATACAGCCCCTCCAGGAGCAGCCAGTAAGGTGCTTAGCCCTTCTCCAACTGTGGATTTTATACATCAACATTCAATGTTACATCATCTCTAGAGGGTTCCACTGGTGGAGCAGTGGATGACAAGAACAGCACCATAAACAAGATACTACATATCCAGAAGGAAAGCTTAAAAGAGAAATATAGAATTAGATGTAGAAGCTTGAAGAACGAAATAGAGAGGAGATTACAAGAGAGAAACAAAGCAGAGGTAAAGAAAAAGAAAGCAACCAAAAATCTTAAAGAAACAGATAAATATAGCCTGTTTCCCATTCTCCTTTCTATATATGAGAAAAAGAAATAAAGAAAAGAAAGAGAAACCATCAATGAGTACTCTCTGTACACCAACTGACCAGGTAAGTATGCGAGAGAGTATGCGAGAGAGCAAACCTCATCAGGAGAAAAGAAGATGACAGAGAAGAAGAGAATTAACTTATAAAACTGATACTTCTCCATAATATAATAAACAATTGAGTTAAAAAAATAGGAAAGTACTGGGCTACAGTGTTAAGCATGAAAAGGAAAACAGAGTTGAGACAGAAACGCCCAATCTAACGCGAACAATGCACTATAGTTAATGGACAAAAACCAAAACTATTTACCCATGTGGGTAACAATATGAACATGCAGAGGCAAACACAAGTATAAGACCGTGAAATATACCTCAACTGGAGGTCTATTGATATGCACAAGAAACAAGAAAAACCCAAAAACACACCTTGCGGAGAGGTCAAGAAATGTGCATGTATGTGCGGGACAACAGTCTGCGCAACGTGTGAAAATTGAGGTAAAATGTGCACTGAAATAAAAGACGTACCTCGTATCAGAGGTCAATGTTGTGCACAAGAGTAGCTGGAAAACAACCCACGTGAAACACCCCATGAAGAGGGAAAAACAATGTGCACTATAACAAAAGACAAATACCTTGTGGAGAGGTCAACATTGTGCGCTAGAGTAGCGGGAATACAACCCACATGAAACACCTCGTGAAGAGGTGAAAACAATGTGCACTGTAACAAAAGACACATACCTCGTGGACATTGTGCATTGTGTGAAGGTAAAAACCTTGGACACCCTATGTAGAGTAAAATGTAAACGTAACCCAGGACTGAAACCTAGACATTGTGCACTGTGTGAAGGTAACCATACAACACTAAAATTATTGTGCACAGTTAACTGAGTAAAACATTTTGCACTGTGTGAAGAAATATTGAGGTCCATTGTTGTGCACTGTGGTGGCAGGTAAACCATCAATGACTGAAACCTAGAAGCAACATTTTCACATGCGCTGTAGTAAACAGACATTGTACACAGTGTGAGCTAAGTGTAAAATTAGAGTACAGACATCCTGGGTAGAGACCAAAACATTGTGTACTATAGAGATGTGACTGGAACCCTCACGATACCCTAAGTAGGGTAACAGTTAGACAAAAGCTTGGCAAAGGTCTCTTGCAGTGTTCCAGAACGTAAGAGCAGACACCTTAGTATAAAAACATATTGTGAGCGAATGCATCACACAAATGGAGTGAGAAATCCCAACTTGCACAGACCAACAACAACCTGCAAAGCAAATTTCACTGTAAAACCCACTGAAAGTGCTGCCTAATGGTCATTTTAGCATACAATAAAACAAACTTGCATTGCTACTGTGCGCCAAACTAAAAATAGACCAAAGGCAATGCAATAAAAATGTACCTCGTGTGAAAACCAATTTATGTGTAGACAAATGTCAATGCGTGTCCCAAAAGTTATAGGTGGTGCGGCCAGGAGTGTCCATGTTGTAAAACAGTCTGTGGCAAGAGTCATGTTCCCAGGGAAATGTCTGATGATATGAACAGAGCGGAGTGAAGACAAGAGAAGATGGTGGCAGGCAGGGAAATCCGCGCTGAGTGGCTTGCGACAAAGACGCGCAGCGCAATGTTGCACAGCAGCGAACTGTAGTACAACAAGGAAAATGTCATAGAGGATCCTCGGATGGTAGAAAGAAGGAGGGAGGTTGGTGCAAGCTACCTTTGACACGCGCAAAAGCGTGAGCAATACTTGCCCCTTGCCAAGTTGCATTTTGAATTAGAAGGTGGCGGTTAAAGTCAGGTCTCAAAGTAGACCATAAATTAATGACAAAATAAAGCTCACTTTTGCGTTGCGGGCGACCTGTGGGAGGTCACTGGTGGGGCTGAAATGTGCCAGTAGTAGAGTAAGTGCAGCTGTAGTTAGAGGAGTTTCTTTAACTTGACAGGAGGTTACCAGATGCTCAACACTTGAAGATGGAGGTCTTGGAAGGTAGACACGTGTGGTTCTTTGAGGTCATCGTCGCCATAAAAATGTTGTAGATCAATAGTACATCAGTAATATAGCCCCACCAGGAGCAGCCAGCAAGGCACTCAGCCCTTCTCCAACTGTGGATTTCATACACCAACATTCTGTGTTACATCATCTCTAGAGGGTTCCACTGGTGGAGCAGTGGATGACATGAAAAGCACAATAACCACGATACTACACTCACCTTTCCCTGTAGAAACGGGAAGCAGAAGCAGTACTCAGTTAGTTGGCCTCAAACCGAGATATTCTTATTGGGCGGTAACTATAAATTGTTATGTAACTTCATTTTTGATTAATTTCTTTAGTTAGTGTGTTTATATTTGATTGTGGTTATAGCTAATTCCAAGCTTTTCCTGTACACGACCCAAGGGAATCATTCTGTTTGATTTAGGTTTAACACCCCAATTCCCTTGTTTACTTCAAGGGGTTCCTCTCTCTTTTCATAAGCTATAGATTCTTTGCCAGAAATAAAGCCGGTAGAGTCCTTTCTTATCAGCCTACCCTTTAGGCAGGTTCTGTACCTGAGAGCTCTGGTTGGAGAGCAGGAGGGTAGAGTTTGCCCTGCAGTTGTCCTATACTGGAATACTCTTGGTTTTTCTAGACCGCGCTTATGCAGTTTGTGAAAGGGATGAAGAAGCAAATTGACTTACTTTTACACCCTAAATACCCAGGCTGCATAGTCTTAAATCCCCTTCAGACAGCCCCCGCCACTTCATCTCACTCTGCTTTTCTCTGCTTTCTCCCTTTGTGATGGGTTTTACGTCTTTTCCTTACTCCATCTTCCGATGTGTGTTTTTTTTATCTCTCTTGTGCTCAGTACTAATCTGGTGCAGGAAAATATCAGCTGGCCCTCAAAAATGAGTGAGTGAGCAAAATACAGATGGATTAAACCCAGATCTGTGACTGGGGGTGAATGTTTTGCCATTGTGCAACATTCCGTTCATAATCTTGTGTGTTTTGCTCCTCAAAAATGAGTGCCAGGGGCCCCCTGCTCAAAAATGAGTGCAACCACTAGCTCAGATTAGACACTGTAACTTTATTATGAGATCCTAGTAGGACCACGGTGTTAAAATGGTGTCTGCAAAGGCACGCGCTGTAACACAAGATCGTGGGCTATTCTTTAAAGCCTAAATGCCTCTGGATCATGCTTTACTTAGAAACTTCCATGTCAAGATTTGTTATTAAGGAGACTATCATAGACATAGGTATCATTTGTTCTGTAGAGAGTAAATAAGGATATTAAAATACACCAATGCATAACGTGAGCCTACTGTGTCTCTCAATTAGTATTAGATCACAGTTAAATGCTGCATATAAATGTATGCGTGGGTGGCATATGAGGTGTCACTGAAGGAAGAAGACAATATTCTATGCATATGTTCCATAGCATCTCCCTGCCACCACAGGCTTTCAGATCAAGGGAGGACCCGGCTTGGCAGTTCGGGCTAGACTGTTCCCATTAGGAGCAGAAACAAGAATGATTTGCATATTGCTAGTTTGTCCAAACTGGGGTGGCATAGTGAGCTAAAAGATCGATGGATTCAACCTAGATCTCTTGACTGGGAGTGAGTTGATGAAAAGTTTCAGCACTCCATTCATCATGTTATTGTGTTTGCTATGTTCCCCCTAAGTGGCCAAGGGTATGCCCAGACATGAGTCCATTGCTCGCTGGGCAACTGGATTCAAGCTAGTGTGGATGAGGAGGGGTGATACCCTGAAACCAGTCCCAGGATTCTTTTTTCCAGTCCAGGGAGGACCTGGCCTGGCAGCTCAGGCTGGAATGTTCCCATGAGGAAGAGGATTAACATGGCTTTCACATCGCTGGGTCTAAACTGAAGTGGCGAAGTGAGCTAAAGGACAATGGATTAAACCCAGATCTCTTGACTGGGGGTGAGTGATTGAAAAGTTTCAGCACTCTGATCATCATCTTGTTGTTCTCAACCATGAAATAAGACGTTCATTTCTGAGGATTTGATTTGGTCATGTGAATGTCTTAAAGCACATGAGGAGCTGGTCTGTTATCAAGAGGTAAACAAGAATTGCCAATGCCAAAAGGTCTGGATTTAGAAAGCTATATGATGGGTATTTATTTATTTATTTATTCATTCATGTGTTTATTTTTGCATTCATATGCCAAAATGAAGCCAAAATAAATAAAACCTGAATATGGTGATCACATGTTTGCATTAAAAGATTTAAATTAAAAAAAATCATCTATGTGGTTCATTTACTAGAGATGTTTCATACAAGAAGCCTTTCAGTTGAGCTATGCATTTCATGTTTAGTGATATTTGTTGAATGAGCCAAGAATAAACCACCACATAACCAAGCATTAACATTGTGGACAGCTTAACGTTTAGCTAAATACTTTATAACTATCACCTTCATAAATAAAGGAGACTGAAAATAAATCACCTTCTAATTTGTCAACCAAAGTGCAGACAAAATACTTAGCTGGTATTTATAATTAATGTACAAACTAAATAAATAAGAGAAATTCTTAAAACCAGCTTTTTCACTGAAGATAGGGAAACTGTTTTAGGCAGAACTAAATAATGTGTACTGGCTTTGTGCTATCACTCAAAATAAAAGGATGCAATGGATAAAGTGGGCTGCCTCTTTGCCCATGCTGTATGCTGTAGTTGGCAGAAGAAAAACTTGATTGACAATTTAATAGACCAATGAATTAAGCTGTCTGAACAAAATGTTCTTTAAGTAAGTATAATATGACTGATTTAAAAAAAAAAACAGTAGCCTGGAGAGACAGCTGAAGCTGTCTCGAAGTCTAGGCCTACTAATGCTATGCTGGTTTTGTTCTATTGGTTTAATAGAAGGTACGTTGCGACCCCTACCAGTGCCAGTGTCAGTGTGATATACATTATACAGTACATTTAACTGTAAGGGAATGGTAATCATGGTACCTTTCAAGTTAGAGCTGAGAGAGTTTTAAGGGGTAAAGATAAGTCATTTATACGAAGGCAAAAAACAAGGAAAATGGAAGAAACATATCAAAACCATTTATGTCAGGCCTTCCTTTTTAGGCGTAGATGAGCAAGAGAATTACACACTTAAATGGCCTTTGAATGGGTGCATTCTAGGAAATTACCCTAAGGGACAGATATTCTCTAGACATCCTGGATCATAGAGTTGAAAGTTTCGTAATAACGAGACAATTACTTTGAAGGGCCAAAGTTATTGTTGAATTTCTTTGTCTTAAGAGGGATAGGTTTTGCTCTTGATGAATAGGAGGAGAGAAGTGAATATATATTTTTTGTAGTTTGTGTACTTAGAAAGTAATTAATTCAAGTTTGAAAATATATAGAACTGTTCTTATTATTTTACCTAACTCTTATATTTTTAAATTGTTTGTGAAAATAGTGGAAACAGGAGTGAGTCATGAATATTTTTTTTAAAGAACTGATGTTAAGGAGACTTTAAATTAAATGGAACAATTTTGATGATATACATTGGTGTTTGAATATAGCTGTTTAATATTAATGCTTATTGATAAACGGTCAAGTAGCCAATGGAGTCCAAACATGGGCTGCCTAATTAATAATCATAATGCAGATCACAATTTGCAACCCAATCCGATTGTCTTTAATCACAGGGATTGGTGGCTTGCAGGGGACAGCTGACCAATATCGCTGTGACTCCATTACAGAAGAACATCTTGTTATTGGGATAGGAGCCCGTGTTGCTTAAGGAAACCAGTGCTGTGTTCAGCAATAAAATATCTCCGCTTTTGCAAACTTCGATGAGGGGAGGTAGTAGTCCTCTGAACCACTGTCTGCTCCTCCCAAGGCTTCTACCCTGATTCACAAAGGCGAAAGGTTCCAGAGGGACCGTCCCCTCACTCAATCATGTACCACCCCAACTTGGGAGTCAGTAAACGGTCACTTTTTGCAAACCAAAGGTTTCGAAGGCACACCCCATACAAAACCCTCCTAAACTACAACTCAGTATAAATCAGTAACACCATTTTGCGATTTGGAAGACTTTTCTGTGTCACAAAAGTAGGTTAGTACATCAGAAAAAGGGAATTTGTGATCACAAACCTTGCAATTTTGCAAAATCTCTTAGTATGTCTGGCCCATAATAAATTCTTAATATAGTTTATTTTAAACTAAAAATAAAATATTGAGAAGTTCCTTTTTATTATTTCACAGCATGCATTATCAAACAAGCCTCAACTGAAACCATTTGACCCGGAAGAGACTGCCATTCAGCCATATCAGGATCAAATGTTCCAGCCGATTTATTTTGTGTCAGAAAGTTTTGAAGATGCCAAAGTTAAACTCCGGTGAGTGTGCACATTATATGAATTTCAGTGTTTGTTTATTTTTTAGACTTGCAATAAAAAGATACAATATTAAATATGCACTCATCAATGTTCATTTACAACATACATTAATTCACAATTCTAGCAATCGTATTTCAAAATCTAATTATGATAGCATAGTTCTCAAGGTCATTCCCGGACTATCACAATCCATACACACTTAGGGGCCGATTATGATTGCGGCGAATCCGCATCCTCCGGGCCGGTGGAAGCCACCGCCGGCCCGGAGGATGCGGATTCACTGCCGCAGACCCTGAAAACACCCCTAGCCAGATCATGATGGCAGTGGGATCAGCGGCGGATGTCAGGACCGTCCTCCGCTGATCCGTGGGGTGTTGACTGCAATTTGGTGGCAGTGCCTGCAAGACACCGTCAGCCAAATTACCATGTATGTGAAAACATGCTTTTCCTCAGCGAATTTTCCGCCGTGGAAAAGCATGTGGAGATTTGTTTCTGGAGGGCTCTTGCTGCCACCAGGGTTTCGAGGGTGGGGGTGCACATGGGGGGTACCTATGGTACCCCCCTGCATTTACATGCACAAAGCGGCAGGCACAGAGCGGTGCCTGCCGCTTTGTGCATGTAAATGCAAAGCGTGCATTCTGAACCTTGCGGTGGGTGCTGCTTCAAGCAGCACCCGCCGCAAGGTTAAAGATATGGGATGTGACCGCCAGGGTGCCGGTCACATCCTAATTGGTATGGAGGGACTGCCGCTGCCCCTGCGGATGGTCCCTCCACCTCGGGATTGGCAGACAGATGCAGGTCCGTCCGCCATCCTAATAGGCCTCTTAATTTGTTTGGTTCTCATCCACAACAGCTGAGGCTCTCAGGAACTGACGAGTTCCTTAATCTCAGCATAGATTTTACAAAATCGAGGCCATTTTCCCCTCTTAAAGCACCTGTTAAGTCTAACCAAATAATCAAACCTTTCCAGTGGAATAAAAAACTGCGAGGCATATTTACTAATATATCTTGTAGTTATTTTGGGATGTACTTTCCAGCAAAAAATGCTGATTTGTATTGGGAAGTAGCCCTAAAGTAATGCAAAGTAGTGCTTTGTGCTCCTTTTATCCAACACGGTGTGCTATTGGTTGTATTTGGGCATTCCACTGCAACCCTCTATGGATTTTGACGAGAAATCCTGTTTACTTATAAAGGCAGACAGGAAGCTATGCCATAAATGAATGCATCCTTGAGGGAGATGTAAAGTTTGAGAAAAGTTTTCTTTTATCAAAACATTTGCAACTTTGCATGTGTGCAGCAAAGTACAACACACATACAAAGTGGAAAAACATAAACTAGGTCTAAACATAGTATTTTCTACTGGAAATATACCTGTCCACTACATAATCTATGGAAGAAATCATGCAAGCTCACTCACAATATGGTGCAATGGTAGGTGCGTTGGTGCAATGCAACCGGAGGTACCTCATCACAGGTGGAGGGGGAAACAGTATCATATCCTAGTAGAAATGGTGCTGATTTACTCTCTCCCTTTTGTTGATGTACTGTGTTGCTTGGAAATTTAGTAAATCTGCCCTTCTCTGTCTGTGGATGAAGCAATTCCTTTTCCTGCATATATGTTCCATGAACTAGCAGTAAGAAAAAACATGAATGATGCAACCTAGCTTATTTAATAGGGTTAAACCTGCAATTCTGGTGTAAAACGTATACTTCTCACACAAGTACCTTTAAAAAGCTAGTGCACTTGATGTAGCGTCAAAATCTTTAGTGTTTGGCATAAGGGATCGTGGACTCTGACAAAGTGATATTGCCACTTGAGAAATAGTTTACAGGAATCGACCCGATGGATGAACTCCCACCTTCAACTTGACCATGTCTAAGGAGGGTGGGATCCTATAACCAAAGGGTTTTCATATTGTGGGCAAATCAAATACTAATTTCAGCATTAATGAACAATAAGGATATCCTGATCCTGGTCACCATTAGCTATAGCCTGAAGGACATACTCCACTTTTTATTACCATTCTTAGTTTTCAAAATTTTCCTAACTCTATTCCACTTGCTTTCAATTATGCTCCTATTCTTGAATCCATAAATAATTTCCATGGCTTGCCTTCTTTGCTGTAGCAGAGTAATATGTTTGTCCTTCGAGCTACATGGTCAAAGAAAAGTATAAAGTCAGCAAGTAACAGGAGGCAGAGGTGTAACATGGGCCCCTTTAGCCCCGTTGTGCAGTGCGACACCCAACCCTTCATGGATCACCTAAACCTTAAGGGAGCCCCAAAATCTGCCCAAAGCCTATTGATATTTATGAGACATTGGAAACTCTGGGAGCCCTTATCACATTCTGCAAGTGGCCCCATCATTTTGCATTACACCACTTAGAGGAAACTTTGTTGTTGGCGCTTAATGCATTCTGATGTCTTGTTTTCTAAAGAGGTGAGGGTTCATCTTTTTCCTCAATTGGATCAGCGTTGGGGCAGCACTGATGGATAGGGAGATGTTGTTCCAGATCCTCAGTGCCTTGTTGAAAGAGGCCTGCTGCCTTATTCTTTCTTTTTTACACTTTTTAGTCTACAGTCTGATGTGGTGTCCTGGCTACAGGTGTGCTGAGAACCACCAGGGTGGTGAGCTTGTCTGCAAGATAAGTGGGGGTGCTGATCATCATGGCTTTGTAAAAGATGCAGCTTGTTTAGAAGATGGGGCAGGTCAGACAGTGGAGCCAATACAGTTCCATTAGGATTGGCTGATATGATCCTATTTCTTCACACCCTGAATGAAATTTGGTGTGGCATGTCAGATGCCCCTAAGGGGTGCTAATGTGGAGTCTTGGAGGCCATGGAGGAGGGCATTATCACCATCCAGATGCAAGACTACGAGGGCTTGAACAGAAGTTCTGAAGTTGCTGTTTGGAAGAAATGGTTTGACTTCTTTAGAAGAGAGAGCTTGTACCAGGCTGACTTTGGTTTTAGGCAATGTGCTCCTCGAGGGTGAGGTTGAAATCTCATTTGTGTAAAACGTTTTTACCTTGAACACATGTTGTTATCATGTGGTCACAGAGAAGTAATGTAATGAAAACAGGACTGTTTATACTGTATATATTAAAGACTGCACCTTCATCTTTTCTGAACTAATATTTGATATACTCGCACTTAAATATGCCATGACTATGCCAGCGTACCATTTCTTGGTCTCATCAACAGTACAATGCAAAATTACAGCATCTTCAAAATGTAGGTAAGAGTGCTAAACAAATCCCCAACTCATTAATATCTCTTAGTCCTGCTTGATATTCACTGGTTCCTGATTCAAGAGCTTTTAAAGGCTTTAGGTCTTTCCCACCAGTTTTATATGGTATCAACATACCTCTCTTAAACAACATATCTCCGCCAACTTTAGTACATTACTCTTCTCTACCTCTCACTATTTCATAATAGGAAATGGAGATCCTGCATAACTTTTCATAGCTTAAATGATAAATGCATTCTGACTAGAAAGCAAAGTGTCAAAGAGACAATTTTAGGGCAGAATGTGGAATATATGTTACTTCAACATAGGAATTGTTATGTTATGTTATGTTATGTTATGTTATGTTATGTTATGTTATGTTATGTTATGTTATGTTATGTTATGTTATAGTGGATTTATAGCGCGCACCGATACTCACGAGTGTCCTGGCGCGGGAGTTGACTGGGGTCAGAAGCGAAAAGTACATTAGATGGTCTGACTGAAAAGATGTGTTTTCAGGTGCTTTTTAAAGAGTTGAAACTCTTGGATAAGTTGCAGATCTGGGGGAAGCGAGTTCCAGGCAGCAGCGGCTTTAACAGAAAGTGAATGGCCTCCCAAGCGAGCTCTGCGGAAGCGCGGGATAAGGGGAACAGCAATTACAACGCGGGTTTTACCACGCATTGCTTTTACATCGCATGCATTACAACGCATGCGATGTTACAACGCGTTGTAAAACCACGCGTACCATTACATCGCATGTGCTTTTACAACGCATGAGATGTAATGTGTAATGGCTGCGGCGGCGGCGGCAGGGGCGGCTATTCACAAGCAAGCAGGAAGGAGGAAGCAGGATCTGTAGGTGACGCTGGAGAGGAGAGAGGTAAGGGGGTTTGTGCATGGGGAGGGGGTTACTTATTTAGGGTTTAGGGTAGTTTAAAAGTAGTGTGTGTTTTTTTCAAACGATTTAGTTTGTGTTGTGGTTTTGTGTTTATTTAGTGTAGTGTATTAGGGAGGGTAGTGTAGTGTTTATGTAGTGTAGTGATTTAGGTTTTAGGGAAGTGTAGTGTTGTAGTGTTTCTTTATTGTAGTGTATTGGGGTTTAGGGTAGTGTAGGGGTGGGAGTAGTGTGGGTAGTGTAGTAGTGTTTTAGGGTTTAGGGTAGTGTAGGGGTGGGGGTAGTGTAGTAGTGTTTTAGGGTTTAGGGTAGTGTAGGGGTGGGAGTAGTGTGGGTAGCGTGGTAGTGTTTAAGGGTTTAGGGTAGTGTAGGGGTGGGAGTAGTGTGGGTAGCGTAGTAGTGTTTTAGGGTTTAGGGTAGTGTAGGGGTGGGAGTAGTGTGGGTAGCGTAGTAGTGTTTTAGGGTTTAGAGTAGTGGAGGGGTGGGAGTAGTGTGGGTAGCGTAGTAGTGTTTTAGGGTTTAGGGTAGTGAAGGGGTGGTAGTAGTGTGGGTAGCATAGTAGTGTTTTAGGGTTTAGGGTAGTGTAGGGGTGGGAGTAGTGTGGGTAGCGAAATAGTGTTTTAGTGTTTAGGGTAGTGTAAGGGTGGGAGTAGTGTGGGTAGCGTAGTAGTGTTTTAGGGTTTAAGGTAGTGTAAGTGTGGGAGTAGTGTGGGTAGCGTAGTAGTGTTTTAGGGTTTTGGGTAGTGTAAGGGTGGGAGTAGTGTGGGTAGTGTAGTAGTGTGGTAGTGTTTTTAGGTTGGGGTAGTGTAAGGGTGGGAGTAGTGTGGGTAGCGTAGTAGTGTTTTAGGGTTTTGGGTAGTGTAAGGGTGGGAGTAGTGTGGGTAGTGTAGTAGTGTGGTAGTGTTTTTAGGTTGGGGTAGTGTAAGGGTGGGAGTAGTGTGGGTAGCGTAGTAGTGTTTTAGGGTTTTGGGTAGTGTAAGGGTGGGAGTAGTGTGGGTAGCGTAGTAGTGTTTTAGGTTTTATGGTAGTTTAAGTGTGGGAGTAGTGTGGGTAGCGTAGTAGTGTTTTAGGGTTTAGGGTAGTGTAAGGGTGGGAGTAGTGTGGGTAGCGAAATAGTGTTTTAGTGTTTAGGGTAGTGTAAGGGTGGGAGTAGTGTGGGTAGCGTAGTAGTGTTTTAGGGTTTAAGGTAGTGTAAGGGTGGGAGTAGTGTGGGTAGCGTAGTAGTGTTTTAGGGTTTTGGGTAGTGTAAGGGTGGGAGTAGTGTGGGTAGTGTAGTAGTGTGGTAGTGTTTTTAGGTTGGGGTAGTGTAAGGGTGGGAGTAGTGTGGGTAGCGTAGTAGTGTTTTAGGGTTTTGGGTAGTGTAAGGGTGGGAGTAGTGTGGGTAGTGTAGTAGTGTGGTAGTGTTTTTAGGTTGGGGTAGTGTAGGGGTGGGAGTAGTCTGCTGTGTAGGTGTAGGGATAGGGATGTTACTTACCTTGCATACTTTTACCATAAGTATAGCTTTACCACGCATGCCTTTGCGTTGTAATGGCATGCGTGGTAAAAGCATACTCGTGGTAAAAGTATGCGATGTAATGGCATGCAATGTCATTGTCATCACGTTGTAATAACCGCGTTGTAATGGTATGCGTGGTATTAGAATGCGATGTAATGACATACATCCGCGGGATAATCATACGGCGGAATGAGGCAGATCGCAAACGGCGGTTCGGCACATAAAAGGCAAACCTCTTCCTGAGGTAGGAGGGACCTGAGCCGTGAAGGGTCCGGTGAGCCAGGATAATTGCTTTAAACCGCACTCGCTGGGCAACCGGCAACCAGTGCAGTTCACGTAGGTACTGTCGGGTGCTGGATCTCCTCAGAACGCTAAAGAGGAGTCTTCGGCGGCATTCTGAATAATTTGAAGTTTCCGCAGAAGATAGCCGGGCAGGCCTATGAATAAAGCATTGGCATAGTCCAACCTCGATAGGATCAAGGCACAGGCGATGGTCTCTTTAGCCACCCGCTGAAGCAAAGGAAAAATGTTCCTGAGTGCCTTGAGGGTGCCAAAGCAGACTCCCGTCAGTTTTTTTACATGGTCAGCAAACCGTAAATCCTCAATGAACAAAATCCCCAGATTTCTGGCAAGTCCTTCCACAGAACGTGGGCTAGGGAATTCAGGAGGCCATAGATGATTTCTAAAATCCAGAGGAAACTGACCATAGAGGAGGACCTCTGACTTATTCTCATTACATTTGAGAGGGGCTTGGGCCAGCCAGTGGAAAACTGACGTTAGGCATTTCTGGGCAGCTTCAGTGGACAGGTCCGAGCCCCTCCAAGTGAATAGCAACTGCGTATCATCGGCCTACGCTATCATTTTTGCTCCCAGATTCTCAGCCAGGTAGACCAGAGGTGTAAGATATATGTTAAAAAGCAGGGGGCTTAAGGTGGAACCCTGTGGAACCCCTGTTGCCAGGTTCCTGATGGAGGAAGTTTATTATATGCCACTATCACTGCCAGAACCCTTTCAGCGGCCACTGGACTAGCAGGATTTAGTGGTCTTTGGTCATCAACTGTGGGGGTTTTGGCCTTTTGCAACCTATGTCCTAGGACCTGACTTATTATGGCACTGTATACTGGACACCAAGTACGTTCTTTCTTCACTAGAGTCTCAGGGTAGAGAGGGTGAGCAGTCAAAGTCTTCTCAGGAATGCAGTGTGTCAAGGTAGAGACACAAAACAAAAACGGTTATGCAACAGATACAGTAAGAGCTGTCTAGTCCAATGTTTTCCCTTATTGCAAAATAGAAATTCTTTTATTACACACACCACACAAAAAGAAGAAAGAAGGAAATCTTCCCCACATTCTACCAAAATCACAAAAAGTAGCCTCAGGAAACGAACCTAACCGTGACACATTCACCAAGTTTGGTGTGTACTTATAGCGTAACAGTCCATATGGGCAGCCAATGTACATTGTCTGGAGTGTCTCTTTCGAAGGATACTGAGCCCTCATTCATTCATGGGTGGTATCGTTTATCTTAGGGTTGTTCCTCACTTGTCTATCACTGTGTTCACATATAATGAAAAAGTGTAAAAATCGAAATGTAAAATTAAAGCTACTATGTGTTAAACCAATACTTTTATTTGGCTTACTAGTGGGAAGGATAAAAAATAAAAAATATTGAGACCCATGAGTCAAATTATGTCCTGGTTTCTTTGAAGGTGATTGTTCTTGCAGCAGATCCTGAAACTGGAGCCCTCAAAATATAAGCACAATGAAGAATGAAGACTCTGCACCAGGTTGCAATCAGGCATCCGAAGCAGTACAATTGGGAGTGTGAGAAAGAGGATTATAAGTTGAAGTGGGTGGTAGCCTCCTTCTAGTAATAATGGCACCATTTCTGACTAGGTTCAGTTAGGTCTCAATAATTTAAACCTAAGCTCTACTCTTGGTAGGTGTAGTGCAGAGCAGACAGGCTTAAGTTAGAGACATGTACTAAACATTATCAGCACTAAAGCAGTTACAAAGTAGAAAACACCACACAATAAAATTATAATTCCAATTTATGTAACTAGAGAAAAAGTGTAGCCTTCAAATAGACACCAAAACGACAAAAAATCGGATGTAGAGGACCAGAAATATGATTTCTCTAAGTTTTAAATGCTTCTAGTGCAAAAAAAGGGGTAAGCGCTAACCATGGGTCTCTGGTCATATTAGACTGGCTCAAAGTCAAAACTTAAGGCCCGCCGCGCTGTGGGGTGGGTCAGATACAAGGACCATGTTTGGCCCAGTGAAAATATTTACCTCCTGACTAGGACCCTGAAATTAAAGTTACAAATCCTCACCAGGGCAAGGCAGAATGCTGTAGCTGAGATGGATTCCACATGGCCGGATAGCCATCATACAAAGTCCAGGTGGAGCTCCTGGGTTTGATGGGAAACCTCAGAGTGGGAGAAATTCTAAATGAATGCACAAGGAAGGCCCCTAACAGACTGGATGCTTTTGGTGCCTTCACCAGGTGAAGATTTTTGCCTTCGGACATAGAAACAATTCTTGGAAGTCCAGATCCTTGTAGTGGGGCAAACCTGTGAGTTGAGTCTGACCGGCAGTTTGACATACAGCTGAGGCTGTGGCTCAACTGTGATCTGGTTGTAGCTTCTGAATCTTTTGGCAAAAATCCTTGAAGGTGTTTTTAAGTTTCTGCTTTAGGGTTTGGCAGAAGAGGTATATTCGGATACTTCTCCAAGGGCCCCAGGACCTTGGGTACACCATTTGGGGGTTAGAACTCACTACAGGAAAAGACTGAGTAAGGTCCAGGGTAAGTCCAGTTGGAACTGGTCAACTGTGCTCTTCAGGAAAGTGGGCCTCTTACAGATTTTGTGCTCATATAGCTTAACTGGAGGCTGGTCAAATTGCCCTGGGAGTCCACCCTTCTGCCTGGGTACAAGTGGAAGCGGGTCCAACCCTTGGGGTTTCTCTCCACAGTTTACAGTAGATGCAGTTATCTTTCTGAAGTCGAAAACGTTTAGCAGGTGCAGTTCTTCCTCAAGTCCAGAAATATTCAGAAGAAGGTACCAAGGAGTGCCATGTTTATGCCGAAAACTAGCTTGTGGGTGGGGGTGACATCCTAACCAATTGGAAAAAAGTTCCGAGGAGCAACCATACCACCTCTGACATCATTTCCTGGGGTTTGGCCCTAAGCAATCCCACAGTTCATGCTCTGCCAACAATCCAACATAACAGAATCTTTCTTCTCCATTTGTTCCCTTTCCTGAGAGCAATTCACACCTCCCAGTAAGCTGCCGGGTGACAGTTGGAGATTTTTTCTCTGAATGGGCTACTAGAGGATTTGGCTGAAAAATGCCAAATCCTTTAAAGTGGCATTTTCAAAATAGGAATTAAATATCTGACTTTACTATCAGAATGGATTTTTAATTCCTATTCATTTGAATCCTTAAATCATGATTCAAGCCATTTCTAAACTGAAGTTATACATTATATGGTGTAATAATGTAACCCTGTGATTTTCGTTAGGAAAGCCAGCCCTGACTCAATGATAAAAAAACATCGAAGATTTTTCCATGACAGGACATGTAAAGTGTAAGTACACATCCTATTTCGTAAATACCATGGACTCTGCCTTATGGGCTACCTTAAGGGTGAATTATATTTATTAAAAAGGAAGGGTTAAGCCTGGCCTATTTTACCTGGTTAAAGTTGGAGTTTTAAAACTGCAAACACAGGCTGCATGGACAGGCCTGGATATATGCTCTATTTTGTCACTTTAGTGGTCACACAATAGGTTCTGCTGCCCATTAGTGACATTTAACTTACAGGCACTGAGTACATTGAGTATCATATACTAGGGAATTACAGGGAAGTTAAATATGCCAATATAGCCAATTCCTCATACCATAAATAAATTGTAGCAAAAAAGAAGGGGGTGACAACGAAAAAAGGGAATTCCTTACAAGGAGAGTTAAAGGGGTAGGCCCTGCCTGGAACATTAACAACCGAAGGGAGCGCACTTTTCACCTACCCACAATCAACGTCAGCTAAATGAAGATCCCAAGAAGGGAGGAGCTCCTTACTAAGAAAAGTCTGTTGCTGCATTTCCAAAGGACCCCTATTTCAATTCTTTCACACTTCAGTGTCTGTTCTTGAATAAGAGAAATGGGAATGTGCTAAGTTTTACCAGGGCATCCAAAATGGATCCCACTGATCTTTGCAAATATACACCTAGAATAACCATGAGGTCCTGCTAGCAGTCACCATATGTACAACTCACACATGCAGGCAGAGTAGGGTCTGGGCATTACATTCAAAAAGAACTGTACTCAAGTGGGGCCTGTAGGCACCACACTCTCTTCAAAAGGGAAATATATTATTTATCAGAAAAATGGTATGCTGCCACCACTGCCTAATGTATATGTCCTAGTACATGGCTGGTAGTGCCATGTCAACTGTAGAATGTGGTTGGTGCAGACCTCCAAATGTAAGGGTGAGGACCACAATCTCACTGTTTGTCACAAGGCCTAGGCCTCAATGCAAATGCAGGAAAGCTGTCTATACTGGGCCAAAAATATCAGTATACCAGATAACGTACTGCAGGGTTCACTCAGAGGAGGGATGCACCACTGTACTGCCATGCAGAGAACATTCCATTCACAACAGATACCATTCCATAACTGAATACCTTACTCCACCATTGGATTTGTTCTATCATCAGTTTGGCAGCATTGGTGGGAAAGTCCACCTTCATTCTTGCACTACAGTTTGTCTTTATTTTCCACAGCAAAGTTCTGTCCTTGCTTGGAAATGGACCCTCCCTGAAAATAGACCCTCTCTTAATCATCAACCACTTGAGAGGCATGCAATTTGGTGCCAAATCAGTAAAACTGGAACCTTCTCAAGGCCCACAAGGCCCACAGTATTGAGAAACACTGCTTCTCAATGGCAGACTAATTATTTTCTCTAAGAGGCAGTCTTTGACTCATTCATGCAGCTGGACACCCTTTACCCTTGTCATGTAGTTGAGCACGAACTGTTCCAAATCTCTTGTCAGAGGTGTCATTCTGCACAACATATGGCTGACTGTAATCATATGCCTTCAACAAAGGACTATTGCATTGTATTGCCTTCTGGTTCTCGAAGGCTTCTGACAATTCGTAATCCCAATCACCTCCTTGGACTGTTTCTAGTAAGTCAGGTGTATTAAGGATACACTTATAGTCCCATAGTTTGCTACAAAGTTCCAGTAGTACAAAGTGAGTCCTAGCAAAGTATGCACTTGGGTTGTGTCATGGTAATTTTCAGATCCAAACCGCACTGGGCTTTCATCAAATGGACAAATCTACTTGTCACCTTCTTATGCCTATGTAAATTACTAAGAATTGCCCCATCTGGTTAGTTTGATAGTCAGTTTCACACTTGTATCCTGACCAACACCTCTTCTAGGTGCGTCAGTTAGTCCTCTCATCAATTGCTAAAGACTGCAATATTGTCAAATACACACAGAAGTCAGTCCTCAAGCCCAGCCAATGTAAACTGCTAGTCCCCAGTGATCAGTGCAAAGCATTCAGCACCTATTTCAACTACTTGTTAGTCAGCTTGGGGGATCAGATGTGCATTCATCCTGGTCACCTCCATATGAACCTGATAATCCATGCAAAAGCATTGCTCTCTCGATCCTTGTAGAGGAACCAAAACCACTGGGCTGGACAATAGATAATGGGAGTGCTCAATCATTATCAGATCCAGCGTTGTGGTGACCTCTGCCTGGATGTACTCTTGGACTCAGTCAGACATCCTACATATCTTTTTCTTCAATGGCAAGCTCTCTCTATGTCATGTGCGCAGATGGGTATCAACCCTAGGGTCAGTGATAAAATGTGGAAAATCATCCAAGAACCTCTCTACACTCCTCATGATGCTTAGAAGGTAGGCAAGGGGATCTTTCATCTCTTCCACCCAGAGCCATCCTTCTCATCTCTGTTAGCATCTCATGGGGTGGCACACTGTTGTCCTCAATCTCCTCTGTCATTTCCAGATTTTAGCTTTGGCCAGTTCAGATGGAACATACTCCTGGGTTCCCATGTGGCACATTGCATACCAGGTACTTCACATCAGAAACCGTCTGCGCTACCTTATATATCCACACAATATAGCCTCTAAATATCAGGGATGAGTTGTCTTCAACACCTCCTCCTGGCCATACTAGTACACAATCAGCATCACTTTCAGGTCATAGCATTCCTTCAACAGCTCTTGGTTGGCGGGACTTTTTTTCCCACCTGAGCCACATTCTTTGTGGGTGACTCATTAGTTCCTGTTCAATATTCTCTAATGAAGGTGAGTGGGCAATGAACTGGATACCCAAAAAGAACTTTAGAGGGACTGAATGCGCAAAAGGAGCTTTAGAGGGACTGAACCTCACTTGTTTCTGTGGAACATACCTACAGGAACATAAGAAACATTGCATGAAAACATCACACTTCCTCCTGAGGCTCTTTGGCAACATGTTCATAATGCTCATAAGGGCCTTCCTAATGTGCTTTATCAACCCATTGAACTATGGCTGGTATGCTGTGGAGAAGTGGTAGGTCCTACAATACACTCATATAAGAGTAATTAAAACGGGTTCCTCTTTCAGAAATCACTGTCTTGGAAAATCCAACTATTATAATGATTGTGAAGTGATCCCTATGAGTGCGCTTATAACTACCTTGACAGTTGCACTCCACCGAGGTACCGCAGAGGGGCTGTGGTCTTACCTCTTGACTTACCCCTCATCCGGCAAGTTGAAAAGATCCTACAAAACCACTTTGTGTCTTGGCACATGCTTAGCCAGTAAAACAAAATGTCCAACCTCTCCTGGATATCTTTAATAATATCAAGTCCACTAGCCTCTTACTAACCCCTTTTTCAGTTTTCACAGTCTCTCTGCTCTCTCAAGTGTAGGGCCTTTTAACTTGGTGGAACTGTTCCCAGGTACGGCTCCAACAGCTAAAAAATCTTGCATCCCTAACAGTGACCCAGACTACAGCACACTTTGCAGTCTGGTTTAGGTGCTTATCTTCTGCTCTGCTGCAGCCTGTACCTCATCAGATTCTGTCCTGATCCATTTAATACCCTTCACTGGTCATTCCAAATATCGGGTGATCACAATCTCCTCCTGAGACGGAAGTGCAGCCTGTGTTCTGGTCATCACAGCTAATGTGATTTCTAGAACTGGGATTCAATTAGATAATCGCCTAAAATACATCTAGCACTCTCTTTCTCCTGCACTCCTACATCAACCCCAGCCATAATGCCATTGACTTCTACTTCATTCCTGGTAAGTAAGATGCCTCATATCAACTTCACTGGCTACCAAGTGTCTGCAAGGGTAAATCTCCTAAGGTTTAAGACACTTCCTTTCAACCTTAGACCTGTAAGCACCTGCATCCCTGGGGGGTAGGAAACCACTGGTCTGCTGTTAGCAGCTTCCACTAAAACCCCCATGATGTTTGGGTAAATGTGCTTCAGGGAATCTTAGCCTCTCCCGCAAATGTTTATAACTACTAGGATGAGTGCCACAGGGTCCTCTCTAGTCCTGTCTTCCAAGATTTACCCCTCCACTGCGCATGGAAGTACAAAACATCTATGAGCTTTCTATGGGCTCATGGTGCCAGCAGGCAATAAACTGGGTGATGTGCATTTTACCAATTTGGAAATCAGCTGCAAGCAAAATTCAGGTTTAAGCTGCCTGTCATTTAGTCTCTACTATCATCCCTGAGATACGAAAACATACAACAAGCACATATTTTTAACACGTACACATTCTAAAGTTTCTACCACTGGGGCGCAGAGCTTACCCACCTGGAGTAGCTGGCTGCAAAATTCAAAAATTGGCATTTGTCATATTTTACCACTTTTCCCCAAAACATGATAGCAAAAAACTGGATGTTGTGTATTTTGGCAATTTGGAAAGCAGCTGCAAGTGAAAGGCCACTCTAGGGTACCTTTCTCTTGAGCGCATATTTCACACCTGTGTTGAATGGAAACATACCACAACAAAATATTTTTAACATGTACATATCTTAAGATTTCAGTTGCTGCTCTCCAGATAGGGATGTGTGAAACGCACAATCTGCTATAGTGTATTTACACTAAATTACACTGTAAATTATTTGAAATTACAAGTAATTACACAAAATGCACCTTGCACAGAAAAAAAATACCTAAGTGATCTGTTTTGGTAAACATTCAACTCAAAAATGTAATTTCAGTTTTAATTTGAGTTGCTTGTGTTCAAACACTGCCATTTGCATTTGCATTTGTACCGTATTTTCCGGCGTATAAGACGACTTTTTAACCCCTTAAAATTTTCTGGAAAGTCGGGGGTCGTCTTATACGCCGGGTACAAAATTTTATGGTATGTTTTCATGCGCTTTTTCATAGCGAGGACTTCACTCGAAGGTGTCAGACCGCTTCACAATAGGAAATAACAAGAAACAACACACCTTATGTTAAAAAATACAGCCACCGGCCCTGGCAACGTCCACACCCAGGCCCCGCGCCATGAATTGTGCAAGTATCGAAAGCGAGCGTTTTTTTGTCATAGCGAGGACTTCACTCGAAGGTGTCAGACCGCTTCACAATAGGAAATAACAAGAAACAACACACCTTATGTTAAAAAATACAGCCACTGGCCCTGGCAACGTCCACACCCAGGCCCCGCACCATGAATTGTGCAAGTATCGAAAGCGAGCGTTTTTTTGTCATAGCGAGGACTTCACTCGAAGGTGTCAGACCGCTTCACAATAGGAAATAACAAGAAACAACACACCTTATGTTAAAAAATACAGCCACCGGCCCTGGCAACGTCCACACCCAGGCCCCGCGCCATGAAGTATCGAAAGCGAGCGTTTTTTTCATAGCAAGGACTTCACTCGAAGGTGTCAAACCGCTTCACAAGCGAGCAAATGGCGCCATGAGTCTTACCTCGACTGCCGCTGTACACGCGCCTCCAACCGCTTGCACATCCCCAGGCAGACGAGGCAGCAGGACGAGGCAGCAGGACGTCCGAAACACGGTATATGGTAATGGGCAGCCAGCGCCGAAGATGGCAGCGCCCGGTGTGTTGACACGTTTGGCACGTTTGGCACGTTTTGGCACGCGCACCTCTCCCCTTGACATGGGCGTGGCATAGAAAGGGGACTGTAGAATGTTCCCGAATGTTACCGAAGGCAGTAGAGCACTTGCCGTGATTGGCTGGTTGTTGCGAAGAGGAAAGGCAGTCTGGTGAGCAGATACCGTATTTGCCGTACCGTACGTGTGGTGTTGAACACAGTCTCTGCACCTGTTCATACTGTACAGCACCAGTACATCCAGTGCAAATGGCTGACAGTTAAGAGCCCGGCAAGGCTCCAGCAGCACATTCCGTGCAAATGGCAGACAGTGGAGAACCCGGCAAGGCTCCAGCAGCACATTCCGTGCAAATGGCAGACAGTGAAGAACCCGGCAAGGCTCCAGCAGCGCATCCAGTGCAAATGGCTGGCAGTCAAGAACTCAGCAAGGCTCCAGCAGTGGCAAGAAGAAGGAAATATGAAGCCAGTTACAAACTTAAAGTTGTGGATTTTGCCACGGAACATAATAACTGTGCTGCTGCTAGACAATATGGAGTGACAGAAAAGATGGTTCGGGCCTGGAGAGCAAATGAGAAAGCATTACGGAGTATGCCAAGGGGCAAGTGTGCACTAAGAAGAGGCACCCCACATTGGCCAGAACTCGAAAAGCATGTAGCAGACATGGTGGCCGAGCATCGGCAAAGCGGGTATGTCGTGACCCGAAATAAAATCCGATTGGTTGCACTTCATTGGGCCAAATCTAATCCAGATCTCAGCCACAGATTTAAGGCCACTGTATCCTGGTGTACCAGATTCTTGGGAAGGCATAATCTGGTATTGCGGCAAAATACAAAAATTGCCCAGAAATTACCTGCGGATCTTGATGCCAAAATGCATAGCTTCCATCGCTACGTTATTAGGCTGCGCAATGAACATGGCTATGCGCTAAGTAGCATCGGAAATATGGATGAAACTCCAATGAATTTCGATATGATTGCCAACAAAACTGTCCATCAAAAAGGCGAAAAGACAATTTTAATAAAAACAACAGGACATGAGAAGTCCAGTTTCACAGTGGTACTTGCATGCACAGCTGATGGTGGCAAACTGAGACCAATGGTTATTTTTAAAAGAAAAACAATGCCGAAACTCAAGTTTCCTGTTGGTTGTTTTGTGCATGTGAATGAGAAAGGATGGATGGATGAAGAAGGGGTAAAGCTATGGCTTGATAATGTATGGAGCAGGCGACCAGGTGGACTTCTACAAAGACGTAGTCTACTGGTGTGGGATATGTTCAGGGCTCATTTAACTCCCAGCACCAAGCAAAGGCTGGCAAGACTAAAAACAGATGCTGCAGTTATACCTGGAGGATTGACATCGTTGGTGCAGCCACTGGATGTGTGTCTAAACAAGCCATTTAAAGATCGCATCCGAGAACAGTGGAATGAGTGGATGGTTAGCGGTGAAAAAACATTCACAAAAGGAGGAAACATGCGTGCTCCACAGTTGGATGTTTTGTGCACCTTTGTTATAAAGGCCTGGAACGACATTGATGCAGAAACTGTAATAAAGTCTTTCAAGAAGTGTGGCATATCAAATTCATTAGATGGTATGGAGGACGACTATTTGTGGGAAGGTGAAGAGGATGCCGAAGAAGAGACCACATCATCTGATACGGAATTGGTACAAGATCCATACGATGACTGCCTTACAGATGTACCACAAGATCTCATTGACTTACTTATGAGATCAGATGACGAAGAGGAGGATTTTGAAGGCTTTTAAAGGGAACGTTGTAAATCCTGTAGAAATCGCTTGGATTTATGGAAAGTTATGGAAAGTTTAATCCACTTGCACTGTTTCATGCACTAATTTATGTTTACCGTACCGTACCGGTATATTCAGAAGTGACAGTTTTTGATATGGTTTTAAATAAAAATATTCTGAGTAAAGCAAGATTGTTTATACAACCAATTTGTTTGCGTTCAGTCTTTGAGTTTGTAAAATAAACGCTTAGGTACCCACTGCCCACTGATAAAGCCTTACTGCTCACCCACAGGGAGGAGGACTAGACTAATACGGTAAGTTCAAAATACCGGTACATTCTCGGAATGGCTATGCAGGACTGCGTTGGACTGCGCTGGAAGTGGGAGGTCGTCTTATACGGCGAGTATAGCACAAAACCTAAATTTTTTCAGGCAAAGTAGGGGGTCGTCTTATACGCCGGGTCGTCTTATACGCCGGAAAATACGGTAGTTTTGTGGTCCGAAAATACCGAAATCGTCTGCTCACATAAAAAAAAACTGACTGAAATGCAGTTTGCATTAAGGAAAATTACTCAAATGGCATATCTTACTTTGAAAACTGTCCCTGAAATTACACACCAACATAATTACCATTTCTCACAAGCCTTGGGCCAAACTGGCCAGATTGGCTGCCTGGGGCAAAGCGCCGAACAATAACTTTTTTCAGATTTTTCTAAAAATCTTCCTAAATCATCGTAGTTTTCTTCAGCCTTCCTCACACAGCAACGTGTCCCTCCAAGGTTGACCCTAAATCTGTGTTACCGTAGGTCTTCATATTATGAGATTATCATGTATTAGTGGGCTTTCCATGGGTGCGAGCAGGGATCTATACTCTAGACTAGATAATGTTTTTGTTGAGAGAGGACGTTCCATGGGGTATGTCTGCAGTATTTTAGTCCAGGATCAGACAGCACCCAGGAGAACCTACCAAGCCCAGACCTTATCTGAAGACTAAAGAAACAAGTGAATCCATTCTGATGTGACTTTCATGATTCCCAATATGTTTTATTATCTATAATCCCCTGCAAAAATCAAAGTATGGACAAAATAATCATAGTTTCTTTCCTTTTCTGGACAGAAAACTCAAGAACGCCTAGAAATTGCAAATATCCGACCATCCAATGTTCCTAGTCTATTTATGACAAAAATGGAACCACACGTGTGGATGGGTCTATTGTATGGGTCAGTGGTAGGCCAAAAGTGTGACTATGTGAAGATCACATTGACTCTACATTGGCTTTTTAATGTCAAGTATTTGGCTTGTTTGTGGCAATTAATAAGGACTCATCCAGGCATGCGATGAACTGTTTATTTTGGTAGAAGTGTGGGAATACGAGTTGTAGGAGTTTTGCTATTCTCAACACATTCCTGAACTTTCCATTGCAGAAATGTGAGGTTTTATTTTAAATGATGCACTTGTGCAGGGCATTCTAGGTAAGAAAAAGTGGTGGAATTCTCACAAGCCAAGCCACTAGGACTCTTGCAGGTGTGTAGTGGTCAGAAATATCTGGGGCTGGTAGTTGTGCCTAGGTGCCAGATGATCCCCTGATGTGTGTTGTTGTAGTCCAGCAAGCCACTGGGTACTGTTTAAAGTCTTCCATAGGCTAAGAAAAAATCCAAACAATGGCCAGGCTCCTCGCCATAGCACAAATGTGTTTGTCTCCATCCCAACAAGGAGCCAGGCGTTTCTGTCTCTTATTTTTTTGCTCATTACTATGAATCTAGTTCCTTTCCTGTCTGAATAGAGACCAGGTCCCTTGGGAATTACTTGGGCCTTCTCTTCTGGTTTGATACCAGTCTGTTTTGAGTTCTCCCATTTTGGTGAAAAGTTGTGCTTCTCGTTCTCCATCTTAATCCCATTAGCTAAAGAAGCACTGGAAGTTCTCGGATGCTTTTCAGTCAAATTGGACAGACACTGACTAAGTGTGACAGATCGGCACTCTCTGAATTACTCTGTCACCATGAGTTGGTTAAACACATGAAAATTAGACATGGGCAGAGTTCATCATAACCCAAAAACTCTGTTGGGCTAAGCAGAGTTCCATAAGGAGCGAGTGCTTTATGTCGCACTGATTTTTAGTGCCGGGTGTTTGTCCCGCGCTATAGGAACAATGTGAATGGCACCACGTGCAGCGCAAGAGGGAGTTGCTTCTTTCTTGTGCTCAAGTAGATGTTCTACTTTAGAGGCAACTTCTAAATGTGAACAGAAGGTTTCTCAATGCAAACACTAGCTACCATTCGCTACCACCCATGTTGAGAAATGTCACCAGGATGTGGTCTGGAGTAAGAAAGAAAAACTCTTCGTGCTTTG
Organism: Lissotriton vulgaris; assembly: GCF_964263255.1. Classification (NCBI taxonomy): domain Eukaryota; kingdom Metazoa; phylum Chordata; class Amphibia; order Caudata; family Salamandridae; genus Lissotriton; species Lissotriton vulgaris. The sequence goes on from NC_141685.1 coordinate 1,822,289,896, forward strand.
AGGAGTGGGAAAAACTCTGCAAACTCTGCAAACTCTGCAGGCAGAGCTTTCAAGCATAGGCCTACAAACAACACATCATGAATCCAGGTCTCAAATGGAACTCTTATTGCTTTAGAAATGGCTGCCCCTTACAAGCAATATCAAACCTCACAAACAATTCCAAAACATCTGTGCTTTCCACATACATATGCAGAGTTGGAGAGCAACTTACCATTCCCAGAATCAAATTTTTCTGCAATTATTTTGAGTTTCACACATTATAACACCATCTTTCGTTCTCTCTCCTTTTCTTTTTTCTGCCTTTCGCTTTCCTTTTCTTGTACCTCTCTGTTAGACCTGGCATCCTTGGCCTGATTTCCCCTTACTTTGGGGCATATTATCATTAGAATTATCACCGCTTTAGCGGCCATTTTAGGCCTGAAATGCGGTGATAATTCTATCACATTATAAACAAGGACACACTAGCGCGTGTATCCTTGATTTATCTCCCGTTTCTGTCACCACTCGCTATGCATCAATAATGAGATGCAAAATAGGCGTGGCTGACAGAAACAACATGGGAAAAATATTGCGAAGGCAGCAAGGAGGGATAGCGATGATAATAATCGCGCTACCTCTGGCCTAATGTCTGCTAAATTCCTGTGTTAGGCATACCTAACATGGGAGGTGGATTATGGGGTTAAGGTCACAGGGCCTTATCACCAAGATCATCGCCGTTTTGGGAGGGACATCGCTGTTTTTAGGCTATGTTTGGCCGTTTGCCCGCTATCGGCGGAATATTTATCACCATAGCGTTGAGCGTTGGTAAAACAGCTCTAACTTGGCGAGATATTCCTGCAATAGCAGGTGATAAAGGAAAGCACGCTAAGCACACTCGGCGATAAATATCGGCAACCCTAGATAATATGCTCCTTTGTGCGCGATCAGCTCCTGTTTTGCAGACTTAATTTTTGCTGGATTTAGGATCATGGGCACTTTACCACATCTAACCAGTGTTAAAGTGCACTGGCTCTGTACTCAAAATATGATAACATTAGCTGATCCACAATTGGCGTATTTAATTGACTTATAAGTCCCTAATAAAGTGCACTATATGTGCCCAGTGCTTGCAAATGAAATGCTACTGGTAGGCCTCCTCACTGATATTGCCACCAACTTCAGTAGTCCTTTAAACATGTCTCAGACCTGCCACTGTGGAGCCTGTGTGAGCGGTTTTAAACTGCCATTTCGACCAAGCACGTTAACCTACTTGACAGGCCCATACCGGCCCTTTATTGAATATGTCACCCCTAAGGCAGGCCCTAGGCAGCCCTGTGGGCATGGTGCAGTGTATTCAAATTCATTTTTTACTACTGCAAAGCCTACCTCTCCCATGGGTTAATATGAGGATTGCCTTAAAACATCTTTTAAGTGTAATTTCCAATTATGAAAAGATAGGGATTTGGACTTTGATGTTTCTAGACTCACAATTTAAAATGGTGAAGTCGGATTTCAAAATTGCAAGTTTGAAAAAGCCACTTTTAGAAAGTTAGCATTTTCTTACTTTAACCATTCTGTGCCTCTGTCCGTCTCCGTAAACACATGTGGGTTGGGTGATAGCTGGACTCTGTGCATTCCCCCTACACAGTCACGCAAAGGGAACTGGGGAGTGACATTTGCATCCTGATGTCCTAACACCAGGCTGATGGGCCTTCTTGAGGTAGGTTGGGATGGAGGAGCTGACACTTGTACCTGAATAGAGCTGTGCCTGTCCCCACACAAAGAGCTGTATACCCCTCTGTGGTGAATCTGGAGTCAGAGCGAGAAATCGAGGAACTTGTCATCTTCAAAGGCCTCTTTGATGTCTCTCCAAATTCGAAAGCACAACTGGGTATAAGTACTGGACCCCTGACTTCACCAAATTCGAACTTTGCTGGAACCAAGAACATTCTGCTAGGAAGAATAGCTGCTGTGCTATAGAAGGGTCTGCCACTCTGCTAACTGCTTTGCTGTGTTGGCCTTTTAACTGCTGATTGCTGTGATGCAGGAGGGACTGCCACAATGCTACCTGATTTGCTGTGTTATCCTGCAGCTTCTTGCTTTGGGAGTGAGAAGGACTGGACTTGCATTCTACACCCATGAACCCATGTTTCTCTAAGGGCTTGCTGGCTTGCCCGCTGTCAGGGCCATCACAGACTTTCCTCAACTCTGCTTCAGCTGCTGGACTCTACCAACTGTGAGTTCTGCCCTGCCAAGAGAAGCCAATCCAGCCCTGGGCATTAAATGTTGGTGCTGCAAATTTTTTTCTGCAATAATTGATGCAGTGATGACTTTGCACTAATTTGAACTGACATAGTGGTCTTCCACGCTGATGCATTGTCGATGCAACAACAACGTGGGTCACGACAGCGAGGCTCGACAACGACGCATTGCCGATCCAAAGACATCACTGCGAGACTTGAAAATGATGCAGCACCTGCATCGTAAGTGGCTCGACGGCGACAAGGGACCCGACTATGTGAATTGGAACCAATGAATCAAGTCCTCGACGCGGACACTTGCTCCATCCAAGGAACTTTTTCAGTGGGCCATGGATGAGTCCTGTAGCCGGCCTGTCCTCTATCGTCTTAGGCATGAAACTTTGGATTCACCCTGGTCTACTGCAACCTCAAGAAGCCCCTAAGCTATTGACTTTAAGCACTATATTGCAGTTTATGATTTAAAAATTCATATCTAGAGTTCTACCTTTTGGAATTTGTAGTTTTGGTCCTATTTTACTCAGATAAATATTCTCTACTCTTCTAAACTGGTGTGGATTCTTTTTGATCAGTTTTCACAATGTTATTGTCATTTAAGTGTTGCACAAATACTTTATACATTGCCTCTTAAGTTAAGTCATAACTGTTCTGTGCCAAGCTACCGGGTTGGGAGCACAGGTTACTCTATACTGTGTATCTGCCTTACCCTGACTAGGATGTAGTACCTACCTGGACAGGGTGCATACCTCTGCCAACTACAGATCCAATTTCTAACACTCTCCTTTCCAATTATTTTCCTCTCTGGCCCATTCCTTCTCTTTCTCCTACCTCCTTCCTCTAGTTCCTAGCAACTAATCCTAACTTCTCCCTCTCAAACTCCATGGCCTTCTCTTCTTCTTCCCTAGTCTTAGCATTTTGTAGGGCTAGCTTCAAGACTTAACCCACCCAAAGGTCGGTGATTCCAGGTGGGATCAAAGGGGGGGGCATGGTGTATCCTGGGAAAATTATGCAATGTAAATTCAAGGATACTGTGGAACGTGTCTAGGGATAACCTGTGCTATGGAACTAATAGAGCCTAACACCACAGGACTCCCTCCCCTGTACTATGGGACTAAGAGAGCCTAACGCCACAGCACTCGCTCCCTGGGATTCTATAATATACTTCACACTTGACAGTTTCTGTAACAGGCCCTTTACAAAACCCACAAGGATCTCCCTATCCTTGTTCTTGAAGCTCTCCAACGTCTTTCTAAACACAGAATCCATAAGTGAAATAAAGACAGGATGTCGAAGCCGATGTCTCTCTCCAATCTCGTCTCTGTCATTTGTTCTTCTGGTAGTGGAATGCTCATACTGAACTTATTGCTCTGTTCTCAGCATTGGAACTGGAATTTAAAGACTGAACCACTGCCATCAATTGTTATTGCATTGTACATAACACATACAAAGTGGAATTTAGTTCAAGAATAATGTTTTGCACTGGACTTTTACCCTTCCAGTACAAAATGTATGCCTGACTCATGCATACAACTTTGAACTATAGTAGAATGGTGTGTGCATGGCGCAACACAGCCTCATTGGGTAACAGCTCTCAGGATTACAGAAATCCTGCTCTCTCCCTTTCACACAATGTAGCACAACAACTTTCGCTGCTGTGCTGCATTGCATAAAATAGTAGTAAATGTGCCTTAAGGTGTCTGACTACTCAGTACAGACTTTTCAAAGCTAAGTGAAATGGATATGCCACTTGACAAAATGTTTGTTCTCTGTTAGAGATATCTAGAAGGTAAGTGATTGGAATCACAAAGTCTTCTGCCGCAGAGGAAGTGGGTCTCATTTGCTGTTTTCCATAAGCAAAGACGGAAAAGATGAGTGAAGATGGATGTGATGTCACCAGGAATATGCTATTTTGAAGGGATGGGGCAGCAGGATGTCTGCTATTGGCCCTATACCGGATTGGGGAGGTGCACTATTAGAAATGGGGGTCTCTCGTTAGCAATGGTTTGCACATTTGTCCAAATAGGGACCCTTGCTTCTAGACAGGGTAATGGGGTTACACTCCTAAAATAACCCCTGCTCACCCCCCTTGGTAGCTTGGCACAAGCAGACAGACTATCTCAGAGGCAGTGTGTAAAGCATTTGTGAACACATACAGTAACAAAGTGAAAACGCTACAAATGGACACCACACCAGTTTAGAAAAATAAATAAACGTTATCTAAATGAAAACAAGGCCAAACAACGAAAATACGCAATACAGCATTAAAAATAAGACTTTGAAATGGTAGAAATAGTTCAGTTCAATGCAAGTTGCGAATGCAACACTTTTCTCAAAAGTACCTTAGATGCGTCACGCAAAACAAACAAATGGCCGCAGGGAAGGTGATGCGTTGGTTTCTTAAACTCATCTGAGGTGATGCGTTGGTTCCTTACTGCAGAGCAGGGGAGGTGATGGGTCGATTTCTTACTGCGTGGGGAGTTGATGCGTCTGTTTCTTACTGTGGTCCCCAACAATGCAACAGTCTTGGCGCTTTGATGTGAAGCTTTGACCTGGTACAATGCGTGACTTCATGCAGCCACACAGCAGGCTTGCGTCGGGATCCGTGCGGTGATCTTGAACTTCGGAGATTGTTGATCCCAATTACGCGCGCAGCGATTTCTCAAGCCGCAGCAGGCGCTGCAACGGTTTTCTTCGGAGATGCATCAGAAAAAAAAGATGCGGATGCAACACACTTCTTTTGCTTCAATTTTCAAGCTCACAGTGACAGACAGTCTCCAGAGGTCCTAAACCGCAGCAGGCCCCTCTTTGCAGGTTGGAATTCCCAGCATGGAAATTCAGGGGAGCTGGTGGTGAGGTATTTGTGTCCCTGAGACTTCAGAACAAGAGGCAAGTTCAGTTTCAAGCCCTTGGAGATCTTCCTCAAGATTACAAAGCAAACAGCAAAGTCCTTTTCTCCTTTCCTTGGCAGCAAGCAGCCACTTCAGTCCAACCCCAGACAGCAAACAGCACAGCAGCAGTATTCCTCCTCAGCTTATAAGGTTCTTCTCCTTGGCAAAGGTTCCTCTTGATTCCCAGAAGTGATCTAAAAGTCGGGGTCTGGGCACCTCTTTTTATACCCAAAAACCCTTTGTTCCCTGAAGGCAGAGAGTGCCTGTACCCAGCCAAAACCATTTCAGTGGGGCCCTTACAAGTGAACAACAACCTATATTGTCAATATGAGCCCTGGCTCCAGAAACACCACAGGGGGGCGGAGCCATGATTGTGGAAGGCAGGCACAGCCCTATTCAGGTGCAGGTGTTAATCTTCCCACTACTCCAAATGCAGACCAGGCCTATTCAGCCCAGCCCTTATTCATCAGCCTTCTGGAGCCGCTGCACCTCTCCAGCCCCTGTCATCCAAAATCCAGACATGCAATACACAAACCTAGCAGAGGCACACTGGATGGTCAGGCAAGCAAATACCTGCTTTCTAAAAGTGGTGTTTTCAAACATAGAATGTAAAAATCACCCTCACTAAAAGATGCATTTTAACATTCTGAGTTCAGGTATACTAAACTTTATTTTTCTACCTTGTTCCCAGGGCCAGTTATGTTTATAAGATGTTATAAACAAACTCCCCATTCTGTCCTATAGGACCAGGTAGCCTTGCAATAGTGCAAAACGAAATTGGCAGTATTTCACTATCAGGACATGCCACACACATCAGGGCATGTCATACCTTTCACATACAATGCACTCTGCCCACAGGGGTACCTTGGTCCTACCTTAGGGGTCACTAATATGTAGAAAAGGTAATATTGAGGGATTGGCAAGTGTGTGCACTTGCCAAGTCGACATGGCAGTCCCAGACTGCACACAGGCTCTGCAATGGCAGGCCAAGCTACCTTTCACAGGCTGCTTCTGTGGGTGGCACAATCAGTGCTGCAGCCCACTAGCAAAATTTGATATACAGGCCCTGGGAACACACAATGCACTATACTAGGGTCTGACAAGTAAATCAAATATGGCAATCATGGAATCAGCAATCCATAAATACAATTTACACAGACAGCATATGCATTTTAGCACTGATCAGTAGAGGGAAAGTGCCCAGAGTCATAAAATTAACAAAAAAGGGTCAGAAACAATACAGGAGGAAGGCAAACATTTCTGTGATGACCCTGCAAAAAGGGCCAAGTTCAACATGCACGTTTAGATGAATAGTCTACTTTGGATATGCTGGTAGCATAGGAGGCAGGTTTGTGTGTTTGTGTATGAGGGGAATAAAGCCAGGTTTGAGAGATGCTTGGAAGGGAGGTGGAGTATAATTCTAGATAAGGGGTGACAAATCCTCAGGTATGAGCTTTTATGGTGGGTGTGGTGGTAGAATGCCAGATATGATAGGTGTATGCAAGTTGTGGATAATTGTTTGATACAGGATGCCATATTTGTGTGTTTGGGGGTGGGTATTAAGCCATGTATAGAGATTCTTTGGGGTGGTGCCAGGAGCAGGATACCAGGCATAGAATATGAGTGGGATTTGGCAGGTTGATTAGAATGCAGTTTTTTTCCATTGGTTTGTTCACAAACTCCAAGCATTAATTTCCACAGCATCAGGTTCAAAGATGTGCTGCTGGCAACAGAATAAGACACCTACCTCAAGAAGAACAATATTGTAACTCAATGAATCACTGCAGAGCAACTGATCAGACTTACATGTGAGAGCTGAAGCAAAGTTTTAGGAAGATGTACCATTATCACAGTAATTCTACTTCCTATTGCCCATACAATGGTGTAAGCTGAGGAAACTGTACATCATGGTGATACTCCGGCTATGTTCAGAACTTTTAGGGGTAGACCCTGTTTGAAACCAGTGTACATAGGTCCTCAATATGTTACAGGCTAAAGAGCTTCACTTATGGTCTTAGTTAATTTTGATGTCTAAGCGGTAGTAATATATTTCCACATACTGACTGCAGTAGCATTTAACTGCTGGAAACATTGGTAGGCATTAACGGTATGTCTGTGGTAACACCTTTTAGGGATTTCCACAACTGTTTCGAAAAAATGACTGGCAGGTTGCAAATGGGCCCCTAAACATACTTGGGGAAGGGGCACAGGAGTGGTCAGCTTGTCTTTGTTTGGGTTTGTTCACCAAACCAGTGTCCGCACCTCACTCTCTGCTTTTTTTCACTCTTCCGCAGGGAGTATGCAGTGAGGATAAAAAGGCCTTTTTCGGTTTCCTATGATCCCTACACCTCGAGTATCCAGGTCCTTGATTCACCCCGGGCGATCAAAGGGGCTCTTCATCAAATGAAAGAACACCTAATAAGTCTCTGCGATGCCTTAGGGAGCTATCCTGAATGTAATGGAAACACGTGACTCAAACCAACGTTATGTTGAATCAGTAGCTCAATGTCAGTAACAATGTCATTGTAGAAACTTATTTTCACAAGGGAATGGAGAAGCGTGGCGTTAAGCAAACATTACTAACGCCACGCTCCGCCATTCTGAAAATGCAGGATTGTAAGAATGAGGTGCAGCCGTGCGCTTCTCCTAGCACTGGTGCTAAATCTAGTTGCCTAGCACCAACACAGACACCATTGCTCAATAGTGATTAATGATTGTTTATGTCCAAGAGGTGTCCCTTCATACACATATACAATCCAGAACGGCGAATTGTAACTTCCATGTGTGCAGCATTGTAACGCACACATAGAAGTTGCACTTCGTCATTTTTTAAATGATTGTTTATGTGCAGCAAGGGACACCTTCCTGCACATGAACAATCATTCATGGCGATTTGCTGTTTTCCCTGGTCTTAAATGTTGGTGCTGCCTCCTATTTACTCCACCCTTGTAAAGAGGGGACAGCGGCAAAATCAATTGGTGTTGCAGCAGTACGCCCACCCCAACACACATTGCACGCCCTTGCAATGCTAAGTGTAGCAGGAAAGAGGGCCTTATTTACAAGACAGCTTTAAGCCACGTTAAGTGGCTTAATGCTTGGTTGTAAATAAGGTGAGGGTTTTATCATAAAAGTGATGTTCCTGTGGCGATAGGGACTTGTAAATATGTCCCTCTGTTCCTCTATGAGGTCTGCCTGTGCTTGCATTTCTGTATAGCGTTATTGTGTGCTTAGCCTGTATACCCTCTCCATGTCCTGTAGCCTTTGATCTAGTGGCAGGCGAGGGTCGGTCTGCATGGGAGGTCGACCTGGTGGATTTACATGCTTACCTATCACACAATTTACTCAATGATTCAGCTTCAATTGTAGTGTTTCACTGTAAACGTATTTAGTTTGTATTTATGAAGAATATTATGTTGATTCTATTTTTTTCTTTCCTGACAAAATATGTTTAATTTGTCCCTCGATATTTGTGTTAAACTAACCAGTATGGTTTTACAAAATTGCGTAGAACATTGTATTTGAGAGGTGAATTCGAAGTTGAGTAGAGGTATCCTGAAAACACAATCACAAGAGATCCACTAAAGAATGCTGCTGTTCAGTAACATACTCAGTATCTGTAATTAATTGTGATAGTTTTCTTGGAATAGGCGCATACTCATCAGAACTGTCATGCCATGTGATAGTCTTAGGTTAAAAAATAACAAATGTTGAGATAAGGTTCGAAAATAAAATGTGCAGCCAATTAGTTGATTTGTGGTCTGAGTTTTTATCCTAAAATCTCTTGTGGCCATCATCACTGATGTGTGTGAAGGGAAGGAGGAAATCCTCACGCATCCCCCCAGCAACTACTTTATGTTCTCATCTTGGAGAAGATGGTGCATGTGATATGTTCTGAAAAAAATATATATATATATCTATATATATATCTATATATATCTATATATATATATATATATATATATATATATATATATATATATATATATATATATATATATATATATATATATATATATATATATATATATATAGTCACCAGTCGCCAGTAGGTAGTTATAGTTAGGACCTATTTTCCAGAGGAAATCTGCAACATTCTATTTGGAATAACTTTGGCGCCGGTTGATGAATCTTCGCGAAATTTTTAAAACTAATTATCAGCTCCGGACCGGTCCTATCCTAGAAGTCTCAGGATGATTCGTGTAGCGGGGGCCGAGAAAACAGGGGGGTCCCAAAACGTGTTTTCCCCATGCAATTTTCCATAGGACCTTTTGACGCAGCTACAGCCCGAACTGCTGAACGGATTTACACCAAATTTGGCAAAGAGGTAGTCCTCAGTTCAGACTCGTGCCTTTTGCTTAAATGGTGTAAATCCGTTCAGTAGTTCCTGAGAAAATGACATTTAAAAGTAATGATATATCTTCGGCCGCTCAGGATCCGTGCATCCTAAGTGCACCATGCCGTGCACGAGCTGTATTATAATTGGCTGCCAACACTCCAAATCAGTAAGTGTTGGCAGCCATCTTGTGCCTTGGTAGACCGAGGCACCAGAAACCTAAGAAACAAACATGTAAAACATGAAAAGGGGGCAGGGTAGAAACACCCTGATCCCCTAGGCCTGTTCAGGGGGTCCGACAAGGACCCCCAAGGCCCCCAAAAATATTTTTGTTTTTAAAAAAATCGGCATCCTGCCGATCCAAAAAAAAACCAAAGTGCGGGCTAAAAAAATAGATCAATTTATTCTGAGGAAAACGCGTTCATTCGTCTACTTCAAAAGCACTGCCTACATGTTAATTCATCATGTCAGCCATGCTAGAATAATTATGTTATGGATGTATGACGTTACAACGCATACTTTTACAACGCCTACCTTTACAACGCGGTTTTTACCACGCATACCATTACAACGCATAATGCTTTTAGGCGCTGGATAGTGAATAGTTTAATTTACTATTCCAACTCCAGTCCCTGTGGATAGTAGGGAAGGTTATTGGATAGTAAATTAACCTATTCCCTATCCTAGAGCGCCCCCCAGCGCAATGCGTTGTAATAGTTTGCGTGGTAAAAGTTGCGTTGTAATGGTAGGTGGTTGTAAAAGTTGCGTTGTAACGGTTGTATACCTTATGTTATAGCAGCAACAGTGGGCGGTGGGGAGGTTCGCTAGAACATTTCAAACCGAGCACGAAGAAGGCGCACTTTGACGCTCCCTCAGCATCAACGTGTCTGCTGTGAACTCTAATAAGGCTCGGGCTGCTCTTCCCTGCCTGCTCTGCGTGCGCTAGATGCAGTCTGTTAACAGGCGCTCGGCTGATCGATAGCGCATGGCCGTTTATGGAGTCTTGCGGCCCGCCCTCTCGCCGCACTGGTGCCTTCTCCACCTCTACTCTTTACCTGCACCGAGCACTGAGGTGCAGCCTCAGCACTACTTCTAAGGCCCAGCACTCCTTATGTACCTGTAACGTGCAGAAAAGCCTTCACCTAGGTCCCAGCGTTCACCTCTTCTCCCTGTACTGAGACTTTGCTACATATGCTCTCCCTATACCGAGTGTTGCAGCATGGCCATCCCATAACTCTTCTTTCCGTACCTTTCTCGCAAATGACTCCTCTGCCTGTACCGAGTGCTGCAGGATGGCCTAAACAAGGCACATCCTCTATCTGGACCTACCCTGTACATGACTCCTCTGCCTGTGCCCCGTGCTGCAGCACGGCCTAAACAAGGCACATCCTCTATCTGGACACACCCTGTACATGACTCCTCTGCCTGTGCCACGCGCTGCCTGCCCTGTACATGACTCCTCTGCCTGTGCCGCGTGCTGTAGCACCGTCTTTACATGACACCTCTTCTATCCGTACCTTCTCTGCCCCCCGGCCTGTTCCCAGTAAAATCAGCAGGCCCTTTAAGTGATACCTCTTCTATCCATACTTACCCTGTATATGACTCATCTGCCTGTACTGAGAGCTGCAGCACCGTCTTTACAAGATACCTCTTCTATCCGTACCTGCCTGTTCCGAGTGCTGCATCTGTCCCTCAAAGTATTCATCATATCATTGTACTGAACATTTACCTCTCCTCCTGTCATCTATCGATATCAAGTTCCTCAGCGCGGCCTCTACATGGTACAGCTTCCACCTGTGTTGAGTACAACAAATGCATCTTTACACTTCGCGTTATTTACGTAGTGCTGGAGCGTGACATTTATTCTATACCTCTTCTAACTGTACTAGGTAATAGTGTGAGTATTTATCAACCTCCTCTACCTGTGAGCAGTGCAACGTGGCCTCTGCGTGTTACATGCTCCCCCTTACCTGAGTGCTACAATGCGGCCTTCCCAGTGTTTACTCAGTTGACACGGATGCTGCAGCTTGGCTTTTACACCACGCTTTCGGTACTGGAGATGTAGCTCGTATTTATTCACGTCATCTGGCTCCTTTGAGTGATGCAACATGGTGTCTGCCTATACGCACTACTGCAAAAAGGCCTTTACACCTTTATATTACACCTACTATACCGCCTCTTAGTGCCAACTCGTGTCTTCCTCGTCACACTTGTTCTGCCAGTACTGTGTGCAATACTGTAACTTGTGCATCGTATCTCCTCCCCCAGTACAGCATGTTATACTGTGGCCTTAACTAGGGCTTTAAGTGGGATGAAAAACTGGAGGGTCTCTCAAAGGGGCCTGGCTAATGCAAGTAAGAGTGTGGCTTAAAAACCTCCAGGCTAAAAATCTGCTCAGCATAGTGCAACGTCCCCGTCCGACTGGTATTTTGCTGCTTCTGTCATTGCATCCAGATATATAATACACCAAGTGACATTACACCTACAACAAGCCAGGAGTATTGACTTTGTCAATGGTTGTTATTTGCATACGATAAATAAGCAACAACTACAGCTTCATTGCATATAACATTGAAAGTGCTTCAGTTCTGACTTAATGAATATAATGAAACATCATACCATCTGTACCTGTAGTGCCTGCTATTCTGTGGCCTCCACATGAGACGTCACCTACCAGTACTGCATGCTGTACTGTGGCCTTCACATCTTACCTTCTGTATATGTAGTGCGTGCTATAATGTAGTCTTCATTTCATGCCTCCACAACCAGTAGTGCGTGCTGTTCTCCAGATCATACGTCACCTGCTAGTACTGCATGCCGTACTGCGGCCCGCACAGCATTCCTCGCCTACTATCATATCTCCTCTGCCTGTCTTGCATGCTCCACTGTGGCCTTCACATCATACGTCACCTACTAGTATTGCATGCTGTACTGCGGCCTCCACACCAAAGGTCACCTACCAGTACTGCATGCTACACTGAGATCCTCACAGTATAACGCCTTCCCCAGCACTGCATGATATAATACAGCCGTCTTATCATACTTTACCTGCCAGCACTGCATGCTATACTCTGTGTGCCACAACATGGTCTTTTCAGTACCATCAGTCAAACAAAAGGTGCCTTGACGATGCTTGCACACAGTCTAACCCCTGGCAATGGCTCTGGGTAGCATTCCAAGCTGTTGTTTTACAACATCACACCACGTCCCACTCGATAGACGCGTCCCTGCCTGCGTTGAGTCCTATCGAGAGGCCTTTTTCATGACGAGGCCTCTTTTGCTTGTTCTGAGAGACACAGCACGCCCTTTCCATGATAGTGCATGTGCCTGTCCTGGGTGTGAGAGCACGGCCTTCGCAGAGGGCACGCCCAAATCTCACGGCGGACGCCCTATGCTTACTCGGAGATGACTGGATGGGGCTGTAAAGGCTCTCGTGTGTTAGCTGCGGCCTCCTCCGAAAGCTTGAAATGCATCTGGGTGCCCGGGCTCCTTACTTAAGCCCCCCCACAGGGTGTTTGCTGTCGAGCTGCTGGCACCACGCGGAGGCACACAGAGCTGCTCTCCTTGACCAGGGACATTTTAAGGATTTTGGGGGCCCTGGGCCAAACGTATTTTGGGACCCTGACCCAAATGTATTTTGTTGGACCTGGCCCAAATGTATTTTGGGGGCCCCTCTTGTGAACAGTTTTGAATTAATTATTACATTTTAGCTCTTTCATGCAGTCTTTGGCCAGATCACTAACAGGCACACTTCTCCATATTCTAAATGTGATTAAATCAAATATTCAGGGATAGTGATATGTGTTTTCAATATTGTAACACATCAGCAGTTCACTAATATTGTTGCAAATAATCTCTGTGACACTCTCTCATTTCTTATATGTGAGGTCCTGTTTTGATGTAAAATAAAGCTTTTTGTATGGCTTTTGCATGAAACATAAGCACAACATTTCTCCATGTCTGTAATAGACTCTCACATATCACCCACAATAAAAATAAATTAAAGGAAACATGGTATTTAAAAAAATCAGTTTAAGAATTAGTAAACGTCATTAGGGAAAGACTCTCTGCAGAACAGAGCTGGATCTATCAGGGGCCCCCTGAAAGACTGGGGCCCTGGGTCAGAGCCCACTTTGCCCATGCCTTAAAACGTCTCTGCCCTTGACTCTGTAATTTGCCATGGACTGGGGATAGCACGTTACTTCTACAAGCTGGATGTTCCTTATGTATACTAATCAGTCACTGCAACACCAGGTCTGGCCACACCGTCCCTCGGAATGGTTGTTAAAACATCTGGCACTACACCGAACATCACTGTGCGATTAACTACTGAGAAACTTCCCACACTATGTAGAGACTGCCCCATATCCATGCCGTTGCACTTACCACACCCACTGCTTTTCCCATTTTGCCCAGTCCACTGGCACCAAATGAGGCGTGTAGAGGAGCCCCGGGCCCTCCTTTGTACCGAGCAGTACAGAATGGCAGCCCAACGGGGTCAATTTCTGTCACCTCCAAACCTCAGCCATCGAATTTTGATAGACCAAAGGCCTGCAGCCGCTCCAACAGTATAAACATGTCACGGTGACCACGGTGTGCCAAGAAGCATAGCGCAGCTTGTGTTTACAGCTGAGGGTTGGGAAAAAATCCCTACTCTATATGTGACATTTCCAAGAAGGCTGGACCTGGCCTTTGACAATGGTCAACTGCTGTCGGTTCGACTGCAAGAACCGCTCAGAGAGGCCACACAGTGCCTTCTACGTTTTATTGATCTCAAAGGCCAGAGCCAAAATATTAGGAAAAGAAGGGGGCCACACAGCCCCCCTTCTTAAATCTAAAAAAGAAGAAAAAGACCGGCATTGCGCCGGAGGCCACAACCCCTACCAGCATCACTCTGAAAACGCGCCCCCTGGCGCGTTTGCATAGGGGGAAAGAATTCCCCTTCACTTATTGGAGGTACCTAGTGGGCTACTTTGATCTTGGAGATCCTTAGGATTGAAGGGGACTCAATCTTTCAACTTAGAATGGCCACAGGGCGCGTTTACACAGTGGTGAAGGGAGGGGATGGGCCTGAGATAATGTGTGCAAACACGCCCTGTGGCGTGTTTTAGGTTGGAGAATTAATTCCACTTCAATCATAAGGCACCATGGGGGCCAACTAGCCCACCAGGTGCTTCCAGTAAGCACCACTGCACTGCGTTGCATAGAGGTGGTGCAGGCCGTGCCCCTTTTTACATCTCTCTGTTACGCAGCTCTGTGGCGCTTACTGGATGTACCTAGTGGGCTAGTTGGAGTCTAGGGACCCTCAGGATTGAAGGGGAATTATTTCCACAACTTAAAACGTGCTGGAGGGCGTGTTTGCACAGTGGTGAAGGGAGGGGATGGTATAGGAAAGTGGCTCTATATATACTGGACCGAAGTGAAATCAGCTGAACTATGAATTCTAATTTACTCACCTGTTATCAGGAGAGACCTCAGTGCTGCATCTTTGAGCCCAGTACTGATCCTGAAAAGAACGGGTGCTTTTCAAAAAATGTTGTTTCTTTTTTCTCTCAGTTTTTACCATCTGCATCCCCTCTATTAAAGCGATACAAGGTTTTCCTCCTCTTTCTTCAATTAGTCAAACAAGTATTTGCTATCACAGGGTGAAAGCCATGCACCAGCTATCTAATACACAAATGTCCCGCAAATGCACACACCAGAACATTGCATGCCCTGTGCCTGACATGTCGCCCTCCCTAGGACCATGATGCATTTGTTAGTATAAACGCATACTAACACTACTTACACACGTGTAGTACAGCGACCAGAATGTAGTGAAGAAACAGAGGAAGTGCAAAATATAAATCCTACCAGAAGTCGGATGGCAGTTCAATGAGCTGACAACCCTGGCATGAGTAGAAACAGCTACATGAAGAAAACGGGTCTTCAGCACATCGCAAGCAATTTTGAAATATTGCAGAGTGGGGCTTTCTTTTTACCTTCTCCCGCTCGTTGTCAAATAATATGGAGTGGAGAGGCAGACAGCAGTGGATCCAATAAGTAGATTTACTACAAGAAAACAAGACACCTGTAACAACCACCAACAGGAGCAGACTGCAAGGCAACCGTCTTCTCCAGCACCGTGTACAAACTTCACAAGGTTCCCCTCATGACAGCCCTACATTCTAACATTACATACTTAGATTCTAGTAGAATTACATACTAACATTCTACTATGACTTACATTGGAATATTACACAGAGCAAATGACTTTACAGCAATGAGCTCATGGTTTCATCCACGAGTCTTGAGAACGGTAGGGGTAAGTGTTTCACTTCCCACTCCCTATATTGTATGAACGTAAACCAACACTTCTTCAACAGGTATGCTACAGCGCCCAGAGCACATCACTTTACAGCAATGAGCTCACAATTTAGGCTCACGTTTTTATCCCAGAGTCTTCACACCAGTAGGGGTGAGTAGCTTGCTTTCCACTCCCTATATATTATAAAGGCATATTAACACTACTTACACACTTATACTACAGCGCCCAGAGCCCATCACTTTACAGCAATCAGCTCGGTTTGATCCCCCGAGTTTTCACACTGGTAGGAGTGAGTACACTTCCAGTATAGTATAAACGCACAGTACCGGTCAGTAGTTCGCTTCCCACTCCCTGTATGGTATAAACACCTTGCTAACACTACTTACACACATATACTACAGCGTCCAGAACCCATCCTTTTACAGTAATCACCTCGATTTCATCCCCAAGTCTTCACACCGGGAGGCGTAACTACCTGGCTTCCCGCTTCCGGTATAGTATCAACACACAGTAGCGGTCAGTAGTTCGCTTCCCACTCCCTGTATGGTATAAACATCAACCAAAACTACTTGCACACGTATGCTTCAAACACCAGACCACATCACTTTACAGCAATGACCTCACGGATTAGACTCTCGGTTTCATACCCAAGTGCAGCTCCTTATCATATCAGCACCATGCCACTCTGCAATTTCAGACCGGTAACAGTGATAACTACCTACTGGCGACTGCCAGTAGTTAATAAAGAACAAATTAGAATAGTTCCTTGATTCTTATAGCTTTCAAAACTTCTCTCTATCACTGTTTTTCAAATTTTCCATATAAACACATTTATTAATATTCAAGTACACATAGAAGTCAGAAATGCAACGTATTCTATCAATACACTTTCTAAAACATTCTACAATACATGGAGGTTAAAAGTTCACACATTTTTTTAAACCTAACAATATTTTTTTCCAGCATTTTCTCAAACATTTAACGGCACGTGCAGGTTAAAAGTTCACAATTGTTTTAAGTTCGAACAGTGCCTTCCAAATGCAAGTAGCAGGTGTGGTTGAGTTGAGCACATTTTATCCTATAATATGTACTCCACGTGCAAACTGCTTTTTCCTAACCAATCACAAAGATGCTTTTCCACAAAACGAATGTGCACCCTACTTTTAAAAAGCAATGCTTTTCATCTCCCAATCAGGTACCGTTTTGTATGCGGAAAGAAACTAGTTCCCTATCTTTAAACATATCTCTTATTCTATGAAGGAACTGCATGAGCTACAGACATCTTTCCATACCTTCTAGCCATATCTTCAAAATGCTAGTGTGGATTGTAGGACATAGCTATGTTTTCTGGTGCAAGAGGTATGCAGAACAGAGATGTATTGACTTAGACCTAGTTTTACAAAATGTGGACATTAAATGGTTTGGACAGAGAGGATTGAAGTGGCACCAATTGTTGCCTTTGGTTAAAACCTGTTTGCATCTACAACACCCTGACCTCATGATTGTGCACTGTGGTGGAAACGGCCTATGCACATTGAGTGGGGTAGGTTTGGAAATGCTTATGAAGGTCACCTTTGGACAATTGATGTAACTTTTGCCTTAAACTGTCTTTGTATATTCCAATATATGCCAAAGACAGAAGTGGAAATGGTCCAAACAACTTTGTCCTCAGATTGAAAAATCTTGAAAGAAAGTCAACAAAGCTGTGTCTGCATACCTCAGAGACCACAAAATGAGTTCCATCTACCTCAACATACGTTTTAATATGGCGGATATATACAGAAGTGATGGAGTACACTTCACAGATCAGGGAAACTGAGTTTTCTTCAATAACTTGAAGCTGTGCATCCACACTTATATGTAGCTCAAACTAATGAACACAAGGGCTCTTTTTAGAGCCACTCTATAATTTACAAATTAAGCCCGCTATTTTAGGCCCAGATAACGGCAACTCCTGGACCCTCGCCATAATTTATTCTCCACACAGCTGTGGCGCAGCGGCCAGACCATCTCACTTTGCAGCACAAACCTCTCACTTTGTTCCCCGGCTCTACTCACCCATAAGTGTGAGTAGTTGGCACTTTACAAATTTAGGGGCCCATTAGGATGGCGGGCGGATTGCCTCCGCCAGGGTAGCGGTGGCCATCGCCACCCTGGCGGAGGCAATCCGCCCGCCATCCTTCCCTGCATTCCCCCCGCCATATTACGATGGCGGAGGGGACCGCAGCGGTCGGAAAGACCATCCGCCTATTTTTCACCCCGGTCGTATAGCGGCCGGGGCGGAAAAGGGATAACATGGTGGCGGTGTCTATCAGACACCGCCAGCCATATTAGAATAGGCATTTCTCAATGCCTTTCCGTGGCGGCAATGCCGCCACGGAAAGGCATGCGGTGTTCACTCTGGGGGGCCCCTGTGGGCCCCCAGAGTGACGGGCAAAGGGGGGTGGCACACGGGGGGTACCTGTGGTACCCCCCTGCATTTGCATAATCGCAGCGGCAGGCACCGCGCGGTGCCTGCCGCTTCGAGTATGCAAATGCGTGCTTTTGTTTTTAACATTGTGGCGGGCAGTGCAGTGAGCACCGCCCGCCACAATGTTACTTTTAGGAATGCGCCCGCCACAGTGGCGGGCGCATCCTAATGCCAATGTCGGGACCCCCGCCCTTTAGGCGGGCGGTCCCGATCTCCGTTAGGGTGGCGGGCGGACTGTTTCCGCCCGCCATCCTAATGGACCCCATAGTATTGATTTACCTTTGCACTCCCTATACAACACCACCTAAGCACCATATACAAGTTGAACACGTGTGGCACAGCACCCAGAGCACCTGACTTCACAGCATACCACACACAGTTTAGGCTCACGGTTTTCATCCCCGACTCCAGCAGCAGCTCAATTTACCAGCATGACACTCTAGGCAATACCTCACTTAATTTCCATACCCCGCACTTTCAGACCGGTAGGGGTCAGTAGTTCAGCGACTTTACCCTGAGTCCGTCAGCATCTCAGCTTACGCCCCCAGCGCCAGCAGACCTGTAGGAGTGAGTAGTTAGCACTTCACAAATACCAAATTGATTTGATATGCGCAAATTTACCTTCGCACTCGCTCTATAATGCCCCCTAAGCACCATACACAAGCTACAATGTTCGAAACAAAAGTTCATCAAAGTAGCTATAACTACATGCTGACACTACTTGCACAGATATGGCACAGCGGTCAGAGCACATGACTTCACAGCATATGACACATAGTTTAGGCTCACGCTTTAATCCCCGAGTCTGGTAGCAGCTCAGCTTAGAAGCATGAGACTCTCTAGACAATACCTCACATATTTTCCGTACTCCAGGAGTTTCAGACCAGTACAGGTCAGTAGTTTGTCGTAGTAGTTATAAATACATGCTGACACTACTTCCACAACTGTAGTGCAGCAGCCATGGCACATGACTTCACAGCATAAGACACACAATTCGGGCTCATGCTTTAATCCCCGAGTCCTGCACCAGTTCACCTTACCAGCATCAGACTCTCGGCAATACTTCACTTAATTTCCATAGCCCAGCATTTTCACACCAGTAGGGGTGAATACTTCGCTTCGCACCCCTCTATAGCACACCCTAAACAACCCACAGAGGTTACAGTGCTCCTACCCTTCTCTTTCCCACTTTTTTCACCCTTTTATCCCCTTACTCGCTTCAACGGAAACACAAAATGGTGGTAAACACTTCCTAGTTTCAACTGCTCACACCGCTTGCAGCCAATCAGCAGCAAGCTCATGTTCGTAACACCTCAGCTGGCAGAATTCCCAAATATCGATTTTTTAAAAATTTGTTTTTATTGGTTTTACAAAACAATGAGTCAGACATCGTACATCAATGTACAAGTACATATTGACATGAGATAAAGCATGACCTAGGTATCAACAACACAGAATCACAGAATACTACTCTGTGGTAATATTAAACATCCAAAAAAGTCTTCCAATGGCAAAATGCAAGGATCTAGTACCCGTAAAGGAAGTTTTGTTTTTTTGTGGGAAAACGGCATGTAGATACTGGTCATTTTCAGTAACCCAGTGTGTACCAGAATGTGTGGCAAGGCGAGTGGCCATTGTAAAAGCCTACAGGATATGCTACAAGTAAAAAGCATCTGAACAAGAAAGAAAGTAAAACAAAAATAATACAACAATCATCCCACCAACCCTCCCTCCCCGCATGCTTGGCCTCTATCAGCCAACAATAGTGTTTGCATATCACCCACTAACAGAAGTTTGTGTCTTACGGCATCAAAGGCAGTCCGGATGGAACAATATAGTTCTACCACAGCACACAGACAACACAAGGAGCCCAAGTGTCCCATACTCTCAGATCAGACCCCCCTGTGACAGACCCAGCACATCCTAATAGGACAAAATATCTATCGCTACATACTCCTCCAGCATTGCATACCAGCTCAGTGAAATCTGTGTTCTCCATAGGCCCCTAAATTCTTCCCTTTTCAATTCAGACCCTTCTGCTCCACCCCATTTCAACATTTCGGTGTGCCATTCCAGTAAGGACGGGGCTCTAGTGGCTTTCCATTGTGTGTTTATGGCTCTTTTGGCCAAAAGGAGCACTAGGTTTGCAAAACGTGGGGCAGGGTTGCCCTTCCTTTCACGGGGTCCAAGACCTAGTATACAGTATTCCAAAGTGTCATTCTGGCCTGCAGGGCCACTGCTGTCAATATCTTGCACACTGTCGCCCAGTAATGTCCCAGTCTGGGGAAAGCCTACACCATGAGTATCAATCCCACGTCGGGAGCGTAGCATCGCGGGCAGTCACCATCCTCCCCCTGAAACATAGCGCTCAACCTGAGTGGAGTTAAATATGCCCTGTGTAGTAACATCAGCTGAATAAATGTAAACTTTGGCTTGCGGGAGACCTTCTTGGGGAACCTCAATATATTGTTCCATTCTTTGGCTGTGAATGTATGACCCCTGTCCCCCTCCCACTTGTCGCGTAGTGGCTGTAACAAAGTCGCTCTCTCAACTCGAATCTCATGAGTGAGCCACTTAGTCAGACAAGCCCCGTTACCCATTAGGTATCGCATGGTAAGCAGTTTGTTCGCTGGTGGTTCATTGTCCTCGGCGACCATGTGATGCGTTTACATCTGGAAATATGTGCATGCAATAGGAACAACGCTTTCGGGGCACCATGGACACGCACAAATGTGTCATGCAAAGAAATGCAGTGTAGTAATGAATGCCTGAGTCCATGTCTTTAGCGCACGACCAGAAAGTACCCCAGAACGTGTGGGAATGCCCAACAGCGGGATGGTGGGGGCATACGGTGTCCTCCCTCCAGTGTATCTGACAGCACTCCACCAGTAAGTGATAGCTAATTTCAGTAAGTGAGGCAGCGACGTCAACAGGGGGGCTTGTGGTAATAAGAGCCTGTGGATAATTCCCTTATCCCTGTCTCGCGACGACATGTCTAGCTCATGCACATTGCGACCAGCAAGCCCATATGCCAGCCATTGCAACTGGCTGGCATAGCATAGCGTGAGTAGGTCTGGTACCCCCAAACTGCCCTGTTTCGTGTGAAGTTGCAGATTCAGCATACTAATAAGTCTACATCCTGCATCCCATATTAGCTCCGTCACCAATGAGTTCAGCAGGCTAAAGGACCTTATGGGGACAAGTATCGGCAGGTTGGTGAAGAAACAAAGGAGCCTCGGCAGGAGTACCATTTTTGTGATGGCTACCCTGCCCACCACCGACAGGGGCAGTGAAACCCAGAATTGCACCTGGGATTTAAGAGGGGCAACCGCACGCCCCAGGTTGCCATCCAGACGGTCAGATGTAGTGCGATAAATATGTATTCCGAGATATATAAGGTGTCAGGTGCTATGTGAAAGATCCAGGGACCGAACCGGAAAACATTGTTCCTGTCAGCGCTATCAAAGAAATAGGCATATAACTTGGCAGCATTGACAGCCAGGCCAGAGGGACCCTGAAACGAATCAAAAATGGCAGGCATAGGATGAGTGTCAACACCCATATCCTTGATATAAAGTATAAGATCATCTGCATATGCCGAAACAGTGTGGAGTGCACGACCACGCGCTATACCCCAACAGCCTGCAAAAGTACGAGGTCTGTGTAGGAGTGGCTCCAATGCCAGGATAAACAATAATGGTGACAAGGGGCTGCCCTGCCCCATCCCTCAGGCCACTACATATTGTCCTGAGACGTGCCACCCCGTTTGTGCCCACGCTGTGGGGTTCGTATACAGCAAGCGTACCCATGTTATGTATTCCTCAGGTATACCAAAGTGTGTAAGAGTATAGAACATATAATCCCACCATAGGGAGTCAAACGCCTGCCTCAGATCAAGAGATATGCAGCCTTCTGTAGTCCTGTACCGTGTGTGCCCAGCATAACCTGATGCAGCCATCTGATGTTCAGTGCTGTGCTCCTACCAGGTACAAACCCACACTGATCAGAATGTATCAGCGCAGGTATAAACTGATTAAGGCGAGTGGCCAGTAACTTACTCTGGATTTTATAATCCGTCTTTGGGGGAGGATAATGGCCTATAGCTCAAAATAAGCAAAGCATCCCTCCCGGGCTTCAAAAGCGAAACCACTAATGCCTGCAATGTAGTAGCGGGGAGTCCGACTCCTTACAATGATTCGTTGTAAAGACGTTGCAAGTGAGGAGTTAGCAGATCAGCGTACATTGCATAAAATTCGGCTGGGAGACCATCACTCCCTGGAGTCTTATTATGTGGTAATGTCTTAATTGCCTGTCGTATTTCTGCGCCAGTTAGTGGTCGCACTAGGTCGTCGCGTTGCTGTTGTGTGAGTTGAGGGACGCATATACCATCAAAGAACTGTTCAAAGTCAGTGTCAATAAGGTCAGTCAGAGGACCGTACAGAGTTTCATAATAGTTTTTAATCTTGGTATTAATGTCTAGTTGTGTGTTTACCACCACCTCGGCGCCATTCCGGATCTCCAATATAGGTGTAGGCAAGGGGGCGTTCTGGACCAGCTGCACCAACAGTGGTCCCGATCTATCAGCTTATGTGTGTTGTTTTGTGTGTATAACCTGAGATCCACTACACGCAACTCCTCAAGCAGCTCCGCATATTGAATGTTAGCCTCTCTCAATTGTGTCAGTTGGTCATTTGTCCCCTCAGCCTCCCCATCCAGCGCGGCCAACCTGCCTTCAGTCTCCGTAAGCCGCTCTATAACAGAGTGGCACACTCCTGACTTGGTGCTAATCGCCACTCCCCTAATGACCGTTTTGAAGGCTTCCCACTCTATTTGTCGGGAGCTAGCAGACCCCATATTTTCGGAGAAGTATTTGGCTATTTCTTCCAAAAGGGTAGTGCGGAAGACATGGTCCTCCAACATCTCAGATTGTAGTTTCCAATTCGGTATCAGAGTTGAAACCCTGCCCCCCTACATAGTTCATTCCACAGGGTTATGATCTGACAGGGTTTTCCCCATATGGAGTACCGAAGTAATGGACTCTAATAGGGCGCCTGAGCATAGGAATCTGTCTATCAGAGTGTGCAGTCCGTGTGGAGGTGAATTAAAGGAGTATTCCCTGTGCGCAGTGTGTTATAATCGCCATGCATGCTGCAGTTCACAGCCTCCTGCCCAGCCCCTAAGCACTTCCGCCTGTTTTTTGCTTTCAGTGGCATGCAGAGGGGGATGAGACCTGTCTAAGTCAATATCCAACACAGCATTGAAGTCGCCACCAATAACCCACGGATATGCTGCCCATTCCGTCAAAGCTGCACCCAGTGTAGTCAGATATTTATCCTGATCGATGTTCGGTGCATATAAACAGCCCATGACCACATGCGTCCCATCTAATAAGCCCTGAAGCAGCACATATCTACCGTTTACGTCTACTTTCTGCTCTAAGAGCTTGAAAGGGACAGTACTCCACAACCACACCGCTGCTCCTTTGGAGAAAGCTGAATATGTTGTAGCAAACAGCTTTCTCTGCCATTTTTTCAGCAATTTTGTCGCTTCATCTCTGCTAAGATGAGTTTTTTGAAAATAGGCTATAGCGATCTTCCGTCTATTAAGCTTGCTAGAACCCGGTGTCTTTTATGAACTAAACCTAATCCTCTTACGTTTCATGTGCAGTATGTGTATGCGTTATGTAATGCCATTGTGGTATCGGAGGTGATATTGCGCTGTGTCCTGTGGAGATAAAGACCCTGTAATTAAAAAATGCTGAAAGGCCAAGCACGCCCTCACACAATAACTCCCCCATAGATCAACAGAGGACCAAACAATTAACAGAAGTCCAACATGGACTGCAAACAAGAGATGCATCATCGCATTCACCAGGGGGGTGGAGGCCAGAACCGCATCAGTTTGTCAAGACAACATAATATACATACTAGCATATCTTGGTTACATTGACACACTTCCCTATAAAGCATATGTGTTCCGGACCCACGAAGCAGGCCCCAGCGCAATATATACAGTGCCCATACTACTTATACATTACCACTCCCGGGCCTCTCGAAGCGGAACATCAGAAGTCTCTGGCAACCTGGGCAGTAATTGAAGGAAACAGTGGCATGCCAGCATCGCATTCAGAGCTCACCGTATCGGCATCAGACGAGCTCTCCGAAAACACCACAGTTTTGGCATCATGAACCACCAGGGCTGCCGCTGTAAGGAGTGCATCCTTCTGGCTAGTAGTGATCTTCTCCGAGGTTGGGCTAGAGTCCATAACAACCATAGCATTGCCATGACCCGATCGGGTAGTCCAGACATTTGTATCGGGGAGGCACGATGTAGTTGTCCCGATGACAGCCAAACCTGAGAGTTCTCTGGTGTACAAATTATTTCCGGGAGCTTGTTTCCTTCCCAGTGTAAGAATTGGCTTTTGTAGTTTGGTTTGCCCTGTTCCCATCATGCACTGGGACAGGAACAGACTAATTTGCATACAGCCAGGTTCTGAAACTGGGATGGTGCAGTGAGCTAAAAAACGGTGTTGGATCTAGCCCTGATCTCTTGACTGGGTGAGAGCTTTCTGCTTAATTCAGAGACTCTGTCCCTCACCACCCCTTGTTGTAAATAGTACAAATTATTTCCAGCAGTCCGCCACCTCCTCAGGGTTCTCAAAAAAGTATGACTTCTGACCGTAGACAACCTTCAGTCTAGCCGGGAAGATCAGTGCGTATTTCAAGTTGCGGTCACGCAGGGTTTCCTTCACCCCTAAGAATGTGGCCCTAGCTTTCTGAACTGCAGGGATAAAATCCGGGTAAAGAGAAATCGTCTTGCTCTCGAAGTGAACAGGAGCGTTCTCCCTGACTGCCCTCCGGATAGTGTTGCAGTCCTTGTAGTGTAGAATGCCCGCTATCAGCGGGCGAAGCGGTGCGCCCGGCCGAGGAGGTCTGGAAGGCACTTGGTGTGCTCTCTTCACACTGAATAGAGATGTGAAGCCTTCCGTCCCCACATGGTTTCTCAGCCAGTCCTCCACAAACTGTGTAAGGTTGGATACCTCGCTGCGTTCCGGTATACCAAGTATGCATACATTATTTCGGCGGGACCTCCCTTGCGCATCGCCCACTCTGTCCTGCAAATCCTACAGTTGTCCCTGGAATTGATCAAGTTGAGTGGAGTGCATGGTCTGCTGGGGTATAAGGTCATCCAGTGCTAATTTATTCAACTTGTCCTTATCGGCTAGCTTTTTGTGGTCCGCGTGCAGTAAGTTGAGACTAGTAGACATTGTGTCTATGCGTGTCTCCAGCGATGTATGCGAGTCTTGGATCTCCTTCAGGATCAAGTCCAGCTTGGCTTCGTGGGGGTCCGTACCAGTAGGGGGTATCACGTCATTGTCCAAAGCGCCAGAGGGATCACTGCCAAATGTGAGCTGCGGCGTACCATCTATGGTGGCGTCTGTCTGTTTGTTTCTGGCGCGGCCCATCTCACCTCAGTGGCCCTCCGTCTGCAGCTGTCCCAGGGCGATCCCCTGAGGTGGTCACTCTAAGGCTCTTCTCCGCGCCGGCCACACACCCAGTGGAACACAGGTCTTCGGCGAGCCTCAAGTACTCCCAGCAGCGCACGGATCGCGGACCATGTGCAGGCTGCCTCCTCCGGTGTTCGTAGCACACTCCCAGTGCACCCTATCCAGGACGTCAGGGGCAGTATCCCTAGTGCTCCTCAGTATAGTCTCAGTGGTATAAGGTGCACCAGATCCACAAAGCTGTTGTGCGCCCCTCCCCACATCCAGGACAAGGCACAGGTGAAGAGAACCCCAATCATTTAGCTCTTGTGTGCACTGGGCAGGGCGAGCAGGGCTATAAGCACTCCCAGCTACACAGGGCAGCAACGCAGAATCCACAAGGATGCAGGTATACCCTTCCATCACAGCCAGTGTAGGTAAAGTGCCATCATGCATTGCCACACTATTGCTTATGGTGGGGGCCAGTTCTTATAACACGCCTCCCAGCATTCCAAACCTCAGCAGTCGACCATGCTCCAGAGAGGGGGCGTGAATGTGCACGATCTCCAATCACCCCAAGTCAATAGTGCCAGCATGCACTCACTCCCTCTTGGAAACGCTGACCGCTGAAGGAGCGCCCCCTCCCCCTCACTGGCTTTGATTTCGCGCCCCTTGGAGCGTAAACATGCAGCAGTTTTCCATGCGTCAGTGGGTGGGTGTAATGCCTGCAGCCCTAACTCACCGCAGTTCCAAGGGTGCTCAAGCGTTGTCTCCGCTGCCGTGCTCACACCCTCACACTCAAGCCGGGCCAATAGTGTCCACCATTTTGTCAGACGGGGCTATCACCATGTCGCAGCAAAGTGCCCAGGGCAGCGCTCGCCGCCAATGATGTCTCCGCTCCCCCAAATGGGAGCCACCACCACGCCCGCACCTCGGACCTCTTCAGGAGCAGCGGGAGCTACGCTCAGGACGCCAGCTCCGACGGGCAGTCACACAGCCCACACAGCTCAGCCTGTCCTGCTCTCCTTCCGCCAGTCGTCCAGGAAACTCATCAGAAGACAGCGGCTCACAGCAGGTATCAGGAGGAGTCCCAACCCGATCTGCAGGTACCGGAAAGGTTCTGCCATCTCACGGTAGCAAACCCAGCTCCACAGGACCGGATTTTAGCAGGATAATCAGCTATGTGTCAGGTTAGGAGACGGAGCACTTCTAGCTCACGTCCTCAATGCCCAGCAGTCGGCCACTGCCCCCTCCCAAATATCGATATCTGTACATTTCGATATTTCTCAAAAACTACTTAACAAATTTACACCAAATGAACAATAGCGTGCTTTCTAGACCAAGACCCTTCTCCCTGCCAAATTTAGGGTACTTCTGTTCACCCGTTCAACCTGTAGCCTTGTCTAAAGTTTCCTATGGAAATGAACATGGAGAAAACACGTTTTGGGACCCCCTTTTTATTCGGCCCTCCTTAACGAATCACCCACAAACTTTCAACATAGGAGCTGATATCCACAAAAGATTTGTTTTAAAAATGTTGCGAATATTCATCAATCGGCGCAAAAGTTATTGTGAATAGAATGTTGCCATTTTCCAATGGTAACTAGGTCCAAACTATACCTACTTACTGGCGACCGCCAGTAAGTAATATATATATAAGCTTTTATCAAACAAATATCCTGACCTATAGGGAACAGAACAATTAATACATATGCAAATTCTACACGGATCTGTTTAGGTTTTAAATTTTATTTATTTTTTTTAAATAATGTATTATACTGCTATTACATTCTATTATTGCACATTGTGAATTGTCATGTGCATTTTTATATAATTATATATTTATTCAACAAGTTTTACAATGTGGCCATAGTATGTTGTTCATGTTCATTAAAGCAAAAAAACGGCACTAGCACTTTAAAAATGAAGAGCACAGCATGAGCTGTGTCATGTGATCAAAGCCGAGGTACGGCTGAAACGCGTCATGGCGGCTAACTTCGGTGGTGAAATAAATAACTGAACTAGCACAAAATTGGGTCTGCACTCGTCTTTTTTAGAAAGGAATCGTGCAACGAGGAACTGCAATATTATAAGGAGAGGCTGCCTCCTTTACGCGGCCCCCCCCTCGAGAAGTTTGTCTCCGGATCGGCAAGTCATCAACTCCTTGGTGTTCAGCCGACTGCATCGCAGGCTCGCAGATTGTGGTTAGCAGGGACCCCGGGGGCACTTTATACATTTTACTGAAATTGAACAACCGGAGCCCCCTGCAAGTATGGAGAAACAGGATTACACCTAGAGGCGTCAGCAAGTAGCGGGGAATCCCTGACCTAGTCAGAAGTTCGGGGGAGCAACGACGAAAGCTGGAGTATTTTCGGCCAAGTTGACAAGCCACAAGGTATGTGCAGTTCGTAACAAGCAGGAGAGAAGGAGTGCACAATATAAGCTACTCAAGGGATACTTATCACAGACAGAGTACCTTACAATGAACAAATCAAGTTAATAAAAGCCACCAAGCATGTCTGCCGACACGCTCAGAAACAGGGAAACAGCGGCAGAGGAAATGTTTTCGGATGACCCAGCCGTAATACAGAGTGCAAGTACATCAGCGCAGGATGACACTAATGGTAACAATAAAGGACTTAAAGAAAATTATCGGGCTTTGGAAAAATTGAAAAGACAAGAACAATCAAGGTGGTGGGAGGCTAGATCATTACAGCGGTACCTTGATGTGGGGAGAATCCCAGGGGTCTCCGCATTATGATCGCCCCCCAGCTACGAAATGCCCAATCTATTGATGATGGCAGAGTGGGCACAGTGTACTCTTGAATCTTCACATAGATTAGAGGGAATACTGGTAAAATATGCGGAGATTGACTGGATAGAACCCCAAGCCAAAATTTACTGGAAGGTGAGATTCAACAACAGGGGGATGTTACAAGTTAACAAAAATTACATGAAGATATGATAAGACGCCTTAGCAAAGAAGAAGAAAAAATAAAAGCGAGTAAAACTTACAAATTCAGGCGTGATAGAGATGACTACGCTAATGGTCAAATATTTACTTTTGCCAGGCGGTATGACTCGTTGAGAACTGCGACGGCTAACCAAAGGATGCAGGGTACCAACGTTAAAGACAAAAGCCAACACCAAACTGAGTCAGTATCTGTTTCAGATTTAAGCTCAGCCCCCGACAGCGAGTCAGAACAGAAACCGCAAGGAGACAAGAGCAAAATAATATAAAGCTGACCTTGAGGGGAAGAGTTAGACATTTTAAAAAGAAGCAGACGAGAAACATTGCGACCCCGAAACCAGGGCCCAGTGGCAACAGGGACACCCAAAGGAGGAAGGGGAGAAGAAAAGCCCAAAGAAACAGGAGCCATCAAAAAGAAGGGGCGGGGGGGGAAGTACTGCAGATAATCAATGATCGTCAACTTAACATCTCTTCCAGCATCCATAACAGTACTACATCCAATACAATATTTGATTTGGCCAATAATAATTTAACAAAAGCAGAACAACAAATATTATCATTAGGCCTATCTTATTGCCCGGAATCTAGTTTTCATTATGTTCAAACTAGGGCAAATGCCTACCAATTTATTTGAAAGTTAAAATTGGCAAAATTCCATCTATTGAAGACTTCGAAAGACAAAGATAAAATAGGGAAAGATGAAAGGCCGAATACAGATAATGCGCCTACAGGGCTTATGGTCTCGAACTTGGAATTATTGCAGGATATGCATGAATTACAATTGGGGCGGCTGCATTCAAATGGTAACTCTAACAATACGACATCGCAGGATGAACAAGAACGAGAAAATCTGCAAGAGAACATGGCCAAACCTAGTACTCCCTTGAAAGCAAAGTCTAAATTTGTACCTATCACGCCACAGGATTCTCTGGATATCTTCAGTGAGCAACTGGTGGCACAGTTTAAAAGATTGTGTAGTGTAGTTCCTATATTCCCAATAGGCTCTGCGCATTGGAATAATATATCCTATAGATTAGACGTAGGACTGAGGTCGACTAGGTCTCTATCGAATATACTAGACTTAATTGTGTGTGCAGCCAGCTCAGAGGTCACTAGAAACTTTCTCGATTTCACAAGAATGGATTAGTCTCTGACAACCGCATAAACATGACAACTTTGTTCCCCCAAGATAAAACGTATCTTCAGAGTCATGGAAACAATAGATAGATATTTCACTCAGTGAATCTTGCATGCTTCGTTTCACCAGAGGTGCCAAGAAATAGAGAGAAGGTGTTTTCAATAAAAGTATTTATTGAACAGTCTTCTTTCTCAAGCATAGGAAAATAACTGCTACAAAAGTAAAACTGTTTATAAAATATAATGCATACAGTATAAAAAGTAGGATAAAATAATACTGTAAGAGCATTGTATGGTTCCTAAACCATAGATAAATAAATAGAGGCTAAAAACATACATAAATAACGGAGGCTAAAAGTACTCAACTGGTGTACCTAACCTAAGCTTAATACGAGGGAAGAAGTAAGTGAGGTGTAGCATAAATGTAGTATTCTTTTTCCAAGAATCTGTACAAGATTTCTCTAAGGGTCTAATCAGCTCCGTACCTTAGTTTAGAATGGAGGTCGGTCTCAAGACTCGATTTCCCAACAACCTGCAAGGGTAGCTTGGAAACACTGGAGCTGGATTTCTCGGCAGGAGAAAAGACAGCGTCTCTATCAGTGAGTCTGCTGGAGGGTCGGCTTCCTTCGGCACTTGCTGTAGCAGGGCGCGTCGGGCAAGTAGATAGTAGAACTGCTCCAAACCACTGTGTGTTTGCTTGGGCGAGTGTGGGCATATTTATACCTTGAAGGTGCCGACTTTGACGTACATGTGGACATAATAACGTCATCAAAGAGTCTCAGTTCTTTGAAAACTCCATGAGTTCTTGGACAAATAAATATTCAAGCAAGGGGAAGTCCCCGGCTGCTGAAGCTGAGTTTTCCAAGAAATCGTTGTGGATTTTCGGAACTAGTGGAAGTAGCCCTGCCATATTTGGACTGCATGAGCTATGCCTAAATATGGTTATGATTTCTATGCCTATATAAGGATATGGTGATTTATACCTATATAAGGGCATGAATCGGGAAACTTACAATAGGGTCCTAAAATGATACATAACACCCACTCCACGGTATCATGTTCATCTACGCTCAAGCACTAAAACATATAATCTAGAGCATGTGTTTACAACCCCCAGAAAAACATATAAAAATATATTTGAAATGGCTGCACACGAAAAAATGAGCTTTTTGTATTGTACACATTTAAGGGAAAAGACTTCATTGTAAGTATATGATATGATATTAGCAATGCTAACTGAATGAATCACGAAAATTACATTTATGAAATGGCTCTTAGTTACAGAAGAAAAAAGGTTGAGACCATCCCATAGCAGAATATACAAACTGTTTATGTTTGTGGATTAGGCTAATATTGTTTTTAAGAAGTGTTCAAGGAATTTCTTGTTCTCTAAGAATAGTTCTACTTTAAGCAGATTACTTTTTGTGGCAAAGTTCATTTTGTTTTTTGGAAAAAGTCAAATAAATCGGTGGTTAAAATAGAGTTCCAAACTTGGAAGCTTTGTTTTGGAAAAAGTGAAGGTCGAATTTCAGAGTTCGAAAGAACGCTGCGTGCTAATTTCAAAAGTTATTCTCGGTGTCAGGAGAAAACATTAAGTCATCAAGGCTGGCAAAGAAATTGTCTACCACAGTAGGTGAAAGCTCGACTACTTCATTAAGAAGGTCAATTGTGCACAGATGTGAAGTATCGCCGTCAGCGTAAGCCGCGTTAGCAATGTTCATAGCAGATGGTACCTGTGTGCCTGATGGTCCGCGCATCTCACTTCCAGTTGTATTTTTGGCAGTGAGATCTCAATGAATGCCGTCATCAGGATTGGTAGCCGCTGGGGGCAACACAACACATGAGCCGTTACCAGACCCAATAATGTGTCAGCATCCGTTGGTATAACCAATAGTAGTGTTAGACAGACATCTAACATGCATTCCTCTCCACAAAGCAGGCATCGTAGAACAGGTAGGATGCAATCTTGCCAGATTGGTCTGAATGACAGGAACCATGTGCTATTCCGATCTCTCAAACAAGCCAAGGCAAGGATCTGTGTTATTCTCTCACGATACCTCATGACTTGGAGTGCCTTTTCCATGCTGACTTGCGTATCGCTGGTGGCCGGATTTGCCATAACGAGCAGGAAAAATAAAAATAAGATCCCTGCTACGAGTCCCAAAATGAGAGGCAGGCCACTGAACACAGAGTGGACAAAGTTATGAATAATGTCCAGGACTGCTTCAAAGGGTGCTAACAGTTCCGAAAATATCGTCTTAAATACTGCTGGTATCCGACATATTAAAGATACGACCTAACATTTCTGCGAAATGTATTAGGCAGTTTGTTGATAATAATGCATGTTTCTCTGCAGAGGACCTTGCAACTTGCAGATCATACGTCTCTTTGAACGAGGTCAGTGGCACCGTTTTTTGCAAAAGAATGGCTTTCATTCTGCTTATAGTATCAATTCGTATAGAAGAGATGTTCAGTGAAGGCCATAGTGGTGACTCCCCATCTGTCTTGGTTTTAGGAAACAATACTTGCATACAGCAAGTGACCCTGGCTGACACAGTAACAAGATAGCTTATCCCTGGCATCATTCCACAACAGCTGTGATCATTTAACATAATGTAGCTACCATTGGAAAGCTGCCTAAAAATTTGATCTATCACCGCTGTGGGCGAACCCTGCAGGTGGTAAGAAAGGTTATTAAAAGTACCTTTGCAGGCTCCATGTAAATTAATACCTTGACACAATAGTGTACCTCTTAGTGAGTTTTCACAACTTGTACCACTAAG
The DNA here is from genome assembly GCF_964263255.1 of Lissotriton vulgaris. Lineage (NCBI taxonomy): Eukaryota > Metazoa > Chordata > Amphibia > Caudata > Salamandridae > Lissotriton > Lissotriton vulgaris. Next base: position 1,822,322,505 of record NC_141685.1, read on the forward strand.
AAATACTTCCTTTCCCCCACTCCAACATTTGTGTGTGTACTGTAAATTCCAGGTCGACCTAATGTATTCTTTACCCAACCTTTCATACAGGCCTGCTGGTATGTGTTTTAAGCAATACTGAAACTGGAAAGTTGTCACTGGTATCGTGATGGTGCTGTGTATTATCCATTCAACTGATGGTTTCTCAGAAACGGTCAATGGTAATCTCTCCAGTTTTTCAATGCTGAGCATCATATAGTCTGCTCCCCTCTGTGCCAATGAGATTTGTTTATCTGTAAGGTTAAATACAGTAAACAGTGACGTAGTGTTGATTAGACGCCAAGGCACATAGCCTGAACGAAGGTTTCCCAACATCCGGCCTAATAGCATTATAGAACGTAATTGAGACTGGTCGTGTTGTAGCATTAGTAAGTCCTGTTCCATTAGGTCTGTGGCAGATGATAAAATGCTGTCCAAAAAATACATTCTGGTCCACAGAGTTGTTAACCCATTGTCAACTACAGAGTGATTTCTCTAAATTAATACGCTCAATTTCTCGTATTCTTTCAGCTGTTTCAATTTGCATGACTTTCCATGCTTCATTGTATGCAGCGTATATACAGGCGAATATGAAACGTTTATGACGTGGATTAAGCGGTCCCATCAAGAATTCTCGTAAATCAACGCCATCTTTAAGCAAAGATAAGTGTTGTTTTATTTCTGGAAGTGTGGATTTTTGTAGCCATTCAAGGCACAGTTTTCCTACACTGTAAGTTGTTATCATCCATGGATGTTGTCTTTGGACATACCTTGCATCTCGCCGAGTTACTGTAAACCCTTGTGTCTTGTTCAGGAATATTTCTTGACAGTTATTCGTGTCTGTGGGCCAGATTAACCATTTTTTCCATTCAGGATTTGTTCTGTTCTGTTGTAAAATATAATTTACGTCTACCTCCTCATCTGAAGTTAAATTACTATCAGGTGTGGGTTTAGGTATGGACGGTTTGTTGAAATCTTTTATCTTAGCAATGCCAAGACAAGATGTATGTTGAACAGTGTCATGTAGGAATATCATTTGCTCTGGGATGATGCAGGCTCTGAACAATGCTTCTAAACCTTGTACCTGCCAGTATTTTTTGCCCCAAACAGTTTTTGTCTCAATGTTGTCTTTCCAAAAGTCAAAGCCTAAGGTGGACAATTGAGCATAAAAGGCAGCAGAATAGATTTGTTTAGTATTTGTCAACATACTTTTCATGCCTGTCTTATTCACATTTTTAAAGTAAAATCTTTCAGGGTTTGTAACATTGAAACTTGTAAAATATGGAAATTTTCTAAGAAACGTTTTAGAACTACCTTTTCGAGGTGTTGGACAATGTTCCAATTGATTATAAGTTAAAACATGTCTAGGGTTTGCAGATATATGCAAGTAATGATGGCCAAAATGAATAAAACAATACATTTCTTCATAATTTGATGAACCTTCTAAGTATTCATGTTTTGTAAATTTTGCTGACATTTCTAAGTCTGCCATCATGTTATTAACAGTCTCAAAGTTCCAATCATCAGAAAATGTGCTAGATGAGACGAAATCACTCAAGGAAACCTTAAATTGATGAAGAATTTTTAACAGCTCAACAGGGCCATAAATGTCATAATCAGTTGTATCCCATGCTATTCCACCAGGTAGTGGGACCGCTGTGATGTTTACAGATGACAGGTCTCATTGTTCACAATGAGATTATTTGTGTGGCTTCAGGAGCAAGTTGATGTTCTTACTTGCTGTGTCCATTTTAATGTGCTTTCCATCTATCAGTTTTCCCAAACTTAACACAAGAATGAGCCATATCAGGAGATAAAGTACACCTAACACAATCCAAAGTTCAACCCAAGGTGAAACCATATATGTATTTGTAAGCTCTTGAACAAGTTCCTTTACTTTTTCCTTGAAAGATTTCATTGCTGGAGTAGTTTCAGGTTCATTGGAATCCTCAGAAAAGTTATCGAAGTTGATAAAATAGCCAGAGGCAATACTGTCAATTGTTGGTATTGCATCCGGATTCTTTGAAATTGCTGGAGTTGCTTGTTCCCTTGACATGTTTGTGTAGTCAAATGCTACATCACTGTAGACAGATGTTTCTTGACAAAGTGATATTTGGGTATCAAGAGGCACAAGTTCCATGGCTTTGTTGCATAGTCTTTCTTTTGTCACTGCAGGTTTATCAAAGGTGATAAATCTTTCAGTTTGAACCTCTTGGATTGTAGCAAGATTTGGTCGTCTGCTACGTCTTGGGAGTCCACTGGGCCTACTACTTAATATCGGCCACATGGTGTGGTTTTACCAGGTCAATTGACACAGAACGGTTCTCCTTTTTTCCAGCAAGGGGCTTCAGTAGTACTGTTCTTGATGCGTGGATTGCTAGTACAGGTACTGGTTTTCTGTAAGAAGGCCCAAATTCCTTCTTGTCCGCTATTTTCTCTCTGACCAGATCCCCAATCTTTGGAATCCAGACAGGTCTTGCTGGAAGAGTTGGTTTTTCTTCAGTGGTCGTTGGCTTTTCGCTGGTATTGCTTAGTCTTCTTCTTATTTCATTTAAGTCCGGTAAAACAGCCAAACGATCTTTGATATCAAAGGGTTTTTGTTCCACCACTGAAGTGTGACGATCGAGGTCTTCAACCAACATTCTAGTACCAAAAAGGATTTCATATGGAGTGATTATACCTAGAGAATTTCTTGGCAGGTTATTAAGACTACGTCGGACATTTATTAGATGTTTGACCCACCCATCACCCGAACCTAATAACCTAGCTGTTATAGATTGCTTTATGTCACTTTTTTTCTCTCCACAACCGAATTTCCCTCAGGATGGAATGGACACGACTCGAAAAACGCAATGCAACGCCCAAGCTGGCCATTGCCTCCTTGTAAGCCCTAGAGCTAAACGCAGGACCCTGGTCAGAATGTAGTGTGGCGATTGCGTATGTGCTGATAAAGACTCGCAAATATTTTATAACTGTTCGGGCGTCAGCTGAGCGCGGAGGCCACATCCAAATGAATCTGACTTAATATTTGTGGGACTGCATCAGTCCATTCGGGATCACTGAAACAATATCGACAGACCGAATATCGACTACCCAAAATATAGAAGTAAACATATTGAATACCAAAATATCAACTTACAATACTTAAACAAGAAACTACACAAATATCGACTACACAATATCGCAAGTAAAAAACATCAAAAACAACAATATCGAAACAAAAAAATATCGATAACATTATGGGGCCGATTCCGATTCAGAAAAAAAAGCGTCCGTCCTAATCGTATCCGGAGCCCTCTCCGTACGAATCGTACACGTCCGTCTGAATAGCATAGTACCATCTGTATCTCGTCAATCCGTCCGAATCGTCGAGAACCGTACGAATTGCAAGACTGAAACCGTACGACATGGACCCTCACAGTGAACTGTACGATTCGTAAACATGCCGTACGACCCGACGAGTACGATCCGGACCGGGGTATGAGGACGCGATTCAGATGGTTCACGTCAGGTAAGGGTGATTCGTACGGACAACCATACATTCACATACACACCGTACGTTGGGTAGACCCCATGTCTTTAGGGGTACGGTGCACACCCCTGCGATCATGGGGTGTACGCACCGAACCCTATAATCGCAGAGTGTATGCACTGTACACCCTGCGATCATGGGGTACAGTGCGTACACCCCATGATCGCAGGGGTAGGCACCGTACCCCTAAAGACATGAAGTGTACGCACCGTACCCCTAAAGACATGGGGTGTACGCACCGTAACCAGGGGGGCCGTTCCGTACCTGTTTCGAGGCGAACACTGCTTCTCTGGACGTTTTGGGCTCCCGTAAAAAAAAGCATCATACGGTGCGTACCCAACACGAATCGTACTTGCTGGGTAAGGTAAACCTGCTTCGAACTGTACGGATGTCGCGTACAGCGGGTTCCGAGGGAGAATCTTGCAGAGATTGGAGTTGTACGGTCTTTGTACGATTCGTACAGAGTCATTCTCACGGTACGAATCGTACTTCATCGTGCATACGGGGATGTTGCAGGGTACGATTCGTACGGGAAAAATGGTTTTTCCCGAATCAGAATCGGCCCCTATATATCGACTTTCAACAAATATAAAGACTGAAGCTAAAATATCGAATACAAAAATATAGACTACAAAAATATAGAAAAACATTTTATCGAATTCTCTATACAACATGAAAAACACAATATAAAATGAAAAAAACATAGTAAATGTTAATATAATTGAACATAATTATATAAAATACAACATACTATAATCACTAAGTAACTAAACATCGACACATATAATAAATATAACATTTCTAAACAACAATACATTCCAAACATATTAACATATAAAATATGATACATCTCACGCTATAAAACATTTATAAATAAAAAGATTGCAAAAAAAGGCTCCACGAAAATTTTTTTTTAAAATTACCTCTTCCATATAAACCACATAACTGCCAAAAAAATTCAAACACATTACACAAACACTATAAAAATAAAGCTAATAGAAAACTAGATAACACTTTGCACCACAAAACGCTAAGGGCTCCATTATGATGTCGGACGGATCGCCACCGCCATGGTGGCGGTGGCGATCCGCCCGACAGAAATGCCCGCCCGCCACCCTTTTCCCCCCACCACATTATAATGGCAGGGGGGGACCGCAGCGGTGGCAAACACTGCCCGCCACTTTTCCGCCCCGGCCGCCTTGCGGCCGGGGCGGAAAAGGGTTCATATGGTGGCGGTGTCTATCAGACACCGCCAGCCATATTTGCATGTGTGGCTATAGGTGCCTTTCCGCGGCGGCGATCCCGCCACGGAAAGGCAGGCGGTCGTTGCCATTGGGGGCCCCCATGTTGAAGGCCGAGGTGGGGGTGCACAGGGGGGGTACCTATGGTACCCCCCTTCATTTGCATATACAAAGCGGCAGGCAACGCGCGGTGCCTGCCGCTTTGCATACGCAAATGTGAAAATGCATTTTTTGCATTGTGGCGGGCGGTGCAGAGTGCACCGCCCGCCACAGTGCTACAACTACAGGATGTGCCCGCCACTGTGGCGGGCACATCCTAATAGCCCCCATGGGACCCCCGCCCTTATGGCGGGAGGTCCCAATCACCGGTAGGATGACGGGCGGACAAAGTCCGCCCGTCATCCTAATGGGCCCCTAAGAAGGGGAAACTCTGCCAGATTTTCACCAGAAGAGAAACCTGCTACAATAAAAAAAAGCTAAAAAAAAGAAAAGTAAGTACCACTACCTTATAATACTTTCTAAACTTAGCACTCAAAACTAATAATAAACATTTAAACCACAATTACTAAAACATTTTCTTTCCATCTTACCATGTCTTGCAGATATATTAAAGTTACCGAAAAAAATCCCAACTTTTACAACTACATCAACTATAAATCAAAAGTAAGTATATAAACTAAAATAACTGAGACAACTTTTAAATGAAAAACTAGCCAGAAAACATCCTAATGGGAAACAATTCACTAATACAAAACAAAACATGTACAATAACTCTATTTTTCTTTTCTCAACAGAACCATTGACAAAATAAAGACAAGTAAAGCATCCAAATACACAACACAGCCCTCCAAACAACAAAAAAACAGGTAAATATACAGTAAAAATGTTATAAATGAAATTATTTAACTTAGTAACAATAGTAAATATCTCCTTGCAACATTTATTTACTTTAGAAAGAAAAAAGAAAAATGACTGTAGGAGCCAAATTCATTACTTCTCAACAAGGCAAAATGCTTTTATGTTATATGGGCATGCATATACACAGGAGAAACAGCATGAACTGAAAGTATTTTGGAAATGCTGTAAATATTACAGTAACAAATGTTATGGTTGAGCTATAACACAAGAAACAACTGTAACTAATACAACAGAACATAACCACCCTCCCAACGTGATTGAAATATAAATTAGACAAATGCTTGACTCGCTAAAAGAAGCTAGTACTAGCACAGACCTCCCTACTACAACTATCCTTAAAGAACACTTAAAAGTACTCTCCCAACATGCTTCAAGCCAACTCCCTTCCATCAGCTCTTTAAAAAGGACAATAGCTAGGCAAAAAAGACTAACTGCAGCTACTCCACCTGCCCCAAAAACCTTTGAGGAAGTCCAAATTCCCCCAGAACTAAGATTAACTCATAATGACGAACCTTTCATCCTGATCGACAATGCATCTAAGAACAAAAGAATTATAATGTTTGCTACAGCAGACAATATGTTAAAATTAAACCAATGCGAAACATGGATGATGGATGGTACATTTTCAGTATGTCCAAAACCTTTCTATCAATTATACGCCATCCATGGACACTATCAGAACTGCAATATTCCCTTCATATATACCCTACTACCCAACAAACAATAAACTACCTACACAGAAATACTTAATAAAATAAAAGAACAAACAAATAATTACTTCCCACAAAAAAATATCATGCAATGATAAACGTAATCCTAAAAACATACCCTCATACAGCAATCCAAGGTTGCTACTGCCATTTTAACCAATGTATATGGAAACATGTACAAAAATCTGCCTTAAACTCAAATACTGTAATGACAGCACTTTTGCCTACCAGGTAAAAAAATTAATAGCAATAGCCTACGTTCCTGTTGCAGACGTAGCAGAACATTACAACCTACTCATAGACAGCCCCTATTTTTAAAAAAACGAAACAAAATTAAGCCCTCTATTAGATTACTATGAAGACACATGGGTAGGAAGGCTACACAGATCAGGACACAGAAGGCAACTAAAATTCCCAATTCCCTGGTGGAACGTCTACCTAAGTACACTAAGGGGTCCATTATGATGACGGGCGGATTTTCACCGCCAGGCTGGCGGTGGCTACGGCCAGCCTGGCGGAGGAAATCCGCCCGACATCATCAGCACAATTCCCCTCCACCATATTATGATGGCGGAGGGTACCGTGGCGGTGCGAAACACCGCCCGCCTGTTTTCCGCCCCGGTCGCCTTGCGGCCGGGGTGGTAATGGAACCATATGGTGGCGGTGTCTATCAGACACCGCCATCCATATTAGGATGCCTGTCTGCAGCTGCTTTTCGGTGGCGGCAATGCCGCCACAGAAAGGCATGCGGTGATTGCTTGGGAGGGCCCGTTACGGGCCCCCAAGGACTCGGGGGTGGTGGGGGGTGCACATGGGGGGTACCTATGTTATCCCCCAGCAGTTCCATGCACAGCATGGCAGGCACTGCGCGGTGCCTGCCATGCTGTGCATGGAAGTGCACAACATGCCTTCCTGGCATTGTGGCGGGCGGTGCTGAATGCACTGCCTGCCACAATGAAATGAATGCAGGGTGCGCCCGCCAGTGTGGCGGGCGCATCCTAATGATGCACACGGGACCCCCGCCCTTAGGGCGGGCGGTCCCCTACTACGACAGGATGGCAGGCGGACAAAGTCCGCCCGTCATCCTAATGGACCCCTAAATAAACAGGCTAAAAGTAACAATGCAGTCGAAGGAGGGCACAATGCTTTCCTAGCAAGTACAGGCAGAGTCACCCCCACACTCCATAAACTACTCCAATCATTACAAAAGGAGCAAAATTATCAACAACTGAGAATGGAACACTCTGTATCACTAATTGGCCCTAAGCTAACTAAACAAACAAAAAAATGTACAATACCTTACAGGAGCAGTTAACCTATACCCAACAACCAGAGGCCTACAATTCCTTTCCACGATAGCTAAAACAGTTCTTTAAACATATGTAAAATACCTAGACAGAGCAAATATTAAACATAATATATATATAATGGATACATGCTAGAAACTGTAACAAAATTGATAAATATATTTAATATAACTAATTTAAATATATCTGAAAAATGTTCTTATAATTTCTAAAATATAACCAGAAATAATTAAAGAAATAAAATGACAATCCCACCCAAAAATAAATAAAGACAATTTACTTTGTTGCTGAAGACAAACCTTTGTAACAAAAGAAATCCTTCCATACTAGTAATCAATCCAAACAATCCAAACAAACCCATAAAAAATACCTACAAATCCAAAAAGATTCTTCTCCAAAACAATCGACTCAAAAACCCTCAAAAACCCGAAAATAGTTCTCAAAAATGGAAAAACGCTCCAAGGAAACCAAATGGAAAAATAAAAAATAAAAACACATCCATAACAAATCTCTTCCGAAATCGATCCAACGATAAACCATTATAAACTTGAAAATAGTTTAAAAATTAAAGAAACACTCCTTTAAAACGCAAAAATGTAAGAAAGTGTGTTTAAAAAACAGTAAATAATAATGTACACACTTCTTAGTAAAAAAACGCTATCTTCTCCCAAAAACGATATCCACGCTAAGTACCTGAAAAAGAGAAAAGAAACATACCCACCCACACACAATACACCCCAACATACATTTGTAAACATTAGTATACATTATACATAACATTTAATTAACATTTGTAACCCTATTCCTACCTCAACATAGTACGCCAAAAAAGAGAACCAGGAACCAGAACGAAAACCGCAACTACCGCTTAAAACACACACATCGTACAACTACCCAACACTACAAAACCTATACACACTCCACAAACACTCAAACTAAGGGGGTCATTAGGATGTCGGGCAGATTGCCTCCGCCAGGCTTGCGGTAGCCACCACCGGCCTGGCGGAGGCACGCCGCCCGACATCCACTGCCCAATTCCCCCGCCATATTAGGATGGCGGGGGGGACCGCGGCGGTGTAAAACACCGCCCGCCTGTTTTCCGCCCTGGTCGCCTTGTGGCCGGGGCGGAAAATGTTTAATATGGTGGCGTGTCTGTTAGACACGGCCAGCCATATTAGAATGGGCAAATTGGCATGCTTTTCCGTGGCGGCATTTCTGCCAAGGAAAGGCAGGCGGTCTTCACTCTGGGGGCCCCCTGTGGGCCCCCAGAGTGAAGGAGAATGGGGGGTGCATACGGGGGGTACCTGTGGTACCCACCCACATTTACATAATCAAAGCAACAGGCACCGCGCGGTGCCTGCCGCTTTGGTTATACAAATGCTGCATATCATTTTCAGTATTGTGGCGGGCGATGGAGAGAGCACCGCCCGCACAATACTGAAAGTACAGGATGTGCCCGCCACTGTGGCGGGCACATCCTAATTCCCCCTACGGGACCCCCGCACTTCTGGTGGTGGTCCCGTTCTCCGTTAGGGTGGCGGGCGGACAAAGTCCGCCCATCATCCTAATGAGCCCCCAAATATCTAAATTAAATAATATACTTAAAATTAAATTTACCCTTCCACACTCGAAGCAGCGTCCAACCGCGAGCTCTTCCTCGTCGAAAATGACACAAAATAACATAACTTAGTTACAAAATAGTCCCTAACAAACAAATAGTCCCATTCATATTAACATTGAATAACCTTCTAAATTTATTTAATACATGTTTCATTCTATATTATCTAACTATTGTATTTTGTTTATTATAAAAAATTTAATAATGTTATAAAAATTATTTACAATGTCCTGTATGTTACTTTCTATTACTTAAAATTAATTTAACAAAATATACTGTAAAAAAAATACTTACATGATAGTATGAATACAAAACAGTATAACATATGTTACAATTATTTACTTTTTATAGGTACAAATGATATACCTAAAAAAATTACTTTTGTAAAAAGACTTTACCTCTGTAAAAATTATTATTATTAATATTTGGTATATTACTAATAATAATTTCTTGAATAAAATACAATTGTAAATTATATATCAATGTGAACATTACTATCTTCTTCTTGATGATATATATAATTATGTTTACTTCAAAAAATATTTAAATTTACAAAAACTGTATTTTAAAAATTATAACACAATGTGTTCTATATCACTTGTAAAATATTTTTTTTTCCCAAGAAGAAATGAGAAATGAACAAACAAATGTACACTAAATAAATATTACATTTCTTAAAAATGATTGTATTAAAAATGTGTTTACAAAACAAATTCTTTTTCACCAAGATACAACTGTGACTTTAATGTAAATATGTCATTAAACTATATTTCATCAAACTAAAAATGTTTACTTAACAGTAAAAAATGTGAAAATCATTATTTTCTCATTTTATTAACTTCTTTTAAACATAATAAAATCTTTCAAACATGTTTGAGTCTGAGTATTTTAATTTCAGTAACTATCAATTATAATAATACATTTATATTTTTCTATACATTTATCTATATAATTTGTATTTAAATAATGTTAATATCATTGCATATACTCTAACAAAATACTACACAATCAACCCATATCATTTACTATTCCCACTCCACCAAGTACAAAATCAAAGTTGCTGGACACTAAACCCATATAAATTACTATTCCCACTCCGCCAAGTATAAACTCAGGGAAAATGCTGGACACTAAACCCATATAATTTACTATTCCCACTCCACCAAGTATAAAGTAAGGGAAGGTGCTGGAAACTAAACCCATATAATTTACTATTCCCACTCCACCAGGTATAAAGTCAGAGAAGGTGCTGGACACTAAACCCATATAAATTACTATTCCCACTCCCCAAAGTATAAATTCAGGGAAGGTACTGGACACTAAACCCATATAATTTACTATTCCCACTACACCAAGTATAAAGTCAGAGAAGGTGCTGGACAGTCAAGCCATATAATTTACTATTCCCACTCCACCAAGCACAAATTCAAAGAAGGTGCTGGACACTAAACCCATATAAATTACCATTCCCACTCCACCAAGTATAAAGTCAGGGAACATGCTGGACACTAAACCCATATAATTTACTGTTCCCACTCCACCAAGTATAAAGTCAGGGAAGGTGCTGGAAACTAAACCCATATAATTTACTATTCCCACTCCACCAAGCAGAAAAACAGAGAAAGTACTGGACAATAAACCCATATAATATACAATACCAAACTCCACAAACTATACACTCTAAGAATGTGCAAAACAATAAGACCATATAATTAACTATCCTTAAAAAAATACCAATTTTTTAAAACTTATTTAAAAAAATCATATTTTTAATTTGAATAAAACATTTTCAAAAATATTGAAAAGTAATATAAAAATTATAAATATTTAAATATATTTCTATTAATATTAATTATTTTATAAATACTTTCTAAACCTTTCATTTATTTCAAACAAATGTTAAAATTAGTTTAAAATTAAATTACATATGAACATAATTTTTTCCAAAAAATAACAACAAATACATTTGTTAAGTATTTCAAAATGATAACACATTTCTTAAAAACATAAATCTTTATTTACACAACAAAAAAATGTGATTTATCATAATATAACATTGTAAATTTATGTAAAAAATTAATGTAACTTGATTTTTGATTTTAAATTGTAAAATTTTAATTTAAAAATTACCAACAAAAAACACACAAACCCTCAAACAAATTAATCAAAAATTATTAATTTAATAATATTTAAAGAATATTTGCCAAAACAAATTTTAATTTATAATACAATTCATGATTCTAAAACTAAATTTTAAATATAAAATAATCTTTAAAAATTGAAATAATTTGGTATATATTTTTTATAAAAAACACAACCTACACACCTAAAAACATACATAACACAACAAAAACTAAAAAAATATTTACCAAATAAAAATAAATGAATTAACACCCTCCACGCCCGTTTCCTAATAAAAATAAAACCCACCCTTAAAAATTATTTTAAAATTAACACATTTTATTTTGCTTTTCAATTTTTAATTTTTAATTATTTTGAAATTTCAAATTCTAAATTGAAAAAGTCTACCCAACCTATTGTCCCAAAAACACACATCCAACACCTGAAATATTTTAATTATATTTTTTATAACTTTTAAATTATTTAAAAAAATTGTAAAAAAATATTAAATCAAATACAAAACCCTCCCCACCCTATTCCCCAAAAACCTAAAAAATTATACAATTTTTAAAAATATTTAAATACATTTTAAAATTGTTTTTAATTTTTCAATTTAAATATATATATTTTAAAACACTCCCCACCCTATTCCCCTAAAAACCCACAACCCGCTCCTAAATTATATTATGCAATTTAAAAAATGTTTTAAATATTTTAAAGAAAATCTAAAATTGTTTTTAATTATTTAATTTAAATATATATTATAAATTTAATTAAAAAAATGTTTTTAATATATATATTTTAAAACACTCCCCACCCTATTCCCCTAAAAACCCACATCCCGCTCCTAAATTTTATTATACAATTTTGAAAAATATTTAAATATTTTAAAGAAAATCTAAAATTGTTTTTAATTATTTAATTTAAATATATATATATATATATATATATATATATATATATATATATATATATATATATATATTTTAAAACACTCCCCACCCTATTCCCCTAAAAACCCACATCCCGCTCCTAAACCGTCCGCCGCTTTTCCGCCCCGGTCGCCTTGCCGCCGGGGCGGAAAAGGAATAATATGGGGCAGTGTCTATTAGACACCGCCAGCCATATTACGATGGGCCTGGACAGGTGCCTTTCCGTGGCGGCCGTCCGCCACGGAAAGGCATGCGGTCTTCACTTGGGGGGCCACCTGCGGACCCCCCAAAGTGAAGGAGGGGTGGGGGCTGCACATGGGGGCGAGAAAAGGAATAATATGGTGGCATTGTCTATTAGACACTGCCATCCATATTACGATGCGCCTTGGCAGGTGCCTTTCCGTGGCGGCATCCTGCGATGGAAAGGCATGTGGTCTTCACTTGGGGGGCCCCCTGCAGGCCCCCAAAGTGAAGGAGGGGTGGGGGTGCACACGGGCGGGTACCTGTGGTACCCCCCTGCGTTTGCATACATAATGCGGTAGGCACCGCGCGGTGCCCGCCTCCAGGTGCTACAAAACGCAGCGGCCCGCCTGATCTTGAACCTTCCTAAAAGATCGGCATCTAAAGCAGCCCTCCAGGTCCTTCACTGGCTCCCAGTAAGGAGCAGGGTTGAGTTTAAGGCTCTTTGCACGTGCCACCGCATTGTGTGCGGTAAGGCACCTGCTCCCCTTCAGGGTCTGGTTACTCGGTACGTGCCTGCACGTGCTTTGCGTTCCTCCTTCACAGGGCTACTGAAGGTCCCCAGGATAAAAAAGTCACGCATGGGGGGCAGGTCTTTTAGATACTTGGCCGCGAAAAGCTGGAATGCCCTATCACTGGACCTTCGCCTGGAGCCCTCTGAACTCGGCTTCAGGAAGAAGTTAAAAACTCACCTTTACACGCAGTAAGCCAGCCCGACTTTGCGGTTGTGACTCTGCCCATGCCTCTCACTACAGTGCTGGGACACGCCGTTGCGCGTAACCAGGCGCTCTACAAATTTCCCTTATTATTATTATTATTAATGCATACATGCATTTATGGCATTGTGGCGGGCAGTGCAGAGAGCACTGCCCGCCACAATGTTATAAATGCAGGATGCGGCCGCCACTGTAGCGGCCGTATCCTAATTCCACCCATGTGACCCCCGCCCTTATGGCGGGCGGTCTTTAGTCCCGATAGGATGGCGGGCGGACTAAGTCCGCCCGTCATCCTAATGACCCCAAGAGTTTGCCTCATTTATGTATGTATACTCGAGTGGATAATTTAGAGGTAACGTGGCTCCACTGCCTTTGCTCGTGGCATTGACAGCGAGCATGCTTTCACCGTCTATGGTTGTTTTTGAACGATTGATTGTTGCTACGGAAGCCATTTGCATAGCTGCCTTCGCGGCTTCATCAGCCAATGAATTCCCTTCAACGTGAACGCCATCACGCTGATGACTCAGTGTATGGATCACCTGAGTTTTTTGTAGTTCCTTCTGCAAAAGAACTACTTGTTCCCAAAGCTTTTTATGCTACCTTTGTGTTTTTAAAACCATTCTGAACCCAGGTCTGCAGATATTCATTGTAATTCCAGACGCAGTTATACGAATCGCACACTATGGGGTCGATTCCGATTCGGGGAAAAAACGTCCGGACGATTTGTATCCGGAGCCCTCTCCGTACGAATCGTACCCGTCCGTCCGAGTCGCGAAGTACGATCCGTATTCCGTGAATCCGTCCGAATCGTCGCGATCCATATGTATTGCAAGGCTGAAACATTGAACCGTACGACTCGTACACATGCCGTACGACTCGTACACATGCCGTACGACCTGACGAGTACGATCCGGACCGGGGTATGAGGACACAATTCGTACGGTCCACGTCAGGTAAGGGCGAGTCGTACGGAAAAGCACACAAACACATACACACCGAACGGTCGTACACCCCATGATCGCATGGGTACGCACCGTACCCCTGCGATCATGGGGTGTACAAGCCGTACCCCCATTGTACGATTGGTGTACGAGCCGTACCCCATGTACGATTGGTGTACGAGCCGTACCCCATGTACGATCGGTGTACGAGCTGTACCCCATGTACGATCGGTGTACGAGCCGTACCCCATGTACGATCGGTGTACGAGCTGTACCCCATGTACGATCGGTGTATGAGCCGTACCCCATGTATGATCGGTGTACGAGTCGTACCCCATGTACCATCAGTGTACGAGCCATACCCCCATCGTATATGGGGTACAGCTCGTACACCAATCGTACAATGGGGGTACGGCTCGTACACTGATCGTACATGGGGTACGGCTCATACACCGATCGTACACCAATCGTACAATGGGGGTATGGCTCGTACACCCCATGATCGCAGGGGCATGGTGCGTTCCCCTGCAATCATGGGGGGTACGCACCTTACCCAGGGGGGGCGTTCCTTACCTGTTTCGGCACGAACTCTGCTTTTACCGCTGTTTTCAGCTCCCGTAGAAAAGGGGTCGTACGGTGCATACCCGACACGTATCATACTTGCTGGGTCATAAAAACCAGCTGCGAACTGTACAGATGTTGCGTACAGCGGGTTCTGAGGGAGAATCTTGTACGACTCATACGGAGTACGGCTCCTGGTACGAATCGTACTTCATTGTACATACCGGGGACGTTGCAGGGTACGATTCGTATGGGAAAAATGCTCTGAACGGCTATTCGGAGCGTTTTTTTCCCGATTCGGAATCGACCACAAAGAGTGTGGGGAATTCGCTATCGGTATTTTCCAGCGCCATCTTGAATGCTTGGAGTTAAGCTCGCTGAGCTGTACAGTCTCCTAGCGATTGAGTTTTTGTTACCATAGGTCTAAATTAACCATCGCACCAGCGACCTTTAACAATCGTGCACACAGCACTATAAGCTTGTTTACCCCCAATCGCGGGCTGTGCTGATCCGTCTGTATATATTATACAGCCGTAATATTCTAGAGGTAGAATTTCAGTAGGCAGAGGACATTCTTGTTCGTATTGGAGAAATTCTTGTT
Organism: Lissotriton vulgaris; assembly: GCF_964263255.1. Classification (NCBI taxonomy): domain Eukaryota; kingdom Metazoa; phylum Chordata; class Amphibia; order Caudata; family Salamandridae; genus Lissotriton; species Lissotriton vulgaris. The sequence goes on from NC_141685.1 coordinate 1,822,337,961, forward strand.
TCTTCAAGTAAGGGTCAAACACGTATTCAACGTCTGTTGCAGCAAGAGAATTAACCCATTGTATCCTTCTCGGATGTAGAGCTTTTGCATTTGGAATGCTTGCCTTTGTCACTGCCTTTAAGGCAGGTACAGGTGTAACGACTTTAATGCGTTTACCCTGTGCGAGGGCTCTCTCCTTTGCTACTGCAGTCTGAACCGCAATTAGATTTTTTTCTGTTGAAGTGAATTTCCTTTCAGCTTGTGTGTACAAATGTTATTTGTAAGCTATTGGTACCTTTTCACCTCATTAAAGGTTAGGTATGTGAATCTGCATCTCCCTGGGATGATTCGGATAACAAGGCTGCGTACATTGTCGCAAGTTTGTAAGTGTGTTGTTGCCAACATGTCTGTACTGAAAACAAAATGTCTGTGTGTTTTTGAGTCCAATTAGCTGGTTTGAAATCAGGTTTGATTAGTTCGTAGAGAGGTTTAACCTTTTCTGCGTAATTCAGAATGTAAATTCTTCCGAAGTTTAGAAATCCTAGAATTGAATCTAAGTTTTTCCATTTTTTGGGAGTTTGAAGCAGCGCACATTTTTCTAAAAAGTTTGCTGCCAGGCTTTTGCCTTCACTCGAAAGTTCAAATCCTAAGAATAGGACATTGAGGTGGGCAATTCTTGACTTTTTAAAGTTGAATTTGTACCCTTTAGAGGCGAATCCAACTATTATAGTGTTCACCCTGTTCAAGTGCCTGTCCAAATCATCATTTGTAAGGTAGATGTCATCGACATAAGATAATGCCTCATCATCATACGTTTGTCATAACTCTGTTACTCTGGCTGAAAATAATCCAGGACTGTTCTTGAATCCCTGGGGGAGACGACAGAAGTGTCGTTCTATCCCCATTATTGAGAAAGCGGTCAAGTACCTGCTTTCTGGTGCAATGTTTTGACAGAAGAAACCGTTTGAAATATCTAAAGTAGTTTTACATTTCTTCCGAACTATATTATTCATCAGTGCTGCACTGTGTGAATTTTGTACTGCAAAAGTTTTGCAACAAGAGTTTAAATGTCTGTAATCCAAAACTAGACGATATGTTTCGTCTGGTTTGGAGACAGAAAAAAAAGGATTGTTCATTGACGAGGTGCATGTTTCAATCACCCCTTGGTATTCAAGTTGATCTAAGATCTCCCTGACTTGCTTTTTAGCTTCCTACTTAACTGGATACTGTCTCTGAGCAGTTGGTTGATTTTTTAACTGAATTTTTTGGTGAGGAGAGTCCTCATCCCATTCCACATTATTTTTATATAATGCTGGAGCCTGGGCAACAGCCCATTTTCTGTCATAGGTGTATTTTGTATGTAAAGGAATATAATTAGAGAAGGCTGGCATAATGATCTCTTCGCCATGTGGGCACTCCCTGACAAATTCAGGTGGCCAGTCTTTTTCCGCTGGAAGGATGTCATAACCTTTAGATAATTTTTCCCAAAAAAGTGCTTTTATCCCCCTTTATTCGGAGTGTTACTTCATATAACTTATGGGGTACACTAACTCCAGGGGCGGATTGGCAAGGCGGGCATTCTGGAACGGGCCGAAGGGCCGGTGCCTCAGTGCCCTCTGTGGGACGTTTTTTTTCTCCCCTGTCCCAGTCCACAGACAGTGGACTAGGAAAGGGGAGAAAAAAAATCGGCCCACAGAGTGCACGGAGACAGAGACTGAGAAAATGAAAGCAGCCTTGCTGTGCGGCCAGACAGCGATTGTCAGCTGTGGGCTCTACTTCACCCCTGCCCTGCCAAGCAATCAAGCTGAGGCTGGGCTGGGGAGGGGTGATTGTTTGCAATAATCGGCCTCCATGGGGGCCAGGTGTTTCTCAGGCCTTTGAGCCATTTGCACCTCGGCCCCCTGGCGCCCATGCAGCCCAGAAACGGTGTTAGTCTTAACACCTCGCCCACAGCCCTTCACATTCAGGGCACAGTGGGCGAGGAAGAATGGGTCTTGCTGTGGGGGCCTGGTGATGTTTGGAATTTTTTTGTTTTATTTATTTACGTGATTTTATATAGCGCAGACTTTACCGAAGGTGTCAGAGCGCTTCACACTAGGAATAGCAATAATACATGAGGAGAAAATTATAAGTGGACAAATTACAAAAGCAAACGTTAAGTTACATGAATCAAAAGTGACAATAGTGAGCAACCAAAATACAAGAGGAGCAAACGATACATTACAGGAGGAAAAAGTGACATGTGTGCAGGTTACAAAATCTTACAAAATACAAGTAGAGGTATAATACTGCAATTAATGGCAGACACTCCAGCACAAGAACAAACGTTACGTAGGCAATGGTGGCACTTGTGCAAGTATCTAAAGCAAACAAAAGTGAGAGGAGCAAACAGTGTGTTACAAGAGAAAAGTGACTTGTGCAAGTTACAAAAGGGTACCATACAAAGGTACAAGGGTAATACTACAGTAAATGATAAACACTCAAACTGCCAGAACACACTGGGAAGGCACTTCCCATGCACCAGCTTCACCTCAGCCTCCCCCCTGGCTACCTGGCTACCTTGGATGACCCAGAAAGCTGTGTTTTGTGCTCCCCTGCCAGGACATTTTCCCAAGGCCTGGAGGGTTGATTAATTTACTAATTGCACGGGCCTTACCTCTGTTCATGTGCTCCTGAGCTGAAGGTCTGGGGAGGGCTGAGTAGGTTAGTAATAGCAGGGGCTTTGCTGCTTTTCAGGTGCTCCTGTGCTGGAGGGCTGGAATAATTTTGTGACAAAAAGGGGCCTTGATATTTTTTTAGTTGCTCAGCATGTAGGCCATTGTCACCTTGGCCCCGTGTTGTGTGCAAGAACAGTATCCTCCCACTTTCATTCCTTGTCTGTGCAAATGGTGTTTCATGAAAGGGCACGCCCCTTGAATGTGGGCCACGCCCCTTAAATATGGGCCACGCCTCTTGAATGTGGGTCACTTTTTTCGTCAGTGCCCGGGCCGAATTGTGATCCCAATCCGACCCTGACTAACCCTGGTGTCGGCAGTTTCAACCTGAATGCATCCATTCAGATCCACTGTCTACAGATGATCTTTCAGGATCCTGCGAGCTATGGTGACCTCTGCTGCACTGTCCAGCATTGTCCGGGCCCACTCCCAATTCTTGAGTTGTGTCCTAAAGATCCTCGGCATGTCTGATTTTAATACTTGCAACCTTCTTTTTGGAGAACTGAGTTTTCTTATTTTTTGGAACGTGTTGATTGTCTTTCACACGTTCTTCTTTTTGTGCTGATCCTCCTCTTCTTTCGTATTTCTGCGAGGAAGTCTGAAAGGGTCGAGAGGATCGTGTATCAGTATCTTGATATCTATCAGATTTTCTTAAATTATCCCTATTTCTAAGGATATATCTCTTTTCAGAGTGCTTCTTTTGAGGAGATCTACCTCTGGAAAGAGATCGTTTCTCTTTAGGAAGTGACTGTCTACTATTTTCCCATTTCTTTTTAGATGTAGTTAGATTGTTTTTGATAAAAACTTTTTCAGGATTTTCTATCTCTTCCTAGTTCTTCATAGGATTTTTCAATAATTCTGGCAAGTTCATACGGTTGCTCTGTAATATCAAGTTCTTTTAATTTTCACCCTCAACACACTCAACCCCGGCCGGAATCCCCCCTGCTACCGAGCTGCCCCGAAACGCACCCACAGACCCTTCACCTGCCAAACATGCAAGTTCACCTGCACCCGGACCGGCACCACACCGACAAGCCAAACACCAGCAGCAACCACCTCAAGTGCATCCTGCTCAACACCTGCTCTATCCACAGACACGCCATCGAACTCTGGAAGCTGCTCGACACAACATCACCAGACGTCGCCTTTCTTACAGAAACCTGGATGAACGCCTCCTCAGCACCTGACATCGCCATAGCTATCCCAGACGGATACAAGATCACCCGGAAGGACCACGTCAACCAGACTGGAGGAGGCATCGCCATCGTACACAAGAACACCATCCACATCACGACCAAACCCGATGACACCTTCACCGCCGCCGAACACCTCCACTTTCAGATACACACAAACCCCAAAACCACCCTTAGAGGAACCCTCATCTACAGACCCCCGGGACCACGCACACAATTCAGTGAAGACATCGCAGACTTAATCAGCCCGTACGCACTCCCCTCCGGTGACTAGATCCTCCTAGGGGACCTCAACTTCCACCTGGAGAACAACAAGGACAGCAACACCACCGCCCTGCTGAACAACCTCGCCAACCTCGGACTCAAACAACTTGTGAACACCCCCACCCACTACGCCGGCCACACACTTGACCCCATTTTCTCCTCCAGCGAGCACATCTCCTTCAGCCACTCCACCGCACTCCACTGGACAGACCACAGCTGCATCCACTTCAGCTTCAGAATAACAATAACCCACCACCACCCGCAACAGATTCCTCGCAGAAGCTGGAGTAAGATCACCACTGAGCAACTCACTACCGCCCTCCGCCAGAACCCTCCCGCCAGCACAACAGACCCCAACGAAGCAGCCAGCAACCTCACACAGTGCCTCACCAACTGCGCAAATGACCTCGCCCCCCTGAAGAACCCTCCCAGTAAGTGTGAGCGGGAAATCCGTTACGCTCGCGGATTTTGCAGATTTTTGGGAAATCCGCGAATTTTGCAGATTTCCCGCAAAATCCGCAAAAAAAAATCCGCGAGCGTAACGGGTTCAAAAGTTGAACCCCCACTCATGCAACTATTTTACAATGGCGCCAGCAAGCTGCCAGCACCGTTGTAAAATAGTTACAAAGTTAGCTTGCACAGGAACCACTAGATAAAACAAGCAGGTGCTGCTTTATTTTTTCTAAGTGCTTCCTGTGCAAGCTAACTTTGTAACTATTTTACAACGGCGCTGGCAGCTTGCTGGCGCCATTGTAAAATAGTTACAGCTCACAGCTCACTCAAGGGACCCCTGCGGCCTTCGGGACGATTGCATAGTAACACACACATGGACGCTCGAACTAGATGATGCTCAAATTCAGTGACTCATTCATTAGCCCAAAAACAATCGTGAGCGTCGTCGAGGCTGGACAGGTGTGCCTTCTTCCCAAATCTACTGTGGAAAATCAGCTGTGATGCTGGATAGGCTTTGCATCCTTGACTTTCACGAGCGCAATACCCGTGGTGTTCCTGTGATCAGGAGCTTCTTTCTCTTCATCTGCTGAACTGATCTTTCTCTGACCTTTTATTCACACAAGACGAGGCACATACCCTACTGGGCACATTGTGTTCGCACGGGTTTCTGCAAGTTCGCACGCGTTTTGTACAATTTCGCAATTTACGAAATTGTACAAAACCCTCGCAAACTTGCAGAAACCCGTGCGAACATAAAAAAAAAATAATCCGCAAATTCGCGGGAATTCGCAGATTTTGCGGATTGCGAGTTCGCAAATCCGCAAAATTCGCGAACGCGAGATTCGCAAAATTCGCCCATGCTTACCTCCCAGCAGACCCGGCAGCAGAAAAGCCTCCTGGTTCACCGACGAACTCAAGAACTCCAAGAAGAACTGCTGCACCCTAGAGAAAGCCTGGCACCACGACCAGACCACAGACAACATGACCGCCCTCAAGCACACCACCCGCAAACACCACCAGCTGATCCGCACCACCAAGAAAGTCTATGGCTCAGATGTTTTGTTGATGTCACCCCATATATAACATTGTGGATCCCTAGTGGGACCCTTGATATCTGTTTTGGCAGGGTTGTTGTTGTCTATTTTGTTTTAAATTTCCCCCATTTTTCCTGCCAACAACTAAAAATTCTCTTGGGGCACCCCCTTCTATTATATATTGTCTTCACAGCCCTGTGCTGTGGGGGTATTCTGGGTATGTGGGCCAGGTGGATTATCTATGAATGTGTTGGATAAGTATTGTTGAGTTGAATGTAGAGAAAATTCCAGGCATCTACGTAATTATAGATTGACAGCCATCTTCCCCCTCGGATAATTAATCCTGGTTGAATCCAGTGTTCCCCTTTATTGCCAACATGGATAGTATTAAGAGTTTTGGTTTCTCGGACGAGGATTTTTGCCAAAATGATTGGCGCCCCCTCGGACGGTAACCAACAATTTTCCTTACCCAAGGGATTAGACGGGGACTGGACTAAGTTGTTAAATTTAAAGAAAAAATCAAAAAGAACTGAACTACATGCCCAGTTCATTTTGGACTATTTGAAAGCAGGCACCATACCTATTGGACTAAGAGTACAAAATATACCGGGCATGTTTATCAGACAGTTCCTGGAGCGATGGCCGTTAATATCTAACCGTTTCTCCAGGGACTGGATGATATTAATCATCGAAACTGCTCGAGTGGTCATTGACCTCCTGAACAAAGAAAATCAGAACTTGAAGATAAACTAAGGGATGGAAATGCTGTTGACCTTGGGAAAAAGAAATTAGAGGAGATCCACCAGGAGTTGGATTCCTTCTCGGATTATCTTTTAAAAAGAAAAACAGAGAAATTCCGCAAAGATATCCGGCTATTTTCCCAAGAACGGGCATACCCCTATCTGACCCAGGAATTTTATACCAACCAGGATGACAATAGCTCACGCGGACAAGCCCCACGATGGGGACATAAAAAGGTGACCACTTTTTTGGATACCACCGACTCTGAGGGGGATCTACTTGAAGAATATGATTCTAATTATGGCCAGGGTTCCAGCTCTGATCGATCTAATCGAACTGGAGGAAATGAGCGCCACAATCCCCAGAATCGTTTTTTAGGCAACCGCCGGGGCAATGCACGGCAGGCTCCTCGGACCACCCAAACGAGGAACTTCCATCAGGGTCGAGGTCAGCCCCAAATGTATGTTCAGACTCACCATCAACAATACTGGCGAACATAAGGGGCATTCCTGTTTTCAATCTAACCACCCAAGAAATTGACCCCAGTGCTGTCCAGCTATTGACCCGTGGCCTATCCTTTGTCCCTTCAGCAAACTTTGATAAGTTTGAGTTGACCAAAGATCTACAGATGTTCTTCCGCAAAATCCGTTTAAAGAGGTTCTTTCTGGAACGTCCACCCGTTAGGGACACTGAAAACAAATCAGGATGTAGACCCCCCTCTTCCTTCACGCCCACTTTAGAAATGGTTGGCCCTACGGTCAACATTTTCGAAAAAGCAGTGATGAGAAAGATTGAAAAACTGATCCGGTATGTGCCCATGCCTGTCACTAACCTACCTATTCAGGAAAACAACGCCCTAATGGAGCTAAAGACCAACAAGAATATTACCATCAAACCCTGTGACAAGGGGGGCGGAATTGTGATTCTTGATACTGACAATTATACCACCAAGATGAAGGACCTTCTTACTACATCAGGACACTATGTACCTGTCCGATCTAATCCTGAAAACACCCTAAAACAGCGTATTCTCCGAATGGTAGAAAATGCAGTGGAAATCAATGCCATTTGTGAACAGGAAGCAGAATTCCTTACACCCAGCACTACCAGGATACCTATCATATATGGGGTTGCGAAAACACATAAAATAGCTCAGATCCGCCTCTCAGACCCATAGTTTTGACTATTGGATCTGCGACAGGACCGCTTTCTAAATACATCGACAAGTTTTTGAAACCCCTGGTTACAGAATTAGAGTCCTATGTTAAGGACACCGGACACTTCATTAGTCTGATTGAAGGGTCCCCTTTCTTTGAAAATCGAGAATTGATGGTGACCCTAGATGTAGAGTCTTTGTACTCCAACATCCCCCAACAAGGGGCCCTCGATACTATCGACTATATTCTATCCAGGAGACCTAAGGCCAATAATACTGAATTCATTCTCCAATGCCTGGAAGTGGTGTTGTTTGAAAACTACTTTGAATTTGATCAAACTATATACAGACAGAAGGTGGGAGTCAGTATGGGTGCTAGCTGTGCCCCTAGCATTGCGTGCCTATACATGGGGGAGTTTGAAAGGATTAACATATTCAATGAGATGGCCCCCTTCCATGAAAATGTTAAGAATTGGAAAAGATTCATTAGATGATATCTTTTTTATATGGAAGGGGGACCAGAGCACATTGGAGGAATTCATCCTATGGCTTAATGCAGCAGACCTGAACATACACTTTACCTGTCAGTCTAGCCAGTCCAAAATAGAATTTTTGGACATATGGATACAGCATCTCGACAATGCATTACAATTATCCTTGTATACAAAACATACAGCCCGTAATACTTTGCTTCAATACACCAGTTTCCATCCACGGTCCCAAAAGGAAAGTATCCCCTACAGCCAATTCCTTCGAATTCGAAGGAATTGTACGGACATACAGGATTTTTTGACACCCTGAAGGAGAAATTAATATACCGAGGATATCCCCACAAGCCTGTCAAGGATTCTTTTAAGAGGGCAAGATATGCCAATCGGGACTTGATGTTCCAAGCAAAACCGGCAGAAACCTTAGACCAGTTGGTCTGCGTCACACGCCATTCTAACCTTAACCATAAAGTGTGCCAAGCCATAAATTCTAACTGGCACCTTTTAAATCTGAAAAGAAATGACACCCCACTCAAAAGACGGATCTTTGCCTTCAAACGAAATAGGAATCTCAAAAACTTCCTAGTGAGAGGCAAGATGCCAGAAGCCCCCACTGAGAAACAAACAGCATTGACCAATTCTAAACCAATTTTTAGAAATCACCGCTGTGGCACCTGCCACGCTTGCCCTCAAGCTGTAATTGGAGGGACATTGAAGACGTCTGAACGCACCATATCAGTGGAACGCAATCAAGAAATGACCAATTGTCGTTCGGCCAACATCATATATGTGATCCTATGCCCCTGTGATCTCCCCTATGTTGGGGAAACAGGACGGGAATTCCGCATAGGATGGGAGAGCACAGATCAAATATTCGAAATAAAAAGATGTCAGCAACCATTGTTGCCCACTGGCTCGAGAAATCCCACTCTGAATCAGATCTCAGGTGGTTTATACTCGAAAAAATCAAGGCCAAACCTGAAATAGACCCTACGAGCCTTCGCAAAAAATGAGAAGTTTTTTGGATTTTTATGTTGAATTCTGTTACCAAGGGCCTAAATGAGGAATGCCCTTGGCACAATGTATTCACTTGAAACCATGATTACCTCTGCATGGCCTCTCTCTATTCAGTGCCCGGGCATCGACCGGATTATAAAAACTGATCTGAACATCAACTCTGATAGTATTATTTTGTGGATCTCATATGGAATCCCCTTTTTACTCCATCGTGTTTTTCCTACTTATTTATTCTTATTCAAATACCCTTGGAGGTCTCTCCTTATCCTCTCGAGTGACCAATCCAATATGGCGCCTAACCACTATACAACGATTAGTGGTCCCTCGTTTGTTTCTTCCCCTTAAGCATGCAACCAAAGGAGTCCTAAATATCGCGGGAGGGCGTCTAAAATCACTATTTGGATATACAGTCCCCTTTTTGATACCCATGAAGGGCTACCACCTGAAACTAGTAAATGCAAAACTAGAGTGATGTATAAATAGGGAGTAGCCTTACCGGAACTGCTCACAGTATCCTGCTCGACATTGGGACGAGGACGGAGCTCGGCGGCCGATTCCATCCACCTACGAACATTTTTATGGTAAGCCCCACGTATGATTGTTTTAGAAATGTAATGTAATGTAATGTAAGCACACATTTATATAGCGCTACTATCATCCGAGGAGCATCTTGGCGCTCAGCACCCAACCCCGCTGAAATAAGTTGGTGGACAGAAGGCAGTGTCACGCAATACAAGCTTTACACAAGTGCTCTGCAGGCCGCATCAGAGAAAAGATCCATGTCTTCAGAGATTTCCTAAAATCACTCTCCTTAACTATGCACCGAAGCTGAGCTGGCAATTTATTCCAAGCTCTTGATTCTAACACAAAAAGAGATTTCCCCCCCTTGGTGGCCAATCTAAATCTGGGGATCACCAAAAGATTTTGATTGGCGGACCTCAAGCAGCGTGCTGGCACATAGCATTTAAAGCCATTCAGCAGGTATCTAGGACCTTGAGACTGAAAAGCTCTAAAGGTGATGACAAGAACCTTGAATAGAATGCGCTTGTGGATGGGCAGCCAGTGTAGGATCTTGAGCGTCGCCGAGGCAGCCTGTGCAGCACTGCTTTATTGGGGCCTGCATAAAGACTGTTGCAGTAGTCCAATCTAGATGTTATAAGAGCTGCTGCAACAGTCTTTCTGGCTGCCAGAGGAAGGAGATCAAAAAACTTCCTCAGTGATTTGATGATCTGAAAACATGAGCCAGCTACGCCTACCGCCTGCTGTTTGGATTAGAGTTGGTCGTCGAATTTAATCCCAAGATTTTGCGCAGAAGCCATAGTGTTAGGAGGAGCTTCTGCGTCCTCGGGCCACCATTGTTTAGGGGAGAACAGATTTTGGGGTCCAAAAGGTAATATTTATGTCTTCCCCGAGTTACATTTGAGGTGATTGTTATTCATCCACTCAAATGTAGCCTTGAGACAAATCATCAAGTTTTCTTCAGCCCCAGGCAGCTCCCTATCCAGCACTAGAATCAGCTGAGTATCGTCAGCGTACGAAATGACTTCAATCTGGTAGGACGCAATCAGCTCAACCAAGGGGACCATATAAAGATTAAAAAGAACAGGACTCAAACTAGCGCCCTGTGGGACCCCTGAGCTGATGACCTTTTCCTCAGATTTATGGTCACGTAGTACTATTACCTGACGTCTCTGAGAAAGGAAATTAGTGAGCCATGCCAGCACCATTCCTCCTATGCCAGCGTTTTCCAAACAGTCAATCAAGATAGAATGTGAGACCGTATCGAAGGCCGCCGATAGGTCGAGTAAAATCAAGACGGCCTTCTTCCCTTGGTCCAGTGCCATTCGTAGAGTCTCTGCTGAAAACAAAAGAGCGGACTCAGTCGAATGCTTGGACCGAAACCCTGATTGATTGGAGTGCAGGATGTTATTCTCCTCCAAAAAACTAGTGAGTTGATGATTAACGAATTTCTCCGTCAGTTTAAACAGGAGTAGGGAAATGGGACGCAGGTTAGACAGAATAGTTGGGTCTGGCAGGGCTTTTTTCTCCAGTGGCATAACCGCTGCACATTTCCAGTCACTTGGGATTGCTGCTGTGGCCAACGAGGAATTGATGATACTATTAATAGTTGGGTTTAACTCCGCAACCAAGGTTCGCAGGACCATAGGCGGGCAAGGGTCGAATGGAGACCCAGATTTTTTGGCCGAAATAGCCTGATATGAATTCTCCTGGGAGATATACGTAAATGACTCCAAACGGGGAGTGTCGGTTGTCATAACGCCTATACTCATTTTTTCCGGAGTTGCCAGGATGGAAGGCACAGATGGAAAATCCTTAACAATGTCATGGATTTTCTTTTCAAAATAGTTAGCTATAACATTGCAAAGCGAAAGAGAGGGTGGAAGTTCCTGGGAAAGTGCGGTGGGGTTAGTAAAACTCTTAACTATCTTGAAGATCTCTTTCTGTCCCTTATCCGAAGAAGAAATAGCCTCCAAGTAGTATGTTTTTTTTGCCACCTTAATTGCGGCATGATAGTTTTTACGTGCAGATTTATATAAATCGTGGGCAGCTGGCACATAATTCCTTCGCCACCTACGCTCCAAGGATCTTACTGCACTCAGTTCGATTTTTAAAGCTAATGTAAACCATGGGGCACTCTTTTATTTATAGGGCCACGTGAGTTTCTTTACTTCTTCCTCACGTCCAGAGATGACCCAAATGTTGCTAGCCATTCATGATATTGCTGGTAATCTGTTAGAGTGCAGCCTGTTAAAACAGGTTTACTAGCACTCAGCTTCTCCAGAAGGTCAGGCCGCGAGAGGGCAGCTATCCAGTCTGGCTTACGGCTAACAGAGCTCAAATTTACATTTGACACCGGAGCCTTCTGTTTCACCAAAAGGTGAAATGGAATAAGTTTGTGGTCTGTCCAAGTTAAAATGTATGGGGCTTCAACTGACAGACCATCAACATTAGAGCAAATACAGTCCAGAACGAGACCTGCTGTATGGGTGGATTCTAATGTCAACAGGGAGAGGCCAAGTATATTAATAATATCCATGAACTCACTAGTGCCTGGTTCCTTGGGGGAGTCTAAATGGAAATTGAGATCTCCCATCACTGTACAGTGTGCAAACCTAAGAGTAAGCTCGCTCAGAACATCCCCGATGCTCTCCAAAAAATCAGTCAATGAGCCTGGTGGGCGATAGATCAAAGCACCGGAGAAGGAGAAGGAATCATGGATGGTAAGACAAAAAGCCATAGCTTCCGCTCCTTTAATGTCTGGCAGCTCAAACGTTGTGCATTTGATAGCAGTACGATAGATGATTGCCAGCCCGCCTCCCCGCTGCAGTGGTCTATCTAAACGTTGGATTGAAAAGGCGAAATGAAATGATCCTTTGAAGTATCTCCTCAGAGACCCGATAGTCATAAGTCTGTATCTAATTTTCATAACAGACTCACCCTGCCGGCTTGAAACATTTAACGGCCGAATCATCGAATTGATCATAGCGTCCTTCCTGCCCCTTGTCCCAAATTAACTTTGGACCGACAGCCAGGTGAGCATGTGAAGCTATGGGAGGCACCATCAGCCCCTATTGCATGATTCGTATAACCCGGAAATATTAACCTACTTGATCCTCATTGTGGTGCACTCAGCACCGAAAAACTTCGGTATCTAAAAATATCTCCCTTAAAGAGGCTGTTAATAATGAGATTCCCCTCATGCCTGAATTACAGTGCGATGTGGACCCTATTTTTAGTTAACAACTTGTTAAAAAGTATTTATCCATTCCCGATCGAGAACCCTGGGTAAGTGAGCCTATTTATCTAATTGTGATTCTCCCCTTCCGTCTACAGCGGGGCTGTAACCTCCGTTGGATTTAATTGGAAAAGAATAGCTACCTCTTTAGAACGGATACATCCCATAGCTCCACATCTCTCGAACTAAATCACCTTGACTCTATGAAACTGTAAAAAAGGACGGATATGGCCCGGCAATCATAGGTACGTGGCTTTATTCATACACCTGTAGAGCATGCATCTAAGTTTTCAAACCATCTTGTGAGAGATTCCAAGTCACCCTCTTGCGTTTCTTCAGATGGCGATATAGAAAGATTACCGATTCCACTTGATAGGACTTGGAACCTCCTACCAACCTATCGAACCAACGTCTGGGATAACCCCCTCTGAATGACTTAGAGAAATGTGAATGCCATATTACCTATACATACTTGGTAAGTAGAATCATAGCTACGTTATGGCACTCCATGAATCTTTGTTATCCTTTTCTAAGCACTAGCACCCCATGTACAAATTGGGAGTTCGTCCACTTTTATCATGGTGGTTCTAGGATGTCTATTTTGGGATTTCCCGATGAAATAGAAGAGAGATCAGGGCACTTAGGGTTTTCTATACCTCCCTCCTCCTCCCCTTCTGCCCTGATGAACTCTCTCGTAAGCGAAAACCAATTTCTCTGCACAGTCCACTTTAAAATCCTATGGGGGACATATCCTAAAACCATACAGGAAGCTACTGATGACGCCCAAACAAAGAGTGAATGTGATATATGAGACGATGGATGAATGTGTGAATGAGTGATGGTTTAGATCTCCACCCTAACCTTGATCCAACCTGGACTATTGTTATCTTCCCCATTCTTGGGAAGTTGTATACTTTGGGAGTGACGCCCACAACATCAGAGCCTTGACTAATTGATTGAAAACAGGAAATAAATCCTAAATAAAAGAAAAATGTAAAGTTTAAATGTATTCATGTAAGGCACTTCATCGAATTTCAAAATTATGTAATGAAAGAATGTTTTTTATTCACAGCTTGTTTGTTTCCCCTCCCTGTCTATATATACCCCCGCCCTGAAGAAGGTGTGGCCCACTCTGGCACCTAACACCGAAACGCGCATTGGCGTGAACTCCTTGGACTGCAGCAACATAGTCCCTGTGGACTATATTCCTTCATCTGCCCTGCGTCCATAATTTGCACCCCTGGTCAAACAACCATTATTCCACTCTATGGCAGCCGTGGGTGCCCCTTCCTGTATGTCACATATGAATGAATGAGAAAGCTAATGAATTAGATAACCCTGGTTTGTGTGTGAGTTGTCCCTGTATGCATGGGAGTATGTGAAACCTGTGTATGTATTTTATCTAAATTGTCTATATACTTCACCTGTTGTTCTCTGTTTTATCACTTTCGAAAAATGTATATACATGAAATGTCTTTCATAAAAACCATCTATTTGGTTAAAAAAACCTATATAAAATATGTTAATAAAAGGACCATGTTTCTAAAATATAAGTAAAGTCTATGGCTGAGATGTTTTGTTGATGTCACCCCATATATAACATTGTGGATCCCTAGTGGGACCCTTGATATCTGTTTTGGCAGGGTTGTTGTTGTCTATTTTGCCGCACCACCAAGAAGACAGCATTCACAGAACGGCTGGACAACAACGCCCACAACAGCAAGGAACTCTTCAGCATCGTCAAAGAGTTCTCCAACCCCAGCACCGGAAACAACAACATCACCCCCTCGCAAGACCTCTGCGACTCACTCGCCACGTTCTTCCACCGCAAGATCGCCGATATACACAACAGCTTCGGCGCACCTACCACGCACCCTACCACCGAACCAACGTTCCCCACCATCACCCTCTGCGCCTGGACCCCGGTCAGCACCGAAGACATCACCAGCACGATGAACACCATCCACTCTGGATCATCAACCGACCCCTGCCCCCACCACGTGTTCAACAAGGCCGACTCCATCATCACACCCCAACTCCGGGACATCATCAACACCTCCTTCCACACCGCCACCTTCCTGGAGACCTGGAAGCATGCCGAGCTCAGCACCCTCCTGAAGAAACCAACAGCAGACCCACCGACCTCAAGAACTACCGTCCCATCTCGCTCCTCCCTTTTCCTGCCAAAGTCATCGAGAAGACCGTCAGCAGACAGCTCGCCGCCTTCCTCGAGACAAACGGAGCCCTCGACCCCTCGCAGTCCGGTTTCCAAGCCAACCACAGCACCGAGACCGCCCTCATCGCAGCCATTGACAACATCAGATTCCTGCTCGACAACGGGGAAACAGTGGCCCTCATCCTCCTGGACCTCTCTCCTCTCTGCAGCATTCGACACCGTCTGCCACCGCACCCTAGTGCAGCGCCTCAACAACATCGGAGTCCAAGAGAAGGCACAGGAGTGGATCATCTCGTTCCTCACCGGCAGAACCCAGAGAGTCCGCCTCCGCCCGTTCAGATCCAAGGCCATCGAAGTCATCTGCGGCGTACCACAAGGATCATCACTCAGCCCAACCCTCTTCAACTTTTACATGAGCCCTCTTGCAGCCATCATACGCAAATACATCCTCAACATCATCTCCTACGCCGACGACACCCAGCTGATCCTCCCCCTCACCAACGACCCCGCCACCGCCAAAACCTGCCTTCACGAAGGGATGAAAGACGTTGCAGTGTGGATGAAGAACAGCCGCCTGTAACTGAACTCAGACCAGATGGAAGTCCTCATCCTAGGATCATCGCCCTCTGCCTGGAACGACTCCTGGTGGCCCACTGCCCTGGGCATCACTCCCAAACCAACGGACCACGCACACAACCTGGGCTTCATCCTGGACTCCTCCCTCTCGATGACCAGACAAGTCAACGCCGTCTCATCATCATGCTTCAACACCCAGCGCATGCTCCGCAAGATCTTCCGATGGATCCCCACTGAAACCAGGAAGACGGTCACACAAGCACTCGTCACCAGCCGGCTGGACTACGGAAACACCCTCTACGCCGAACCACAGCCAAACTTCAGAAAAGACTCCAGCGCATCCAGAACGCCTCCGCACGACTCGTCCTGGACATCCCCCAACACAGCCACATCTCCGGCCACCTGAGAGACCTGCACTGGCTCCCCGTCAGCAAGAGAATCACGTTCAGGCTCCTCACCCACGCACTCAAGGCCCTTCACGACCTGGGCCCCAAGTACCTCAACAGCCGCCTGACCTTCTACGCGCCCACCCGCCAGCTACGATCGACCAGCCACGCCCTCGCCACCGTACCACGCATTTGCAAGGCCACCGGCGGGGGAAGATCATTCTCCTACCTGGCAGCCAAGACATGGAACTCCCTCCCCATCCACCTCCGCCTGACCCAGGATCACCTCTCCTTCAGGAAGCTCCTCAAGACCTGGCTCTAGCAGTAGCGGACCCCTCCCCCCCAGCACCTTGAGACCCTTCCAGGTGATTAGCGCGCTATACAAATTACCATGATTGATTGATTGATTGATTGATTGAGGTAAGCCTCCTCCAAAATAGAGAGAACAAGGCCAAAGAACGACAGTGCCGCCTTTGTCAGATTGGCAGGCAATTATGTTTTTATCTGCCTGTAATTTCTTGACCAAACTGATATAGCAGTTATTATGTGCTAAATATTTACGTTTCTCTCCTAAAGTTGTTGTATAGAGCTTCTTGATCCCTGCAACTGTCAATTCATGAAAAATGTCAATGTTGTCAAGTAACATTAGTGGGGTGAAGGTGGATTTGGGTTTAAAGTTAGTATAGCCTGGCAAATCCATAACCAAATGTTCTTCTGAAGAACCTGAGTTTGGGACTTCATTGCGTAATGCTGTCCTGGGCTGAGTCCCTCAGTGGGTCTGCGTTCTCACCACAGCCGCCACCCGATAGTCCTCGGGTGCACCCAAACTCTTGCTCCTCAACCACACGGTCGCTGGTCCACCAGGGCCGCTCATCGCTAGGCACGCAGGCTCAGCATGCAGATCGTCCACCCTTCCAAATGGTCGGTGGCTAAATATCTTCTCGGTTGCCCCCAGACCGCTCCTCTTCAGCCAGGGCACCACTCTTCGTCCCTCTGATGCCCACTCACCTGTCTTTGGGCGGGCACCAGCGGCCTCCCACTTAACACTGCCACGGCCTGTCAGGGGGTCCTTGTCCGGATTACTCAGCACTCCATGCGCCCCCCCTGGCAGGGGGTCTGGACTCTCACCGCCAATCCCGTCCGGTGTGCCTTAGGAGCAGCCACCACCTCGGCCCGGCGGCCCCCTGCTACGCTACCCGGGCACTGGCCACTACTCCGCCAGCACTGCGGGCCGCAATATCACGCAGGTACCCACAGGGGAGGGTGGGGGAAGCAGGTCCATGGATCAGTCAGAAATCGAGGTCGCACTGGTGTTGGGCGCTTTTCCCTGCCGCCTAGGGCACACTTCCGGCCGGGCCAGCCGTCCCTACAGTCCGGTGCCGCTATCACTGCCTCCCGCTCACCAGGCCCTAACAGGCCCTCACACGCCGGGCGACAGTACTCCGACCCCGAACACCGGAGAGGGAAAAACAGCACACCTCCCGGTATCGGAGCTCAACAGCTGCCAGATACCGCCGGCCAAGGCAATTAGACTGCAGGAGAACTGACAGATTTATGGGGTCTTCTGGAATACCTCGGGAGCGCCGCGGTATTATGCAGCCATCTCGGCTGCTTCCAAGCCACGCCCCCCTGTGTGCGTATTTTAATTCTGTTTTAAACATGTTTGGGTGGAGTATAACACTACAGCCTGTGTGGTAACTATTTTACAGTATGGCAATTTCCTTTATTCACAGGCTTTAAAAAATGTCTGATCAACATATCTTGGAGAGACTGTACAAGAAGCAGCTGTAGCACAGTGATGCTGTACATGTGTTAAACGTCTGCTCTTCATTAAACTCTGAATAAATTAACAAGTATTATTTTTGACCAGTATCAAGGTTACCCCGTGGCTTGTCTCAGTATCACTTCCATGCACGTTTGCTGTTTAACAGGAAGCTAAAATCTGCAGGGCTGTTAGGACCAAGGGGTGCTTGGGGGAGGGAGCTGACCGAAGGGAGGTCTCCTCCCCCGGGCAGTTTGGGAAGGCTGCGAGGGGTTTTGTCTCGCAGTAGCCAGAACTTTCTAGAATTGGGCTGGCCTAGTAGGTTTTGCCAGTCCAATTATAAATTCTTGTTTCCCCGCCTCCTAGCCACCATTTTAGGTTTGGTGACCTGGTGGCTAGGAGGACAGTTAGCGTTTTTTGTCCCTCCCTCCCTCCCTCTATATATATTTTCTCTTCTTTGGGTTTTTTACTCCCCATCTTTGTTTCGGTTGGGATTTTCATTATTTTCTTTTTTATAACCCTTCTTTTTGTGATCCAAAGGCTGTTTTCTGGTTAATAGGTGTACAGGGGGTTTTTGTGCTTTGTATTGTCGCTAGGAACAGGTGCTGTGCGGGGTTTTTGTTGTCTCGGTGCGGTTTATTGTAAAGTTTTGGTGAGTATTGGTCTGATTCATTGATTGACAGGTACAGGGGAAGTTGGTCATTGTTTGACCGTTCAGGTTTTGGGGGGTATTGACAGGGGTGAAGGGTCAGGCAGGGTTTCTGGTTATCGAGGGCCTGGCTTTCAATATGTGATTGGGGTGTTGATGACGTAATGGGTTAAGTGATGACGTAATGATTTGATTGATGACGTAATGCTTTATTGATGATGTTATGTTTAGAATGTTATTGTAATGTTTTAATGCTGTATTGTTGGGTGGGGGAGGGGACAAAGAATTTTAGGGGAGGGGGTGGGGGGTGGGGTTTGTAGTTAATTATTTATTTAGTGAGGTATAGTTTTGTAAGGCGTTGCCAGGGTTTTTATATTGTAATGTGCACCTGTTTCCTAATAAAGCGGCCTTTTTCACACTCAAAACATTTTGGTCTACTTTTCTCCCACTCCTCGCCCTCCCTCCCAAAGCATTGTGTGAGATGCAGAGTCTCATATGTGCTATGTGGTGTTGCTGCAACCAAACCAGCTTTGTGCCTCTACAACCAAAGAGAGCATCCCCATTTAGTGGAGAAAGATTTCGGTTATTGTATTTTTGATTTTTTTTTTTAAACGTGAGATTATATCAATTGATCAATTGAAATTTGTTTCCCTCGTGCCTGATGACAATTTCCAATTAATCACAGCCTTTAGCAGAACATGCTGCTCTCAGCCTGACACCCCTGTTGTGCTGTGTTGTAATTGAAATGTAAAGTTGTTAAAGTTGTTATTGACATGTTATGATGTTGTATGGGACCTGGGATGTTAGAGTGTACTGTGATCTCCCTGGTTACCGTATGAGCTTGATATTCGATCTACGGCAGTTGATTTGAGCCAGTGCAGAGTGGAAGTCAGGCCCGACTTTTGATCTTAATAAATATCCTTTTACAATCTTCTTCAGATGCTGTCTCTCCCTACAACACAAATTTGTCGATGTGTTGGTCGCTGGCACAAAGAAGAGGCTGTGACATAAACTTCAAATTCCCAGGCAAGCACAGTTGGCCACCTGAGGTGCAGCTTCTCCTAAGCAGGGGTAAGAGATGTTGGCCTGCATTACGGTGAGTCCAACGCGGACCTCAATTAAACCACTGTAATCTGGATAGAAGTACCACAGTCTTTATCCCGGCCCTCACCCACTAACCCAGCCTATCAGCGTGGCCTGTAACGGAACTCTAATGATAGCGCCGTGGCTGAGTGTAGGGTGACCAACCGTCTGTACATTTCACGGACCGTCCGTTTTTCAGTATGATGTCCACAAGGCGTCCGTAATTTGGCAGCCTGAGTGTTAACCATTGTGCCCATCGGCATTGCATAGCATCTCGGCCAGCAGCCAGTGAGCCCTCAACGCAGTCAAGCAGAACTCTGATCACAGCACTACAGCACTGTCGTGTCCCAGTCTGAACAGTATTGCAGTGTCTAGTGAGGCCCTACAAAGAGTCTCCAGAGCAGCACCGCAGTCTAACTTGAAGGCTAGACGAGACACACTGCAGTGAAACGGCCCGCCCAGCACTGCTCCAAGGGCAGCACTGCACCGCTGATCACCTCAATGAAGCTAGGCAGAGCACCAATTGTGGCACTGCACCATCTTTGTGCCATTGGCTCTACGTGAGACATATGGGCTGGACTTTGCTGCAGCTTGAATGATTTGGCTTGCACAGCGATCAGCTCAATGGAGCTAGTCAGAGCTCCAATCGCAGTACTGAAGCACGATATATTTATTTATGTATTGTGAATCTTGGGCCCACCTGTGGTCAGGGTCCAGCAAGGTTTCAGTGTACTGCACACCAGCTTAGCAGCAAGTTAAAAACTAGTTTCTCCATGTTCTATTCTCTTTTTGATCATTTGTCATTCTGGCACTTCCGGCTGGAGGATTAGAGGAAGATCGTTGTGTTTTTTTTTTTGTGCACAATCTAAAAACTTTTCGTGTCATTCTGAAAGACCTATTTGAACTTTTCTTTCTCATTCTCAGCAGTCATTTGTATTTTCATGCTGGTATTGTTTGTGTGTTAACCCAAGAGGAAAAACTCTTGCATTCTTTTGTTTTTGGTTCTTCTCTTTTCTCTTTATTGGTACAAATATAAAATGAACCTGTGCTTTAATAATATCACCACCACCACTGTTTTGTCCTGTTAGACCTGACATCATTGGCCTGAGTCTCTCCTCTATTTTTTCTGTTTGCCTCCTCTGTTTACGATGTTTTTGCTGGTATATTGCTTTGGACACTGTGCCACTGCTGATCAGTGCCACAGTGCAAGTGCTCCCTATGTTAAATTAATATTGATTGGATTCCATGTTTGGCTTATTTGGTTTACTATCAGTCCCTAGTATAGTGCACCAGGAGTGCCAGGGCTTGTAAATACGAATCCTGCTAGTTGGCTTGCAGCACGTGTTGTGCCACCCACAGAAGCAGCCTGGTAAAATATGTCTAAAGGTCTGCCATCGCTAGACTTACGTGCAGTCTGGTACTGTCACATGGACTGCGCAAGTACACCTACTTGCCAGTCCCCAAACCTTCCATTAACTTCATGTTAGTCACCCCTATGGTAGGCCCGAGGGCAGGGTGCATTGTAAGCATAAGGTAGGACAAGCCCTGATGTGTGTGGCATGTCCTAATAGTTCTTCACTATTGTAAGGTTACCTGCTCTCCATAAGATAGAATGGGCTGCCCGGGTTATTAAGCGCTATAATCCTAGCTGGCTCGGGGATCATGGTACAATGTCGAGTTTGGTATCCCTGAACTCAGGGTTTAATAACGCATCTGTTTGGGTGGATGGTTTTTGGACTCTGGGTTTGAAAATAGCACTTTTAGAAAGTGGCTATTTTCTTGTCTAACTATTACTGGTTTCTGCTGGTTTGGTGTGTGTGGGACAGGACCTGGGTGGCTCCAGAGTTCTGAATGAGTCAGTGTGGGGTGAGTGAGGCATTTGCATCGAGAGTAGGGGAAGAGTAGCTCCTGATAGCCTGCCCTGCCTGACTCAATGCTGGCTCCACCTCCTGCCGGGCGACTGATGGCTCTGCTCCTGCCAGTGACAATACTGGCTCCACCTCCTGCTGGGAGGCTGAGGACTCTGCCCTGCACAGTGAATAGGCCAGGTGCCTCTGCCTGGCTACACCCACAACAAATCCAGGATGAGGGGAATTCCCCTGCATGGACAAAGGGATCAAAGCCGAAAAGGGGTATAAGACAAGGACCCCTGAACCAAGACTTTAGATCAATTCTGACAAGGAACCCTGAACCAAGGACAAGAAGCCTTCTGATCCAAGGACTTGCCTACCCCTTCTGCCAGAGTGCTGTTTGCTGGGGGGAATCCTGCAGTCACTTCTTTATTTTTGCCAAGGAACCAGGAGAGAGGAACTGAGTGTGTACTCTCAAGCTTTGCAAAAAAAATCTCCCTGGGCTGGAAGAGTGCCAGCCTCCTATTGAAGTCACAGAGCTAAAGGACTTCACCATTTGCTGAAAGTGCTTGTTGCTGGAACCTGAAAGTCCAGCACCTCTGAAGAAATCCAGCCATCCCGACGCCGACGGACGCCGCCGAATCCAGCTCGACATCGTGAGTGCAGCCCCCGTGTCCCGCATCTTCGACGCCGGCCGCTGGGCCCGATCGATGCTAGTAGCGAAGCCGCTGCCGACGCCTCGACCCCGAGCCCTCTCGACGCCGTGAGTGCTGCTCACTCTTGCAACATCATCATCGACATCGACGGCGATGCCGTATCCTGCTTCACCTAGTGAGCGCTGCTCCTGCCTGACATCTGTCGACGCCGCTGCAGATCGCCCCGACTCCGAGGCCCGATCGATGCCGAACACGCGACGCCGGACATCTCGACGCCGCTGATCATTGTGTGCTTCGCTTTTCCAAGGTACTGTGTTGTGGGGGTCCGTGTGACTCCGGGCTCGACGTAGCGCTCCTCGCGTTTGACGCCGAACCTTTGTATTAACTTTGCCTCGACGTCGTGAGACTCCTGTGGGGGTTACATTGTTGCCAAGAACTGTGATTTAAAGAAGAAGAGTTACTTATGTTACTAAAGACTTTGGGGCAGATTTATGTTAACTGGCGCATCCCCAGGGATGCGCCAGTTAACGTGCGCCACAGTGCGCCACTGCTCCGCCACCCATGGTGCGCCGCATTTATAATGCAAACAAAACAGGTGATGGACCGAATGTGGATCAATGTCACACATTCACCCCAGTCCAAAGATGTGGGCCCAAATCCATCGTTTTTTTACACTCCACACCACCCTGGGTTAGCCAATGGCGATATGCAAATCAGCTCTGACCCTGTGCCCCATGGGAACAGTCCAGTCCGAACTACAAAAGCCATGTCCTTCCCAGAATGGAATCAAGCATCCGAGGACCGGACCGGTTTCGAGGTAACACCTCTCATCAGCCCGGCTAGCTTGACTCCAGTGGTGTGGAGTGCCTGGGACCCACGTCTGAGCATCCCCAGCGCTCTTATGGCGGAATTTGCAAACAAAACAGGTGATGGACCGAATGTGGATCAATGTCACACATTCACCCCAGTCCAAAGATCTGGGCCCAAATCCATCGGTTTTTTACACTCCACACCACCCTGGGTTAGCCAATGGCGATATGCAAATCAGCTCTGACCCTGTGCCCCATGGGAACAGTCCAGTCCGAACTACAAAAGCCATGTCCTTCCCAGAACGGAATCAAGCATCCGAGGACCGGACCGGTTTCGAGGTAACACCTCTCATCAGCCCGGCTAGCTTGACTCCAGTGGTGTGGAGTGCCTGGGACCCATGTCTGAGCATCCCCAGCGCACTTATGGCAGAATTTGCAAACAAAACAGGTGATGGACCGAATGTGGATCAAAGTCACACATTCACCCCAGTCCAAAGATCTGGGCCCAAATCCATCGTTTTTTTGCACTCCACACCACCCTGGGTTAGCCAATGGCGATATGCAAATCAGCTCTGACCCTGTGCCCCATGGGAACAGTCCAGTCCGAACTACAAAAGCCATGTCCTTCCCTGAACGGAATCAAGCATCCGAGGACCGGACCGGTTTCGAGGTAACACCTCCCATCAGCCTGGCTAGCTTGACTCCAGTGGTGTGGAGTGCCTGGGACCCACGTCTGAGCATCCCCAGCGCACTTATGGCGGAATTTGCAAACAAAACAGGTGATGGACCGAATGTGGATCAATGTCACACATTCACCCCAGTCCAAAGATCTGGGCCCAAATCCATCGTTTTTTTGCACTCCACACCACCCTGGGTTAGCCAATGGCGATATGCAAATCAGCTCTGACCCTGTGCCCCATGGGAACAGTCCAGTCCGAACTACAAAAGCCATGTCCTTCCCAGAACGGAATCAAGCATCCGAGGACCGGACCGGTTTCGAGGTAACACCTCTCATCAGCCCGGCTAGCTTGACTCCAGTGGTGTGGAGTGCCTGGGACCCACGTCTGAGCATCCCCAGCGCACTTATGGCGGAATTTGCAAACAAAACAGGTGATGGGCCGAATGTGGATCAATGTCACACATTCACCCCAGTCCAAAGATCTGGGCCCAAATCCATCATTTTTTTGCACTCCACACCACCCTGGGTTAGCCAATGGCGATATGCAAATCAGCTCTGACCCTGTGCCCCATGGGAACAGTCCAGTCCAAACTACAAAGGCCATGTCCTTCCCAGACGGAATCAAGCATCCGAGGACCGGACCGGTTTCGAGGTAACACCTCTCATCAGCCCGGCTAGCTTGACTCCAGTGGTGTGGAGTGCCTGGGACCCACGTCTGAGCATCCCCAGCGCACTTATGACGGAATTTGCAAACAAAACAGGTGATGGACCGAATGTGGATCAATGTCACACATTCACCCCAGTCCAAAGATCTGGGCCCAAATCCATCGTTTTTTTGCACTCCACACCACCCTGGGTTAGCCAATGGCGATATGCAAATCAGCTCTGACCCTGTGCCCCATGGGAACAGTCCAGTCCGAACTACAAAAGCCATGTCCTTCCCAGAACGGAATCAAGCATCCGAGGACCGGACCGGTTTCGAGGTAACACCTCTCATCAGCCCGGCTAGCTTGACTCCAGTGGTGTGGAGTGCCTGTGACCCACGTCTGAGCATCCCCAGCGCACTTATGGCGGAATTTGCAAACAAAACAGGTGATGGGCCGAATGTGGATCAATGTCACACATTCACCCCAGTCCAAAGATCTGGGCCCAAATCCATCGTTTTTTGCACTCCACACCACCCTGGGTTAGCCAATGGCGATATGCAAATCAGCTCTGACCCTGTGCCCCATGGGAACAGTCCAGTCCGAACTACAAAAGCCATGTCCTTCCCAGAACGGAATCAAGCATCCGAGGACCGGACCGGTTTCGAGGTAACACCTCTCATCAGCCTGGCTAGCTTGACTCCAGTGGTGTGGAGTGCCTGGAACCCACGTCTGAGCATCCCCATCGCACTTATGGCGGAATTTGCAAACAAAACAGGTGATGGACCGAATGTGGATCAATGTCACACATTCACCCCAGTCCAAAGATCTGGGCCCAAATCCATCGTTTTTTTGCACTCCACACCACCCTGGGTTAGCCAATGGCGATATGCAAATCAGCTCTGACCCTGTGCCCCATGGGAACAGTCCAGTCCGAACTACAAAAGCCATGTCCTTCCCAGAACGGAATCAAGCATCCGAGGACCGGACCGGTTTCGAGGTAACACCTCTCATCAGCCCGGCTAGCTTGACTCCAGTGGTGTGGAGTGCCTGGGACCCACGTCTGAGCATCCCCAGCGCACTTATGGCGGAATTTGCAAACAAAACAGGTGATGGACCGAATGTGGATCAATGTCACACATTCACCCCAGCCCAAAGATCTGGGCCCAAATCCATTGTTTTTTTGCACTCCACACCACCCTGGGTTAGCCAATGGCGATATGCAAATCAGCTCTGACCCTGTGCCCCATGGGAACAGTCCAGTCCGAACTACAAAAGCCATGTCCTTCCCAGAACGGAATCAAGCATCCGAGGACCGGACCGGTTTCGAGGTAACACCTAACACCTCTCATCAGCCCGGCTAGCTTGACTCCAGTGGTGTGGAGTGCCTGGGACCCACGTCTGAGCATCCCCAGCGCACTTATGGCGGAATTTGCAAACAAAACAGGTGATGGACCGAATGTGGATCAATGTCACACATTCACCCCAGTCCAAAGATCTGGGCCCAAATCCATCGTTTTTTGCACTCCACACCACCCTGGGTTAGCCAATGGCGATATGCAAATCAGCTCTGACCCTGTGCCCCATGGGAACAGTCCAGTCCGAACTACAAAAGCCATGTCCTTCCCAGAACGGAATCAAGCATCCGAGGACCGGACCGGTTTCGAGGTAACACCTCTCATCAGCCCGGCTAGCTTGACTCCAGTGGTGTGGAGTGCCTGGGACCCACGTCTGAGCATCCCCAGCGCACTTATGGTGGAATTTGCAAACAAAACAGGTGATGGACCGAATGTGGATCAATGTCACACATTCACCCCAGTCCAAAGATCTTGGCCCAAATCCATCGTTTTTTTGCACTCCACACCACCCTGGGTTAGCCAATGGCGATATGCAAATCAGCTCTGACCCTGTGCCCCATGGGAACAGTCCAGTGCAAACTACAAAAGCCATGTCCTTCCCAGAACGGAATCAAGCATCCGAGGACCGGACCGGTCCTGCAGCGCACCATGGTGCAAAAACGGCACAGATGCGTGACGCATCTCTGCCGGAAATGTGGCGCATTGCTGGAGTTGCGTCGCAAGCGCGATGCAGCTCCAGCAAGGCTCGGGGGTACACCATCTGCACAATGCTGCGTCAAGACCCACGCCTGCTTCAAGCAGGCGTAGGGTTTTGACGCAGCATTGCCCTGAAAGTGACTGAGTGAAATCTCATAGATTTCACTCAGCCACTTTCAGGAGGCGTTCCTGCGCATGAACGCCCCCCCCCCCTGCGCAGGAACGCCTCCTTATGGCGCAGTGCTTTACAACGTGACGCATCTCCTAGATGCGTCATGTTGTAAATAGGGCACATTGTTTGCGCTGCAGTTGCGTCAAATAAAGTGACGCAATTGCGGCGCAAAGAGGCGCAACAGCCTCATAAATCTGCCCCTAAGTGCTAAGAAGAAACTACACTTGAACTATTATTTTTCCTTCCAAGAGTATTTATTAAGATTGTGGTATATTTTTGTCGTTATTTATTCTTGTGCTAAGCCTTATATAAACCTCCTTATTTATATAATACTACTGTGTCGTGTCCATTTGTAGTGTATTCACTTTATTACTGTATATGGTCATAAATGCTTAACGCACTGCCTCTGAGATAAGCCTGTCTGCTTTGCCAAGCTACCAAGGGGGTGAGCAGGGGTTATCTAAGTGTGTGATCCCCTTGCCCTGACTAGAGGAGGCGAGTCCCTATTTGTCAGAAGTGTATACCTCTACCAACTAGAGACAGCCAAGTTTAACATGTCCCAACTAGGTGACCCACTAATTTAATTAGAAGAATGGTTGGACATCTATGACAATTATTTAGGGGCTTTAGATGGGTTGGCATTTCATCCTAGTCTCAAAAAAGCAATGTTATTAAATGCTTTGGGGAAAGAGGGTCAGCATATTTTGAGGTACTTACTCAGCTTTTAAAGGTCATCATGATATGGATGTGCATGAAGAAGCTCTGAAGAAATTAGAAATCAGATTTATCGAGGAAAGAAATGTAGTGATGAGGAGGCACAAATTCTATACTCAACCTCAGCGGACTGGTGAATCCATGGATGATTTAGTTTCTAGGTTGAGGGAATTATCAAAGAGGTGTCAGTTTGGTCTGATGGCGGTTGAAGAGATGATTTGCAATAAACTGATGCAGTGTTTTTTAAAAAAATATTTTATAAAGCGCTTGGTTACACCAGCAGGTGTGTCCCCGCGCTAGTTGCTGCTGTTGTTTCCATTAGCGTTTGATTCTGATTGTGAAGAGAGGACCTATTTGGAGCACTGAGGTTTGGGGAACAGGATTGTTTTAAGTTCTTTATGGAATATAAGCTCCGAGTTTTCCAAGCGCAGCTTTTCTGGCAGCTTTTTCCATAGCCTAGCAGTCGAGGCTTTAAAGGATTTTCCACCCATTCTTGCTCTTTTTACCTTCAGGACCTGCACCTGCCCCGTGCCACAGGATCTTAATTGGCGTATTGGCTCATACCGCTTAAGATAGTTATGCAGGTACCTAGGGCCTTTCCCATGAAGGATCCGATGTCCTATACAGAGGGCCTTAAACGTCACCCGTTCCCTAATAGGGAGCCAAAGAAGTGTTCTCAGAGCTTTTTGTGATGATGCCATTCTGGGTAGTTGAAGGATCAGGCGGGCCGCCGCATTTTGTATACGTTGCAGTCTAGAGACGCATTTTTCGCTGGCTCCTAGATACAGTACATTTCCGTAGTCCAGCCTGGATGTTATCAGTGCATGGACTAGGGTCTGGCGCACCGGCATGGGCATAAGGTCCAGTGTTTTCCTAAGGACCCGTAGTGTACCAAAACAAGTGCCTGCCACTTCTTTGGTCTGGTGGTCGAAGGATACATTTTTATCCAACCAAACTCCTAGGTTTTTCACTAGATTGCTGAGTGTGGGCAGTTCACCCAGCTCGTCCGGCCACCACGCTGAGGTCCACACTGATGGAGATTTGCCTACGATCAGTACCTCTGTCTTATTTCCGTTAAGACGGAGGCAGTTGTCCGCCATCCACTTGGTCAGTTCCTGCATGCAGTTCTTGAAATTAGCCACACATTGCTCTTCTGGTTGCATCAGCGTCACAATCAATTGCGTGTTGTCTGCATACGACACTGTCTCAACCCCAAATTTGTCTGTGATCGCTCCAACAGGAGCCACATACAAATTAAATAAAGTGGGGCTGAGACTGGAGCCTTGTGGGACTCCTTGCTTGAGTTTTATTTCATTGGACCTGAACTGTCCTTGTGCGACCTGGAAACTGCGGCCTGTAAGAAATGATTCCAACCACTCTCATGCTTTGCCTCTCACTCCTCCCTTTTTAAGACACTGCAGCAGTGTGTGATGCGCTACAGTGTCGAAAGTGGCACTAAGATCCAAAAGGATCAGTGCCGCTGTCTGGCCTTCATCCGCATATCTCCGTAGGGCTTCTGTTGAGGCCAGCAGGGCCGACTCCCTAGAGTGTAGAGCACGGAATCCCGACTGAGAGGGGTGGAGCAGTCCGTTGGTCTCAGCGAATGCAGAAAGTTGTTTATTGACTGCTTTCTCCGCGATTTTGGCAAAATAGGGGAGAAGGGAAATAGGTCGCAAGTTTTCCAGATTTGCAAGGCTAATATTGGGCTTTTTCCTCAAAGGGAGAACTATTGCTTTCTTCCATGCAACATGTACTTGTCCTGATGCAAATGAGAGAGCGAGTAAGTGACTGATGTATGGCTCCAGAGTGGTTAAGCTGCCATATAGTTTGTTTTGGGGGGCTGGGGGTTGGAGTTGCAAAATGCAAAAGAGGTTATGGGCTGCAAAGAACCCAACTTTGAAGGAAGCAATAGTGATAGCAAAGATGGTAGAGGAGTCTGAGTACTGCATGAAAGAGATGGAGAAGAGGGAGGTGAAGGTAGAAGTTGCAGCAGTGATTTCTCCAGTAAATGAGATAGCAGCTGTGACCAAGGCTGGGACTACGGCCTTTAAGCCAAACAAAGGATTCCAGTCAAATAAATCTACCAATAGGATGTGTAAGAGTTGTGGCAGTCTCATTCACACCATTGTGGCTTAAAATTGCTCCGCTCTAGGGAAGGATTGCAGAAAATGTGGGCAGAAAGGGAACTTTGCCCATATGTGTCGAAGTTGAGGGAGAAGTAAAGTGTTGGTTCTTACTGAACAACCGCTCTCTGGGAGTGTGAGTGTGGTGACTGACAGGATCTTATATTGAATATGAGGATTGACCAGGTAGGAGGCACAGGCCTAAGGCAGGTGTTCTTGATGGTTGATTCAAGATCATGACACACAATCATTCCCAAACAAATGTTCTTGTCAGAGTGGAAAAACGTGAAAACGCTTCCTAAGGATATAAATCCAAGGGGTTATCAAGGAGAGACAATTGAAATCATTGGGTATATGGACTCTGACATTGTTTTTGGGGGAAGAAATACCACAGGGAAAGTGTATGTGGCTGAGTCCAGACCACCAATTTTGGGTTGGGTCCGTCAGTATGACCTTCACATTGGTATAAACCTGCATGCTCAGAATCAAGTGATGGTGGTTGAGGGTCTGACACTATATGACATTGCTAAGGACACTGAGACAATGTTTCAAAATGAAATGGGTCAGTTGAAAGGTTAATTGCATAAGATCAGGTTGAAACAACATGTCTTGCCTTTACAACATTAGGTTAGAAGAGTTCCAATAATGATTAGAGGGAAGGTGAATAAATTACAGGATGAGATGTTAGAGAGTGTGGTTATAGAACAAGTTGGATTTCCCCAGTAGTCATTACCCAGAAATCTGATGTTATGCTCAGACTTTGTAACGATTTGAGAAGTTTGAATCAGAATGCCGTATAGGACAATTTTCCCCTTCCCAATGTCAATGAGCTGCTTTCAATGCTCAAACGTGCAAAGATCTTCACGAAACTAGATCTCAAGCATGCTTACAATCAGGTTAAGTTGCATAACAACTCCAAACCACAGACAGTATTTATAACCATGGAGGGCACTTTTCAGTTTACCCGGATGCTGTTTGGTCTCTCCTCAGCGGCAAGTGTCTTTCAGAGAGTGATGTCAGAGTTGTTCAAGGGTATGACTAATGTCATATATTTCCAAGAAGGTATTTTAGTTTTTGGTGACACTGAGCAGAATCACAACTTTACGTTGAAACAAGTTCTAGACAGAATCTCAAAGGCTGTGTTACCTTTGAAGAAAAATAAATGAGTCTTTCTTGACTAGGAAATTGAATATTTGGGGCATACGTTGTCAGCAAATGGAAACAAACCTAAGAAAGATTTGTTAAAGGCCATCAAGTTGGCACCACCACCTCAAGACAGAGGTCAGTTGAGATATTTATTAGGTTTGATTGAGTTCTATATAAAATGTGTAATGAACTTTGCTTCTAAGACAAAAGATCTTTTGGGAAAGGGTGTGAATTTTGTTTGATCCCTTCTGCAACAAGCGTGTTTTGCGAACTTAAAGAAAGACATTTGCGAATCAGACATTTTATTTCCCTTTGACACAGGGTGTAAATCCTTAGTCACAATGGATGCGAGTGCCTGTGGCATTGGAACAGTCCTCAGCCAGATTCAGAATTCTGGTGAGAGAACAGTGGTGTTCGTATCTCATTCCTTGATGTCCACTGAATGCCATTATTCTGTGTTTGAGAGCGAGGAATTGGTGGCAGTGTGGGGTATGGAGCATTTCAGGCCCTATGTTTTGGGCAGTCAGGAGAAATTGCGCACAGACCACAAGCCATTGGTGAAGATTCTTTCTCCTGGTGGAGCAGGTAAAGGATCGGCTAGACTAGCCAGATTGGTGACCAGGTTACAGTAATGTAATTATGTGCTTGAATTTATTCCTGGTTAGAGGAATGTGCAAGCACACTGTCTTTCGCACTTGTCGTTGGACTGGGAACTGGTGTACAAGGATGCAGTGATGAGGAGTGGAAGAGAGGGAGCAGTGGCTTGTGTGAGTGATGAGGCACATTGGTATTTGGGTGCTGTTAGGGAAGGAGAGTGGAATGCTGCTATGTGTGGGATAATGTTTTGAAAGGTGGTCATTGAGTTGGTGTTGAAAGGAGGACGTAGGAGGAGTTCCTTGCCTAGATCTTTAAGGACGTTTGCCAAAGAGCTGGATGAGTTGTCTTTAATGGGTGATGGTGTGTTGATCCAAGGTGAAATTCTCTTACCACCTGTTGGTGTGAGGAATAAGTTGTTTTCAATTGCCCATGAGGG
This sequence comes from Lissotriton vulgaris, assembly GCF_964263255.1. NCBI lineage: Eukaryota > Metazoa > Chordata > Amphibia > Caudata > Salamandridae > Lissotriton > Lissotriton vulgaris. The sequence continues at coordinate 1,822,369,269 of NC_141685.1, forward strand.
GCATTTGGGGCAGACGACGAGGAAGAAAATGATCAGGGCTGAATTTTGGTGGCCAGGGATGGATGAGGAAGTGGTCCAATGGGCGGAGAGATGAGCAGAGTGCAGTGAGTGTGAGATAAGGTTGAAGGTGGGGTGTCAATTTGATTTTGGAAGTATCCATGACCCCAGTCAGGTATGGCACGTGGTTTATGGTGATTTTATAGGTCCCATGGATGGATTAGGACATGCAAGAAAGTTTGTTTTTGTATTAGTTGATGTACATACAAGATGACTAGTGGTCAAGTTTATGTCAGAGATGACGACATCCTACTCTATTGAAATACTTTCAGAAATGTTTAAGGATTAGGGTAATCCGGATTGTTTAATAACTGACAATGGGACGCAGTTGGTTTCTCAGGTAATGAAAGAGTTTTGGGGGGCATGTGGGGTGAAACATTCTTGCACCACCCTGTACAATTTCCAGGATAATGGAATTGTTGAGAGGGCAAATAGGATGGTCAAAGAGGTAATTCAGCTAGCATTGGCCAATGGTTTGAGTGTGGGTAAGACTGTTTCGGATCTTGTATGGCTGTATCGTACTACGGGGAACTGCGGAGAACACCACGGTGAAAGCCTCACCATTTTTGTTGATGCGTGGTAGGAAGCCTAATACCAGGTTTGTGGAAAGGAGGTAAAGAAATCAGTTTAGATGAAGGTGGGGAGAGCAAAGCAGACCCTGCTACGCATTGGAATACTGTGAGAGACAAGATTGTTCCAGGTGATTGGGTGAAGATCAAGTCTGGACAGATTGCCAGAGTATTGAATACGTTTCTGGGCCCTTATCAGATTCACCACATTAACATGGCCATGTGGTGCTCAACAATGGCAAGAAATGGAATTTCAGGATAGTTGCAAGTTTGCATTGAAGAAAATGTGCATGGTTTTAGTGAGGATGAGGTTCTGTTTTTGCCAGTGGGAGGTAAAGGCGGAAAAAACAGAGAGACTCCATCATCTCGTGCTGGTGGGTTCTGCTCCATTTATTTTTGCTCCGCGAGTGGATATGACATCCCCTTTTTCTGATCCTGGTCCATCTTTTCCTGACCCATCTGTTTTTGCTCCACAGCATCAAGGGGTTTCATCTCATAACAGTGAGATGGTAGGTGTGGAGGGTGTTGCAACAGAAAGAGCTCAGGGGCAAGGAGAACTCTGTTAGATCCAAAACATTATGCAATGTAATAGTTTACTTATGTTTTATGGAAGGTGGTGTTTAAAAGGAGGTGGGAAGGGTTGTCCTGGTGAATTTGAGGTCATGTGAGGGGAGGAAGATATGTTGCAATTGAAATGTAAGACTGGGGAGGTTGGAGTGTTCTGTTGTCTCCCTGATTACCGTATGGGCTTGACATTCGATCTCCAGTAGTTGCTTTGAGCTGCTGCAGAGTGGAAGTCATGTCTGGCTTTTGATCTTAATAAATATCCTTTTACAATCTTCCATGGCTACTGTATCTCCCTACAACATCCTTCCTCAAGCTATGACCCTTTTTCTTCCTCTTTAACCCTTTTCTGCAAGTCACATCTTTCCATTTTCTTCCATTCCATTATATCTATGTTCTGATCTCTCACCCTAAACCCCTCCTTCCAACCCCTCATGTGTGTTGTCCCTCATGCGCTTTGTTGTCAGATCTGAGGTGGTTAATGTGAAACTGGCTATACACTCTGCAATCACTTAGGGCAGCCATTTACAAAATAGCAGCTTCTTGTGCCCTCTGAGCTTCTGTTCGTTTATATTGCTGTAATTGGTTAAGGATTTCTTGCAAGATGTCCATGAGGGTTTCAATACATTTTTAATCCTAGCCTACAGCTTATAGGTGGTTGTTGTAGAAAGACCTCTTGTGGACTATACAAAAACCTACAGAGGGCTTAGAGTCAGCCCATTTAGTACTATTGGTTGACTTTCTTTCCACTCTCTATGCTAGCTTCTGATTTGCTGGATGTTCTTCTTCCTCTCGTGTTTATCCCTCCTCTGAAGCATGACATTTGTACCATCTTTTTGACTGGATGACTTGTATACTTTCACTGCTCACATTCACAATTTTTTTTCTTTTTCTCTAACAATCCATGAGAATGTATCGGTACTCTCCACACTCTCAGCTTGTCCATTGTTTCTCCAATCTGTGCCCTTTTTTAACTTCACCAGTCTCCCCACCTCAAACATCTTCATTGCTTTCCGGCCCACTTTCCTTTACTCACACCTGCCACATCGATTTCCACTCCAGCCACTACCCCAACTCCCTCCTGCATTGCTTCCCCACCTCTAGTCCCAACACAATTGTTTTTCTATTTTTTGGGAGGCATGGCAGCTGCCATCTGCTGTTGCCCTACTCTCCTTTAATTAAAAGCAATTTTGGACAATAAAAAGTAATGTTTTTACTAATTCAAGTAGTATTACGGTAATATCATCCATCCCATTTTCAAAACGGTAATATCATCCATCCCATTTTCAAAAAGGGGGACAGGAGACTGCCACAGAACTATCGTCTAATATCTTTGATAGACGTGGAAGCCAAACTATACGCATCCTGCATTCTGGAGGAAATACAGGAATGGGTGGATAATAACAATCTAATCCCCAGTTATCAAACAGGTTTTCGAAAAGGGACAGGGACAACAACAAATCTCACAGCCCTAGGACTCCTGATAGAAAGAGCCAAAACGAAGAACAGCTGGTTATACGGCTGCTTTATCGACATCAGAGCAGCCTTCGACCGAGTTAGTAGGGGGAGACTTTGGGCAAAACTCAAGAAATGGGGGCTGTCAACAAACCTTCTTAACTCACTAATGCTCCTCTACACGGACACTTGGGCAAGGGTTAAACAAGGACAGGGCACAAGTCTCACGTCAGAAATTCCAACCAAAGACGGACTGAAACAGGGATGTGTCCTGGCTCCTTGCTTATTTAATTTATATCTTGCCGATCTAGGGAAAAAACTTGGTCAAGTTGTAAGCCATGCTCCGAACCTCTGCAATACCCCAATGCCAATCATTCAGTTTGCAGATGACATTGTCCTTTTAAGCCAAACTCCAATCGGGCTGCAAAGGCTGATAAATGCTCTACAACTCTACTTAGAGGAAGAACAGCTGGAACTTAATAGAGACAAGACAAAAGTAATACGTCTTGTAGAGCGAAAATCAATCAAATACAATTGGACATGTAACCACCTTGCAATAGGGGAACAGCTGCACTATCGGTATCTGGGGGTCACCATCGGCAAAGATAATTCAAAAAAACAACACTCTGCGGTGTTAAAAGCTAAGTCCCAGACGTTAATCTACGGATACAGGCGTCTCTTGCAAAAACTGGATGGTCCAAATTATACCCATCTTTTAAAAGTAATGGCCGCTCAGGTTTTACCCACATTATCGTACGGGCTGGTAACATGGCTTGGAGGGGAGGCCGGTCTACTAAATACTCTACAAAACAAAATTTATAAAGAAGTATTCAAACTGCCTAAATGCTCCTCACCAGCGCAGGTGAGATTAGAATTTGGGCTTCAAAATCAAAATTTCAGGGCTAAGTCAACATTTGTTAAATTTTGTCACAAACTTCGTGCCGCCGACCCTGACACTCTAAATAATCTTTGTTGGCAAGCAATCAATACAGATCCCACTCAGCCCTGGGCCATTCATTTGGAGAAATGGCTTGTGGACTTCGATCTGCCAGTTACATGGAATAAAAAAGTTGATCAAGCAAGTTTCTGCAAAATAGTAAATTCTATTGCCAAAAGAAAGTCTGTTCTAGAAGTCAAACAAACATTGTCCCATCGACGTCATGCCTGGTCAGTCATTTCCTCTTACTCACTCCAACAACCTCAGGCCTATTTGGCATCCCATTTTAGCCACTATTTAAAAAAATACCTTATCAACCTCCGTATGGGCCTTCATGAATCTAAGGATTTACTACCTTCCTGGAAACCCCAAGATGATTGCCCAAAATGTCGACTCTGCGGATATCATACTGAATCTCTAGTTCATTTGTTTTGTGTATGCCCATCCCTTATGGTATCTAGAAGACGCTTTATACGGGACATATTGAACAACCTGAATATAAGAACATGTCGCCAGGCCGTTATTTTCTGGCTGGGAGGTTCATCTCCGATCCTGACCTGTCGGGGTCTCAAATTTATGATGGAAATTAGAAAGCAGCTACAGGCCTCCCAATGATCATTTTACATATTGCTTTGCCCCACCCTCTTTGCAAGTGCCCCTCAGCCCACTCTATAAATCCCTATCTTGTAAGAAGGGGCGGGTTTTGAGTAGAGCTTTAGTTTTAACTCTTTTTTAAAATTGTCATTTTCTTGTTTTTATAATGTAACCTGGTTAATCTTACCTTTCTTATTGTAAGGATTTTTATTAATTCAACAATAAAAACATATTGTATTGTAAAAAAAAAATTTAAAAAAAAAGTAGTATTCCCCTCTTCGAATGCAAATGTTAAAAAATGGTGCCTGCGTCATTCAGTACGGGCACATATACATACATCACTTTGCATGTCCATGCATACAGAATGACTCAGCTGCCAGCAACATCATGATGCGTTTACATCATAGTGCCATTCTGTTCTTTTTTTTAAATCTTTTTTGCACTGATGCTCAAACGCATTAGCTAAAAGCATTTCCTTTCACCAATGCTGCACAGCATTGGCAAAAAGCATTGGCAGTGCCAAGAGGTAAAAAAGGCGAGACCTATTGGCTTTGTCAATAGTTGTTTAATCCATGTTGCTGTGTTTATGTTTGCATCATTTAATTTCAGATCCAATTGCATGCATATTTTCAATGATTATGTCTTTGCTTACTTGTGAAGAGTTTTCTTTTCATTTTTTGGACCTAAGAGTTCCCACAATGACCTACACATTGTCGTGAACTGATTGACATCTCAGAGTATTCACTTTTCTAATTGTCCTTTCATATCTATGTAGACTTGCATTTAGGCTTGTGTTTAAACCAAGAGCTGCAGAAAGCATTTAACATTTAAAGTGGGTGGTATGTATTTCGTACTAGAGTAAAATGATTCTGGGGAGTAAATGTCAATTTTCTTTTCCAATGATAGTATTTTTAACATATTATTTTGCAAACGTGGGTGAAAAAGTTGAACTTTTGTTATAGCTAGTAATTTAGTTAAATGCTCATTTGTACCCTATTGCTGTGCATGACATTGATTTTACCTGTATAATCGTGAGAACACTGAATGCAGAACTTAGTTTATTAAGATTCCGACCTCAAGTCCAGGGATATTCCTTTAACGTTGTAGCACCGCTATGCCATTCCATGAGTAATGTAATTCTATAAGGAAGCATAAACGCCCCAACCCCAGAACTAAAAAAAGAAGAAGCATATTTACCCTCTAACATTCCGTATGTAGAGAGAAATGAATGTTTCAGGAGTTGTCCACTTTGATGCCCATCAATCATCCACAAGAGACGAATGCCCTGGACTAGTGGTGGGAACCCTTGCCTACATCTGTACTAAGCACAAATCTATATGCTTGGAGTATCTGACTAGGTTGGAACTCTGCCATGCTGCTCCAAATGTATTCACATAGGCTACGGGATACAGTTTATGGCAGAGAGAAGGAGGGCTTAGAGGCTGGTGTCAAGAGTCTTCCAATCAGTAGAGTATTACGGATTCCCTCTATCAATCCCCTAGTCAATACCATTGACCTTGAAAGAACTGAAAGTCACTGGCATTAATTGATAGGTCCTGACAGGAGTGGTGCAGAACACATTCCTTCTTGGCAGGACTTGGCATTAACCCCAGATAGACATTAGCAAAGGCATCAATGTTAACTTCTCCATTTGTATCTCGCAACTGGGATTATGGACGACTTCAGCAGTACCTGTGGGATTCATAGAGTAGACGAAGAGCAGCTTTGTCTTCCGGAGGCAGTCGGTACCGCTTGATAGTGCAAACCTAGTTAATAAGGTGTGAGACTCATCTGCTAGAAACGGATTCCTACCTGACCCAGAGTACTGATACCCCGATGACGTAAAGGGCAAACTCCCAGGTAGCAGAAAGCCCACCTCGACGGTTCCCTGAAAAACCAACACTGCTTGCTCCAGGCCATGCATTTTGGGCATACATTTAGGGGTATGTTGGTGCCCACCTCACCCATTACTTCCAAAACACATCTCTCACTTTCAGGGCAAAAGGGGGTAGTGTAACTGAAGTCTCATGATACTGAGGCAAGAGGTGTTTTCTTTAAATAGATGAAATCCTTGAATCGGGAAACTCACACAATTTCACTCATGTGTAGAATATTGCTAACCATCTCCTTAATCACATATTCTACCTTTAATTAACTCCTGCTTCTGCAATGTTGTCCCTTCAAATACCCCATCAAGCTCCCCATGGTTACCAGGCAGGGTGACCACACCCTTATTTCACTCAATAAGACTGATCATTGAGTCTGAACCTGTCAACCTTGTAATCTTAATACATTTAAAGTTTACAAATGTAACTTCTTAATCTAACTGTGCATCCGCCGGAATCTGTCTAACCTATACTAAAGCAATAACTCATCATTGATCTATGATACTGCCTTTCTGTGGGCAGTGCTATCTCCTAGTCCAATTTTATGTTCAGTAAATGCCCCATATATTTTTCTGTTTAATAAAGTTCTTCTTTAAACTAAAAAAGTAAATGCCCCATATAAACTAAATGCAAGTACTTCGATTTATGGAAGATGAAATTAGAGGAATTTAATGGGAAGAGTTTGATCAAATTAACCCAGATACACTCAAGAAAATGTGCTATGGTTTATAGGAGTCATGCGAACCAGGACTGGTGACACCATCTCTTCTAGAGTGCTAAACCCATCATGGGCTAACTAAATTGTCGCTTTATGTCGTCCACTGCCATCCGGAGAAGAGGAGGTACAAGTGCACCAATGACCCATCAAAATGTTCTTATTTTCATATTCTTTGCGAGATCTTCTTTTAATAGGGAATTATGTCAGCACCCATCTGCTACCAGACAGGTTTGAAATTTGTACTGAGCTCCATGTGAAAGGTAGACAATTTGACTTGGGTCCTGTGTCTAAATCTTCTGATGTTCTGTGTGTAAACGTTCTGACATGTGCACTTGGTGATGATGTGTTGGAAAGCTCTTGAAAACAATGCTTGAGGAGCCCGCTGCACTTGAGTCTCCTCATCTCGGCTCCCAGCTTTTTTGCCAGGGTTTGTCAACAGCTCTTTATTAAACAGCCGTTGCCATATGGTCACCAAGATGGCCGCCCGCCGCCCACCTAAGTCCCTGAATGAGCCGTCTTTACTGATTGCTTCTGCACGCAAGTTGCCCCCTCTGGTCTCGTGGCCATAACACATAGGCCTGGGTCCTACTGTCTCGGCAGCTTCTATCCAATGCCCTGTCAAGAGTGGTAGAGACAAATAAATGTAAAACAAGCACAGACCTAGTCTTAGTCCCAAATCTGCTTTCAGTCTGGGGGTAACCTGCCACCCAAAATATAGGCACAAAGAAGGGACTCTGTAGCCAGATATATCTAGAGGATTTGCGGGTAGAGAGAAATCTTTTAAATAAAATGTAACAGAAATGTGTTTGATAGAAAAGGCAGTATGCACTCAAGTACGAGAGGGATAATGAACAGTGCACGGGTAAATGTGTGCCTGTGCGTGTACAAACCACTGATAAAGTTAGATTTCTTACTCTCTCTAAATTGTTGAATATGCTTCCAACCCTAATATTGCTCATTCCAAATGTTTGAGACATAAGGCTATGTGGTGAAAAGAAAGGCCAACTGATGAGAGACGACCGGCTCCGGAGAGCAGAAACGGCCTGGAATGCACTTCTGTGGCATTGTGCACTTGGCAAGTAGGCACATGCTTATTTATCCTCTGCCAACTTGGTAAACTAACTGCATTCTATGTGTAAAAGGAACTAATCTGAGCAAAATGCTCTGTGTGTAATGTCCTTCATCCATTTTATTTATTGGGCCAACTTGGGTGAAACCGCTCTGACTGCACTGCCTGTAACCAATCAGAGGCAAGAACAAGGTGCCAGCCTTACCAAGTGTAGCTTTTGCAAGCAACATATTCCTTTTCCTGGAGATAGTAGATGGCCTTGGCAGATAAACGTACAAGAAATATTTTTGAGCATTATTTAAAGTGACATTTTAGTCTGCTGCTTTAAGACATGAAAGAGGGCCGTCCAAAGGTTCCTTTACTGTTAGTCTAAATATGTGCCTCATTTTCACTTTTAACAAACGTTTTCATGTTGCCTGGATGTATTTATTCCCCTTAATAGCTGGTTTTATGGAAACTGCCTTTTTTCAGAGACGCAGTGTGATGACTATCCGATGAAAGAGACCGTTGCAAATGAGCGTTGGAAAGCTCCGTTGCTTCTTCTGCTCGACTCTGTAAGGGTTTCGCTTACTTTGGGACTTAACCCTTCACCAAGAGGCGCCAAGTCCCTCTTCAGTCTCACTTCACCACTTCTGCCTCTTTTCCTTGGGGCCAAGTCCCTCTTCAGTCTCACTTCACCACTTCTGCCTCTCTTCCTTGGGGCCAAATACCTCCCCAGTCTCACTTCACCACTTCTGCCTCTTTCCTTGGGGCCAAGTCCTCCTTCAGTCTCACTTCACCATTTCTGCCTCTTTTCCTTGGGGCCAAGTCCCTCTTCAGTCTCACTTCACCACTTCTGCCTCTTTTCCTTGGGGCCAAGTCCCCCTTCAGTCTTACTTCATCACTTCTGCCTCTTTTCCTTGGGGCCAAGTCTCTCTTCAGTCTCACTTCACCACTTCTGCCTCTTTTCCGTGGGGCCAAGTCCCTCCTCAATCTCAATTCCACACTTCTGCCTCTTTTCCTTGGGGCCAAGTCCCTCCTCAGTCTCACTTCACCACTTCTGCCTCTTTCCTTGGGGCCAAGTCCTCCTTCAGTCTCACTTCACCATTTCTGCCTCTTTTCCTTGGGGCCAAGTCCCTCTTCAGTCTCACTTCACCACTTCTGCCTCTTTTCCTTGGGGCCAAGTCCCCCTTCAGTCTTACTTCATCACTTCTGCCTCTTTTCCTTGGGGCCAAGTCCCCCTTCAGTCTCACTTCACCACTTCTGCCTCTTTTCCGTGGGGCCAAGTCCCTCCTCAATCTCACTTCCACACTTCTGCCTCTTTTCCTTGGGGCCAAGTCCCTCCTCAGTCTCACTTCACCACTTCTGCCTCTTTCCTTGGGGCCAAGTCCCCCTTCAGTCTCACTTCACCATTTCTGCCTCTTTTCCTTGGGGCCAAGTCCCTCTTCAGTCTCACTTCACCACTTCTGCCTCTTTTCCTTGGGGCCAAGTCCCCCTTCAGTCTTACTTCATCACTTCTGCCTCTTTTCCTTGGGGCCAAGTCCCTCTTCAGTCTCACTTCACCACTTCTGCCTCTTTTCCGTGGGGCCAAGTCCCTCCTCAATCTCACTTCCACACTTCTGCCTCTTTTCCTTGGGGCCAAGTCCCTCCTCAGTCTCACTTCATCACTTCTGCCTCTTTCCTTGGGGCCAAGTCCCCCTTCAGTCTCACTTCACCATTTCTGCCTCTTTTCTTTGGGGCTCATCTCCTCGGCAGGGCAGAGCAAGGAAGGAATCCCACAAGAGCTTCTGCTGCTCAGCTTTTTTTCCCTGCAGCACAAGTGAGTGTCAACTAATTACTGGAGGGATCTTAGCCTGCCGCGGCTCTTAAGGCTCTGTTCATTCTTGGAGAATTTTACAGTCAGGCTGGCAGTGTTGGGGTTTCAACCCGTGATCCCAGGACTGGACTAGGACCAAAACAGCTCTGGTTAAAAGCATTCAAACCAAACCCCGCTAAAATGTTCAAACCACTTCATGTAAAACGTTCTAGCCTCACTGGGCTCCCTTCCTGTCTCTTTCTTAATTATTTTTGTCCAGTCTCTCTATCTCTCTTTCTTTTTCAGTCTCTCTCTCTCTCTCTGTCTCTTTTGTCTGCTGTGCCTTATGCCATAAACCCAAGGGAGATATAAACAAAGGCAGCAGTCCTTGACCTTAAAAAACACTGTCTCCTGTGACTTCAGCTTTCAGGAAATGCCCGATGGAATAAATGGACAATTTTTATTTATTTATTTTAAAAACTATTATAGCGCGCTCTATTACCACGGGGTATCCTGGCGCGAGGAGTAGTTTAACCTCTTGAGTGATAGATCAGGAGCAAGTCTGTTATAGTGGGGCGTTGAAAAGGTGGGTCTTAAGATCTTTCTTGAAAACAGTAATGGTTGGAGAGGCTAAGGTATAGGGGGAGGGCATTCCAAGCGTGAGCTGCCTTAACTGAGATAGATTGGCCTCCCAGTCGAGCATATCTATATTTGGGAACAACCAATTGGCATTGGTTGGCCGATCGCAGGGCACGATTGGGAATATAGAATGAGAATCGTTTCTGCAAATACATCGGTCCCTGACCATGAGCTGCTCTAAATGCCAACACAAGAATTTTAAACAGAATTCGGTGTGGTACCGGGAGCCAATGCAGGCTACGTAAGTGGCTCCGCACGCTCGTCCTCCTGGGGAGCGAGAAAAGCAGACGTACTGCAGCATTTTGTATCACCTGAAGGTGATGGATCATATACCCCGGCAGGCCGCTAAATAAGGCGTTAGCATAATCGAGCCGAGACAGAATCAGGGCTCGAAGAACAGTTTCCTTAGCAGCTTTCGGGAGGAGAGGGAAAAATCTTCTCAGGGTTTGCAAAGTACCAAAGCAGATGCCAGTTAGTTTTTTTACATGATCCGAAAACTTCAGGTCCTGGCCGAACCAAACCCCCAAGTTCTTAGCTGGGCCTCCCATCGCACTAGGGCAGGGTAGGTCTGAGGGCCAAATCTGGTCCTTGAAGTTGACAGGGAAGGTGCCAAAAAACAGAACCTCAGACTTGTCTTCGTTGCACTTAAGCTGGACTTGTGCAAGCCACCGAAAGACTTCTGACAGACAGAGCTGGATTGCTGATGGATCCAACACACCCTTAGGCCAGGTAAAAAGTAGCTGTGTGTCGTCAGCATAGGCCATTATTTTGGCTCCCAGCTGTTCCGCCAGATAGAGTAGGGGGGTCATATAAACGTTAAACAATAAAGGGCTCAACGTAGACCCCTGCGGAACTCCAGTTGTCAGTCTCTTTGGGGCCAAAGAGTGAGGGAGCATCCAAACCTGCTGAGTTCTATCGCTCAAAAACGATGAAAGCCAGTCGAGGACCAGCCCTGAAATGCCAACGGCTCCCAGTCTTGCAATAAACAAGGCATGGGGCACCGTATCGAAGGCAGCAGAGAGGTCCAATAAAATCAGGACCGCTCTGCCGCCCCCGTCCAAGCACTCCCGAACTGCCTCAGAAACCTCAACCAGTGCCGTCTCAGTACTGTAGGCCGCCCTGAACCCCGACTGAGCAGGATGTAGGGCGTGAGAGGACTCGATGAAGCTATCCAGCTGTTTGAAAGCCACCTTCTCACACACCTTCGCCAGAGCTGGCAGCAGTGAGATAGGCCGATAGCTCGATGGTATTGATGGATCTAGACCAGCCTTTTTTAGCAGCGGGAGCAGTTTTGCCTCCTTCCAGTCAAGGAAGAGTAACTTCCATTCCGGATCATCTTGATGGATAGGGCTAGTGCATGTCCACCTCCCAAATACTTAAGTATGTTATTTCTATTGGCAAATGGCTAAGTAGGGGTCCGTAACCCCTTTAGCTTCTGGTGACTACAGGACCCTCCCGTCACAAATACAAGGTAATGGTGGAACATGTGAACTTAGCACACAGATGTTCTATGTCTACAGTCGATGCTGGTGGGTCACAGAGGCACTTCAGGGACGCAATCGGGCCCAGCATTGTGCATTGAAATACCTATACTGAGCTGTCATGGAAGCAGGTATATGGTTGACATTAGTTCCCAACAGCAAAACTCAGGATACCTACTCCTTTCTGATCTTGCCACCACCAGTGAGGGTGGGGCACAAGGAGATACTGTCATGTGTAACATCATGAAAATATGTCAACCACCCACTACAATGTTGTAAGGCTGCTTGATTGCTGCACACTATAACCCATTCCCCGACATTCACCAGTCAGTGGTTTACTGCCAGGGACATGGCTTGGGTGAAAGGGGTGTTTGGGGTGTGACATCCCCAAATAAATTCATTCTTAGTTGGTAGTTGGATCTGGTGACCCTAAGTCGGGTCTATCATCTCTGGCAGTTTTTCTTGTTGTGAGCCAAGAATGAAAGATGAAACAGTGACCTTTGATGCAAATGGGAGAGAGAAAGAGACAAAGATACACATATCGGGAGGCTGAATTTCAAAAGGTAAAACCAGATAGCCTGGAAACAATACTGGCTTTATTGCTTGTCCAGATTATCTGATCCAAGACAAATAGTTTATTTCGCAGCACCTCCTTTTTCTTCCTTACCACATATGAGCGTACGTTCAAATACTTGAGGATATTCCCTTTATAAGCATCATTTATGTTTGATTTAATAGACCTAAATGTTGCTCCATCTATAATAAGAATCTAGACCACATTTAAGGTTTAGATGACTATTGACTTACCTCTTAGTTCACTAGTGGCATTGTCATTAGTGGCAAGCCATGATTTTTTCTAAAAACTATCACTTTTATTAAATGTCTGTCTATGCAGTGACATGATGGGATTTACTAGGCTGAAAAGCTTCCGCATGCAAATTCTGTTTTTTAAAATTTTAAGCTATTGTTTCAAACTTTTACGTCATGTTTGTTGCATGTTATACATGGCAAACATTTTTATGACTGTGCTTGTGCATGTACTTTTAGGGCCAAGCCAGAGCCATAGCTCAGCTCACCCTATTAATTTGTTTGCACGCCCTCCTCTATTTGTGACTCAGACTTAGTATATAGGGCTGTCAGTCACACCCACTCTTTCTGTCTTTGTAGCTGTCACCAAGCCCAGCAATGTATTGGAGACAGGCTGCAGGCCTTAAGAGCATAGAAATGGCCACTTTCTAAAAGTGGACTTTCTATACTAGCAATGTCAAATCCAACTTTACCACAAAAGAAGATTTATCATTACATGCCAAAGATATGAAACATGATTTCGCATTTCCTTTCTAATCAGTAATTACAGCTCAAAACGGGTTTAAGGAATTCCCAATGCTAGCCTATAAGAGAAGTAGGACTCACAGTACTGAAAAACAAATTAAGCTGTTCGTCACTACCAGGACATGTCGAATTTAAAATGACATGTCCTCCCTTTTACTTACACAGCACCAGGGCTGGATTGGGAATCAAAAGCAAACATGGCAATTTTGTCAGACCAGCACCTGGGGGGGGGGATGCAAGTGTAAAGCACTGCTACTTTTGTTACTACGGGCTGATATTGCTGCACTGCTGCAAAACTGATCCCCAGTAAGAAAACCAGCCCCCATCCCTCCAGCCTGGAGTGGAAAAGCTAGATGCCTGCAACGGCCAGTCCGGCCATACACAGCACCCACTCTGCCCTTAGGACTACCTAGGGCCTATGTTAGGAGCGACCCATGTGTAATCTGTGAATCTAGGAATAAAGATTGATAATCAGCTCTCAATGGAGGAGCAGGTAAAGACGCTTGCAGGCTCCTGTTTCGGGACCATGCGGATGTTGAGAAAGATCTTCCCATGGATCCCGCTCAGTGCCAGAAAGACCTTGATTCAGGCGCTTTTAATTAGCCGCCTTGATTATGGCAACTCCCTATTGGTGGGAATTAGGGAAGATCTTTTATCCAAATTACAGGCTGTGCAAAACACTGCTGCACATCTTGCCCTGGATAAACCAGCCCGAACTCCTTCTTCGCCCCTTCTACGCAAACTACATTGGCTTCCAGTTAAGAAGCAGGCCACCTTTAAACTGCTGTGCCTGGTTTTCAGGTCCCTGCGTGGACTGGGACCGGTCTATCTGACCAATAAACTCAAATGGTACCACCCTGCACAACAGCTCAGATCTAGCAATCGTAAGCTGCTGTGCTGCCAGAGAATTAGGAAGGTAAAAATGGGAGGTCGTGCCTTTTCATATCTGGCCCCCAAACTCTGGAACGACCTCCCTGAGTATATTTGAGAATGCCCAAACTTGTTCCAATTCAAAAAATGGCTTAAGACCTGGCTATTCTAACCTGTACGTCAATGACTGCTGGCCCTTCTCAGGCGCCGAGAGATCCCATTGGGGATGATTTGTGTGCACTACAAATGACTCAAATAAATAATAAAAAGGGAGTTTAAGGCTTCAAAAGTGTTTTAAAAGCCAAGTCAAAGTGGCGTTAATAGTACTCAAAGTCAGCGCGTGCAAAGAATATTGTTTTATTTATTTGTTTATGAACTTACCTCTGTGCAGCCGTATTCAGGAGTTTACTACCCCACACCATGCCCCTCCCCCACGTCAGCGCCCGGCAGCACTCCCACCACGGGCCGCTACTGGAAGAGAGTGCATTAGTGAAATACAGGCCATGATTTGAAACAGCGACTGTGGGGCATATTACCAACAACTAGCGATAATTATCGCTATGTTGGCTTAGCGGCAATATTATTATTGCCGAGCTCTGCCGATTTTTTTCGCACATAAACCTTGCTATTATCAAGGTTTACCTCAAAAGCGATAAAAATCGGCCGAAATGCATGAATATCGCTGAAAAGTCAGCGATATTCATGCATTACAGAGCTAATGCTCTTAGCCATGTTATCCACCTACCATTGGATAAAATGGCTAAGAACTGCTCTGGGCAGGCGTTAGCTTTTGGAGATATTCGCACTTAGCGCGAATATTTCCAAAAGTAGGTAATAGGAGATAGCGATGTTAGCGACTGTTTCCAGTCACTAACATCTTGGCATGCCCACTTTGCATATCATTAGCGATAAATATTGCTTATATGCAAAGTGGGCCCCAAGATGATCGCTATCTCCGCCTAGCTGTCGCTAACTGGTGTTAGCGACAGCTAGGTAATAGGGCGATAAAGTTATCACCGCTTTAGCGTGAAAAATTCCTGCTAAAGAGGCGATAAGGCCCTTGGAAATATGCCCCTCTGTCTTTTACTTGAGGTGGACCAACCTCTGTTTGATGAAGGGGATAGGTATCTCCCTGCATGTGGATGTATTTCATTACTGCCTGTGCCTAAATAGAGAGGCCTTGGTGGGCCCTTTGACCCTCTTTCCTTTTTTCATTGGGATGTCCTCGGAGACGCGGGGGGCACACTGACTGAGAATCATCTTCATGCAGAACAAAGGGCCCCTCCCAACAACTGATTGGTCTCTTAGATCAATTCTGTAATATGGCGAGGGTACAAAGACAAAGTGTTCCTTCATTTACATGGGGCCACTTCCGAAGCAAATAGAAGATCCCACTGTGATGAGGCCAGCGCAAAACACGATGTGACACAGTGGCAAATGTGCATAGTCCAGCGTTACATTTGTACTGCTAGCAAACCCTGCCAGTAATAATACTTTGGCATAGACAACCCTAGAATGGTCGGATACAGTTTTTGCATGCCGTGCACTGCAGCACACATGCAACACATCAAGTTTCTGGGGGTAATCAATGCATTACCCCTGCCTGCACCTCGTTCCACGAGGTGCTATTGTTTATGCAAAGTGCATCAATGTGCAGACTACCGTAGTTTGATTGAAAAGCTATGGGTTCTTGTGCTGATATGCCTGGCTCTCCACAAAGCAGCGTAAACGCGTAAAATGTGTCTCGCGTTGTGAAAAGACCACCTTTCAAGCGTAAATAATATTTTCCATTGTAAATTAAATCCCTGCTGCACTTTTCCCCTTTACGAGCACCAGCGCATGTGCAAATATGACCCCTGTATTTTATAGACCGTCATGGTTCTGTGTGAAATTACGTTTCTGTCCGCATGAGGGCAAGATTTCATAAGTTTTCTTGACATTTTCTATTTTCACGTTCCGTTTCCACGGGCTTTTTCTGAGCTGGGCCAGCTAATTCGATAATTGAAGCACCATGGTGTAATTAGAGAATCGCAAGGATTTACTCTATATGCATCTAATCAAACCACTCATTTAGTTGTATTGACGAGCTTACGATGTGTAAACAATGTGCACAGATCAGCAAGAGAGAAAGAAGAAGCACAAAGTACCAATTCTTACGTTTTCATTTTAGGTGTAAACCTTGCAGATAATGGAGCATATTCACAAGCCCATTTTCGCCGCTTTAGCGGCCGATTTCGGCCGAAAAGCGGCGAAATAAACATCTCTCTATTTTCAAGGACACGCTAACGCGTGCTTCCTTGATGCATTAGCCGTTTTCTCTCGATTTTGCATGTCATTAACGATAGTATGACATGCAAAATGGGCGTTCCTCACAATGTCTGTATGATTTAGGTGGCCGACCGACCTTCGCATTATTAACAATGCGGCCCCAGCGATGTAAAAACCGCGCTAACCGCGGTTATCGTATGAATTTTACGTCTGCTTTTACTTCGACTTAACTTGCTGATAGTGGGAGGTGGATCCCCATGTTAAGACCACACTCCCCTATCAGCAAACATCTCCATTATCATCGCTGTATTTCAGGCGATGTTTCTGTTTCTCGCAGTCTATCGCTGCAATTACATCGCCAGTTCGCAAAGCCTTGATAATATGCTGCTAAGTAGGCGATGTAATTCACCGTTAGACGGCGATAAACAGACTCACGCTAAGTGCCCTTAGCAATGTTTACCGCTCTTCCTCGATGATATGCCCCATAGATTGTGAAGTTTTTGGGTGGTGACCTGTTATATTTTTGTGTAGAAAGATGAGAAAGTCTTGTTGTGATTGAGATAATGGTTAGGCATCACCGTTAGATAAACGCTGTCACTGGGCAATGCCCGAGGGGCCGATGTCTTAGTTCCAGCTAGGACCTGGGGGCATATTACCGAGGTGTGCATTGCAAAACGCACAACACACATCTCCGTATCGCCGGCTATCGCCGGATTTCATCGCCTAATTAGCGCGCAATTATCAATGCGCATCAGGCAGGCGATTAGAAATCCGGCGATAGTCGGCGATATGGCACATTAGCGCATGAAAACAAACGTTGTTTTCATGCGCTAATGTGGGCCTTGATAATATGGGGGGTGGATTCAGTTTAATGATCCACACCCCCATGTTAACAATGCCTAACGCCTGGTCGGCGCAGGCTTTGGGAGACCTGCGATAAATGAGTTTATCGCAGGTTTTTGTCTCCCAACGCCTGCCTTAGTAATAGGGTGTTCCCACCTCCAACCACATTTTACATGTGGTTGGACGTGGGAACGCCCACTTTGCATGTCATTAGCGATGTTTATCGCCGACATGCAAGGTGGGCTCGGCCCAGGCTTTAAAGTGCCCTTGGTAATAGGGCTCTAGCTGTATCGCCGATTTCTCGGCACAATTCGCAGAGAAAGCGGCGATACTAGACCTTGGTAATATGCCCCCTGCTTTTTTAAGCAGTCTGGGTGGCCGATTTGGGTGGTTTATGCATTGTTCTGACAGCGGCCCAGTGGGTGCCTGAGTGGCCTTTCTGGACCTCCCATTTAGGAACTGGCAGAGGTGTCACTCTCTTTTTCTTGCTGGGCCGGCCCATTAATGTATGGATAGTGAGCGGCGGCAGGGGGCAGGAGCAAAAGTGGATTCACTTGTATTCAGGTGTGGTTCACCGGTGTGAACTAATCCATGCATTTTTTATTAACCCCACAAATTTCGCCGAAGTAGTGTTTTGAGAGGAAAAGCAATATTCCAATGTGGGGCCACTTTTTTTTAGCGTGCCCGGGTCGATATTTAATCCCGATCTAACCCTGTTTGGCATTCCTACGGACATGCACCAGCCTGTATTTAGCTATAGCTATTGTGGACAAAGTAGTCAGAGTGGGGCAGAATCTAAAAAGATTTTGCACTGCTAAGCTAGACGTACATGCGCAAAAAAAGAGGTTAATGTTTTACCTTCAAAATGGGATTTCCCGGTACAGATACATCTCTAAGCATCTATGGGTGCAAAGCCAGGAAATCGGGTGCGTTTGGGGGCATTTATGAGAGGGTCTGTTTCCTAAAGGTGGTAGTCACCTTTTGTTTTACATTTGTCCAAAAAGTTAAAAGTGCAAATTAACATTTGTCTTCTACTTGCACATGCCGATATTGTTTAACTATTTTACTTCAATGTAAGCAATACTTAATCATTTGTGTACTGAACAAAATGCAATACAGTCCAAAAGTACTCTTGAGATTCTTTGTAAAACGTGAAAAAGTTTTAAAAAAAATGCTCCTAACATGGAAAAAGCCCTATGGAGCAAACTTTCAATGAGACTTTCAAACTGTAGTGAATGCGAGAGCATATGATGTCTACAGTGGAACAGTAAGAGCACAGCCCCTGGCACTTTCAGACCCTCATTAAGAGTTGCAAAGCACGAGTCAGCTGCACCCTCCACACATGAAATTAGAGTTACATATCAATAAGTGTCCATATGATTTCTTTCATAAATAAATGCTTGCACTGAATAAAACTAGAAAAATGAAATAGGTGCATGTAAGCACAAGGGCACAGCATTTTAGGATACAGAGAGCAGCATGTTGTTCACAAGCAATAAATTGGGAACCACGGGTGCACACTCCTTGCTTACAATAAAAAACAAAAAAAAAATGCACAGAATTAAAATTGCAGTATTTGATGTCCTTTTTGAGGTGAGAGAATAAGCATGATTTGACATCAAGCAAACAACTTTCCCAAATGTAACATGTTAAAACTGTTGCAGAGGCACATAGCAAGTGAATGTTAAATGTAATCACTTTCCTATACTGCATGTATGAGTGACCACAAATCACAAGTTGATATTACAACATTCTTACTGCACAGCAGTTCTATTCCAACAGTAGAGTCTCAATCAATGCACACATTTGACTATACAGCACATTGTAGTGTCATGCTATACTTTATGGTGGAACATTTTGTTTGGGCTCCTAACGGACTCTGTAGAGCTGTGACATAGGTGTCAGGGTGCAATGCCATGAAAGCTTGTTTTAGAATGTTAACTTTGCAGTTACACGCAGCAGAATAAAGACATTTGATACTAAGCTGTGTGTATGGCGTAGTCATTGGCGGGTATCTAGCCTTGGAAGACTCTATACACATGTTTCCAATTTATCACCATCTTTGCCACTGTCCTCCACACTTTTCTTCTAGTCAGGTCACTCCTATTGAACCAAGCAATACATTTAGGTAAGAGTCTATCCAGTTCATACTGTGCATGCAGGATGTGAGACTCAGATTATGAATGCATCATACAATTGACAAAGTCCAAAAAAGAGGCGCAACAAAAGTGGAACGTGGGTGACATTGCCTGCAACACAGCCAGAGCAGACAAAATATCTCATGGCTTTCAGCCAATACGGGAATTCAAAGGGTACCATCCTATTTCTAAACACCCCAATCCTAGAGCATTCTTGTTAGACCTGGCATCCTTGGCATGGGTTTCCCCTGTATTTTTCCCTTTGCATCCTGTGTTTTTACTCGGTGTTGGCCTTCGTTTTTGCTGGTCTAAATGCTTTGGGCACTTTGCCACTGCTCCTCAGTGCCAACGTGCACGTGCTCCCTCTGTAAATTGTTGTCATGGATTTGTGTTTCCACAATTGGCTAGTTGGTTTACAGTTAAGTCCCTAGTACAGTGCACTGTGTGTGCCCAGGGCATGTAAGCCAAATGCTGCTAGTGGGCTTGCAAGGGTGAGTCAGGGCTGAGCTGAAAAGACCTGGGCTGCATCCAGTAAGGGGAGGAGATATATCTCATACCTGAATGGGCCTGTCCTGCCTTGGACAATACTGTCTCCACCTCCTGCTGGGCAGCTGCACCAAAGAGGACAGAACTGGTGTTGGCTGGACAGAGAGCTTCTGAGCAACCAGAGAATAAATGAATTTGTGCTATAAAAAGTGGGGCCCAGACCCCTGAACTGGACACAACAGGTTTTGGCTGCTGTTAGAAATTGGGGTCTCTAATTGGCAGAGGTAAGTACCTTTGTCCAAATAGGGACTCTTGATTCTAATCAGGGTAAGGGGGATGCACACTTTAGATAACCCCTGCTCACGCCCTGGGTAGCTTGGTACGAGCAAACATACTTATCCTAAAGCAATATGTAAAGGATTTGTACTCAAAACACAAAGTAATACAGTGATAACACCACATATGGACACCACACTAGTTTTGAAAAATAAAGTATCTTTATCTGAACTCAACAAGACCAAAACAACAAAAATCCAACATATAAGTATTACTAAAATGGCTTTAAAATGTTTTAAGCAACTGGGTCCATAGAAAACTTTGGATGCGTGATTTCTCTTAAAGTACCTGTTGTTGTGACAAAATTCACAAGGCCAAACAGCCACAGTGATGGGAGGTATTGAAAAACAAAGAGATGCGTTGCTTCCTGAGTTCTTGAGGATTCGGTACAACAGTTGTGCTGCATGCAGGAGAGCAGTGCGTCGGGTCACGTCTGTCAGGGGAAAGGGATCTGTCGATTCAGAGGTGACTCCGTTCGGCAGGAAAACTTGTCAGGAAAACTTGCCGCACAGGTACAAAATGTGTGAAAATCCTGGGTACGCTGGTGATCGATGCGGCGGTGGTAATCAGCGCTGTGTCGATTTCTTCAGCTGTGACCTCTCTATGCGTCGGTTCTGGCAGCGGCGACAGTCGCTGCATCGGTTTCTGCAGCGGCACGGGGATGTGTGGAGATTCTACTCGCACCGCGGTACTGCGTAGGAAAAACTGCCACAAGAAGAGTGATGCAGTGATTTTTTTGTAGTTGCATTGTTTTTCCAGCTCTCAACAGCAGAAACAACCTCCAGAGGCCCAAGACAGTCACAGGCACCTCCTGGCAGGTCAAAACTCCCAGCAAGGACGTTTATGAGTACTGGGGGTGAAGTCTCTGTGTCCCTGAGACTTCAAAACAGGAGGTAAGCTCTACTCAAGCCCTTGGAGATCTTCTTCAAGCAGGGGACACAGCACACAGCAAAGTCATTCTCCTTTCCTTGGTAGAAAAAGCTACTGCATGCCAACCCCAGACACACAGCAAAGGGTCAGTACATCTCCTCCCCTTACTCTGAATCCAGCCCAGGTCTATTAAGCCCTGTCCTGACTCATTCAGGAAAGGCAGGAAACATATCAACCCCTCCCCCCGGTGGCTATGTGAAAGAATATACCTTTCCAGCCCCTGTCACTCCAAAACCAGACAGTCAATACACAAACAGGCAGAGGCACAGAGAAGGGTTAAACAAGAAAATGCCTACTTTCTAAAAGAGGCGTTTTCAAACACACAATTTAAAAACCATCTTTACTAAATTATGTGTTATTAAATTGAGTTCAGAGAGCCTAAACTTTATTTCTCTATCTTGCTCCAATGGGAGGTTATATGTATAAGATGTTATAGATAAACTCCCTTTCTATCTTATGTGGCAAGATAGCTTTCAATAGTATCAATATCAGGACATGTCACACATACAGTATATGTCCTACCTTTCACATACATCACACCCTGCTAAGAGGGGTACCTTGGGCCTACCATAGGGGTGCCTTACATGTAAGAAAAGGGAAGGTTAGGGCCTGGTAAGTGTGTGCACTTGCCAAGTCGACATGGCAGTTAACAACTGCAGACAGACGCTGCAGTGAAAGGTCTGAGTTACCTTTTCAGGGCTACTTATGTGGGTGGCACAAGCAGTGCTGCAGGCATGAAGGACCGGGTTTTAGAACCCAGCGGCGTCAGGGAAAACGCCCGATGCCTTCGAGTTCCCCATCCTTGGAAAACAGAGACACGGGATACTTCTTGATGACGTCAAAGACCAAAGTTTATTGGCTGCAACCAGGAACAGAGATCTACGAAGCACACACGGGTGGTTCGCTAGAGACTGCACAAATTCAATGAGCGGAGCATGGTCTTTTATGCCAAAAATCAAGCCTCAGGCAACATTCCAAATTAACATGGGGTTCATACAAACTGACATTTCAAAAGTAGCGTATGACGACAATCTCACTTTCCGTTGTCCAGCCCACCAGAAATGACCAAGGACATTCCAATTTCTTGTTCGTTCAGGCCGGACAAACCCATCATAAAACCCTCAACCCGAATCAGTGATTATGTCGTAAAGGAAGGAACAGAAACAGATTAGAAACAAGATAGAAAGGTGGGTGCAGTGTACTATAAACTCGGGTATGTCCTGCTCTTTGATCTTTATCTGACCAGCTTCTTAACAAGGAACTGGCTCAGCGAGGTCAGCCTCAGGCAAGGAGTCAGTTCGGCCAGGTCATTCAGAAGTCAGCTAAGGCATACGTGTCTCAAGGACTCGTTCGGCCGCAGTCATCGGCCTATGTGAGGGCAACCACACAAAATGGCTGCCGTACAAAATGGAACCTGAAGGTTCAAACGAAATCCCCAAATACAGAGTGTTCTCATAGATCGATTCGTGCGAAAACACTTGTACACGCTACACTCGTCATTTGCGGTCTGCTGACACCAAAATCGTCTATTTCCGACGACCTTTATTGAACGGGTTCGGAACCACTGAACCAGACCCACAAACTCATGAAACTACAGACCCTCCTTTTGCCCTTACATAAGCAACAGACCCAAACCCATGTCAATCTGAATCCGGATCTATATTCATCAGATCATCGGTGTGTTGCTGTAGCATCATCCTATTACTTAGTACCTCTCTCTGGACAGGTCTCCTTGCACACACAGTAGCACAGAGGCCACAAATAGCAGGAGCACACTGTACACAGAGACAGAACAGGAAAAGGATAGCTAAGACCATCCCAATGACCATCAAAATCTTCCAACCCCAAGTGGATATCAATCCCCATAACCATCCCATCAACGACCAATTTCCTTTGTCCAAATGGACAGAATCGGAGATCTTATGTAGCTTGAAAATGGCCTGGAAGACTGACAGAGCGTTGTCTGGAATGAAAACGCAGCAGCTCGATTGAATCAGTTTACAAACTCCACCTCGATCTGCTAGTATGACATCAAGGGCAACTCTATTTTGGACTGTCATAAGTCTATCCGACTGGAGCTCAGCAGTCAAGTTACTAAGGGCACCAGCAGTTTCAACTGTGGTGGACTCAACCACTCTTGTCAACTGGCGAATATTCCTGCTATTAGCCATCGGTCCATAGAACGGCAGAAAACCCTTAAAGAAATCTCCCAACTCTTGCCCTGCAGTGTCTTCTTGGCTAAAGACACCTCTAGCAACTCTTGTCTTATGGTAATCTGCCGCAGCTGTAAAAGTGGGAGGCAACAGGAAAGAAACAAAACATGTGCCCGAAAAATCAGGGGGCAACCATGTATATGCTTTGTCGTAGCAAACAAAGTAGGTACCCTTAGCAGCTAAAAATGCTGGGGAAGACTGGGACGTAAATACGTAGGTATCAGTACAAACGCTCTTCCCTAACTGAGCTCTCGGATTCTTGCCATTACCCTGCAGACAATAGCGACCCTGATGGGGCACTATCCAAATCGGTGGAGAACTTTTCGCTCGCTGGTTAACACTCAGATTACCTCCATATCCAGTAACGTTCCAACCAATATATGCTTGTGTCTCGTCTCTAGGAATAGTCTCATACGAACTAATCCCTCTAATCATGTCGACTATACCCTTGACCAGAGCACTATTCTTTGGGTTGTCTTTCACTGAACGTTGGGGATAGACACTATGGGCATAACTAAACATCGTTCTGTAAGCCCAAATCGAACAATTTAAACTAAAAGGCAAAACTAAGTACGGAATACCCTTATCAGTCGTATGGGGCATTAGACCACAGATCCAACAGTTTGTCGTGTTCATCACTAACTGGTGTTGGTGCAAAAGTTGAATAAAGGAATTATTGGCAAATTCAAATCGCCTAACTACCTCATGTTCAGGCAAAGGATGAAAAGAATGAGAAGAAATGGTAGGTGTAGGTGTAGGTTGCACAGTGGGAACAAACGTTACTTTAAAGGAGAATGTCACATAACCGATTATGAATGTCATCAAACTCAATAGCAAAAA
Source organism: Lissotriton vulgaris (assembly GCF_964263255.1). Lineage (NCBI taxonomy): Eukaryota > Metazoa > Chordata > Amphibia > Caudata > Salamandridae > Lissotriton > Lissotriton vulgaris. Next base: position 1,822,393,268 of record NC_141685.1, read on the forward strand.
TACACACGGTATTAGAAAACGTTTCTTTGAGATCAATTTACATATCTTCTTTCTAAAAATCATTGTCGGTGCAGGTCTTTCCAACTTGAAGAAATCCATCCTAAACTAAATATGCTGCTCGCGATGGTAGGGTGATCCATGCTAAGGAATGCCTCTGTCAACCAAGGGCAACTCCCTTAGGCCAACCAGAACCCTCGACCTAGTGTCTCAGGCTTGCACTCCAAAGACTTAGGCACCGCGACCCTACAGCTGCTCCCGGAAGGCGGTTCGAAAAACAAAAATGAGTAGATCCTCGGTGGAGAGTTAACCTGCAAACAGAAAAATCATAAAAACTTTATTTGTGCTTTATTTGTCCATGACTCTCGGTCGCAAATTATAGCGGCTTCTTCCAGGCAATTCTTGATCTTTAAACAACAAATCAGGCTCAGTAGTGTTCAATCGATTCGAAGGAGGCACAGCTTCTTGTAAAAGATCATCACTTTGTCTCTCAGAGTTCGTACCAACCAGACGAGCATCAGTGAATGGCAAAACTCGTGGAACAGTTTCTGTTTCAGAGTCTGGAAGTCCTTCCTGGACCCACTTATCGTACGGTACTCGAACTGCAGAACGTGTAGACAGGAGTACTTGAAAGGGTCCTGTCCAACGGGGCTGATCGTTCTTGTTCCGCTGGAAGTTTTTGATGAAGACCCACGAACCAGGTTCAATAGTGTGGCCTGGATCTTCTGAAGCTTGTGGTAGGCTCTCATGCACCTGTTGGTGTAAGACATGCAATTTAGTCATCAGTTCGTGCAAATAGTCAAGCAACACAGGGTACTCAATCTCACTAAATCTAGTTGGCCTTGGCACACCCCAAATATTAGCTGGGCGACCAAAGACAACTTCGTAAGGACTCAGACCCATTCTCGAATGCACAGTCATTCTTGTTGACAGGAGCGCTAAAGGCAAAGCATCTGGTCACTGTAGCCCAGTGCTCGCTTGGATTTTGGCTAACTTAAGCTTTAAGGTGCCATTATAGCACTCGACTAAACCAGCTGATTGGGGGTGATTTGCAGCGTGGAACTTCTGCCGAATACCTAGTCCCGCACACACTATCTTCATGACTTGACTCACAAATTCACTCCCATTGTCACTCCAGATAATTCTCGGCATTCCAAACCTCAGGAAAAACTATTATATCAGAACTTTCGCTTTGGACAAGGCAGTATTGTCCTTAAGGGGATGAGCTTCTACCCATCTAGAAAAGGAGCAAACAGCCACTAAAACATATTTCAAGTTGTTGCATCTCTCCATATGGATACAATCTAGCTGCAAAGCCTCAAACGGATACGTAGGAGGAGCAAAATGACCAGCTGGTGTTGGAGTTCCCTTACCAGGATTGTACATCAAGCACACATACAGTTTTTAACCAAATTCTCTGCACATTTTGGAATTCCCGCATTCTGCCAAACCAGAGCCAACAACTTACAAATTCCTTTCACGCTGATATGTGCCATTCCATGATCCATTGTAACAACCGGAAGCACATACGCGTTAGGCAACAACCATCTTTGATGCTCAGACAAATCAATCCAACAACCATTCGAATCCAATTTACCCTTACTTTCTCTCCATTCATTCAACTCTTTCTCTGTAGCTTAAGCTTGGATGGATTTCACACTCTCAATTGTATTTTCACACATACTCTTCTCTGGAACCCATCTCGCCGGACCCGCAACATACATTCGACTCATCACATTTCTCGCAGTTTCTTTCGCAACTTCATCCGCAAATGCATTTCCGCGACCAACATCATCCGTAACTTTCTTATGGGCACTGCATTTCACGATCGCTACTTGTAACGGCAAAGTAAGAGATTCAAGAAGTTCGTTCACCAACTGTCCATGCTGGATCTTCGTCCCACGTTCACGCCACAAACGCCCAAAGCTATGAGCCATGCCAAAGGCATATTGGCTATCAGTATACACATTCACTCGTTTATCTTTCGCCAACACACATGCTCTCGTTAATGCAATTAGTTCTGCTGCTTGCACTGAATTATGTGGTATACGTGCAGCTTCAACAATCGTATGCAAAGTCGTAACAGCATATGCCGCAGTCGTATCACCATTCGGTAACTTAAAGCACGAACCATCAACCCACAAAGTACCATCACACTCTGGAAGAGGAGTGTCCCTAAGGTCTACTCTCCCTTTCGTTTCTTCTTCAGTTCTCAGAAAACAGTCATGCTGTTATTCACTATCTGTCTCAACTGCAATTGGCAACAACGTGGCTGGATTCAACGTGTTGCATCGTTTAATGTGCACATGACTCGCTAACAACGTCAACTCGTAACCCGACAACCGCGCACTAGTTAAATGCTGTGTCTTCGTATGGTTCAACAAGGTATCCACTGCATGTGGAACCATGACCAATAACGTATAGTCCATAACCAAACCAGCAGACTGTCGGATTGAAACAGCCGCTGCCGCTGTGGCTCTCAAGCAACTCGGCAACGCTCTAGCTACCGGATCTAAGGTCGACGAAAAGTACGCACATGGACGCTGCTTATCGCCAAACTGCTGAGTCAAGACTGACAATGCACATCCCTCTCTCTCGTGGACATACATGTGAAAGGCTTACTGTAGTCGGGAGTACCCAACACAGGAGCCGAACACAACGCATCGCGTAATTCAGAAAAGCTCTTTTGACATTCGTCAGTCCAAGTAATAGGATGTGGAGTATCCTTAACAGTAAGAGCTATCAAAGGCTTCGCTAACAAAGAAAAATTAGGGATCCACTGTCTACAGTACGACGTAATACCCAAAAACGCACGTACTTCTCTCTGTGTCGTAGGCACACTCATTTTCGCAATAGCTTGAATTCTTTCTGGGGTCAGTTTCCTTCCCTCCTTCGATAAGAGGTGACCTAAGTAGGTTACTTCTTGTCGACAATATTGCAACTTGGAGAGAGAAACTTTGTGATGACAATCAGACAAGTGGCGTAACAACGACAAAGTGGCTTCCCTACAAATCTCTTCAGTATCAGCGGCCATTAGCAAATCATCAACGTATTGAATAAGGGCTGCACCATCAGGTAAAACCAACAGATCAAGTTGTGTTTTCAAAGCTTGACTATAGATCGATGGACTCTCGCAATAGCCTTGAGGAGCACGCTTAAAGCGGAAACTTCGTCCTCCTAAAGAGAATCCAAAGATATCCCTACTCTCTATGGCAATCGGGATGCTGAAGAAAGCATTCTTCAAGTCGATCACCGAAAACCACGTGGCTGTAACCGGAATCAGAGTCAACAAGGCAGTGATATCAGGCACAACAGGAAATCGTGGAACAACAAACTTGTTCACTTTCGCGAAGATCGATGACAAACCTATATACAGGCGGCTGTGAACAATCAGTTCTCTTCATAACAGGCAAAACAGGACTATTGCACACATTACCTCTTGTTTCCTCAATGATACCCTTGTCGATCAGATCATAAATAATCGCTAAAAGTGCACGCTCACCATCACTCGAGATACGATACTGTGGAATGCGCGGTAACTTAGCATTCGCCTTCAGTGTTACAACATATGGGGGAATTTCCAGTAGGCCCACATCATTCGGACCAGTAGCCCACAATGAATCTGGTAAAGAAGACAATTCAGATGGAAGACTATCTTTTGATATATACATCGGAGAGATCACTCTCTTACCCAAAGTAAGGTGTACTCCTGACGGAGAACAATATAGTGTCACATACAATCTTTTTAATAAATCCAATCCCAACAGATTCTCATTACAACCTGTAGTCAAAAGTAGGGGTGCTTCGATCTTACACGGTCCAACAGAAAGAGACAATGGAGCAGAAATCGGATTCGTAACGGGGGCACCAGAAAAACATACAGAAACATTATCAAAGCCAGACAAAGGTGCGCCAGGGAGTTTAGAGGGCATAATAGAACTCTTTGTAGCACCAGTATCTAGCAGAAAAGGTTCTGACACACCTGATGCAATCACTTCAACATAGGGTCCACTCTGATCTACTGGAACTGAAACAACTCCCTCTCTTTGCCATAGCTGTCCTAACAATCATTACCATTTACTTCGTCACCTTCAATATAGTAATCATCCATATAGTACTGTGCTGTCCTACCAGACGAACCTTGCTGCTGATCAAAACTATTCATCGAGTTCTGTGGAGGCAAAGAATGTACGTTCTGTCCGCGACCTCTACCTCTAGGCACTTGTTGAGCACCTCGACCTCGTACACCAGAAGCACCATTTGTACGCTGTAGCAAAACCGGACAACTATTCTTGTAATGGCCCTCTTCTTTGCAATACGCACACTGATTAGGCCCATACGGGAAACGCTGTTGAGAACTGATTATTAGTACGGGGTGGATAAGCTTGTTGTAGAAGAACTTTAGTCTTAAATTCCTTATTCTTCTTATCCGCTTTCTCTAACTCATCTTTGCGCCTATTTTCATAGTACTGGGCCGTAGCTAAAATCTGTGCTGACGTGGAGACAGCCCAAGCACTCTCGGAATCCTTCAACTTAGTGCACAACTCGGAAAGCAAATTATGCATGAATTTGTCAACAAACAATCTCTGGCCACCCTCGGTAGCCATATCCTGACCACTATGATCTACAAAAGTTTCTTCAAACCGCGTGAAGAAATCAGACACAGTCTCGTCTTTCTTCTGCGTACATGCAGACAACTTGTCCCAATTAACACGCACTTCGGGCATCAAAGTCTTCATGAAATTAATAATCCTACCAGGGAGTTGAACAATTAGATCTTCAGGCTTAGCACCTCCAACTTGTCTATCATTCGCAGTGACAATATTAACCCATGTATCACCCAATTCATTATCATGATCCGTATGTCAAATCACATTCCAGATAGGCTGTGGAACAACATTGCCAAACAACATGTCTATGTCTGCTAAATTCATGATGCACGAACCCACAGTTTGAGTGAGCTCTTTATAATATCCCGCCGGATTTTTGCGCGGATCAGGTAAAGTCTGCTTAAGTGCTAGGACTTCAGCACGTTTCCAAGGAACATGTACCCATACTCGCTGAAAATGTGCAGCAACATTTCCATCAGTAGGTCTCCAAACTGGAGGAACCTTGCGCATCGGATACTGGCGCGCTGTTCTCCCAACCGACGAATCAGGCTCAAACAATCGCTCGGAAGGAGCATTATTACGAAACGACAACAACGTCGACACCGCTCTCTCAATGTCGAGAAGACTCACAATCGTCCCTTTCGCAAACTCGGAACGCACTCAATATAATTCTTCAGGCGCTTTACCCACTTCGTCCATCCACTGTTCATGGAGGAACACACACATCATTTCAAAAACGTATCGTTGCTTTGGTGCTTTCCATTGCCGGAAAACATCCACAATACCCTCAAGATCATACTGGGAGGTATACGTAACCCATCTACGTGCCATGTGATCCAAAACTAAACGCTCATCTGTGTCAGGCAATTGACTACGTGATTGTCTATCCTCATGCACTGGAGACATACCCAATTGTCCCAACAAAGGAGTAAGAAAACCAGAAAATGCAGCAGTCATTCGCTGCCTAGTAGAAGGAGAAGATGGAAGAATAAGGGAAGATGGAACAATAGTAGAAGAATCCAAAGTCGGCGCAGAAGGAGTATCATAAACAGGCGTAGGAGTAGCAGACAAAGGGGAAGTAAAAGTTGGCGGCCCCTAATGAGGCTGCGCCAAAGGAACAGTAGCCAACGGAAGAGGAGCTGGCTGTGGAGGAATTACGGGTGGCACAACAACTGGATGTTGCACAGCCACAACTGGTGGCGGTGGTGCCGTAGTACTCTGTGCATAAGGGGGTGGCGAACTCAATAGATGCGACATCAAAGGATCTTTCGCAAGATCTTTCTTGTCTTCCTGCTCTTTAGGCGGCAAAACTGGGTAGAATCTATCTACCGCTAACTTCTTCACCCTAAGCATTTGTTTGCTCTCTTGCTCTTCCTCATTATCCCTAAACGCAACAGCAGCTTGTACCATTGACATACCTCGTTCTCGTTTATTCTTCTTCGCTAATTTAATTTCTTTCTGTTTGGCTTCTTTGCGCCATATGCGGAAAGAGTCAAAAATTGCCAGCCGGGCTTTCTTCTTGAACAATTTCACTTCGAGATTATCTAAAATCTCACTTTCAAAACTACCGTAACGGGGCCACTGTAGGACACCGTCTTTTCTCGTATACTTTACCCAGATCTCATTATAACTAATAGGACCTACACCATGCTTCACGTATAATTCATATATAGGAGTTCCAATTGGAGGAACCGGACACGAATCCTCTAACCGGGAATCCTTAGAACAACCACAACCAAATATCTTTCCAAGTCTGCTAAGACCAGGCATCTTGCTCACTAGTCTAGCTTCAAACAACAAGGGAAATCTCAAAACGATAGTCTCGCGAATACACGAGTCCCTTGGCTTTGGGGCCTGCAGGTACCAAATCAAAGCGATCCACTAAAGGGATACCAGAACAAACTAAAGACTAGGAGATGCTCCACTCATACTTAACTGAAATGTCGATGGCGTCACCAGAAGACCCGTCAATCGTCTCGCTCTACAAACATCTAAGGCTCTAAGACAGGGAGCGACAGTCAGGGCAGCAGTCCTTCGTAGCCGTCGGAAAGCGGGAAACCTCGCAGCAAAGACTTTCGGACCACGCCGACATACAGGGGTCGATGAAGTGGTTGGCCTTCCTCCAGAATTTTCACACGAAGCTCCTCACGATCTTCGGGCTTTGACCGGTACCGCTGAAGTCGCCCCACTATGGGCGCCAAATGAAGGACCGTGTTTTAGAACCCAGCGGCGTCAGGGAAAACGCCAGATGCCTTCGAGATCCCCTGCCTTGGCAAACAGAGACACGGGATAATTCTTGAAGACGTCAAAGACCAAAGTTTATTGGCTGCGACCAGGAACAGAGATCTACGAAGCACACATGGGTGGTTCGCTAGAGACTGCACAAATTCAATGAGCGGAGCATGGTCTTTTATGCCAAAAATCAAGCCTCAGGCAACATTCCAAATTAACATGGGGTTTATACAAACTATCATTTCAAAAGTAGCGTATGACGACAATCCCACTTTCCGTTGTCCAGCCCACCAGAAATGACCAAGGACATTCCAATTTCTTGTTTGTTCAGGCCGGACAAACCCATCATAAAACCCTCAACCCGAATCAGTGATTATGTCGTAAAGGAAGGAACAGAAACAGATTAGAAGCAAGATAGAAAAGTGGGTGCAGTGTACTATAAACTCGGGTATGTCCTGCTCTTTGATCTTTATCTGACCAGCTGCCTAACAAGGAACTGGCTCAGCGAGGTCAGCCTCAGGCAAGGAGTCAGTTCGGCCAGGTCATTCAGAAGTCAGCTAAGGCATACGTGTCTCAAGGACTCCTTCGGCCGCAGTCATCGGCCTATGTGAGGGCAACCACACAAAATGGCTGCCGTACACAAAATGGAACCCGAAGGTTCAAACGAAATCCCCAAATACAGAGTGTTCTCATAGATCGATTCGTGCGAAAACACTTGCACACGCTACACTCGTCATTTGCGGTCTGCTGACACCAAAATCGTCTATTTCCGACGACCTTTATTGAACGGGTTCGGAACCACCGACCAGACCCACAAACTCATGGAACTACAGGCACACTAGTAGCATTTGAATTACATGCCCTGGAACAATTCAGTGCACTTTACTAGGGAATTACCAGTAAATCAAATATGCCAATCCTGGATACCCAATCATGATAACAATTTATACAGAGAGCATATGCACTTTAGCATTGATTGGCAGTGGTAAAGTGCCCAGAGCCCTATAGACAACAGCAACAGGTCAGGAAAAACTTAGGAGGCAGAAGCAGAAAGCTTAAGGATAATCCTGCAAAAAGGGTCAAGCCCAACACCTGGGCCAACCGATTCTCTGCCACCAGAGAACAAAGTAATTTGTACTATAAAAAGTGGGGCCCTGAACTTTAGATCACTTTTGCACTTCAACAGGAACCTCTGCCATGGAAAAGAGCTGGAAGAAGCCGGAGGAGAAGTACTGCCCTTTTGCTCTGTGCTGTCTGGGGTTGGCCTGCAGTAGCTGTTTCTGACAAGGAGAGGAACTGTGTGTGTATCGTGCTTGACAAGGTATCTCCAAGGGCTCGAGGTACAGCTTGCCCCCTGTTCAAGAAGTCTCAGGAACAGCAAAGATTTCACCATCCTCCTGGCCACCATTTATGGAACCACTGGTTTCAGTCGCAGCAGAAGAAAATAGCAGCCGACTCTGTCACTGAGTCCATCGCTGGTTCCATGTCCTGAAGGCACAGCGGAAGGCTGTGCCATACCTTGCACCGCATCCCTTGTCTCACTGATGCCACTCGGCGACCATCACCGAGCCGCTGCTTGTGCTGCGTCCTGTGGGCACCGCACTCTGTACCTTCTCGCTTCACTCTTCCTGGACGTCACCGACACTGTCGCTACCCAAACATCGACCAGCTCCCTCGCCTGCACAGTCACCTGTCAGTACCACATCGAGCACTGACTAACTCAGCATCGCGCCATTAGTCTCACCGACACCATTGGATGGCCTTCACCGAGCCATGAGGGCACCGCACGCTGCACCGCTTCACTTCACAATGCAACTGCAACGTATGCCCCGACAATCTCGTACCAACGGGATCGGCCGCAGCGAGAAAGGTACTGTCTACAAGTCTGACTACTCTTTAGCTGGCCTGTACTGATTTGTTGGTTGGAACTCTTATACTCTTTTGTTTTCAGCATCGTGGTAGCTCAGGATGCAGCTACCGACTTGGAAGAACTGTGTTTTCAGCTATTCTTGCAAATTGAAGGTATCTTGCAAAGTAACTATTTTTAGCGTATTTTATGTTGGATTTTTGTTGCGTTTAATCTTGATGGTTTAGATAAAGTTTTGCTTATTTTTCTAAACTGGTGTGGTGTCCATTTGTAGTGGTTTCACTGTGTTGCTGTATGTGTGCACAAATGCTTTACACACCGTCTCTGAGATAAGCCTGTCTGCTCGTGCCAAGCTACCAAGGTGGTTTTAGAAGTGTATCTCCCTCACCATGACTAGGAAGAAGGGTCCATAGTTGGACAAATGTGCAAACCATTGCTAACTTTAGACACCCATTTCTAATAATTGTTATATGGGTCCTTTCACTAGTGAGGACATCTAGATGGAAGATGACGACCTCCATCCCTTCAACAGGTGCACCAAATTTGGCAATAAAAAACACATAGTCCAGTTTGCCTTCTGCTTTTCCCTTTTCTTCATTTTGAAGAGGTCTGAAGACAGTCATAAAGATGTGGCTTAGTGCTCTAGATCTGTGGTAATTGCCAAATTACACAGAGCAGTCAAAATTGCTAAGACCCACACAGCAGTCAAAATCCTCAAAATGAACTCAATAGACATATCACATTCACTCTTCAAAGCCCCTTTTCTTCAGGGTCAGTACGCCCTTAACTAGACGAAGAAGGGACTTGAAACAAAGCAGCACATTCTCAAGTAACCATCCTTTCTCTAATGGTCTCAGGATAATGATAGTTTCACTAAACTATTTTAAACTTTTTCAAGTTTTATATATACAAAGTACAATCAAGTAAAAAAAGGAGAGCTAGTTCCAATTCTTAACGAGTAACAAAACCTCCTCCCAAACGGATTGGATGTGGGACCCGGACCACCACATGAATGAAAGCGGACCCAACTAGCCACATTCACTCCAGCATCTGTTTGAGGATACTCATTGCAGCTAAGAAAGTGGGTAAAGCCAGAATAACCAAAGCCATGGCTTTATACAAAAAGATTCACAGATCATCTAAATGAACTGGGGAAATAAGTTATGAGAGAATCTGCTGGAAGCAGCTATTTTCCAAATGTCACAAAGGCTTTTTGGCGCATTGTAGCAGACGGAGGAAGAAAGGAAGTTATGAAACCCAACTCACATAGTCAGCCACAATAAAGGATATCAAATGTTACCTATGTCTATGCGGTATGCCCCGAGTTCTCCAAAATTCCGTTTAATTGGTAACACAATTGAAGGTGCTAAACCGAGGCTGTTCTTATTCTCCTAAGTTCCAGTATACTTTTTCATTCAGTCGACTCCCAAACAACACTAATCATCGGAAGCACCCTCCCTCCACTTTGTCTCAATCAAAGTTGACTGTTAATGAAACTAATCTACACACAGCAATGACTAACCTAAGTTAGCACAACACAACCTTACATCGGCTCTGAACAGTTTTAATATCGGGATTATTTCTTCCCGCAGTGTCACTACCCTGCTAAAGTATCATAACTGTTGTTATAAAATGTCCCCTTTCCTGTGGTTTTCAAGCCACAGAAGCAATTCCCGGTGCTTCTGGCGTCCCGCCCGCCTTTCTACAAAGAGTGTGCATTAGGCAGACGAGACTCCTTTCGTTCTCTGCTCGGTGGGCTGCCGCACTCCCCTATGCAATTTACCTGGAGGCAACCAAACCGCCGGTGGGGTCCTCTTTTGCAGCTTTCTTCTCTGTGGAGGCCTTTTCACAAACAACACATATTACGCCATGCGCCAATTTAGCCTTTTCATTCCTAGGGTTTCTGGGTCAGATTGTTGGGGAAGAAAATATCTATCCCAATCTAAGATGGTTGAGGCTCTCCAAGGGCCTCATTTATGAGAAATGACGCATCGCTGCGTGAAAGCAGTGATGCATCACTTCTCAGTGCGCACTCCTTGCGACATACCCGATGCGTCATATTTGCTGATGACGCATCATGTCGCAAGGAGTTACAGATACATCAGTATTTCTGACATATCTGTATGGCGCAAAAGTGACGCATTGCTGGAGTGTGTCACAAAAGTGATGCAACTCCAGCAATGCGTCCCTTCACATGGGACAAGCTCCATGTGAAAGGGCCTGCGTTAGTCTTACGCCTGCTATAAGGCAGGTGTAAGATTTTGATGCAACAGCATCCGAGAAGTGACGCAGTAAAATCTCATAGATTTCACTGCGTCACTTCTACAAGGCTTTTTGCAGGGGAACGCCCCCTGCATACATTATACCTAACGCAGCTGTAATGTAGCGCGGGGGTTTACAAAGTGGCTCATCTGCCTAGATGCGTCACTTTGTAAATAGTGCGCAACAGGAGGCATATTTTACGCCGCCGATGCGTCATAAAAAGTGATGCATCAGAAGCGCAAAACTGACGCAAGGCCTCATAAATGATGCCCCACGTTTTTAAAGTATTTCCCAAATCAATTGGGAGACAACACCATTTCCTGTGTCCTTTCCAATAAAATGAGTTGAGTCTTTCTACTCTTTGCTTCACAATGCTTCCAGTAGCTGTTCACCGGGTCCCTGCTTGTTTATTTCTTGCTGAATTTGCTGATTTTCCTTTCCCTTATTCCTCTGCATTTCAGTTGTCTTTTGCATTGCCTTGCCTTTCTCATATCATTGTTGAAGAGAGCAACTCTAGCTTCCATCCATCCAGGTATCTCCAGGTCACCGATTGGCTTCTTCTGGGGTCAAGTCATTTCAGAATTTTGGAGCCTTTGTGGACTGTTTTTTGAGGTTTGGACTTTTTTCTTCCTTTTGTTTTTTTCTGGAAGGCACTATCTGCTAGGCGCTTTTTTTGTCAACAGCATTGTGGCTATTGAAAGGAATGCCCTTATTTTTGGCTAAGTATGTAAAGATTCGGGACCTCATTTATGAGAAATGACGTATCGCAGCATGAAAGCAGTGATGCGTCACTTCTCAGTGTGCACTCTTTGCGACATACCTGATGCGTCATATTTAATGTATGACGCATCATGTTGCAAGGAGTTACAGAAACGTCAGTATTTCTGACGTATCTGTAAGCGCAAAAGTGATGCATTGCTGGAGTGTGTCACAAAAGTGACGCAACACCAGCAATGCGTCCTTTCACATGGGGCAAGCCCCATGTGAAAGGGCCTGCGTCAGTCTTACGCCTGCTGTGAGGCAGGTGCAAGATTTTGATGCAACAGCGTCCTAGAAGTGACGCAGTAAAATGTCATAGATTTCACTGCATCACTTCTACGAGGCTTTTTGCGGGGGAACGCCCCCCCATCATACATTATACCTGACGCTGGTATAATGTAGCGCTGGGGTTTACAAAGTGACGCATCTGCTTAGATGCGTCACTTTGTAAATAGTGCGCAACAGAAGGCATGTTTTACGCCGCTGATGCGTCACAAAAAGTGATGCATCGGAAGCGCAAAACTGTTGCAAGGCCTCATAAATGAGGCCCTAGGTGTTGAGGCCTAGGAATAGTGTAAGAACCCAAACCAGACTTCAAGACTGTGACAGTGGTATAATGATGACTTCTGAACAGCCAAATGCCATTAGGCACAAGTGGAGGAGCACAAACAAATCTATGCATCTGCCATTAAAAATTAAAGGTCTTTAGTAAGGTCTGCTTGCTCCCCTGTCCGTTCATCCAGAATCGAGTGTGCTAAAACTCTTCCTGTGAAATGTTTTCCATTTATAAAGAACAATGGGTGTGATTTAACGTTTGGCAGATAGAGTAGTGTTTGTCAGGATTGTGAAGGATATTACCTCTGCCCCCCAAAGGTACCACACCTAGCAAATTTACAGAGGCCAGCAAACCCTATGGGCATCTCAGTACATTGAAAGGAACCACTTTCACTGCGGTGTGTTTCAATGTACTAAAAGCAGGGTGCATGTCAGCCTTAGGTTTTCACTCCAATACACCAATCTGTTGACATTTGTTTTTCAAAAACAAACCCCTAAAGTAAGGCTAATGACCCTGACTCCCCGTGAGAGGGGCGTGGGCTCATTATTGTTTTTTTTCTATCCCTCACTGGCAGGTTTTTTTCAGGTGGTGACAGTGCTGGATAGGAAAACAAGGTATTGCACAATCAATCCTAAATTTGCTTATGTCCTTCCTCAGACAGCCCCTATTATGTCAGGTCATTGCAGGAAGTACTCCATTGATAGAGCCTCCGGGGGCTATGTCAACAGAATGCTTAAGGTCCGGTTATCGGGTATGGTGGGCACGATGCTCCATCGTGTTTGAGATGCAGTACCTGTTCGACAAAATCTAAATCTGGCCTTATTTAATATGCCTGCTGGCAATAAAAATGTTTCCCCTTTCAAGAACTATGTTTCAAAACTCTTCTTCCTCCTTCAGGGAAAGTGGCTAAGATCTACTTCACCTTCATTACGCATGAATGCTTCAGATCTATCAGTTACTATCTTGCTGGCTCCCCAGCTAATCCTCCTAATTCAGCCTCCCTTTCCTAGTTCTCTCCACTCTTGTGTTATGACATATGTATTTGTAAAATTCACTGTCATCTGCAAGGGTATCCTGGAGATGATGAGGTGTGTTTGCTAAGGAGAATTGTATAATTGAAAAGCCAGATCTTCAGCTTCTTGTGGAGTTCTAGAAGAGAGGAGGATTCTCTGATGTGGAGTGGGATGCCATTCTGTGCTTTAGGAGTTATGTAAGAAAACGCCCATCCACCTGATCTGGCTTTGTGTATATGTGGGATGTGTGCTTGTAGGAGTCCTGCAAAGCAAGGTGTCTGGGTGGTTGCCGAAAGGAGATGCAATTGTTCAGGGGGCAGGGCGGGCCTAAGTTGTATAGTGTCTTGAATGTGTGCGTTATGATTTTGAAATTAGTCCATTTGTGTATTGGGAGCCAGTTGAGCTCCCTGATGTGTGCTATGGCGTGAGTTCTGTGGGGGAGGATGAAGATGAGTTTAGCTGCCAAGTTAGTTTGTATTCTTCTAGTGAGTTGCTTTGTGACCCCAGGAATGTGGGTGTTCTCATACGCCAACTTGCTGGTGACTTGGGTGTGAATGACAGTTTTTCTAGTGTTACTTATGATCAATTTGAAGATCTTCAGGGTGTGGAAGCAGGATGCATTGATGGTGTTGAGTTGTGCGGTCAGGTCCAGTGTGATGTTGATGATTATTCTGAGGCGCTTAGCATGCTTGCTGGCTGTGGGTCTGAGTTCAGCTGGCCACCAGTGTCCTGAGTTCTTAGTTCTCCCTTATTTTAGCCTAACTACAAGTTGTTGGCTGCTTTGCACACGTTGCACTCAGCATGTTTATTTTTGTGTCACAATATTATTTTAGCAAAACACTGCATATTTTCTTGTTATTCGTTCTTCTCTCTGGGACTCTGTTCGAACATATCAGACAAGGTCAAACAACACTGTGCCCTGTCTTCTGTGCTCAGATAGCAACGTAGCTTAGCATTTAGACACAACATACATTCAAATCTTCTATTTTAAAATAAACACTGTGTATCATATACATCGAGACGTGCCACTTAAAAACAGAGAGGGGAATTCTTGCAGAGGAGAGGTCCTGAGACAAATGTGCCTGCCTTTTACAACCTGAGACGGAGATTACCTAACAATATTACAGGTGTGAGGTTCGGTTCTTATGTGAGAGATCTATGATATACCACTGTGTCCCCGTAGTGAGCATAGGCTAGAGCAGATATAGCTTTGAAAATGGTAGGGCTTCTTCTTGTATATAGTTTACTTGTGATGCTACTTGCTTTGCTGGCAACCATATGTTTTCTAGTTGCTGCACAATTGTTTAATAATAGAGCACTATAGTTTTAATAAACATTGCAAACTGTTCTCATGGATTTGTTTTGTTTATTATGGACACACATGAGTGAGAAAGCAAAATGTGATGCTCTGTTTCCATGGTTCCCTGAGGGGACTAGAGTGTTGTGTGCTGGGGTGATATCTTACCTGTCACTCTGGGAAGGTTTGGAGGGAAGGTAAGGCACTATGAGCTAGTCAAGACTTAGGTTTTAAGGTACTGATAAAGTATGGTGACCCAGTCCCTACATACTGACATTCTGTAATCCCGGGCATAGTTCTATTTACACAGAATATCTGCAACATGGCATTGCCAATGCTTGGTCTGATACTTATTGCACAGGTCTACAGAGTAGTGCTTGTGTTTGTCCATAATAGCCCTTACACCTACCTCTCGAGACTCCTGTGGTGTTGGGGATTAATCCTCCACAGTGTTTAGGAAGCAACAAATTCAATGGTTTTTCAAGCTCACAAGTTAAAAAGGCTAACTGTTAGAAATAGGGGTCTCTTGTTGGCAATGGTTTTCACTGTTGTCCAAGTAGGGACCCTTCTTCCTAGTCAGGGTAAGGGGCTACACTTCTAAAACAACCCCAGCTCACTCCCTTTGTAGCTTGGCATGAGCAGATAGGTTTATGTCAGAGGTAGTGTGTAAAACATTTGTGCATACATACAGTAATACAGTGAAAACACTACAGATGAACACCACACCAGTTTTGAAAAATAAGTAATCTTTATCTGAACCAAACGAGATCAAAACGACAAAAATCCAACATACAATAGAAAAAATGAATTTCTTAGAAGGTAAAAATGATTCTGTCAATAGCAAACTATAGATACATCACTTTCAACACAAAGTACCTTGGATGCCTCAAAATCATAAACAAAACAGCCACATGGAAGATGATGTGTTGGTTCCTTATGCGCGTAGACGGTGATGCGTCGTTTCCTAACTCCAGGGGCAGTGATGCGTTGGTTCCTTACTGCCATGCAGGGGAGCTGATGCGCTGGTTTCTACTGGAGGGGAGGTGATGTGTCGGTTACTTACTGTATGGAAAGTGATGCTGCAGTTTCTTACTGCAGCCCTGGTGTCCTTGTAGACTTGGTGGCCCGGTGCGATGCGTTTTGATCAGGGATGCGTAAGTTCTCGATGCAGAGGGAACAGTGCTGTGTTGGTCTCTCCAGCTGCAGTCCCAAGATGCGTTGGTTCGTGAAGCCGCACAGCAGGGTCTGTTTTGGAATCAACGCAGTGATCTCGGACTGCGTAAATCGGTGCACTCAATGCTGCGTATGGGAATTCCTTCAGCTGTGGGCAGGCACAGCGTTGGTTTCTTCAGTGGCATGATGGCTATGCGTGGAAATTATTCCCACATGGCAGTGATGTGTTCGAAACAGGTGCAAATGCATTGCGCTTCTCATAGTTGTGTGTCTTTTCCCGCTCCCAACAGCAGGAACAACCTCCAGAATCCCAACTCAGCAACAGGCACCCTTTTGGCAGGTCAGAAGTCCAAGAAAGGAAGTTCAGGGGAGCTGGTGGTCAAGTGTTTGTGTCCCTGAGACTTCAAAACAGGAGGCAAGTTCTACTTCAAATCCCTTGGAGATCTACCTCATGCAGGGGATACAGCACACAGCAAAGTCTTTGTCCATTCATTGGCAGAAACAGCCACTGCAGGCCAACCCCAAAAAGCACACAGAAATGGCGCAGAATTTCTCCTTTAGTTTCTTCAGCTCTTCTCCTTGGCAAAGGTTCCTCTTGAATTCCAGAAATGATCAAATGTTCTGGGGTCTGGGCCCCAATATTTATACTTCATTCCTCTTTGTTCTCTTGTGGCAGAGAGGCTCTGTGCTCAGTAAAAAACAATTCTGTCTTTTCTGGTCCAGCTGCCCGGCAGGAGGTGGAGTCGGCATTGTGTAAGGCATACCAGGCCCAGTCAGGTGAAAGGAAATCTCTTCCCCCTACTCTAAATGCAGCCCTGGTCTATTCAGCCCAGCCCTCACTCATTCAGGAAAGGCAGGACACACATCAACCCTCCCCAGTGGCTGTCTGAGAGAATGCACACCCCCAGCCCCTGACATTCCAAAGCCAGACAGTCAATTCACAAACTAGCAGAGGCACATAGAATGGCTAAGCAAGAAAATACCTACTTTCTAAAAGTGGTATTTTCGAAACCACAATATAAAAATCATCTTCACTAAAAGATGCATTTTTATGTTCTGAGTTCAGGCAAACTAAACTCCAACTTTCCATCTTGTCCCAATGGGAATTTATACTTATAAGGGGTTACAAATAAACTCCCGTTCTATCCTATAAGACAGATAGCCTTTCCATAGTGAAAAACTAAATATACTGTATTTAACTACCAGTACATGTCACACACACCAGTAGATGTCCTACCTTTCATATACACTGCACCCTGCCCACAGGGGTACCTTGGGCCACACTTAGGGGTGACTCACATATCATAAGAGGGAAGGTCTGGGGGTCCATATGTCAAGTAACTGCCCGCAGATACTGCAGTGGCAGGTATGAGACCACTTTAAAAGGCTGCTTGCATGGGTGGCACAATCAGTGCTGCAGGCCGACTACCAGCATTTGATTTACAGGCCTTGGCACACCCAGTGCACTGTACTAGGGACTTATAGTAAATCAAATAACCCATTCATGGAAACACCAATCTATGATATCAATTTACACAGAAAACATATGCATTTTAGCACTGATGAGCAGTGGTAAAGTGCACAGAGTCTTAAAACCAACACACACAGGGTAAAAAAACAGGAGGCCCAAAAGCAAAAAGTCCAGGGATAACCCCCCTGGAAAAACCTGGAAGGTTGGGGCCTGGCAAGTGGTGCCAGGTCAACAGGGTAGTAGAAACTGCGACAGACACTGCAGTGCAGGTCTTAGCCCCTTTCAAAAGGCTGCTTGCATGGGTGGCACAATAAGTGCAACAGGTCCATTAGCAGCATCTGATTTACAGGCCCTGGGCACACACAGTGCACTGTACTAGGAGCTTAGCAGTAAATCAAATAAGCCAATCGTGGAAACACCATTCCATTATAACAATTTAAACAGAGCCTATATGAACTTTAGTACTGTTCAGCAGTGGTAAAATGCCAATAGTGATAAAGTGCCCAGAGTCCTAAAACCAACAAAACAGGGTAAAAAAACAGGAGGCCCACAAGCAAAAAGTCAGGGGATAAACCTGCTGGAAAAGCCAGGTCTAACAATAGCCTATTTTTGTGTTGCACTTGGTTTCCATTTCTGTTTTATTAATAGCTGCACCCCCTGTTGTCATTCTTGTTAATTGCAGACATGCTGCCCATGAACATTTACAGCATCATGGACTTACTAATGCAGGTGGTGCTTTTATATTTGTGGTAGAAGCAAATGATGCTTACCATTTTGAAGTATTTTATTCCTGGATTGATTTTTCTGCTGTGGACGCTAATTCAAACACATTTCATGCATATACTACTCATGCACCACTAGCACATTACAAAGCCTATGGGCTCATGGAAATACCACTGTCCTATTGGGAACTCATTACTTGGTTCCTTGGCACCCTCCCACATGTACCAACACCTGTACGCTTGGGTCCCCTTAGTAAAGATGGAGCAACCTGGGCAGCTTTAGCTGGATATACTTAATTCTCTGATGTAGCGAATCTTAATCTTGTACAAACACATGCATTATGTCTTGCATTGGTTAAAGATGCTTCACTCAATATGTTTCACGCACATTGTTGGCTGTGCAACCACAGCCTGGCCTGCCAAGGCAAGCCCAGTTGCCTACAGTGCCTACAATAAGGGCAAAGTGCCCACTAATCATGACGAAATTCCATTTTGGATTGCCCAAAAATAGACCAACTTGAAGCTCTGTTTCCTCTTATTGGACCACAAGACAAACACAGAAAATCAAAAATGTGCTTACCACAAGAAATGGCTCCTGGATTATGCGACTGCAACTCATGGGTTTCATTCTTTGCTGCTGTATATATGTTATGTTATGTTAAGTGGGTGTCTTGTAGAGCACACGGCTACTCGGGCAGAGTGTCCTGGCGCTAAACAGATCTGTAGCGAGGAGGCCAGGAACAAAGATGACTATTGGCCAAAGAGCCAAGTCTTAAGTTCTTTCCGGAAGGAAAGCAGACTGTCAAGCTTCCTAAGAGACAAAGGAAGTCTGTTCCAAAGTTGAGGGGCCAGCAATCTAAAGGAACATCCACCAATGCGAGCACGTTTGATGGTTGGAATAATGGCCAGAGCGGATATATGATGTTAGCACGCACACTTTTACCACGCATGCCATTACCATGCATTTTTTACAACGCAATACCTTTACAACGCATAGTGCTTTGGGTGCTGGATAGTGAATAGTTTAATTTACTATTTCAACACCAGTCCCCGTGGACACTAGGGAAGGTTATTGGATAGTAAATTAACCTATTCACTATCCATTCCCTATGTCAGATCGCCCCAAAGCGCTATGCGTTGTAATGGCATGCATTGTAAAAGATGCGTGGTAATGGTAGTGCGTTGTAAAAAATGCGTGCTAAAGGTTGTATACCGGCCAGAGCTAGTGAGGCCAAATGAAGAGATCTGGAAGGAAAATAGAATTGAACCCTTTTCCTTATGTATACAGCACCAATACCGTGCAATGATTTGAAGGCCATGGTCAGAGGTTTAAAATGGATATGCTTCCGTACTGGCAACCAGTGGAGCGAGTCGAGGAGAGCAGAGGTGTGAGCCCTGCGGCTAAGGCCAAAAATGGCCCTGGCTGCTGAGTTCTGAACTGTCTGGAGGTGTGTGAGAAGGTATTCCGGAAGGCCCAGATATAGGATGTTAGAATAATCGAGCCTGGAACCAATCATTGCCTGGACTGTACTTCTTCTATGGCTATGAGATAGGAGAGGAAGAAATTTCCTAAGAGTACGCAATATGGCAAAGCATTGACCCACCTGGCCAATAATCTGGGGCTTAAAGGTTAGGCCAGTATCAATTTTAATACCTAAGTTCTTTGCCACTGACGTGGGTGATGCAGGAAGATGCATATCAGCCGGCCACCAAGATTTCCAATGGGGATCAGGAGGTCAGCCAAAGAAAATAATCTCTGATATACCATCAGTCATGGCACTCCGTCCATGTCAGTCTTGACAAATGTGTTAAAACAAATACAGAACAAACACAGGGCAGCTGCTACCCTGGATTTGAGGATGAAACTAAAGGAAACATTTCCTGTGGTGTCATCAATGATTCTGGCTAACATTAAGGGCAAATCATCATCTCTGGCTATAGACCAGAGATTCACAGCAGTCACACAAGCTGACTGCAAACAGGAGCTACTTGTAATTATTGCTGATATGTACGTATCCTCTGGACGCAATATTGTGGGAATCAAACCTACTAAACCACCTTTTGGCAAACCTAGTACTAACAAGGAAGCCAAGCAAAACGTGAGTTAGTTTAAAAACCATGGATAAATCTGAACAAACACAGAAAGATAAACCTCACAGAGGTTCTCCACCCCAGGAGTCCTCTTAGAGACTCTGCAATTTTTGTGATGGCACTAAAATCAGGGCTCCAGGCAGGTATTAGAGTTCTGATACACATTCTCCTCATGTCTTGTAGGACTCATCTGAAAAGCAGGAGGAGAGGGGAGGGCAATTTGAGCGCAGAGAAGAAAAGTACATGACACTGAAAAGAGATTCACAAAGCTCGTATGACTTAAAGATAAAGAAGGAAGACATTCTCCTCCATTTAAATCCCAATTTCAGAAAAAGAAAGTTGCGGGTTAGACCACATAATATGCCACAGACACTGAGAACCCTCCTCTTGAACAGGAGTTGGGTGGTAACTCTCCTCAACAGTGCGGTAAAAGTTACTATAGTGAGCAGGAATCTGCAAGGAGTTCTGGCAGCAAAATCAACATATAACTTTATTACAATTGAAACCCCAGATAGAAGCATAGCTCCTCCAGATATGTTATATGACTTAGATATTCAAATTGAGGTTGACATACAACGCACCATTAACCCCTTCGGTGCTTATGACGGAACGGTTCCGTCATCAGCGTCGATGGGGCTGTGCTGATGACGGAACCGTTCCGTCATGACCACACCCGTTTTTCAAATCTTCAGCACAGCGCGACAATTCGCGCCGCGCTGAAGAGGTTAAAGTCATCCTCTGGGAGAATTTAACCTTGTCTCATGACATCCTTTTAGCAGAGGTGCATTGGCCCCCAATCGTTCTCCTAAGATCCTCAAAGGATGAGGATGTAATACCTTTATTTTGTGCTCTTGTCCCTGGTGAAGTCAAACAAGCTTATACAGACAAATGGGATTTTGCTCAAACTCTGGCTTTATACAGCAATCATGTTGGCTGGGATAAGGACTCTCCTTATCATGTCATACTCATAAGGTCCAGCCTCAAAGTGCAAACACAAATAGATGCTAAAACACCTGTGAAAGAAATACTCTTGCAGTTAGAGTACCAGAAAGTATTTGAATCCTGTGTCTCTCACATGAATAATCCCCTTTATCCTGTTTTGAAAATGGATCATTCATATTGAATTGTCTTAGACTACAGACATTTAAACCAGTCATACACGCACATTTGCAATACAAAATACACACAATACGGCAATAATTAGCCATATAGTCCATAAAAATACAAACCGATCTTGGATATTTGAAATGTTTTTTCCGTCACATTCTAGAAAGAAGAAATTGGACAGCCTTTTCGGTGCTTCATGGCTTTCAAAGAAGATATGCAATGCTACCAATGGGCTATAAAATAGCCTGGGATAATTTGCTTCCACATTGTGTCAATTATACATGATATTGACTCAGTTGCAATGTCTTATGCAGATAATATCTATCTGATGGACGCTGAGTCGGCCACTTAATTATGAGATTCACTGCATATGGCTATAAATTCAACTTTCAGAAATCGCATATCGCATTTCTAAGAGCCCTTTTCTTAGGATATAAACTTACACCTGAGGGTAAGAGTCTTGCCTCTCAATTTTTGGAGAAATGTGCACAATTGCAGCCTCCCACTACATTAAAGAAACTACAATCCTTATTAGGATTCCTTCATTTTGGCAGAGCATACATTCCTGATTATGCCCAATACAATAAATCATTATATGAATTAATGTGTCCTGATTTTCCCAATACACTTTGCACATCAGAACACAAAAATACTTCAGATCATAACAACCTGTTGTGCTTGCCACATGTCACTTACATACTTAGATATGCTTACACAAACATATACTTTTTGTCACAAAAGAGGCGGCACAACCGGATACCTTATTGAAGCCTTTTAATCAGCGCTTCACCCCACCAACGCGTTTCAGCCACACAAGGCTTTGGTCACGGTCAGTTAGTCCTTCTACCATTTCCATTTATATACTAGCCCATGTTAGCCTTAGGTGGCATTATGGGATACGTAGTTTGGTATCCGCTACCCCCCAAAAAAAGACGTATATCCATTTTTAAAAATTAACTTTTATTAAAAGAACAATAAATAACTGGAAACGCAAATCAAAGATAACAATATAATAAAGAACTAGAAACATAACTTAAATAAAACAATATAATAAACAAAATGTGATGTGGACTCCAATAGACGTACGGTAGGTAAACTGCAAAACAAAAAAGAAAATTAGTGTTTAAAATTAGATCGATGTGACTAAATGAGGTCAAACATTACAAGTCAAGGTAGCACTTGGATTTTACGTGTGCAGTGTTCCTGGTACATTTCACTTGTGTTGTAGGCCCGCGTTGAAGCGGTGTCTGTATGGAAGTGCCTACTGCGTTAGTGGCGCAAAAGTGGCGCAACGGGATTGGAAATAAGTTCTTTTATTTCTAATTCATTTAATTGGAGGCATTGTATATCTAGGCTGATCTGCATACCTTGAGTAAACACTGTGACCAGCAGAATTCACAACTTCAACTTAGCTTTGGTTCTAAACGTCAGAGTAGACAGCAGCGTTCATAACTTTAAAAGAGGAAGAGAAATGATGTGAGAGAGAAAGAGAGAGAAAACAACATTAAAACTGTGTGAGAAAGTTATAGATGGAGCAGTTAATACTTGAGAAAATACTCATAGCTCACCTTTTGTCTCTGTTATTTGTCCACAGATCTGCTGCTTCAGAGTGCACCCTCCAGTTTAGTGATCTGAAAAATAGTATAAAGAGTTAGTAATAGCATAGTCCATACAACTGCACACGTATATGTTTGCTTTATTTTTTTGTACACTCAGGATACTATATCACACTAGTTCCATTGTAAGGAGGTGTCTGTGCTCTGCTTCTTTTCCAACATAGTATATCCCATGCACTCCCACTGCATAGCGGTGAGTTCTCAATATTGCGTACCCAGACTGTTGCACCCCATTGAGTCGCAGAGTCTGGAGGTGAGTGTTTTTCTTGAGAAGTCAGAGGCAGATTTACAAGCTCCTTGCGCCACTTTTTCCATGTTAAAAGTGACACAAAAGTGGCGCAAGAAGCTTGGAGATCTGTTCCTCAGACTGTTGTAACCTATCTATTCTCACTGCTCTGAGGTAATTGTATATTTCTACGCCGTCAAGCTGCTGCACACTACTCACTCTCTCCTTTCACAGATAACTTGTTGTTGTTTCGGAAACAAGTTTATTTGCTCACCTAGTGCCATTGGCGTGATTCAAAGAGGGTGCACTACGTGTCAAAGCAGGCTTCACTGTTGCCAACAGAGTTCACTACTTGAACTCAGCTAAGGTTGTACACGGCAGAGTGGACAGCAGCATCCATAACTTTAAAAGAGAAAGAGAAATGATGTGAGAGAGAGTGAGAAAGAGAAAGAGAGAAAAAACTACATTAAAACATGGGAGAGAGAATGTTATAGATGGAGCCGTTAATAGTGGAGAAAATAGTCTTAGCTCACCTTTTGCCTCCGTTGTGTGTCCAAACACGTGCTGGTTTATAGTCCACCCTCCAGTTTAGTGATCTGATAGATAGTATATAGAGTTAGTACATGCTACATATAACTGCACACGTATATTTTTGCTTAATTTTTTTCTACACTCAGGTAAATATATTTTATCAAGTTCCACTGTAAGGAGGTGTCTGTGCGCTGTTTTTCTTCCAAAGTAGTATATCCCATGCACTCCCACTGCATAGCGGCAAGTTCTCAATATTGCGTACCTAGACTGTTGCACCCCATTGACTCGTAGAGTCTGGATGTGAGTGGTTTTCTTGAGAAGTCAGAGGCAGATTTACAAGCTCCTTACACCACTTTTCCCATGTTAAAAGTGACACAAAAGTGGCACATGAAGCTTGTAGATCTGTTCCTCAGATTGTTGTAACCTATCTATTCTCACTGCCCGGAGGTAATTGTATATTTCTACGCAGTGAAGCTGCTGCACACTAGGCGGGCAACTAGAGCTAAATTTCGGGGGGGGGGGGGATGAAAAATATTTGGGGGTGGGCTAATTCTTCCAACCATCGACAGAGTGGCTGTAAGAAGTGGTGAACACACAACAAAAGCCTCATTTACAAGTAAATAGTCTTTTAAAGCCCTGTTAAATACTCGGGTGTGGCTGCAATTAGATGCTCGCCATTCCGCAAAGCTGTCTCCACCCGGGCTGACACACACGTGAGCCCAATGGGTGTTGTGCACCTGCTGCACACTAACCACTCTCTCCTTTCACAGATAACTTGTCGTTGTTTCGGAAACAAGCTTCTTTGCTCACATTGTGCCATTGGCGTGATTCAAAGAGGGTGCACTACGTGTTAGAAGCAGGCTTCTCAGTCATTGTTGCAATGGCATGCATCATCGCAGAATACACAAACGTAGAGCTTTGTAGTTTTTTTTTGGGGGGGGGAGGTGACGCCAATTTGTGAAACACAACCTGTAAGATAAAAGCGAAGTTAACATTGTACGTAATTTTTTTTATCAAAGGAGAGAGGAAGTGAGAGAGTGACTGCAAAGAATATTTGCAGCTCAACTTTCTGTCACCAGTGTGTTTTTCACTACGTGCCGGGACATAATGCACTCTGAAACTCTACATCTAAAAGATAGTAAAAGAAAGATGTTATGATTGGTGATTGTTACTATCTTAATGTGGAGTTGAATAACATCGCCCTTTCGCACACATTCCTTCTCACATTTAAAATAACTATTTGTATAGTTTATATTCCGGACGTTTGAGCGATTATAAAAACGTTCCTGCTATTGGAAAAAAAATATATACATGTAATTTGATACACTTTATAGGACTGCGTTCATCTAAATCGCTGCATCGCTTTTTTGTATCCATTCTGCTACAGCCTTTCGACTCACTCCGATGCGCACCCAGGCCACACTGCTCACCTTTTCGTGGACAGGACACCTTCTACATCATGTAGTCCCAATCTGCCTCCAAAAAATCTGAAATATGGTACTGAGTCTTGATATCGGTATGGCTAACGGCATACTCGTGCTCCTATCATTATCATCGCAGGTTCTTCACCCGCTCAGTGCAACGGGTACTACTAACTCAGTGACCAAAGGGGCTAGGCACACGTTAGTGGCCCCTTTGTTCGGTAGTTCAGGCCTACATGAGGCGTCCGAACCACTAGGACGGGCCATCACAGTGGTGCGAATGGGAGCAACTCTAAAATGGCGTACAGCACGTGCGCCCCGTCATTTTTATAGGTAGGGTCACGTGTGTTGTGACGCATGTGCTGGATGGGTGTGGTGTGGGTGTATACCAATTATGAGGGAGTGTGTTCTGACAAGTAGACCGGGAACTAAGAAATCACTTCAATGGAAATCTATGCCATGTAGTGTTGTTGTGTTTTCCTTGTAGCGTAAGCAAAGTGGGCTGGCCTGATGTACACCAGTGCTGCGCAAGGCTCTGAAGCATGATTCCGGAGCTATGGTCGTGGTCACGTTGTGAGCTATATGAAGAATCATTTGATTCTGGTGTCCATTTTGTAGTGCTGATGTCACCGGGGTCTTAAAAGTAAATGTGTCATTATATCTGTAAAGTTCTACAACTTGGCCAACATGGACAGTACGGGGTATCACTGACTGTATATTTGTTTATAGTTGCACACATAAAATAAGGTAGACATGACGTATTTTTACGATTATGAATGTTTATTCTACATTTAGTGGAGTGTTGTAGTTGTAGTAATATAGGGCTGTGAAAGGTTTAAGTTTTTTTTGTCCTCATACATGCCATCAAACAAGAGCACTCAAGTTGGAATACCTCTACGTCTCTCCTACAGGCTGTTATTGAGAGCCGCCCTGATGGAAAAAAGAGGCCCTGAGGAGGTAGCAGAACCTTCCTAGAGACACGGCTGTATCCTTGTCCCACTCCCGTTATTGATTATTGAAAGGCCACCTGATGATAGGGAGGACCGGACCAACAAGCCTTGGCATAATCATTGGACTGATCTTACTGATTTTACTTCTCTCTCCACATCTCCAATGCTGACCAGATCTTATTAGCACTAGAATTATCACAGGCCATGTCCGATTGGCTTATCATAATGATGTTTTTCGAACAGTTCGCTCAGGTAGGTGGTGTTTCAAGCTTCCAAACTCTACAGATTTCCCTCCTGGCGATAATCACCACATATTGCACAAACTTTGAGGTTGGATCGTTCAAACCATAACTGTCTAAAAGACCAAAGAAAATTAGCCTAGCACTGACTTCAATCTGCAGGCCCAGTACATCCTCCAGAAAACCACATACCTCCATCCAGAAGGGGCCGATCTTTGGACAATTCATAAATATATGAATGTCTTCTGCAGCAGTAAACTTACATCTGGCGCAATGATACATTGTTGCGGACATCTTGGATAATTTACCTGGGGTCCAATACACCCTGTATATGGTGTACAAATGGTTTCTCCTAAGATTTTCTGGTTTGACAGCAGCCTGTAACATAGAAAAAGAGTCACACCAGAGTTTCCGAAGATCGTCTCCATTGTCGGTGATAGCATTACCCCAGCATTTTGCCAACCCGGCCCCTATTTCTATTAATTCCCCATATCAAAAGGACACCTCATGTTTCCATACTCCAGTTCTTGCAATGGAGTCAATGGGTATACTGGAATCTTCATTATCCCATTGTTGTGATGACCACCATGTTGATAACTGATAAAACTTAAATTTCGTCAGTGTCCCTCTAGTTAATTGGGACCTTAAGTCCCAGCTCATAAGATGTGAATCCACCTGGAGGTCCCCCCACAATCTAATGCTTGCGGACCTAAGCGGTTGTGATAACTGATCCCGAAGACAATCCGGGGTGCCTGGGGAATCCCAGATTGGGGCCTGAGGTGCAAAATATGATATTCATAGTGTTTTTCTAAGATAACCCCAGTTTCCTAGTGCAGACAATAATACCTTGAGTATGACTTTCTTGTAGAATTTGGAATCCCCAAATTTATAGAGAAAAAATTCCTGTCCCTGCGGAATGTCATGCATTAACGCCCGGAACAGCAGGCCCAAAGACGAAGAATCTATGGTATTAGCAAGCATTCTAAAATTCTTAAAATGGAAAGCGTGACAATAAGAAAGCAAGTCAGGTAAAGCTAATCCTCCCAGCTTCTGTCCTCTCCTTAGCTTTTTCCAAGCTATCCTCGGAGTCTTAGTGGCCCAGATGAATGACCCGATTTTGCCTTGAAGGATAGCAAGCTCTCTAACATTAAAGGAAAGTGGGATTGAATTAAATAAAAAAGTTAACTTCAGTAAAATTATCATTTTAATAAGGTTCACCCTCCCATATATATTTAATGGGAGATTCGCCAAGCGTACCAGTAAGGAACCAACCTCCTTAGAAACCTTCTCCCAGCTGATTCTAACTGTATCATTCAGCTGCTGCGCCAGGTGTATACCTAAATATCTCATCCGACCCTTCAACCCCGGTATTACATCTGTACTAGTCCAGCTGATTATTTCAGTCTTCTCCCTTTTAATTTTATAGCCAGAGACCTTGCCAAATTCTCCCTCTAACTTATATAATATGGGTATAGCTGTTACATAATCAGATGTGTACATTAACAGGTCGTCTGCATAAAGGGCAACTTTAAGGTCCAAATCTGCAATCTTAAAAGGCAAAATTAAAGGTTCTTCTCTAAGGGAGCAAACAAAAGGTTCAATATATACGTTAAACAATAGGGGGGACAGGGGACAACCCTGCCTAGTGCCTCTCGAAATATTGAACCACTCTGATAGGGTGCCATTGACTAAAACTTTTGCACGTGGGCTCGCATACAAAGATT
This sequence comes from Lissotriton vulgaris, assembly GCF_964263255.1. Taxonomy (NCBI): domain Eukaryota; kingdom Metazoa; phylum Chordata; class Amphibia; order Caudata; family Salamandridae; genus Lissotriton; species Lissotriton vulgaris. The sequence continues at coordinate 1,822,421,132 of NC_141685.1, forward strand.
TAATGGCCTCAATTATGTTCAATGGGAAGCCAAAACTGCGCATGGTCTCCCAGAGATATTTCCAATTAACTTGATCGAAAGCCTTAGCGGCATTGATTGCAACCAGTGTCAATGGCAACCCCTTCTCAATTTGCAACATCAATGGCTCCTATGGCTTGAAAAGTGAGCTCATTGAGCTGCCTTCTTGGTATAAACCCCCTCTGGTCAACGTGTATAATAGTTTTAATAATTTTTGCCATTCTGGTAGCCAGTATGCCAAAGAAAATCTTAAGATCTGAATTGAGTAATGAGATTGGCCTATAATGCTCAATTCTTTGAGGGTCTTTGTCTGGCTTAAGAATCAGAGAAACTGTTGCCTCTGGCCATGTGGAGGGGATAGCTTCTTTCTCTATAAATATTTTATTAAAGAGAGTTTTTAAAACCGGCACAACCCTATCCAATAGGCTCAAATATATCTCAACCGGGAGTCCATCTGGCCCCACGAATTTGCCCTTGCTCATCTTTTTGAACTGCTCCCTAATCTCCCCCTCAGATATGCTAGTAGCTAGGTATGCCCTATCACCCTGAGACATATGACGAAGATCTCTCTTATTCAGCCATGTTTTTACCACTTCAGGACTATATTCTATTCCTTTCTTATAGAGATCGTACATAAAGGATCTGGCCTCTCCCCTGATTTCATCCTCTTTCTGCAGCAGTAATCCAGACCCACTTTGGACCAAGTTCTTTATGTTGTTCCGGACTTGGTCTACACTGGACTTCCAGGCGAGAAGAGAACCACATTTTTCGCCGTATGCAAAGTGCTGCAGTTTACTTGCATCCCATATATCCTTTACAAATGTATCCATCCTAGCTTTAAAACCTGCTTGCAAAGAGACCAACTCCCTCTCTAGCTGTGGCATAAGATTTCTGGACGTAGGCGCTGCCTGTTGCAGTTCCCTCTCCTTATCCTTAATTCTCCTGGAGCTGTCCGCATCTGCTTCCTTAGCCAAGCGGCTTTTAATAATCATCATGGAATTCAAAAGTCCCTTTGCATATGCCTTGAAGGTCTCCCATACTATGTGATCACTCGATATGGCAGTATTAAACTGAAAGAACTCTTCTGTTTTCCCCTCAAGATCTATCCTTACACTCTCTTCCAATAATAGAGTCCTATCCAAAGTCCATCTCCTTTGGCACCCATCTGATTTAAGGTTGAGTCTCGTTTCTACTGCAGAGTGATCTGATACTGGAGCAGGAGTATATGCTATGGATTTAAGGTCTGATAGTAGGCTCTGATCAACTAAGAAATAGTCAATTTTTGAATATTACCTATATTTTTTAACAATAAAAGGAATACTCTTTAGCTTTCCCTTTATTTTCTCTCCATATATCTAACAGCCTAAACTCCTTAACAAACGTCTTTAGTGTGGAGAAGGTTCTAGATGGCACCTTATACTTTACTTTAGATGTGCGATCCAAGTCGGGGTCTAGTATTAAATTAAAAGCCTCACCCAGTATCAGTGGACCAGAAGTTTTTAACAAATTAGCCTGAAGTTTTAAAAGAGGACCTGAATTATCCTCATTTGGCCCGTAGTACACAGCGCATACTACCAAGATGCCATTGATGGAGAGAGTTGCAGTTAGCCACCTCCCCGACTGATCAGTACACCATTTCTCCACCTTAATCCTTCTATTGGACCTTACAACCATAGCTACCCCTCTTGTACAGCCCCCTTGGTTGGAGGACATCACCTCTTGGACCCAGATGAGCCTAATAAAACTCTCTTTACATTCTTGGGCTCCCAGGTGGGTTTCCTGTAGCAAATAGATCTGAGCCTCACTCTTTTTTAAAAACTCGCTCACCAGGGATAACTTTCTAGAATTTCTTAGACCATTAACATTCCAGAAGTGGAAATTAATTTTCTGATGTCCACTCGTTTCAGATCTTGATTTTCGATAAGGATAACCCAACTTGATCCATTCAACATTACTACTATTTGTATGAGGACAATTTTCCAAGTTTTCTCCCCCCGTCAACCCCCGCCCCCCCTTCCCTCCTTGAGGAACCCACCTTTCATCTTTGGCGCAGAGCACCAGATGAGAACCTTCAAGTAGTGAACCAGCGTCTCACTACTGTATTATTTCCTTACGCCGGCAACTATAAATATCCCACCTCTAACAGAGTGCCTAATGCCCTTTACCCTTTAACCATAACCATAACATAGTGGTATTATAGGATTCAACATTTACAGATCCAGCCCCTTTTCCCCTCTTTTGTTTCTCCTTTTTTATTGTTTTTATTTTCCCCTATATATATATACATATATAATAATTTTTTCTTTTCTTTTTCCCTTTCCCTTTACAACTCACTCATATAACCTCTGTCATCAAACACAAAAGCTAAGGGGTCTGACCATATAAGTTTATCCCCTTTTACCCCCTAATCTGAAGCAGGAGAGCATCCACATCTTCCTGTGCATCTTATTATTCCACATTACCTTAAGTAATGCAGGAAACTTCATTTGGACCTGTGCCCCCAAACTCCTAAGTTCTGGCATTCTGGAACCTAGCTCCCACTGCCGCTGTGCTGTTCTACTACCTATGTCGGAGCGGATCTGATATACCCCCATCTCATAATGTGATGTCACCCCCTTCAAGGATCTCCAGAGGATCAGCTCTTTGACTGCGTATGTTTGGAAATTAACCAGAATTTTCCTAGGAGCTTTCCTATCTGGGTGGGGTTTAAGCGGATCCCTATGGACTCTCTGGATCTCTGCTTCTAAATTGATGTCTTCTCGGTCTTTCAGAACCCCCTCCCTTAGCAGCTTACACACAAAGGCCTTAATGTCCCCTTTCTCCACTCCCTCCGGGATTTTAAGGATCCTCAGGTTGTTCCTTCGAGCCTGCGTTTCCAACTGCTCCAAGTCCTGCTGCATTGCTCTATTCTGGGATTTCAGGACCTCAATATCCTTCGTGTTCCCCTGGACTGAGACTGAGAGTGTCTTAACCTCAACTTCCAACGAGCTGGTACGTGTACAGATATCATCAAGGTTGGATTCTAATGCATCCCATTTGTCTTGTATACCCTTCTGGTTCGTCTCCGAGATTGCAAATTTGGAGAGCAAGTAACCTCTTAAGGCCTGGAGGAAGGATCCCAGCTGTACCCTATCTGCCTCCTCTCCTACAGAGGACATTACTTCTGAATTTTCATGTGCTAACTCCTGCATAACAGGGGGTACAACAGGTAGAGGCTGAGAAGTTTTTTGGGTTACTTGACATGATGATTGAGTAGAAACTTGAGAGGCAGTGATAGCAGTGGCACACCCTAATGATAAATCCTCTAGCTGACTCGAGGGAATAGCGGAACTCCCTAAATCTGCGGTCGTCTCCACTTCCTGCACCTCAACCAAGAGAGAAACGCGTTTTTTAAGAGGAATTTGTGAGTGGCTGCCTGGCAAAGCTGGGGCTATATCTAAAACTGTCCTTGTTTCTGTTTCTTGTAGCCTCACAACCTGCTCCATAATTTTAAAATAGGATTTCAGAGAGGGAGTAGACCGTACAGAAGTTCCAACAGGGTTTTTGGTTTTCACAATGCTCCCCGACTTAGTACACTTCTTTTTGCGAGGGGTCGTAGGTACAACTTTATTTAAATTTTTGGAGGAATCCAGAGAGCCCCTGATTTTAAATGCCACCTGAGTCTGGGACCGAAGCTGGTATCTATTCTTTGCTGTATACCCCCCAGTAACTAGTTCCTCTGTAACTGTTTCCTTCCTTCTCCCTCGGATAGCCGAAGGACCCCCAGGTGCTCTCCCTCAGTGGTTTCAAGCCCGGCACCACTTTTTCAGATGGTATTGCAGGATAGGAGGGGACCAGAGCCATACACTCGCACTGACCTCTTTTAGGCGCCTTCTTTCCCACACAACAATCCAAAACGCTCTGTTGATCTAAAGCATCTGAAGGAATTGGCAAAATACTCACTCCGCTCCCTCCACTCAAACCACCAAAGCCAGAGCCAGAACGAAGCCTCGCCGCTGCCGTCCTGATCCTCGTCCACAGCCTTGCTCGATTTCTCCACAGGCAGCAGTGAGGCTCTGACACAGCCCCCAGCTCCGCCTCCGATTCCTGGGCCATTGATCTTCCCTGGTCCTAATGCCGGCTGGCGTCAGTGTTCAGCCTCGGGACTCGGGAAAAGAACATCAGAGAAAGAGCACATCAGATTGGGGACCCCCCGGGGTTTCAAATAGTAATCTATTCTTACCGGGTGAGTCTTCCATGCGCGGTGAGTGTTATACGTCGCCATATCCATGCTAAGATGCCGCGCAGCTCTCGGAGCCTCCCGCGACCAGCGTCAGCCCACCGCCATGTTCCTCCCCCTCCCCGGATGCCGGTTTAAGTTGTAGTTTTTGGCACATGAAGGGCAGCTAATTTATATACGCATGTTCGCATACAAGTACACTGTACAACTTGATGCTAGAAATCAGTGTTCGGGTGTCGGAGTTGCGTGCACATCCTGTTATTGTAGAGTAATCACATAATGTATGCGTACCACATGAAAAAGAAAAACAAAACCGAAGCCCGCTTTATTGTTCATTAGCCACCGGGGGGGCCAAATCCCCAATGCAAATCCCCAATGCAATGTACTTATTTATAATGGGGGGCCAAGAGGGGCCCCCCTGCCCTGGGGACCACCACCCCCGGGGCTTTTTTTTTAAAAAAAATGGGGGGCCCAGAGGGGCCCCCCAACCCTGGGGACTGCCACCCCCGGGGTTTCCTTTAAAAAAAAAAAAAAATACCTGTGTGGTGGGCTCAAGCCCCCCACACGCTCCAGGGACTGCCAACTCCCCGGGGCACTTCTTTTTTAAATTGGGGAGTTCGTGACAGACCCCCCCAGCCCTGGGGACCACCACCCCCAGGGCTTTTAAATGTTGGGAGGGGGGCCCCCCTACTGGAGGCTTGTGGTGGCCCTGGGGACCTCTGGTGTGCACGTGTTCGGTACGCGTACCGTACCCCATATGCTACCTGGTTTATAAGGCGTCCCGTACGCGTATGAAAGCAAGAAATAGAAAAATATTTTTCAGATATTTATCAAGCTTATGTCTTTAGATGTTGAGTGGCTTTAAAAAGAGCCCTTGTGTTTATGGTGGGATTTTAGTACCTACAAGTAAGTACTGATGCAGAGTCTAAAGTTCAAGAGCAAGACTTTCCTCCCTTTATCTGTAAAATGTACACCATCTCTCCTATGGATGCTATGTATATTGAAACACAGATTTTTGTGGTAAATGGACCCCATTCAATAGTCTCGGAGAAAAGAAGAAACAGATTTATTCACATGTTTCCTAGCTTTCTCAATCTGTGGACAATATTGGTTGGACCAGTTCCATTTCTGCCTTTGGCATATATTAGAATAGACAAAGGCAGTTTGGGGGAAAAGTACCATCAATTCTCCAAAGGGGGTAGGGTTCAAAGTTATATCAGGTGGATAGGGTTCAAATGTTCAACCAAATGAAATGTGTGTTTGCTTTTGAATTAATGTGGGAAGAAATAAGATTTGTTATTTACATGTATATGTGAGTAGTATGAGAGGGAAACCTTGCCATTTTCAGGTTTTCTTAAGAACAGTGAAGTACAGAGATTCTGTATATGAATATCTGCTGTGTGACTGACATTCTTCTTAATCTACAAATCAATTTGAAAGGTGAGTTGTTAACTTGTGAGGGGATGTATGTTTTGTATTTTGTTTTTAATAAGAGTAATGTGTTTAGTTGTGTAGAATCGCATTCTGAGTTTGTCTGCATTTCGATAACCATTGAGGTAAAAGCATTTGGTAAATGTTAATGTGTTCGGTAAGTCACCTTTGTACTGTAAAGTGCAGTACAAAAAATGTAGAATGTGTGCAGTTACTTTTCCAGTTGAAGGGTCCTTCAGCACCCTGCATCTTCTGGCTGGGCTATGCACCCATGTGCTTTCCTGGGCATAGTGTTTCTAACTTACATGGGTCGTTCAGCACCGTGCATCTTCTGGCTGAATCTGGTTTAAATGTTCTGCTTTGTTTTCTTTGGCCAAAGGTTTTTGTTAGGGGTATAGGGTTACATTTCCTAAGTAGTTTGGGCTATGCACCCATGTGCTTTGCTGGGCATAGTGTTTAATTGATGTTGTTACAGGTCCGTGGTGTAGTGGCCCAGTTGGCAGCAATTGAAGCAGAGCATGGCTACTTCTTTTACTCTTCTCAGCAGGGGCTAAATATCTTTCTTTGGAGCCCCATTACAACGCGTGACAGCAAGTGTTTGAGAGTGACAGATGATGCTGGATACGGAAGTTTACAGATGGCAGATGCAGTGTGGATGAATGATGGATGGATGGATGTGTGAAAAGGTGGATGAATGATGGATGGATGGATGGATAGAAGGATGCAAGGGTGGATGGATGAAGGATGGATGAATAGATGACACATTGGCTATCTTAATGCACATTCAAATATTTGCACTGTGCGGTATAATGAAGCTTTAACCTTAACTATTAACCATGTTGTTCCTTTGAGGACATATAAACCACTGCCTGCCCCAAAACAAGAAGTTTGGTTTACAGACGATCTTAGACAATTAAAGCTAACTGCGAGGAAGTTAGAAAAATGATGGAGAGTTACACGTATGGCAGAGGACAAAGAAAATCACAGGACCTCTTTAAAAATGTACCATAAAGCTATTCGGGCTGCGCGGAAACACCATATCGCAGCCCAATTATCAGCAGCCGGTAAAAACTCCAAATTACTCTATCAAATTCTACAAACATTTACCAAGCCTTCAGCCTGCGAAACGGAGGGGATTGAGTCCCAGGAACTTTGTAATAACATTTCACAGTTCTTTGTCAGAAAAATAGAAGGCATCTACACTAAGATCTTAGCCTCTAAATCCACCTCCAATAACATGGGAACTGTTGATAGCATGGTTCAGCCACACCTCAGCTCAGCAGAAAACAAGACCAGTAAGCTTGTAGAATTCCCGCCAATATCTATGGAGGAGATAACCACTCTTATCACCCAAACAAAGAGTGGGTGCCCTTCAGATATTATCCCAGCCCGTGTCATGTCACTTCTTAGTGACGAGCTGGGTGCTGGAATTCGGCAGGTAGTCAATCTTTCCTTGAGCACAGGGGAAGTTCCCCTAGGCTGGAAGCATGCTTTGGTCAGACCTCTACGGAAGAATAACTCCATTCCTTGGACCGATTTGACAAACTTGAGACCCATCTCCCTCCTCCCTTTTTTAGGGAAGCTCACTGAGAAGCTTGTAAACCGGCACTTATCTAAATACATCGAAAGTGCGGGGGGACTTGATCCTTCCCAATCGGGGTTCAGGCCCAGGCACAGCACTGAGACCGCCTTGCTGTCCGTCGCTGACGATCTTCATATGCTACAGGATAAGGGTTATTCCGTTATCCTGGTGCTTTTAGATCTGTCAGCGGCGTTTGACACTGTGTCACATGATATCATGACCTCCAGACTAATTGACATCGGTCTGGGAGGCAAGGCGCTGGCCTGGTTAAGGAGTTTTTTCACCAATCGCACTCAGAGAGTCATACTGGGTCCTTACCAGTCAGAGGAGGTGGAGATCTCAAAGGGGGTGCCACAGGGCTCCTGCTTGAGCCCAACGCTTTTTAACATCTATGTGGCACCCCTAGCTAACATCATGAGATCCCACGGGTTCATCCCTGTATCGTATGCAGACGATACTCAACTCCTCTTCCCGTTTAAAATCATGACTCCTGAAGTACGTAACTCCTTTGCCCGGGGGATGAAAGAGGTGGCACATTGGATGGCAGCAAACTTCCTTCAGTGTAACGTCTCTAAGACGGAGGTGGTGCTCTTTGGGGAAGCCAAGCGACTGTGGACTCCTGACTGGTGGCCTCAAGACCTAGGCCCAGTCCCTGAGCCCAAAGTGGTAGTGAAAGACCTAGGAGTTAAACTGGATCAGGAGCTTGCCCTTAAACATCACTCTAATCAAGTGGTAAGCTCCTGTTTCCACGTTATTGGTCTTCTCCGAAGGGTATTCCCCCTGTTACCTGATACCACCAGGAAAACACTAGTTCAGTCGTTCGTGCTGAGCAGACTGGATTATTGTAATGGTTTGCTGTTAGCCGCCAATGAGGGGATCATTGCCAGACTACAAGTCGTGCAGAACACAGCTGCACGTCTCGTTCTCAATACCCCGGCCCGCACACCCTCAAAACCGTTACTAAATCAACTTCATTGGCTCACAGTGAAACAGAGGGTGTTGTTTAAAACGTGCTGCATTATCCATAAGTGCCTCACCGGTAAAGGTCCTGATTATTTAACTAAAAAAATAATTCCCTACATCCCCTCGAGAGCTCTGAGATCTGGAGATCAAGAACTGTTATGTGTCCCTAGGTTCTGGAAGACCAGACAAGGGGGAAGGGCTCTGTCTGTAGCAGGCCCGAAGCTCTGGAACGATCTCCCTTATGATATCAGAGTCTGTAAGGAACACTTTCCTTTTAGGAAAAAACTAAAAACGTTCCTGTTTAATTACTAGTTCTGGTTGGGCAATTGTTAACATCAGACAGGACCTTTTTGTTCTCAGATGCTGCCAAAGGCGCGGAGATACTCCTCAGGGAGTCGATTCCCAGCGCGGTACAAGTCTGTAAATAAATAAATAAATAAGTCCCCCTTTATCAGTTTATAACAAAAATTAAGTATTCATATATCATATACACTGCGATCTTTTTGCTTTTCTGTGCTTATCCTCAAGACGCTGTTTCTGAGTTGGGAAACATTATTTGTTGGAATCAAATCGTTAACTATAAGAACTGCAACTGATATTACATAGAGATGCTTCGTGACAGTGAAAGATTGCCGCACACATTTCATCTCTAGGGATTGCGCTGAGGAAGAGTTTAGTCTAGGTCACTTTGCTGAAAGAGTCTGAAAATACTCATAAACTATCACATGGAAATTATGGTAGCAAATGTATTTGCATACTTTCCTTCCTCACAAATCTCTTCCGTTGGCCAAACTGAACACATTATTTAACCTTCATTCTCCTTTGCTTGCTGTAAAAGCCTTTGAAGAATTGCGCTCGCATTATGGACATTAAATTAATTTATGTTTATTCTGCTGTAGCCTATACCAGTGTCCCAACCTAACCTGCACAAGATCAAACTTACATCGATGCTAGTATGACAGGTGCGTGCGAAAGATGTTTCATAGCACATGGAAATGTGCTGCTTTTCATTCCGACTGATCAAACGGCGACAACCCATCACTGCGGAGCGTGTGTTTTCGGGTTAAGGGTCGGGTCAGGGGTCGTAGTGTAAGGTACTAATTAAGGATTTTGAAGTACGGGTTTAGGGGTTTGGGCGTAGGGGGTGTGCTCGCGCTGGGGGTAGTGTGTGTTAATTCGTGGGAAAAAAATGCGATGTTAAAGCATGCGGGGTGTTGCGTGGTGGTTGTTTTTTGTATGCATTTCAATGGTGGAGCGAAGTAATGGGTTGGGTTGTGTCAGCGTGCTTTGTGAATGTGTGTGCGATGTAAAGACGGCGATGTGAATGTTTGCGATGAAAACGTGTGCGGTGTAGCATTATATATCCATAGTTTCTAGACTAGTTAATGTGTTTTGGTAAAATCCAAGGTCTAATAGTTTTTTGTATGGAATCACACATCTGTTTGCATATAGGAATTATTCTGAGAGAAGCATTTTTGTTTGTTTTGTGTTTGCAGACATGTAACTGTTTACAAATCTATCCTTTTTTCAAGTTTTGATAGAATAAGAAACCAGTTATTGCTTTTGTATTTGGAAAATGACTAATGGTTGTACAGTAAAATGCAGTATTTATTTTTCTGGAATGTGTGCAGTCATATTAGCCCTTCAAGAGTAATTAATAGTGTTGCTTATCTAGATTCAGACTTCTGTTTCAAATCTACAATAGCTCAGTCAGTATACATACACCGTTGCATACAGTCTGGGGAAGATTTACAAGCCCCTTGTGCCTCTTTGTTGTTCTATTGTGTCACTTTTTTGATGTAATGTTCTTGCCAATAATGGAGCAAATTGGTTATGTATTTGCAAAATGAATCAGGATAGTATAGTAAAATGCAGCAGTCATATATATAGAATGTGTTTACTCACTTTACTGTTTCTAGACTAGTAAATGTGTTTTGGTAAAATGCAAGGTCTAATTTTTTTATCTAGAATCACACTGTGCGTCTGTGTGCATTTACGAATTATTCTGAGAGAATAATTTTTGTATGTTTTGTGTTTGCAGATACGTAACTGCTTAAAAATGTATCCTTTTTTCAAGTTTTGATAGATTTAGAAACCCGTTATTGCTTTTGTATTTGGAAAATGAGTTAAGGTTGTACAGTAAAATGCAGTAGTTAGATATATAGTAGGCATTAGGGCATGGACTGCTTCAAACACCTATGCACTATGTATGCAGTCTTGTATCTACCTTCACACTTGTCTTTCACACCTTCAATTCCCCATTCTGTATCCTTGCACTTCCACCAAACACTCTGTCAGTGCTGTTGCACTGTTGTAGTGACCCATTCAGCAGTTTGTTCTAATCCATTCACTGCACTAAAACTCAAGCACTTATAAATTCATTCAGGCACTGCCCTTGCAGAACGGTAATCATTCAGTCAGTATCTAAGTACTCATGTAGCGAAATAGGCCTTAGGGCATGAACTGCTTCAAAGCGCTATGCACTATGCTTGTAGTCTTCTATCTACCTGCACAGTTGTCTTTTATCCCTTCAATTCCCTAGTCTGTATCCTTACACTTCCACCAAACACTCTGTCACTGCTCTTGCACTGTTGTAATGACCCATTCAGCAGTTTGTTCTAATCCATTCATTGCACTAAAACTCAAGCACTTATAAATGTAGTCAGGCACTGTCCTTGCAGAACTGTAATCATTCAGTAAGTATCCAAGTACTCATGCAGCGAAGTAGGCCTTAGGGCATGGACTGCTTCAAAGCCCTATGCACTATGCATGCAATATTGTATCTACCTGCACACTTGTCTTTCACATTTTCAATTCCACAGTCTGTATTCTTACACTTACAGTAAACACTCGGTCATTGCTCTTGCACTGTTGTAGTGACCCATTTAGTGGTATGTACTGATTATTCAGTGCACTAAAACTCAAACACTTATAGATTCACTCAGACACTCTCCTTACAATACTGTAATTATTCATTCAGTACCCAAGTACTCATGTAGGGAAGCAGTCCTCAGGACAAGGACTACTTCAAACCTGTATGTTTTATGCATGCACTCTTTTATCCACGTGCACACTTTCATACCTTCAATTCCCTAGTTAGTATCTATGATGTTGCAGCAAATACTCTGTGTCTCCCCTTCTACTGCTCTGGTGATGCATTCAGCACCATGTACTAATCCATTCACTGTTTCAAAATCCAACCATTTATAAATTAATTCAGGTACTCTTCTTGCAGATGTAGTTCTTGAAAGTCCTACGCAGTATGTATGCACTTCTGTTATCAGTTGCACACTTGTTTTTTATACTTAGTCATTGTAGATTGTATTTGTTTAGTAATAGAATAGTATATTTTATAGACTTATTTTTATAACATTATATATATTTATTATAAAGGATTCTATTTATAAACTCTAAAAGAAATTCATCATGCCTAGAAAAAGTGAAAAGAGGAAACAACATAATAAAGCATATTTTTTCAAGAGATGTCATCCACAAGATTTACCTGAACAACAGTCTGTGGTGAGAAAGAAAAAAGTCCAGGTCATAGAACTGAGGATTTTCTAAAAAAGCTATCAAACACTAGGAATAGTGTGGACAATGTGAAAAATAAAAAGAATGTATCTGCAACAAAAAAGAAAAACAAGAGAAAAAAGATAAATGATGGGAAATCGTGTTCCAAAGAAACACTGTATAGTAAAATGAGGAAGAATCAATTTCTGGAAATTAGAGAAAAGAATGTTTTACAATAGAGTTGTCTTAAACTTATTAAAGGATATGAAGAAATGTAAGAGAAAATCAGCATTTTATAAAAAGAAGAAATATATTGAAAGTATTGTTGAGAAGGCTTTTGAATTAAAAAAATTAATTATTTATTTTATTAATCAATAGAATTCGGTCACTAGATAAACCAATCCATTTAATGAAGGCCAGAAGTAAGTGGAGAAGACTAATTAAAAAATCTAATTTTTCAGATTTTTTTGGGTGAATGTAAGTAATTCTTTATTGTTTAATTATTTAAAATTTTACAATATTACCAATACAAAATATATACTATAATGATAAAAACCATTAAAAACAATTACATCATAAAATTCATTATAACTCATTAAGCCTCTTAATTTTATAACTCAATCTCCCAATTTTGTTTTAGCTATCAATAAAAACCTTACGAAGGCGGCGTTCATACGTATATCATTAGAGTGTAGACACCTTATCAGTGCGTGCCTACATGTCCCTATTCCTCGTATATTAAAAGGTAGTTTAAGTAAAGTTTTTCTTTCGATCTGAAGTCCAGGACAAATAAATAGCAGGTGGACAATATTCTCCTCTCCATTTTTACACAGTCTACCTAGTGTACAACTCACCATTTTCTTACACGTGGGAAGATGACTAAGTCCCAGGAGTATTCCAAATCTTGCTTTAACAAGTACTTGCTTATTTTTTTCTGACCAGGATATTTCCAAATATTCTTGTACATTATTTTTTGTATATCCATTTATTATTGACCATGCGTGTTTTCTTTTTGCCAGCATATCTTTATTATTTACAACAGACCGTTGGTTTGTTGTTCGGTTGATTATTTTTTTAAATGATGCCTTACATATTGTGTTGTTCCAGATTGGCATTACAGCAAACTCTTCTATCGCTTTTTTAAGATAATTCTATCCAGGGGACTTTACATTGTTGTTTATTTATTGCCATATTAACTGTGATAACTGATTATCATGGTCCTTTTTTATCCGATTCCATGTTCTTGCATAGTATTGTATTGGTTATTTAGTCCAAATTCTAATCTAATTTGTGCAGGAGAGTCATTGTTTGGGAGGTAAAAAAGAGATTTAAATGTTTTGGATAAAGCGTTATTTATTATCTCCAAATCTTTCCCAATTAGCGCCTCGCTGCCATATGTAATAGTCGGATGAAGTTTTGCCGCTATAATCTTTAGAAGGGGACGATATGTAAGGTTACCAAGGGATTTCTGTAGGATCCTGGATGCTGCCGTCAAAGCATTTGCCTTCCTTTGTATGTCTATTTTTGTGGATGATAATTTCCCTTTTCGTCGAATAATACACCCAAATACCTATATACTCCGACTTGTTCTAGTTGGGTGTTCTCCATATACCATTTGCTTTTATATCTTAAATTTATATTCTTAGTGACCACCATGATTTTAGTTTTGGTTTCATTTATCACCATTCTATTTTCCTTTGCGTATATGGTTATTCGGTTGATTAGACGCTGTAATCCAACTTTAGGGGCCTTTTAGGATGGCGGACCACCCCGAGGTGGAGGGACCGTCCAAAGGGGCAGCGGCGGTGCCTGCCGCTTTGTTCATGTAAATGCAGGGGGGAACCATAGGTACCCCCCATGTGCACCCACCACCACCTGGCACCCTGGGGGCCCGCAACGGGCCCCAAAACTCAAAAGACCACATGCTTTTCCACGGTGGAAAAGCCGCCGTGGAAAAGCATGTTTCCTGCCCCTTCCTAATATGGCTGGCTGTGTCTGATAGACACCGCCACCTTATTAGAGCTTTTCCGCCACGGTCGGAAGGCGACCACGGCGGAAAAGCGGCGGACGTTTTCCCGTCCTTAGATGACCCCCAAGCCATCCTAATCTGGCGGGGGGGTCTTTGAAGGCACTGCTGCGGTGATTCCGCATCCTCCGGGCCAGCGGTGGCTTCCGCCGGCCCAGAGGATGCAGAATCACCGCAATCCTAATCGGCCCCTTAGTTTGGCTTAAAAGGATGGCATCATTTACATATAATAGATTAGAAATTTGTTTGCAAGCTAGTTTTGGCGGATGTGCATTTATCTCGTCCAGGAACACTGTTAAATCTGCCAGAAACAAATTAAAGAGATGGGGGCCAATACACATCCCTGCTTGAGTCCTTCAGTTGTTGGGATTTCTTTTGATAATGTTTGGCCATCCCCCATCCTCAGTCTGACCCAGGTTTTACTGTAGAGAAGTTGAATCCGTTTTAATAATTCAGTTGGAATATTTTTTTGCTGGAGCTTCTTCCATAGTAGGTTTCTTTGGATGCAATCAAAGGCAGATTTAAAATCTACAAAACAAAAATACAGCGGCTGTTTGGCTTTGATTGACTTATCGATTAGTAGAGATAACGATAAGATGTTTGTTATCGTTCCCAATCCTTTAATAAAGCCAGTCTGGTTAGGTGGCAATACCTTATTTTCTATTGCCCAATCATTTAAGTTAGTAAGCAAAATCCCTACCAACAGCTTAGCGTCTGAGTCTTGTAGAGTGATAAGCCTATAATTTTCAGGAAGCAATCAGTTTCCTTTTTTAAAGATTGGCAAGATTAAAGACCCTTGCCATGATTCTGGAATAACACCTATCTGTATTATTTCTTTAAATACTTTTACGAGATATCCTGACCATAGTTCCGGATTTTCTTTATAGAGAGCAAATGGAATTCCGTTTGGTCCTGGTGCCCCATCCTTTTGCTTCTTAATTAATTTTGTTAGTTGGGCTTTTGATATGTCAATTTGTTCTTCAATCTCATACTCTAGTCTATTTCCAGGCTGTGTTACATCTTTCATTTTTATTTTTCCTTTTCGATTTAGGTGTTTTTCGAGGAAGGTGACCCATTCTTGATCCGTTAAAGTTGATGATACCACCAATTTGTTCAGTCGCACTAGACCATTTATGATTTTATAGAATTCTCTTGCGTTTGCTTGTTTACTTGCATAGAATAGTTTTGACCAGAATACTTGTTTTGCTTGATTTTTTTCATTCCATATTAGTTTCTTCAAGTTTTGATTTAGAGATTTTAATTTACTCAGTATTTCATCATTATCTGTGAAATTTGTGATTTGTCTTCTTAGCCTATTACGAGTTCTTTTTAGTTTCATTATTGTGAATGGAGGATTTATATATGTTTTCATTTCATCTCCTTGCTTGTTTTGGTTCCTCTTGTTTAATCGTTTTTGAGTTTGAGGTTTAACCAGCTTCCTGGTAAAATTTACCCACTTTTCAATCGGCGACTCCAATGTTCTATCATTAAAACAATTCTCTATAAGTTTCTGGACTTGATCATTCATCTCATCCTTGTTCTGGACAGTCCAAATACGTTTTTTAGAATTTATCCTTCCAAAGTGCCTCGGCACAGTTTGGTATAGTTGGTTTGTATTACTCCTGATGTTTGTAGTTATTATCTGTTGGCAATGGTCATTTTCTGAAACCTTCTACGAATCACTGACAGATTATCGATTTCTAAAAAATCGACCTACTATAACATCGAGTCTCTAATATCGATAGCACTAATATCGACACCCTATACTTAACATGAAAACTACAATAATATCGAGCAAACTATATCGATGCACAAAAATATCTTCTACAGAAATATCGTTAGCATTATTTTCGAATACCATAATATCGACACTCAATACTACATATAACACACTACAATAATATCGAATACAAAAATTTCGATAGCACTATTTTCGTCTATATCAAAATATCGATAGCTAAATTATACTCCATTTTTTATATATAACACCAATAAATCTATTCTCTAAGTAATACACACATTTCTAATGACTTCACTAATGTATTTTCAAATTATTAAGTAACATTTAGTGTACTAAATTGTGTTTTCGCAAACTGACGAAATTTGTATATAAACTCTTTGTAAACATACTTATTTAATACTTAGTACTCATTTTACATAATCTTTATTTATTACAAGAGTTTTTTTTTTACATAAATATATCATTTCAATTCCTCAACATAAACTATATAAGAAGATATATCTTAAATGTTTTACTTGAAAAAAATTCAAACTAACCAATAGTAACTCGTCTTTACATATCTGACCAATCAGATGGCAAACTTAATTACACATAGACTATATAAACCAATCACAAACAGCCATACAAGTTGCAGGAAATATTCTTCGTGACCACATACTGCCAATTTTGGGAGCACCATCTATATTCTTCTCTTCAAGAAAATTCGTCCTGAAACTACAAGTAAGTAATCATATAGCTCTGTTAATAAATTCTAATGTTTTTTGTCTATTAATTATAGACCAAGATTTGTAACCTAATTTGTTATTTCTTTATGTACTTTACCTTTAAACAGACTCTACAAACAAATCAAGTTATACTTCAACTTCAAGATACAGGACACTTTAAATTTAAAAAAGGTATCTACATATGTTTAACATTTACTTAACGTTCTTTGCCAATTATTGGCCTAATTTAAAACTCTATACTTTGTTTCTTAGCCTCTAAATCTTAATACATAGTGTGAAGCCAGAATTTTTTGAGGAAAAAACTTTACAATGCTGTGTAAAAAATGTTTTCTTCCTGTTCTTAAATATGTTTTTATGTGCTTTTACTCATAATACATGTATCATCCTCGGTTCTTTTTAGCAATTAAGTAACAATGCTTTATAACAAATGTGTATTATTTATATAACATATAAACGCATTAGTAATTTTCATCAACTTTCTCTCTAAACAGAACTGAAAGGTACAGAAAAGAGATAATTCACATCAAAGAACAAACATTCTGCTACTACTATAATTCTCTTGGTAAGATCATAAATAAAACATAACTAGTCTTTATAAACTCTATGGAATGTACTAGAAATAAAATGCCTCTTTTTATGCATCTGTTAGTATAATCTTCCTGTTCTTAAATATGTTTTTTTGTGCTTTTACTCATAATACATGTATCATCCCCGGTTCTTTTTAGCAATTAAGTAACAATGCTTTATAACAAATGTGTATTATTTATATCACATATAAACGCATTAGTAATTTTCATCAACTTTCTCTCTAAACAGAACTCAAATGTACAGAAAACAGATAATTCACATCAAAGAACAAACATTCTGCTACTACTATAATTCTCTTGGTAAGTTCATAAATAAAACATAACTACTCTTTATAAACTCTATAGAATGTACTAGAAATAAAAATGACTCTTTTTATGCATCTGTTAGTATAATCTTGGAAATTTCTCTTTTTAAATTCAAATAAACAAAACTATTTTTAGAGACGTTATAACGTAAAACAAAAGTTACCAAAAAACAAATTGTAACTTTTCCTATAACATACTTAATTATTTCTCAACAGACCGTGGCAATAGAAGAACAACATCTAACTGAACAAGCATCTACTTTCGATAAATAGAACATTACTGGTGGTAAGTACATTACTAGAAGAATACTAGCTTTATTTAAAATCTTTTATACATTTCAGATTGTATTAATATTTGTATATTAACTTTTCTAGATACCAGAAGTCAAGAATGACTGATGATGCAAGATTTATTACATCTCAGAAAGGCAAATTTTTGTTATGCTATATGGGCTACATTTATACTCAGGAGAAACAAAAAGACCTTAAAGTGAATTGGAAGTGTACAAAATATTACTCCAATAAATGCTATGGCCGTGCTACAACAAGGGAAACTAGTGTTATAAATACCACTGAACATAATCACCCACCAAACATCTCGGAAATAGAAGTGAGATCCACTCTTGAAAATATCAAGGAATTAAGTACCAGATCAGAACTACCTACCAACGTAATTCTGAAAGAATTACTACCTAAAGTTCCCAAAGAAGCAAGAGGTCAGCTACCATCTATTGCTACCATTAAAAGAACAATAGCAAGAACAAAAAAAGCAAGTAGACCCAATATACCAACTCCTAAAACTTTTGAAGAAGTCATAATTCCGCCAGAGCTTGTAATTACTCATAATGACGAGCCATTTATATTTTATGATAATCATAGCAAGGACAAAAGAATAATCATGTTTGCAACTAATAACAATATAAAAAAATTAACTGAAAGTACTACTTGGATGATGGATGGTACTTTTTCTATATGCCCAAAACCTTTCTACCAGTTATACACAATTCATGGGCAATATCATAATACCTGTATCCCCTTCATATATTGTTTATTACCAAACAAACAAGCCACAACTTACTCAGAAATCTTACAAAAAATAAAGGAACAAAGTTCTGACTACTTCCCAATGAAAATCATCATAGACTTCGAGCAAGCTATGATTAATTCTATTTTGAAAACTTACCCACACACATCCATTCAAGGATGTTATTTTCATTTCAATCAATGTCTCTGGAGACATTTACAAAAATCTGCCCTTAGTGTTGAGTATGCAACAAATATAACTTTTGCATGCCAAATCAAACATCTCATTGCTCTGGCATATGTACCAGTAACTGATGTGGCCGAACATTACAATTTGTTAATTGAAAGTCCTTTCTACACCCAAAATGAGCAAAGACTCACCCCACTTTTAGATTACTTTGAGGACAACTGGGTAGGAAGACTACATAGGTCAGGCCACAGACGCCAGCCAAAATTTGCAATTCCCTGGTGGAATGTCTATCTACCAACACTCAACCAAGAGGCAAAAACGAACAATGCTGTTGAAGGTTGGCACAATGCCTTCCTCTCTTCTACTGGACGTACAACACCCACATTACACAAGCTAGTCACAGCTATACAAAAAGAGCAAAGCTTTCAGGAACTACGTATGCAGCAATTAGTCATACAACTGAAACCAAAACTCTCTAGACAAACTGCTCAAATGTATTTATATCTTCAACAGCAAGTCCAACTATATCCTACAACAAGAGGACTGGAATATTTAAAAATGATAGCCAAAACATTGAACTAATTGCTATAACTAAATTAATTGATAGAGATCAAACAATATCCTTAATCTAAAAAAACACATATTTTAATATAATAAAAAAATATTTATTTAGTCTAATTTATTTTTTAACACTATTCTAAAAAGACTAAATAAATATATTATTATATCACAATATTTGTTTTTAAAAACTGCTTCCATCCAAATAAAATCACATAAATTTATAACTTACCTTTAAATAGAACATCATAAAGATAATCCTTTACCGACAATACAATGTGTAAATATCAAAGACTTAATCCAACAAATCATTAATT
Organism: Lissotriton vulgaris; assembly: GCF_964263255.1. Lineage (NCBI taxonomy): Eukaryota > Metazoa > Chordata > Amphibia > Caudata > Salamandridae > Lissotriton > Lissotriton vulgaris. The sequence goes on from NC_141685.1 coordinate 1,822,440,327, forward strand.
ATGTTTTCTTTAACTCTGCAAAAACTATCCATCATCCAAATTAAACGACTATTTAAATGCCATTTAAAATAACGACTGTTATCTTAAAGTGTGAAAAATATTTCACAGAACTCAAAATATAAAGGAAGAATGTAAATCATCTCCGTTCTAACAACTGAAGCACACTTCCTTTCCCAAAAAAAAAAATTATCGGAAACGGAAATAGCTGTTTCAAAATACGAGAAAAAAAAACAGCTAAACAATCCCACCGACATAACACTAACGAGTATCCAGAATATATAAACATAACATTCCTATTTATTTTTAATTTAATTAAATTATACCACATACTCATTAACTCCAACTATTTTAAATGGCTCAAAAAGTCGTGAACGAAAATACGTATTGATTCCACTCCATTATATGTAAATAGTCATACTTTAATTACCAACCCCAAAATAACAAAATATAACCTTTAATTTTAATTTACAATACTTTAAAAATATAAAAGTAGATTCGTACCTACTCAAAAGTGAACCTGCTTCCAACCGCGACTTTCCCTTTACCAAAATAACGCAAAAAGACAAAGAGTGGTTACAAAATAAACGATCCAAATTATATGTAACTGTGAAAAGTACTACTATAAATGTCCATTATTGTTATATATATGGCTCGAAATTATGTGTAATGTTAAAAAAATTGTATAGTATATTGTGAATAGAAAATGTTTTTGCCTGTATAATAATTATATATTACATACTTTTAATATTTATTACATTAAGTATGAAAAAATAAAAATATTTAATGTAATATTTATTAAAATTATTATATAACAAAATGTGTAATATTGTATTTGTTTATCAGATTTAATTGTTTACAATATGACTAATATGTGAAAATTGTTATTATTAAAACGTATTTACTAATAATAATAATCATACATAAGAATATTGTAATGTAAAAAGAATCATTGATGATGATGTACATGTTCAAATTAGGATATTTATATTATATTATAAATTTAAAAGTGTTCATATGTTAATATCATCATCAGTATATCACTATATGTATTACAAATTTGTGACTTATGTTTTTCATTACACATGTTTGATGTTTTATTAAGAAACAATAATAGTATTATGTATGTATAATATCATACATTGCATTATGTGAACTAACCATTTTTTCTCTACAAATTAAAAGTGCTTATCAAGAAAATTACTGTAAAATGTGATTATTAAAAGAACATTGTCCTCCATTTTTGTTTATATGTATACCAAAGATAGCTTAATAAAATGTATATATGTTTGTATATTTCCAGTGTTGAATAAAAAAATTTACAGGAAAGAAAACTGGTGTCATTATTTTGTATTACCTATGACAAAATCATTTTTATGTATTTTTGCAAATGTATTATAACTGTAATGTTCTATCTATTTCTATATACCACATGTAAATAAATAACATACTATACACTGAAGTTATAACAATTATTATTCATACACCCATATACATATAATATCAATATTTGAAAGACACATAATTAAATTTTTAAATATTCCGACTCCAATAACCATTTACTTTAGGTAATTGCTTCTCAAAAACCGTGATTAATTTACAATTCGAAATGCAATCACCATTTAATTAGAGTAAGTGCAGGACACAGAACATATTAAATTTACTCTTCCAACTCCAATTAACAATTAATTTAAGTAACTGCAGGACATTAAATAATAATTAATTACTATAAAAAATCAAATGTTAAAAAATGAATAATGTAATATCATTAAATTTAATTTAATATAATAAATTTAATTTAAATAGAATCTTAATTTATGTTTTCCCTGTACCCCTATAACTAAAAACTGACCCTAAAACCTAAAAATACCCCTTCACCCACAAACTAAAAACTGACCCTGAAACCTGACAAAACCCCTTCACCAACAAACTAAAAACTGACCCAGAAACCTAAAAATACCCCTTTACCCACAAACTAAAAACTGACCCTGAAACCTTACAAAACCCTTCACCCACAAACTAAAAACTGACCCTGAAACCTAAAAATACCCCTTTACACACAAACAAAAAACGGACCCAGAAACCTAAAAATACCCCTTTACCCACAAACTAGAAACTGACCCAGAAACCTAAAAATACCCCTTTACACACAAACCAAAAACTGACCCTGAAACCTAAAAATACCCCTTTACCCACAAACTAAAAACTGACCCAGAAACCAAAAAATACCCCTTTACCCACAAACTAAAAACTGACTGAAACCTCACAAAATCCCTTTACCCACAAACTAAAAACTGACCTTGAAACCTTACAAAACACCTTTACCCACAAACTAAAAACTGACCCAGAAACCTTACAAAACTCTAAACAGAAGCTTACCGGCTCCAGGAGGGGTCGCGGAAACGCTGCTCAGACGCTGCTCGCACTGCCTTTGCCACACAGCGCTGCTGGGTCCCTGACGTTGTGGTCGCCCCCGCCGCCGTGCAGCGCCATCGCATGGCCGCGGAGCGGAGCGGACCACAACTCCCAGCGAGCCCTGCAACATCCTCCGCCCACTTCCTGCACAAGCGCCAGGAGGCGCTACTAAAGGCGGCAGCTCCCGGAGAGGAGCGGGGGTCTAAACAGAAGCTTACCGGCTCCAGGAGGGGTCGCGGAAACGCTGCTCAGACGCTGCTCGCACTGCCTTTGCCACACAACGCTGCTGGGTCCCTGACGTTGTGGTCGCCCCCGCCGCCGTGCAGCGCCATCGCACGGCCGCGGACCACAACTCCCAGCGAGCCCTGCAACATCCTCCGCCCACTTCCTGCACAAGCGCCAGGAGGCGCTACTAAAGGCGGCAGCTCCCGGAGAGGAGCGGGGTCTAAACAGAAGCTTACCGGCTCCAGGAGGGGTCGCGGAAACGCTGCTCAGACGCTGCTCGCACTGTCTTTGCCACACAGCGCTGCTGGGTCCCTGACGTTGTGGTCGCCCCCGCCGCCGTGCAGCGCCATCGCACGGCCGCGGAGCGGAGCGGACCACAACTCCCAGCGAGCCCTGCAACATCCTCCGCCCACTTCCTGCACAAGCGCCAGGAGGCGCTACTAAAGGCGGCAGCTCCCGGAGAGGAGCGGGGGTCTAAACAGAAGCTTACCGGCTCCAGGAGGGGTCGCGGAAACGCTGCTCAGACGCTGCTCGCACTGCCTTTGCCACACAGCGCTGCTGGGTCCCTGATGTTGTGGTCGCCCCCGCCGCCGTGCAGCGCCATCGCACGGCCGCGGAGCGGAGCGGAGCGGACCACAACTCCCAGCGAGCCCTGCAACATCCTCCGCCCACTTCCTGCACAAGCGCCAGGAGGCGCTACTAAAGGCGGCAGCTCCCGGAGAGGAGCGGGGGTCTAAACAGAAGCTTACCGGCTCCAGGAGGGGTCGCGGAAACGCTGCTCAGACGCTGCTCGACTGCCTTTGCCACACAGCGCTGCTGGGTTCCTGACGTTGTGGTTGCCCCCGCCGCCGTGCAGCGCCATCGCACGGCCGCGGAGCGGAGCGGACCACAACTCCCAGCGAGCCCTGCAACATCCTCCGCCCACTTCCTGCACAAGCGCCAGGAGGCGCTACTAAAGGCGGCAGCTACCTCCGCGTCGCGGACGCGCGCGGGTGGCGCCGGGCGGAGCCCGGGCAGAGGGCGGGCCGTCTAAGGCCGTCCAAGGACGACCAGGGACGGGACGGGCCACGTCCGTAACATCTTCCATTATGGGTAAGCGCAAATTGGTTACACCAGCGGCTGATGAAGCTAAAGCGAAGGTGCCAAAGTATACTACAAGTATACTTACATACTTAACTACAAAGGTGGGGGAATTATCATCGCAGATTGCTGAGTCCGAGCGTGAACTGGGCCTTGCTCCTAGCCCTGGGATTGTTGATACTTCTAACTCTTCTGCTATAAACTGTATACCATTGGAGCCTCGGGTCATCATTGAGGCTTGTAGACCTACTTTGCCACTACCCGCCACAGTTCTTCCATGCCCGGCTTTACCTGAAACTGTGATACCTAACTTCCCTATGAACACCGGGGATGTTGGAAGGTCTGCTTTAACTATGGCTGGCTCTGCCCAGCCAACCCTTCTGACGGAGGAAGGCATTATGGCCTTATTGGAAAAACTGTTCACAGATAGACTTGAGACTGCTTTAATCCAGATTGCCTCGGACATTACTGAAACTTTGAAGGACTGTGTTAAGAACCTTATGGCAAAATGTGATCGTATCAATGATGTTCTTAATACTCGGGCCCCTGCCTTCTCTATGCCTTTGGCTCCATGTTCTTCAGTTGTGCAGGTCTCTGCCCCTAAAGTTTGTGACCCACCCATAACTAGGCCAGTCAATATCCCTCTTTTACCTATTGTTAAACCTGTGCCACAAAAAGGGAAAGTAGATAATGGAATATATATCCCCACGACAGAGGCCGGCCACAGTGCAAGTTGCTCCACAAGGCCTAGAGGCCAGTGGGGGGCTGTGGAAAAAAGGGTACCTCCAATAAATTTACCTCCGGATGCAACACCCTTTGTCGCAATTTTGGTTAATGTGCCTAAACTTGAAGACGGGGTGGTAGAACAACATGAGACCCTGCTTAGGCACGTTAAAAAATGGTGTAATGCCAACTGCACGGGAGAAAGTAACATCGCAGACAATATTGTAACAAGTAGACGGGTAAACTGGGTGGGTAGAAGCAAGAAAGAGGTATCTGGAGACTGTGTCATTGTAAATTTCAAATCCAAGAATGTCGCTAGTCGACTTTTCTGGGATGACTCCCCTCTGGATCCTGTAAGTAAAGGGGTCCGGGCGATGCCTCTTGGCTTCTTTTATCCCCGACTTTATAGGCCAGTTGTTATTGAGAACAATAAGTTACAATTTACTGACAATACTTGGGCAGAGGATAATCTTATCTCACCTATGCCTACTAATGTCTGGATGACTAAGCCAATCAAAGGTAATGGTGTAGTAAATGTTGTAAGGAATACACCCTCCAATGATCTACCATTGTCAAACATGTTTTCGGCATTAGCTGATAGAATAGACATTGAATGACTAGAACCTGTACCCGAACAGGAAAACCTGACTCGCCAACTCCCAGGCAATACTGATATGACCCTACTTGATGCCAGAGTTGAAACTGTTATAAACGACCCATTACAGTTAGGTGGAGGGCACATACGGTTATTATCATGGAACATTGCGGGCCTACGGGCAAAACAAGACGACCCAATTTGGTTACAATCAGTGAAGAACCATGATATAGTTGCCTTACAAGAAACTTGGATGAAAGATAAAGGCTTCTGGGTAGAAGGATACATTTCTTTTTTTGTTGATGCCCAGAGCTCCACATCGGGTAGTGACAGAGGGGGTTTGCTATTCCTTGTTTCAGTTAAAATTGCAGGTAATGTTAGAGAAATCCCTAGTTCTTCTCATTACTTTCAGCTGGTGGAAATGTGTTTGGCTGATAAGAATAAGATTGTATTAATAAACTGTTATAATTCTATGCAGGGGGGCCCCCAAATTTTGTTTTAGATGGTTTATCGGACTTTTTAACTAAATATTTGTCAAAACAAACCACTTTTGTTCAGTGTATAATGATGGGTGATTTTAATGTTCATTTGTGTGAGTCCCATTGCCAGATTATTGATGATAACGGTCCTGATTATACTTCACCGCCACACTTTGAACATAGCCCTAAGGGTGTGGCAATGGAAAACTTGCTATCATTAAATGACCTATATGAACCAGGGTTCTCAGACACAATAAACCGAGTGGTCACGTACAACGCAAGGGGCAGTGAATCGATTATCGACTACTTTTTTATGTCTTCAGGGCTCCTTCGTTATGTATTGTTTTATAACGCAATTGTAAGTGGGTTTAGTGACCACAACCCTGTGTTATTGGTTTTGGATGCTCTTTCTGGTTTGCCTAAAGGAGTATTAAGGGCTACCTCTATAAGGGACGTGAGGAGTAAAGATCAGGGTAGACGCCTTAAATGGTGTAAAGTCTGTCCAGAGGATTTTCATGGTCTTATTGTACAAGATATGGGAGTCGCAATTGGGAAATGTAGGAATAGAGAGATGAGGGGAGGGGAAGTCGTGAGTTCCTTTGAAGCTATTTGTGCTAGAGTAGAAAAAGAGCTTAGAGTTAAACCAGGTAGGGGTTCTGCTCCAGTGTGTAGATGGTTTGACCACTCTTGGTCACAGGCACACTCAGCTTTGCTGAAGGGTCTTAAACAATCCCCTAGAGATAGGACTTTGGTGGCACATTTAAGAAGACAATATGCTTTGACAGTCAAACTTCGGAAAAAAGCCATCAAAGATGAAGCATGGGACTCTTTGATGGACCCCATAACCCTTAAACATAGCTCCAAATTTTGGGCTATAATTAATAATCCTTTGTTCTCCCACACTAACAATATGGATCTTGAAATTAACATCTCTGAAGCTGACTGGATTAACCATTTTTCTAATATATATGGTTCTAATGAAATTGCCGAGGCGTTTAAAATACCTTACTCCCCATCGTCTCCCACTAAAGCTCAGCTGCAAATAAAGCCCCGGGCCTGGATGGGGTACCCCTGGACCTATACAAACTTAACTCTGAGATGTGGGCTGAGATTTTAGCTAATGTTTTTAACTGTGTGTATGAGGGGGGTTTGCCAAAAACATGGTCATGTGCTATTATAGTACCTATTTTTAAAAAGGGTCTAAGAAGCGACCCTAAGTGTTTTCGACCAATTTCGTTATTGGATTCCTCAATGAAGATTTTGGGCAAAGTCCTGCTTGCTAGAATTAACACCTGGTCCATAGACAATAATATTCTAGTAGATGCCCATTATGGGTTCCGTGCTGGGAGAGGGACTGAGGACCAATGCTTAAATCTTCATCTGTTAATTTCGAAATACACAACTGTTAAATTAAAAAAGGGTCAATTTTTGTTGCTTTTATGGACCTGTCCACAGCTTTTGATTTGGTGAATAGAGCTCGGCTGTGGACCATGTTGTTAAAGCTGGGTCTTGATCCTCCCCTTGTATATTTTTTGGCAGAATTACATAAAGATTTAAAAGCTTCAATTAGAATGGACCAAGAAGGTAATCGTACCGCTTGGTTCAAATCCAGCAGGGGCGTGCGGCAGGGCTGCATTCTTGCTCCCATGCTGTTCACTTTGTATATAAATTCACTTGAGGAAACTCTTTTAACTGCTACCTTGGATACTCCGCATGCAGGGGAAACTCGTATTCCGGTTCTCCTGTACGCGGACGACGCAGCTTTAATAGCTCGGACCCCCATAGGTTTGCAAAAACTTTTAAATGCTTTTAATGATTTTATGTTATCATTAGACTTAGTGATAAACAACTCCAAATCACACGTCATGGCTTTTGGGGCTGGTAAAAACAACTCCAAACAGTTCTACTGCAATGGTGACGTGATCACTAATGTTAAAATTTTCACGTACCTGGGTGTAATCTTTGACACCAAGGGGAGTTGGGCTCCGCAAATTGTAGCTAAAACTAAAGCGGTCAGAAGCTCGGCCACTGCTATCCTAAGTTTTGCCAGGAGACTGGGCGGGAAGCCAACAGGTGCCTTACTTAACTTGTACAGGGCAAAATCAGTGGCAATAGCCAGGTACGGCTCGGGCTTGTGGGGCTATGTAAATAGTGAACTAGTTCAAAGGGAAGAAAATAAGTTCCTGCGTTCCACCTTAGGGCTTCCCCAATCTACAGCCACGTTCTCAGTTCACCAGGAAGTTGGGCTTGGGTATATATCTGACACCCTTCTTATGGCCCCTATCTTGTTATGGATAAGGCTTTGGACCAATAAAAACTTGGGTCTAAATCATAAAATACTGGTGGACTGTTTAAAACTAGATAATTATAAAAACATTATTTGGCTTTCATATATACAAAAGTGCTCTCTGGACCTGGGACGTCCTGATATTTTTCAGGCCCCTCAGGGTCTAAAGAAATCTGATTTAGATTGGGTGAAGGCCAATTTTATAACATTGAAAAATGTGGAGAGGGAGGAACGCCAACTACTCAAGCCCACGGTCAGAGCCCACTACCTGACCATTACCCGTCTTACTATACAACCGTACCTTACTATCGTCACTATCCCCTTTCATAGGTGGCTTCTGGTTAAACTCCGGTTTAACCAGATTTACACAGTTTTGTGTGATAGTCAAGGTTGGTTTAAGGAGGAGGATGCCCCTGTCTGTAATTGTGATAGTTTTTCTACACAAAATAATATGCACTTTATGTTGTTTTGTAATTTTTTCACTGAGCCCAGACAGAAATACCTGGTACCATTATTGAAGGATAAAGCTTTTTACCAGGCAAAACCTGCTCTCCTGTATCTCCAATTATTGGATTCTGCGTTGGCCATGTTTAGCGTGGCCAATTACCTTGTTGCTGCGGTTAGGATCAGGAGGAAAAGACTTAAAAATGCAAATATTAGTGTTTTGTGAAGAAGACTGAAATGGATTTTGTTTACATTTAAATGTCTATTTTATCGAGTACTTACTCTTTTTATGATGTATTTTTATAATGTATATTAATTAATTATTATCAACGTTTCCTCATATCATGTTTCTCTATGTATATGTAAATACTACTGATTGATGATTCTTGTATTTGCTTATGAATTTGTATTGCCCTTCTTGTGATGTGATTGTAGAATGCTTTCATGATTTTTAACTAAATCGAATAAAGTGGTTTTGACTTGACTACAAAACTCCTTCACCCACAAACTAAAAACTAACACTGAAACATTACAAAACTCCTTCACCCACAAACTAAAAACTGACCCTGAAACCTAAAATACCCCTTTACCCACAAACTAAAAACTGACCCTGAAACCTTACAAAACTCCTTCACCCACAAACTAAAAACTAACACTGAAACATTACAAAACTCCTTCACCCACAAACTAAAAACTGACCCTGAAACCTAAAAATACCCCTTTACCCACAAACTAAAAACTGACCCTGAAACCTTACAAAACTCCTTTACCCACAAACTAAAAACTGACCCTGAAACCTTACAAAACACCTTCACCCACAAACTAAAAACTGACCCAGAAACCTAAAAATACCGCTTTACCCACAAACTAAAAACTGAACCTTAAACCTTACAAAACCCCTTCACCCACAAACCAAAAACTGACCCTGAACACTTAAAATACCCCTTCGCACATACACAAAAAACAGACCCTAAACGCACAAAATGTACCTTTGATAAAACTACCCACCCTGATCCACTATAAAGTCTACATCCCACTCCTAAAAATATGATACATTTATTTATTTCATATCTACTACATTATATATTTTTGATTCTTTTTACTACATACACAAAATACCTCAATTTAGAACAACAACATAATAGTGTTCATAATTTCGTATTTAAATAATATTTATATAAAATTTCGATTCGAAACTAAAATTAAATACAAGGCGAAATGTTTACTTCTATGATTAGAATATACTTTGTTTATGCACTACCCACCCTTATCCCCTTGAAAGTATACATCCCACTCATAAATTAATTAGACAAATATTTTTAGAAAATATATAAAAATATTATAATTACAAATCTATTTTAGTACATACACAACAGCAAACTTAAAAAAATAAGTACTATATTCGAATAAAATCGATATCATTTCGCATAATTCGAAATTTTAATTTAAATTTGAGAAATTTCGCAAATTTATATGAATTTGCGAAATTTTAATTTATATAATTACCCTATATATTTTTAAAACACTACCCACCCTTATCCCCTATAAACTCTACATCCCGCTCCTAAATTTATTGTACAAATATTATAAAAATATAATGTAATATTTTAATATTTATAATTCTTTTTTGTACATACACAAAAATTAATCCTAATGTTTAATGTACTCCCTAAATTTCGATCAAATTTCGACTACTACAAAAAAAAATTTTTAAATATCGAAATTTAGAAATCTAAAGGAAATGCGAAATTTAAAATTTTACAATTTCACTATACTTTTTTAAAACACTACCCACCCTTATCCCCTATAAACTCTACATCCCGCTCCTAACATTAATATACAATTATTTAGTAAAAAATGAAATATTTAGATATATTTACACAATTTAATAATATATATCCAAAAGCAAAGAACAAATAATTTAACAATACTCAATACATTTATATAAAATTTCGCTTTTTTAAATAATTTGAATAAAATTTCGCAAAATTAAATTTTTACTTCAAATGCGAAATTTATTATTCCATATTTACACTATACTTTTTTAATACACTACCCACCCTTATCCCCTATAAACTCTACATCCCGCTCCTAGACTTCTAACTAAAAATAATAAAATTAAATGTAAAAATTACCTTATATATAAACAACATTTAACTAGATCATTACTTAACATACTTTAAAACATCACTTTTACATATCGATATTTTTGACAATCGATATTTTCTGCATCGATATTACTGATTTCGAAATTCATGTCTTCGATATTTTTGACACACACATAAATCGATATTTTCTACGACGATATTTTTGTTTTCGAAATTTCTTACCATCGATATTTTGGACTCGATAATATGGTACATCGACATTAACAACTCGATATTTTGACTGTCTACCACCTTCTACAGCTGATATGAGGAAATAATATGAAAGATGTTAAGTGATACCATTATATAATCAATTCTAGTCATTGCATTATGCGAGATATACGTATATGCTGGTGGAATATCTGCTTTAAATCTCTCATTAAGAATACGTAGCCCCATTGCTTCTATGTCCTTGACAAATTTTATACTGATTTTATTTCGTAAGGAGTTTGTCTCCATTCCTAAATCCTGGTGGGGGATTGACCATTGATGATCTTGTGATTGTGAGATGTCGTCTCTTATAAAGGGTGCTAGTAAATTCAGGTTAAAGTCCCCTGTCATTATGTAGTCTGCTAATGGATCATCCAACATGTGTTCCAACAAAAAGTTATTAAGTGTTGCACATGATGATTCTCTACTACTTCGTGTTGGATGTATATATACATTAATCAAAATTAAGGTCTTTGGTTTCTGATTACTTGTTTTATATTTCAACTTGACTATTAAAATGTCAGGGCTAATTGAGTCCAATTGCTCATGTTTAGCCTGCACGTTACTAGAAAAAAATGTTGCTAGCCCCCCACTCGGACGGCCATATTTATGGGTTTTATTTGCTTATTCAAAGTAACCTATATAGCCCTGTAACATAAATGGACTGGTTTCCCATGTTTCCTGCAGTAGGATAATCTGGAAGGGTTGTGGAATAGAATCTATGTGTGCATTATAAATCTTAGTTCCCACTCCGTTTATGTTCCATGAACACATCATCATTTTTTCGAGATCCTTTTCGTTCTTTGCCGGGAGCGTGATTATATTCCATCATAGATCCTTATTGCTATGTAATGCCAGGGTAATCCATTTTTCATTTATTCCTGAATTATTTTCTATTTTCCTTTGCGGCATTGTTGCTTCTATTTTATGAGTAGATCCACCCCGGGCATTTTTTAGTACAGTACCGATTTGCAGGTTACACTTTAGCTTCTGTGCCTGATCTATCTCATTAATGAGTGTTGTCGAATAGACGTTTGAAGCTGGCTTACTAATTACTATGCCCCAGGTGTTAAATATTTTGCGTTCGTTTATAATTTGTTCTGCTATTAACATTGAATTTAGTGTAATTAATGTTGGTGCCTGGAGACTATCCTTATTAGTCATATATTCGATGGAATCGATATCCTCACTTGCAATGTTAGCTAAAGACGGGATTGATTTAAATAGTCGAAGTATATTCCCTCTATTTAATATATCTTGTCTCCCTCTTGATTCAAATTCTGGTTTGAAAATAAGTTGTGCCTTCTCATTTTATATATGGTTGTCATGTCTATCTGTTTCCATAGCTTGCTTTGCTTTGTAAGTAATTTGTTTTACCCCATCCCGATTTTTAATAACAAGTTGATCCCAGTCTGGTAATTTTGTTTTTGTCTCTACTACTGTTAATGTATTTCTTCTATCCTCATTTGCATTGGATTTCAAATATGTTTTTATTTTTTCGTCAACATATTGAATTTGTTGTTGACTTGTTTTTTATCGTTACCTTTAATGGAGTGCTATCATTCCATCTCTGAGAACTATGGATGCTTGGGCAACTATTATGTTCTTCTTCCTCTTTTTCTAATAACTTATCTTCAAGTTGAAGTGGGCTTGCTATAATCCTTTGTTCTGCTGATTCTTCTAATTTTCTCCTTTTTGTGAACACCGGGGTTGCACTGTGATCCGCTCTTTACCCAATGATTTAATTTTTCCCAGCTTTTTACCTTCCTCCATATTTTTCTGTGACTTCCCCTTGTGGCTTGTTTTAGCTGTCTTAATAGCTATATTCTTTTGGGCAGTCAATTTTATTTCATTGATAGTTCTTTTTCAAATACTGCAAAATAATTATTGTTCCCATTCTTAATTATTGGTGAGGTCTTTTTTTCTTCTCTTGATGATTCATTTCATTATTCGGATCCTTGCATGTCTATCGGTGTGATCGACTCTTCATCCGATTGTATTATTACGCAATTTTGTGGTTTAGCCTTTTTTCTAGCTTTACGTAATTCTTTTCGTTGACGTTTTGTCATGGTGAAGCCTTGGGTGACATGGTCTTTAATTTCCTGATCTACTCTTGTTTCTATACTGAGTATCTCGTCCCTTGTCTGGTCCATTGTTTGTACGTCTATTGCTGTTATTATTTCATCACGTGAATTTGATTTTGTCTGCAGCTTTCTTGTTGGTGTTTGTTCTAGCACATCAATACTTTCAACACAACTGTTATATTCTTTATCATTCTTCATAATGAATTTGAGTTTTTCTTTCATTTTTATATTATCATTTTCATTTTCCTTTTGAAGGGACTTTTTGGTATCTTCTATTATGGTATACAAAACCTCCAGTATTGTTGCTAGTTTGTCTATAATAGGTATACATCACAGTTTGTGACAATTTTTTCACTGTCGGTTTGAGCTCTAATTATCAGGCCAGCAAGCTGGGCACATTTTTTGTCAATCCCCGCGACTGCATTTGCCATCATTTTGAGAAGATCAATTTGAATGTCTATTTTATTTGATTGGTACTTAAGTGCTTCTAACGTCAGTGTAGAGGTTTGGTAAAAAATATCCAAGCTCATCCCCGTATCTCGTTCTTTTATTCCTATTTGCTTATCTTGTGTTGACTTTCCATTTTGATCTTTACTGGTAGAGGAAGTTGAATATTCCTTCGTGGCCATGTCATTTATTTTTGAGTCAGTATCTTCATTTATTTTCTTTCCTAAATCATTCGCCCCATTTGGTTTATATTGCTTTGTTCTATGAGGATATTTACAACAAGGGGTGGTGAGGGACAGAGTCTCTGAATTAAGCAGAAAACTCTCACCCAGTCAAGAGATCAGGGCTAGATCCAACACCGTCTTTTAGCTCACTGCACCATCCCAGTTTCAGAACCTGGCTGTATGCAAATTAGTCTGTTCCTGTCCCAGTGCATGATGGGAACAGGGCAAACCAAACTACAAAAGCCAATTCTTACACTGGGAAGGAAACAAGCTCCCGGGGACCGGTTTCTGGCAATACAGCCGTCTTCGGCCCGGTTTGCTTGAATCCTGATGGTGCAATGAGCAAGGGACTCATGTCTGAGTATACCCTTCCACGCTTAGGGTGGACAAAAATATTTATAACAAGGGGTGGTGAGGGACAGAGTCTCTGAATTAAGCAGAAAACTCTCACCCAGTCAAGAGATCAGGGCTAGATCCAACACCGTTTTTTAGCTCACTGCACCATACCAGTTTCAGAACCTGGCTGTATGCAAATTAGTCTGTTCCTGTCCCAGTGCATGATGGGAACAGGGCAAACCAAACTACAAAAGCCAATTCTTACACTGGGAAGGAAACAAGCTCCCGGGGACCGGTTTCTGGCATTACAGCCGTCTTCGGCCCGGTTTGCTTGAATCCTGATGGTGCAATGAGCAAGGGACTCATGTCTGAGTATACCCTTCCACGCTTAGGGTGGACAAAAATATGTACAACAAGGGGTGGTGAGGGACAGAGTCTCTGAATTAAGCAGAAAACTCTCACCCAGTCAAGAGATCAGGGCTAGATCCAACACAGTTTTTTAGCTCACTGCACCATCCCAGTTTCAGAACCTGGCTGTATGCAAATTAGTCTGTTCCTGTCCCAGTGCAGATGTGAGTCCCTTCCTGTCCCAGTGCAGATGTGAGTCCCTTGCTCATTGCACCTTCAGGATTCAAGCAAGCCGGGCCGAAGACGGCTGAAATGCCAGAAACCGGTCCCCGGTAGCATGTTTCCTTCCCAGTATAAGAATTGGCTTGGTAGTTTGGTCTGCCCTGTTCCCATGATGCACTGGGCCAGGGTCAGACTAATTTGCATATAGCCAAGTTCTGAGCTGGGATGGTGCAGTGAGCTAAAAAACGGTGATGGATCAAGCCCTGATCTTTGGACTGGGTAAGCGTGGTCTGCTTAATTCAGACACTCTGTTCATCACCACCCCCTTTTCTGAATCATTTTTGTCCACCATAAGCGTGGAAGGGTATACTCAGATGTGAGTCCCTTGCTCATTGCACCATCAGGATTCAAGCAAGCCGGGCCGAAGACGGCTGAAATGCCAGAAACCGGTCCCCGGTAGCTTGTTTCCTTCCCAGTATAAGAATTGGCTTGGTAGTTTGGTCTGCCCTGTTCCCATGATGCACTGGGCCAGGGTCAGACTAATTTGCATATAGCCAAGTTCTGAGCTGGGATGGTGTAGTGAGCTAAAAAACGGTGATGGATCAAGCCCTGATCTTTGAACTGGGTAAGAGTGGTCTGCTTAATTCAGACACTCTGTTCATCACCACCCCCTTTTCTGAATCATTTTTGTCCACCATAAGCGTGGAAGGGTATACTCAGATGTGAGTCCCTTGCTCATTGCACCATCAGGATTCAAGCAAGCCGGGCCGAAGACGGCTGAAAAGCCAGAAACCGGTCCCCGGTAGCTTGTTTCCTTCCCAGTATAAGAATTGGCTTGGTAGTTTGGTCTGCCCTGTTCCCATGATGCACTGGGCCAGGGTCAGACTAATTTGCATATAGCCAAGTTCTGAGCTGGGATGGTGCAGTGAGCTAAAAAACGGTGATGGATCAAGCCCTGATCTTTGGACTAGGTAAGAGTGGTCTGCTTAATTCAGACAATCTGTTCATCACCACCCCCTTTTCTGAATCATTTTTGTCCACCATAAGCGTGGAAGGGTATACTCAGATGTGAGTCCCTTGCTCATTGCACCATCAGGATTCAAGCAAGCCGGGCCGAAGACGGCTGAAATGCCAGAAACCGGTCCCCGGTAGCTTGTTTCCTTCCCAGTATAAGAATTGGCTTGGTAGTTTGGTCTGCCCTGTTCCCATGATGCACTGGGCCAGGGTCAGACTAATTTGCATATAGCCAAGTTCTGAGCTGGGATGGTGCAGTGAGCTAAAAAGCGGTGATGGATCAAGCCCTGATCTTTGGACTGGGTAAGAGTGGTCTGCTTAATTCAGACACTCTGTTCATCACCACCCCCTTTTCTGAATCATTTTTGTCCACCATAAGCGTGGAAGGGTGTATTCAGATGTGAGTCCCTTGCTCATTGCACCATCAGGATTCAAGCAAGCCGGGCCGAAGACGGCTGAAATGCCAGAAACCGGTCCCCGGTAGCTTGTTTCCTTCCCAGTATAAGAATTGGCTTGGTAGTTTGGTCTGCCCTGTTCCCATGATGCACTGGGCCAGGGTCAGACTAATTTGCATATAGCCAAGTTCTGAGCTGGGATGGTGCAGTGAGCTAAAAAAATGTGATGGATCAAGCCCTGATCTTTGGACTGGGTAAGCGTGGTCTGCTTAATTCAGACACTCTGTTCATCACCACCCCCTTTTCTGAATCATTTTTGTCCACCATAAGCGTGGAAGGGTATACTCAGATGTGAGTCCCTTGCTCATTGCACCATCAGGATTCAAGCAAGCCGGGCCGAAGACGGCTGAAATGCCAGAAACCGGTCCCCGGTAGCTTGTTTCCTTCCCAGTATAAGAATTGGCTTGGTAGTTTGGTCTGCCCTGTTCCCATGATGCACTGGGCCAGGGTCAGACTAATTTGCATATAGCCAAGTTCTGAGCTGGGATGGTGTAGTGAGCTAAAAAACGGTGATGGATCAAGCCCTGATCTTTGAACTGGGTAAGAGTGGTCTGCTTAATTCAGACACTCTGTTCATCACCACCCCCTTTTCTGAATCATTTTTGTCCACCATAAGCGTGGAAGGGTATACTCAGATGTGAGTCCCTTGCTCATTGCACCATCAGGATTCAAGCAAGCCGGGCCGAAGACGGCTGAAAAGCCAGAAACCGGTCCCCGGTAGCTTGTTTCCTTCCCAGTATAAGAATTGGCTTGGTAGTTTGGTCTGCCCTGTTCCCATGATGCACTGGGCCAGGGTCAGACTAATTTGCATATAGCCAAGTTCTGAGCTGGGATGGTGCAGTGAGCTAAAAAACGGTGATGGATCAAGCCCTGATCTTTGGACTAGGTAAGAGTGGTCTGCTTAATTCAGACAATCTGTTCATCACCACCCCCTTTTCTGAATCATTTTTGTCCACCATAAGCGTGGAAGGGTATACTCAGATGTGAGTCCCTTGCTCATTGCACCATCAGGATTCAAGCAAGCCGGGCCGAAGACGGCTGAAATGCCAGAAACCGGTCCCCGGTAGCTTGTTTCCTTCCCAGTATAAGAATTGGCTTGGTAGTTTGGTCTGCCCTGTTCCCATGATGCACTGGGCCAGGGTCAGACTAATTTGCATATAGCCAAGTTCTGAGCTGGGATGGTGCAGTGAGCTAAAAAGCGGTGATGGATCAAGCCCTGATCTTTGGACTGGGTAAGAGTGGTCTGCTTAATTCAGACACTCTGTTCATCACCACCCCCTTTTCTGAATCATTTTTGTCCACCATAAGCGTGGAAGGGTGTATTCAGATGTGAGTCCCTTGCTCATTGCACCATCAGGATTCAAGCAAGCCGGGCCGAAGACGGCTGAAATGCCAGAAACCGGTCCCCGGTAGCTTGTTTCCTTCCCAGTATAAGAATTGGCTTGGTAGTTTGGTCTGCCCTGTTCCCATGATGCACTGGGCCAGGGTCAGACTAATTTGCATATAGCCAAGTTCTGAGCTGGGATGGTGCAGTGAGCTAAAAAAATGTGATGGATCAAGCCCTGATCTTTGGACTGGGTAAGAGTGGTCTGCTTAATTCAGACACTCTGTTCATCACCACCCCCTTTTCTGAATCATTTTTGTCCACCATAAGCGTGGAAGGGTATACTCAGATGTGAGTCCCTTGCTCATTGCACCATCAGGATTCAAGCAAGCCGGGCCGAAGACGGCTGAAATGCCAGAAACCGGTCCCCGGTAGCTTGTTTCCTTCCCAGTATAAGAATTGGCTTGGTAGTTTGGTCTGCCCTGTTCCCATGATGCACTGGGCCAGGGTCAGACTAATTTGCATATAGCCAAGTTCTGAGCTGGGATGGTGCAGTGAGCTAAAAAACGGTGATGGATCAAGCCCTGATCTTTGGACTAGGTAAGAGTGGTCTGCTTAATTCAGACAATCTGTTCATCACCACCCCCTTTTCTGAATCATTTTTGTCCACCATAAGCGTGGAAGGGTATACTCAGATGTGAGTCCCTTGCTCATTGCACCATCAGGATTCAAGCAAGCCGGGCCGAAGACGGCTGAAATGCCAGAAACCGGTCCCCGGTAGCTTGTTTCCTTCCCAGTATAAGAATTGGCTTGGTAGTTTGGTCTGCCCTGTTCCCATGATGCACTGGGCCAGGGTCAGACTAATTTGCATATAGCCAAGTTCTGAGCTGGGATGGTGCAGTGAGCTAAAAAGCGGTGATGGATCAAGCCCTGATCTTTGGACTGGGTAAGAGTGGTCTGCTTAATTCAGACACTCTGTTCATCACCACCCCCTTTTCTGAATCATTTTTGTCCACCATAAGCGTGGAAGGGTGTATTCAGATGTGAGTCCCTTGCTCATTGCACCATCAGGATTCAAGCAAGCCGGGCCGAAGACGGCTGAAATGCCAGAAACCGGTCCCCGGTAGCTTGTTTCCTTCCCAGTATAAGAATTGGCTTGGTAGTTTGGTCTGCCCTGTTCCCATGATGCACTGGGCCAGGGTCAGACTAATTTGCATATAGCCAAGTTCTGAGCTGGGATGGTGCAGTGAGCTAAAAAAATGTGATGGATCAAGCCCTGATCTTTGGACTGGGTAAGAGTGGTCTGCTTAATTCAGACACTCTGTTCATCACCACCCCCTTTTCTGAATCATTTTTGTCCACCATAAGCGTGGAAGGGTATACTCAGATGTGAGTCCCTTGCTCATTGCACCATCAGGATTCAAGCAAGCCGGGCCGAAGACGGCTGAAATGCCAGAAACCGGTCCCCGGTAGCTTGTTTCCTTCCCAGTATAAGAATTGGCTTGGTAGTTTGGTCTGCCCTGTTCCCATGATGCACTGGGCCATAAGCGTGGAAGGGTATACTCAGATTTTCTGAATCATTTGTTCTATGAGGGTCATCGTCTTCTTGAATGACGGTCCCTGAATTGCAATTTTGATTGATCAATTGACTGGGCATTCTTTCCTCAGGATTTGTCGATCATATTTTCTTGATTTCTACATTTACTTCTATAGGAACCATTGACCTAGGTAGCAGTTTTTCTTCATTCAAATCGCTCTCGATTACATGATTAACATCGGTATATTTGAAATCAGAATCACTTGTATAGCAATTTATGTCATTACAGTACACCTGCTACACCTATTTATTTTAGATTATCATGATGATTTGCATTGGAAGGTGAAGTTACACTTAATATATCCTGATCTGTAATTTGGAATTCATTATCCTTTGGTTCATTAATCTTAATTTGTGAGTTGCACTCTTTTTCTTGTTGAATGCTTTGTATGACTTGCATGCTCGATTTCTCACTACTAATAGGTTTAATTGGGGTTTGTAGTTTATTTTTTTCCGCATCTATTTGCATTGTCATCAAAACTCCAGTTGGATCCTTCATGAATTGAAATTTATCTGGCACTTTTCCCGATTTCTCAAACATCCTTGCTATTGGAGATGTTGGTGACTGATTCACTCCTACTGTGGAGAAGTGTGGCTCAGGGGTTAGAGGCGGCAGACCCGGAAGCTGAGATCGGCCCTGGACCACGGTTCAATTCCCCGCCTCGGCGGGTCTTGGGCTCAAAAATTCCACGGACTCGATAATTCTCGCTCCGGTGCCTTCTCGACTCACGGGTTCACACTCTGCGACTCTGGGCAATAGCTTGCTTAATCTCCACAACGGCCCCTCGCGGCGGGATGCTTGGCTTTCACCTTGTGGATACCCTGCCGGGGTTATCTCACAGGGGAATACCAGGACGGGTTCCCTAAGCAAGCGCCGGGAAACCCTTTGTGGGTAGCTGTGCGCTATATAAGCTCAAATACATTTACATACATTACATACAGTGTTAGCTTTCATCTTTTTTAACACCTTCGGCATTTGTATTTTCTTTGTATGTCTCGCAATTGGTCCCGACGTCCTCTCTTTCCCTGAGCGCATATTTACCCCTCTATTCTGTACTGTTGAACCCTTTTCGTGATTTCGTGCCGTGATCACTACCTGTGTTTTTTTTTAGTTTTCAGTTTTTTAATTTTGCAAGTTTACACACTTGTAACATCAGGTCCTGCCCTCTCCATTCACCAATATGCAAACGGGCCCTCTGGTGCTTTGTAAGTTGGGGGATTAACTCCCCTTGAATCCTAAGGGTCTCTGGGGTCTAACTAGCCCACCAGGTACCTCCAGTAAGCACCAAAGAGCTGTATTGCAGAAAGGTGTTAAAAGGGGCATGACCTTGGACAAACCCTCTGCAAAGCAGCTCTGTGGCGTTTACTGGAGGTACCTGGTGAGCTAGTTGGCCACAGGGTCCCTCAGGATTCAAGGGGACTTAATCCCCCAAATTACAACGTGCTAGGGATTGCGTTTGCACAGTGGTGCAGGGAGGGGGCAGAGCCTTATATAAGAAGTTAGCAATCCTGCTGTGTGGGACTTACTTGTGGTAATAAAAGGGGTAGTTGGCCCCCAAGGTTGATGTTGGGGGCTAACTACTCCTTCTGTTACCTCCAGTAAATCCCACACAGTGGGATTGCTAAGAGGTGTTTAAAGGCCATGCTCACCTTTTTCCACCACTCTGCAAACGCGACTGCTATGTTACAGTTAGAAATTAGGATTTAAAAAACCTTTGAAATTCACTGAATAACAACATAGGTTTCAGGGACGTTATAGTTAGAAATTAGCATTTAAAAAACATTGACATTCACTGAAAAAAACGTAGGTTTCAGGTACATTATGGTAGAAATTAGCATTTAAAAACCTTAGAAATTCACTGAAATAACCATGAGTTTCAGGCATGTTATAGTTAGTTGGACATTTCAGTCGTACAAAACCATAGAAAATCCGGCGTTATAGTTAGTTCAGCTAACTATGACTTGCGCCCCCGCAATGCACTGCTGATGACTTGACATATTACATCATTCATGACATGGTCAGTGACATCACTGATGACATCTCAAATGACATCACTGATGATATCATCCTCATGATAATCTGATGTACCTCTTCACACCCTAATATAAACTTTGACACACCCACTCTAAAATACAGACTACCATTCTCGAAACCATAGACACACCAATATCAATTACTAAATACCCACTCACTGATTCCTAGGTCAATACACACATCCACTCACTCACCTATGTATTCACTTATAAATGCAGTCACTCATCAATACAGCTACTATCATATGTATTCATACACCCATACAGACACTCACACAGTGCTACTCACCCATAGAGTTAATCACACAGCTAGTCAGTAATGTAAATATTTAATAACACTCCCATTTACTCACCTACTCAATTATATACACACCTCCTCACTTATTTATACAGATGCTAACACATACTTACTCACACATACAATCGCTGAGACAAGCACACACTCATCCATACAGATACTCATACAATCACTCACTCTCGCATATAAACATTTATATACTCCAACACTCAAATATACTGCCTTTCACATATGTAGTTACTCACACATGTACAACTAGGACATCCATCAACTCACTAACACAGCTATACACACTCACCCACCTATACAGCCCTGCACTGATACACTCTTGAACCCATACACCCAGTGAATCAGCCACTCACTCATCTATGCACAGAGTCACACCCCCCACCCACCCACACAGATGCTCAGGCACCCGTATAGATTCTCAGACAACCAAACAGTAACCCATATAGACACTCATGTAGCTACTCACCAACCCATGTGGCTGCTTACACACCAACAAAGAAACTGATACAGACCTTTACACAGTTTTCTCACTAACCCATGCATTCAGTAAGATACACTTAATCAGTCACTCATACAATCAGTCACACATCTGGTAAATCATACATTCACATACTCATACACCTACTCATTCTTCAGTACACCTTGGCACATATAATAAACATATTTACACTTTATAGAAACACACGGTCACTGAATGATGACATCAGTGATGTCATTTGAGATGTCATCAGTGATGTCATCAGTGATGTCACTGACCATGTCATGAATGATGTAATATGTGATGTCATCAGCAGTGCATTGTGGGGGCGTGAGTTATAGTTAGCTGAACTAACTATAACACCGGAATTTTTATGGTTTTCTACGCGTGAAATGTCTAACTATAACGTGCCTGAAACCTATGGTTTTTTCAGTGAATATATATATATATTCACTGAAAAAAACATAGGTTTCACACCAGTTATAGTTAGGAATTAGCATTTAAAAAACCTATTAAATTCACTGAAAAAAACATAGGTTTCACACCAGTTATAGTTAGCTGGAAATGTTATTGACATAAAACCATTGAAATTCACACGTTATAGTTAGTTGGACTCACTATAACTTGCGAGCCTACAATGCACTGCTGATGACGTCACATATTACATCACTCATGACATGGTCAGTGACATCACTCATGACATCACTGATGACACCATCCAGTAAATGTGTGTCTTTCTGAAAAATATTTTTTTTTTATATGTATTTGTAAAGTACGATGGAAGAATAAATGGTTAAATAAGTGTGTAAATCGATGTTTGTTTTTAAAAGAATTGATTGGTTAACTGCCTTATTAAGTGTATCTTAGTGAATACATATATTAGCAAGTAACTTTTATATATTGAAATGTATGTATCAGTGTTTCACTTTGTGTATAAGTGGCTGTATGGGTTGGTGACTGACTCACTGTTTGTATGTGTTTTGAAGACAGCATATGTACAGGACTGTATGGATGTATGAGTGTGTATATGTGTATGTTAGTGAGTAAACGACTGTCTCACTATTGTCTTTTTCAGTAACGACATATGTTTTAATCTAGTATATGTGAGTATTGATTTATAAAAGTGAGTATATGTGAGAGTGAGAGATTATAAGAGTTCCTGTTTAAATTAGTATGTGTTTATATAAGTGATTGTTTAAGAGAGTAAGTATGTGTAAGTATTCTTAGAAGTAAAGTGGTAGTGTGTGTATTGCTGTATATGCAAATAAATGAATGTTCATTAGTTTTTTTGCATGTGTGAATATGTGTGTGAGTAACTTTTGGATGACTGTCGAAGTGTAACAGGATGTATAGGTGTATCACTACATATAATAAGTGAGTGTATGTATGAGTGACTATATAGAGCTGTTTGTGAATGAGTGGATGTGTATATAGATGGTGGAATTACTGAATTGTTTGTTGTAACTGGTAAGGGTATCTCTACTTTTTTGAAAATGTTAAATACTATTCTTGAATATGTGTTTCAAGGCTAACATTACACTGAAAGGAGGTCTCTCACTCTGTCACAAGGATGGTGTCATCAGTGATGTCATGAGTGATGTCACTGACCATGTCATGAGTGATGTAATATGTGACGTCATCAGCAGTGCATTGCAGGCGCGCAAGTTATAGTGAGTCCAACTAACTATAACGTGTGAATTTCAATGGTTTTATGTCAATAAAATTTCCAGCTAACTATAACTGGTGTGAGACCTATGGTTTTTTTCAGTGAATTTAATAGGTTTTTTAAATGCTAATTCCTAACTATACCTGGTGTGAAACCTATGGTTTTTACAGTGAATTTCATAGGTTTTTTAAATGCTAATTCCTTTCTATATCGAGTTTCTAACCAATGTTTTTTTTACAATTTGCTGTTTTGTGTAAGTATTAATTTTTGAGTTTTTTTTAATATCATTTTTTCCTGGGGCGCTCTGGGTGCGCGCTCCGGTAATCTCTCCGGTAAGCTCTCCGGTAAGTTCTCTGGTAAGCTCTCCGGTAAGCTCTCCGGAAAGCGCACCCAGAGCGCTACTTTCGTTCGTGAAAAAAAATATGAATGAAAAGTTAATATAGAAGCAAAACATTTCGTACCATACAAATAAAGGCAGGTTTTTTTTTATAAGGAAAATGATTATGCATTTCCGTAAAACTATGATGACGTCACTTCGGCGCACAACGTAAGCGCCCCCGGAAGTGCCTACGTTCGCGCCGCGTGTGCGCCCCGGAAGCGCCTACGTTCGCGCCGCGTGTACGCCCCCGGAAGCGCCTACGTTCGCGCCGCGTATGCGCCCCAAAAGCGCCTACGTTCGCGCCGCGTGTGCGCCCCCGGAAGCGCCTACGCTCGCGCCGCGTGTGCACACCCGGAAGCGTTCCGGAGCGCGCAGAGTAAGCGCGTCAAGTCATGTGACCTTAAAATAACACTTTTCATTGGTTGCTAACAGTTTTTTTTTTACAAAGAATGAAATCCCCACCCATTTCCTTCACTTCTTCTTTCACTTTTGTGACTGCAAGACCTGCCTTTTTGCTCCTGGATATTTCTTGGTTTTACCATGGCTGCCAGACAATCCAGCAGTGATGAAGAACCTGAATTTATCAATGAAGAGCCTCCTCAACGAAAAGTTAAGGAACATTTTATTTGGAAATTTTTTAAAATCCCACCTAACCAAAAAAAGGTGAATGCTCCAAAAGTGGAGTGCAGGACCTGCAAAGAAGTGCTGTCACGGGGTAACCCCTTAAAAAAATACTCATTTGGAAACTTCACAATGATCCGACATGTGGAGAGGAAGCACCCCCAGAATTTTGCCCGGGAAAGTGTCAGGGCTCTGGCACAAGAGGTTCCCAGTGATGGGGCCTCTACATCCACCGGAGGAGCAACTTCTTCTGGGAGGGGGAGATCACAAGAGCTGGTTCCGAACATTCAACCTGCTTTTAACCATGGTGCCCTCAGATGCAGATACTGCAATCAACTGCTTACCTTTGGAGAACAAAGTGTACAGCTCATGGTTCGAGCACTAGAAAACCATCGCTTCCCTTCCCACCCCTAATTTTTTTGTTTTTTTTTGCTCCTGTTGAGCAGTTTCCATTCCCTGTTTTTGTTCCTGTTTAGAAAAAAGAAGAAAACAAAAAGTTCTTTTCAGAACTACCTCCAATTCTCATCAAAGAGCTATATTCTTAAAAAAATGAAAAAGAGTAAGTGAAATAGAGTGCATTGATAATGGAAAGGAAAATGAGTAAGAAAGAACAGAAAGATATGAGAGGAGAAAGGAAGTGAAGTAGGAGGACTGAAAGAAGGTGAGTGTTAGGAAAGAAAGTAAGGAGAAGAAGAGTGAATATGGGGAATGTTGATATTCAAAGAAAATGTTGAAAAGGAACAGGGGTGTGGAAGGATAAGAAAAGATGCATTGCTGGAAAGGGTCGTAGAGGTGACACAGTGAATAAACTGGAGGCCTCATTTCTGAAAAGTGATGCATCGCTGCATGAAAACAGCGATGCGTCACTTTTCTGTGCGCACTCCTTACGACATTCCAGATGTGTCATATTTAATATATGACGAATCATGTCGCAACGAGTTACAGATACGTCAGTATTTCTGACGTATCTGTAAACACAAAAGTGACGCAGTGCTGAATTGCGTCACAAAAGTGACGCAACTCCAGTAATGCGTCCTTTCACATGGGGAAAGCACCATGTGAAAGGTCTTGCATCAGTCTTACACCTGCTGTAAGGCAGGCGCAAGATTTTGACGCAACAGCATCCTAAAAGTGACGCAGTGAAATCTCATAGATTTCACTGCGTCGCTATTACGAAGCTTTTTGCGGGGGAACGCCCCCTCTGCATACATTATATCTGAAGCAGGTATAATGTGGCGCAGGGTTTTAAAAAGTGACCCATCTACCTAGAAGCGTCACTTTTTAAATATAGCGCAACGAGGCGCATTTTTTTACACCGCTGGTGCGATGCGTCACTTTTCTGTGCGCACTCCTTACGACATTCCAGATGTGTCATATTTAATGTATGACGAATCATGTCACAAGGAGTTACAGATACGTCAGTATTTCTGACGTATCTGTAAACACAAAAGTGAGGCATTGCTGAATTGCGTCAAAAGTGACGCAACTCCAGTAATGCGTCCTTTCACATGGGGAAAGCACCATGTGAAAGGTCTTGCGTCAGTCTTACACCTGCTGTGAGGCAGGCGCAAGATTTGGACGCAACAGCATCCTAAAAGTGACACAGTGAAATCTCATAGATTTTACTGCGACGCTATTGCGAAGCTTTTTGCGGGGAAACGCCCCCTCTGCATACATTATACCTGACGCAGGTATAATGTGGCGCAGAGTTTTAAAAAGTGACCCATCTACCTAGATGCGTCACTTTTTAAATATAGCGCAACGAGGCGCATTTTTTTACACCACTGGTGCGATGTGTCACTTTTCTGTGCGCACTCCTTACGACATTCCAGATGTGTCATATTTAATGTATGACGAATCATGTCACAAGGAGTTACAGATACGTCTGTATTTCGGGAGGCTCTTCCTGAGGCAGTCAGTTCACTAGCAGTAGGGTCTGCCAATTTTTCTATCATCGGAGACTTGAATCTCCATTTTGACACTCTGTGTCTCTCTTCAGTGGGAGGGATGGTGGCGGATCTCGAGGCCCTTCACCTGTTCCAGCTGGTCTCGGACCCCACTCATAGTGGTGGCCACATTCTGGACCCCTTTTTTTCTAACTTAGAGGGGGCTATAGTGGCCCCCCCTCTCCCCCTGACCTGGTCAGACCACTCGCTCGTGGCTATTTACTGTCCTCTTAAAGAAGCCCCACTTAAGGCGCCACTGCGAGCCATGCCCAGACGGCGCTGGACCAAACTAAAGGCGGAAGATCTCCATCGCCTTCTTACTGACGATCCACTGGGTGCAGTGGAGAACATGGAATCTGGTTATGACCATTTCTGCGGATGGGTAACCAGGGCCCTCGACTCCCTTATCCCGATGGTTTCTAGTAAGTGTGGCCTCCGCGCCCCTAGCCCCTGGTATGATGGCAATCTGAGGGCTCTGAAAAGTGTCTGCAGACGTGCAGAGAGAGACTGGAGGAAGAGGTATGACAGCAGCAAAAAAAACCCTGTATATGGCTGCGGTCAAGTCTTATCACCGCGCGGTTTGTAAAACCCGGGCTGCATATTACGCTCTGGAGTTTCGCAGCAGTGGGAATCCTGTTAAAACCATCTTTAAGGCCCTTAAAGACCTTGTGGCAAGGAAGCCTGCCGGTAATTCCATCAGCTCCAATACCCATTGTGAAGCGCTGGCGGCTTTCTTCCTGGAGAAGGTCCAGATCATATATAGGGCCTTTCCCACCACTGCACAAACCAGTATGGGGCCACCCATCCTGCTGGATCAGGTGAAGCTAGACTCTCTCCCCTATCTCTCTTTGGAGTCTTACACGGCCCTGGCTCTCCGAGTTAAGTCTGGGTCGCCGGTCGACCCGCTCAAGCCACCAATGTTCAGAGACCAGACTTTTGCTCGCCCGGTTTGCGACTTAGTCAACATGTCGCTATCATCTGGTCAGGTGCCTTTGAAATGGAAGCATGCGGTAGTAATGCCCATTTTGAAAAAACCATCTCTCGACCCTACAAAATCGGAGAACTACCGCCCGATTTCGCTTCTCCCGTGGCCAGCCAAACTCGCGGAGGCGCATGTTAACACCGCCCTCACTGATCATCTGTCGCGTGCCAACATTCTGGACGACACCCAGAATGGTTTTCGGGCCGGCCACAGTACGGAGACAGCATTGCTATCTATGGTCGAGCACCTGTGGGTAGTTCTGGATGCAGGTCAAACGGCGGCACTTGTTTTGTTAGACCTAAGCGCCGCCTTTGACACGGTCTCCCATGATATTCTCCTGCAGCGTCTTGAGGAGATAGGGGTGATCGGCACTGCACACCAGTGGTTTCGTTCGTTTCTCAGGGATCGTTCCTTCTGTGTGGCGTCCCCGCCCTATCAGTCCAAATGTCATCCTCTGTCTCTTGGGGTCCCGCAGGGTTCCTCGCTGAGTCCCACGTTGTTTAACATCTACGTGAGGCCGCTGGCTGAGGTTGTGAAGCTCTGTGGTATGACCATGGTGTCGTACGCAGATGACACCCAGCTAGCGGTCACGATCAGCGGGGACTCTGGGGTGGATGCCCCAAGATTCAGAGAAGGACTTAGGGCGGTGGCTGGTTGGATGACGTCCAACTGTCTCCAACTAAACGCCAAAAAAACGGAGGTGATGATCTTTGGGAAGCGGACGGACCTATGGGGAGATACTTGGTGGCCCCTTGAGCTGGGGCCGACCCCCACTCCGGTTGCGGAGATCAAAAATCTTGGTGTTTGGCTGGACCCTTCCCTCAACTTTGTTGGCCACACCAAAAGGACGGCGGCGTGCTGCTTTGGCATCTTGCGCAATCTGCGACCTGCCCTTAAATATTTCGATGCCGCAACTCGTCAACTGGTGGTACAAGCAACGGTTTTGGCTTGGCTGGACTATGCCAGCTCCCTTTTTATAGGGTTAAACCAGGCCGAGCTAACCCAACTTCAAAGAGTGCAGAACGCAGCGGCCAGAGCAATCGTAGGTCTTCCTAGGTTCTGCTCGGCCGGTCCAACTTTGCGAGCCTTGCATTGGTTACCCGTTAGGCAGCGGATCCACTTTAAAGTACTGTGCATTTCTTTCAAGATTCTGAAGGGCCTATCGCCTCCCTTACTGCGCCAACTTTTGTGCCCATATATCCCGGGCCGCACTTTGCGCTCGATGGACCAAGAACTAGCGGTAGCCCCTCGGTTCAAACTCAGTCGTGCGGGGGGTCGCTCTTTTAGGGTGCGGGCAGCCGCACTTTGGAACGCTCTCCCCTTGAAACTCCGGACCCTTGGCGACTTGCTTTCTTTCCGCAAGGCCGCTAAAACTCATCTATTTTTTTAGCTATGTTAAAACCTCAACTCTCCCATTTTTAATAATATTTTCTGTTTTCCTGTTGTGTTGTGTTCGCCACCTTGTCGGTGCGCCGGGACGCTCCTTCGCTGGAGCAGCCGTGCGCAATACAAATAGCACTAACATAACATACCATAACATATTTCTGACGTATCTGTAAACACAAAAGTGACGCATTGCTGGAGTGCGTCACAAAAGTGACGCAACTCCAGTAATGCGTCCTTTCACATGGGGAAAGCACCATGTGAAAGGTCTTGCGTCAGTCTTACACCTGCTGTGAGGCAGGCGCAAGATTTTGACGCAACAGCATCCTAAAAGTGACGCAGTGAAATCTCATAGATTTCACTGCGTCGCTATTACCAAGCTTTTTGCGGGGGAACCCCCCTCTGCATACATTATACCTGACGCAGGTATAATGTGGCGCAGGGTTTTAAAAAGTGACCCATCTACCTAGATGCGTCACTTTTTAAATATAGCGCAACGAGGCGCATTTTTTTACACCGCTGGTGCGATGCGTCACTTTTCTGTGCGCACTCCTTACGACATTCCAGATGTGTCATATTTAATGTATGACGAATCATGTCGCAAGGAGTTACAGATACGTCAGTATTTCTGAAGTATCTGTAAACACAAAAGTGACGCATTGCTGGAGTGCGTCACAAAAGTGACGCAACTCCAGTAATGCGTCCTTTCACTTTATACTGTGCACAACACTGTATTGGGGATGCTTTCCCAGCCCACGGTGGTTTTTAAATGATGGAAATTGGTTCACTACTGCAAGCCACTCACTGGAGCAACACAATAGAAACTACTTAGACCAGCGTGCTCGGGGTGAGCCTACGCCCATGAGCAGGTGGTTGCAGTATAAATGTCAATTGAAAGCTGCACGTAGTGAACATTTGATGCCTCTGAAGAAATGCGGTTGCGCATGAAACGCGTCAGGCAGTTTGGAACTTTGGTGAATACTCCCCTCCAGCGCCGTGTAGCTTACTCGAATAAACGTAATTTTACCTACCTGCAAGAGGCTTCTCTAATATGGGCAAAACTGTGTGATGGATATATATATATATATATATATATATATATATATATATCTATATATATATATATATTACCTACTGTCGGTCGCCAGTAGGTAGTTATAGTTAGGATTATTTTCAATAGGGAAATCGCAACATTCTATTACAAATAACTTTTGCGCCGGTTGAGGAATCTGCCTGAAAATTTCCTCAAATTTGCCTCGCGGCACTCGGGTCCTTCCCTGACAGTTTGGGGGGGATTCGTCAAGCGGGGGCTGAGAAAAAAGGGGGTCCCAAAACGTGTTTCCCCATGTTAATTTCCATAGGGCGGTCGACCTCACTTTTAGCCCGAACGGCTGAATGGATTTCTACCAAACTTGGCAAAATTGTAGGGACTGGTAGCGCAATGAGCCTTTGCTATGTCTCAAGATATGTGCTCCAGTGGATTTTGAGTAATTTAGGTTCAAAAAAATATATATATCTATAAGCGTGCCCCGGTACGCGCACCGGGGCGCGAACCAGCGCGCTACGCGAGTTCGCGCACAGAAACCTGATTGGCTCTCGGGTGTCTGTCAACATTCCAAACAGTCCGGAGCGGCCGCCATCTTGTGTCTCGCGAGGATCGAGACACAAGAGGTGGCAAAAACAAAGGGGGAAATGACCAAAGGTACAGAGTAGACCCCCCCTGACTCCCTAGGTTTGATGTGGCGGCCATAAAAGGGCCCCGGGGGCAAACAAAAAAAAATAAAAATCCGATTTGCGCGGGGGGAGCGCCCGGTACGCGTACCTGGGAGCGTACCATGGGGGAAAAGAATGACAGAGTTTTTGAAAAAAGTAGCCTTTTTTTATAAATTGGAGGTAATTCTAAAAAGAACTGTTTTTTTCTTCTTTTTCTTGTTTTATATTTTTTTAAATGTTTTTTTGAACATTTTTTACTTTTTTTGGCTTTTATGAACAATTTTATATATTTTTTGTTATTTTTATGGCGAGAAACAAAAAACTGGGAATTGTAAACGGCTCAACTGGAGCAAAAAAAATCAGGAAAAAATTATTGTTTTTGGGGCTATTGTGGTTGTCACCAGCACGTTTGATGAGCTTTATGCTTTGCTCACCATAGGTGATGGTCTTACCACAAAATATACAAGTGATCTTGTATTGCCCAAACTGGGGTTGTATGTTTGGGACCATCTCCCTTGTCTCTGGTCCCGATGGAGTGGGTTGCATTCTTTTGGAGGTGCTGGGTGAAGATTCGGGAGGGTTTGTGGCCAGTTCTCGGACCTCTGCCGCAGCATAGTTGTTGGGATGCCTGCGCTGCATGTGGCGAATCATGGTGTTATCGCCATATTTCTTGTTAGGGTTCCCCCTTTAAAGTTCCATGTTACAGATTAGGCATGTCACCTTTGGCGCATTCACCTTTTTGAGGCCACTTGGGATGGAAAAAAACTCCCATACAATGTGCTGCTTTGGCCTATATGGGGTACTGTCTTCTGGCAGGAATGTCCTCCTGTCCACCTCCTCCTCCTCCTCCTCCTCCTCCTCCTCTTCTTCATCTCCACCACTGTGGTGTTCCTCTTGGTGGTGGTGGTGGTGGTGGTGGCTGAGATGCTCCTGCTGCTGCTGCTGCTACTGAAGCCATTTTGCAGTCCAAAAAAATACAGAGAGGTCTTTCAACAGGTCTTCTTCACTCAAAGTACAAAGTGAGAATGAGGAAAAAAGGTGGGGGCTTTCATCATTAGGAAAAAAATCTGTCCTGAACCAATGAAAAGTGTTAATTTCAGGTCACATGACCAGGGCTTTCATCATTTTGAAACCAAAACTGTCCTGCACCAATAAAAAGTGTTATTTTTAGGTCACATGACCCGTCGCGCTTACGCTATGCGCCCCCGGGCGCGCCCAGGGGCGCACCCAGGGGCGCATCATGTAAGCGCGTCGGATGCTTATGTTGTGCGATAGTATGTGCTCAAGTGCTTCCGGGTGCGTTTACGCCGTGCGTATCACGCGGACGTGGCTACGCGATACGTCACGATGATGTTTTCGTTCGTGGCAAAAGCGCTAACGGGACGCTCACCGGTACGCGCCCTAGGGCGCGCTGCAAGACTGCGCTTTCCGGTGCGCTCACCGGGACGCGCACCGGGAGCGCTCCAGGGCAAAAAAAAACTACAAAAAAACCCATGAACAATATACATAAAAAAAATAGTATTACATAAATATACATTATAGGATTCATTATAAAAAATATTCAATTTCATAGCTATTGAAATCTGCTATTAAAAAACCTTTGAAATTCACTGAAAAAACCAAAGGTTTCACACCAGTTATAGTTAGGAATTAGCATTTAAAAAACCTTTGAAATTCACTGAAAAAACCATAGGTTTCACACCAGTTATAATTAGGAATTTGCTATTAAAAAACCTTTGAAATTCACTGAAAAAAACATAGGTTTCACACCAGTTATAGTTAGGAATTAGCATTTCAAAAACCTATTAAATTCACTGAAAAAACCATAGGTTTCACACCAGTTATAGTTAGCTGGAAATTTTACTCCACTATTTTGTTCATTATAAGGGTATTTCAAGCCACCAAGGAGGTCTAGGACCATATAGAGGAACAAGGTTGAAGGTTATGGAATGCTAAGGCAACTTGCAATATCCAGGTAGGCGTTACTTCATTCCTTATAATACATGGTCACATCATCACCTTTCCCACAAAACATTTAAATTGTTCAGAAAAGAGGAGAGCAAAAAAACATGTTTCCCATAAATATCTCCTTTCTGATTCTCACTGTACAGCTAGAAAAACAAAGCAGAAGAAAGAAAAGGAACATTTAATTTTTGTTCCTTAAACAGCTGCTTTAATTTTGCTTCATGATCTGACCTGTCTTAGTTTCCACTTGGCTGCTGGCTCTGGTAGCAGGCATTGTGACCCGAGTTATTACAGTTGTGCAGCTAAGTCACTTATTTATAATAGGTGACTGGATGCATTGCAAGTTGCCTATTGTGATGAACCTTCATGAAACTTTCCAAAACAGTTCAAAATTACTTAATAGAATGACTCAGGGATAACCTGACACCTAGCACTTTTAGGGAGTTATGGCAAAATTAGCAAAATGGTGGTGGGGCTGATAATACAAACGAGAGGGGCTGTGTGGCCCTCCTACTCAAGCCTCTTCAAGGACCTGGGGACTTCATCCCTCAGGGCCAAATTATAAGGATAGGGGAGGGAGACATAAGATCCCCTTCATGGGCTGCTCATGTCGCCAGGGACCGCATACCCTTGGGCCTGGCTCAATTTCAATAGGGCAGGGGGCACGCAGCCCCTCTTCCTGGGCCAATCAAGATTCATGGAGGCCTGGTGCATTTTAAAAGGGGATCGGGCTCATCCCCCGACCCAAGCCTCACTGAGGTCCCAGGGACTACATCCTTTGGAGCTGATTTAAAATGAAAAGGGAGGAGGATGTGTTGTCCCCTTCACTTAGAAATAGAAAACCCCTGGGGAATGGGGTCTCTGGAGCCATAAATTTGTGGGGAGGGAGGCGAGCAAACCCCAATAATTATTTCCAAATGTGTGTTCCAAGTGGGCACCGGGACATCCACAACAATTTGGGGAGCAAAAGTGACAGACAAATGCCTCCTTCACTGCTCCTTGACAAAGGGCCCATGAGAGCCCTATGAGGGCTTTTATTTTTTAACTTAGTGGTGCCCCTAGAACAATGAGGGGCAGCACATGACTTTTTTTAAAAGTTGTTAGGGGCTGCAGGAATTCCTTCAGCCACCCAGCAATATTAAAGAAAAACAGTGATTCTCCTGGGTCGTTAAATCCATGACTCAAAGAGAACGTACCATATTTTTTAACTACTCATAGCTGGAGCTCAATGCTCTTCAACTGAAGTGCAATGACCTCTTGTGTTTGTTTTTATGATTTTAGCATTTTCTGGGCTAAAGAAATGTAAAAAGAAAGACTCAGAAACATTTCTTTTTTCATAGTCCACACAATGCAAAAATAAAATGTTAAGAGAAAAACTCAGATATGTTTTTAACAAAACTTTATTAAACTTGTTTTATAATAATCACTAACATTAAACATTCCATTTTGTAAATTACTTAAATATATATTAGATTAAAAATATTGATGATTTTTGTAGAAAGATGATAGAACTGCTTTATATATAATGATATGCTCACCCCCTGAATAATCTAATAGGCCCACATTTTATATTTTGGTGTTGTGACTCTTTGACAAAGTTAGTAAGTATGACTGAGTTTGGCCAGGACCTGCGAGACCAACCACACATGCTTGTCTGCGTGGGGTTAAATGCAAGGCCTGACCACAGGAGAAGTGTGGCTCAATGATTAGAGCGGCAGACCCTGATGCAGATGTCTAGCCCGGGACCAAGGTTCAATTCCCGCCTCGGCGGGTCTTGGGCTCAAAATTCCACGGACCTGATAATTCTCGCCTTGTGCCTATTGCAATCATGGAGTCCCACTCTGCAACTCTGGGCAATAGCTTGCTTAATCTCCACAACGGCCCCCACAACGCTAAGGATGCCTGGCCTCCACCTTGTGGGTGCCCAGGAGTGGACACCTCACAGGGAAAGCCAGGATGGGTTCCACAGCGGTATTCGTACAAGCGCCTTGAGACCCTTGCGGATGAGTAGTGCGCTATACAAGTATCAATTTACATTTACAATTTACGTTTGCGGCAGGGTATTGGCTCAACATATGGTAATAAAATATTAGTTTATGTTAAAAAAAATTGGAATTAACTCGAAAAAATAAAGGTGGGGCCCAAGTCTCAATTACTTTAGGGTATGAGTTATAGTTGCCTGAGATAAATATATCCAGTGAATTTCAATATTTTTGTTTTTGTTTAAAATGTTATGTTGTCACTGAAATTATCACCTAACTATAACATCACCTTAACCCTTGTGTTTTTTCAGCGAATAAAATATATACACAGTCATATGTATATGATGTTTTTAAGTGTGTTTATTTTTGTTCTTGAAAAGGAGCTCTCCCTTGTCCCAACGTGTATTGACTATTAAGGGATTGATCACAGATATAAGTCGTTTTGTAGAATCGTTATTGATAACTGGGCCTGGGAGTCATTTTGATCATGCTGGAATAATTGGAGTAATTTCTGTAATTCTGTGTTACTCTTTGACCCAGAATTGCCGAAAATATCAAGATTACACATTCTCCTGTAGTTAGGAGTAATTTGAAGAAAAAATATCATACTGTGAAAGCACATTTTGTGACTGTAAGAGGCTGCTCATGCTGTTGTTTGAGTTCTGTTGCATTTAGTGCTAGTTTCTTAGTGCAAAATGCATCCTTGCATCCATTTCGGACACAAGGGTGCACCTTGCACAAAGCAACTCACACAAAATGTAGAATTACCCTTCTCAGGTAATTCCATATAATCTCCCTGAATATTTCGTTAATTTTGCATGATTATGCTACACAGAATTACACTGGTTTTGCTCCTCCCATGTAAATACCCAATGAATCATTCCATGTGTCTCTCCTATGCAATTACATTGAGGGGTTTTTAGCATTAACAAAGAATAAGGTCTAAAGGTCATGTATGAAATCAGCATGGAGGTACAGACTTTCTTGGACATAGGGCCCTATGGCGACTACGGTGATCTATTGGACCACTGTAGTCATGGTCCAACGACCACCGCACTGCAGGAACCCCCACAGTATTACAACTGTGGCAGTCGAAACGCCACCAGACCACAGGCACTGCCAGGATCAAGGATCCCGCTGGGACAGTGGTCTTTCCCTGGGAAAAATATGCTGGCGGTGCAGCAGCCTGCACAGCTGATCATATTTTAAGTTAGCTCATAGTTGCCCTTTTAATGCCCACCATGAAAAAGATGGTGGAGAGGCAACAAAGAGAGGCATAACAAAACCCCCTGCCACTCCAGGCCCTAGGGGTACAATAAGGAGGCAACTGTTGTAAGCGTGGGCGGAAAATCCGTTCCGCTCGCGGATTTTGCGGATTTTCGGGAAATCCGCAATCCGCGAGATTTGCGGATTTCCCGCAAAATCCGCAAATTCGCACAGAGCGGATTTTTTTGGCGGCGCGCGGCGTTGGTGATACAATTTTTGCGGCGCGCGGCGTTTATCATCGTTTGCCGAGTTGTTTTTCTCGATATTTTGCGAGTGCTGCGCCATTTTGGATCTTGCTGTGTGATCCCGCGGGAATTTGGCGAGCGCGATTACGTCATCGCGGCTTGCCAACTTGCACAGCGAGAGTTTGTCAACGCGAGTACGGCGAGATCACGTCTCGCGGTACTTCGCAATTGCGAGATTTGAGATGCGGCGAGCGAAAATATAAATTTGCAATTCTGCACAAGAAATCCACCAGCAAGCAGCATAAACCTTCTAGAAATGATGATTTTTATGTGAATAACTCCTTAGTTTGACATTTGCCTGCACTTTTTTAGCGAGGAGTCCATTTTGGGGAGGGGGCAGGGGGGTGGGAGGAAGGAAGTGCCCCATAGTCTTCAACTTCCTGTTCCTGTTCAGCAGGCTCCTCCCAGTGCTTTGTCCATCTCCTGGTCACTTTTCATTTGGATGTGGACCTGGAAGGATTACTTTTTGTGGATGCTGCTGGATCTTTGGATTTGAGGCCTTTTTGACTTTGTTTGGATCACTGTTGGATTAGAAATTTTACAAGTAAGTTTGTTTGGGGCATTACAGTTGCTGCAACTAAAATTTTGGGATTTTCGATTTTTGGGCTGTTTTGGGGCCTTTTGCCCAGGGGTACTCAGTGGTGGGTGGACTGATTCTTTCTGTGGGTTGTCTTGAACTTAAACATCATGGAGGCCATAGATGAATTGGGATTGTGCTGATTTTTCTGTGTTTTTCGATTTTTTTTTTTTGTAAAATTTTGTGTTTTTCGATTTTTGACCTGTTGTTGGGGCCTTGACCAGGGGTAGTGAGTGGTGCATGGGCCTAGTCTTTCTGTGGGCTGTCTTGAATTTAAACATCATGGAGGCCATGGATGGAATGGGATTGTGCTGATTTTGCAGTGTTTTTCGATTTTTGGGCCTGTACTTGTGGCCTTTTCACCAGGGGTATTTGAGTCTAGCATGGGCCTAGTCTTTCTGTGGGCTGTCTTGAATTTAAACATCATGGAGGCCATGGATGGAATGGGATTGTGCTGATTTTGCAGTGTTTTTCGAATTTTGGGGGTGTTCATGGGGAGGGACATGCCATGTGGCTGGTGGCCATTTTGAGTGCAGCTACAGGCACTGGCCATGTGCTGGCAGGCAAGTGGCCATTTTGAATGCAGGCTTTGTTGTTAGGCCTCCAACCATTTTGCCTACTTTTCAACCTTTATTTATGCCCAGGGGTAGTGAGTCTTGCATGGGCCTAGTATTTCTGTGGGTTGTCTTGAATTTAAACATCATGGAGGCCATGGATTGAATGGGATTGTGCTGATTTTGCAGTGTTTTTCGATTTTTGGGCCTGTACTTGTGGCCTTTTCACCAGGGGTATTTGAGTCTAGCATGGGCCTAGTCTTTCTGTGGGCTGTCTTGAATTTAAACATCATGGAGGCCATGGATGGAATAGGATTGTGCTGATTTTGCAGTGTTTTTCGATTTTTGGGCCTGTACTTGTGGCCTTTTCACCAGGGGTATTTGAGTCTAGCATGGGCCTAGTCTTTCTGTGGGTTGTCTTGAATTTAAACATCATGGAGGCCATGGATTGAATGGGATTGTGCTGATTTTGCAGTGTTTTTCGATTTTTGGGGGTGTTCATGGGGAGGGACATGCCATGTGGCTGGTGGCCATTTTGAGTGCAGCTACAGGCACTGGCCATGTGCTGGCAGGCAAGTGGCCATTTTGAATGCAGGCTTTGTTGTTAGGCCTCCAACCATTTTGCCTACTTTTCAACCTTTATTTATGCCCAGGGGTAGTGAGTCTTGCATGGGCCTAGTATTTCTGTGGGTTGTCTTGAATTTAAACATCATGGAGGCCATGGATTGAATGGGATTGTGCTGATTTTGCAGTGTTTTTCGATTTTTGGGCCTGTACTTGTGGCCTTTTCACCAGGGGTATTTGAGTCTAGCATGGGCCTAGTCTTTCTGTGGGCTGTCTTGAATTTAAACATCATGGAGGCCATGGATGGAATAGGATTGTGCTGATTTTGCAGTGTTTTTCGATTTTTGGGCCTGTACTTGTGGCCTTTTCACCAGGGGTATTTGAGTCTAGCATGGGCCTAGTCTTTCTGTGGGTTGTCTTGAATTTAAACATCATGGAGGCCATGGATTGAATGGGATTGTGCTGATTTTGCAGTGTTTTTCGATTTTTGGGGGTGTTCATGGGGAGGGACATGCCATGTGGCTGGTGGCCATTTTGAGTGCAGCTACAGGCACTGGCCATGTGCTGGCAGGCAAGTGGCCATTTTGAATGCAGGCTTTGTTGTTAGGCCTCCAACCATTTTGCCTACTTTTCAACCTTTATTTATGCCCAGGGGTAGTGAGTCTTGCATGGGCCTAGTATTTCTGTGGGTTGTCTTGAATTTAAACATCATGGAGGCCATGGATTGAATGGGATTGTGCTGATTTTGCAGTGTTTTTCGATTTTTGGGCCTGTACTTGTGGCCTTTTCACCAGGGGTATTTGAGTCTAGCATGGGCCTAGTCTTTCTGTGGGCTGTCTTGAATTTAAACATCATGGAGGCCATGGATGGAATAGGATTGTGCTGATTTTGCAGTGTTTTTCGATTTTTGGGCCTGTACTTGTGGCCTTTTCACCAGGGGTATTTGAGTCTAGCATGGGCCTAGTCTTTCTGTGGGTTGTCTTGAATTTAAACATCATGGAGGCCATGGATTGAATGGGATTGTGCTGATTTTGCAGTGTTTTTCGATTTTTGGGGGTGTTCATGGGGAGGGACATGCCATGTGGCTGGTGGCCATTTTGAGTGCAGCTACAGGCACTGGCCATGTGCTGGCAGGCAAGTGGCCATTTTGAATGCAGGCTTTGTTGTTAGGCCTCCAACCATTTTGCCTACTTTTCAACCTTTATTTATGCCCAGGGGTAGTGAGTCTTGCATGGGCCTAGTATTTCTGTGGGTTGTCTTGAATTTAAACATCATGGAGGCCATGGATTGAATGGGATTGTGCTGATTTTGCAGTGTTTTTCGATTTTTGGGCCTGTACTTGTGGCCTTTTCACCAGGGGTATTTGAGTCTAGCATGGGCCTAGTCTTTCTGTGGGCTGTCTTGAATTTAAACATCATGGAGGCCATGGATGGAATAGGATTGTGCTGATTTTGCAGTGTTTTTCGATTTTTGGGCCTGTACTTGTGGCCTTTTCACCAGGGGTATTTGAGTCTAGCATGGGCCTAGTCTTTCTGTGGGTTGTCTTGAATTTAAACATCATGGAGGCCATGGATTGAATGGGATTGTGCTGATTTTGCAGTGTTTTTCGATTTTTGGGGGTGTTCATGGGGAGGGACATGCCATGTGGCTGGTGGCCATTTTGAGTGCAGCTACAGGCACTGGCCATGTGCTGGCAGGCAAGTGGCCATTTTGAATGCAGGCTTTGTTGTTAGGCCTCCAACCATTTTGCCTACTTTTCAACCTTTATTTATGCCCAGGGGTAGTGAGTCTTGCATGGGCCTAGTATTTCTGTGGGTTGTCTTGAATTTAAACATCATGGAGGCCATGGATTGAATGGGATTGTGCTGATTTTGCAGTGTTTTTCGATTTTTGGGCCTGTACTTGTGGCCTTTTCACCAGGGGTATTTGAGTCTAGCATGGGCCTAGTCTTTCTGTGGGCTGTCTTGAATTTAAACATCATGGAGGCCATGGATGGAATAGGATTGTGCTGATTTTGCAGTGTTTTTCGATTTTTGGGCCTGTACTTGTGGCCTTTTCACCAGGGGTATTTGAGTCTAGCATGGGCCTAGTCTTTCTGTGGGTTGTCTTGAATTTAAACATCATGGAGGCCATGGATTGAATGGGATTGTGCTGATCTTGCAGTGTTTTTCGATTTTTGGGGGTGTTCATGGGGAGGGACATGCCATGTGGCTGGTGGCCATTTTGAGTGCAGCTACAGGCACTGGCCATGTGCTGGCAGGCAAGTGGCCATTTTGAATGCAGGCTTTGTTGTTAGGCCTCCAACCATTTTGCCTACTTTTCAACCTTTATTTATGCCCAGGGGTAGTGAGTCTTGCATGGGCCTAGTATTTCTGTGGGTTGTCTTGAATTTAAACATCATGGAGGCCATGGATTGAATGGGATTGTGCTGATTTTGCAGTGTTTTTCGATTTTTGGGCCTGTACTTGTGGCCTTTTCACCAGGGGTATTTGAGTCTAGCATGGGCCTAGTCTTTCTGTGGGCTGTCTTGAATTTAAACATCATGGAGGCCATGGATGGAATAGGATTGTGCTGATTTTGCAGTGTTTTTCGATTTTTGGGCCTGTACTTGTGGCCTTTTCACCAGGGGTATTTGAGTCTAGCATGGGCCTAGTCTTTCTGTGGGTTGTCTTGAATTTAAACATCATGGAGGCCATGGATTGAATGGGATTGTGCTGATTTTGCAGTGTTTTTCGATTTTTGGGGGTGTTCATGGGGAGGGACATGCCATGTGGCTGGTGGCCATTTTGAGTGCAGCTACAGGCACTGGCCATGTGCTGGCAGGCAAGTGGCCATTTTGAATGCAGGCTTTGTTGTTAGGCCTCCAACCATTTTGCCTACTTTTCAACCTTTATTTATGCCCAGGGGTAGTGAGTCTTGCATGGGCCTAGTCTTTCTGTGGGTTGTCTTGAATTTAAACATTATGGAGGGCATGGATGGATTGGGATTGTGCTGATTTTGCAGTGTTTTTCGATTTTTTTGTGCTCTATAACTGAACTGATGTTCCTCTGTCTTCCATTTTTTTTAGGTGCACAAGACTCAAGAGAACCACCAGTGCCAGGAAGAAGTCCTGCAGCGGTGTGTGTGTGCAGCATAACGTCACGCGACGTCACGTCTGGCCTCAGACAACTCTACAATTCGTGCAACTGCGGCCTGCTGTCTGACCTGCTCTGAAGAAGATGGCCCCGCCCCCAAAGAAAGTTCTCCGTAGCTCCTCTAGCAAGAAAGTTGCTAGTAAGGAGCAGAAGAAGCAAGTTACCAAGGAGGCTGGTGTGCCACCCGCCACTTTTTTTGGGAGCAAAAAAAAAAGTACGCCTGCAGCAGCAGGATCTGCTGGGGACCAACCTGAGAGCAGCACCCCTGCTCCATTGGGTTCAGTGCCTCCACCACCAAGGCAACTTAAGTCAAAGCCCTTGAGTGCTTCAGAGGCAGTCAGTGTACTTCTCCAATCACCATCGACCAGTGATGTTGGCTCATCGCAAGAAAGTAGCAGCAATGTCCCTGAATCAACACAGGTTGTTGTAACTCATCTGACAAGTGTTGAACAACCACAGCCGCAACAACACCATGTGCAAGTACACGCCCAAGTACATGTGGAAGGAGAGGCAGCAAAAGGAGATGCGCAAGCAAAGGTGCATGGAGGTTCACAAGTGCCCACAATAGTTGTTCCTCCCGAAGTAGGGGCACATTTGGAAATCGACATTGAAGCTGAGGTATCATTGGAAGCCACTCCTCCTGATGATCATTCATTGTCTTCCACATCCCTAGCAAGGAAAAGATCAAGGGGGGTGTCTACATCTTCTTCAAGCCCACCTCGTTCTGGTGCAAGTGATCTGTCTTGGGAACCACAACTGCGGTCTGACAGTGAGGCAGAGGCACACCATGATCTGACACCGGCACCTAAGCGTAAAAGGAAGGTCGTCCAAAAACTCAAACCTATGGAGTGTGATGAGGCTCAACAAGAAGTGACAGATACTGCTGGTGATGAAGCCTCTCACGATGACGACGAGCCAGTCATCACAAAGGTCACTGCAGCCCCACCGGGCATGCAGCAAAGAGACATTTTGACCCTATCCCGAGAAGCTGCTGAGCGTGATGATGATGTCGGCGAGGAGGCAATGGAAATGGAATCATTAGATTTGGAGTTAAGTAGTACACCAAAACCTACCGCTTCCATATTTCTTCGCAAGAAGGTACCCACCTCGTCCTCGACCTCAATTCGTGGTGGTGAAAGTGCAAAACGTACTGAAGTTCGGCAATCCACATCCTCCACTTCATCTGTCATTAGCAGCAGGACCACCACCACCAGTATCGCCGCCTCCTCCGGCCCCCGAAGACATTTCAAGTCTCCAGTTTGGGACTTCTTTAGTGTTTGCCCAAAAAAGGAAAACATAGCCATTTGTAGCCTTTGTAAGCTTCGATTTAGTCGTGGTAAGCTTGGTTCTAACTATGGTACCGGAGGCCAGAGAGGTCATCTTGAGAGAAGGCACGCTGTCGAATGGTTTCCGCACCTAGAGGCGGTCAAGAAAGCCGGAATTGCACGTAATGAAAACGTTGATTTGTCATCTGCTGATGACGAGGAGGTAGAAGAAGACGATCCAAACACTTCACTTACACCCAGTTCCCATGTCAGCAGCACACCCCATGGGAGCCACACTAAGAGTGTGGGAGAGAGTGAGACATCAATGCGGAAAAGTTCATCAGCGAGCGTAACTGGGTCGAAGAGATCATCATCATCCCGTAAATCATTGGTCCAGGGCAACATTAAAAAGATGTTGTTTACAGAAGCGCAATATGAACGCAACCACCCAATGACCCGTCTGTATAACACTAAGCTGGCTAAAATGCTAGCTCTGGACCTTCTCCCTTTTTCTTTTGTAGAAGGGGTTGGTTTTCTAGAATTAGTGACAGCGCTCTGCCCCAAATGGAAGGTTCCTAGCCGGTTCTATTTTGCCCGAGTTGCGGTTCCAGCACTACATGAAGATGTTCTGAAGGTGATTGGGGCAGCTTTGCAGAAGAGTGCTGTTCACACTATACATCTGACAACAGACATGTGGACCAGTGGCGCAGGCGCTGATTACATGTGCATCACTGCACACTGGGTCTCTTTTTCAGGGGCTAAAGCAAAGCTAAACTCAGGTGTTGACACTAACATTGTTTTTAAAGGTGCTCGGAAACATGCAACACTAGCCATGTTTGGTTTGGAGAAACGTCACACAGCAGAAAACATTTTGGATGTCTTTAACACAAAGGTCCTTAACTGTCTGTCCCCACTAAAACGCAAGGTTGGTTATGTTTCCACGGACAATGGCTCCAATATAGTTAAGGCCATGAGGGACGGTTACTATTTCAGAGTGCCGTGTTTGGCGCACTGTATAAACCTGGTTGTCCAAAAAATCTTGGGTAATAAACGCAGTGCAGCGTACAGTGTATTGGAGAACTGCCGAAAAATTTGCAAGCATTTCAGGCATTCTTTTAAGGCCCGCAAGCAGCTGAGGAGCATGCTATATCAATGTCAAATGCCAGTGAAAGCACTCATCCAGGAGGTGGTAACACGTTGGAACTCAACCTTCTACATGCTTGAGCGTCTGTATGAGCAGTATACGCAACTCGATCAATATTTCTTGAAAGAGGGTATAGAGGAGCTGAGGATGGGTGGGCCGCAATGGAACATAGTTGAAAGCCTAACACGCATGCTTCGTCCTTTTGAGGTCTTCACGCGTGCAGTCAGCAAGGAGGACTCTAATTTGGGAAAAGCTATCCCATTGTTGTACATGCTGGAGGACCAACTGAAGGAGGT
Organism: Lissotriton vulgaris; assembly: GCF_964263255.1. Classification (NCBI taxonomy): domain Eukaryota; kingdom Metazoa; phylum Chordata; class Amphibia; order Caudata; family Salamandridae; genus Lissotriton; species Lissotriton vulgaris. Next base: position 1,822,483,481 of record NC_141685.1, read on the forward strand.
GTGTTCTGTGTTTCGAAAAGATGACAAAAAGAAAGACTCTTTGCTTCTGGCTGAGCAATTATTAGAGCTCCTACAAGGTGATGAACGTCTTAAAAAGATCCACTCAGAACAGCATTACATTTGTGCTACTATTCTGGATCCACGCTACAAAAAGGCGCTGGCAGGCAGAGCATTCTTTCCTTTTGCTGATGAAGATGTTACAAAGTACAAACGTTGGCTAGCCTTGTCAGCCAAGAAGTTTGAAACAGAACGGCTGGAAATTGAAGGAAATGGCAGTACATCAGCAGGCCATCCCCAGTCAAAACAATCCACTTCTGCACCTGTGGCTGTGGCACAAGTGACCTCTCAGCCGTTAAAGACACCGGCAACCGGATCATCTGCACGAAAGACAACAGAAACATTGGAGGCTGAAGAGGATTGGCTAGCTCTGCGTGGGTTTGGTTCTCAAAAGGTCAGAGGCACAGCAAGAGCTACGCAAAGTGGAGGAACCTTGGAGGAGGACCTTGAGTCGATGGTGAAGGACTATCTGAATGACTCCACAGAGGTCTATGTTAATTCTGACCCATTGGCGTATTGGCATGGGAAAAAAGAATTGTGGCCACAGCTCACCAACCTGGCTTTAAACTACTTGTCTTGCCCACTCGCAAGTGTGTCTTCTGAACGGGTTTTCAGTGCGGCTGGTGGGATTGTAACTCCCAAACGGAGCCGCCTCTCGCCCAAAAATGTGGAGAGGTTAACAATGATCAAGATGAATCAGCACCTCATACCACCAGATATAAGAGTACGAGAGAGCGTGCCGGATGAAGAGGAGGTGGCCAGCACCATAGATGAGGGAATTTCTACTCTGTCAGGTGGCACTGACCTCACCCTGGCTGAATTCGCAGAGTATGATGACGAAGCCTTATTCTTATTCCTGGACCGTGATACCGACTTCGAGCCCTGAAAATGAGACAACGAATCAATAACTTTCTTTTTCATCCTTATTCACTTTTATGCCTGTGTGTCTGTCTTTCTTTGTTGTGCACAGTTAATATAATTCAAACTTTAATCAGATAATCACAAAAACAAGCCCATCAGCAGAACTGTCTTCACTTGTTTGCTAATTTATTTGAAGGTGCCGCAGTCTGCATTCCTCAGGTTCACAAGTTCAGAAGAACATGCTCCTCTATCCTCCTCCTCCAGACTCCTATTTCCATCAAAGCAGAGGGCTGGTTTACGCCCAATGAAGAAAGACTCAGCACTTGTGGGGGTGTTGTTCTACCTCTTTGCAGGTGAGTTGACGGGTCTGGGGCCATTGCTGGGAAGCACTAAAAGTGGTTTGTGCCAAATCCGAGGCGGAAAATTTTTTGTGTTTTTGATGACTTGCTTGCCTTTGAGGTGCTCTTAGGGGGGGTTCCGTCTGTTTGTGGGTGAGTTTCGTGGTCTGAGAGCATTGCTGGGACACTCTAATCTTGATTGCATTTGCTTTTCAGGAAATCCGTCGTGCCAACCCCGACTTATGGCCTAGCTACGCAGCGCGTTTGGACCGAAGGCCCAGAAATATTGCAAGTATGAGATTTTGCTTTTGGCCTGTTTGGGGGTGTTATGCTTCTTGGCGGGTGGGTTGCCGGGTCTTGGGGCATTCCTGGGAAGGTCTAATACCGGGTAGAAGTGGTTGGGACAAAATCCAGGCCGATTTTTTTTTGGGCTATTTCTGACATTTTGCTCTATGTAGCGTTTTCGGGGGCCTGTTTGGGGGGCTTCCTGGTGTTTGTGGGTGAGTTTCGTGGTCTGGGAGCACTGCTGGGACACTCTAATCTTGATTGCATTTGCTTTTCAGGAAATCCGTCGTGCCAACCCCGACTTATGGCCTAGCTACGCAGCGCGTTTGGACCGAAGGCCCAGAAATATTGCAAGTATGAGATTTTGCTTTTGGCCTGTTTGGGGGTGTTATGCTTCTTGGCGGGTGGGTTGCCGGGTCTTGGGGCATTCCTGGGAAGGTCTAATACCGGGTAGAAGTGGTTGGGACAAAATCCAGGCCGATTTTTTTTTGGGCTATTTCTGACATTTTGCTCTATGTAGCGTTTTCGGGGGCCTGTTTGGGGGGCTTCCTGGTGTTTGTGGGTGAGTTTCGTGGTCTGGGAGCACTGCTGGGACACTCTAATCTTGATTGCATTTGCTTTTCAGGAAATCCGTCGTGCCAACCCCGACTTATGGCCTAGCTACGCAGCGCGTTTGGACCGAAGGCCCAGAAATATTGCAAGTATGAGATTTTGCTTTTGGCCTGTTTGGGGGTGTTATGCTTCTTGGCGGGTGGGTTGCCGGGTCTTGGGGCATTCCTGGGAAGGTCTAATACCGGGTAGAAGTGGTTGGGACAAAATCCAGGCCGATTTTTTTTGGGGCTATTTCTGACATTTTGCTCTATGTAGCGTTTTCGGGGGCCTGTTTGGGGGGCTTCCTGGTGTTTGTGGGTGAGTTTCGTGGTGTGGGAGCACTGCTGGCTATATATACTTTACTTTGCAAGAGGTTTGAAGCAAATCCATGGTGGCTGAGGGGACTTAGGGCCTAGCTGCAGAGCGCGCGCGAGTGATTTGGGAAATTTGTGAAAAAGTGACTAAGTCCCCATTTTTGTACTTTTGCTCTTTGGCTGTTTGGGGGTCTTCTACTCGTTTTCTCCTGGGTTGACGGCTCTGGGGCCATTGCTGGGAAGCTCTAATACCGGATAAAAGTGTTTTGGACCAAATCCCAGGCGGAATTTTTTTTGTGTTTTTGATGAGTTGCTTGCCTTTGAGGTGCTCTTAGGGGGGGTTCCGTCTGTTTGCGGGTGAGTTTCGTGGTCTGGGAGCACTGCTGGGACACTCTAATCTTGATTGCATTTGCTTTTCAGGAAATCCGTCGTGCCAACCCCGACTTATGGCCTAGCTACGCAGCGCGTTTGGACCGAAGGCCCAGAAATATTGCAAGTATGAGATTTTGCTTTTGGCCTGTTTGGGGGTGTTACGCTTCTTGGCGGGTGGGTTGCCGGGTCTTGGGGCATTCCTGGGAAGGTCTAATACCGGGTAGAAGTGGTTGGGACAAAATCCGCGCGGAAAAGCCTTTAGTTTTGGCACTTTTTGTAACTTAGGGTTCGTTAGGGTTAGCCCTAGCAGCAGGATTGCATGTGTTTCGGGGTGTTCTAGATTTTTCAAACTGAGTTCTGGGGTCTTAGAGCACTCGTGAGAATGTGTAATTTTGGTTGCAAGTCATTTGAAGAAAATCCATGGTGGGAAAGGGGGGATTTGGCATAGTTAAAGAAAGCCTTTGCCACTATTCTTAACTTAGGGTTCGTTAGGGTTAGCAGTATTTCTATTGCATGTGTTTGAGTGGGGGGGATTTCGAGTCTTGGAGCGATGCTGGCTATGGCTACTTTTGCTTGGTTGCTTGCAAGTGGTTTGAATGCAATCCACGGTGGGTAATGGGTAATTAGGGTACTTCGGCCTACTTTTACTTTCAAAGTAAGTTTTGTCACCAGTTTTCTGCTAGGCCTCGTTTTTTGAGATTTGATTGGGGGTCTTCTACATTTTTGCGACTGGCTTTAGTAAGGGTCTGGGTGGGAGCACTGCTAGGAAGATCTAATTTTGTTCTAAAACACAGTTTACAGCCTACATACCTTATATTTATTTATCAGTGGTGTTGTAATATTATATCACTTCCTGTTTTTCGTTGAATAATTACAGGCCGGGTTTCAGTCTCTGCAATGGGGAAAAAAGGATGGAGTCAGGCTTCACAGTAGCGAGCCACAATTCAGCATCAGGCAGGCAGTGGACAGGGTGTCTTCTGGTGACCAACATCGATGGACGAAGCGTCGGCTGCAATGGAGGAGTGCCGCTAATAGGAGGATTTTTTTTCTGCGGGCAACTTACTTACCACTTCCAACAGGACCACTACAACCACATAGATACAGTATCCCTTGCCTTTTTCTCTGACTGTGACTGCATTTCTTGGCTCTCTCTCTGCTTCTACATTGATCCCTTAACACATCACTTAGTCCACTCCACTATCACATCTGCACCACACATAGTCATTTGTAAGTGCTCCTACGTAATTCGCAAGTCGCAGCACGCCCCAGGCCGTAGAGGACTGGGATGGCCCCAATGATGAAGCATGTCACCAAGGGGCAACCCTGGTGAGTGAGGGGACACCTAGAAAAAAAGCAATTTCTCCTTTTCTATCTACTATACCTTCTGTCAGGTTACGCAGCCCCTAAGCGCCTACCGTACTATGAAACTACATTTCCCATGAGTAGGCGGGAGACTTGCAGACTATTTAGTGAGACTATATGAGAGTACCCTTGTATGTTAGGACAGCACTTCACTGATGCCTGTCTTGTCTTCTGTTACAGGTATCCTTTCCCTGCTGACCCTACCTTTACCCATCCCACATTTTTTATTTTAGTTTGTTATTTTTCTCCCCCGCCTAATGCCTCGAACACCCTGTGTTTACACTTCTGGGTGTTGGTGACATTTGGAGGTGGAACCATATTTGCATCGACTGGATCACGGGGAGTAAACCTGACACCTTCCAGACCAACCCCATTGAGTGTTGTTGTGAATGGATTTATAGTGACCAGCAAGGCTCTCAGGTATCTGGCTACAGAGACCTTATGTTGAATATAGTTATCAATATTTCCACCCACGCCCTGTACTGTCGCATTCTTTCTTCCACAGTTGTCGAAAGTACTAATTACTTTTAACTGACATGCATGCAGTTACAGTAGTGTATGCACTTTCAAAGATTGATGGATAGGTTTGTACCCAAAGATTTGTTTATGTTCACAATTGTTCGTCCATGCTGTGCTACTTTTTCTTGTCTCCCAAAACCTTTCCCAAAAACCCCCGTACCCATCCATTTTTCAAACCCTAACCCTCTTCCCCCGGGCTGTGTGGTTTTGATTGATGTGTGACTAAATTACAGCAATAAATCCACACACTTGCTGGGGAGGATAAGGTGATAGCAACAGGCTGGTGAAGAAATCCGAGGATATATTCTTACTCTGCTTGACAAAGACCCATGGCTAATGTCAAAGAACTTCAACCGAATTAGTTATACTTTAACATTTGTTAGGCTACAACGTGGCACTGTTCTAGTGTACTTCTGTCACCTGCTATATTCTGTATTGTACCTTTGTATTGCTCAGGAGGACAAACCAGATTTCATTTTCTTTTTTTCATAGGCAAGCAACTGCCACTGTGTCACACCACTAGTACCACCGCTATGAGGAAATTTTATCCGCCCAGGATTGCCAACCTTATTTGCTGTTTCCCGTGGAGCCAGCCCTGGGCCTAGCCCTACTTGCAAACAGAAATTACAGGTAAGATAGGCGTTTGGTTGGAGGTAGTATAATGGAGTATTAGGAGAGACGAGAGATTTGATTGACGGTAGTACTACTAAAGTCCTAGGACTATTCAGGAAAACAAACTTACTGTTATGTTAAACCCCCACCCACCAGACTCAAAAGCAGTAAAAAACAGGTATGGTCAGATAAAGTTTCAAAAAGTATATTTTTATAGCCCTAACAAAAGAATCTCCCGCAAGACCCTCCCTAACCCCAACGATTGTCCTTCAAAAGTCCCCAAAAATCACAACTCCCAATTCCCACCCCCCAAAAGTCTCTAAAAAAGGGGCAAGGGACACTATGGCAGGGTGCTGTTGGAATTAGCAGCCAGGGCATCATGCTCCTTGCGGAGGGTGGCAAGTTCGAAGCGGAGGCCCTCCACCACGTTCTTATAATTATGGACCTCCTGCTCCAGGTAGGACAGTCTGAGGGATAAGCGGCGCCGGTGTGCCTTGCAAATCCTGTGAGGGGCAGCTGCTTTCTTTGCTGCTGGGCGGTGGCGTTTGGCTTTGGTAGCCCGGCTCCGTACCGCTGGAGCACTGCGCTGGCTGGCAGCCCGCACGGAGGAGGAGGCAGCTGTCCCAGTGGACGTTGTTGTTGTTCCAGACTGCGTCTCCTCCTCCTCCAGGGACACCAGCCGCCGATATTCAGCAACAGTGGCATCCAGCCTCCATTGCCGGGCCATTCGAGCCTGCTCCTTCCTCCTTGATGGTGTCTTGGATTTGGAAGGAGCAACTACATGAAAAAAGAAAGACATAGTCTGTAACCAATGCTCCTTAAGATTAACACAAAATGATTGAGCAGAAAGTTGTCACAGTACAAGTAGCAAATTGAAAGCACAGTGCATAACTATTGAGGACAGTATCTATGTAACCTCCGACTTCTTCATCCTTGCTCTAACATTAGTGGGAGTTTAAGGAACAAATTCTACGAGCACTATGGACTTCTATTACAGTCGACTATGACAGTACACCACTCTTATTCTTCTTCTTCTCTCTTGTTTAGGAAAATTGGTACGTTATCTTATGCAAGCCGGCATAATGCCAGCGCAGTGAACTTGCACCCGAGAAAAACAGACGCACACCATGGTGAGTGAGACAGACTTGCGTTACTGTACCGGTCCAGTACATGCAGGTGGTGAAGCTCTTACTTTTCTATTACGGGTGGCACTGAGAATACTCTGTTAAAAGGGCTACTGCTTAATTAATTTAGCTTTCACCCTACAGTGCAAATGAGTATTAGAAAAGGAAAATGAATAAGCTAAATTATCTGATTATCTATCACTTCACATGGGATGTATTTGATGACATATGGGATGACTTTAGGTGCTTTGCTTATTATTGAGTGAACAGTGATACCCCCACACATGAATGACGTACTACTACTAAACTAAAGTTATTAAGGGAGGTAGGGAGTGCCCACCGTAATAACTGGATATATGCTGTGCTTGCAGTTGCAATACAAACTACTGCTACTATTCATGGTAGTCTTTGGACAACGTTACAACTTCTTTTCCTTGCCTTTCCTACACTGGAACGGACGTGCGGGACGGGTGCGGTGTTACATGCTCTTCAAAGTAACACTTAGTTCATCCAGTGACCGTCTACTCTCTCTAGATTCACATATGCTATCTAAGAGTCAGATAGTACCATGAATGATCCAGGCATCCATCCATTCAAAGTATATTGCACACATACAGTTTCTGTCTCACCCACCCAGGCTGTTCTCCTTCCACCCATCCTTGCTTCATCATTCACCCAGCCATGCACCATACCATTTTCTTACCTTCCCAGCCACCTCGGGGACCAAGCAAACACATATCATTCTTCTTTGCCAGTCATCATTACATTTCTCGTGCTTCCACACTTACTTACACCCTTCTTTCGCTTTTCGTTCATCCCATCCATCAAGTTCACCTCAGATCTGATTGGGATTCTTCTCGCCAAAAACTTCACAGCTAAGTCGAAGTACATTTAGAGGAGGCTACTACCTGCTTTTTTTATAATACACCCGTGCAGAAAGCACACTCTGCAGTCTTCAATCTCAATGACTAAGGAATGTATAGCTTACCTCTGCCCGCCACCACCGTGTGAACCCTCACAGGCATGTCCTTTTCCGGCACTTGCACCGCCTCCTCCCCAGAGTTGTCCTCCTCGTCCAATGCCACCACCTCCGCGCTGGCCCCGTCTCCAGATGTTCCACCTACAAAGTACATTTAATAATGTTAGAATACACCACTCACTACTATATAATATTTGGTCTAGGAGGAAGAAAGAAATGTGAAAAAAAGTGTACAATTTAATAATTTTTGACTGTGTACTCTAGAGTAAAAATGTCCCTTTTTCCAGGGAAGGCTGTTGTCTTGCTGCACTTTTTGGCACAACTGATGAATGTTTGCTTTTTACTTTTTAACACGCACCACTTTTTCTCCTAACAGACAGAACCTTGACTTCTAAGAACACGAGCAGGATCAAGTTCAAACCAGGTGAGAGCTCGGCTCGACCACAAGAAATGTGTCCAATTAATCGTCAGCACTAAGCACTTTTCCATTTTCAGTTACACGTTCACTTTTATGACAAACTTGAATTTAATAAATGTGTTTACTTTTAATAAAGCTTTTAAACTTAAATAGACTCTGTGGTTTTTGGTCCTCCAGACTAGAGTGGATGAGCTAAAGGTTTTCGAATTTTTGCAAGCATGAGTCCGTGCCTCTGCCATCGGTGACTTTGGGAGCTAAATGACTCTGCCACACTATCTAGTCAGTAAGGAGATTGGGGGTTCAACTACAAAGTCTGTTATCACTGAGGTATGTGGAAAGTCTAACAGTTACAGCACCTATTATAATTGATAAGCTAAGCGATGCATTATTTAGTGTCCATAGTTCTGTTTGTGCAGATTTGTCCCTGCAACAGTAGTAGAATGGATTGTCCTATCCAAACCAAAAGTAAAGTAGTATCTTATTATTTCTTGGTGGTGGTCATTCACCTTTTTATTGTTGGCAATGGTCAAAGCATAAACATTTAGAATACTTGAAAAGACATTATGGACAATCCCAGAGGACTACACTCAGTGCATAGAGCTATTGCTGACTAGAATGGGAGTCCAATGGAAATGCCAAATGTGCAATCTTAGTTAGCTACACAGACAGACTAATAAGAATAATCTAGTAATACCACACGGAGTCATAGGGATAAGAATTTAGATCCTGTCTACAAGAAGATCAAAGACGATTTAGAAAAAATCGAATGAGGAACGCTAGGAAAAAATAAGTACTCTATATTAAAATTAAAACTTACTGGGGCCAGCAAAGGAGCCCTCGACTGCCCGGTCCTGGCCTGCATCGACAACAGCACCCTCCTCCTCCTCCTCCTGTGTCCTCCTCTTGCCCCTGGGGGAAGCTGATGTACAACATGAAAGAAAGAAAAACAGAAAACATGGATGATATTTATTTCTCAACCAAATCAAACATTTAAAAAAGAACTAACAAAGTAACAAAATATTTTTGCGAAATAGCAAATAGGGAACGACTCCACGGGATATATTATTGACCAATCTCATGTGGTCGACTACGTCATTACTTTAGTATTGCTTGATTTGCGGACCGTCGAATTGGAAACTACCCTATGTAACTCACTAAACAAAGTACTAAAAAGGTTTGCCTAGGATTGGCAGGCAGCAGTCCGCAGCACGCAAAGTGACAGCCAAAGTCCATCGTGATTGAAGATCAGCGACAACACTAAAGTTTCCTACTACATTCACCAGTCATTAAAATACTCAAACTATTAATCCACCACCACTATTTCTTCTTATCGCCATGTGTACAAAGGAAGGACTGGACTTGAGTCTGTAGGGGCTGATTTATAAGGCCCTTGCGGCTCTTTTGCTCCATTGTTGCGTGACTTTTGTGACGCAGCGACAGCACAAAAGAGGCGCAATGGTGCGGCGTATATTAACAACGTGACGCATCTGGGAGATGCATCACGTTGTAAAGCCCTGCGCCAATAGGGGTGTTCCGGCGCAAGGGAGGGCGTTCCTGCGCAGGAACGCATCCTAAAAGTGGCTGAGGGAAATCTACAAGATTTCAATCAGTCACTTTGAGGACAATGATGCGTGACTCAAACCCTGCGCCTGCTTGAAGCAGACGTACGGCTTGACGCAGCATTGGGGAGATAGGGCACCTCAGAGAATTGATGGAGCTGCACCATCGTTGCGACGCAACTCCAGCAATGCGCCACCTTTACGGCACAGATGCGTAACGCTTTGGTGACGTTTTGGGCCCATGGCGCGCCGCATTGTAATACGGCGCACCATGGGTGATGGTGGCGTGACGCACAATTACTGGCGCATCCCTGCAACTTTGCAGGGATGCGCCGGTAATTAAAAATCTGAACCTTAGTGTGTAGCATTGCGCAGTTCTTTCAACTACACTCATACATAATTTCACAGGCCAATGAAATGAACACAAAATCTAAAACAAATAGGCATAGTAGCAACACTACTGAGAAGGAGAGCAGTGTACCTGAAATGCACAGAAGATTTTGAAATAAAATGTACCTACAATGTAATGAGCAGCATTATTGCTCTTGGTAAAAAACAAAAATTTGCAATATAATAACACAGCAGGAGAAAACATAGTAGTAAAGACATAGCTACTACTACTCACCAAGCCCGGGGATCTCAAGGCCAAGGAGGTCGAGCAGATCTCGCTCACGGGTCAGGACATCCGTCCAGCGGTGGGTGGCCTGGTTGTAGGTGCGCCAGACCCGAGAGTGGTGGTAAATGGCCTGGCACACCTTCTCCCACCGCTTCCGGCGCTCCCGGGCCCCGTACCCGGCACTGATCTTGCCGCCTCCCATGATGGTCCTGGGGAGGCGGCGCTGAACATAAAAAATGAGTTGGGCCACCTCCTCCGGGGTAAAGATCTCCCGTGGCATCACTAGCTCCCCCCTCAAACGCCCGCACGGGAGCCGGACACGGGGTGCGGGACCCTTCCCCTTCTCGGGATGCTTCCCGGCTCCCTTCACCATGGTCTGGGCGGAAAGGAATAAAGAAAATAGAATAGGGAAGAGAAGAAAAGAAAAGAGTTTACAAAAGTAGTTTAAAATTAACCAAAAGTAGCAGTAAACACAAAAATATAGGGCTAGAAAAATAGAGGGATAGATAATAAGTAAAATAGATTAAAAAAAACTTCAAACAAGCAAAGGATGGCAGAGATTGACAGAGGATACAAAGACCATGCCCAGAACCATAGCAATGAATGAGAAACAAGATGGCCGCGCCCGTTCACGACCGCGCGGGTAAGTTCGCGCGAGATTTTCCTTGCGAACACGCGCGAGACTGTACTGGCAAACCGCGGACTTTGCGAGATTACACTTCGCGCCCGGAAACGGAAATACGTCAGGCAAACAAGATGGCTGCGCCCTTGAACGACCGCGAGGGTAACTTCGCGTCTTGCGCTACGAGCGGCTCGCAAAAACGCACAAAACCTTGCCAACTAACACGCCGCAAAAAAAACAAATTGCATATTCGCACGAATTTGCGGCTTCCGAATCCGATCTTGCGCGTGTTCGCACCCCGCGAACCCCGCGAAATTGCAGAAAAACAAGTTTTTCAAAAGTGAAAGCACTCGGCAGGGGCAAGAGTTCAAACTCATCATTAGTAACAATTCCCGGTAGTGCTTCCTGACTGGGGCCCCTCCAGAATTCAGTTGCTAGTTGCAACAATTGTATGACCCTGCTCTGACCCTCACAGCAGGCTCATACAATAGCTACAAGTAGGCCACAAAGAAGGTCCTGGGGAAAAAAATGCACTGCAACAGAAAGCAAAATTACAGATAAGGAAGCAGGTGCCAGACTGGAATTTTAAAACAGTGACACATTAATAAACTAACCCCAAATTAATTCATCTGAGTTGAAGCAGGGATGGTGTGCTTGCTTTTCCCCCCCATAATCTACAGTAATGATGAACCAGAGGGTGGCATTGATGTAACAGAGGGTTGCAGTGGTGAAACAGAGGGTGCTGGGAACCTGTGATGATGAACCAGACGTAGAAACAACATAATTCGCGACCGTTGCGCGACGAAATGTAAGTTCGCAATTGCGAACTGGTACGAAACCCTCGCGAACTGGCAGAAATCCTTGCGAACACAAAAAAAAAAAAAATCCGCAAATTCGCAAGAATTCGCGGATTTTGCGGATTGCGAGTTCGCAAATCCGCAAAATTCGCGAACGCGAGATCCGCAAAATTCGCCCATGCTTAAACTGTTGTGCCCACCTGTATTTATGTAAATGTAAATGTAAATGCACAGGAATTTATATAGCGCAAATCACCGAGCAGTTTCTAAGCGCTTGCTTAGGGAACCCATCCTGGTATTCCCCTGTGAGATAACCCCGGCAGGGTATCCGCAAGGTGAAAGCCAGGCATCCCACCGCGAGGGGCCGTTGTGGAGGTTAAGCAAGCTATTGCCCAGAGTCGCAGAGTGTGAACCTGTGAATCGAGTAGGCACCGGAGCGAGAATTGTCGAGTCCATGGACATTTTTTAGGACTCAAGACCCCGCCGAGCCGGGAATTGAACCCTGGTCCCGGGCTGACCTCTGCTTCCAGGTCTGCCTCCTCTAACCAGTGAGCCACACTTCTCCACTTTATCCACCCCCAGTTCCAGTACAGTGTGGCATGGACCCCATGTGATGGCACTGTCACTGCAGCGGCCTTCATGTAAGGCTCTCCAATGAGCCTCACATACCACCGCCTTGCCACCACCTGCCACGGATTGCAATTGTAATCCAGCGGGCTGTGTGGGCACGGCTTTGGTGGTGCTCCTGTGGGTCACTGGAGTGGCGTCCCACGGGGGGCTCATCAAAGTCATAATAAGGCCTTAATAAAAGCATTCAAACAACACTTCATCATAAATCAAAACCAAAGACCTGTATATTTTAATCCACGAGCTCTAATATAGGGGCGGATTAAGATCGCGGACGGACCTGCATCCGTCCGCGACCCCTGAGGTGGAGGGAACGTCTGCAGGGGCTGTGGCATGCCCTCCAGTGCAATTAGGATGTGATCGCCACCCTGGCGGTCACATCCTCAATATTTAACATTGCGGCGGGTGCTGCTTGAAGCAGCACCCGCCGCAAGGTTAAATATACATGCTTCGCATTTGCATGCACAAAGTGGCAGGCACTGCGCGGTGCCTGCCGTTTTGTGCATGCAAATGAAGGGGGGTACCATAGGTACCCCCCATGTGCACCCCCCACCCCCCACCCCCAAAGTAAACACTGTATGCCGTGGAAAGGCATTAGGTCTGCCCCATCCTATAATGGCTGGCGGTGTCTGTCAGACACCGCCTCCATATTAGAGCTTTTCCGCCGCGGTCGTAAGGCGACCGCGGCGGAAAAGTGGCAGACGGTCTTCCTGACCTCCCAGCCATCCTAATCTGGCAGGGGGGGTCTTTGAAGGCTCTGCAGTGGTTTTTCTGCATCCTCCGGGCCAGCAGACACTTCCACCGGCCCGGAGGATGCGGAAAAACCGCAATCCTAATCGGCCCCATAGTACGGAATGAAATAGTACATCCATATAGAAAGTTCCACAACCTATGGAAAAATTAACGTTTAGATAAGGTTTTTTTTTTTTTTTTTTTTGGTGTCCTCATAACCACCATGTAGACAGTGTACCAAAAGGAATTTACATAGAGCAGCTGTCTCAGTTTATCTAGTAAACTGGAAGGGACACGAATCTTATGGGGGCCATTTATCCCTCAGCTGTCTACTGCATTCCAGGAAGGCACAGAGTCCGTAATTTGCCAATCTGCGGCAAACTTTGGGGTAGTTTAGCAGCGAAATGGGGCCGGGCATGAACCGGATAACGGCTGTTCCACAGGTACAAGATATAGAAGCACCGTAGGAGATCAATCATAGGACCCGGGGAAAAAAAACCCGGATAAGTCAATGAATCTAAGAAAGTAGATACCAGAACGCCTTTTTACTGTGATTGCCAGATCTAGCCAGATCCGTACATGAGGTCTGCAAGAGTGAAGATTGCCAATCTCTATATGTAGGAGGTGAAGAGTCTTTCCATTTTCTGCAAATCTCCCTCCTTGCAAGCAGGATAGCATAAAACACTAGACACCTGGCTGGATTTTGTAGGCCTTCTAAAATCCCAAATACTACTAGGGACAGATCTATGATAACAAGACTTCCCAGTGATTCTGTGAGGGAATTACTAATATCCTCCCAAAATGTGGTTAACAGTGGGCTTTCAAAAAACATGTGTGTATCTGATGCCGCAATCAACCCGCATTTAGCACAAGACACTGACACTCCTCCTGCAAATTTAGATAACCTAAGAGGGGAATAATATACCCTATGCAGGGTAAAGATATGATTTCTGCGAAGCCAGGACGGCTTAACAATGTTCCACAAAAGTTCAAAAGAAGTTATCCAAAGATCTTGTAAATTCTGGTCCATCAAAACAGAGCCCCATAATGACTCCGGCAGAACAAAGTCTCCATCCGACTCCTCCAGAATGAAGTTATACCATTTAGATACTTCTTTTTTAACTGGACCACAGATTACTAAATCAGAGACAAATTGGCTATGCCCTCCAAGTTTAAATGTATTCCTGTTAGCGGGAGAGGTTTTATAGGCTACAGTCCAACTATGAATCTGTAAGTATTTAAATCGTGAAAGGTTGGGGCCAACCTTAGCTTGCAGATGTTCCCACGAGAGTAAATCCCCCTCATAAAAGAGGTCACCCCAAACTTCCAGGCCTGCCTCTCTCAAAGGGATAGCTAGAGTGTCATCAAGCCAGGCAGGATTTTCAGGCAACCCCCACAACGGATTTTTTTCGCAAAAGTAATTTAGTTTTATGGATTTCATGACTTCAGCCCAAGTTCTGGCAAGACCTTGTAGAGTCTTCAGTTTAATTTTTTTTTAAAAACTTAGGATTACCAAACTTAAAAAGAAAACCTGAACGATTAATTCTTTCCCCATCCAACATAGTTGCATGCATAGGACCTAGCCCAGAGACTAAGGGATCCTTCAACAACATTCGTGAATGGGATAATTGAAAGTCCCAAGCATAGATCTTTAGGTCTGGAGCCGCCAAGCCACCCTTATCGCGTCGCCATCTTAGTTTTTTCCAAGCTATCTGTGGAAGATGGTTATTCCAGATAAAGGATGAGATATTAGATTGGAACTTGGCTAAGGTAGTTTGATCAAAGTATAAAGGAATGGTAATAAATAAAAAAGAAATTTTAGGAAGGATAGACATTTTGATGAGATTGGCTCTACCAAGTAATGAAAGGGGCAAATGCGACCTAGATTGGAGAAGCTTGCGACAATCTTTAACAACTGAAGATAGGTTGACTTGGACAAGTTTATTAATGTCCTTGACTATCGTCTAGGTATCGCATTGAAATGCCTGCTTGCAGATCGGTTACGGCATTTTCATCATTCCATACAAGCATTTCAGTCTTCGCTGCGTTAATCTCATATCCCGATACTTGTCCAAAGGCGTGGGCCAATTTCAAGATAGCCGCAAGAGCAGTGGTGACCTCTGATGTTAATATAAGCACGTCGTCGGCGTATAATGCTACCTTCCTTATCCAACCTTGATAGTAAAAAGGTTTGATGGTGACCTCCTCCCTTAGATGTTGTGCAAAGGGCTCAATGTAAAAATCAAAAAGCAAGAGAGAGAGCGGGCATCCCTGTCGGGTTCCCCTAGAGATGGAAAAAGGGCTCAAAAGGTCACCATTAACGAGAAGGCACACAGATGGATTGCTGTATAACAGGCCTATCACCCTACGGAACCTTTCCCTGACACCAAACTTGGCCAAGGCTTCCGACAGGTACACCCAATTAACCCTGTCGAAAGCCTTGGTTGCTTCCGGCGTAAGGGCGGCCAATGGGAGGTTACTGGTTGTTGCGATATCTATGGCACCAATCAAATCGTAGGTTATTTCATAAAGTTGCCTCCCTTTCAGAAACCCCTTTTGATCCGAATGAAGGACAGAGGGCGCGATAGAGGCTAATCTAGTGGATAGAACTGTGGTAAAGATTTTATAGTCCACATTCAAAATAGAAATCGACCTATACGAGCCACAGGCCTCCTTAGGTTTACCAGGTTTTAAAATAAGGGTGATAGAGGCAGTATCCCATGATGTCGGAGGGGACAGTCCTTCTAAAAGGATTTGATTAAACAAAATGGTGAGGAAGGGAACAGTTTCTGACTCCAGGAGTTTATATAACTCAGCTGGCAGCCCATCCGGTCCGGACGCCTTCCCTTTCTTACCCTTCCTAATGGCTGATCTCACCTCTTCCTCTGTGATGGGATTATCCAAATGTTGTGATTGTTCAAAAGAAAAAGAGGGTAAAGTGATGTTACTCAACCAGCTCTTAATAGCCTCAGCCGTGATAACCTTATCTTCTTGATATATATCTTGGAAGAATTCCCTAAAAGCTCTCCTAATTTCATCATCTGAGGTAAAGTTATTATTTCCTACTTTTATAGATGCTATGTTGTTCCGGACCTGATCTACTTTGGTCTTCCAAGCCAGTAATTTACCAGCGCCTTCACTATATTTGAAATGCGCCAACTTACTGGCTTCCCATCTTTGTTGAACTCTCAGATTTAAAATCGAAGCAAGGCTTCCTTTTAGAATCAGCAGTTGATTGTGAAGAGGATCTAAAATAGACCCTGAAGCTGTACTGTTAATATCAATGTCGTGTTGAACACGAGCCATTTCTGCTTCAATTGAAGAAATCTTTTCATTATAATTCTTCCTACGATAGGCAACTTTAGCTGTAATAAGCCCTCTCAAGGTAGCCTTAAAAGAGTCCCAGATAATTCTATTTAAGGCAGAACCATTATTTAATAGAAAGAAGTTCTGAGTCTCCGACTAAAGATATGGGATATCCTCATCATTGGTGAGGAGAGAGCGATCAAAGGACCACGTACTCGGGGGTTTCTTAATATGGAGAACTAACTCCAATTTAACCGCCGAATGGTCTGAAAGATGAGAGGGAAGGTAATCTATTGTTTTAACAGAATCAACCAGTCTTTGAGTTATTAAAATAAAGTTGATCCTTGACTTATGATGATATTTAAGGTTCCGAAAAGAAACCCCTTGTTGTTGTCCCAACCTTTGTCGCCAGACATCAACAAACCCATACTGCCTCATAGCGTCCAATAGGAAGGATCTAGTGTAAAACAAAACCAAAGATCGATTATTAGGAGACTTGTCCAAGACAGGGTCCAACTCGATGTTAAAATCGCTGGCTAGTATTATAGGTCCTGAAACGGTAAGTAACTGTGAAAAAACAGTTTCCAGACAAGATGGGTCATCCTGGTTCGGACCATAATAACCGACGATTGTAACTGAAAACCCGACCATAAGGACTGATGCCATGGCCCATCTGTCAGAAGAGTCTACAGCCTGCCAAACCAACTTAGCTTTAGCTCCTTTTTTTAAAATAATCGCAACCCCCCCTAGTATGAGATATTTGAGTGGTAGAAACGACAAAATCAATCCATCTATTCTTCTTGGTAAGTGCAATCAATTCACTATGAGTTAAGTGGGTCTCCTGCAACACCACGACCTGCACATACAAGTCCTTCAGATATTGTAAGATTCTGTTGGCTCGGGGCTTCGTGTGGAGGCCGTTGACGTTCCAGGAGAGAAAACCAACACTACTCATCTCTCATCCAGTAAACCAAGATGACTAAAAATAATATACCATAGAAAAATATTTGTAATCGCATTCATGACTTCCTTACAACAATTGTGTATAATGTGCGAGTTACCATTCCCAAAACTACTATTTAGGTTATTGAGGACTTTTTTATATTTTTGCCACCCCTCAGCACTCGCCCACCCATGGTGAGTGCCCCCCCCGTGAAGAACCCTTGCAATATCTAACCGGAACAATGTCCAGTAGATAGTGCCCCGCCGGTTGACCTCCAGCAAGAAAGATCACCTGCCTTCTTTTCAAATGACAAAATAAGAAGTGAAAAAGATTTCAAAAAAGAAAAAGGAGAATAACTAAGACTGTGACCATATTGACTAGTGCATTTAAGTGAGAGGAGAAAAACAACGTCCACATCTAAATTTCCAGATCAAAAAGTAGGGAATTAAATGGAAGGTACCCTTACGTACTTAAGGTGGAGTTATAGGTGCCAGATGTTATACCTTACGCGCACCCTTGCCCAGATCCATTAGTAGCTCATCAGCTGCTTGTACAGACCTGATGTTAAAAATCTTGTTATTGTACATTACTTTAAGAGCTGCAGGAAACATGAGCTGAGCTGTTGCACCTAATTTTCTAAAGGCATCTAGGCGCCTCCCAAATTCCCATTGCTTTTCAAGTGTAACTCTAGAAAGGTCTGACCTTATCAAAAAAGTAAAACCTTTTCCAGCCAAAGATTTTTGTTTCAAGGCCATATTTAGGATACGCTCCTTTAAAAGGTAAGTGTGAAAGTTAACTAAGATTTTACGAGGTTTGGACCTCTGAGGATTCAATTTAAAGGGATTCCTGTGAATCCTCTGAATGTCAGCCGACAGTTCTGCTAGGGTATGCTCTAAGTTCACTGATTCCTTCAATAAAGACACGATGTATTGTTTAATATCTGACCCTTCAGATCCTTCAGGAACATTAAAAATACAAATGTTCCCCCGTCTTGGGTTGTTTTCAAGAGTTTCCATCCTCTCGCTAAGAGCCAGATCTTCCTATGTGAGTTTCTGAATATCCACTTTTGCTTGGTCCAAATAAATTGAATGGGCACCAACTGTTTCCTCTAGCACTCCGGTTCTTATAGTGAGCCCTTCAATTTTATTATCAAGCGTTTAACAGTAGTTTCTAAACTCTAATTGGTTAGCAAACGATTCCGCGAATCCCTTTCTTATCTCCAGAGTAAGGGCTGAAAACATCTCCAGAACGGAGGCTGCCGTCATCGGAGAAGGAGAGGGAGAGGGCGAGAAAGGGGCCAGTAATGAGTTGGGATCAAGTAGAGTAGGGACCGAAGAGGCTTCCCAATCTACACCCCCAGATGCACCTCCTAGCTCACAAAAGTCTAACTCCTCGGCCTCCTTGGTCAGCACTGTAGTCAAGATTAGGGGTAAACTCTGCTCCATCACAGATGAAGAGTGTGGCGGAGATTGCTCAGACTGCACAGACAGCACGGGCTGCACAGGCTGTTGTTTTATCTCTAGATCATGCAGACCTTGCAGGTTCCCTACTAAAACGGTGGTTGCCGTATTTTCAATAATTTGACTACAGCTCTTGTCAGCTCCATCTTCCACCTCCAATGGCGAAGTATCTGCTAGCACGAATGGTTGGCAATAAGAGGAGGAACTAGCCTCTGGGACCGATGCCATATCTGTGTCGTCGATCTCTTCGGAGAGATGTAAAATCTGAGGAACGACTTTGAAGTAGGAGCAAAGTGAAGGAGTAATTCTTGAGCCTGTAGGGAGCACTGTTTTAGAATCTTTAGCCTTCGCCTTAGTTTTACTCTTCACATTAGAGTTTTTAGACTTAAGTTATGTATTCAAAAAAGAAGATTTTTTCTTATGTGGTGTATTGACCCCTTTACCTTTTCCAACCTCTGCGCCTCCCTCCGGGATTCCGACTTTGTTTACTCCGTTTTTCTTTTTTCGGCCGTGGCCTCAACCTTTATTAAGCCCCCCTCTGGGAGTATTAGGTGAGGTGTCAAGAGTCTTTGAGGTATCGGGAGTATTAGGAACAATTATAGTAGGAGAAGTCTGTGCATTGTCCTCAATACAGGTAGTGCAAAGTAGGGAAGTAGGATTAGTTACTACATGAGACAAATCTGTGAAATTCCCATCCCCGGGTTCATGTGCCAAGGACCCCTCCACTGCGGCAAAAGGGCCGGGATGCTGTAAGTGACACTAATCATATTTTGAACCTTCTATGGAGCTGGAGGTTACAATTATATGTGTGGCATTCCCTGAATTTACTAACCCCTGAAAGGAGATCAAGTTTCTTAGCCTTTTACCTCTCCTTAACTCCAGCGCGGCTGAGCAGATCCTCGGGCTGGGTCTAGGAGGGACCGGAGACTCCGGGAGGTGTTTGGAAAAAGGCGAGGAGGGAGCCCAACAACCACTCTCTAATCGTGTCAGCGAGCCGTTCAATAGCAGATTTCCCTCACCCCCGCAGGCACCCTGAATATCATTGTCTCCCAAGAGCCACTTGCCTGCACCAGAAAACACGACTCGGAACCCACCGCTACACCCTCTACCCTGGAACTCCGGTCGGCATCCCCCGTGGCCGTCCTCGGCGTCCTTGGCACCGCCCTCACTCCGGCCCAGGAACCATGGGGATAGAGAGAGGACTCCGCAGCAACGCCAGCCGCAGTGCGAGGAATATCGCATCCCGCGTCCTGTGCGGAGAAGGGAGCCCGGCGAAAAGACAAAGTTACCGGTGAACTGCACAGTTTCTCCAGAGGAGCGCCGGAGACCTTTACTTCAGGTAGCCGACTTCATTGCTAGGAAATACTCTTTCTTGCAGGGCGGAGACGATCCTGGCGGGAGGTCATACCGGAGCACCGCAGCAAGCTAGCTTGCTGCCGCCATGTTCTTCCCTCCCGGGCTAGATGAGGTTTTTGAGAAAGAAGGAGAGAAGGAAATTTCAACACAGAATATATAACTGAAATCTCGTAACAGATGAATGATAAGAGCCATTAGCCCACAGCTGTGAACAGCAGGGCTTGCTATGTCCTTGTAATCCTGTTTTGTTTCACGAGAGACAAGAAAACTATTGGCCTTGGAGCGGGGGTAAAAAAAAGAGAACAAAAACATGATACACATAACATATATTCTGAGAAAGTATTGGCATAAAATTTGTGAGAATGTGCACAGGAGGGATAAGTTCGAGTCGGGACCAACAATAGCGTAGAGAAAGGCAACATCAATATAAGCTCTCTTAATGAAAAATCACTATTAATAAAGAAAACCCAACACTTCTCAAAAACATGGGTTTTGACTTTAAAATATGTTATAATTAAAAGACTTGCAAGAATGATAAAAATTCAGAAAGCTCTGAATATTGAGAGATGTCAAAATGAAAGAGATGTTCTTGAACTCCAAAATAAAGCATTCGTGGTATATGTGATTGAATGCACTTGTATTCTCAGGTTTGAGGAAAGCATTACATGCATCATCGCCAAGAGAATTTTGCTCGAACTGCAAGAAAAAATACTGCAGCAAAACATTTTGACATGGTAGAGAAAAATGACACAAAATACCTAGGGGCAGATTTATGTCAGACTTGCGCCGCAGTTGCGTCACGCAACGGCGGTGTAAATGGTGTGCATGCCTGCGACCCATTTAAAACGTGACGCATCTAGGCAGATGCGTCACGTTGTAAAGCCTTGAGCCACATGTGGGCGTTCCGGCGCAGAGTGGGCGTTCAGGGACAGGTGCGCCTCGCAAAAGTGCCTGCGTGAAATCTACAAGATTTCACGCAGGCACTTTTAGGCCAATGCTGCGTCAAAACCCTGCGCCTGCTTGAAGCAGACGTAAGGCTTGGCGCAGCATTGGATAGATATGGCCCCCCAGAGCATTGCTGGAGCTGCGTCGCGCTTGCGATGCAACTCCAGCAATGCGCCGCCTTTACGGCACAGATGGGTCACGCATTGGTGCCGTTTTTGCCCCATGGTGCGCCGCATTGTAAATGAGGCGCACCATGGGTGGCGGAGCTTTGGCGCACAATAACTGGCGCATCCCTGGGGATGCGCCGGTTATTGTAAATCTGCCCCCTAATTCTTTTTTGCCACTTAAGCAAAATAAAAACAGAGATAGTAGCGATCATGGCTTGAGAGGTGGAGTATCAGGTGTTTCATTGCTGCCTTCCCCCTACCTCATTGTATTTTTAGAATGTGTTTGTTTTTATTAAAGTTATTTAACTAAAACTGGAAAGCAAGGGTTACATTTACACAGTGAGTGTTTTACTGTTAAAAAAGTATGTAATAATTTACGCTGTTGATGTGCTTATACCATTTCCACTTTTATTGCACTGTGGTAAAAACTTGGAATTTGACGTTTGCACTGTATGGATAATTGACTCAAACTGTGTTATTAGTACAGGTGCTCTGTTAACATGATACTGTGTCACATTTATTTTCACAAGGAAACACGAAATCTGGAAACAAGTTAATTGTTCCCTCTGAAATAAGGATTTTATCATCATAGTAACAGCCCCCAGACCACTCTGTAAGTTTTACCATTTTTTGGGCCACTAGGGTTATGTAGTATATCAACTTTTTCTTGTAAAATCTGGAAATTATATTGCAACAATGACAACTTGATGATTATGCAGTAAACACCCGAATCACAGTCACATAAATCAACTAGCCTTCAACATGTTCTTTGTTTTATCAACTCTTTATTCAAGAAAAGTAAGCAAACGTAAATACCTTAATTTCTATCAGTGTCAGAGCACGGCTTTTTCATGTTAACTGTGTACGTAAAAACAATTTATATGTGGGAATCTAGATTGCGAAAATAAACTACAGATTGCAGCAACATATAATGATTTTTAGCTTTTCACTGACGCTTGTGTATAGGTACGTTTGTGTGCAAAACCTTCCCCTTGCTTCTGTGATTCGGTTTATCTGGTTTACGCGGGAATTGAATTCAGACTTTAAAATTCAGCCTTGCCAGGGTGGTCTCATTTAGCTTGGGAGAAAGGCCTTCGGCCAAGAGCACGGGATTTATTAATGATCAGTAGTTATGAATGCCTTTCCAAAGTTCAAGCATGGGTAACACGTGCAGATTTGACCTATTGGGAGGCAGCTGCAGACTGTGATTTCACTGTCAACTCATTGAGAACAGATGTGGAAAAGTTGGGAACTAGGGCAAAAGGCAAGCGCGAGCAGGAAGACGTTCAAAGAAAGGTTAATGGGAATTGTAGTCTCCTGAATATTTACAAGACTGGCATTTAGCCCTGCAATGACCAGTCCGAAGGAATTAGAAAAGTTTATTCGAAATAGATAAACATAAAAAATTAAAGGGAGAATATTACTATCCAAGACTTTAGACGTGAGGTACATTGGAGAATAGAATGATTTGAAAGTACAGCTCTAAGTGACAATATTTGACTTCTCACTCTATCATTTGTTCTTAACTACAGAAGCCCTGAGTTGTGTTATACTAAGCAGGTAGTAGAATGTACTTGAAAATGTATTTATTTCTGTCAAGCCAAGGGAATTTCAGACAACCTGGCGAAATGAAGATGCAGTACGCGCCATGTAATTCGTTTTATTTATGTATTTTTTTACTTACCTTCATTCGGCCATATGCCGGAGTTTACTACCCCCTCCCTGCCCCGCCTCATCGCCTCGCAGCACTCCCTTGAGGAGCTGGTACTGCCTGCGGCCAATCCTGAAGTTGCTCTAACTACTGTCTGTAATCTGAGGTTCAGCCAGCAGAGTGAATTCATAAAATGCTGTACCTTTACTTAGGGATGCTTTAATGTTGTTCATAATAGACTGCTCTGCTAGATGAGATGAGGGAAATTCAGAGAAGAACTTTTCTATTTTGTCTTCAAAAAAGTGACCAGACTAGTGCAAAGTGACTAGCAGGTTGACTGAGGGGGAGAGATAAGTATATTTTCCGCTAACAGGCAGACATGTTCGTTTACAATTGTCCAAAGATCCAAGATCCGGAGTGGGATTTTTTTTGATTTAAAGAAAGCTCTTGTAGCTTTAACTTGAAGTTTGTATTTAAAAATGCCCTTTCTTTATCTTTTTTATCTTCAGGTTTTTAGGCTTGCCTTCTTGTAGCTTCAAACTTTCACAGAGTTTACTAATCTCTCTGAGAGTGTACCATGGAGCAGAGGGTGTGTGTCTTTTCCGTTTAACACTGTGGAATGCTGTGATCCTGTCTAAGGCGTTGGTGATTCATTGAAATATTCTCATGCTTTTATAAGATGCTCTTCACTAGGCAATGCAGATGTATCAGTGCAGTTGTTTTGATTCACATGCCTCACAAGAGCAATGTGGCAGATGGTGTATGCCAGTTGAGGATAATCACTGAAGTGAAAGAAAAGGGCACTGCTGCAAATTCTCATCAGGTTAAAGAAATTGGATTTTCACAATAATGTTGGAATGATTTGAAAAACTAGTGTCTGCAATACGACCAACTCTGTGTGTGGATGCTTTCACTAGTTGTTGGAACCCTAGTAGAGATAGGGAATCTAATATTTTGGCAGTTTTCAGGTCATCCATGTTATTAGTATGAAAGTTAATATCTCTTAAGATGGTAAAGTTGGACCTAAGACTGGGAGGGGCTGGTAAATCAAGGCACCAATGTAGCAAATTGTAGCATTGATCTTGAGGGAGGAAAGAAAAACTACAGAACGAGGTTGTTTCTCATCCAGTATTAAGCAGCCAAGGGAAGTCTTGAAGATAATAGCTGTACCACCTCCCTTTTTTCCAACTTCATTGCGTCTAATAATCCTATAATTGGCTGATGTAGCAACTGCGATTTCAAAACCAGAGTACTCAGACAGCCAAATCTCCATTAGGAAAAGTATGTTCAGATTATGTGCAAGAAATGGCAACACTATGGGGCCTATTACGAGTCAGGTGGTCAAAGGACCACCAGACTCATGGTTGCATGGAGGTGGAGGTCTTGCGACTGCCCCATTAAGACCCTAGTGGTCAGGCCGCCCAGAGACCACTGACTCCGCCAGGGAATTGCTGTTCCGTGGTGGTTGTGCGGTGTCCAGGGGCACCTAAATGCTTGGAGGTCCTCAAAATCTCAAGCATATTAAGACTTACATCACAGCCACTGTTTCCATGGAGATCTTTCGTCCAAGAAGACAGTGGCGGTGAGAAAAGAAAGGGGGCCCTCAC
This sequence comes from Lissotriton vulgaris, assembly GCF_964263255.1. NCBI lineage: Eukaryota > Metazoa > Chordata > Amphibia > Caudata > Salamandridae > Lissotriton > Lissotriton vulgaris. Next base: position 1,822,507,701 of record NC_141685.1, read on the forward strand.
ACTTTGTGGATGCACACGGGGGGGACAAAATGTGCCCCTCTGTGAGCAGGCACAGAAGTTCTAGCACGGCATGGAGTTTTCAGCCCATGGTGTGCTGGAACTTCATTTTACATTCCCATTGCAGTGCCTATTTTATAGGCGCCACTGTGGAAACGCCAAAGGAAAAGCCCGCCAATGACTTACAAGATTCATAGTAGGGTGGGCGGTCTCCATGCGGGGTTGGCGGTGCGCGTGGCGGGGTGGTCGTCAAACTCATAATAGGGCCCTGTGAGTTTTATTCTTATTCTTCTCATGACATACTACTACTAATGGCACTGCTACTACTACTACGTATAATAACAGCAATAATAATAATAATACTTTAAATTAACAATGACTTATTACTATATCTACTTTGAAGAACTGGTTTGGATATATATGGTCTCTTTAGGCACAACATTTAGAAACCAGGGGCTATGTTGTATTGCAATAATTTCCGAGCACTCATCTCAAAGTCCCAGCCACAAAGTGTACACTGAAATGTACACTAAGGTGGGGCTTTCTTGAATGCTGAATGGCATTGTGGGTGGTGAAGAGCTGAGAATCAGCGAATAATGGCACACCAAAGTGCACTTCCACGACTGTCCAAATAGAAAGATTATGCAATGAAAGAGAAACAGTGCTGAGTAATCAGCCCAACCCCAAACTGGTAGTGAGGTGAGGCTGTGGACAAGATGAAGGAGTATCATTAACAGGTGCAGAATGATGCACTCGCTTTGCAAAATAGAGATTACTAAACAGTGATTTATTTACTTATCGTTATTTGGTAATCTCTATTACTAATGTACTAAAGTGAAATCTGACCCTGATTTCCTAACTAGCAATACCTAGTGGGTATCAAAACATACCTACTTAATAAATATTTATGCGGTAAGTTGCTACTTGTGACCTACAAGATTCTCTACCATCACATGGGTGGTGGCCTGCAGGGGTCAGCAGACCACCATATCTATGATTGCTATGAAATGAAGCAAACTATTTTTTTTTAAATGCAGCCCGTTTTACTTGAAGGAAAACAGGATATATTTCAAAAGAAAAATGAAGTGTTTCTTTTTATTTATAGAGAGTATGCAGGGGCCCATGAAACCGCTGCCTAATCTTAAAAAATATTTTTTCAAACATTTTCATAGGGTAATCATTCCCAAGGACACCCTTCCCATTTGAGAATGGGTTTCCGCCAACTTTTAATTGGTGGTTAAGTGCAAATGTTTTGCAACCGCATTTCAGTCACAAAACATAAGTACATTTTATACAGATTCCAGATTTGGAAGGGACAACCTGAACACGCCCTTTGGACACAGAGGTTCTGTTTTTGTCCACAAACCCAAACTGCGATTCAGTAGCAATCAGCACAGTGAGTATTTATAGGGCTCAAGTCTCAAATGCTGTTTTGGTAGTGGTTACCACTAGCTCTAACTGGTAGAGTTGCTCTTTCCAAGTTGATTGTTCATCCCCCGCTACTATACTACTTTGCCAATGTCTTGAGTATTTCCCAAAAGACGTTTCTTTGTTGACTTAGACCAAGCAGTAGGGGATTTTCTCTGGGTTAATGGGCATCACAGAGGGGCTTTAAACAAACTTCAGTTATCTGGGGGTAAGGGCAGAGGGTTGGGGGTGCTGACTTTCAAAGGCTACTGCACAGCTTCAATTGGTGGCTAGATGGCCTTCATGAAACTAGTGCAGCGGATAGTCCCCTTCCTTTATATGTAATACAGCAGTTTCTTTATCTCACTATTAAGTTACACCGTTCGTGGAGACTCCATGTGTGGATAGCTTGGAGGTGATTGGCAAGAGTCCTCCTGGTCACAAAATATACACTTCCTTATTCCCCAGCCACACCGCCCCAGGGTCTACCTGGTTCCTTGGGGTACTTAATACATGAACAGTTAACAACCTGGCATGAGCACCTCATTGTTATTATAGGAAATTTGTTTCAGAAGTCAAATTTCTACAGTTTCAGCAGTTGTGTCAGGATTACAACATTCCACTGAATCAGTTCCTTCTACACATAGTTATTGAGAGTCATCAGGTTACTATGGTGTGTGATTTACTCAGAACCTACAACCCATGCATAATACATACACTACATACCATTGGAGAAGGACGGGACCTTATCATGTGGTTTTACAAAGCGATTAGGGAACATACTGGGGACCTACTAACTCAACTCCGGCAGGAATGAGAGGAAGATCTGGGCACCCCTTACACGATGCGGAATGGACATGAGCACTTGAATCTCCTCACATAATCTGTAGAAACCAACGTTTCAAAAACATACAATATAAGACTTACCTCAAACCGTCCCATTTGAATTGTATGTTTCCACGGCCAACCTCACCTGCCTTAGATGCCTAGCTCATTCGATGATTTTAAACAGATGCTTTGGCCATGTCCAAGAATAACTGGATTTTGACATTCAATACACACTGCATTAGTTACCATCACAGAGCTCACAACTCTCAAATCATGGGAAGCTATAACAATGAGCATATTTCCTAGGAAAAAGAGCTGTAAGGTGGGGGTGCTTTTTGTGACTCTAACACTACTTTTGGGAAAGCGTCCACTGACCATGTACCAGCAAGCACAATGTTCCCCTTCTTTTTCCCAGTGGCGTAGGGCTTTGCACCATTCTGCTCTGCACTGGGAGGAAGCCCATAGACTAGATCCATTGTGGCAGCCTGGAAAACCATGCTGTTGCAGTTTAAAGAACTCATAGCTGAGGAGCCCCTTGCTCAAAATGCATCCCAGAAGTACTATTGCCAGTGGGTTATTAGAAACACAGAATGTGTCGATGCTTACCTTGCCCAGGACATCCTATTCATCCATTGCTCTTCCTAGTGTGTAATTAGATATGTAAAATACCAAGGCTCTCCTTTCTCAGGACATCCCTCCTGTCCATTCAATCACCTATTTATGATAATGCTCATGCTCTCAACTTTGTTTCCCCTGCCCAAGTTGAATTTCCATACCTTTATAAATCTAGTATCTAATCATATTGAGACAACTGATTTAAGGAGAACCAGGTTCAGAAACATATATGAGACTAAAAGCTTTAAAATATTAGAGGCTCATTTTAAACCTGTTTGTGACTTGTTGTGTGCTCATATCGCATTTTTTTATGTCTGGAAACGTTAGCGAGTTCTCTAAATATATACAGCGGAGTAAAGCTTATTGAATTACATTACTGTATTACGTAACATTGATCATTTTAATAAAAAGTATTTGAAATATATATGAGAGCTGAGAAGTATGCAGTGGTTTCTAAACACGCTGGGAAGGGAGCAGTCCTTCTATGTTTAAAAACCATTGCAGATTAAGGAAAGTAATTTTGCTAGCAGAGCAGTGGAATTTATTAGTAGTTCCATGCCACAAGAGTAACATGAATTTACCAAATTCATCTGATTCCGCCAGCAGAATTAATAATTTCAGGCCTAGATATAATGAACTTGTAATATGGTGGACGGGATATCCATCACATTTGTGATGGAGTAACCCGCACATCTAACTCTAAATCAAGTTCTTTTATCTGCATTATTTTTACCTGCAATGTAATCTGCCATTTATTATTAGGATGCTGGTTGTCTCTTTCATGTCCATTTTTTCCTATTATCCATATATTTTTTTATCTTTTATTTTGTGTTACTTTCCTAGTATCCACTCCAGAAATTAAGTGCCTCTGAAAAGAAGATACTTTTGAGTGCTTGTTTTCTCGTTTCAGTTGGCACACTACCCTATTTGTATCTTTAATGTAAGATTGCATGCACTGTCCAGTGTAAATGTAAAGTAAGCCTGTTCATGCCTGTCTGCATTCTAGATGCAAACAGTTAGAGGATGCCTTGTTCTGTATTCCTACATATCCTTTATACACTGGGGCAACTTTTGAAGCTCCTTTGTAATACAACTGTAAGTCCTTTTTGCGCTAACACTACTTATTTGCAGTCCTGTAGCAACCTTACATTTTGTTATCTAGTTGTATTCCTACAGAAAATTAAACACTGTCTTCATGATGAACACAAAACAGTGAATGGTGGAATACTTGAATTGATCTCATCCACTGATAATTACTCAGGCAACATCCTAGACCATCACTGTTTTGCCAGTCATGCATCTTCAAACTGGAACCAGCCAAATGCAAATAAGCCCTGGTCAATCTCCCACAGTAACAGTCCAGCCCAAACCTCCAAGCCATATCCCCTCTGAACGGGAAACCATCCCTCCAATGGGTTTTGGCCTTGTTAGGCCTCATAAGTGAGGTATAACTTGAGTAATGTGCTACAATGAGCATGAGACCGATGTCTGGGCATGTATGTCACACTGAGAAAGACCCGATCTGGATTCGATTCGATGTATCCTCTTCAAAGTCTGCCAGCAAGTTCTAATCGAACCACAGGAACTGTCTTCTCCATTAGTATTCTGTAGAGTACTACAAGGTTCATTGTGATCATTTTTTTAAATATATACATGTGTTCCTTGGCCCAATTCCTAGAACCGCAGCAGGTGAACCTACAAATGTATCTCAAATTCCACCAACACCACAGTGTGTCTAGACATTGTTCAGCTGGATGAAGTAGAGCTTGGACGTCCGAATGAAAGCAAGACTGAGATCTTGGCATTGTTGAAATAGAAATCAATTACAAAAAACAATTTGATGGACAGAATGTAGATCAATGTCTTACATTCACCCCAGTACAAGGATCTGGGCCTAAATCCATCGTTTTTTGCACTCCACACCACCATGGGTTAGATAATGGCTTTATGCAAATCAGCTCTGACCCTGTGCCCCATGGGAACAGTCCAGTCCGAACTACACAGCCATATCTTTCCCAGACCGGAATCAAGCATCCGAGGACCGGTTTCGAGGTAACACCTCTCATCAGCCCGGCTAGCTTGACTCCAGTGGTGTGGAGGCTCTGGGACCCACGTCTGAGCTACCCCAGTACACTCAGGGAGAAAATTACAAAAAACAATTTGATGGACAGAATGTAGATCAATGTCTTACATTCACCCCAGTACAAGGATCTGGGCCTAAATCCATCGTTTTTTGCACTCCACACCACCCTGGGTTAGATAATGGCTTTATGCAAATCAGCTCTGACCCTGTGCCCCATGGGAACAGTCCAGTCCGAACTACACAGCCATATCTTTCCCAGACTGGAATCAAGCATCCGAGGACCGGACCGGTTTCGAGGTAACACCGCTCATCAGCCCGGCTAGCTTGACTCCAGTGGTGTGGAGGCTCTGGGACCCACGTCTGAGCTACCCCAGTACACTCAGGGAGAAAATTACAAAAAACAATTTGATGGACAGAATGTAGATCAATGTCTTACATTCACCCCAGTACAAGGATCTGGGCCTAAATCCATCGTTTTTTGCACTCCACACCACCCTGGGTTAGATAATGGCTTTATGCAAATCAGCTCTGACCCTGTGCCCCATGGACTGTTCCCATGGGGCACAGGGTCAGAGCTGATGGTGATGGTGTGGAGTGCAAAAAAACGATGTATTTGGGCCCAGATCTTTGGACTGGGGTGAATGTGTGACATTGATCCACATTCTGTCCATCACCTGTTTTGTTTGAAATAGAAATCAAGGCACAACCAGGTGACTGGCCTTTAATCTTGGACACATCACCTCCCACTGATTCCAAATGAAGGAACTTGGCAGTCATTTTTGATGCATAGTTCCCCTTCGAGCTCCCAGGTAACACAGTGGACACTGGAATCAACCTTAAACTCTCCTGTCTTCAAATATTTCCGCCCATTTCCCAAACTAGACCACCTGGTGGAGGTGACAATAACCCCGTTGATGGCTAGACTGGACCAGTGCAATCAAGTATACAAGGTGCTCTAAAAAAGTTCATTATCAGAATGCAAAGGCTCCAATACAGGAACATAGACTCTGAACCTGAAAAGGTGATATCATGTAAAGTCAGCATTGAAGGCTCTACATTGACTTCCAGTAGATGCCAGGATCAAGTTTGCTGTCTACGTGGGCAAAGGTTCAAGATACTTAGAAAGGGGGCCACACTATTAAATGCCTAATAGTACTCCTTGATTTGGATCTCCACATCTTGTCACTCAAAGAGCATTTAACCAGAGCAAACATGCAGACAGAAGCATGGGAATTCAGGTTCTTTATCTATGAAATGCACTGCTGACAGAACAGTGCTATTTGTGTTTTAAGAAGGGCCTTTAAATGAAACTTAAAGATTATTGAACTCGGAGCCCATCAACGGAGGCTGGACTACAGCTGCTCCACATTGAGTCTATGTGCAAAATTCCTATTTAAATTTATGCTGTGTTGTGATTTATATCTGTATGTATATGCCTTATTTACATTAACTCAACACTCATGAGGCATCATTAGAGATAAATGCAGCATGTTTTTCATACAATACAGGAGGATCATACACCAGAAAACAGGTGCTGCACTATTAGACGCTGTCTACTGATGTATACACTCAATATCCCTCCGAGTGGTCGCTGCAAGATAAAAGCACACAATGCAATTTTGGCTCTGGCTCACTAGAGCAAGTACTGTTTGAGTGGATATGGAAATCCTGTGATAGGATGAAGGGGCGGAGGAAACACTTCCTTGGGAACTACTTCAAGATGTGGATATGGAAGAAAACTCAAGGTTGCAGATGTTCTCCAAATACTAAAATAAATGTATTAAAATAGTTTGTTCCAATGAAAATATAACAATTGTCATCTATCATTCATGAACTAGCACCAAAAAGAAAGAAAATACCACAAAAATTCATATTCAAGTTTAAAGAAGTGAAGAAGAGGACAAAAAATGGCTTAAAATTGTTAAACAAAAAGTTTTTTTAAAGGATATCAAATAAAAAAGGTTTAACATAAGAATATAAAACAGGAAAAAGGTTCCCGTATTAGAACCTTATTAAAAACACATATACACATCAAAAAACTAAACAAAACACAAAACCCAGTGTGTCTCTCCATCCGTAGTGAGTTGTCCCCAAATGCCACAGTGCATGGACAACACCCATGTATAGTGTGGCTTGCCTCCCATGCTGGATGTAGTGACCAGCTGGTCACTATTCTTGTGTTCCTGATTGTTGGTTAGTACCAGCCACTTCCCGAGGACTGGCTTACACTACCTCTCCACACCCATCCATCACAGGTGTCACAGGACATGTGACCCTGCCAATAAAAGGGGCCGGGCTCATGTGCCCTGGGCCAGTTTTAAATACCACACTAGTGTGTCTGTGTGCTACTTATTACTGTATGGGGGCCTAGGAACCCAACCCTTTGCAGTGAGTTGGGCACAGCCAGGTCCTGCACCCAACTCCCTCTGCGCACATCCAAATGCTGTGTGCAGTGGGGGATGCTCGCCTACAGCAGGTTTGGCTAAAGACCCTGCTGCATTCCAGGGTCTGTGGGCAACAACTGATATGAATGGCTGAAGGTCCTGCAGATAGGAAGTTGGCCACTCAGTGCAGGTCGGGAACATGGACTGGCTCATGGACTATACACCCATTCTTTAAATGTATGTTCGTGTTAACTGCAAACATTTTCTGTTTGTCTGTAGGTGTGTTCATATGTGATTATTTTCTGGTTGGAAATCAGGTGGACATGGAGCTACAGGGGACAGTGAGGGGCATCAGCTTTTTCCCCAGCTATGCCAATTTGATCACAGACTGGAGCAGGTGGATGGGGTCCTGAGATGGCATATTGTCTAAAAGGTAAATTTATGGTTACAATTTATTGATGGCCTCTTTCTGGTATCAAAAATTTGTGATACAGAGGCTGGAAAACACACAGCATGAATGAATTAGAATGATTATAATCTAAAATCCACACGCACTATCGGCAGGAATGGGATATTATATATGCACATTAAAATTACCGCAAGGGAAAATCAGCTACTCACAATAGAGTTTGCAGGGGAATACACTCAAGAAGTTTTTGTCCTGTACCTCCAAAAGCAGAATCCCGAAGTTGGCGGAAAAAACTCAGTGGAACTCTGCTCTGCTCACCTCCACCCTCCGTAATTTAATTATAACAAAAAAAGGCACTTACCTACTGTGGAGTCTCCGGACTGCCCTCCTCCTTGCCGTGGTCTCTCCTCCTCGTCCTCGTCATCCTTGTCCACGCAAACCCCTGATGTAAATAAATAATTTACTCTCTTAATTTCTATGCAGGTAGGTACTTAATCAATAATAACTCAGATCGGGTGAAAAAAGACAGAGTCCGTGGTGTTAGAGTTCTAAGGGTTTTATTCCTTAAAAAGGAATGGTCATGGCCAAGATATCATGTTCTGAACACCACACAGGGTGTCAGAAGGGATAGAGCGCGCTAACATTTTATTAACAGTACATAGCTTATATACTTATTGTACACCATTGAAAATAGTATAGAAGGCGTAACAGCTGAGAGAAGACAAGATAACAATATACACGTAGTACATGTGCGTAATCAAGAGGCGTGAACTAGAGGTGTGTTCTGGAAACGTCACTGATAGGTGTCACAAAGGGGTGGCACTAACAGAAAATGTGGCAATGTCAGCAGAAATCGGAAGCTTGGATGCGCGCGCAGCTGCATGACGTGTAATTGGAGGGGTGCAGGGGACTTGACATTTACACTGACGGAAAGAGACAGAAGTCTGGCATGTCAGATCAACTTGTGCTTCTATCATATCTGATATCTGATGTTTAGGAACTAAGCTATCTGGGCAGAAAGGTCTCTAGAGCAGAAGCTATTCTATACTTGCTGTGGATGCGTGTATAAGCGCCTGGGTGTCTGTATGAGAAGCGTGGGGCACGGGGCCTTCCATGGAAGCATGGCAACGAAGCTATGAATTACTTGCACAGAGACAGGTCGGCCCTTTAGCCCTGTAGCTGAGGAAGGATGTTTACTGAAGCTAGCAGGCAGGAATGTATTTTCGGGGAGGAAAACAGATAACTCGAAGGTTATAGTCAATCTTGGCAGGCAGCAGGCTGAGCCGAGCGCGAGGGGCCGCGCTGAAAGTAAGTCAGAGTTCACGAGTACAGGGGCTGCCTGGGCAGAGATTTCTCGGAGTCAGAAGCCAGAAAAGAGGCTCGGTGGCAGAGATTCAGGGCCTACTTCAGCCAGGGCTGGAAAACGTAGGAGTACACTACAAAAAGACGTTGGCATAGCATACTTAGGAACGGACCATTCGACCCATTCATGGTGGGTCTGAAAGAGGACATGTTAACGTTGGACGCAAATGTATTTGCGTCTTCATAGCTGGTACAGGAGGGAAGTTACATGCACTTTAACCTCGTACATGGAGTCGGTGGGGTACGCGCTAGGGAACATAACTTGACCATAAAATTTAGATTACCTCATTCCCTCCTTGTTCCCTACGGACCCTTCATGATATATCGATCCTCATAAATCGATCAGTTTGTTCTTGTAACATTATTTGTTCATCTTTCTTCTTTTGACTATTTGAGAGAAAACTGGAATGTTCAATGCACGATGTGGCACACAGTCCACATATCGCTGGCCCACACTGTAGGCACAGGCAGCAGCTGAATACTATAACAAGGCCAATGCCTAGGAATGATAAGATCTTCCATCCCCAAGCTGTTAACGTTGTCCAGAACCAACCGGACCAAGTCCAGGTGCCTGGATTCTGATGTATCTGATTCGCAATTTTATGCAGACGGGTAATAGCTTGATAGACAGATGGTGCATTTTGTGGGATGAAAACGCAGCAACTTGACCCGATGACCTTACAGGCTCCACCTCTATCTGCCAAGATGACGTCAATAACAAGACGATTTTGAAGGACAACAACCCGCATAGCAGATTGCTCCTCTGTTAAGTTACCTAAGGCGGAGGCAGTTTCATGTACTACTGCTTCAAGTGTTCTAGTTAATCTACGTATTAATTTACTGTTTTGGACAGGTCCTAGGAAGAAAAAGAATCCTTTATTGAAATCAGTGTACTGTTCCCATGCCGTTTCTGTGTAGTCGACAAGTGGAATATCTCTTTTGGGTCTATTCGGTACTAGATTCGTATTTCTATGGTAATCTGGGGGAGCTAGAAAAACAGGTGGCAGAAGGAATGCAATATAACAGGTACCATCCCAATCTGGAGGCAAACGTATGTATGCGGTATGACCACAAACAAAATAGGAGTGACTGATAGCTTTGAAAGACGATTTACCCTGATCACTGAATTCGACCACAGTAGTGCATTTACTATGACCTACCTGTACTGAACCTTTCTTTCGGACACATAATTCACCTGTGACTGGTAATACTAACATATGGGGCAGAACTGGAGCAGCTTCGGATTCAACAGTAAGGATCATGAGGCTACTTGTGTAGTTACCTAATCCATATACTTCATTTTCTAGATCAGTTCCTATTCGAGTGGGGAGTCCCTCTTTGTCAGGATAACAGACATCGAGCAGGACTAAGTTCAAGTTTCCCCAAACCCAGCCCCCATCGAAAACAGCAATATCAGGATCTAAGGAATTAATTATTTTAAACCATGCCCCACAGGAGCCATTGTGAGTGAATGGGTACGGAAAGAGGGGCAGAGCTCCCTTGTAATTCTGGTAGGGAGGGAGTCGGCCACATATCCAGCAGTCGGTAGCATTGTTTGTCTGATGGGAGTGGTGTAACATACTAATGAATGTATTGTTGCGCAGCGCAAGTCTGTAAGAGAGTTCGTGTGCAGGAAGTTCACTAAAAGTGTGTTCAGCAGAGACATTGTAAGCAGATTGTTCACGCCTGAAAATAGGCCAATATATAGGTAGCAGAATGCTGGCAATAATAATTAGAACACTTAGAAAAAACATGATTAACAACGTCACTATACAGTGACTACGCAGTGATTTACAGTATGTATTTCTTTTGACTTGTCTCTCTCTCTCTCTATCTCGATCTAGGGGATACATGTCAGAAACTATTTAACCGATTCACCTAGGGGAGGACTTAAACAATTAAACTGTCTGACTTGCTAGATCGGAGTTTCATACGATATTGTTCTTGGGGAGTCTTTTCTCGTTCAGACACTGTAAAGTCTTTTCTTTCAACACAGTCTTTGGTGGGGGTGGACGAGTCAGAGTCCTGTTTTAGTCCGTTCTTTAGTTCATTGCAAAGTTTGATGTGACTCGTGTGGACCCACCCCTTTCTCCCCTCTATCTTCACGGCGGTCCTGGTGGTAAGGAGGACGGTCTTCGGGGACTTCCAGCGGGGCTCCAGCGGACTTTTCCGGTCGAAATTCCGGACGAGTACCAGATCCCCAGGACGGACCTCGTGCTGCTTTACATCAGTGTTGTCAGGAAAAGCTGCGGCAACCTGTGAACGACATGATTGGAGTGCAGACATCAAGGAGGCAAGGTAATCTGTCAACATATTGCAATCAACATCAGTGATTTTCTTCGGAATGGGCGTCCCCCACATATTCGGTGGTCTGCCAAAAACCACTTCGTACGGGGGTAGCCCTGATCTCGAGTGGGCGACCATTCTCATGTAGAATAGTGCCACGGGCAGGGCGACTATCCAGTCGACCCCTTTTTCCTGACAGATCTTTGCAAGGCGGATTTTTAGTGTCTGATTATGCCTTTCTACAAGGCCTGCTGCTTCTGGATGTCGGACACAGTGGAACCTCCACTGATATCCTAGCAAAAGGGAAACCTGTTTCATCAACTCGGACGAGAATGGCTGTCCGTTATCTGAATACACGACACGGGGCAAACCGTACCGTGGGAAGAATTCACGAACCAGCTGCTTGGCAGTGGTCGGAGCAGTGTAGTCTGGAACTGGGTATGCTTCGGTCCAACGGGACAGAGCACAGACAACTACGAGAACATATTTAAAACCTCGACAACTGTTCATCTGGATATAATCCATCTGGAGGACTTCAAAAGGGTGATCGGGAGGATGAAATCCACCTTGCTCTACAGGGACGCTTTTACCTGGATTGAACTGACAGCAGATCATGCAAGTACGCACTTTCTGTTTTGCTGCTGCTCGTAAGTGTTTGTTGTACCAGAGATTTTGCAAACTGTCTAACATCGCTTTCTCTCCTAGATGTGCCGGGCTATGTGCTGTGTTTATCATGACTTGAACCATTGAGTCGGGGAGAAACCATATAGATTTTCCCTTCGTCACCCAACCTTGATCTGTCTGAATCCCTCCTAGTTCAGTCCATTTCTTTATTTCATCTGGAGTAGCATGTGTCTGAATGTCAATTACGTCTAGGGCGGGATCTCTAACTGCCATATACTTTGTCGGTACTATTGTCTTTGTCACATCAGTAATCTGGGTATGAGTCAGTGCTGTATGTTTTGCTGTCTGGTCTGCCAGGTCGTTACCCTGGGAAACAGAATCTGTAACCTTAGTATGTGCTTTACACTTCATGACTGATATGCCCGAGGGCAAATGTATTGCTTCTAACAGTGCTTGAATGAGGGGGCCGTGTTGAATCTTGGTCCCATGAGAGGTCAGAAAACCTCGTTCTTGCCAGAGGACTCCGAAGTCGTGTACAACTCCGAAGGCATAACGGGAATCAGTGTATATGTTAACATTTCTGTTCTTGGCTAGAATACAAGCTCGGGTCAGAGCGATGAGCTCTGCTGCTTGAGCAGACAGTGTGTCAATACGATGTGTTTCTTTAACTTCAGTTTCAGTGGTCACGGCATATGCGGCCACTAATTCTCCTGTACTTGTTCTCATGCATGAACCGTCCACATAAAGTGTCAGGTCTGGATTTGTCAGTGGAACATCTGTTAAATCTCGTCTAGGCTTTGTTACTGCATTAATGATTTCTATACAATCATGCGGGGCTGAATCTGTCATAACTGTTGGTAACAGTGTTGCTGGGTTCAGGATGCCACAGCGTCTGATTTCTATGTGTGGCTGGAATAGTGTTAATTCATAACCTGTCAGTCGTGCTATAGTTAAGTGTTGAGTCTGGGTTCTGTTTAACAAAACCTCTACAGAATGTGGAACTTGAACAGTCAACTGATGACCTAGAACAATTGAGTCACTTTGTCTTATTGCTAACGCTGTTGCTGCTACTGACTTTAAGCACGCAGGGAGTGCCTGGGCTACTGAATCCAATGTACTAGAAAAATAAGCGCAAGGCTTATGTGAACCTGCTTGATCTTGAGTGAGGACAGACAACGCTGTACCATCACGTTCTGTAACAAAAAGTGTAAACGGTTTGCTGTAACATGGTGTTGCTAAAACTGGTGCTTGGCATAATGCTTTCTTTAAGTCTTCAAAAGCTTGTGTATGTTCCTGAGTCCAAGGGAGGGCAGTCGAAGTCGCTGCCTCCTGTGTCGTTAACTGGATGAGTGGCTTGGCTAGAAATGCATACTGGGGAATCCATTGTCTGCAGTACGAGGTGAGGCCTATGAAGGCCCGCACTTCCTTTTGTGTCTGGGGTTGTGGCATATTTGCAATTAACTGAATGCGATCGGGAGTGAGCTGTCTCCCCACTTTGGACAGCAAGTGACCCAAGTACACAACTTGCTGAACACAGAATTGTAGCTTCGAAGGAGACACCTTGTGTCCCTTGTCGGCCAGAAAGTGTAAAACTGTCAGTGATGCTTTTTCACATTCGGGCTCACTTCGTGCGGTGATCAGCAGATCATCGACTTATTGCAGTAAAGCGGTGTTAACTGGCATTTGAATACAATCTAGTTGTCTTTTCAGTGCTTGACTATAGATGCTGGGGCTTTCTGTGAATCCTTGAGGTGCGCGCGAAAATTTGAAGCTGCGTCCATTTAAACTGAATCCGAAGAGATATTGGCTCTCTGGATCAATAGGCACGCTGAAGAAGGCGTTCTTGAGATCAATTACAGTAAAGAACGTTGCTTCTGAATCAATAGCAGTCAATAGGGAGGAGATATCGGGGACCACAGGATACTGTGGAATAATGCATTTATTCAATTCTCGAAGATCAATCACCAGCCGATATACTGGCGGTGCATTGGGATCAGTACGTTTAAGAATCGGAATGATGGGTGAATTACAGATATTGGAGTCGGTCTCGACGACCACTCCTTGGGCAATGAGCTCTTCAATGATTTTCAGTAAAGCCACTACAGCATCGGGTGGTAACTTGTATTGTCTGATTCTGGGTAATACAACACCTGCCTTGAGTGTAACGCGGTATGGTGTAATGTGCATACAGCCTACATCAGTTGGGCCTTTTGCCCACAAGTAATCTGGTACATTTTTCAATCTGACATCAAATTCACGCAGAACATAATGACCCTTGAAATCCCGCAGAAAGAGTCTAACTCCCTCCGGGGAACAGCATATTATAGCTCCTAGAGCCTTCAATGTTTTAATTCCTAACAGATTTTCTGGACATGATTTCGTGAGTAACAGGTCTGTAACACGTGATAATGGACCCACCGCCAGGGGAACTGGTTCTGATACCTCATTTACAATAGGTTGTCCTGAAAAACCAAGGGAAACATTTTGTGAGCCTGAGAGGGGTGCCCCTGGAACTTCATCATGGCTGATTGTAGTGCGACTTGCCCCTGTGTCAATTAAAAACTTTCTGTCTTTTCCCAATACTTGACTGTGTACATAAGGACCTTCTTGATCTACAGGAATCTCAATAAGAGGCAAGCCACCTTCCCTCTCTAGGCTGTTTCATGTATATCGGGAATATTCGGGGTAAGCGGACTGGGCATACTGGTACATCTGCTGTGAAACTTGCTGAGTTGCGGCAATGGGCTGTGGCTGTGGTACTGCTACGGTCTGTCCTGGAGTCGAAGAAGCATGCATAGGCTGTGTACTCTGTGTATTCTGTGAAGACTGATGCTGGTTATGGTCTTGTCTAGGCGGATGCGGTCTTTCTTTAGTTTTACCTGTCGCTATGTTATGTTTCAGAACTGGGCATTCATGTACGTAGTGACCTGGCTGCTTGCAATAATTGCATGTCCCTTTAACGGGAGCTGCAGTGTGACTTGTCTGGGTCGTACCCTTTCTGTGACCGTCGGATGGGACGGTCTGAGCTACCAACATTTTTATCTTTGTGTCTTTCATGCGTTTTTGTTCCTGATCTTGTTCTTCTCTAATTCTGTTCTGATGATATTGTAACATCTGTAACATCTGGGATGGCGTATTTGCTTGCCATGTACTCTCGACCTTGTACACTCGATTTTTAACTAACGGTAAGGAATTCTCGACTAACTTTGATACAAAAAGATGCGGGTACGACTCGCTACTTGGCTGGAGGCCACTATTGATAATAAAACATTTCTCGAATCTTGAATAGAAGTCACTAGTATCTTCATCATGTTTCTGTTTACAGGACGAGATGGCGTCCCAATCTTCCTTTCTAGTCGTCAATAATCTGGGCAGGACCTGTACTATCAAACCTGGTAATGCTTTAGTTTTGTCCCCAAGGCCTAACCCTGGGACCCGTTTCTTTTCTTCGTCCTCTATTTCTGCCCAGGCAATCTTTGTGTCTCCCACCTCCCATTCCTTTTCCTTTAATTTCTCAAATATACCTGTAGGCAATAATACCTTCAACATTTTCATGATATCATCATACGTGTAATCCCCCATTAGTAACATGTCTTTAAGCTCTCTATGAAAACCTGCAGGGTCTTTATCATGGCATGGTACTAGTTTCTTCATTTCTAACAGTTCCAATTTAGTCAGAGGCGTGTGTACATACACGCGTTTCAAAGTTTTATCCTCACCCATAACAGGGTGCACTTCTCGTAAGGGGTTCTGACTTTCTATACTACCCCCGCATTGCATGTGGTACATTTTCCTTTCTAGAGGTGGGGCGGGAACATATTCAGAGCTTACAAAGGTATCATATCTATGTCGTTGTTCTAGAATTATTTGAATTAATTTGGTACTTAAGCCTCTCCATCTATCCATCAGTAGTGCTTCTAGTGTTTCATGTAAGGGACCTGGATCAGAATAGTGCTTTCTGTATTTGATAAGAAGGTGCTGAATCATGTATACACCTGCTAATTTCTGTTCGTCGGGGGAGAGGTTCAGAAATGTCTGCGCTACTGTGTCATCATTATATATGTCTGTATTTTCGGCCCATGATACAGCTGATCGGGCTAGTTCTTGTTCATCCATAGAATTGAGTACATGGTACCCGACTCGATCTCGGAGCCTTTTATCTGTTTCCTGGAACTGATGCTCAGCAGAATTCGGATTTGTCAAGGCAGAGAAGAAAACTCTCTTGCTCTCTGGACGGATACCCTTCCTAAGGTAAGTTCCCTTACCTACATATGCTATGGTGCCTACATTTCTTTCGGATTCTTCCTGTTCTTCTTCCTCCTCGGAGGAAACTTTTTCTTTCTCTTTCTGGTGTGCTGCTATCACTGCTTTCCTGATCTTCTTGTACATAGAGGCTATGCAATTCTGTCTGTCATGTTTTCCTTCAGCTATATTTTGACCCCACTTGTTCAATGCATCTAATTCACTCTGATCTGTTCCAGGCCTGTCTCGTTCTCTTATTAGACAATTTATGAAAAATCGTAGTATCAGTGCTTGCATGTCAACTTTCTGTTTCTCCATGGCATCCTTAATACTGTCAGGGTCCTTTCCTGTCTGAACAAACTCATATATTCTATCTAGACGCTCCTTCATTCCTACATAGCATAACAAGTTATCAGTAGCAGATCTTAACCGTAATGATGCCAATATCATTAAATCGTCTTTTCCGGGTACTGGATCATATCTGCAAACTGACATGTTTTCTTTTAATGTGTCAAGGCGGGATGAATTAGAGGAGTGGGGAGACCTGTACGTGAGAGGACTCTGCATACCTCTGAGATTGAATCTGTGAGTCGGTGGCGGGGTCTGAGGACCCGCGGTCGCACCTCCTGAAGCAGAAGCTTGTGCATTACCTCCCTGTGGAGTCTGTATCTGAACTTGAATTTGTCGTTTAGGTGGATCAGGCAAACGTGGTTTCGGTAGGTCAGTTTTGAGTACGGGAAGTGGTGGGGCTGGCGGAACAGGGGAGGTCTGTTATGGTACCGGCGGAACGTGACCTGGGGGTGGAGTGCCACCCCCGTCCCTGTCAGTAGGCAGGGCACGAACAGGCAGATTGGTGTAAGCTGGTGCTACATCTTCTAGGTAGGAATTTAGGAATATGTCTTTAGTAGTCTTATGCATTACTTTAGTTGGAACTAATGGCGACGGCAAATTTTTCGGTATTTCTGAAATGGCGTCAGGTGTACCCTCGGCCAAAAGATACATGTTGTTCACTTGGCTATTTCGGATGCGATCTATTTGTTCTGATTTTACTCGAATTCCTTCAATAACTAATTCGTTTTCTTGGGCCTTTTCTGATTCTTTAAGTCTGTCTTCTCTACGAAGTGCTCTTTCAGCACGTTTATGTGATTCCTTACGCCAAAATTCTATGGCGTCTTTCTGAGATTGTCTGGCTTTCTTTTTCCGTAATGCTTCTTCTACCTTTATGATGCACTCGGCATCCCATGTTCCGTTAACTGGCCATCGGTATCTTTCCTCTAGGTGCTTTGTATAATCGGTCCATAACTCTAGATACAATATGGCGTCTATGCCATGTTTGTTATACATGAAATTACCTGGAGTGTCCCTAGGGGGGATCGGAATTTCTTCCTCTAACATCCCTTTCCTAGTTCCTATCTGCTTTAACTTGTTGAAAAACGGCATTGTGCCTACTTGATACTGAAATGCTCGATCCTTGATACTTAATTCTGAATGTAACTAGTTATACCAGAAAACACAATTATTCACAGGAAAACAATCACATTCATACCACGACATTAATCACAAAAACATTTAAAACATAGATGACTACCCCACTATACTGGATGTACTGCTCAACAATACAGATACACTGGTATAACAGTGCAAAAATTCAGAGATTCGGAATACTAGATATACTGCTAAACAGTACAGATACACTGCCTAAAAACAGTGCAGACCGGACTTGTGTACCCAAACCCGTCTAGATACGACCCAGCAACGGTACTCACCGGGAAGCACGGAAAACAGAAGGCCTCGGAAAACTCGACTGGACTCGACTCGATACTTCGGGAAACTTCGGAGAAATTTCGGAAAACCTGGTGGGCCTCTTGACACCTCGGACCTTGCTTCTTTCGGCTAGGCTCTGGTCGGGATCCTCCGCACTCCTCACCGCCTCGTCTGGGCACTGATCGCAGTCTTCGTCACCTCCGTGGGTCAGAGGGAGATGCAGGAAATCCTGCCGGTACGCGTATGTTCCATCTAACTGATGGCAGGGGACAGAGCTTGCAATGCGCCAACCGGCGCGTGAGGTGGGGGAGGAGTCCCTATTCGGGCGCCAAAATGATGTAAATAAATAATTTACTCTCTTAATTTCTATGCAGGTAGGTACTTAATCAATAATAACTCAGATCGGGTGAAAAAAGACAGAGTCCGTGGTGTTAGAGTTCTAAGGGTTTTATTCCTTAAAAAGGAATGGTCATGGCCAAGATATCATGTTCTGAACACCACACAGGGTGTCAGAAGGGATAGAGCGGGCTAACATTTTATTAACAGTACATAGCTTATATACTTATTGTACACCATTGAAAATAGTATAGAAGGCGTAACAGCTGAGAGAAGACAAGATAACAATATACACGTAGTACATGTGCGTAATCAAGAGGCGTGAACTAGAGGTGTGTTCTGGAAACGTCACTGATAGGTGTCACAAAGGGGTGGCACTAACAGAAAATGTGGCAATGTCAGCAGAAATCGGAAGCTTGGATGCGCGCGCAGCTGCATGACGTGTAATTGGAGGGGTGCAGGGGACTTGACATTTACACTGACGGAAAGAGACAGAAGTCTGGCATGTCAGATCAACTTGTGCTTCTATCATATCTGATATCTGATGTTTAGGAACTAAGCTATCTGGGCAGAAAGGTCTCTAGAGCAGAAGCTATTCTATACTTGCTGTGGATGCGTGTATAAGCGCCTGGGTGTCTGTATGAGAAGCGTGGGGCACGGGGCCTTCCATGGAAGCATGGCAACGAAGCTATGAATTACTTGCACAGAGACAGGTCGGCCCTTTAGCCCTGTAGCTGAGGAAGGATGTTTACTGAAGCTAGCAGGCAGGAATGTATTTTCGGGGAGGAAAACAGATAACTCGAAGGTTATAGTCAATCTTGGCAGGCAGCAGGCTGAGCCGAGCGCGAGGGGCCGCGCTGAAAGTAAGTCAGAGTTCACGAGTACAGGGGCTGCCTGGGCAGAGATTTCTCGGAGTCAGAAGCCAGAAAAGAGGCTCGGTGGCAGAGATTCAGGGCCTACTTCAGCCAGGGCTGGAAAACGTAGGAGTACACTACAAAAAGACGTTGGCATAGCATACTTAGGAACGGACCATTCGACCCATTCATGGTGGGTCTGAAAGAGGACATGTTAACGTTGGACGCAAATGTATTTGCGTCTTCATAGCTGGTACAGGAGGGAAGTTACATGCACTTTAACCTCGTACATGGAGTCGGTGGGGTACGCGCTAGGGAACATAACTTGACCATAAAATTTAGATTACCTCACCCCTACGTTGTACATCTTGCGCGCATGCGTGCACGCACAACGTACAGATAATTTTAGGGGCAAAACAAAATTGCAATACTGCTGATAATATATGAAAATAGTTTTGGTTAGGAGCACAATTTAGACAATAGCTAAGGCAAACTATACCTCTGTGATAACCGACTTTTTTGACCCTCTTTGAGAGGGAAGATGATGGAAAATGACTCCAGCCTATTACCCTTAGAGTATAGGGATTAGGACTATAAGTAGGACCTATCCATGAGGCACAGTAGTGCATTTTCGTACCCTTTTCTTTAGATCAGGGCTTATAAACTTAAGCTAGGGGATAGATATTTAAGTATTAGTGATGATCCATCCTTTTGTAAGAGTATTAGTACATCTTCTGTGGAGTTATGCGTATTTTGGGCCTTGTAGGCCTTAAACGGGACAGACTCCATCTTGCTCTCTGCCTGGTAGCTCGAGAGGCTTTCTAGGTCAAGTGTAATGTTTTAGTTTCGAGGTGTTGTTCGCTTGGAGAGAACCGGTTCAGGCTGGCCCTTATCGAAAGACTGTATTTTTCTCCACTCCGAAGACACAACTCCAGGCCGGCCGGCTGGGAACGTGCCCTTGGTACGGGGAGGTACAAGAATTTGGTGGGCGGCAGGTTACTGGCCGTAACTTTCCATGAATTCTGAAACCGAGACTCTCTGAGCAAGACTGAAGGAGAAATAGCGCGAAGCGCACAGAGACAGAGAGAGAGAGAGAGACGGTAGCTAATAGCCAGCAAGGTTCCAGTGACTTGGAGGGAAGCAGAGGAGATTGAGCATAGCGGTGCAGACGTGTACCCGTGACTGCTGAGGTGTGATTCCGAGACGAGCCAAGACACAGAGACGAGAAGGGAACCTAGATGACTGCCGAGCCCCGACTTCATATTAATAAGGTGATCTCTGCCCTTTCCTTGTTAAGCGCGCATTCTAACCTTTACTTTTCTTTACAGCATATACATTGTGTAGTATTGTGTTTATTTTTGTTGTAATAAAACACCCCAGTTCTTAGTGAACCGACATGTGCCTTGTATTCTTGTTCAATCAGGGTAACCTGAGCTTCTAGTTAGACATTGTTTGCATGAACGGATGTGAATCCCGATCAGGTAAGGAATGACTGAGCAAGTAGGGAGAGAGGGAACATTTGATGTCAGGAGCAGAAGGCACATATTATAATTTGGCCATATCAATTTCTATTATTGTAGTTTTATCCCGAGTAGATAACCAAAGACTTCATCCTTAAATGTTCATAGGAAAGTGATCGTCGTTGGTACACGGCGTTAGTGAGAGCACCTAAGGTGGTGTATAGGTCTGCCGGATTGCAGACCGTGTATAAGTGAGAGCACCGGAGGGAGACGGTGTGGAGGCTCGCCGGATTGTGGGCCGTGTGTAAGTGAGAGCACCTAAGATAGAGAGGTGTGTAGGTCTGCTGGATTGCAGACCGGATATTAGTGAGAGCACTGTGTCTGCAGGCCCATGTGTGTAGGCGCGCCGGATTGTGCGTCGGGAGAGCACTGATGATCAGTGTGTAATGGTACATTATCAGACCTGCCCTAGGGTAGACCAGTCTGGGCCTATGTGGCCGCAAGACCAATAGGTGCGAATAGGATATTGTGGAAAACCAATGCATGTTTATTGCTATTTTTCCCATTCTTAGGTACAAGATGTACATACATATATCCATACCCATTGTAAATACATTCTAAGGAGGGAGGTGAGTACGTTCCGGCCGGGTTAGAGGGGCTCCTAGGAGCTGATTCCATCTGGTCCGAGAATCTGGTCGGTACATCTGGCGTCACGAACTGTTTACGAAGCCTGTGTGCGCTGTATTGTTTTCATCTTGTTGGTTTGCGCTCGGCTCGTACGTATTTTTCTTTGTTTATAATTGTGTATATATTTTTTGTGTGCTAACATGTTTTCGAAGAAATCAAAATCTACTTTCAAATTGCCTATTGAAATTCCCGGCTGGGAATCAACGCCTTATGAGGCTTTGGCCCGTGAGTGGGCCGATTCTACTGGTTTGAGTGAGAATTGGACTTCTTGTTTGGAGCAGGCGGAGCCTGCTGATGTGGTTTCTTGCTTGCAAAAAGCGCCAGTAGTGAAGGGTGATGAGCTTCCTGTTTTAGGACGCAAAGGTTGGATTGTGCTGACTGCTTACAGGATGCTTCATGAGAAGTTTGTGAAATTGCAGAAGCGGTTTGTTGATATGAAAGAGAAGTTTGTTGAGGTGCAGAATGCGCATACTCTTTTGCGATGTCAGAATAAGTTGCTTGCTGACAAACTTGAGACTTATCAAACTATAGCCGAAAGGGCTGCGGTGCGCATTGCGAAATATAAATACAGGCACCGCCGTGGTAGTGTGTCTACACGGAAAGTGCGTCTGGTCGTGGCAAAAGCCGGACTGGATTGGAATCCTGATGAGTGGGATGGTAATATCTGGGACTCGAACGAATCTGGCTCCTCGGCTGAGGAGGGTGACAAGCGCGAGTCTTCTCGCACCGGACGTGATTGTAAATCTGCTTCTTGTGACACAGACGACGTTTCTGGCGATCGTGGTCGCTCTACCAATTCTGATGACATATTACGCTCTGATTGTTCTTCTAAATCTAAGGACCGGGCTTCCTCGGAGGCTCTTCCGGAGGTTTCTGCTCACCCTGTGTTTCGACGCAAATTGCAACAGGCTCCTGGTATGCCGAATGGTATTCATTTGGATAGTATTGAAGATTTTACTCAACAGGAGGTTATTGATATTTTACAACGATTTCGACAACGACCCGGTGAAACTTTGCTTACCTGGATGGTGCGCCTTTATGAACTAGGTGCTGCCGGTATTATGCTTGATGCTGGTGATTGCTTACGTTTTTGCTCTTTGAGTTCCGATTCTACTGTACAAGATCATTTTCGTAATTATAATGGTGCTGGCCAAATTAGTTTGCTCCAGCTTGCGAACGATGGCTGTAACCATAAATACCCTACTGAATCTGATTGGCCTGTCAATGATAAGCCATGGTACACTTTGCGCGATGCGTCGCAACGTTTGAAAGAGGAAGTAATGAAAACTGCCATTTTTCTCAGTACGTCTGACAGATTGTTGGATGGTCTTTTAACATCTTCTGTGCGTAATCGCATTATCCGTTCTTCGCCTGTTGCTTATAAGCAGGTTATGATGACTTTGTTGATCAATCAAACTGGCAATCCTTTGTCTATGGTGCTTGAATCTGTTCGTCAGCTTGGTGAGTTGGGTGAATGGTTTAAACCTGAGAGGCAATCTCGACCTGAAGGTCGTACCGCTGGGGATTATAAATTTTCTAGACGTGATATGTTTCTTGCACTTTTGGCTGATGGTGTGAAAAGGGAGGACATTGATGGTGAACCTAATAATCGCTTGTGGGACATGTTTCGTAAGCGTGGGCTAGATCGGAAGGAGGGTGCCCGTCGTGTACGAAAGAATGATTGTGACCGAGGATCTGATGACAGTGGTGATGAGAGGCGTCGTGTGGATGCTGACCGCCGTGATGACCGGCGCTATGAACGTGATGTTTCCCCCCGCCGTGAGAGCGTAAGGGTGAGAGAGGGAGAGAGAGATAGGGGAAGAGATGATCGTGTCTCTACTAGACGCAGAGATGAGAGAAGTTATTCCCCTGATGTTAGACGACGGGAGGATCGTCACAAGCTTTCTGACCGGTATTCTCAATTCTTTGAACATGACACTAATCCGTTTCGTAATAGAGATGGATATGAGCAGGATATTCTGATTCCGAAAAAAGTTGAAAACATCTATCCTGATTTGTCTTGGTTGGCTGACCATGGTAAAAATGACTAGGAAATTGGTCAAGCTCCGGTGCACAGGTGGGCTCATAAAGACAATAGACCCTATGTAGATATTGAA
Organism: Lissotriton vulgaris; assembly: GCF_964263255.1. Lineage (NCBI taxonomy): Eukaryota > Metazoa > Chordata > Amphibia > Caudata > Salamandridae > Lissotriton > Lissotriton vulgaris. The sequence continues at coordinate 1,822,531,156 of NC_141685.1, forward strand.
ATTTTTTGGAAACATCGTAATATCCAAAGGGCCCGGGCATTGGTAGATACTGGGGCGGAGGCCACTTTAATTCATGGTAAATCGAAAAAATTCAAAGGACAGTTTTTTACAATTACTGGTTTAGGTGGTAAGGAAACCCCCGCAGTGCAAACTGCGCTTGACATGAAAATTGGCCGAATTCCCCGTAAAGAATATTCTGTGTTAGTTGTGCCTCTCCTGGAATATATAATTGGAATTGACATTTTGAAAGGAATGACTTTGCATCTTGATGATGGTTGCTATCAATTTGGAACGAGGCATTACATTTCGTCCAGACCCGTACCGGTTGGTCGTTTGCGGATGCCCCCCATTAAGATTCCCCAAGCTACGAAAGTTTCTCAGAAACAATATCGAATTCCAGGTGGTCATGAAGAAATTAGTGCCGCGATTCAGGATCTGATTGATGCAGGGGTTATAACTCCAATCACTTCTGCTTGGAATAATCCCGTGTGGCCTGTGCGCAAAAGTGATAATTCTTGGCGCATGACGGTTGATTATCGAGAATTGAACAAACACACTCCGCCTTTGGCTGTTGCTGTGCCTGACATGGTTACTTTGATTCAGAGAATTCAGAAGCATCCAGGTACATGGTATGCGTCCATTGATATTGCTAATGCTTTCTTTTCGATTCCAATTGCCCCCGAGTGTCAGGAGCAATTCAGTTTTACCTGGCATGGCCGTCAAATGACGTTTAGGAGTCTTCCTCAAGGTTATGTACATAGTCCTACGATCTGTCACCGGCTGGTGGCGGAACATTTATCTGAAGTGCCCGTACATCCCCAGATTCAGGTGTGTCATTATATTGATGACGTTTTGATTCAAGGTGAGACGCAAGACCAAGTCCAATCACATTTAGATCAGATTCTTGAATGTTTACGTGCAAAAGGTTGGGAAATTAATGCCGATAAATTGCAGGGCCCTTCCCAGAATGTTAAATTTTTAGGAATTAATTGGCATGAAGGTCACAGAGAAGTGATCCCGCAGGTGAGGCGTAAAATTTTGGATTTTGCAGTTCCGAGGAACAGAAAGGAGGCTCAATGTTTTATTGGCCTGTTTGGTTTTTGGCGTCAGCATATTCCCCATTTGAGTCAGATTTTAGCTCCTTTGTACCGAGTCACCCGTAAAAAGAATGCGTTTGAGTGGGGTGAACCACAACAAAATGCTTTTAATTTGGCGAAAGAAGCTATTCAGTATGCCTTGGATTTGTGGCCCGTGGGCGAAGGTGATGTGGATTTGAATGTTTCTGTGGATGGTCTGTATGCCAATTGGAGTCTGTGGCAAAAGCAGGGCAGACAAAAAGTGCCATTGGGTTTTTGGACTAAAAAGTTATCTGAGGCTGGTGAGCGTTATACACCTTTTGAAAAACAGTTGCTTGCTTGTTATTGGGCTCTGGTGGATACCGAGCAATTGACGTTGGGTCATACTGTGATTTTGAGACCTGAAATTCCTATCATGCAGTGGGTTTTGAGTTCGCCGAAATCCCATCGAATTGGACATGCTCAGGAGGCGAGTATCATTAAATGGAAATGGTACATTCAGGACAGAGCGCGTGTGGGTCCGAAAGGTGTGGCTGTGTTGCATGAGCAAGTGGCGCAGGCGCCATCGAATGAGACTGGGAATGATTGTTCTGTGCCCGTAGTCCAGGAATCTCCTGTCAGGTGGGGTAAGCCATTTGATGATTTGTCCGCGGAGGACAGAAAACATGTGTGGTTTACGGATGGTTCAGCAAAATTCATTGGTGAGAAACGGCATTGGAAAGCAGTGTCTTACAACCCAATCACGCAAAAATTATTGAGTACAACTGGTGATGGAAAGAGTAGTCAATATGCTGAATTGTATGCAGTTTACCAAGTTTTGAAACAGGAACTACCTGGCACATGTCATATTTTTACTGATTCTTGGTCCACTGCTAATGGACTGGCGGTTTGGTTACCAACTTGGCATTCTCATAATTGGGAATTGCATTCAAAAGAACTGTGGGGTAAAGAATTATGGCAAGAAATTTGGGAATTACTCCCACAGAGTACTGTTACAATCTTTCATGTGGATGCTCATACCCCGATTGACTCCCTTGACAAATTCTTTCATAACATTGCAGATGAAAAGTCTAAAATTTCTGAGGCAGTGGTGGACATGCAGGATTCTGATTTGGCAGGATTGGCGAAATGGGCCCACCAAAAAGCGGGACATTTTGGAGAAAGAGCCACTAGCAGTTGGGCTTCCGATCGAGGGATTCATATTCCCTTAAATTTGATTAAAGATGTCATTCTGCATTGTCCTATCTGTCAACATTCTAGAAAAAGAACAGTGCCTCATATTGTTAAAGGCCATTTACATCGAGGAAAAATGCCCGCCCAAATTTGGCAAATTGATTATATTGGCCCGCTCCCTATGAGCAAAACGTGTCAGTATATTTGCACAGCTGTTGATACTTTTAGTGGCCTGTTGGTCGCTTTCCCTTGCAAACAAGCCACCCAAGTGAATACCATTAAGACCCTGGAATTGCTTATTTTGCATTATGGTGTTCCATTCCAAATTCAATCGGATAATGCATCCCATTTTCGTGGAAGATTGGTGCGGGAATTCTGTGTGGAAAATAACATTGAATGGATTTTTCATATTCCATATTATCCGCAGGCCTCGGGCCTCATTGAGCGTATGAATGGTTTGTTAAAAGAACAACTGCGTAAATTGACTGATGAACATTACAAAAACTGGAGAGATTTTTTGCTCCAGGCATTGTTGATCCTGAATAATCGCCCTTTGTTACATGCGGAATCTCCTTTAATGCGTTTGTTTCCTCCAACTGTTGATGCAAAACCCAATTCCACGTCCACTACTGTTATGTACTGGGAAATTACCCCCGGAGCTTTGGCTCCATGCAGAGCGACCCCAGGTTCCGCAGGCTTGGACCTGCATGCTATGAATGATGCGATCCTGAAAGGCAAAGACCGAATTATTGTTGAAACCGGCGTTGGTGTCTGTATACCAGCCAGTAGTTTTGGACTTATTGCCCCTAGATCGGGCCTTGCCATGAAAGGTATTCAAGTTCTCGGAGGAGTAATTGACAGCGATTATCAGGGAGAGATTAAGGTTCTTCTGCTTAATAGCAGTGAATTTGATTTATCGATCAAAAAATCTGACCGTGTTGCTCAGTTACTAATTATGCCTGTCTTCAGTGGTGAGATTAAGAGAGGCTCTGCCCCAACTTTGCTAACAGTACGAGGCCAAAAAGGATTCGGTTCCACCGATAATCCCGGTGCCAAAATATGGGTGCAATCTCCTAAACATCCCCCTGAACAGGCTGAAGTTATTGCGACCGGTCATGACAACACCGTTTTGGTAATGAAGCCAGGGAAAGATAGCTGGGAAGCTGTCCCAGCTGACAAATGTTACTTACGAGAATGATTAAGGCCTGTGTTTGTATTCTTTCAGATCATTCTCTGGACTGCTGCTGCAGGATGTGCCGGCGTTGGACTCCTTTTGGTCTGCTACGCCGGGAGAGGAGAGAACCCGCCGACTTCGGTTGATTGGAGAACCCGAGTTCCGCGATCCTTCGCTGCGTGGGACTCTTCGTCGAACTTTTGGATTACCCTTGCTAAACGGGTTACTAACTCTCCGCATTTTTGCCTCACTCCCATGAGGTCTGTGACTGATATCTTGGCGACCTGTTTGGTTGCTGTCCCTGCATCCACTGAAACTTTGCGACATATTTTCAATATCTCAAGTGCCCGACCCAATATTATTCTGGGCGACTTTGCGGCCCATGAGTTTTGCCCTTTATGTACTATTCTTCCTGATTCTGATTCCCCTATTCATTCCCAAATCACGACCTATAATATTACGCAGGGTGATTTATGCTTCGTTTTAACGTGTGATCCCAAGGCAATCACAGAATGTATTAAACTAAAATTACAGGCTGCCACCTCTTTTTCAGCTCATCAACGATTGCTGTGTTTACAAAGACTTCCGAATTCATGTGTTTCCGTCAAAAACAATATGACATGTAAACGTCTATTAGTTGCTCCTAGTTATTATCGTGCAATGTTGCTGCCCTCTGGGTGGCTATTTTCGTGCGGGAATTCCTCCTGGCCTTATATTCCCGCTAATATTTCTGGAGGTCCATGTGCTATTACCAGATTAAGTTTATTGATGTTTTCCTCACACCCTGGTTCCCATTCTCGTATGGTACGAGACTCTATGTCATTACATGAAGACTGTGATTCCTCTGTTCACCTTTACTCTAAATCAGAATGCCTTGGTTTAGCTTTTTCTATTATTGGTGTCCCGGCGTTAGCAGTTTATAATGCCAAAACAATTGGCAAGATGGCCTGCTGGATGGTTAAATCCATTAATCAAACTTCTACTGTGTTATCTGACCTGTTATTAGATGCCCAGGGTGAACGTAGAGCCATTTTGCAAAATCGCGCAGCGATTGATTACCTTCTGTTAAAGCATGGACATGATTGTTCTGACTTTGAAGATCTTTGCTGTTTTAATTTGTCCGATCAATCTAAATCAATTCAGGCCCATATTGACAAACTTCATGACTTGACTGCAGAAATTAGAAAACATATCGACCAGGGCTGGTTCGACTGGCTCTTTAACTGGTTGCCTGACTTACATTCTTTACGACATATTTTAGGGGGTGTCATTATTTTTATTTGCGTTTTAATAGCTATTTGTTGCTTTATTCAGTGCATTCCTTCTCTATTACAATTTTGTAGCTTTGGTAGGAGAAATAGGTCAGTTAATTTTGTTTCTTATTACTCTTCCACTGATGTTAGTTCGATATAAGATATGGCTAATAGACTGGAGTCAAGGGTGAAGTGTGATAACCGACTTTTTCGACCCTCTTTGAGAGGGAAGATGATGGAAAATGACTCCAGCCTATTACCCTTAGAGTATAGGGATTAGGACTATAAGTAGGACCTATCCATGAGGCACAGTAGTGCATTTTCGTACCCTTTTCTTTAGATCAGGGCTTATAAACTTAAGCTAGGGGATAGATATATAAGTATTAGTGATGATCCATCCTTTTGTAAGAGTATTAGTACATCTTCTGTGGAGTTATGTGTATTTTGGGCCTTGTAGGCCTTAAACGGGACAGACTCCATCTTGCTCTCTGCCTGGTAGCTCGAGAGGCTTTCTAGGTCAAGTGTAATGTTTTAGTTTCGAGGTGTTGTTCGCTTGGAGAGAACCGGTTCAGGCTGGCCCTTATCGAAAGACTGTATTTTTCTCCACTCCGAAGACACAACTCCAGGCCGGCTGGCTGGGAACGTGCCCTTGGTACGGGGAGGTACAAGAATTTGGTGGGCGGCAGGTTACTGGCCGTAACTTTCCATGAAGGGACAGGCTTTGATATTAGCGAAAGTGTTAGGCAATGAGTCAGTCAGTCTGTAGGCGGCAGCTAGCCGTTAGCATCTATGCCATTAATTATTTCCAGAGCAGACAATCACCATTTTGAAGTCCGAGAAAGATTCTGAAACCGAGACTCTCTGAGCAAGACTGAAGGAGAAATAGCGCGAAGCGCACAGAGACAGAGAGAGAGAGAGACGGTAGCTAATAGCCAGCAAGGTTCCAGTGACTTGGAGGGAAGCAGAGGAGATTGAGCATAGCGGTGCAGACGTGTACCCGTGACTGCTGAGGTGTGATTCCGAGACGAGCCAAGACACAGAGACGAGAAGGGAACCTAGATGACTGCCGAGCCCCGACTTCATATTAATAAGGTGATCTCTGCCCTTTCCTTGTTAAGCGCGCATTCTAACCTTTACTTTTCTTTACAGCATATTCATTGTGTAGTATTGTGTTTATTTTTGTTGTAATAAAACACCCCAGTTCTTAGTGAACCGACATGTGCCTTGTATTCTTGTTCAATCAGGGTAACCTGAGCTTCTAGTTAGACATTGTTTGCATGAACGGATGTGAATCCCGATCAGGTAAGGAATGACTGAGCAAGTAGGGAGAGAGGGAACATTTGATGTCAGGAGCAGAAGGCACATATTATAATTTGGCCATATCAATTTCTATTATCGTAGTTTTATCCCGAGTAGATAACCAAAGACTTCATCCTTAAATGTTCATAGGAAAGTGATCGTCGTTGGTACACGGCGTTAGTGAGAGCACCTAAGGTGGTGTATAGGTCTGCCGGATTGCAGACCGTGTATAAGTGAGAGCACCGGAGGGAGACGGTGTGGAGGCTCGCCGGATTGTGGGCCGTGTGTAAGTGAGAGCACCTAAGATAGAGAGGTGTGTAGGTCTGCTGGATTGCAGACCGGATATTAGTGAGAGCACTGGGTCTGCAGGCCCATGTGTGTAGGCGCGCCGGATTGTGCGTCGGGTGAGCACTGATGCTCAGTGTGTAATGGTACATTATCAGACCTGCCCTAGGGTAGACCAGTCTGGGCCTATGTGGCCGCGAGACCAATAGGTGCGAATAGGATATTGTAGAAAACCAATGCATGTTTATTGCTATTTTTCCCATTCTTAGGTACAAGATGTACATACATATATCCATACCCATTGTAAATACATTCTAAGGAGGGAGGTGAGTACGTTCCGGCCGGGTTAGAGGGGCTCCTAGGAGCTGATTCCATCTGGTCCGAGAATCTGGTCGGTACAACCTCATACTCACCAGCCGAATCTTTCACTCCATTCCTCGCAGGCAGTCTTCTGCATTGCACTATTAGGGTTTGACTCAGGGCTTTGTCTCTGGCAAGTCCTTTTTCCCAACTGTCCATATGAGGCGAACCCTCACTTCACACAGGTAAAAGCTGTATGTTGCAGGGTTGACCATGGAGCCTGGCCGCCTGGCCGCCTGACCCTGAACCCCACGTCAGCAGTCAGCCACACACCTCTGTGCAAGACATTTGCTCTGTGCACCAGGATAGCCCGAATGCTCACAATTCATTGCTGTCTGTGAACATCTGCAGCATACAGCATTTGATATTGCACCATGGGCTTTGTCGCAAGGCCTTACCTTGGGTCAGTTCTTGTGCTCAACCCTCCAGGGCTGCCAAGCATTGCAGATGGATGGCAGCAGAGCCTGGCCTCTGACCATCTCCTGTGCCCAACTCTCTGCAGCGAGGGTGGGCTGCCTGAGATGGGGTGGTTGCAGGAGATGTGGAACATGATCAAAATGAACAGAAAGTCTCTGAAAAATCCAACTTTTAAGTGGAGTGAAGGTTTCTTTGTTTCAATACCTAAATATATGTTTTAAAAAGTAAGAAATTCACCAAAAAGAATAAAGTTAAAGTGAAATTATGGTTAGAAATTAAAACTGAAAAACCAATAAAATACAGAAATTATGGTTAGTTAAATAATCCAGAACTTGCAACATCAATGCCAACCATAGCTCGCACATCAAATGCAATGGTCATGACATCACAATATTAATATTGTTATTTAAAAACGGCTAAAAATGAAACGTAATAAAAAACACCACAATATTAAACCAGTTAATTATACTGCATTCATAGTCATCTCTCTCAAAGCGGTTAAGGTCATGTGATATAATTTCAGCAGCTTTTATATGATTTACAGCGTTTGTAATTGCATCTGTTTCATTAAAGAAGAGGGTATGGTCATTACTTTTTGTGTGTGATTTATGGTTGGCTTGAATGTAGAGAGAATTATGGACTCTTATCCTAACAATAACGAGCAAAGATAATTATGTTTAATTTAAATCATAACCATAGCTGTCCTTTAATTGATTATGTTTTTGACCCTGCATCCAACCCCCAGCCATGTCCTGTGGCCTACTTTGCTGTGGATGGCCAACCTCGTGCTGCACCCAGCTTTGGATCATATACGATAGATACTTGGAAACATGCCCAGGCCCTCCACCCAACCCTTTACAGCAGCCACTAGCCTTGAACACTGGTTGGTAGGCTGTAGGTCCTGCCTCCATGGAGACACTGTGACCAACTTTGCTGGAGGCGGCCAGCCCCCACTGCATAGGGCCTTCACCAAAAATCAGCTTGGGATTTGGCCAACCCACTGCGGATGTCCAGACCATTTTTCATTTATTATTTGTATTAATTTTCCATCGGTACAGCAGCATTCTTGCAGTACAAGTGCTCAAGCATATGTTCAGCAAAGTTCGCCAGTCCCCCAGCCGTCTAGCGTCGGCGGGCTCGAGCGAGGAGGCGACCCTCTAATATTTCAAAACAGCAACTTTTCCATCAAAAAGAAGTCAGCTCGAGCCCAGATTCGTTAGCGTGAAGTTTTTATTCAACACACAGGATGCCAAAAAACACCCGACGCATTTCGGTGCAGCCGCACCTTGGTCACGGGTAACAGTGGTTTTGTCATTCAAAGTTTATAAAGTGAACAAATCAAAAACATAAAGGTAGGACTACTAGTCCTCACACAAGTGTATGTTATACCACGAAATAGCGGCCATCTTTAAATGTCTTACATGTGAAAGTAAAGCATGCATCTACATTTCTCAATGTTTCATGAGAGACATTACATAAAGAGATATCAACTCAAAAATGAGGCTTTGATTAAAGCCTTACTAGCCTGAAAATTATTATAAAATAATTGTTTAGAAGTCATATCCCGTATATACGTGCTGGTCATTAGACTGTACAGTTCTGCCCTGGTGGGCTTGGAAACACATCATTGTACCAATTTATCAAATATTCATAGACCAAAAGTATATATACTCTGTTTCAGAGTGCAATTCTGTCCTAGTAGGCTTAAGGTCAAAGTTTACACTTTCATAATGTCTTAATTCTCCAGAAGTTTTTAGATAAAGGAGATGCATTTGCTCATGTTGATCCACATCATTCAGTAGCCAATGGTTTCACATCCTCACTGTGTAGCGACATATATGTCTCCAACAAACATGAAAGTATATGGTCACTAAAGTGTACAAACAGATTAAAAAAACAACGTACAAAGCTTCAATTTAATGATTTTACAGTGTTCAGCCTTAAGTATTTAAAAGGGTGATGACTTTTAACCTAAATGGACAGATAGCTCTTCCTCTTTATTTAACCCCAATGGTTGCGGAGTGTCATATTTAATTATGAACTTAGACTCAAGTTGACGTAATTGTCTGAGTCTATCTCCACCACGTTCAGACAGTGGAATCCTGTCTAAAGCGCAAAATTTTAGTGAACTTACATTTTTCTCATGAAAGTCTTTAAAATGTTTGGCAATGGGATCATTTTTATCCTCATTCGTGATTGCCCTCATGTGCTCTAGCACACGTTTTTTTACTGGATGTTTCGTGCTTTCAATGTATGTCAATGGGCATGGACATTGTAATGCATATACACAAAAGTCAGATTTGCATATCAGGTGTTTTTGGATACTAAAAGCTTTACTGTTGTTGGATAGGATAAGTTCTTTCCTATTAGCACTGTCCTTGCAAGCTTTGCAAGATCGATAGGTGAAAAAACCTTTCATCGCTTTGGTATCCTTCCTATCTTTCACCATGTTGGTGCAAAGCATATCCTTTAATGCCGGGCACTTTCTGAAGGTGATCTTCGGTTGACTGCCAACAGCATCTTTCAATGCGCAGTCTAGTTTTAACACATGCCAATATTTTTTTAGACTTTTTCTCACCTGCCAAGTCTGATTGGAATAGGTGGTGATAAATCTAATTGGTCCTTCGTCACTAATGATTGGTATTTTGGGGATGCTTGTTCGACCACTTTTGCCGAATAGCCCCTTTCTTTAAATCTTTCCTTCATCACACACATTTCTCTGTTAAAGTCTGCAGTGATTCGACAATTTCTTTTAGCGCGCAATAATTCACCGAATAGTATACTGCAAATCAAGTTTTTTGGATGACAGCTCGACGCATGTAGCAGGCTGTTGCCTGCCGTTGGCTTGCGGAACAACCCGCTATTGAGTCGTCCATTTTCAACTGAAACGAGTACATCTAAAAATTCAATAGACTGTTTGTCTATGGTACTTGTGAATTGAAGATTGCAGTCATTTTGATTCAAATTGGTGACAAATTGTAATGCAGCTTCTTTGCTACTTTTCCACAGACAAAACACGTCGTCTATGTACCTGGCCCAGAGGACTACGTTCTGGGTGAAGGCCAAGATGTTACTGGCCACCTGCTCCTCCCACCAGCCCAGGTATAGACCTGCGTAGCTGGGGGCGAATCAGGTTCCCATCGCAGTCCCCCGAGCCTGGCAGTAAACCACGTGACTGAACAAAAAGTAATTGCCAGAAAGACAGGTGTGCATCATTTCGACAAGCATGTTGGTGTGCATTAGATATTTGACATCTTGATGTTTTAAGAAATGTTGATTAGCCTTCACACCTAGATTGTGGGGTATACATGTGTACAGACTATTTACGTCTAATGTCATGAGCCACATGTTATCCTCCCATTGTATAGGTTCAATGATTCTCAAGAAGTCTCTTGTATGTTGAAGATACGATGGTAATTGTTCTACATATGACCTTAAAAAGTGATCGATATATTTTGAAGTGTTTTCATATGTAATAATAATAATAATAATAATAAGGCATTTGTAAAGCGCATGGCTGCACAAACCGTGTATCCCCGCGCTTACTGCTAACAAAAAACTGTCAGAGGGAGAGGGGAGGTGGAAAAGCAGGAAGAAGTTATTGCGGGAAGAGGTGAGTTTTTAGTTTCGCTCTGAAGAGCGTTTCTGAGGGTTCCATTCACAGATGATCTGGGAGGGCATTCCAGTGTTTAACTCCCAGGTAGCGAAAGGATCTGCCCCACAATTTTGCTTTGACAATACGGGTAATTTTGAATTGCATCATTCCAGAAGATCTTAAGTCTCTGATAGGACGATGGATGGTTAGTAGGTTTCTAAGATAGATAGGTCCTTTATTGTGGGCAATTTTTTGGGCGTAACAGAGGCTTTTAAATCTAATTCTTTCCCTAACAGGGAGCCAGTGAAGTTTGCATATGACCGCTTTGGAGGATGTTCTTCTGGGAAGACCCAGTACCATGCGTGCGGCTGCATTCTGTATACATTGTAGCTGATGTAATTGCTTTTGGTTCAGGCCTAATAGGAGAACGTTTCCGTAGTCCAGATGGGGAGTTATGAGCACGTGAACAATTGTTTTTCTGGCTTCAGTGGGGATGAGATCAATGATTTTAGGCAGGATTTTTAACGTGCCAAAGCACGTGCCGGTTATTTTGCTGACTTGGGATTTTCCTGAAAGATCCGAGTCAATCATGACTCCCAAGTTTTTGACCTTTTCTACCGGGCGGGGGAAGTCACCCAGCACCGTAGGCCACCATGCCTGGGACCATATTGAAGTATCTTTCCCTACCACCAACACCTCTGTTTTGTCTCCGTTTAAGCGGAGGCAATTGTCGTCCATCCAGGTGGCTACAGCAGTCATGCAACCGGAGAAGTTGGTGGCAGATTTCTCACTATCGGGGGTGATCTTGAACATGAGCTGGGTGTCGTCGGCTTAGCTGACAATGCCCACCCCAAAGTTCTCTATGACGCGAGCCAGGGGCTCCATATAGATGTTGAATAAAGTGGGGCTCAGGCTGGAGCCCTGTGGAACCCCATAGCTCACGTCACGAGAAGATGAAGTAAAGGGTGGGCAGTGCAGCTGGAACGATCTTTTGGTGAGAAAAGACTTAAACCAAGCCAGAGCATGGTCTTTCACTCCTATGTCCGAGAGTCGGGACAGCAGCGTGGCATGAAGCACAGTATCAAAAGCTGCGCTTAGGTCTAGCATGACCAACGCTGCTGTTTCTCCCTCGTCTACCATCATGCGGATGCATTCCGTGGAGTATAGTAGGGCTGATTCCGTGGAATAGCCAGGTCTGAAACCCGATTGAGTGGGGTGGAGTACATTTTCTTTTTCTAAAAAAGCCATCAGTTTTTTATTGACTATTTTTTCTTTTATCTTCCCCCATTGTGGCAGGAGGGAGATGGGCCTGAGGTTTTGGAATTGAGTGATAGGGATATTGGGTTTGTTTTTGAGAGGGATGACTTGTGCTGTTTTCCAAGCCTCTGGAATGTTGCCTTCTTGAAATGAGAGAGTTATCATGTTACTTATGTGATCTAATAGGAAGTTTTCCATGATATCTTTACTCTTTACCAAAGGACACACATCAGTAGGGGAACCTGAATGTATGCTATTTATAATGTTGATCAGATCTTTTTTGTCAGGTGTAGTGAATTGGGTAAGGGTGGGCTTTTGATCCAAGGGGGTTGTGGTTCTTGTTTCTCTTCCCAATTTAGAGGGTTTGGGGAAAGTGGCGTGAATTTTTTCGACTTTTTCAACGAAGTAGTCAGCTATTTGTTCACAAATTTCGTTGGAATATGTGTCCTGCGTATCTAAACATGATGTATCTGTTAGTTCTTTATAGATACGGAACAGTTCTTTTGTGGGATTGGTTGCTTCTTCAATTCTGATCTTATAAAAGGCGCTTTTTTCCTCTCTTATCATTTTTTGATATTTTTGTAATTCTGATTTGTAAATGTCCTTAAGTTCGGGAGAATAATTTTTTCTCCATTTGCGTTCTATTGCTTTACATTGGGTCTTAGCGTTTTTTAGTTTTTCCGAGAACTATGGTTCTGATTTAGTTCTCCTGACAGGAGGTTTCAACGTCCACGGGGCGATTGTGTCTAATGCCTTACCTAGCCAGAGTTCGTAATTATTCCATGTGTCTTGTAAGGACTGACCTGCCGGAGGGGGGTGTTTCTCTAATTTGCTAATCAATCGTTCAGGGGTATAGTTTTTCCAATTTCGGCGCTTTGAAGACAGTGGTTTAATGGGAGCCTTATTAGTATTGTAAGTAGGGATGTTGAAGGTAATGATATGATGGTCGGACCATATTATAGGGACCGTGGGAAGCATTTCAATACCATCCCAAGTGGCAAAGATAGGGTCAAGAAGGTGACCATGTTGATGCGTGGGGTTGATGGATAGCAATTTTATTCCCAGCGCATGTAATGCTGTCTTGAGTATTTGAGCCTCTTTAGCGTTTTTGTCTTCCAGATGAAGATTGAGGTCACCTAAAATCATGAAGTTATTGTGCCTTATAGCTAGCTGGGTGGCTACTTCTATGATTTGATTGCAAAACGGTGTGGCTGTGCCAGGAGGGCGGTATATAAGGAGCCCCGTAATGGTCGTGGATGGAGTCAATTTTATAGAAAAGGTACCACATTCACTATTTGTGATGGCTTTATTAGTGAGAGAACATTCATGTTCCTTTTTGCAAATCAGAGCAAGTCCTCCACCACGTTGCTTAGGCCTATCAATTCTTAGAAGACTATAGTTTGGGGGCACTGTCTCTAAGATATCAGGGGAGGAGGATTCCTCTAACAAAGTTTCAGTAAGAAACATTATATCATAGTCACAGTTCTGCAGTAGGTCGTGTATTTCAGTTTTATGTTTTATCATGGATCTGCAATTGAGCAACATCATTTTTAATTTGGTCGTAGGAACGTCATGTGTCTGAGAAGTGGGAATTGGTATGTTGCATAGATTACAGTGTGACGGTATCATATTAGGGTCCATGGTGTGAAGACAGGATTTATTAGAGGTCTTACCCAATTCTAGAAGTGCAGTGCTTGAGTAATAAATTCTTCGATGGTTATCCACTCTGTCTGACTTCGAGTTTTTGTCTGTGTGGGCATGGAGTCCTGCCCTGTGCCCCGTTCGGTCGCGGATGGGCGCAGACGGGCAGGACTCAGGCTTGACTCCGGCGCGCGATCGGCGCGCCCGCAATGCGCGTCCGCTGCGCGGAGCCATTATTGTATAGTTTTATACAGTCGGGCGAGCGACGAGCAGTGCGAGCCCTCACAAAGATGGCCGCTGTATTTTCTCTTACTCAGATCCCAGGTTAGTCCCCAACAGATGACGGCCTGAAAATCAGCCACACCCACGGGAGCAATGCAAGTAATCTGCCTCCTCACTGAGAGGAAAATGCTATCAGGTACAGCTCAAAATTCTTCTCCGCCGCTAAAGTAATTCAGCGCGAGAGTGGATCGAGTGCCGGGGGGTGAGGGAGAGGACACACGGGGAAGTGCAATACAATTTTCAAAATCAAGAGCAGTGCAATTTAAAATAACCTCCCGGCTCAAGCCTCGGTAGTGTAGTGTCGAGCAGTAGGAAGTGCTCACGTGCCTTCTCTAGTTTTATACAGTCGGGCGAGCGACGAGCAGTGCGAGCCCTCACAAAGATGGCCGCTGTATTTCCTCTTACTCAGATCCCAGGTTAGTCCCCAGCAGATGACGGCCTGAAAATCGGCCACACCCACGGGAGCAATGCAAGTAATCTGCCTCCTCACTGAGAGGAAAATGCTATCAGGTACAGCTCAAAATTCTTCTCCGCTGCTAAAGTAATTCAGCGCGAGAGTGGATCGAGTGCCGGGGGGTGAGGGAGAGGACATGCGGGGAAGTGCAATACAATTTTTAAAATCAAGAGCAGTGCAATTTAAAATAACCTCCCGGCTTAAGCCTCAGGAGTGTACTGTCGAGCAGTAGGAAGTGCTCACGTGCCTTCTCTAGTTTTATACAGTCGGGCGAGCGACGAGCAGTGCGAGCCCTCACAAAGATGGCCGCTGTATTTTCTCTTACTCAGATCCCAGGTTAGTCCCCAGCAGATGACGGCCTGAAAATCGGCCACACCCACGGGAGCAATGCAAGTAATCTGCCTCCTCACTGAGAGGAAAATGCTATCAGGTACAGCTCAAAATTCTTCTCCGCCGCTAAAGTAATTTGGCGCGAGAGTGGATCGAGTGCCGGGGGGTGAGGGAGAGGACACACGGGGAAGTGCAATACAATTTTTAAAATCAAGAGCAGTGCAATTTAAAATAACCTCCCGGCTCAAGCCTCAGGAGTGTGGTGTCGAGCAGTAGGTATGTGCTGCCCATGGAGGAAACAATTGGTCTCCCCGGGGGTGTATTTGCATTTTTATGTAACTTGGGTAAAATGTATAGTACCGCAAGTTTGGGGTGGTCACATTTAAAAAATTTGTATTCATCTTCAGACAGTAAGCTACATCTCAGTTGGCCATACGCCAACATTTCCGCCTTTGTCTGATATTTTTATCACAATATTGCTATTGTCTTTTAATTCAACCAAGGCCTTTCTCTGCTATCTAGTTAAGTTGTCATGTTGGGGTTACGTGCTTTGTTTAATTTCTTGAATTCAGTGATCACACCCTTTGTCATGATTTGCCACAGGGCACCTGCTACACTACATCTCCCAGAATGCAAACTGGGAGGGAGGAGTTGAGGGTATATCCCACCGCCAAACACCGGGGCGCGCTGTACGTGATTGCTATTCCGAACCTTGTTTGTTCTCGTACTGGTTCCGTGTCAAGGAGCCTGTTTGTTTGGAATTGAGAGTTGTGGAGTTCGTTACCGGAGGAGAAGTGCCGGTGAAGAGCCTTTTGGATTTGTGTTCTTTCCCGTTTGCGGTGGGAAAAGGAGTGGCGCGTTATCATCTGTAACGCGTCCCATTAGGAAATCAGCCTACATCGAACTTCCTTGGTATTCGCCCTTCTCGCGTGCGGCTGCAGCAAGGAAGGGATTGTTGTGACATGTACCAATTCAGACACGTCGGGAGTTACGTGTACTTTGTGTTGGACCAGGAAACTGAGCATTGTTAGTTTACTCCCCCAAAACGCTAGCAGCTGCAGTGGCGCCTCTTCCACCAAATCAAGGTCGCGGAAGATGCGCCAGAGGCAGCAGCAGAAGGCGCGCCAAAAGACAGGGATTCCTTGATGGCTACGTGGGAGTAACGACAAGAGGCAAGACAGCCAAAAAATGAAGAACATTCATACCGTGGTAAATTTATCTAATTTGATTTTATCATTAGACCAAATTGAAGTTTTATCATTGGGACTGACATTTTGTCCATCCAGTTATTTTAATTACACAGATGGTAGAATTGATTTATTTCATTTTGTGTGCAAATTTAAATTAAAGAAATGGTTTTATAACAAAAAATCCATGGGAGGGGCAACCCCGGGCGCAGTACAGGAGTAGCTATTAGTGACCTTAGTCTTTTAAAAACTATGAATTGCCTAGCTTCTGATACTGATGTTATACCAAGCACCATTGAATTTCTATCTGATGAAGAACTAAGTTTTGATTGTCCCAGTGGCAGTGGGTTCAAATCGAAGTCAAGGTTTTTGCCACAAATTCACAATGATATAATTGATGTGTTTGAAAAGGGTGTGATCACTGCATTCAAGAAATTAAACAAAGCATGTAAACCCCAACATGACAACTTAACTAGACAGCAGAGAAAGGCCTTGGTTGAATTAAAAGACAATAGCAATATTGTGATAAAAATGTCAGACAAAGGCGGAAATGTTGTCGTATGGCCAACTGAGATGTATCTTGCAGAGGGCAAAAGACAGCTTGATGATCGGGAAAATTATGCAATTAGTTCTAGAAGTTCTTATAAAAAGAACAGTTTGGATTATCAGATACAATTGCAGAAGTGAAGACAAGATAGCTTACTGTCTGAACATGAATACAAATTTTTGAGATGTGACCACCCCAAACTTGCGGTACTATACCTTTTACCCAAGTTACATAAAAATGCAAATACACCCCCGGGGAGACCAATTGTTTCCTCCATGGGCAGCACATATAAAAACACTTCGAAATATATCGATCACTTTTTAAGGTCATATGTAGAACAATTACCATCGTATCTTCAAGATACAAGAGACTTCTTGAGAATCATTGAACCTATACAATGGGAGGATAACATGTGGCTCATGACATTGGACGTAAATAGTCTGTACACATGTATACCCCACAATCTAGGTGTGAAGGCTAATCAACATTTCTTAAAACATCGAGATGTCAAATATCTAATGCACACCAACATGCTTGTCTAAATGATGCACACCTGTCTTTCTAGCAATTACTTTTTGTTCAATCACGTGGTTTACTTCCAGGCTCGGGGGACTGCGATGGGAACCTGCTTCGCCCCCAGCTACGCAGGTCTATACCTGGGCTGGTGGGAGGAGCAGGTGGCCAGTAACATCTTGGCCTTCACCCAGAACGTAGTCCTCTGGGCCAGGTACATAGACGACGTGTTTTGTTGTGGCAAGGTAGCAAAGAAGCTGCATTACAATTTGTCACTGATTTGAATCAAAATGACTGCCATCTTCAATCACAAGTACCATAGACAAACAGTCTATTGAATTTTTAGATGTACTAGCCTGATACATGCGTCGAGCTGTCATCCCAAAAACTTGATTTGCAGTGTACCATTCGGTGAATTATTGCGCGCTAAAAGAAATTATGGAACCACTGCAGACTTTAACAGAGAAATGTGTGTGATGAAGGAAAGATTTAAAGAAAGGGGCTATTCGGCAAAAGTGGTCGAACAAGCATGCATCAAGGTCAAAAATGTAAATAGGAGTGATCTTCTTATCCCCAAACCACCAATCATTAGTGACGAAGGACCAATTAGATTTATCACCAACTATTCCAATCAGACTTGGCAGGTGAGAAAAAGTCTAAAAAAAATATTGGCAGGTGTTAAAACTAGACTGCGCATTGAAAGATGCTGTCGGCAGTCAACCGAAGATCATCTTTCAGAAAGTGCCCGGCATTAAAGGATATGCTTTGCAGCAACATGGTGAAAGATAGGAAGGATACCAAAGCGATCAAAGGCTTTTTCACCTGTCGATCTTGCAAAGCTTGCAAGGACAGTGCTAATAGGAAAGAACTTATCCTATCCAACAACAGTAAAGCTTTTAGTATCCAAAAACACCTGACATGCAAATCTGACTATTGTGTATATGCATTACAATGTCCATGCCCATTGACATACATTGGAAGCACGAAACATCCAGTAAAAAAACGTGTGCTAGAGCACATGAGGCGATCACGAATGAGGATAAAAATTATCCCATTGCCAAACATTTTAAAGACTTTCATGAGAAAAATGTAAGTTCACTAAAATTTTGCGCTTTAGACAGGATTCCACCGTCTGAACGTGGTGGAGATAGACTCAGACAATTAGGACAACTTGAGTCTAAGTTCATAATTAAATATGACACTCTGCAACCATTGGGGTTAAAGAAAGATGAAGAGCTATCTGTCCATTTAGGTTAAAAGTCATCACCCTTTTAAATACTTAAGGCTGAACACTGTAAAATCATTAAATTGAAGCTTTGTATGTTGTTTTTTTAAATCTGTTTGTACACTTTAGTGACCATATACTTTTATGTTTGTAGGAGACATATATGTCGCTACACAGTGAGGATGTGAAACCATTGGCTGCTGAATTATTTGGATCAACATGAGCAAATGTATCTCCTTTATCTAAAAACCTCTGGAGAATTAAGACATTATGAAAGTGTAAACTTTGACCTTAAGCCCACTAGGGCAGAATTGCACTCTGAAACAGAGCATATATACTTTTGGTCAATGAATATTTGATAAATTGGTACAATGATGTGTTTCCAAGCCCACCAGGGCAGAACTGTACAGTCTAATGATCAGCACGTATATACGGGATCTGACTTCTAATCAATTATTGTTTAATAATTTTCAGGCTAGTAAGGCTTTAATCAAAGCCTAATTTTTGAGTTGATATCTCTTTATGTAATGCCTCTCATGAAACATTGAGAAATGTAGATGCATGCTTTACTTTAATATGTAAGACATTTAAAGATGGCCGCCATTTTGTGGTATAACATACACTTGTGTGAGGACTAGTAGTCCTACCTTTATGTTTTTGATTTGTTCACTTTATAAACTTTGAATGACAAAACCACTGTTACCCGTGACCAAGGTGCGGCTGCACCGAAACGCGTCGGGTGTTTTTTGGCATCCTGTGTGTTGAATAAAAACTTCACGCTAACGAATCTGGGCTCAAGCTGACTTCTTTTTGATGGAAAAGTTGCTGTTTTGAAATATATATATATTTATATATATATATATATATATATATATATATATATATATATATATATATATATATATTCACTGAAAAAACCATAGGTTTCACACCAGTTATAGTTAGGAATTAGCATTTAAAAAACCTATTAAATTCACTGAAAAAAACCATAGGTTTCACACCAGTTATAGTTAGCATGAAGTTTTACTCGCATAAAACCATTGAAATTCCCACGTTATAGTTAGTTGGACTCACTATAACTTGCGCGTGCAATGCACTGCTGATGACGTCACATATTACATCACTCATGACATGGATCGTGACACCACTCATGACATCACTGATGACACCATCCAGTGAATGTGTGTCTTTCTGAAAAATAAATATGTTTGATATTTGTATTTGTAAAGGTCGATGGAAGAATAAATGTTTAAATAAGTGTGTAAATGGATGTTTTTTAAATAAAATATTGATTGGTTAACTGGCTTATAAAGTGTATCTTAGTGAATACATATATTAGCGAGTAATTTTTAAATATGTAAATATATGTATCAGTGTTTCACTTTGTGTATAAGTGGCGGCATGGGTTGGTGACTGACTCACTGTTTGTATGTGTTTTGAAGACAGCATATGTGTAGGACTGTATAGGTGGATGAGTGTGTATATGTGTGTGTTAGTAAGTGAATGCCTGCCTCACTAGTGTCTTTATGAGTAACTACATATGTTTTAATCTAGTATATGTGAGTATTGATGTATATAAGTGAGTATATGTGAGAGTGAGAGATTGAAAGAGTTCCTGTTTAAATAAGTATGTGTTTCTATAAGCGATTGTTTAGGAGAGTAAGTATGTGTAAGTTTCCTTAGAAGTAATGTGCTAGTGTGTGTATAGCTGTATATGCAAATAAATCGATGTTCAATAGCTTATTTGCATGTGTGAGTATGTGTGTGAGTAACAGGATGTATATGTGTATCACTACATATGATGAGTGAGTATATGTATGAGTGACTATATAGAACTGTTGCTGAATGAGAGGGTGTGTATATAGATGGTGGAATTACTGAATTGGTTGTTGTAACTGGTATGGGTATCTCCACTTTTTTTGAAAATGTTAGTTTCTATTTTTGAATATGTGTTTCAAGGGATGCATTACACTGAAAGGAGGTCTGTCAGTCTGTCACAAGGATGGTATCATCAGTGATGTCATGAGTGATGTCACTGACCATGTCATGAGTGATGTAATATGTGACGTCATCAGCAGTGCATTGCACGCGCAAGTTATAGTGAGTCCAACTGACTATAACATGGAATTTCAATGGTTTTATGCGAGTAAAACGTCATGCTAACTATAACTGGTGTGAAACCTATGGTTTTTTCAGTGAATTTAATAGGTTTTTTAAATGCCGATTCCTAACTATAACTGGTGTGAAACCTATGGTTTTTTCAGTGAATTTAATAGGTTTTTTAAATGCTAATTCCTAACTATAACTGGTGTGAAACCTATGGTTTTTTCAGTGAATTTCATAGGTTTTTTAAATGCTAATTCCTAACTATAACTGGTCTGAAACCTATGGTTTTTTCAGTGAATTTAATAGGTTTTAAAAAAGCTAATTCCTAACTATAACTGGTGTGAAACCTATGGTTTTTTCAGTGAATATCATAGGTTTTTTAAATGCTAACTCCTAACTATATATAGGGCCTCAAACCTCTGAAATTTAATATTTTTTATAATGAATCCTATATTGTATACTTATATAATAATATATATATATTTTTTTTGCCTTGGTGCGCGCTCCGGTGTGCGCACCGGAAAGCGCAGTTTTCTGGCGTGGCCCGGGGCGCGCACCGGTTAGCGTCCCGTTAGCGCTATTGCCGCGAATGAAAACATCATCGTGACGTATCGCGTAACCGTGTCCGTGTGATACGCACGGCGTAAGCGCACCCGGAAGCACTCGAGCGAATACGATCACGCAACGAAAACATCCGACGCGCTTACGCGACGCGACCCGGGGGCGCGTCGCGTAAGCGCGTCGGGTCATGTGACCTGAAAATAACACTTTTTATTGGTGCAGAACAGTTTTGGTTTCCAAATGATGAAAGCCCGGGTCATGTGACCTGAAAATAACACTTTTCATTGGTTCAGGACAGTTGTTTTTTTCCAAATGATGAAATACCCCACCTTTTTTCCTTATTCTGACTTTATCCTTTGACTGAGGAAGACCTGTTTGAACATCTTTGAGAACTATTTTGTACTTTAAAATGGCTACAGTAGCAGCAGCAGCTGGAGCATCTGCACCACCACCACCACCAAGAGGACCACCACAACATTACATTGGTGGTCAAGAAGAGGAGGAGGAGGGGAGAAGGTGGCTGCAAGAAGACAATACCCCATACAAGCCAAGGCAAAACATTGTATGGGAGATTTTTTGTACCAGAGGGCAAGAAGAAAGTCTATGCGCCCAAGGTGACTTCCCTAATCTGTGGCATGGAACTTTCAAGGGGGAACCCAAACAAAAAATATTCTTTTGGTAATAATACCATGATTAGACACATGCAGCGCAAGCATCCAAACAACTATTCTGCTGCAGAGATGAGAGAACTGGCCAGTAACTCTCACCAATCTTCAACCACCACCTCCAAAAGAAAGCAACCCACTCCATCGGGACCAGAGACAAGGGAGACGATCCCTTGCGTACAACCACGGTTTGGGGAATTCAGAATTACATGTATTTTTTGTGGTAAGACCATCTCCTATGGTGAACAGGGCATAAAGCTCATCCTCCTTGCTGGTGACAACCACAATTGCCCCAAAAAACCCTATTTCTTTCCTGATTTTTATTTGCTCCAGTTGAGCCATTTTGAATTCCCTGTTTTTTGTTTCTCCCCATAAAAATAACAAAAAAAATATAAAATAGTTCATAAAAGCCCAAAAAAGTACACAATGATAAAACAACGGCTATAATGCCATGTTAATTTCCATAGGACGTTTGGCCTCACTTTTAGCTCAAACGGCTGAATGGACTTGCACGAAACTTGGCAAAATTGTAGGGACTGGTAGCTCGATGTGCCTTTGCTGGGTCTCAATATATGTGCTCCAGTGGATTTTGAGAAATTAACGTTTAAAAAAATTTATATATCTGTGACAGCGTCCTGGATAGCGCTCCAGATCGCGTACTTTTCGCGTAACGGAGCTTTGCGAAGCGAAGCTGATTAGCTCTCCGGTGTCTGTCAACATTCTAAACAGTCCGGAGCGGCCGCCATCTTGTCTCTCGGTAGGATCGAGAGACAAGAGGAGGAGAAAAACAAAGGGGGAATTTAATGAAAGGAGGCAAGGTAGACCCCTCTTGACCCCCTAGAAATGATGTTGGGGTTATTAAAGGGTCCAGTGGGGCAAATAAAAAAAATTTAATTTTTCGCGGTAGAAGGGCTTCCCGGTTCACGAACCGGGCCGCAAACTGGTAGCGAAACGGGAATTCGCCATTTTGTGTTTCGATTTAATTAAATTACAAGATGGAGGAAAAACAATGTGAGAAATGGGTATAAGGGGGTACGGGAGACGTATCCTGACCCCCTATGTTTTCGGAGGGTGGTTGAGGAGGCTCATATATGTTGATACTTGTCTTCCAGCGGCTGCATGTGAGCGTTTTTTTTTTTTTTTGCTGCGTGACGTCTGTTGATGTTCGATTCGAAGGAAATCAGGAAGTGTTTTGACACTGCGAGTAAATATATTGTTAAAAATAATTGTTATAAATGAATCCGTATTGATAAACATTGTCTGCGCCATGTTGCTTTTTTAACAATGCCACACTTTTGTCGTGTACGGCAGCCATTTTAGATGCCTTGACCAGACCCACTCTCTGCACGCCGCCGATCCTCAGCATGGCTCCCCACCTTCGCAAGCATCTCCCCCATGCACTGGTCACCCCCGCTCTCTCTTTCATGCATGGGCCATAAACCTCCCCCCATCTGCGCTGCTCTTCCCTGAGTATCACACCCTGTGCCCGCCCGACACCTCCCTTTCACCCTATTCACTACCGCACCCTCTGACACTCCTCTTCCTCTGTGTCTGATTGTCCAGGCCGGTTCCAGGCTATCACCTAGCCCTGCGGATGTAGTTTATGGCCCCAACTGTAAAGAATCACCCCTGTTCAAAGGAGTTACAGTAGATCAAGGCCCCCACCTCATGAGATCCGTCACACCACACGCGTTCCTACTATCTGATAACGATCCTGTATTGTGATTGGGAAGGGGATTCTCACTGTAAGGGTGTGTGGGACCGAGCCTGAAGCGGAAGATTCCAGGGATGCCTTTTTGTACATCAAAGTCTTCACAATTATGTGTCACATTAAAAATATATAGCACTCCAACAAAGTAGTAGGATTATAACACTTTAATAAGTTATAAATATATACAACGCAACAAAAACAGTAAATACATTTAAATATTTTTTTTTAAAAAGCAGCAACAATGGTCAGTAGCTGTGTTTTGTGCGTATAGTCCCAAGGCAGCACAACCTGCTGAGTTCTGGACGGCACCCAGGTGATGTTACCTGGGTGCCGCACTGGTTGTTGGTATCCTACAATGCAGCTCCGAAAAACGGCGTGGGGCGTCCCGGGGGGTGCGGGGGGAGGCCTCGTCAGTAGCGGTCTGTTGTGCGAATAGTCCCAAGGCAGCAGAACGCGCTGAGATGTGGATGGCACCCAGGTGATGTCCAGTAAACTGCCGCACTGGTTTTGGTATCCTGCAATGCTGCTCCGAAAAACGTCATGGGGCACCCCGGGGGGGGGGGGAGGGCGGCGTGAACGGGCCTCCCCAGGTGGAGGCTCGTCTGCTGTAGTGGGGCGCCCCTTTACCGTTTCATTTGCCATTCCGCCCGCTTTTGGTACATTGTGCCAAAATCCGCCACAGGACTCTCAAAATGGCGGCAGGCTCTTTCCTTTTTGGGCCTGGTCCACTAAAATGGCCCTGGGACACCTTGGAACTCGGACGCTTGTCTGCCAGGTCTTGGACCCCATTCTCGAAAGCGTCCCCTCAGCCTTGAAGATTCTACAAAAGTCTTGGGGGCCCCCGACTCCTACAGGCTTCCGGTGGGGAGCGGCTGCCATGATTGCTCGCGGAATGACCACGACGGAGCCACGCGATGGTGGTGCTCTCATGCTGACGCCAGCTTCAGTCTGAAACATCTAGAAAGAAGGTGGGGCTTTCATCGTTTGGGAAAAAAAAATGTTTTAATCCAATGAAAAGTGTTATTTTTAGATCATATGATCAAGCCTTCCATCATTAGGAAACCAAAAGTAAAATGAACCAATGAAAAGTTTTATAAACAAGTCAGATGACCTGTTATGCGGCATAGGGCTATAAAAGGTGTAGAAAATCCGTTGGCACGTGAGGCGGCGTCAGTAGCGGACCGATGTGCGAATAGGCCAAAGGCAGCACAACGCGCCAAGATCCGGATGGCACCGAGGTGGTGTCCAGCAAGTTGCCGCACTGGTGTGGCCATCCTACAATGCTGCGCCGAAAGTCGGCGTGGGGCGCCCCGTTGGCCTGTGAGGTCGCGTCAGTCAGTGGGGGCTGTTTGAGGATCTGACTGCATTGGAAAGCAATGTGATGCTGTGCATCGCCCCCAAGATGGAGGCTCCTCGGCTGCAGTGGGGCGCCCCTTGGTGTTTCACTCGCTATCCAGCTGAGTTGCGTCCGCACTTGCGGCTACAGTAGGCCGAAGGCAGCACAACGCGCCGAGATCTGGATGGCACCAAGGTGGTGTCCAGGAAGTTGCCGCACTGGTGTGGCCATCCTACAATGCTGCGCCGAAAGTCGGCGTGGGGTGCCCCGTTGGCCTGTGAGGTGGTGTCAGTAGCGGACCGATGTGTGAATAGGCCGGAACCAGCACAAGGCGCCAAGATCCGGATGGCACCGAGGTGGTGTTATAGTTGAGAGTTCTGAGCAGCGCTTGTAACACTGTCTGAAGCTTATTTGCACCTGCTGCAGCTTCACTATTGCCCTGGTGTGGCCAAAGATCGCCCATGACATAGGCGGCCGGCCGGCTTCCGGGGTCCGGCGGAACTTTTTTCCTTTTCCTTTCTGCATCTTGTCCCACAATCCGTTTGACCTGAAGACACGACCAGGTCCCTGAATGTGTGCAGGGGGACGCTATTGATTGAATCAAAATGGCGGCTTCACACAAAGCTGACTCAAGCGTTGCTGCTGATGCTATACAGACAAAAACTGGTTTTCAGTTTGTACATTCGTCAGGATTTTTCCATCCAAGGCTGGTTGAGAGTTTGTAGAACAATGGCTTCAGATCTTCAACATACTACTCTTCAACATTCTTCCTAAATGTAACAATGTGAGACTCACTAGGAGAACGGCTGTTTATCTTTCCTTTCAAAATGCTGCCAACAATATTTTCTGAATGGAAGACACCATCTTGTAGCACAAATGAGAGATTTGGTGGACAACCCCCGACCTGCCAGTACATCCACCAATGAAGTGGCACTGACAGCATCAGAGGCAAAGGAAACGGTCCCAAATATTCAGAAGAACTTTGGAAAGATTAAAATGACATGTTTAGATTGTGGCAAATTAATTTCATGTGGACAGATGAGTGTTACTCTAATAAATAGAGCTTATGAACATCATCATAGTCGATGGTTGGTGGAGACATTTTGTCTATATCCTGGACCTGCCCGGCATCGCCCAAAATGGCACCGGTATAAGTGGGACTCGTAACTCCTTGTTGTGTACTGGTTGCATAACCTTGATATCACGAGATACGTATGCAGTTTTGAAGCACATGGCGGGCGGGGACGAGAATTGATTGAATATTTTGACATCCCTATTGATATTAAGTTCTGATGTGTTATTGATTACTGTACTATTGAAAGTTCGAATTAACGTCATCCATGGTACTTGCCCGCAAATGTATATCTAGATAATTTTATTGTAAGTGGCCCTGTCGTATTTTAATTACAAAATGTACGTCCACCGATTTCGCAACTGTTAGACACCTTAGTTCTTGCAACCTAATGGGCCGCCCGTTACGTTCCTCTACAGTGTAAATGTCTCCTCATCATATACGATTACAGTTTGCTCCGTGGCCGGCCCACGTGGTTATAGGCCCGTATTTGTATACTGACATTTTCATAATAAAGGTTTTAAAACAAAACATGGTAGTAGTATTTACATTGGTAAAGTTTTTAATTTTAGTCACTGTTTTCGAATCAGTAAAAGGCAAGTGAAATAAAGCAGTCCAATTACATGACGGATAAAAGGTATAATACGCAGGAACGCAGTAAAGATAAATGGTCAAGGGCTGTTGTGTTTTCTACTCCTGCAACATAAAGTGATCGATAAGAATCTGATATTCAGGCGTATCGGCGACTAAGACAGCAGGCCGAGCCTCTTTTGCTCAACGGCTACGTCATGGGACGAAGAAACGCCCTTTTTCTCGAAAAAGGAATATATTTTACTTGCAGGACAGTTGTAAATTTTCCGGGAAAGTACATTAGCCTGGAACATTATAACATATATGTTTAAGAAAAAATAATGTTCGAAAGCAATAAAAAGCGTAATTTTTAGGTCATATGACCAAGCCTTTCATCATTAGAATAACAAAAGTAAAATGAACCAATGAAAAGTTTTATTAACAAGTCACATGACCTGTTATGCTTACGTTACGCGCTGCGCGCCGCGCCCCGGATCGCTTCCGGGCAGCTGCGCTTCGCGCACCGGAGCACTTCCGGGTACGCTAACGCGGCGTGTCATATAACGCATTACGCGACAACGTAGGTCCAAAATATAGTCAAAATGTCTCCACCAACCAGCGGTCAGAACACAACCCCTTTCAGCAGTCTAAAAAGTTCTGTTAAATGACAACAGAAGGGACAGGCAACAGGAACCATCAGTCAAAGAGGGGAGGACAAGTTCTTCTCTACCGGGTCACGTTGGGGCGCTACCGGAACTGATCGAATTGGTAGTCTACAGTGTTTCTGGATGTTTCAGACTGAAGCTGGCGTCAGCATGAGAGCACCACCATCTCGTAGCTCAGTCGTGGCCATTCCACGAGTAATCATGGCAGCCGCTCCCCACCAGAAGCCTGCGGGAGTCGGGGGCCCCCAAGACTTTTGTAGAATCTTCAAGGCTGAGGGGACGCTTTCGAGAATGGGGCCCAAGCTCTAGCAGACAAGCGTCCGAGTTCCAAGGTGTCCCAGGGCCATTTTAGTGGACCACGCCCAAATCTGAAGAGCCGGCCGCCATTTTGAGAGTCCTGTGGCAGCCGCCTATCGCTGCATCGCAAGAGCGGGAGCAACTCAACTACATGGTGAGCGAGACGCTGTAGTCGCAAGAGCGGGCGGTAAACAGCTGAATGGCGGAAGAGGCACAGTGTAGCAAAAGCGGGCGGAATGGCAACTGAAACGGTAAACGGTAAAGGGGCGCCCCACCACAGCGTGTCTTCAGGTCAAACGGACAAGGTCCAGAATGGAAGAGTCATCAAAAGGGAAAAAGTTCCTCCGGACCCCGGGAGCCGGCCGCCTATGTCGGGGGCGATCTTAGGCCACACCAGGGCAACACGACTTGGGGAGGGGGCAGGAGCCAAGCGCCCCCTCCCAGTCCGCGCCACCACACCGTATGTTGAAAATCTGAAGCCATCGTTCTACAAACTCTCAACCAGCCTTGCATGGAAAAATCTTGAAGAATGTACAAACTGAAAACCAGTTTTTGACTGCATAGCATCAGCAGCAACGCTTGCTATCAGAGTGCATGAGTTTCATGCTCGATCGATTGAGCTAGCCGGATCAGGCAACAAAAAGTATAAAATAGTTATGTAAATAGTTATTTAATAAAATGTTTTACCCTGTTACTTTGCAGGTGTGTTTTATATATTTATAATATTTGCATAGAGTTTATCGTTATTTTGGGCGGGGTGGGTGGCGGAGCCGAGCTGTCTTGCAGCCATCATGGAAAGGGGCGACCGAATCGGTCCCCCCGAACTTATGGACGAGTGCCTCGATCCCCCCGGGAAGCCATTTTGGGCGGGAGGCGCGTCTCAGCTGGTATGCCCGAAGCGGCGTAGCTGGGGCGCGCTCGTTCCCGCCCTAGAGTGGGCTGGCCTAGACACCGACGCAGCCAGCCACGCCCTCAGGGGCAGGCAGGGGCGGGTATACGCCCGCCCTGAAGACGGATAAAAAGGGACGCAAGACCAGAAGACATCCTCTTGTTCTTGTGCTCTGAAGCTGCACCTCCTCGCTGCACGTGAGCTCGGGACAGAACGAAGAGCCAATTTTGAGCGTTTTAATCTCTCTCTTTGTCTTTTAGATACTTCGTCGGAAGGATGCCCAAGAAAGGAGCAAAGAGAATGTCGACTGACCAGTTGGTTCGGGCACTCATGAAGGACATGTCCGAAATTAAGAAGCGGTTGGCGGAGCGAGACGGCGAGGAGGGATCGGGGCGTCCACCGGCCGGAGGAAGGCCAAAGAAGCCGAGAAGGGGGCCGGTCGGGGGAGACGTCCCGGTTCCCTGTTCTCCGCTCGAGGCGCCAGCCCCGGTACCGGCCCCGGTACCGGATGAGGGGATTCCGATTCCCGTGATAGTCACCCCGACGCCTGCCGGAGATATGCCTCCCGAGTTGGCGGCACAATTGGCAGCATGGTTGGGGGACAGTAAGGGGGGCGCCATGGCTACCGAAGCGCAAGCTCTCATGAAGCAGTTGCGCGAGAAACATGATACAGCCAAGGTGCCCGCGCCGGATGCGGCGACAGACAAGCCCCAAGGGACGGCAGCAGCGTCCGGTGCAGGTAAGCGGCCATTGCCGATTGCAAGGGATGAGTCAACACCCTCTCGTAGGGAAAGATTGGGGCAACATGTTCCTTTGCCAATAAAGGAAAAGATTTGGGCGGGGGAATACGTTAACATTTTCTCCCTGCTCGTTGATCACTATGAGGTGGAAACTGTTAAGGGTCAAAAGGATCTGATGCATCCGAGTGTTTGGCGCGCAAAAATGGCCGCCTTTAAAGTGAATGAACATATTGGTAACTGGGGTAACGCTTGGGGAATTTTCACGGCAATTTTGGGGGAACGTAGGCCTGATTTGCTCCCGGAATTTCCAGTATATCAGTCACGAATTATGGGGTACTCGACATCACACCAAGGAAACCAATGGTTTTGTTATGACAATCTTTTCAGGAAAGCGATGGAGCATAACAAAAGTTTAACATGGGACTGTTACGATTCTTTAACATGGAATAAGATGAAAGAGTCGGGAATGTTGAAAGTGCCATTGGTGGGGAGTGTTGTTAGTGAGTCCTCCCGCCAAAACGGGGGGACGCCCTTTCGGTCGGGTACGGGTACGGACGATTACCCGAGACCCGCCGGCAATACAGGAAAGAGGGGGTTCTGTTTCAATTTCAACAGAAGCAAATGTACTAGGCCCCCGGGATCTTGTAAGTTCAAACACGAATGTAGTGGTTGTGGGGCACCCCATCCTGAGTCCTCGTGCAGAGCCAAATCGGGTGAAAATGGGGGGAGAGGAGGCGCTAAACAGGTCTAATATAGTCCGAGGGGCGCCTCTACCAACCCCGATTGATACCCTGGCGATGACTCCCTGGCTCAGCGAATACCCTGATCGTACTTCTGCTGGGGTGCTACGAAACGGTTTTTTATATGGTTTCCGCATCCCGGTGGGTAACTTTCAGGGTGTCGGGACGTGCAAAAATCAACTTTCCGTCTTGCAGCATACCACTGTAGTACAGGATAAGATCCGGAAAGAGGTTAGCCGAGGTCGGGTAGCCAGGCCCGTTTCCTGCCCCCCCGGTACCGAACTTTGTTTGTTCTCCTTTAGGGGTGGTCCCCAAGAAGGACCCGGGTGAGTTTCGATTGATTCACAATTTATCGGCCCCTCATGGCCTTTCTGTAAACGATGCAATTAATCCAGAGATATGTTCGGTGCGGTACGCATCATTCGATGAGGCCGTAGCCATTTTGAATCGCCTGGGGCCCGGGACGCTGATGGCGAAATCAGATATCGAGTCAGCGTTCCGTTTGCTCCCGGTATACCCGGATGACCAACGTTTATTGGGATTCATGTTTCAAGGTTTGTATTACATGGACAGGTGTATGCCAATGGGGTGCTCGATATCTTGTGCTTATTTCGAGAAATTCAGTAGTTTTCTGCAATGGGTTTACACGAAGAAAACAGGTTCTCGGAATGTGATGCATTACCTCGATGACTTTCTGTTCCTTGGGGCCGCTGGGGATGATGAATGTGCCCGGGCCTTGACTGAATTTTGTGTTTTAATGAATCAATTTGGCGTGCCGTTGGCACCAGGTAAAACAGTGGGTCCCACGACTTGCCTCGAGTTCCTCGGGATCGAGTTGGACTCTAGTGAGGGTTGTTTTCGTTTACCAGCTTCCAAAGTATCGAAATTCAAGACAGCCTTGCAAATGTGTAGCACTGCATCTAAAGTTACGCTGCATCAATTACAGCAATTGGTGGGGAAGTTGAATTTTGCCTTAAGGGTGATCCCGATGGCCCGCCCCTTCTCCCGGTCGATTGCACAGGCGATGGTCGGCCTAAAGGAGGGTCACCATCGCACAAGGTTATCGGCCGAGGTCCGCCAAGACATGCGTATTTGGTTGGCATTTTTGGCGGATTTCAATGGTCGAGTCGTCTGGAACAAACCGGCCTTGACCTCTGAAGAGCTTGGTCTATGGACCGATTCGGCGGGAAGCATGGGTTTCGGCGCCATCTTCGGCACGAAATGGTCAGCACAAAAGTGGCCAACATGGTGGCACGATGGGGGGCTGACGAGTAATATTGCTTTCCTTGAGCTGTTTCCTATTTTGGTGGCCCTCAGATCCTGGCCCGATGGATTTAAAAATCATTCTGTCATATTCTGGTCTGACAATATGACCGTTGTAGAATGCATTAATAGTCAGGCAGCACGCTGTAAAATGATTTTGAGGCTGCTTAAAGAAATTGTCTTATTGTGTATGCAACTGAACGTGGTATTCAGAGCAAAACATGTCCCGGGGGTGTTGAATCAGGCTGCTGATGCACTGTCTCGTTT
The DNA here is from genome assembly GCF_964263255.1 of Lissotriton vulgaris. Lineage (NCBI taxonomy): Eukaryota > Metazoa > Chordata > Amphibia > Caudata > Salamandridae > Lissotriton > Lissotriton vulgaris. Next base: position 1,822,562,106 of record NC_141685.1, read on the forward strand.
TCAAATGCAGGCTTTCTCGGGTTTCCTTCCCTCAGCGGATCCCGAGCCAGCACCCTTTCCCGAAGCTCTCTGGTCTCTCGGTGCCCCGAACTTCGTTACCTCGTGGGAGAGAGTCTAGCACCAAGGACGAGGAAGGCATACGAAGGGGCGTTTCGGGCTTATTTGGCCTTTTTGGGGACGGAGAGAGGGGGACTTTGGGGCCACGGGGATTGGGTGGTACATTTTCTGATGTCCTTGCGTAAGGCTGGGAAGTCGGTGGCTACAGCCCAGAGGCATCGTGCTGCCATCTCCTTTGTTGCCAGGGCTCATAATATCCAGGACCCGACAGCGTCTTTTGCTGTACAGAAAGCGCTGCGTGGGTGGCAACGCCTTGAGGGTCGCAGAGTAGATGAGAGGCGCCCGATAGGTCTGGGTAGGTTGTCCCAGTTGCTGGCCACACTCCCCGACATATGCTCGTCTCAGTTCGAGGCCTGTTTGTTCCGAGCCGCTTTTACGCTTGCATTTCACGGGGCTATGAGGATAAGTGAGCTGGTGGCAAGGAACAAGCGGGACGTGGCGGGGGGTTTGTGCCGGGAACACGTTCAGATTAGGGGTGAGACTATGACGGTATCCTTTGTCAGGTCGAAAACCGATCAAAGTGGGGTGGGAGACTGCATAGTCATTCGCAGGATTCCAGGGTCCTCCATGTGCCCGGTGAGGTGTTTAGAGGATTACCTAGCATGAAGGGTGGCAGCATGGGGGGGGACAATGTTGAGACACGCGGACGCCACCCCACTGACAAAGTTTCAGTTTCAGCGGGTGCTCGCGATGTCAATTTCCGCGGCAGGCTTGGACCCGTGTGAGTTTGGGACCCACTCCTTTCGGATAGGGGCTGCCACTGAAGCTGCAGCCAGGGGTCTGAATGTGGAACAAGTAAAACGAGTGGGGCGTTGGTCCTCCAATTGTTATAAGAGGTATGTGCGGTTGCACATGTTGTGAAGCTGTAACAATGTACTCACGCTTCTTGTCTTTTGTTTGGTTTTCAGTTACGCAAGCCTTCGAGGCGGGGCGGACTATGCAGTCGACCCAACACCGGGCCAGCGGTCAGACATCACCGGCTGTGAGAAAGGAGGTGTGGGTCGTGGGCCACTCATACGTGAGGCGTGCCGCAGACGTATTCAAAGCAGGTGACATGATTCACGTAGCTGGGGAATACGGGTACAGGATGTCCTTCTACGGAAGGGGCGGTCTCTGTATTGACCAGTTTCAAGCTTATTTTGAGGGTTTGTTAGGGCGGATGAGGTCACCGCCGTCTATAGTCATAGTACATTTAGGGGGCAATGATTTGGTCACCACCGGTAGACGACTTCTCCTGGAGGCAATGCTTTCCACCGTAAGTTGGTTGGCGAGGAAAGTTCCGGGGTGCATAATTGCGTGGTCTCATATGATCCCACGAAAAGTGTGGCGGGGGGCTATTTCGATCCCTGCTTTGAACCGTTCTGTTAGGAAATTTAATAATAAAATGAGTAGGTTGTTCCGTTCCAGGACATTGCATTCTATCCCGCACGGTTGTATTAATGATGACAGTATGTATATGGGGGATGGTGTGCATTTGTCTCGGGTGGGAAATGAGTTACTCATAGGAGACTTCTTAGCATGGTTGAAAACGTTGGAACATGACCTTTAGCTAGGAGTTTTTGGTGGGGGGCCCGGATAGCCGGTCAACTATCCGGGCCTGTGGCGGTAAGGTCATGATCGGTGAGCACTAATTAGTAGATCCCTATGAGTGGGCGTCACCCAACACGGATGGGAGCGCTCGGGAGAGGTGGCCATTGGCCCCTCAATGGGGAGGCGGTCCCTTCTAAGGATGGGTCGCCGGAAGTAAAGGAAAGGCGGTCAAGGCCCCTTCCTTTGTAGGAGGGGTTACAGCCCCCTCCTGGGGAATTTCCCGGGGCCAGTGACATCTGCGACGGCAGATGCGGTAAGTTGTGTGGGGTTGGGATAAGGGACACGATACCTTCTAGATACCTCACACGAGTATTCGAACGACCTTTAACTGGCGTCGAATTTTAGGTGCCCCCGTCAAGTCAAGGGAAATTGGTAGTAGTTGCACTTGAGGTACGCCTCCGTGCTGTCGCCCATCCCAAGTGGGAGGGGCAAGTCCGGTTAGGGATCTTGACACCGGTTATGACCTGGCCGTTGGCCCTTAAACGTTAGGTTGTACAATTTCAATATGTCAAGAAATGTTTTGTAGGTTGCTAGTTCGGCTAGGAGAACCTCTGTATTAGAGAATCTGTTAAGGTTAGCCAAACATCGCAATATGGTAATGAAATTGTACATAACATGAAACGTTTAATGTTTTAATTTTTGTTTTTAATAAATACGGCCGGGATGGTCACTCCATCCCACTTCCAAAAACTTCAAGAACTGTTTCCGGTTTCACTCCTTCTTGGGGATTGTGTTGAGAGGGGGTGGCGGGTATCTCGGCTATATCGAAAGGGGCGACCGAATCGGTCCCCCCGAACTTATGGACGAGTGCCTCGATCCCCCCGGGAAGCCATTTTGGGCGGGAGGCGCGTCTCAGCTGGTATGCCCGAAGCGGCGTAGCTGGGGCGCGCTCGTTCCCGCCCTAGAGTGGGCTGGCCTAGACACCGACGCAGCCAGCCACGCCCTCAGGGGCAGGCAGGGGCGGGTATACGCCCGCCCTGAAGACGGATAAAAAGGGACGCAAGACCAGAAGACATCCTCTTGTTCTTGTGCTCTGAAGCTGCACCTCCTCGCTGCACGTGAGCTCGGGACAGAACGAAGAGCCAATTTTGACCCACCCACCAGCCCCTGAAGACAGCCAGTTGTGTATAATAAAGTTGATTATTCTTGTTTTGTTTTCGTTTCCAGGTTGTAGTGCCATGATGATTTTGAGTTAATAAAGAATGTTCGTTTTTTGAGTATGTTTACCATCAAAGATATTCAGTTTGTGTCGAATTTTGATGTATGCTCTTTCGGTCATAGTGACCAATGTATTCTTAGGTTGATTAGCACTGTCGTATTTATTTTGGTAGGCGGTAAGGTCATGATCGGTGAGCACTAATTAGTAGATCCCTATGAGTGGGCGTCACCCAACACGGATGGGAGCGCTCGGGAGAGGTGGCCATTGGCCCCTCAATGGGGAGGCGGTCCCTTCTAAGGATGGGTCGCCGGAAGTAAAGGAAAGGCGGTCAAGGCCCCTTCCTTTGTAGGAGGGGTTACAGCCCCCTCCTGGGGAATTTCCCGGGGCCAGTGACATCTGCGACGGCAGATGCGGTAAGTTGTGTGGGGTTGGGATAAGGGACACGATACCTTCTAGATACCTCACACGAGTATTCGAACGACCTTTAACTGGCGTCGAATTTTAGGTGCCCCCGTCAAGTCAAGGGAAATTGGTAGTAGTTGCACTTGAGGTACGCCTCCGTGCTGTCGCCCATCCCAAGTGGGAGGGGCAAGTCCGGTTAGGGATCTTGACACCGGTTATGACCTGGCCGTTGGCCCTTAAACGTTAGGTTGTACAATTTCAATATGTCAAGAAATGTTTTGTAGGTTGCTAGTTCGGCTAGGAGAACCTCTGTATTAGAGAATCTGTTAAGGTTAGCCAAACATCGCAATATGGTAATGAAATTGTACATAACATGAAACGTTTAATGTTTTAATTTTTGTTTTTAATAAATACGGCCGGGATGGTCACTCCATCCCACTTCCAAAAACTTCAAGAACTGTTTCCGGTTTCACTCCTTCTTGGGGATTGTGTTGAGAGGGGGTGGCGGGTATCTCGGCTATATGGTGTGGAGCTCAGTTCATCTCACTAGTTTCGTATTTCTCATGAAGGGTTGTTCCTAATGTTTCTATTTTAGCGAGGTCAAAAAGAGATCCCATTAGTGGCCTACTGATTTTGCTCGATTACTTTTGTTTTTTTAAACGATTTTTCACTATCTGCAAAGACTAAACAGAGTATTGCGACTCTGTGCTTGTTTGTAAATAGAGAATGAACCAAAGAGAATCAATTCTAAAACAGTAAATGCTTGGATAACAATCAATCAAATTGCAAGAGAAGCAGGCACGACGGATTACAACGGGGGCAAAGGCCTGCGCTAACTACCCTTCACTATCTGCAAAGAGAGAGTACTACTAAGAGAAAAGAGGGGGGGGCAGCGTTCAAAGCACATCAGCGTGCATAAACACGAAAATGTTTTTACCTATCACGTACTTGACATTTGACAGCTTTTGATATTTGCTATTAAAAAACCATTGAAATTCACTAAAAAAACCATAGGTTATAGACCATATATAGTTAGGAATTAGCATTTACAAAACCTTGAAAATTCACTGAAAAAACCATTGGTTATAGACCATATATAGTTAGGGATTAGCATTTACAAAACCTTAATTTACTCGCACAAAACCATAGAAATTCGCATATATAGTTAGATGCAATAACTATATATCGCGCACCCGCAATCCACTGCTGATGATGTCACATATTACATCATTCATGACATGGTCAGTGACATCACTGATGACATCACTGATGACATCTCAAATGACATCACTGATGACATCACTGACATCTCAAATGTCATCACTGATATCTCAAATGACATCACAGAAAACATCACTGATGACATCAATCATGTGATAATACGATTAACCTCTTCAGACTCTAATATAACCTTAGATACACTCAGAGTAAACAGACACTCACAGACTGTCACTCATCCATGGAGTTACTCACACACCTAGTCAGTCATGCACTGAATCAATCACACCTCCATTTCTTCAACTATACAGTTATGCACACCTTACTTATTCAAACATATTCTAACACATATTTACTCTCTTATACAATGACTGATACAAGTTCACAATGATCAATGCAGCCACTCACACATTCACTGGCTCTTATACACAGTAATTTATATATGTGAACTCTCACATGTACTGTGTTTTACATATGTACTTACTTTGACATGTAGCACTGAGATATCCATTCACTCACCAATACACTCATGCGCACAGTCAACCACCCAGACAGCTGTTTCCACATGCAGTTTTGAACCAATACATCTAGTGAATCAACTGCTAACACATCTATGCACAGTCACACACCTCCCGGACACCCCCACACACACACTCGTTCTCCCATACAAATACTTGGGCAACCAATCAATAACCCATATAGTTACATATAGTTACTCATATAGGTACTGATTAACATATGCAGCATCTTACACAACAACAGACATACTGATGCACACATTCAGACAGTTTAGTCACTAACCAATGCACTCAGTGAGACACATTTAATCACTCTCTCATACAGTCAGTCACTTATACATCCACTCATTCTTCAATATGTAAGACATATTTTAACTTTACAGAAACAGACAGTCACTGGATGATGTCATCAGTGATGTCATCAGTGATGTCACTGACCATGTCATGAATGATGTAATATGTGACATCATCAGCAGTGGATTGCGGGTGCGCGATATATAGTTATTGCATCTAACTATATATGCGAATTTCTATGGTTTTGTGCTAATCCCTAACTATATATGGTCTATAACCAATGGTTTTTTCAGTGAATTTTCAAGGTTTTGTAAATGCTAATTCCTAACTATATATGGTCTATAACCTATGGTTTTTTCAGTGAATATATATATGTATATATATATATATATATATATATATATATATATATTCACTGAAAAAAACATAGGTTTCACACATGTTATAGTTAGCTGGACATTTCACTCATATAAAACCATTGAAATTCCCCGGTTACAGTTAGTTCAGCTAACTATAACTTGCGCACCCGCAATGCACTGCTGAAGACGTCACATCATTTATGACATGGTCAGTGACATCACTCATGACATCACTGATGACATCTCAAATGACATCACTGATGACATCACTGATGACATCATCCAGTGAATGTGTGTCTTTCTGAAAAATAAATATTTTTTATATATGTATATCTAAAGGTCGATGGAAGAATAAATGGGTAAATAAGTGTCTAAATGGATGTTTTTTTGTAAAAATGATTGCATAACTGACTTATTAAGTGTATCCTAGTGAATACATCGATTAGCGAGTAATGTTTAAATATGTAAATATATGTATCAGTGTCTCACTTTGTCTATAAGTGGCTGCATGGGTTGGTGAATAGCTACATGAGTGTCTATATGGGTTATTACTTGGTTTTTGAAGTATCAGTATGAGTGTCTGTATGGTTCGGTAGGGGGTATTACTTAGCGCATAGATGCATGAATGACTAACTCACTGTTTGTATGTGTTTTGAAGACAGCATGTGTGCAGGACTGTATGGGTGGATGTGTGTGTGTATTGGTGTGTTAGTGAGTGAATGACTGTCTCAATAGTGTCTTTATGAGTAACTACATATGTTTCAATCTACTATATGTGAGTATTGATGTATATAAGTGATTATAAGTGAGAGTGAGGGATTGGAAGAGTTCCTGTATAATTAAGTATGTGTTTCTATAAGTGATTGTTTAAGAGAGTAAGTATGTGTACGTTTCTGTAGAAGTAAGTGTAGTGGTGTGTGTATAGCTGTATATGCAAATAAATGAATGTTTGATAGTTTATTTGCATGTGTGATTACATGTGTGAGTAACTCTATGAATGAGTGTTGATGTGTAATGTCAGATTACAACCTAGCTTTGCCCAATACTTTGGAAGCGAGGACAAGCCCAGTCTGCTACCACCACTCCAACAGCAGTCACTGAACAACAAACAGTGAACTTGCCATCCGAGCACCGGGAGAGGGTGGGAGAAATATGAGAAGGGATGAGTGAGTACATGTATGAGTGACTATATAGAACTGTTGGTGAATGAGTGAATGTGTATGTAGATGGTGGAATTACCGAATAGGTTATTGTAACAGGTATTGGTATCTCCATTTTTTGAAAATTTTAGTTTCTATTTTTGAATGTGTGTCTCAAAGGTTATATTACGCTGAGAGGAGGTCTGCCACTCTTTCACAAGGATTATGTCATCAGTGATGTCATCAGTGATGTCATTTGAGATATCATCAGCGATGTCATGAGTGATGTCACTGACATGTCATGAGTGTTGTAATATGTGACATCAACAGCAGTGCATTGCGGGCGTGCGAGTTATAGTTAGCTGAACTAACTATAACGGGGGAATTTCAATGGTTTTGTATGAGTGAAATTTCCAGCTAACTATAACATGTGTGAAACCTATGGTTTTTTCAGTGAATTTCTTAGGTTTTTTAAATGCTAATTCCTAACTATAACGTGTGTGAAACCTATGGTTTTTTCAGTGAATTTGCAAGGTTTTTTAGATACTAATTCCTAACGATAATGTGGCTGAAAACTATGGTTTTTTCAGTGGATTTCAAAGGTTTGGTAAATGATAATTTTTAAATGTATTAATTGTTATTTTTTTATACTGATTTACTACATTATTTTAGAGTATTTATTTTTAGATATTTCATTTTTTGAAATTACATTACATATTTTTAATATGAATTGAAAAAAATGTTTTTAAAAATATTGAAATTGTAATATTATTTTTTTTATTTTATATTTTTTTAATTTATGTATATTTTATATAGCAGGCAATGATATCCTATGTAAGGAAATTCAAGTTACTGGTAAGTATGGTTAAAATTACTTTTCAGGAACAGTAGTGACCTGAAAGATGCAGCACTGATGTCTCTCCTGATAACAGGTGAGTAAATCGGAATTCGTAGTTCGGCTGATTTTAGAGGAATTTTTTTAAGTTCCAAAACTCCACACTTAGAAAAATTTCCAAGTGAAACCAGTCAATGTTAGCCTATGGAAGGACATTCAAGTTACTGTAACTACGATTACAATTGCTTTTCAGGATCATTAGTGAGCTGAAAGATGCAGCACTGAGGTCTCTCCTGATAACAGGTGAGAAAATCGGAATTCGTAGTTTGGCTGATTTTTGAGGAATTTTTTTAAGTTGTAAAACTCCACACTTAGAAAAATTTCCAAGTGAAACCAGTCAATGTTAGCCTATGGAATGAAATTCGAATTACTGTAAGTATGGTTAGAATTACTTTTCAGGATCAGTAGAAGGCTGAAAGATGCAGCACTGAGGTCTCTCCTGATAACAGGTGAGTAAATCGGAATTCGTAGTTTGGCTGATTTTAGAGGAATATTAGTATGTTTCAAAAATGGACACTTCAAAACTTTTCTGATGAAAACCACACAATACATTCGTATGGAAGGAAATACAACTTACTGGTAAGTATGCTTAGATTTACTTTTCAGGGTCTGTACTAGGCTCAAAGATGCAGCACTGACGTCTCTCGTGATAACAGGTGAGTAAATCGGAATTCGTAGTTTGGCTGATTTAGAGGAACATTTTGCTCAATAGTGAAGGAAGGGGGTGGGGCCTGAGGTGAAATGAGTGCAAACACGCCCTGTGGCATGTTTTAGGTTGGGGAATTAATTTATCTTCAATCTTGAGGTCCCCTGTGAGCCAACTAGCCCACCAGGTAACTCCAGTATGCGCCAGGGAGCTGCGTTGCAGAGAGGTGTTCAGAGGGCATGCCCCCTTTTTACAACACTCTGCAACGCAGCTCCGTGGTGCTTACTGGAGGTACCTGCTGGACTAGTTGGCCCCTAGGGGACCTCTGGATTGAAGAGGAATTAATTCCCCAACTTAAAACGTGCCACAGGGCATGCTTGCACACATATCACCTCAAGCCCCGCCCCCTACCTTCACCACTGTGCAAACGTGCCCTGTAGCGTGTTCTAAGTTGGGGGATTAAGTCCCCTTGCATACTGGGGGTCCCTGGTGGCCAACTAGCCCATCAGGTACCTCCAGTATGCGCCAGGTGTTCTGAGGCCACACCCCTTTTTACACCTTTCTGCAAAGCAACCCACTGGCACGTTTGCAGAGGGGGAACTAATTCCCCTTGCATAATGGGGGTCTCTGGGGGCCAACTAGCCCACCAGGAACCTCCAGTATGTGCTAGGGGGCTGCGTTGCAGAGAGGTGTTCTGAGGCCATGCCCCTTTTCACACCTCTCTGCAACACAGCCCCCTGGTGCGTTTGCAGAGGGGGAACTAAATCCCCTTGCATACTGGTGGTTCCTGGGGGCAAACTAGCCCACCGGGAACCTTTAGTATGCACCAGGGGGCTGCATTGCGAGAGGTGTAATGAGGCCACGCCCCTTTTTACACCTCTCTGCAACGCAGCCCCCTGGCGCGTTTGCAGAGGGGGAACTAGTTCCCCTTGCATACTGGGGGTCCCTGGGAGCCAACTAGCCCACCAAGAACCTCCCGTATGCGCCAGGGGGCTACTTTGCAGAGAGGTGTTCTGAGGCCATGCCCCTTTTTACACCTCTCTGCAACGCAGCCCCCTGGGGCATAGTGGAGGCTCCTGGTGGGCTAGTTGGCCCCCAGGGACCCCCAGTATGTAAAGGGAATTAATGTCCCCCTCTGCAAACGCTCCAGGGGGTGCGTTTGCAGAAAGGTGCAGAGAGGGGGCGTGGCCTCCTCCCAATCCCGTTTTTTTTTAAATTTACTGTTAAGAAGAGGGCTGTGTAGCCCCTCTTCTTTTTTTGGCTTTGGGGACCCAGTCCCCCAGGGCCTGCCCCAATCTTTATTTAAAAAACAAAAATCGGGAAGGGTGCCACGTGGCCCTCTCCCAAGGCCACACTCTGCCCCGGGGTCCCCATCCCCGGGGCATGGGCTTTTATTTTTTTATTTAGGAGGGGGCTGCTTTGCCCACCTTTCTTTGGCAGCTTTTGGCCCTGGGGACCCCATCCCCCGGGGCCAGCCATTTTTTTTTGGAGTGAGGTATAAGGGGGCCAAAAAAACGATTTGGGGGGACCTTGGGGGTCCTTGTGGGACCCCGTAAGCAGGCCTAGGGGGTCAGGGTGTTTCTACCCTGCCCCCATTGCGTGTTTTGCACGTTTGTTTCACTACTTTCTTGTGCCTCGGTTCTACAGAGGCACAAGATGGCTGCCAACACTTCCTGGTTTGAAGTGTTGACAGCCAATTAGCATAAAGCTTGTGCTTGGGAAGATAAGCGTACGGTACTTCGTCTCTAGATATATCTATGATTTTACTTTTGATTTCCTTAGGAACTACTGAACAGATTTATACCTTTTAACAAAAAGCGTAAACTGCGAACCAAACTCTACCTTTTTTCCAAATTTGGTGTAATTCCGTTCAGAGGTTCGGGCTGTAGCCTCACTTAAAGGTCCCTATGGAAAATTGCATGGGGAAAACACATTTTGTGACCTCCCTTTTTTCTCGGCCCCCGCTTCACGAATCACCCGAAAATTTCACGGAAGGAGCGGAGCGGAGCGGAGCAGGCCATTTTCTTGGAGAAATTTGCGTGTATTCGTCGACCGGCGCAAAAGTTATTCCAAATAGAATGTTGCGGATTTCCTATGGAAACTAGGTCCTAACTATAGCTATCTACTGGCGACCGCCAGTAGGTAATATATATATATATATATATACATTCAGGACACCAAAGACTTCCTGAATAGAATTGCCGGTATGGGTTGGGAGACAGACCATTTATTGATGGTAATGGTTATCACCTGCCTCTACACTAACATCGATCACCAGCATGGCTTTACTGCCGTTAAGCTTATCTAGACAAGTGCCAGTTACGTTTTGCGCAGCATAATATTATGATCCTCGATTTTGTGAAGTTCTGCCTAACTCACAATATATTCCTGTTTGAAGAACAGCTTTACAGGCAAACCTCTGGTACGGCGGTGCCCAGGAGCAGGAAGGTGGGGCAGGAGAGCGGCAAGGTGGTGCATTGGTACCGCTACATAGATGATTTATTCATTGTGTGGCAGGGTACAACCAGCACTGCAGAAAGGTACATCGAGAATTTAAAAAATAACTGCTACAATCTACACCTTTCGGGGACGATTAGTCGGGTGGCAGTCGACTACTTGGACCTGAAGGTGTACATTGATCAAGGCCAAGTACATACCTCGCTATACAGAAAGGAGGCAGCAGGAAATTCTATCCTGTTTGCCAAAAGCAGTCAACTCTTGAGACTCCGCAGAAACAGCACACAGGACCTGGAGTTTGAGGTGGCAGCCTTGGAATGCCTGGCACGCTTCCGACTTAGAGGTTACGATGACACACTACTGCAGAACACACTTAGGCGAGTGAGGAGAATCCCTAGGGCAGAACTGCTTAAAGAAAAACCTGTAAATACTAACACAATTGAAGAGGGCAAGTTTAGGATGCTCACACCCTACTCCTCGGGAGCTAACCACCTCAGGGCCATGATGCGAAAAAACTGGTGCATCCTGCGCACAGATAGTGTATTGAGAGAGGATCTGCCTCCACATCCTCTTGTGACCTTCAGTAAAGGTAGGTCATTAAGGGATATGCTGGTACAAAGCCACTTAGAAAGACCCACTGTTAAGTCCAATACACTCAAGGAAATGAGTGGGTTTTACCTGTGCGGCCGCTGCAAAGCCTGTGCGGCCAGTAAGAGAGTTCTCCATTATGACAACCAAGATACAGGAAGATCCATGAAAATACAGAAATTCATTACATGCAGTACTGTGTATGCAGTATATTGTTTGGGGTGCCCGTGTGGCCTCCGCTACATCGGGAGCACCATCACTCAGCTGAAAATGCGGGATCTGGAACATCTCCGGGCTATCAACAAGGTAGATCTTTCCTATCCAGTAGCCCGGCACTTTGCGGAGCATCACAACAAAGATCGTAGCAAACTGCAATATGTTGGGTTGGACGCTATACCTAGCAATGCTAGAGGTGGTGACAGATTAAGACGACTCAGACGGCTAGAATCGAGATACATCATCGATCTAGCCACTAAACATCCTGGGGGTCTGAACAGCGGGGAGGAAATGGCCGTCCACCTATCCACCTAGGAAAATGAATTACAACAGGTGATAATGGGGTACGGCTGTTTATTGTATAGGATTAGTCTGCATAGTGAACTCATGGCGGGGCCTTATTGGATGTTTCATGATGATTTTTTGCAATTATCACACACATTTTGTTTTCATCATTAGTATGTATATATTTGGTTAATTTTTCCATTTCTTTTCCTCCATTTTCATGGGTGGGACTGTTGCGTTGGTCCACTGATTAACCCTCCTGCAGGGTATGATATGATATAAGATTGCTGCCTTTCGTTTGCTCCTTGGAGTTTTTGATGTATAGAATATATATGCAATTGATGACCATTTTTCTGTATTTTTATGTAATAGCTTTCATACAATGTCTTGCTGACTCATACATGGCTTCTAGTGGGGTAGATTGACTGTTAAGGGACCCATGCCGATCCACGGCTTGATTTTGTTACATTTTGTAAATATATCTATTTATGCTCATACTTTTCTTGTATTTGTACCGATTCACGGTACTATTGTCCTGCACGGTGTGCATATACATATAATGTGTATTTGACCTTATCTTTTACAAGATGGCGTCGAAAATCGACATTTGGGTAAGTCCCTTGTCTATGTTTACTCCCACAACGGAGCTTTAAGTTGGGTCATGTGTCAAGTGTCATTGACACTGACGAAGGCTTACGCCGAAACACGTTTGTTTTCTTTTCATTAAAATTAAAAAGACCACTTTGGAAATCACCACCCCCGGAGTGCTGTTGTACTTTTTGAAGTAAGAGGATTTTGAGCGCTATATATATATATATATATATATATATATATATATATATATATATATACATATATATATATATATATATATATATATATATATATATATATATATATATATATATATATATATATATATATATATATATATATATATATATATATATATATATATATATATATATATATATATATATATATTATATATATAATTTGGCGTGGAGCTCCGACCAAACGTCCAGATCGTGTCTGGATCATGTCCTCTGAGGCTGTGAAGAGAGAAGAGAAGCTTCCATGACTGGCACTGGTGATGTAGGGACGGATGCAGCAAGGGAGCTCTCTACTGTGTCAATCAAACCATTCTCATCTCTGACATATGGAACTGCTGAATGATGAAGAAGATTCCTGAAGTGCAAAGAATCTCCCTCAATGGACTTTCAAGGAAGGTGAGCAGTCACCATGTAAACTGTACTAATCACAACTTTGAAGGATTCAGCATCAAAGGAAGCATCAGATTTTTATTTTCTATGCTGTCGCACTAAAATGACTTCATTGAAAATAGTGTTCTTGGCACATTGCCGATTGTCAGCATATATTTTCATCTTTTGCTCACTGCACAAGTTTGTTTGACAAAGTTCACCATCTGTTGTAGATATTCTGATTGTCCAGTGTGGTCATTTGGTCATCATGTCTCTCCCAAACGTCAGGGCAACAGGACTTTTGCCTGTTGTTGAATGAAGAGTCGACTGAAGAGCAGCATAAAGCGTTCAACAATGCCATTTGCTTGTGGCCAAACTGGTGTGCCTTTCTGATGCTTCGCATTGAGGTGATTATGGAAATCTTTGAATTCTTGACTGTTGAATAGTGGGCTATTGTTAGACTTTAGAACTGAAGGAACACACCCATGTTGCAAAATTGCCATCTAACCTCTTGATGGCTCTTTCATGAGTGACTGATAAGACATCTACTATTGGAAACTGGAATATTCCTTGATACCCACCATCAGGTGATGTCCAGTGTGAAGAGGACCAAATAAATTAATAGCTATTCACTCATGTACATTTGTGGGTAAATCAGGCATGTTCAAGGTAAGTTGACTGGTTTTGGGAGATATGCAATTGCACAAATTACCTTCAACTATCTCCTCAAGATGATGAAAAGAAACTTGGTCGCAGTGAGCTTGTTCAGTGGCAACATTTCCATTATGTCCTACATCAGCCACTTCAATAGTGGGTGGTCCCAGACCCTCGGTTATATGACAATTCTTGAACATCTTAAGACAATACCTTCTTGAGTAATGGACAGTTCCTTCTAATATTCACTGTCACTTGTGAGAGGTCAGAGGTGATATTTCCTGGATTGATGTTAAATAATGTATTTGCTTGTTGTAGTAATTATTTGTTGCAATAAAATAGCAGCATGAGTACTGGACTTTACGATGAAGTTAATGTAGACTGCAGCTGCTTTGGAAGGGATACCATGACACTGTACTAGCACTAGTCAGCAGGGTTTTGATCTTTCCCTGGTCTTTGAATGTAAGTATAGTCATATTCCTTTAGTCGCAAACCCCAGCATTCAATTCTAGGAGGCCTCTTGGCTTTTGGATTGCCAAAGATGGTAAGCAATGCTTGATGATCTGTTACCAGTGTGAACGCTTTTCCATATAGAATATGTGGAAAAGTTCACAAGCCCTCACCACTGCTAACCTTTCTTTCTCAGGTTGTGAATGGGCACATTCAGTTGGTGACAAAGTTCTGCTTGCATATGCCCCAATATGCCTTTGAGTATTTGGGTGTCCAGTGTGTTGGGAAGAGATAGCCCACAACCTAGCTGGGCTTGCATCAACAACAACCTCTGTGTGCCATTTCAGTGGTGTTCTCAATTGCATGCTTTTTTTAAAAAAGCACTTTGTTCACATTTGTGTGACCAGTAAAAGGAAGCATTTTTAAAATATGTGTATTAAGGCAGCACTTACTGTGGCAAAGTCATGTATGTATCTGGAACAGTAACTGGCCATGCCAAGGAATGAAAGTAACATGGTAACATCTTGTGGGAGACTGGTGGCTGACAAAGCTTGTACTTTATCTGGATCCGGCATCATATTCCCATCAGAAAATAATTTGAGTTTTGCTTTGTCAAACTCACATTTTTCAGTATTTAAGGTTCAGTCTGCATCAACAAGTAAACAACAAACTTGTGTAAGATCTTTACCATGTTGGTCCTTTTGTGTAGCTCTGATAATCAATATGGCATCCTTATAATCAAAACTAAAGCATTTATGACAGGTTGTATGATATGTTGAGTGACATCTTGCCAAAGTTCTGCTGCTGATGACACACTGAAACTTCATAGTTCATATCTTTACAAACCAACATGGGTAGAAAAGGTGGTAATGTACCTACAATTTTCTTTGAGTTCCAATTGATGATACCCTTTGTTCAGGTCAAGGCGATAGAAGACTATGGCACCATTTAACTGTGTGATCATGTCAGTAATGTGCTGATCAGGATGTTGTTCTCTTTCAATTGCCTTGTTAGCTTGATGCATAACAACACAGATGCATTTAGCTCCTTCACTGTCCATTTTGGGCACCACCACTGTGGGCAAAACCCATGGAGTTGAACCAGTAGATCACTCAATAATATCATGCTTTAGTAATGTTTCAAACTCTTTCTTAACAGCTTCTCGTAGATGAAATGAAATTCACCTATGTCATTGAGCAACAGGACACCTGTCCTCATTGATTGACAGTTGCACTTTCATGGTCTTAAGTTTTACTAATCCAAGAAACAACAAGGGGAACTGACTTACTACGCTGTGATGAGCATTCATGTTGCAGTTCACAGATATCAGTACCATATATGCAGATGTATTGAAACTGAGTAAACAGGCACTTGATGCAGTACCTTGAAGTATGTGAATGGGTGCTTGTAGTTTTGTTTTCTTGTGTTTCATAGTTGCTACAAATGAACTTTGACTTGATTCAAAATCTTTATTCACCACAGATACAATGGTCATAAAATTACATAAAAAACACTTCATTAATAAATCCAGAGTATACAAAAAATATAGCTGAATAAAAGGATTTAAAGACAATCACTATATCCCTATTTAAAAACATTAGAGTACAATATTTTTCCTTAAATGTATAGCTTTCCATATAAACAATGCAGCATTAAAGCATACAAAAGGATTCTGGAGTGTAACTATATTGCATGTAGCTGCTTTATATTCTATAATAGTATGCGCGAGAAAAATTGGTTTTAAATATTGTCTCCTCATGCCTTAATAAAAACTACAGAAAACATAAAGTGCTGTGTTCTTTAAATCAATGCATCATCACAGGAACAAGTAGTGGAAGCC
Organism: Lissotriton vulgaris; assembly: GCF_964263255.1. Classification (NCBI taxonomy): domain Eukaryota; kingdom Metazoa; phylum Chordata; class Amphibia; order Caudata; family Salamandridae; genus Lissotriton; species Lissotriton vulgaris. The sequence goes on from NC_141685.1 coordinate 1,822,578,135, forward strand.
TTCAGACATTTTTTCATGTCGGGGAACTTTAATTCTTTATTGGTATCGATGCAGCCCCTGTATACAGTGTTTGACGGTGTGAGATGGCGCAGTGGAGACAATTCATTATATTTCTCCTCAGGCATAATGTTTATCAATGCATCACTGTCAATAATAAAAGATGAGGAGCAACTGTTTACTATTAGTGTAATTTTTTTTCAGAAAACATTTGAATGGCTTTTGTAATTTTGCTAGTCTACTTTTCTTTTTACTCGTATTCTTGTTTGCATGGGTCCAGTCCGACAGTGCACGTTTTTCTGAAGTAAACATTGGCATCGCACATCCATCTTCCTCACTGTCTAGTGACAATGAAGCTGACAAATTCTTGGGCGAAGATTTAAGCAATGATCAACTTCATTTAGTGTTGATTTGCCTCAGCTAATGTTGCTGCTAGCACTTGTGGGTTTGCATAGAGTGGAGCTTCTGGAACGTTCGGCTGTCCATTTTATTTTCTAGTTATGACACACTTTCCTTCATCTTGTAAACCATTATGAAATGGTTCTCCTTACCACAGACTTTGTATACTTGTCCAAGGGTGGGACATTTACCTTCATGTGGAAAAGAAAATCCACATCTAAAGCATAGTTTCTTCTTTGAGGAGACATCACTCTGGGTCCTTCAGCTTTGTGTTTTTCCTTACTTTTCATGTTCATGACAGACTCACTCTGGGCATCTCTAGCCTCCATGTCAACAGCTTGTCGATCAGCACATTCCTCAACTCTGGTAGCCATGAGAACTTACTCCAGGCTAAGAGTTTCCCTCAGCATTCGTCTTCTGAATTATTCTGACAGACACCCATCTATAACTCAGAGACGGAGAGCTTCTTCATTATTGAATTAATTGAACTCACAGTGTTTGATAAGTGTGCCAAGTCCCCCTACAAATTTGTTGATTGTTTCACCAACTTTCTGTCATTCTTTAATCTTGAAAATATAATTTTAGTAATCAACATTTGGCACTGGATTGAACGTGAGGTTTAATGCTTCCTTGATTTGACAGTATGTGACTTTATCAGTTATTCCTTCACTTGCAAGATGTTTGAGGTATATAACAATCTTTTTATTATCTATTTCTTCCAGTGTATCTATAAAATAATCAATCTTTTCGATTCAGGCAGTCCTTCTGTCACAAATATTCTGCTTTTTAGCAGTGTCGAATAAAGGTGGTAGTTTAAGAAAGGTGGAGGCTGCATAACCATTTGCGGAACTTACTGACATTAAGAGTGGAGTTCTCTCCAGTAATATTTACTGTCCGCTGAGACCAGCTTCAATCATACCATCTCTAAGGCCTGATGACGTGCTGGCCTCTGGCCATTCTTTACAATTTTAGGTAATGTGGCCTCTTTTGTCTTGGCTATTGGAGCACTTCAATTTTCTGTAGAACTTTGGGGTTGTTCTGAGCCTCCACCCACAGCTTCTGGGGTGTTTCATTTCAGGTAGTGACAGCTTTATAAGCACAACCCTGTGTGCTTTCTCTTGGGTCACCTTGCCCACTAGTGGGCAAATAACTTGCTTTACTGAGGTTGCGGTTAGTCCAATGATATTTTTTTATTTTCAAATATTCTGTCAGGTAGCTCTTCTCTATATTCATCTACGATGGCTTGTGTGGCTTCTTTGTACCTAGTTGTTTCCGCCTTTAGCGTTTTCCTTCCATATGATTTATAGCTCAGTGTTTCATAGCGATGCAGTACCTCTTTCATGGCCTTTCTAGCAGGTTTCTGACCAACGATGAGTAAACTTCTCAGAGATGCTTTCTTTATCTTCCAAAGCTTCATGGTGAATGGAGTGGTGCTGTGACTCCACATACATTAAACTTTGATCTTCACTTCGACTGAGGCATGTGTGGCACACACAAACAGTTTTCTGGACCATGGCAAACTCTCTGGTAGAGCACTGTCAATCTTTGGGTGATGTATCTCCAATTTTGTTGCCTGTTGTAGCGTCCTCCCCAGTCTCGGCATCCGTAAATAAATGCAACACACATGGAGCTTGGTATTACATGTCTTTATTCCTCTACATGTAACTGCAAACTCAGCATTCTAAACATGAACTCTAATCAGCACACCTGACTACTTATGTCACAGTTCTAGAGAGTCCATAAAGAACAGAAAGAGTTGTGTCACTGTTAATTTACAAGACACTACACAGTGCAAGCTTATCCCAGAGAAGCCTGCACTGTAGTGTGGCACCATGGAGCAAAGCATGTGCTGCAGCTTCCATGGGAGTACCGCAGGACCTCATGGGGTCATGTGCTGGGCCACTGAAGTATTGCTGCACCTGTGGCATGGAAAAAAAGTCTCTCAGTACCGCAGGACCTGTAGCAGGCCTTCTGGAACCGACATGGCCAATGGGAGAAAAAGATCCCTTAGCCAATCAAAAGGTCCTATTTTTTACTCTAGATGGCACACACACTCATTGGTAATGGATGATTTTTACATCAATTTTGAGAATTCAGCAATTCTTGGAATTGTGTTCATCACTCAGTCTAATTATTAGTGTCATTTTTCTCTCTCCTATGAAAGACCATGCTCTCGATTTGATTTGCTTCACTACAACACTATGCTCAGTAGCATATTTATGTACTGGACATTATGGCACTCCTTTTTCTTGCGCATTCCATATTTCCTTAATAAATCTAAGAACTGCAAAATTGCAAAGTAGCCTTAGGACCTTGTGAAAAATGACCCATGACACACTGACGTGCCTTATGAGAACAGACAACACTGAAGTAGGACAATATCCCGGCTACAATTTGCTAGTCTGAAAAACAAAGGGAGGATTATGTGCTTGCTCCACTTACACGTAAATGACTAAACCTAAACAAAGCAAACAATAAATAGTTTACTCCGGAATTAAAAATTCCGAACAGAAAATTCAGGCTTCAGAATCTAAATGGTGTCCTGACAAAAGCTGATAGGTGAAATTAAATTGCCAACAACAGAATACGTTTTTTAAAGCTATGATTAAAATAGCTATAGCATGGTCAACATTACAGCTAGATGTAATATGCTAGCACTACATTATCAGTCAAAAGTATATAAAAATATGAGACACTGTTGAGATACAAAGTGCTTTGTTTCAAAATCAACCAGAGTCATACACATTCGCCATTTGATGCTTTTAGATTACTTGTAGAGCAAGAGGTAGAATGTCTGGCATCAATTACAAAAAACGTATTGACGTGCACTATGGATCCCATCCCAGCAAGACTGCTTAAAAGTTATATGGACAACTTTACAGCTGAAATTGCGGCCATAAACAATGTTTAATGCAAAACGCCATGTCCCTCCTCAGGAAAATAAAACTGTTCCTGTAATCCTTTTTCCCAAAAATCTACCACTAACTGAGAAAATACAGCCAAGTGCCAGCCCACCCCTTTGCCTTTGAAAACTGTTGCAAGATGTGGTGTAAATTCACATGCAGGACTTTTTTGTTGAGAATATGTTCTAAGGTCTCATGCAAGTGGTTTTCACCATGGACTCAGCACATACATGGGGTTTATGTTATGTTATGTTATGTTAGGTCATGTTATGTCATGTCAGGTAATGTTAATTTATATTATATTATATTATATTATATTATATTATATTATATTATATTATATTATATTATATTATATTATATTATATTATATTATATTATGTTATGTGTAGGTCTGTTTGGTATGTTATGTGGATTTGTATAGTGCACTTATCACTCAAGACGGTATCCAGGTTCTTGAGTAGATGTGTAGGTTGATCCCCACTCCAAGTAAAACAACCAGGTTTTCAGTTGCTTGCGTGCCTTGAGTAAAGTTGGGAAGGTCCTGATGTAATGGGAAAAGTTGTTCCAGGTTTTGTCTTTTTGTAGTTCAAAACGTTAATGTTGCAACTGACAAATTCACCTAACTGTAACGTTCCTATATATATATATATATATATATATATATATATATATATATATATATATATATATATATATATATATATATATATATATATATATATATATATATATATATATATATATATATATACACACATATATACATATATATATATATATATATATATATATATATATATATATATATATATATATATATATATATATATATATATATATATATATAGAAAGCGGTCCAAGTTCCAAAACAGTACAGGAACCAGCGGTCGAGACCTCACAACACCTCACAACCAGCAAATCAGTAAAGCCTCAAAGAAGTGGATCCACAATGGAAAGCAGGGAAGACGTATTTAATAAAGATGACGCGTTTCACTCTACAAGAGAGCTTGATCACATATATACATATATATATATATATATATATATATATATATATATATATAAAATGCGTTTCACCAACTCCGGCAGGTTCTGCTGCCGCACCTCTTAACACGGCAGGTGCCATCCATGAAGGCGAAATTTCACATTATCTCTGTGTAGCTGAAAAAGGAGTCGCGTGCTCGGGTGAAATCGTTGCAATATTTTTTTATTGAGCCACAAAACTCTGACAATGCGATTCATTTTTCAGTTAAATTACATTTATATTATGTATATATTATATATAAACACTTCATCCACTTCCCCACAAAGAAGTACGCCGATACCAAAGTTCATAAGGCTGCAAATACTTTTGCTTCTCAGAAAAATATGTAGTAGGTTGCTCATAATCCACACGCATTTCAGCTCCGAATAAGCCTTGAACACAGATGAGTCTCTTTTTTTCTAGCATGATCATGTGTTATTTTAAGACACGTCACATTCTCTCTTACAACAGCATATTGTTTAACAAATAAAATATAATTGTCCGACTGCTGTGCAGTCCCAATCACAGACAATGATATTTCATTTGTTTCAAAATGCACTGTCTTAAGAGGGAATGTGACTGGTGTCTCTAAATAACATGTGGTCCAATACTGGTCAAATTTTGGGCACTCCAGGATGTCAATCAATCAATCAACATATCTTTATTTGGTTTCATATAGATAAAACCATAAACGCACAATGTTTAAAATACAAAATAAGAAGTTGTATAAAACAATATGTACAATTACAGAAGTAAACCTGGTATAACAGCTTACCAGTTCATTTTTAGTCTATGTATTGCGACTAATATCCCGAGTACCTAGGACAATCGAGGACACCTGCTAAAAAGAATACATAAAAGCCCCTGTGGGAGAATCAGTGAGCTAATCACACCTCGCCCTAAGCCTAAAGGCAGATTTTTAAAAACTTAACGCATAAAAAACGGTATTACTCATGAACATCTGAAGAAATAAAAATGTCAGCCAAACTTGTCTAAAATTGGCCTTTTTCATGATATGGATTAAAAAAGATTTCCTTGGTGTGTCTTAAAATGGGTAGAACATTGTAAAATGGACCATGTCTTGCAGCGATAAACCATTGCAGCCACAAGATGAAAGAGGTTGTCCTCTAGTTGTACACCTGGGATAGGTGAGAAGTAGACAAAAAAGAGATCCAGCTGAAATCTAGTCAAAAGGAATCAATCGAAGGAGTTTGCAAAACCCAGTAAGTATGGCTCTGCAATCACTGTTGTCCTCAACATGACAAAACGACGTACATTGGGCTTCACGTACTTCTGCTCCTCCCTTAACATAGTTTGGCATGCAGTGAATGCCATCTTAAGGTTGGCTGGAACCTCCTTTCATGTTCCTTCAGGGGTGGAAAAAAGATCTCCTCTTACCAGGCTCGTCAGGATCCTTTCTACATATTTTTGTCATAGCACCTTTAATACGTGTTCCATGGCCAAAAAATCTTTAAGGATTATCTTATTTAAAGATTCCCCCTGTTTAACCCATGTTTTTAACCAAAGGGAGATTGGGCGGAAGGCTATAAGATCTGTGATGCAAGGAATTCCTAACACCTCATGAGCGATAAATGAGGGGGTACCCTGAAGGAAAGATAGTGGTCTCATGAATATATTTTCTGCTATCTGAATATTTTTTGTTTTGGCATACCCGCAAATGTTACTGCCATTAAGAGCTTTTGATGTACATTTAGCCTTATACATTTCCATAAGAGCCCCCACTGTTTTTGTCCCAATCTTTGGCAAAATTAAAAATTGCTGCTGACTCCCTATTAGGTTGTTTCTTTTACGTAAAAGTTGTGGCACCCATTTCATGTTATCATCCAAGAGTACCACCATGTAGGAAAACATGGACGTCTTAGGGATTGGGGTAAGCCCTACCTTAAAGGAGTATGATCTGCTGGGGCGCATCCCCACCTGCATAATATATGATTTCAAGTTATTAATCTTCAAATACAGGTCTCCCATAAACTGCCTAAATGTCGATATGCGTGTTTGCAGGCCTCTCTCAGTCCCTGCCATCAAGACGGCGTCATCTGCGTATAGTAGGACTAGGAGACCTCGCCGTTCTGCCTGGGGGCAATCTACCTTAGCTTACAGAAGAATTTTATCTAACTTGTTAATATAGAGATTAAAAAGAAGTGGAGTCAAAATACAGCCTTGTCAGGCACCACCACTGACCGGGAACGAGCGGGATACCTTCAAGTCAGCCAAGAAGAGCACGACCGCCCTGTTCTACTTCTTTGTCCACTCCTAGGGAAGAGAGGATCTGCCATAATTTGCATCTGTTCACGCAATCGAATGAGGATGACAAATCCATAAAGGCTAATAAAATGGTACTCCAGGATGTTATTTTCAAGCAAGATATATATTTATATAGAAATAAGTTGATTACAGGGCTGTTATAGTGTGCCTCAGATTTCACTTGTTCAAGACCATAGTAATTCAGCAGTAAGAGTTACTCAGCTAACTACAAAGTATGCCCCCGCAATGCACTGCTTATCACCTCACACATTACTTTACTAATTACACAGTCAGTGACAACATTGATAACTTCTCTAATGACATCACTGATGACTTCATCCAGTGTGTGTACATTTTTTGTAAGAGGCTTTGATTGCTAAACATATATTTTACCTACTACAAAAGTTAAATTAGTATACTAAGTATAATACTAATGAGTGATACTACTTCTAACTTAATTTATGTGAATGACTAGGTGTATCTGTTTGTTAGGGGGTGTCTTAGTGGGTGCATGGGCATGGGAGTGGGTGTGTTAGTGGCTATATAGGTGTATAAGTAGGTGTGTGAGTAGCTGTGTGGGTGAGTGAGTGTCTGTGCGAGTGCCTGTATTAGTGAGGGAGTGAATGTGTCAGTAGCTGTATGTATAAGTGAGTGGCTGTGTGAGTGGCTGTATGGGTTTGAGTCGGTATGTGAGTGACTGTATGGGTGAATGAGCAGGTGTCTGAATACCTGTATGGGTGAGTGGCTAGGTGTTCAAGCGGGTGTTTGGTTATTCCTAATTGTAACGTCCTTGTAACCTTTGTTTTTTTTAAGTACATTTCAAAGTAGTTTAAATTTGCTTTATAACTGTGACCTGTAACCTTTGAGAGTGTGTGTTTGAGTCGATGTATAGGTCAGTGAGGGTGTGTGCGAGTAGCTGTATAGATCTGTGGTGGTGTTTACGTGGGTTTGTGGGTGTGAGTGGCTGTATGGGTCTCTGAGTGGGTTGGTGAGTGGATGTATGGGTCTGTGAGTGGGTGTGTCAGTATCTGAGTGGGTCTGTGAGTTAGTGCATGGGTATCTGAGTGAGTACGTAAGTGTGTGAGTGGGTGCCTGAGTGGGTGAATGAGTTAGTGTCTGATGGGTCTGTAAGTGACTGAGAGAGTATATGAGTTTGTGAGTGCCTCCATGAGTGTGATGAATCAGTCTGTGAGTGAGTCCATGAGAGTTTGAATGAGTCTGTGAGTGGGTGTGTGAGTCTGAGTGGTTGTTTGAGTCTCTGAATGGGTCTGTGGGTCAGTACATGAGTCTGTCTCTGAGTACGTCTTTGAGTGAATGTGAGAGAGTATGAGTGGTTCTGTAAGAGGGATGCATGAGTGTCTAAATGGGTCTGTGAGTGGGTGTAAATGTCTCTGTGGGTCTGTAAGTGGCTGTGAGAGTGCCTGAAGTGTGTCAGTGGGTATCTAAGAGCTATGTGAGTGACTGGGCCACAATGCAAACACACCTGCCCGTTTATCAAACAAGATTCCACAGTTTTCACAAAATATCTACTCAAGTAGAGTACTTTCTTCTGGTTAATTAGTAACTGCTACCTCATTGGGTAAATGGCCAGTGCATATTCCACACTACATCTGTGTGATGCACCATGAGGAAATGTCTCCAGTAACCATTTTGGCAATGTGATTGTTTCTTTTGTGTCTTTATTCAGAAATCTGTGAAAAGAGGAATCCTCCTGTAGTGAGGACAAAGAGACTACAAAGAGGAATATTTCCTCCAAACAAGGGACCTCTCATAGCTACATGTAGTAAGTGTTTCTTTGGTAGGGATGTCTTCATATTTCTTGGCATGAAAAATGTGTCAGAACACATAGTAACCTGCTTCGGTACCAGTTCAAGCAGCACAGCCACGTCACTGAATGAATCCAATCAATTAAAGGTTTATTTTCTCACTCTTCTATTTCACCATGTTTTACTCAGTTCCAATTTGTCCAATTCCTTCAATTCCTTTTATTCATTCAAATGCGAAGATATTCACACAAACGCAGGAGGCATAATAGTTTCCAAGTGTCACGTCTTTATTAACAACACCCAATGCATTTCGGGAAAATCCATTCGTCAGGGGTATCAGCATCTTGTGGATTACTTCGTTCCATACAACAATTATTTGGTGACAGGATGGTTTAATCTGGGTGTTTGTATTTTCTTCATTCCAGAGTCCATCTCATTCCAACGTGACTGCAATCGATTTTTTCTTTCTGGAGGCAGCTCTTCCAACGTCTAGTTTTTCCGACACCTGGGCGTAGTCACGTTGCTTGTTAGTGTCTGGGCACAGCCACCAATACATTTTGCTACAGCTGTAAATAAACATTTAATTGATTGGATTCATTCAGTGACGTGGCTGTGCTACTTGAACTGGTACCGAAGCAGGTGTCTATGTGATCTGTAATATTGATGCGCAATTTGGCGAAGCGCGAATTAAGCAGGCACGCCTTCACAGTTCTGAAGATGAAAAGCTTTGGAATAAAACTTGAGAGTACGTAGGTGTGCATCTCACAATTTTTGATGCTCATTGAATGTAAAATGTGTCGCCAAAATCGGTGGATAATGCTGGGGGGGGGTTTAGTAAGCGGTCTATCATCTTGGCAAAGGCCGGAAGACCTTTGCACAGTAGTATGGTAGTGGGGATGTATCCCAATTATTAGAAGGGGTGCTGGGGCACGTTACCCCCCTCACTGGGCTGATTAAGGCCCCAGGGACTCCATCACATGGTGCCCAGCCTTCAAATGCTAGGTGCCCTGGAGCCCACCTAGGGCACCCGGTCAGCAGTTTTGGGGATGCGGGGCAGCCTGAATGCACCCACGGTCCCTGCCAGCTCCCCTCCTCCTGGAGCTGGCATTGCTCTCATATACAGGGAGATGCTAAACATACAGCTCCATGTGTATGAGAGAAATTTCTTCATCTGTTTCCCTGCGTGCTTGAGAGCGGGCAGGGAAACTGACAAAAACTCCACTCCTACAAGCGGTTTCACAGCTCCCGCTTACTGGGAGTGGAGTTGATTTTTGCACTGTATTGGCAGGACCTGTCACAGTTCACACCAAGTCGAGCAAACAGTTATATCCCTAGGGTGGGCACGCCATGGTGGAGGTGGCAGTCCCCAGGGTCCTCCCTCTGTGTTCACAGTCTGGCCCTGGGGAGGTTATGGTCCCTGGACCGTATATGGCCTGGAATGGGGAAGGTGCAGCACCCACTCATACTTAAATATTTTGTAGGCCCCGGGGAGGTGATGGTTGCTTGGAAATGGGGTGTCTGTATGCCCCAATTAATTCTTTGTTTTTTTTTTCCGGGGAGGTGGTGGTCCCCAGGGGTTCAACCAGCCAAGGAGGGATGTCTATGCAGCCCCCTCCATTGCAAAATTAAAGCCCTGGGGAGATGGTAGTCCCTTGGGCTCGAAGACACTAATGTAGAGGAATCCACACAGCCCCCTCCAATATTTTAATAAAGCCTTGGGGCTCTTAACAGCCCAAGAAGGGTGCCCATTTGTTTATAAAAAAATGCCCCAGGCAATTAGCCCTCCCGAGGGCCTCATTAAAAACAAGTGCAGGAGACTGTGCTTGTTTTTTTTGCCACCGATTTGCGGCTCCATCACAATTTTACAGCAATATTTTCTGGGGAAGTGTTTTTGCCCTAGCAGGGTCAGGACCAGGGCTAGGGGTTCAGGGTATTTCTACCCTGCCCCCTTCTCTTTTTCTTTGTTTTTTCTGGGACTCAGCTAAGGACGATTCCCAAGACAGCTGGCAACACTTCCTGGTTGAAGTGTTGGCAGCCAATCAAATTTCAGCACAGGGATTGTCACATCCTCAGATGATCCACATCCCTAAATATATACCTTTGAATTTCCTTTAATTTCTCAACAACAACTAAACAGATTTACACCAAAGAACAACAAGCATGATCTGTGGAACAAAATCTACCTTTCTGCCAAATTTGGTGTAATTCTGTCCAGCAGTTCGGACTGTAGTTATGTTCAAAACCCCTGTGGGAACTAACATGGGAAAAACACTTTTCTGACCCCCCCCCCCTTTTTCTTTAGAGTCACCTGGGTGGGCACTTTTTTTTAAACTTTCATGAAGATTCTTCAAACGGCGCTAAAGATATAGGAAAGTCAAAAATGCTTTTCCTATAGATAAATTACCCTAAATATAACTACCTACTGCTGACTGCCAGTAGGAAATTTGTATATAAGTGTCTGTATGACTGGATGTGTGAGTGGCTGTATTGTGAGTGAGTGGGTACGTGAGTGGCTGTATGGGTGAGTTAGTGGGTGTGTGAGTTACAGTATGAGTGAGTGGATGTTTGAATGGCTCAATGGATGAGTGATTGGTTGTGTGAGAATACTGGTCAGGTCTGTGAATGGATTTGTGAGGGGTTGTGTAGGAGTGGTATATGAGAAGTGGTGTCAAGGTGTAAGTGGATGTGTGAGTGGTTATGTGGATAATGTTATCAGTGATATCATCAGTGATGCCATTTGAAATGTCATTGGTGATGTCATCAATGATGTCATGAGTGATGTAATATGTGAGGGCATAAGCAGTGCATTTTGGGGCCATAAGTTATAGTTAGCTCAGGTAACTATTACTGCTGAATTTCTCTGGTTTTGTACAAGTGAAATGTGAGCCTAACTGTAACGTCCCTGTAACATTGTGTTTATTTCAGGGAATTTCTGTTTATAGTTAATCCCTAACTATGACGTCTCTGTAACCTTTTTTTCAGTGAATTTCTACGTTTTAATTTTTTTTAATTTCACAACTGTAACCTCTAAACTTTCAAAATAAGTGTGCAAGTGTGTGCAAGAGTGTCTCAGTGGGTGTGTTACTGAGATGAGCTTCTCAATGGGTATGTCAGTGTGGTCTGGGAGTGCCTGAATAATTGTCTCACTGTGTGTGTGATTTAGTGAGTGTCTGAGTGGGGATGTGAGTATCTGAGTGGATTCATACGTTTTTAAGTAGGTCTTGGAGTGAGTGCATGAGTGTCTGAGTGATGTGGGTGGGTGCATGAATCTCCGAGTGGGTTTGTCAGTGGATGCTTGTGTATCTAAGTGGGCCTGTAAGTGAGTGCGCAAGTGTCTGTGTGGGTCTCTGAGTGGGTATGTGAGTCTCTGAGTGGGTAAAGGAGTATCTGAGTGGGTCTAAGAGTGGGTACATGAGTATCTGAGTGAGTGCATTGGTGACATCAAGAAACCAGAGACATGGTTGATGCCTAAAAATTTGGGGCCTCTTTTCACAAAAGTGATCTGAGACAAAATCCTATGACAACATTTAGTATTCACAAAGCGCATTTAGGAGTAGTAAAGTTAGGACTTTTGGCTGAGGTAAACCTAAGTTTTGGTCTTAAGCTTAACTTAAGACCACATATTTACAACAAGGGGTGGTGAGGGACAGAGTCTCTGAATTAAGCAGAAAGCTCTCACCCAGTCAAGAGATCAGGGCTAGATCCAACACCGTTTTTTAGCTCACTGCACCATCCCAGTTTCAGAACCTGGCTGTATGCAAATTAGTCTGTTCCTGTCCCAGTGCATGATGGGAACAGGGCAAACCAAACTACAAAAGCCAATTCTTTAACTGGGAAGGAAACAAGCTCCCGGGGACCGGTTTCTGGCATTACAGCCGTCTTCGGCCCGGTTTGCTTGAATCCTGATGGTGCAATGAGCAAGGGTCTCACATCTGAGAATACCCTTCCACGCTTAGGGTGGACAAAAATATTTACAACAAGGGGTGGTGAGGGACAGAGTCTCTGAATTAAGCAGAAAGCTCTCACCCAGTCAAGAGATCAGGGCTAGATCCAACACCGTTTTTTAGCTCACTGCACCATCCCAGTTTCAGAACCTGGCTGTATGCAAATTAGTCTGTTCCTGTCCCAGTGCATGATGGGAACAGGGCAAACCAAACTACAAAAGCCAATTCTTTAACTGGGAAGGAAACAAGCTCCCGGGGACCGGTTTCTGGCATTACAGCCGTCTTCGGCCCGGTTTGCTTGAATCCTGATGGTGCAATGAGCAAGGGTCTCACATCTGAGAATACCCTTCCACGCTTAGGGTGGACAAAAATATTTACAACAAGGGGTGGTGAGGGACAGAGTCTCTGAATTAAGCAGAAAGCTCTCACCCAGTCAAGAGATCAGGGCTAGATCCAACACCGTTTTTTAGCTCACTGCACCATCCCAGTTTCAGAACCTGGCTGTATGCAAATTAGTCTGTTCCTGTCCCAGTGCATGATGGGAACAGGGCAAACCAAACTACAAAAGCCAATTCTTTAACTGGGAAGGAAACAAGCTCCCGGGGACCGGTTTCTGGCATTACAGCCATCTTCGGCCCGGTTTGCTTGAATCCTGATGGTGCAATGAGCAAGGGTCTCACATCTGAGAATACCCTTCCACGCTTAGGGTGGACAAAAATATTTACAACAAGGGGTGGTGAGGGACAGAGTCTCTGAATTAAGCAGAAAGCTCTCACCCAGTCAAGAGATCAGGGCTAGATCCAACACCGTTTTTTAGCTCACTGCACCATCCCAGTTTCAGAACCTGGCTGTATGCAAATTAGTCTGTTCCTGTCCCAGTGCATGATGGGAACAGGGCAAACCAAACTACAAAAGCCAATTCTTTAACTGGGAAGGAAACAAGCTCCCGGGGACCGGTTTCTGGCATTACAGCCGTCTTCGGCCCGGTTTGCTTGAATCCTGATGGTGCAATGAGCAAGGGTCTCACATCTGAGAATACCCTTCCACGCTTAGGGTGGACAAAAATATTTACAACAAGGGGTGGTGAGGGACAGAGTCTCTGAATTAAGCAGAAAGCTCTCACCCAGTCAAGAGATCAGGGCTAGATCCAACACCGTTTTTTAGCTCACTGCACCATCCCAGTTTCAGAACCTGGCTGTATGCAAATTAGTCTGTTCCTGTCCCAGTGCATGATGGGAACAGGGCAAACCAAACTACAAAAGCCAATTCTTTAACTGGGAAGGAAACAAGCTCCCGGGGACCGGTTTCTGGCATTACAGCCGTCTTCGGCCCGGTTTGCTTGAATCCTGATGGTGCAATGAGCAAGCCCTGATCTTTGGACTGGGTAAGAGTGGTCTGCTCAATTCAGACACTCTGTTCATCACCACCCCCTTTTGTAAATCGATTTTGGCCACTATAGGTGTGGCAGGGTATACTCAGACATGAGTCCCTTTCTCACTGCTCCATCAGGATTCAAGCAAGCCGGGCCGAAGAGGCTGAAATGCCAGAAACCGGTCCCCGGTAGCTTGTCTCCTTTCTGGTAAAGAATTGGCTTGGTAGTTTAGTCTGCCCTGTTCCCATGATGCACTGGGCCAGGGACAGACTGATTTGCATATAGCCAGGTTCTGAGCTGGGATGGGGCAGTGAGATAAATAACGGTGATGGATCAAGCCCTGATCTTTGGACTGGGTAAGAGTGGTCTGCTCAATTCAGACACTCTGTTCATCACCACCCCCTTTTGTAAATCGATTTTGGCCACTATAGGTGTGGCAGGGTATACTCAGACATGAGTCCCTTTCTCACTGCTCCATCAGGATTCAAGCAAGCCGGGCCGAAGAGGCTGAAATGCCAGAAACCGGTCCCCGGTAGCTTGTCTCCTTTCTGGTAAAGAATTGGCTTGGTAGTTTAGTCTGCCCTGTTCCCATGATGCACTGGGCCAGGGACAGACTGATTTGCATATAGCCAGGTTCTGAGCTGGGATGGGGCAGTGAGATAAATAACGGTGATGGATCAAGCCCTGATCTTTGGACTGGGTAAGAGTGGTCTGCTCAATTCAGACACTCTGTTCATCACCACCCCCTTTTGTAAATCGATTTTGGCCACTATAGGTGTGGCAGGGTATACTCAGACATGAGTCCCTTTCTCACTGCTCCATCAGGATTCAAGCAAGCCGGGCCGAAGAGGCTGAAATGCCAGAAACCGGTCCCCGGTAGCTTGTCTCCTTTCTGGTAAAGAATTGGCTTGGTAGTTTAGTCTGCCCTGTTCCCATGATGCACTGGGCCAGGGACAGACTGATTTGCATATAGCCAGGTTCTGAGCTGGGATGGGGCAGTGAGATAAATAACGGTGATGGATCAAGCCCTGATCTTTGGACTGGGTAAGAGTGGTCTGCTCAATTCAGACACTCTGTTCATCACCACCCCCTTTTGTAAATCGATTTTGGCCACTATAGGTGTGGCAGGGTATACTCAGACATGAGTCCCTTTCTCACTGCTCCATCAGGATTCAAGCAAGCCGGGCCGAAGAGGCTGAAATGCCAGAAACCGGTCCCCGGTAGCTTGTCTCCTTTCTGGTAAAGAATTGGCTTGGTAGTTTAGTCTGCCCTGTTCCCATGATGCACTGGGCCAGGGACAGACTGATTTGCATATAGCCAGGTTCTGAGCTGGGATGGGGCAGTGAGATAAATAACGGTGATGGATCAAGCCCTGATCTTTGGACTGGGTAAGAGTGGTCTGCTCAATTCAGACACTCTGTTCATCACCACCCCCTTTTGTAAATCGATTTTGGCCACTATAGGTGTGGCAGGGTATACTCAGACATGAGTCCCTTTCTCACTGCTCCATCAGGATTCAAGCAAGCCGGGCCGAAGAGGCTGAAATGCCAGAAACCGGTCCCCGGTAGCTTGTCTCCTTTCTGGTAAAGAATTGGCTTGGTAGTTTAGTCTGCCCTGTTCCCATGATGCACTGGGCCAGGGACAGACTGATTTGCATATAGCCAGGTTCTGAGCTGGGATGGGGCAGTGAGATAAATAACGGTGATGGATCAAGCCCTGATCTTTGGACTGGGTAAGAGTGGTCTGCTCAATTCAGACACTCTGTTCATCACCACCCCCTTTTGTAAATCGATTTTGGCCACTATAGGTGTGGCAGGGTATACTCAGACATGAGTCCCTTTCTCACTGCTCCATCAGGATTCAAGCAAGCCGGGCCGAAGAGGCTGAAATGCCAGAAACCGGTCCCCGGTAGCTTGTCTCCTTTCTGGTAAAGAATTGGCTTGGTAGTTTAGTCTGCCCTGTTCCCATGATGCACTGGGCCAGGGACAGACTGATTTGCATATATCCAGGTTGTGAGCTGGGATGGGGCAGTGAGATAAATAACGGTGATGGATCAAGCCCTGATCTTTGGACTGGGTAAGAGTGGTCTGCTCAATTCAGACACTCTGTTCATCACCACCCCCTTTTGTAAATCGATTTTGGCCACTATAGGTGTGGCAGGGTATACTCAGACATGAGTCCCTTTCTCACTGCTCCATCAGGATTCAAGCAAGCCGGGCCGAAGAGGCTGAAATGCCAGAAACCGGTCCCCGGTAGCTTGTCTCCTTTCTGGTAAAGAATTGGCTTGGTAGTTTAGTCTGCCCTGTTCCCATGATGCACTGGGCCAGGGACAGACTGATTTGCATATAGCCAGGTTCTGAGCTGGGATGGGGCAGTGAGATAAATAACGGTGATGGATCAAGCCCTGATCTTTGGACTGGGTAAGAGTGGTCTGCTCAATTCAGACACTCTGTTCATCACCACCCCCTTTTGTAAATCGATTTTGGCCACTATAGGTGTGGCAGGGTATACTCAGACATGAGTCCCTTTCTCACTGCTCCATCAGGATTCAAGCAAGCCGGGCCGAAGAGGCTGAAATGCCAGAAACCGGTCCCCGGTAGCTTGTCTCCTTTCTGGTAAAGAATTGGCTTGGTAGTTTAGTCTGCCCTGTTCCCATGATGCACTGGGCCAGGGACAGACTGATTTGCATATAGCCAGGTTCTGAGCTGGGATGGGGCAGTGAGATAAATAACGGTGATGGATCAAGCCCTGATCTTTGGACTGGGTAAGAGTGGTCTGCTCAATTCAGACACTCTGTTCATCACCACCCCCTTTTGTAAATCGATTTTGGCCACTATAGGTGTGGCAGGGTATACTCAGACATGAGTCCCTTTCTCACTGCTCCATCAGGATTCAAGCAAGCCGGGCCGAAGAGGCTGAAATGCCAGAAACCGGTCCCCGGTAGCTTGTCTCCTTTCTGGTAAAGAATTGGCTTGGTAGTTTAGTCTGCCCTGTTCCCATGATGCACTGGGCCAGGGACAGACTGATTTGCATATAGCCAGGTTCTGAGCTGGGATGGGGCAGTGAGATAAATAACGGTGATGGATCAAGCCCTGATCTTTGGACTGGGTAAGAGTGGTCTGCTCAATTCAGACACTCTGTTCATCACCACCCCCTTTTGTAAATCGATTAACTTAAGACCACAACTTAGGTTTAACTGAGACAACGTTTTGGTCTTAAGTTTAAGTTTTGGTCTTAAGCTTAACTTAAGACCAAAACTTAAGTTTAACTTAAGACCAAAACTTAGGTTTAACTGAGACAAAGTTTTGGTCCTAAGTTTAAGTTTTCATCTTAACTTCAACTTAAGACCAAAACTTAAATCTAACTGAAACAAAGTTTTGGTCTTAAGTTTAAGTTTTAGTATTAAGCTTCACTTAAGAACTAAACTTAAGTTGAACTTAAGACCTAAACTTAAGTTTAACTGAGAAAAAGTTTTAGTCTTAAGTTTAAGTTTTGGTCTTAAGTTTAGTCAATTCAAGAGATACTTTATTTTGGCCTAACAAGGCAATAAAAGCAGAGATAAAAACATATAACCTACAATACAATTAGTGCAACGTATCCAACATTAAAAGACATACACATTAAAATATTTGATCAGTAATTCATAGGAATTATATCACATAATAAATATTCTAAAAAAGTGCAGGTATCTCATTCATATTGAGTAAAATACATTTTTTTAAATAACCTTGAGTCACAGTTGGGTAGTAGGGTCATTTGGTTGGGGTTGCCCTTTCTTTAAAATGATTCCGCGTGCACACCACATTGAGAACAGATACTGAATATGCATTGGGCATAATGCTATCATATTTAAGGATCCTAAAGGCCTGTGAGCAGTGGGAGGTTCCAAGGTTCTTACACAGCTGTCGTAGCCAGCGATGTCTTGCTACCTTATATGCCGGGCAGAAAAACAGTCCATGTTGATCAGTCTCTGTACAATTATTGCATGTCGGACAGTCTTTCGTGGAGTCACCCCGCCACTTATGTGTGAGAGCATGCAGGGGAAGTGTACCATGCCTGAACTGCAAATATAGTTTCTTAGCAAGAGACGGCTGTATATTGTCTATGACAAGTTCAAAAACTATATTGCTGTTTAACTTCTAGAAAGGATGTTGTCAAGGTACCAATCCTGGAACTCCCCAGCAATAAGGTGAGATTATACTCCTTATAGTTCTTAATCAGAAAATTCCTAGGTATTAACGGACAGCTGTCTTTGAACTAGCCCATAAATCTACCATTCCCATGGATATTAAAAAATTCTTGATGTGAGGAAGCCAAGATATTTTGCTTGCTCCATTTAAATTTGCCACTTCCCTCAATTCCTCTCTAAACATAGATAGCTCTGGGGTGCTCCATAGGCGGCGCCAATATGACAAAGGTCTAAGTGTGACCTCTAATGCAATGGGGCTAACTCCAAGATCTATTTTGAGCGGGGTGAGCGGTGTGCTTTTGGGCAGTCCCAGAAGTTGTCTGAAAAATGAGTTCTCAATCTTGGCAAGTTGTTCAGAAGGCCCCAAATTTCCACCCCATACAGAGCAGCTCCTCTGGCTTGTGCCTTGTATATTTCCAGCACCTCCCCATCTTTTTGTGTACGCACTTCCTCAGAAACTTTGCTAGCCCCCTGATGTTTGAGCTTATTTTAAACAAGCCTTCTTGATAGGAACACCCCATTTCATTTTCTCATTTAGGGACAGTCCCAGGTATTCGCATACAGGGACCTTCTCTAGAGATTCCCCATCTAATTGGGGAATAGGATGCTTTGAGTGCCCTACATTAAAAGCCATATATTTGGTGTTCTGGGTGTTGATCTAAAGATCACTGTTCTTGCAAAATGAGTGCCCTCTGTATGCCCATAGGGACCTTGACAGCAGGAGGGTATCATCTCTAAACATTAAAGCAGGTCCCTTGTGGCCTGCCAACTTAGGAGCCTCTATGTGCCCTCCCGCTGTCGAACCCCCACTAGGCCATTTAAAAAGATACAAAAAGGGGTTGGGCCAAAACACATCCTTGCCATACACCTCTCTCTATCGGTATGCGGTCAGTGAGCTCTCTGTTCTTCCCATATCTGATCTGGGCAAAGTTGTGTTCGTGTAGTCATTTCAGAATGTGGCATAAATATGGATGGCATCCCAGGTCTAATAGGATAGCCCATAATTTCTCCCTGGGAACTAAATCTGATGCCGATTTTAAGTCCACAAAGATCATGTAGAGGCTGCCACCCTCCAAGATCACTGCTTTCCAGTGCCATAGTTACAACCTGAAAACTTGATCGACTGTGGACATTTTTTCTCTAAAACCGGCCTGGTAGGGACTAAGAATGGAGAATTCCTCCATCCAGTTCTGTAAACAGTCCAGGAGCACTTGGGCCAACATTCTCTGCGTGACATCAATAAGACTAACGGGCCGATAATTCGCAGGATGGAGGGGTGATCCCTTTTTGTAAATTGGGATAATTTCTGACCCAAGCCATGTTGTGGGAATCTCCATTTACTGGAGAATAGCATTGAATACGGTCCATAGGTACGGGCCCCAATGATCGGTTCAGTGAGGTAGAGGTCACCAGGGATCTTTCTAGTCCCGGAGCCTTTGCAGGGATTACTCGGCCAATAGCGGCCGTTATCTCTTTAAGATACATTTTGGGGGTACCCAAAAAATTGGCTGTGCCTGGAGACATTGAGTTACAGCTTACCCTGAGTCACCCTCCACCTTGGAATAAAGGGACTGAAAGTGGGCCTTCCAGACTTCATGCTCTAAATTTGATTCCATTGCTAGTTTGTCCTCTTTGGAGTCTCTGTTTATTAGGTTCCGGAAAGTCCTCAAATCCCTAGTAGTTGGAGCGTTTCTCAGGCTCTCCCACTTTTCTTTGTTCCATTTTCGTTTAACTAACATAATTGTGTTTTTGAAGGATGACCTATTGGCCTTGATTAACGTCCTATCATTTGATTTAATGGCTGCGACAAGGGTTTATTTTGCCTTGCGGCAGTTGCCTTCATACCAGCAGTGCCTGTGTGCTCTCCCTTCCTTTGTTCGAGATACATGGGAGAAGTTATCAGCCAGTTCCACCACTAGGCCTTGGTGGTTTTCTGCATTTTCAGAAAATGGATAATTGAAATCTACAAGTTTACCCAATTGTTTTGCAACCACCAGATGTTGGATGATGGTTTGGTAGATGGACCCCATTTTACCCTCCTCCTGCAACTAGATAAAGTAAGCCCTGAGGTATTTTGTGATTGGCCCTTGGAGGCACCACCGATATATGATGAGGCCAATTCTAGTATCAAAGCATTATGATCACTGTGATATCTAGGCACAATCTTAAAATCAATTATCTGGTGCCAAGATTTAATATTCACCAGAATGTAATCAATTATAGAAGGACAACCCGATCTGTTTTAGGTAAAATTATCTGGGGAGTCAGATTTGATGCCGCCCATTGCATGCCCTGAGCGAGTTATTCAGTGAAAGTGTGTTCATCTAAATAACCAGTGATGTCCATTCCTGAGTTGGCGGTGCATTGGCCTCCCACCATATTAAACAGGTGGTATTAAAACACTGGTGGATTCTGAATTCTAATTAGTTGAATTTAGCTAGACCCTTATTCTCCTTTAAACGATGTGCTAACTTGAAAGATCTGCTGGTACATACCAGACCTAGCACATCACACGGGAGTAATACTACTACACCGGGCAGGCTTTCCTCTGGTCTGAAGACCCACCAGATGTAGGTCATGCAATGTCTGTCATCTCACCAACAGCACGAAAGAGATAGATGTGGGATTTATCTACCAATGGCAGCAGAGATCACAAACCAACTTCAACTCAGAGTATGTGATCTACCTTATCACCTGCCCCTGTCATATGCAATATGTAGGTATGACCAGTCATAAGGTCAAGACATGCATAGTGGAGCACCGCAGTATGATCAGGTGTCAGAAATCCAACACCAAGTTGAGTACTCACTATCTAGAACAGCGTCACACTATCAACGACATTAGGTGGACAGTAATAGAAAAACCACCTCTGAACACTGCAGCTTGAGACAGGACTAGGACCCTACTTCTCTGAGAGCAAAATGGGTGTACCGCCTCAAGAGCAACATACTTGGCCTGAACGACGAGATACCTTGGTATTCCCTCACTAGATAGGGTACTTGCCATTGACACTGCAGGACACGATCCTGATGTGGACCATATACTAACTTCTGACTTGTGTGTGGGAAGGCTCCTCTGCACAGGAATGTAGCTCTGGGACTAACAAAATAAATATAAAATACCCTCCCCTTCTGTGAGTGCAGTACCTGAAAGGCACCTTTTATGACAGGATATGGGGTTGCTACCACTACCACTATTCGATTACTAAATAGATAAACATTATTAGACAATGATTTTCCCTCTCAATAGCCCTATTGTGTTCCCATTACCACTGTGATTTACCTCTTTATAGCCTTGAATAGCATTCAATTACTGAGTAGATAAACTATTGATGGTGCTTCTTTTATACATGCGCCACAAGTGTAATTCATAAAAATGCTGATATAGCAGTCCACTGGGACTGACTACTGCAGGTAATACAACCGGGATATTTTTAAACCCATATGCCACATATTGAGGCGGCAACATGATAAACATGCCAAGTTACTATAGTAACTTATTGCCTGACTGTGGCTTCCAAGACAGACATGGATGGACGCACTTAATGTGATGACGTGTTCCCCATGCACCCGGAAGTCTCCCTGACGCTTTGGCTCCCGGCTGACTCTATTTCTGCCTATGCCTCGCCTCTCCACCTCGCAACCTCATGGCGAGAGAGGGCAAGCATTCAATGGAGGAACATCCCTTTGGAGTAGTAAGGAGTCTCGGGGGCAGGGGCCAGGCTAATAGACATGTTACCCTTGCATTATGCTGTAGAAATATAAATTTGTATATTTTTCATTACGTCACGGGTCCATTATTTCAGGCCAATACCTCTTTGGCTTTACTTCCTCTCCATATATACCACACCTGGAAGAGTTAGAGGAATATTTATTTACTCACTTGCTTGCTCACATATATAAAGATATACATGTAGATTTGCAGAACGGCAAGGGATCGCTTTTCAATTACGGCAAATCATATGACCGAAGTGATACAATATTTTACAGCACTGTATCACTAGTAACACCATACTACTAGCGTTACTGTTCAGAGCCTTTGCTGATGTATTTCTATGACAATGGGCACTATAGATGCACCTATTTAGGGAATGACACTATATCTTCCGGAGTCAGGCCAAGTCATTGAAGGACAGTGATCCATCTATACACTGTGATTACATGATCATTAACAAAGAACAATCCTGTCTTCTTTTTAACTTCTCTCCCACAGAGTGTGACTACTGGGGATCTCTCCCTGCCTCTTGCCATTTTTAGAATGGTATAGGGTAAACTCCTTAAGTGAGATCCTGTACCAAGTATATTTATTATTATTATTTTTAGGTACATGTTTTATATGGTGCACTCGTGTCTGTTATCTACACCTAACCATTCGGTAGAGAAATGAATGTAATGTTATAAACGATTGGTTTCTTCCACTTCTATTTGATGTGTTCTGGGTTATTTACCCTGTTAACAGGTGGCTCATTATGACTTCATTTGAAATAAGACTCATGGAACATTGGACAAAAGGGGTTGACACATGGACTTACTGTTTTCTCTGTTCTTGTGTTTTTTTCTTTTTTCCTACTCCCTTTATTTCCTATGTAGTATATCAATAGAGGAATTACTTCTCTGAAACATGGATTTCTGATCGCCCTAATCTCTATTTTAGGTGGGAGGTACAAGCTTATGTTCTGGGACCGGCAGAGTCCAGAGGAAGGCCGACGTGACCCTTATTGATGGGCACAACCACACGGCCGAAACATGTCGACACTATGGCAGTAGGGAGGCATGTTAGGAGCACATTACATCTCCCAATCACCACCATCCTTCACTTCTTTTAACCCTGAAAGGAGTGTCTAGGAATAAATGTAGGTACTCTTGACACCTCTAAGCTAGTTTTAATTAACACTGCACTTTCGCTTCTGGTGTCCCAGTCACTTATTGAAACTATTTGTTTTTGTTCTTTATATGTTTTGTTTGTCTTCCCCCTCCTTTTACTCCACCCCTTGCACGGGATACGCAGAGATGCATAGTAGTAGCCCTATGATGAAGCATGTCACACCACAGTGTGAGTGAGGGTAGTATTTAGACACATGTCACATGCCACCACTCCGGACAGAGATAATTTTACCAATTCCTACTTCTTATGTTGTGTATACAAGTATTTCATGTACACAGCAACAGCTGTGAAAGTAGGCTGAAATGGGGGTCTCGTGTTGGCAGTGGTATGTGCACTGTCCAAGCAGGGACCCTTCCTCTTTCACACCCAACATAATCCTTGCTCACCCCCTTGGTAGCTTGGCATGAGCAGTTAGGCCTATCTCACAGGCAGTGTGTAAAGTATTTGTACATACACACAGTAACACAGTGAAAACACTACATATAGACACCACATCAAATTTAGAAAAATGAAGTATCTTTAGTCTGAACCAAACAAAACCAAAACGACAAAAATCCAACATACAGACCTCAATATATGACTTTTTAGAGCTTTCGAGCAATTTGGTCCATAAAACTATGGATGTAGTGATTTTACACAAGGTACCTTAGATGTGTCAAAATCCACAAAGTTAACAGCTGCAGAGGGGGAAAGCATTGGAAAACACAGTGATACGTTGATTCCTGATACCCTGGGGAGGCCATGCGTCTTCACCTGCGGTTCCACAATGTGCCGATTCTTTCGCCCGCACATTAGGGCCTGCGTCTGAGTCAATGCAGGAGTCTCGGACTTTTGAGACCTGGTGCGCTGAACTCGGACTGTGACGGTTTCTTTGTCTGCGGGCAGATGCTGTGTCAATTTCTTCGGCTAGTTGCGAGAATCAAGAGGGAGAGAGAGGACCAGAAAGCTAGTCCAGATCCCCGGTTTATATGTTAGGATATCAAAAGGAGACTAGCTAAAGATAGGGTTAATCTGGCATTATTACTATTATTTACATAGTGACTCAGTATCGTTTTACCAAATGGTAGTGGCACCTGTTGGGTGTCTTTGGAAAGCCCTCACCCACCAACCTAGTTGGTGGCATGCTTCATCATCGGGCCCACCCAGTGACACCTAGCGTGTCCCGGGTGTGCTTCGACGCCTGATTACAGCGGAGCAGGTATGTCACTGTGTGTGCGGTGTAGGGTGTTTAGGTATGTGAAGTTAAAACGGCTTGGCGGACGGTCCCTGGGGTGAGGATACTTTATTAAAAGGGCCTCCGTCAGCGGTTAAAAAATAAGGCTGTGGGACGTTAGAGGCGGGTTACGACCTCCTACGTCCTTAGAGTGTCAACATGTTTCAGCCAGTGCCTTATATTAATCTGGCTTTCTTCAGGACAATAAAATGTGTGTGGGTTAAAATAGGGTTGTGTAGTGTGGTCTATGTGTCTACACGCCCTAAAGTGTATCTAACTGTGAGAGGGGGGATTCCCTTCTCAAGATCACCTGTACATTTAACATTGAGGACAGGTACAAGACAAACATGGGAGAGAAAGAGTCACTAGAAGGTATTGATCATATATTATGACAGCCGACCTAAATAGCGAATTGTGCAGGCTATGAGCGGCTCAATTGTAATGATACTGGTGGTATCATTAATGTGGAATCGCACTAGAACTTCGAGGGTGAAGTGATTAAAACAGCGGTAAAAATTACTGCAGTGAATGGTGAAGGATTTTGGCGCAAGGACCATGTCTTACGCTTTCAAGGCTTGTTTTTGCTCCAAGGTTATTGAAGTGGCGAGGTGTGACCCTAGTAGGGGGAAAGAGGTAGGACCACTGGGGTTAGGAGACCTGTGGGAGAAAATTTGGGAAGCGCTTACCTATTGTAGTGATGTACAGCATACTCACAGGATTTCTGGCCAGCACCAGCGTGGGACCTGTTGTGCCTCCTTCGCAGAACCGGTGGTGAATGGCTGCTGTTGCCGGTTTATATACTGTCATAGATTGAATAATTAAGGGCACCTGGGGGAAGAGCAATGGTGGAAAGACTCGCTAAGCGGGTCTAGATAGCGCTCAGGTGTGTTCCCTTAGTGGCGCGCTGCTGCGCGGTGTAGTGCCTGATCTGGAGCGCCTGCGTGGGCGTGTGAGGCTGCCGGGTGCCGGGGCGGCCGTGAGTAGCACATGCGCGGCCGGGAAGTGGTCCGCGCATGCGTAGTGGGTGCTGTGGTATTGATCAGCGCATGCGCGGCCGGGAAGTGGTCCGCACATGCGCTGTAGTGTGTATGCCGGTGCGCGAAGGAGCGGGTGTCCCCGCTCGCGCTACCGCTTTGTCATGGCTCCTAATAAGTGACCGGGACAGTTTAAATGGCAAAATAATGCTTAAGGCCCTCGGTTATTCACATGTTTAGGTATAAATGGAACATAGTGTGTAACCTATAGCCCAGGCTCCTAGAAGGTGACTGGGGCGAATTATATGGCTAGAGAAATAGCGCTTAGGGCTGTTCTCAAGTGCTAAGTGAGCACAGTATATGGTGGTAGCACCTTACTGGGGGGTGGTAAAGACCAGGAGGCAATGGTGGGTGTTAGCTCAGACTTCACATACCTAAACACCCTACACCGCACACACAGTGACATACCTGCTCCGCTGTAATCAGGCGTCGAAGCACACCCGGGACACGCTAGGTGTCACTGGGTGGGCCCGATGATGAAGCATGCCACCAACTAGGTTGGTGGGTGAGGGCTTTCCAAAGACACCCAACAGGTGTCACTACCATTTGGTAAAATTTCTTCGGCTACACAGTAGCGGTGTGTGGAAACCTTTTCTGCACAGAGGTGCTGTGTCAGAAAAACAGCGATGTAAGTGCTATGTACCAATTTTTAAGTCTTTTTACAGTTTTTTCGTAGCAGGAACAACCTCCAATGGCCCAGAACTGAAATTTGGCACCACTTGGCTGGTCAGAACACCCACTAGTGGACTTCAGTGATGCTGCAGGTGAAGTCTTTGATGGCTCTAACAGGAGCCAAGCACACATAACCCCTTGGAGAAACTTGGAAAAGCAGGATACAAAGACAAATCTAGTCCTTTCACTGCCCACAGACAGCAGCAGTAACTGCAGGTCAACTCAGTAAAGCAACACAGAGCAAAGGGGCAGTATTCCTCCTTACAGCTCTACAGCTCTTCATCTTGGCAGGATCCGCAGTTCCAGAAGTGTTCTAAAAGTCTGGGGTTTTTGGTCCAATGCTTATACCCCTTTTGGTGTTTGAAGATGTCATTCTTCAAAGGATTATCGTTGTAGTGCACATGTTATTGCCTTATCCTGGCTACAGAGACACTCCAGAATGGGTGGATACAGCATTGTGTGAGGCCAGGTACAGCCCTAGTCAGGTGTCAGTGACAACTCCTCACACCACTATAGCTCAGGAAGTCCCATCAGCCTGCTGATAGGCCATCAGGATATGCAGGGCACGCCTCAACTCCCTTTGTGTGACTGTCTAAGGTGCACAAACAGGCCACTGTCAGTCTAAACCAGATGTTGATTCGACAGGCAGGCAGAGGCGCAAGATAGTTAAGCAAAATAAAACACTTTATAAAAGTCAATCTGAACAAGAGGGATTGGGCCCTTATTCAGGCATCACAGCTGAAACTACTGAACTCCAACATGCCAATATTGACTCAGAGACTCAAAACATTTTTTTATGTGGTCACTATATTTAATACCAGTGACCACGTTTAATTTCTTCTTCTTTTCATTTTACAGAAAAAGTTTTTAGAAAATGATTTGTTAAATGCACATTGAAATATACATGACACCAAAAACATTGTGTTACAATTACCCACCCACATTACACACACTCTACATAGAAAGTGTACCAAACCAACGTATAAAAAACATTTGAATGAAACAGTTTTGAATTGTATTGCCTAAGAGTAGAGGTTTGAATATGTAATTAGTTCATTAAAATGAGCTATTCCTCTTTAATGGGCTTACTCAACCACAATATGCCTTACTGGTTTTTGAGCAACGGAAAGGTCAAATAATATTTCTCATCCTCAGATGTTCCACAACTTATTGAGGGCATACACTTTTGGGTTGAGAATGTGTCAACGTGTTTCAAATCTTCATGATTTATTGGTTCTCATAAGGGACAAAGAACTGGATTGCACTACACCAAAAAGCAGACGGAAACACTGTTACCTCATCTCAATGTTGGTATTTCACTGTTCTTCCTTGATGAACAAATCTGACCTACAATTCCAAAGCATAAATAGCCCAAAAATGGTTAAAACATTTGATGAAAAGAGCTTGTTGGACCCAAAGGGAGTCACTCCTTTCGTAGAGAGAGAAGAAGACAATGGCTATGGTGGTATGCTCTCTACATTTTGTCCAAAGACAACTCAGTTTAAGAGGATCATATGCCAAAATTGGCATTTGATTGCCAGAATAGATCAATCTTTAACTCCACCATTGTTTGCCCTAAAAAAAGAACGAACCATAGGTAGTCAAGTGGTGCAAACCTACATACCTTCTCCTAAAAGTAAAATTACATTGAATCAGGTATGGAACATGGCACCACTGGAAGGTCACCCACAAGTGTGGAACATGTGTAAATTGTTCTCAAACATTGAAAGGAGCCATCTTTGCACACAAATACTTGAAATGTACACATAAGACTTTTTCCAACTGCAAAAGAAAAAAGGTGGTTATGTGATCCAATGTCCATGTGACAAACTGTATATTGGAAAACAAATCAATAGGTACGCCAAAGAATCACACAACATAAATCAATTTGACTAAATGTTTTGTAAGTGCCTTTGGTAAACCATTTGATTGAAAAACAACATCGGGAAACAGATTTGCGATGGACAGTCATGGCAGTCATACAAATGGATACAACTGGATAACTGGGGGGGAGACCTTGAGAGGAGATTAACTCAGTAAGAGATTAACTCAGTAAGAGGTATACCTGATTTTGTATTTCAATACAGTGTGGAAGGTCTAAAGAAAATGAATGTAATGCAGAGCCTAACTTCTGAGTAGGTAAGAAGATTGCTCCAGTACCCATAGATTGATAAGTAGTTCTCACTTGTTCATGGCTACCCATTCTTCTGTGTGGCTATCCTCATTACATGGGCCATCACAAACATTTAAAAAGTTAATCTGCCCAAGTGAAACAGGAACTATGTAGCACTATTCCCCTCCAGTTTCCATTTATGATGTGCTCGAGGTATCTGAGTGGTGAACTATACCAAAGTTGACACTCAATTTTCAGATTGATGAGCAACGTGTATTTGGTCTCGAAACTTTATTTAAAATCCTCTGAAAATACATTTTTTTAAGTCCAATTTTTCCAACTGTATGAGACTCTGTGCCCCAGAAGGCTTTCAGTATGACCCGACAGATCAACGCTGTCTCCTCTACATGCTTTAACACCATCTGTATCCTCCGCAAGACCTTCAAATGGATCCCCTTATGAATCCAGAAAAACTGTCACCCACGTACTCATAGCCAGAAGACTGGACAACGGAAACGCCCTCCACGCTGGAATAAACTAATTTCTGCTCTGAAGAATCCAGACCATACAGACCACTGATGCCAGACTCGTTCTCTGCATTCTACGACATGACCATATCACCCAGCACTTACAATACTTCCACTGGCTTCCCCTCAAGAAGAGAACAACCTTCAAAGAGCTCACTCACGCCTTCAAATCCCTTCACAACACCGGACACTGACAACTCAATGAAAGAGTCTCCTTTGGCATACCCAGGAGAAACCTCCGCTCCGCCAATCTTACCCTCCCCGAAACCCTGTGCATCCGCAGAGCCAGAGCGGGTGGAAGAGCCTACTCCTGCATCACGGAAAAAACCTAAACAGAGCTCCAGCTCAACATCAGATGTTCCCCCTCTCTGCACACCTTCAGACTCTTTGGCTGAATCAGAGCGGCACGCCCCCCCCCCCCCCCCCCAGCACCTTGAGACCGTCATGGGTGAGTAGCATGCTTTACAAGTCCCTGATTGATTGATTGACTACTCATGTGGGTGGCACAACCAGTGCTGCAGGCCCACTTTACAGAGATTTACAGGCCCTGGGCTCATATAGTGCATTTTACTAGGGACTTGTCAGTACATCAAATATGCCAATCATGGATAACCAATCACCAATACAATTTAGACATAGAGTATATGCACTTTAGCACTGATCATCAGTGGTAAAGTGCCCAGAGTCCTAAAGCTAACAAAAAGGTCAGAAAAATGGGAGGCAGGAGATAAACATGCAAAACTGGAAGGGTCGTACACTGCGGCTCTGAAACCTTTGTTTCACAGCTCTTGCTGTGAATGTTCAACTAAGGTTCTACTTTATTTAAGATTTGATTTCTTTAAGGAACTGTTTAATGTTTTTTATTTAATTTAATGTAATATTTTTAAATTAATTATGATTCTAATTCAACATTCACAATAGTTCGGTAAATTTTGTATTTTGCTCTACATTTAAAATAGATATATAAACTTAATTTGTCTTAATATTTAACATTAAATAGTTTTACAGTTTTGTTTTCAAGTTTAATAAACTTTTTTACTTTACACTACGGAGAATTCCATTCACATATGAAAACTAGGTTCCGTGGAATTCATGAGATTTCACTCCACAGTATCAAGTGGAGTTACATAAAAAAGCACGATTCCACAGGGCAGAAAATCCACATCGTGTTGCTCCAAGTTTAGCACCAGCAGCACGTGCCATGTGAACTGCACCACGTGTTGTGCAAGCATGTCGCCGCTTTGATTCATCCAGCTTGCTTCTGTATAGCTTTGCCACACATGTTTCCTGCTCCTAGGGCCTATCCAACCTTATCCAGCCCATTCTGATCCCAAACCCACCTAGTGTTTGTTGCTTTATTTTTACTTTTTATAACATTCTTATTTTCTCTGTGAGTTTATATAGTACAAAATTCACAAACCACACACAGGAAAATGGAGAAAAAGTGCTTCAAAACAAGGCCCCCAGCCTTCCCATAAATGTGCAAACTATTACTCTTCAAAAAGACTAAAATGGTAAATGCAAAATAGGCCCCTATCACAACTCCAGGCCACCCACAATCAAATTTAAAAATGTAAGACAAAACAAAAAAAATTAAAAATACTGGTGCATGGCCTCCATTAAATAACAAACGTATCCAAAAGTCCTTTAACTTAATTGACTTTTCACAAAAACCTTATAATTCAATGGTACTTATGTGTAGCAGAAATTGCAGATAAAGAAAGGGATCCTTTTCCAACAAATCCAAATGAACAAGGGATGGACAAAGCAGTTAGAGGAGCTTTCTGGACAGTAAGGGAAGTTGGAGTCTCTGTGACACTTCCTTCCTGTTAAAACATGAAGTAAAATAAAACAAATGCATTTTCAGGCATTAAAAAACGACCTGACCCGTTTATTCAGATAGAATATCTACTAGAAAACATTTTTTTAGTTGATTTTGCTGCAGCTCGAGTGGGGAATCTTCTCTAGAAGTAGGCCTCTGACAACGACTGCTCGCGGCCATCTGCGCCAATATAATTTCACCAGAAGTTCTCCTAGCAACTAGAAATCTCCGTACGGGGAGCCAAATCTTCCTTGCTTCCCAGCTTGCAATGTGAAGCCTTTCATTGTTCTTCTTGTCATCACTTTGCTCAAACTGGAAGAAATTCTGCTGCATTGCAATTCGTAGATTTTGATAGGAACTCTGCAGAGTTTCCAAACTTTTTTCCAATGCCACTTGTGGAATTAAAATGGCAGAAACTTACTAATAGTAACTGTACACTCATAAATTTGTCTCCGCCCCCTGTTTGAAGCGACGGAGACTTGTAAGCCTACATTTTGTAGTAACTTTCTACTTGGACATGGTGAATAGTCAAAAGCAGTAAAGTTACTTCAAAGTGTAAGAGTAAATTTACATTTGTAGATTTACTTGTGTGAAAATGTACCTTGTTAATAAGCCCCTCTATGCCCACATCTTTGGTGTTTGAATGTGACACCTTGATTCCTGATGCAAAATGCAACAATGTAGGCTTTATCTGCCCTGTTCCCAGTCACTACCAATGGACAGATATGGGTTCTTACCAACCACAAGAGATCCCAAGCTAAGGGCATCATCATCCTCGCCTCCCCAATCATGCCAGCTGGCAACAAATCATTGCAGAAAAGAGACAGCAAAAAATACAACAAGCTTCAGCACAACAAGATGACCTTATATGCATATGGCCTTCCAAAGTCATTCAGACCCTGTCAGACCTTTACAAATATGTTTTTATACTGCAAGAGCTGACAGACCCAGGCATCCAAGAACTAGTGGGTGCAAAGACAATACAGAATACCAGCAGGACGACCAATGATAAAACTCAATTCTATTGTCTATGTAAATCTTATTCTCAACAGGGTAGGTAGTAGTGACTGGAACAAACCATCACCTTTGTGCTTGGGCCCTGACCTGGTCATATCCTGGGCCTCTAATAGCTACCTAGTCTTACCCCTGTCAGCTTGGAATCCCAGAAACAAACAAGACAGCTGTGACTATCTGTAGTCTTCCAATGCATTTCAAAAAGCTTTATTCGACAGTTAAGTCATAAAAGCACAATACTTAGAATAAAAATATTTCATATCACACTAGACATTAACTAAGCAAAATCTTTAAAACCTTATTAAATATACACAATAACTGTCACAGCAAGCGTTAAAAACAATCCTGTGAGTTAAAAACCAGGAGAAATAAAATTGATTATAATATTACAGTACATAAGAATAAATATGGCACTATTGCATGTGGTACTATTAAAGTCCATACACATTACCAAAGAGCCAGACTCAAATTCGAAATAAGGTAATAGCCAGCATCATGTTTGCAGTCGCCAGGATGACTTTAAAAAAAAAAACATTCTTCAAATTACAGGAGTTAATCGTGATCTAATACTCCATGACCAGCTCAAGAATTTAGCAATTGCAATAGAAATACAAAGTGATGTTTCTATGCGTAATATTCGTAATGCTTCGGCGCACCTTCTGATACCCAAAGACGTACAAATTGGCTTAAGCCACACTTGATGGGGGGCTACATATGCTGGGCAAACAAACAATAGGTGAGCCAGGGTCTGCTGCAGGTCCAGACACAAGGGGCACTTGCTGTTACCTGTTGCGACCCATTTTGCACTATGCGGTCTTATTGGCAGTGTGCACACCCTAAATTTTAAGTACAGCTTCCAATCCTGCAGTTTGGTATTAAATCCCAATACTGCTCTAGGTTTGGCCGGAATTTGATTTACGAAAAACTTCCAGTCAATGTGGAGGTATCACTTTTTTGGTGGATATTGAGGAACACCATTTCCCAGTACTTTCTTTCAAAAACCAGTTTGGAGGGGAAGACACATTAGAGGGATCGTCCCACAACGTAGCCATGCCAATCTTGAATAGTACGGTTCTTATTTCCCATAATCATCTAATTTCGTGATAGCAATCTGCCTGGATAAGATCATTTAGGCCAGAAGCATAAGGTGCCAGTTCTGTGTATGGAGCTCCAGAGAGTTGCCAATGTTTTAAAATAGCCGGGTCGAGTTGGCAATTCCACCTCAGGTCATTTTGCAGGGTAACCCCCAGATAAGTAAAGATAAGTAAAAGCCCTAACATGTTACAAGGGGAGATTATTCATGTATACACCACCTCTAAATGTTTTACGTCGATTAAAGTTAATACATTTTGTTTTGGCTACATTAATTTCAGACCCCGGAGATGGCAAAACTCCTCAAAGAATAACAAGGTATGCTGGAGACAGGTGGAAGTTTTTGATATGATCAACGTGGTATCTGCAAACATTGCAATGGGGATATGAGTTCCTGCTAATACGGGGGCATCTGTATGAGTAAAAAATAAAAACCTGGCGATCCTGTTGATAAAAAGTGAGAATAATGTGGGGGCCATTATGCAGCCTTGGCGCATGCCCTTATCAATGGGAAACGGTTTGGTAACATTGCCCTGTGACCCCCACCGTATTTGGGTGAAATTATCCTCATGCAAATGAGCAATAAGCGATATAAACTCTGGTGTAGACTATATCACTCCACACTGATTATGAAACCTTGAAAAAATCAAAGTAGAAAGTCTTCCATCATCAGTGTCAAGAGCAGAGCACACATTCCATGAACTATAATGCTATAATGCACAAACTCTCAGGTTAAAAAGTATTAACCAGTTCATATATCTCTGTGGTGCAAAACCACTGGAGAGAAATCTGTACTGCGAATGGGTTAAACTAGTATTCAAACATAGACATTTTGAAGGATCACCTGTACAGAATTTGGGACCAGCAACTCACCACCAAACATACTTTAGTATATCTTGAGCATCCTCTACATAGTAATCACTTTAGGAGTTTCATTCCATTTCAACTATGTAGAGAAATGAATGCAAGGCCAACAATATGAATACATTGAATGAATGAATGAATTGACAAATGATGAAACTTATAAGATACTCACTACCTTCTAAAAGGTGTTTGTCCTATATCATTTTTCTCATATTAGGAGGTAAAAAAGGGACTGCCAACTGAGTGTCAAGGCACTGAGGCTTGGTAATATACTGAGGCAAAAGGATGAGTATGAAGCTCAAATTGATCAGGTGGAAGTGGGAACATCTTGATTAACAGAAAATATTGATTAACTTTTGCCTCCTTACTACAGACAGGTATCTGCAAAAAGCCATTACTATGCCAGTAGGAATGAGGAAGCTATCTCGCCATCTGCCACTTTGTGAAAGTAAGAAGGAACCTACAGGAGCCATCCCTTCCCATGTCCCAGTTCCATTCTGAAGCCCTAAGCATGCCTCTATGTCCTTAACGTCTTTTGAAAAATATCTTATAAAAGGAAAGCTCAATGGACCAGGACCCTAGATGAAGATCAAAACAATGCATGTTTCATCCTGACATTCCAGTATTAACAATTTAATCCCACCTGGAGGGTATCCTGCTCTTATCACCTGAAGCAGACACGTAGAATGAGAATAACACTTGCCCAAGCCATTAGGACCAGTTAGAAGCACATAGGATAATTTATTAATCCCTACATTACATGGTTCATAATTTTTCTACTCTACAAGTAAGGACACCTCCTCCTTCTCTTTTATTGTGTCATTCAAGGCAATGTACAAGAAGGGTTTAATTGAAGGATCATACTCTTTCTACTTAAAGATAATCACCCTTTCCTTTGAGTTTGCACCAATGGCCTACTGATGTAATGAATTAACGACAAACAAAAACTACTCATTGCTTCTAGATAGGTCACCCAAAAGAAGGACCACTTTGGGACATTGCAAAATGCTGCATTGACAGAGCAATCATGGCACTCTATGACTGCCTTACTTTTGCATATTCGTCCCATAATCTGTCATGCTTGGATCAGCAACTTCTTTGGGATTTACTATGGTGTGTCGGTCGCCAGTAGGTAGTTATAGTTAGGATTTTTTTCAATGTTAATTCTCAAAATTCTATTTGGAATAACTTTGGCACCGGTTGACGAATCTGCCTGACAATTTCCTGAAAATGGCCTCGCGGCGCCCCGGTCCTTCCCTGAAAGTTTGGGGGGGATTCGTCAAGCGGGGGCTGAGATAAAAGGGGGGTCCCCAAACGGAATTTCCATAGGGCGGTCGATTTCACTTTTAGCCCGAACGGCTGAATGGATTTTCACCAAATTTGGCAAAATTGTAGGGACTGGTAGCCCGATGTGCCTTTGCTATGTCTCGAGATATGTGCTCCTGTAGATTTTGAGTAATTTAGGTTCAAAAAAATATATATATCTATAGCAGCGCCCCGGTACGCGCCCCGGGGAGCGCTCCGGGCGCGTCACGTGAGGTGCGCACGGAAAGCTGATTGGTTCTCGGGTGTCTGTAAACATTCAAAACAGTCCGGAGCGGCCGCCATCTTGTGTCTCGGTAAAATCGAGACATAAGAGGTGGCTAAAACAAAGGGGGAAATGACCATAAGGCGTCAGGGATAGACCCCCTCTGACCCGCTAGGTTTGATGTGGGGGCAATAAAAGGGACCAGCGGGGCATTTAAAATATATTTTTTTTTCGTTTTGCGCGGGGGGAGTGCTCGGTCTGCTCCCCGGTGCGCGTACAGGGGAGCGCACTATGAGGAAAAAAGAATGACAGAGTTTTTAAAAAAGAAAGCCATATTTTAGAAATTGGAGGTAGTTCTAAAAAGAACTTTTTTTTTTCTTCTTTTTGTTGTTTTATAAAAAAAATTGTGTTTTTTGAACATTTTGTACTTTTTTTGTCTTTTCAAAACAGTTTTATATTTTTTTTGTATTTTTTTAGGGGGAGAAACAAAAAAAAGGGAATTGAAACTGGCTCAACTGGAGCAAAAAGAACAAAAAACCCAAAAAATTAGTTCTTTTTGGGGCACTTGTGGTTGTCACCTGCAAGGACGATTAGCTTTACGCTCTGTTCACCATAGGCGATAAGCTTGCCACATGCAGTACACGTTATTTTAAAATCAGCAAATCTTGGCTGAATACAAGGCATCATCTCTGATGTTTCTGGTCCTGATGAAGAGGGTTTGTTTCTTTGGGAGGTGGTCCTTGAAGAATGGGGAAGGTTACTGGCCAGCTCCCTGAGCTCTGCACGAGAATAGTTGTTAGGGTGCTTTCTGGTCATATGACGAATCATGGTATAGTTACCAAATGAATATTTTTTGTTTGGGTTGCCCCTTGAAAGTTCTTCATTGCAGATTAGGCAAGTTACCTTGGCCGCATTGACTTTTTTCTTCCCCTCTGGGATTGAAAAAAACTCCCATACAATGTGTGGCTTGGGCTTGTATGGGGTATTTTCTTCAGGAAGCCATCTTCTCCTCCCCTCCTCCTCTTCTTCCTCCTCCTCCTCTTCTTGACCACCAATATAAACTGGAGCTGGTCCTGTTGGTGGTGGTGGTGGTGGTGGTGGGGCAGATACACCAGCTGCTGCTGCTACTGAAGCCATTATTAAGATCAAAAAGGTACAGAGATGTACAAACAGGTCTTCCTCAGTCAAAGGACAAAGTCAGAATAAGGAAAAAAGGTGGGGTCTTTCATCATTTGGAAAAAAAACTGTCCTGAACCAATGAGAAGTGTTATTTCCAGGTCACAAGACCAGGGGCTTCATCATTATGAAACCAAAACTGTTATGAACCAATAAAAAGTGTTATTTTCAGGTCACATGACCGACGCGCTTACGCTACGCGCCCCGGGGTGCGCCCAGGGTCGCGTAGCGTAAGCGCGTCGGATGTTTACGTTGCGCGATCGTATTCGCTCGAGTACTTCCGGGTGCGCTTACGCCGTACGTATCACGCGGACGCGGCTACGCGATACGTCACGATCATGTTTTCGTTTGCGATATTGGCGCTCACGCCCCGGGGCGCTTTTTAGAAGTACGCTCTCCGGGGCCGCTCCAAAAATAAAAAAATAAAATAAAAAAAATGGGATAATTGTAGGGACAGGTAGCCCTATTCTGAAGTGGTTTTTAAAAAAATGAACTTTAGAAAAATATGTATTGTGCTACATTGGGCTTAATATATGTTAGAGCCAAAATGTAGCCCAAATGTAGCCCAATGCAGCCCAATGTAGCCCAAAGATGGCCACCAGAGACAAAAAAAAATATATCCCAAATATCAGCCAGATGTAGCCAAACTGTAGCCCAATGACAGAATGTATCAGAGTGTTCTAAACAACTAGAGCGCTAACAGTCTTACTTATAAAGTGAGATTTAAAGTTAGGAATTAGTATAAAAAAAACCTATAAAATTCACTGAAAAAACCATAGGTTAAATACCAGTTATAGTTAGGAATTAGCATTTAAAAAACCTATGAAATTCACTGAAAAAACCATAGGTTTCACACCAGTTATAGTTAGGAATTAGCATTTAAAAAACCTATTAAATTCACTAAAAAAACCATAGGTTTCACATCAGTTATAGTTAGCTGGAAATTCCACGTTATAGTTAGTTGGACTCACTATAACTTGCGCGTGTAATGCACTGCTGATGACGTCATATATTACATCACTCATGACATGGTCAGTGACATCACTCATGACATCACTGATGACACCATCCAGTGAATGTGTGTCTTTCTGAAAAATAAATAAGTATAGATTCTTAGAAAGAGGATATTCTGAAAACTCAATTGATACTGCCATCACTAAGTCTATGACATTAGACAGACTAACTCTTCTCAACAGATATAGTCAGGAGGAGCCACAAGATTTTGACATTGAGGAAATCACGGCCAACCCAATAAAAAAACAACCAGACCCTTTCAGGTTCATTACCAGCTACAACAAACAACATGCTGATATCTATAGAATCATTAACAGTAACTGGTCTATAGTTTTGAATGAACCCATCATTGGTCCTACTCTTCCTCGCACAGCAACCCTGACATACAGTAGAGCAGCGTCTATGAAAGACTGTCTAGTCTACACCTGTCCGGATCTTATAGAAAAAACTTCCCGGTTGCAGACGAACAGAGGTTTCTACAGGTGTAAGAAATGCAAATCATGCATCCACTGCATCAACACCAAAGCATACAAAGACACATTTAGTCACAAAGACCATCAGATTAACAAATTATTAACATGCAAGACCGAATTCGCTGTATATATTCTTATCTGCCCATGCGGATTAAAATATGTGGGCAGCACCAAGATTGCTGTGCACAAGCGCATTTTGCAACATCTGCGGGCCATAGCTAACCATGATAACACCCACCCGGTAGCTAGGTATTTCAAAGTAAAACACAACAGCGACAATTCAGGTCTAAAATACTTTGTGATAGATGCAGTGATTGCGAGCAAGAGGGGTGGGGATAGGGAGTCGAAGCTGCGTAAATTAGAAACTCGCTACATCCTTCAGCTTGACTCCTAAAGCCCTGGAGGCCTCAATATCACTGAGAATCTGCATACATGTCTTTCTTAACTACATCACAGGATAATAGACCCATGTAGTGTTCACTCTTACAACGGCAGCTTAAAATCTTTACAGCAATGTTTTCTTTCTGTTCATTTCATCTATTGTAATTGCTATTTTGCACATATGAAAGGTACATTGTGGGGTTACCATTTGGTTTTAGTCTGCATGCATACAGGATGTAGTCACAATACTGTACATGAAATGAGAAGTTTGTGATCTACTGGTGAATACAAGCTTATGAATATCCAACGGATGTTGGTTCAGTCTCAGTTTTTAAACCAGTTTTCCTGATCACTTTGCACTTTATTAGCACTTTTTTTGCACAGCACATAGACGAACACGTAGCAGACCTAAGTTGTGACTATTATTCATACTTCAGTCTATTTGCAACATAAACTGGTCCTTTACAGGCAATCAAAGTGTCCAAGGATGCTGACAATTGAAGCTAGGGATTCATCCCATTATTGCACTTCATATTATATATATATATATATATATATATATATATATATATATATATATATATATATATATATATATATATATATATATTCACTGAAAAAACCATAGGTTTTATATTTTAATAATTTAGTTGAATATGGAATTATTGCAGTGGGCAGGCGAATTAATCATCATGGATGATTTTAACTGCATAATGGACTACAAGACTGATACTACAAGGGGCAATGTAAATTATAGAATGCGGAAAACACGAGCTGCTATCCTTGAAATAGGGCGCATTCATAACATTAAAGATGTCTGGCGAGCTGCCTTTCCTACTACACCTGGGTTTACATACTACTATGCCTCTCACAAGCTCTGCTCACGCATCGATATGGTCTGGGCATCAGATAGAGTAATGAGAAATAGCACCATCGAACTTTGCCCAGAATTATTTCAGATCATAACCCTATTTTATTTACTTTTGATACTGAAAAGAGCTATATAACACCCCGAACATTTTCATTTCCCAGGCACTTATTCACCAATATCTTATTTATTTCACAACTCAAGCTACATATTGCAGACTTTATCAAGATTAATCTTAACTCCACAACATGTTTAAAGGTATGGGACTCTTGTAAGGCGAGTATCCGGGGCTTTACCCAGCAATTTTTATTTCATCAAAATTCCGAGCGGTTTAAAAAGGACAGAGCGTTGGTTAACGATATACTTTCAACTGAACTATTACTAGTGGAGGCTCTTCGTCGACAAGCCACGAATATAACAGAATTGGAACTACAATTAGGACGACTGAAATCTGCCCTAAAAACCATCTTCTGTGATGCAAGTAGCATTAAACTACACAAATTTCAAGTGACACAGTATGAGAGCGGCGATAAAGACGGAAAGTTATTAGCCTATAAAATAGCTGATGAGCGAGCTAATACTCTGATCAAGAATTTAAAGGGCCCTAATAATAATATAATTGATCAACCCAATCAAATTTTAGAACATTTCGCTGCATTCTATAAAAAACTATACACTCCAGAAAATCAACCGACAGAGGTGGATATTCAGAAATATTTGGACGATTTTCAGGAGAAACCTGACTCCCTTGAGTTGGAACAACTATCTAATCCCATTAGTCCATGTGAAATAAGAAAGGCCATCTCTTCCTTACCAGCTGGAAAGGCATCCGGAGAAGATACCATCCCACTAGAAATTTATAAGGGGTGTGCCGAGGAACTTATACCTCTCCTCTCCCAAGTTATTAGTTATATCGAGGAAAACAAGGTAGCCCCGAAATCCTGGAATAAGGTAAAACTAGTCTTTTTAAAAAAAAAAGGGAAAATCACCTGATCAGTGAGGTTCGTACCGCCCCATCTCGCTAATTAACGCGGATGCTAAAATATTTGCTAAAGTGTTAGCCACTCGATTAGCCCCGATAATACCGAAAATAGTAAGCCCAAATCAACATGGGTTTGTAATTGGTAGGGATACCACCGCACATATCAATCTGGCTGTCACAGCCTTTGATATTGCTGAAAAGGAATCCACCCCACTCGGTATGATTATGCTCGACGCAGAAAAGACTTTTGACCGAGTGGGGTGGGATTACCTGTGGCTAGTTATGACTGGTCTTGGTTTTGGGGGCACATTTCTGAACTGGATACAGTCACTGTATGATAATCCCACGGCTAGGATCAGCTATGCTGGTCTATTATCGGCTTTGTTTAATATTGCTCGGGGAACCCGCCAGGGGTGTCCCCTATCACCTCTCTTATTTGCCTTATCAATAGAACCATTTCTTTACGCTTTACGAATACAACCACTCATTATCCCTTTTAAGTTCGGTCCTCACTTATTGAATCTTACACCTTATGCTGACGACGTCGCCATATATTCAACCGATATCGGTGAGGCGATGCAGGGCATCATACTAGAAGTTAATAGATTTGGGGACGTCTCTGGCTATAAATTAAATCTAAACAAAACCCAAATAATTGCTAATCACAAACCAGAAGGACTAACTATTGGACTATGTTCGGCAGCTACTTACTTAGGGGTTAAGCTATCTGCAAATATTAAGGATTTAATTAAACTAAATTACGATGGCCTAGTTAAAAATACTATAATTTTGCTAAAAAAATGGCATAAACTTTTTTTAAATATCATTGACAGAATCAACTTGATTCGTATGATAATTTTACCTAAATTTCTGTACTTTTTTCGTTCTATTCCCTTGGCATTATGCAATTCCTTTTTTAAAAACTTTAGACGGGGTATTCAGTAGTTCCATTTGGGGATATCGCAAAGCCCGCAGATCGATGACACTATTAAAAGGCGCTATCGATATGGGAGGGTTGAACTTCCCGGACTTTAAGTTGTACTTCTGGGCAGCATTCGTTGGACGCTCACAATACTTAATTAACTCTGAAGGTACAGAAAAGCAACCTTATTTCCTTACATTTATGTTTGATCTAGATGCAAAAATGTTCTTATGGAGAATTAATGACCCCAACTATTACAAAAGAGTTTGTTTTAAGATAGCGAGGGATCTAGTTAAAATTTGGCGTAATATCGAGGCCTTCTGTAACATGAATTTTTTCCATCCTAATTTGATTTTGTGGGGAAACCCCGGCTTACCGGGAATATTCAACGATGGATTAACTAACATATGGGGAACACATGGAATAAAAAAGTTAGGGGATCTGTACGGAGCACAAGGGCTCCTAAGTTTTTAAACACTTAAAATACTATATAATATCCCTGACTCTACGAAGTTCAAGTACCTGCAGCTATTCGACTTTTTTTCTCGAAAAATGAAACTAAAGAATATTTCTGATTCAAGCATATGGGATAATTTCTATTCACAGGAAACTAAATCATTAATTAGTGGTTGTTATAAATCTCTCAACACTTATAGAAACATAGACTGCAATATAATATCAGAGAAGTGGAGCAGGATGTTAGGGACCAATATTACTCCAGCTGTGATAAGTTCATCTCTGCGTAATATTAATAATTTGGTCTCATCGTCAAGTTTAAGATTGCTGCAATTTAAAATAACCTGTATGCTTTACCATACCCCAGAAAGAATAACCAAATGGGCCTCGAATAGCATATATAGGGAACGAACTAAGTGCCCCAAATGTGCGTTGGTTGCAGCAGATTTGGTGCACGTATTTTACACCTGCCCTAAACTTTCAGAATTTTGGACATCTTTTCAGACTATAATAACACTGAAATTAGGGAATATACCCCCCTTAGATTCTGCGTTAGTTATGTTAGACACTAATGGTAGGAATATCCAACACAAATCCTTATTTACTATTATGGTAACTTGTGCTAAACTTATAATTGCTCGCGCTTGGATCTCCCCTAAACCCCCACATATAATGGAATGGTGGTCTCTACTTAATGAAATTCATAGTATGGAATTAGCACTGGCTAGGCTTAGGGGTACTAACTCTCTAGCTAAATTCAATAAGATCTGGAGGTCTCTCATATTTTAGTTTAAAAAATCATGTTTAATCTAGATCATTACTGTCTTCTGTTTTATATGTGTCAAGATACATGTATATATTTTGTTTGGATCTAACAAGAAATTTGTCAAATGATCTAATGCCAACCTAACGTTAACCTTGTAGAAGTCTAGATTATTTCTTTTAATTTGACTCATTTTTGTATACTGTTGGTTCTTGTGTTGCTAATAAAAAAAATAGATTAAAAAAAAAAGAAAAAACCATAGGTTTCACACCAGTTATAGTTAGGAATTAGCATTTAAAAAACCTATTAAATTCACTGAAAAAACCATAGGTTTCACACCAGTTATAGTTATATATGGAAATTTTACTGACATAAAACCATTGAAATTCCCACGTTATAGTTAGTTGGACTCACTATAACTTGCACGCCTGCAATGCACTGCTGATGACGTCACATATTACATCACTCATGACATGGCCAGTGACATCACTCATGACATCACTGATGATACCATCCAGTGAATGTGTGTCTTTCTGAAAAACATATATGTTTTATATATGTATTTGTAAAGGACGATGGAAGAATAAATGGTTAAATAAGTGTGTAAATGGATGTTTGTTTTTATAAGAATTGATTGGTTAACTGCCTTATTAAGTGTATCTTAGTGAATACATATATTAGCAAGTAAATTTTAAATATTGGAATGTATGTATCAGTGTTTCACTTTGTGTATAAGTGGCTGTATGGGTTGGTGACTGACTCACTGTTTGTATGTGTTTTGAAGACAGCATATGTACAAAACTGTATGGATGGATGAGTGTGTATATGTGTATGTTA
Organism: Lissotriton vulgaris; assembly: GCF_964263255.1. Classification (NCBI taxonomy): domain Eukaryota; kingdom Metazoa; phylum Chordata; class Amphibia; order Caudata; family Salamandridae; genus Lissotriton; species Lissotriton vulgaris. The sequence goes on from NC_141685.1 coordinate 1,822,620,632, forward strand.
GTGAGTAAACGACTGTCTCACTATTATCTTTTTCAGTAACGACATATGCTTTAATCTAGTATATGTGAGTATTGATTTATATAAGTGAGTATATGTGAGAGTGAGAGATTGTAAGAGTTCCTGTTTAAATAAGTATGTGTTTCTATAAGTGATTGTTTAGGAGAGTAAGTATGTGTAATTTTCCTTAGAAGTAAAGTGGTAGTGTGTGTATTGCTGTATATGCAAATAAATGGATGTTCAATAGTTTTTTTTGCATGTGTGAATATGTGTGTGAGTAACTTTTGGATGACTGTCGGTGTGTAACAGGATGTATAGGTGTATCACTACATATAATGAGTGAGTATATGTATGAGTGACTATATAGAACTGTTGGTGAATGAGTGGATGTGTATATAGATGGTGGAATTACTGAATTGTTTGTTGTAACTGATATGGGTATCTCCATTTTTTTGAAAATGTTAAATACTATTTTTGAATATGTGTTTCAAGGCTTACATTACACTGAAAGGAGGTCTGTCACTCTGTCACAAGGATGGTGTCATCAATGATGTCATGAGAGATGTCACTGACCATGTCATGAGTGATGTAATATGTGACGTCATCAGCAGTGCATTGCAGGCGCGCAAGTTATAGTGAGTCCAACTAACTATAACGTGGGAATTTCAATGGTTTTATGTCAGTAACATTTCCAGCTAACTATAACTGGTGTGAAACCTATGTTTTTTAAGTGAATTTAATAGGTTTTTTAAATGCTAATTCCTAACTTTAACTGGCTCCGGTAAGCTCTCCGGAAAGAGCACCCAGAGCGCTACTTTCGTTCGTGAAAAACATATGAATGAAAAGTAAATAATAACGCAAAACATTTTGTACCATACAAATAAAAGCAGTTTTTTTTATAAGGAAATGAAAACGATTTTGCATTTCCGTGAAACTATCAAGAGGTCACTTCGGCGCGCCGCGTAAGTGCCCCCGGAAGCGCCTACGTTCGCGCCGCGTATGCGCCCCCGAAGCGCCTACGTTCGCACCGCGTATGATCCCCGGAAGCTCCTACGTTCACGCCGCGTATGCGCCCCGGAAGCGCCTATGTTCGCGCTGCGTGTGCGCACCCGGAAGCGCTCCGGTGCATGCAGCATCAGCGCGTCAAGTCATGTGACCTTAAAATAACACTTATGGCCGGGATGCCCGCCACCCCCTCCCAACACAATCCCCAAGGATGGGAGAAGTCGGACACAGGTTTGAACTTTTGGAAGGCGGGAGGGAGTCACCCTCCCGGCCGTATTTATTAAAATATGAAACAAAATTTAAAACATTAAATAAAAGTTTCATAATTATGTACAATTTTACATTTATTACATTTCGATGAAGACATGTTCTTTGGCTAACCTTAACAGATCTCTAATACAAAGGTTTCCTAGCCAAGTCTAACATCCTGCAAATGCATCCATTCTAAATTAAAATTGAACATCCTAGCATTAAGGGCCAACGGCAAGGTCTTAACCGGTGTCAGATCCCTACTACCAAAAATCTCGCCCTCACGGTGTGAGTGGCGCATGCGCAGAGGACTCTACCCTCGTTGCCAACTGTAACTTCCCTTGTCGTGGTGGGGGCCCCCTTTCCACTCGACGCCATCTTAAAGGTCGTCCGAGTTCCCGTGTGAGGTATCTGTAGGAAGGACAGCGTGGACTCCCCCCCATCCCCACACTCTCTATCCGCCGTCGCGGATATCCGGCCCCCGGGAAATTAGTAGGAGGGGCATCTAGCCGCCTCCCCCCTGGGAGGGGCCTATGGCCGTCTCCCCCTAGGCGACCCATCCTTAGTGGGTGCCGCCTCCCCGTGGGAGGGGCCAATGGCCGCCTCCCCCGGGCGCTCCCATCCATTCTGGGACCTTGAAATTACTGCTCACCGATCATGACCTTACCGCCACAGTCCGAGTAGTTGACTGACTATCCGGCCCCCCCTACTCCTCCTAAAGGTCATGCTTCCTCAAACCCCTTAGCCATGCTATGAAGTCTCCTATGAGTAAATCATTCCCCTCCCTGGACAGGTGAACCCCATCATTTAGCTACATGAGATCACCCCGAATACACCAGTGAGGAATGCTATGCAACTGCGAAGAGCGAAACAATTTACCAATTTTATTGTTAACCCTTTTCACCGACTGGTTCAGTGCTGACACCGAAAGGCCCCCCCGCCATACCTTCCTGGGAATCATGTGGGACCAGGCAATCGTGCACCCCGGGATTCTTTTAGCCAACCAGCTAACAGCAGACAAAATTTGTTCAAACAACACTCGTCTACCCAGTGTCACCAAGTCATTGCCCCCCAGGTGTACTATGACTACAGATGGTGGTGACCTTTGCCGCCCTAAGAGACCCTCAAAAAATGCTTAGAATTGGTCAAAACAGAGCCCGCCCTTCCCATGGAAGGCCACTCTGTACCCGTATTCCCCAGCTGCGTGAGTCGCGTCACCTGCTTTGAATACGTCCCCGGCTCGCCTCACATATGAGTGGCCCATGACCCATACCACTCTCCCTCCAGACGGTGATCCTTGATCGCTTGTCTCCTGGTGCTGGGTCGACTGCAAATTCCGCCCCGCGTGACAGGCTCGCGAAACTGTAATTCAAACAAAAGACAAGAAGCGTAAGTGCATGTCAATTGATCTTTACAACATGTGCAATCGCACATACCTTTTGAAGCAATTCAAGGACAATCGTCCCAACTGTTTCACTTCCTCCGCACTCTGACCCCTGGCTGTAGCCTCAGTAGCAGCCCCTATCCTAAAGGAGTGGGTCCCAAATCGCACGGGTCCATGCCCGCAGCAGCGATTGTCAGTGCTAGCACCCTCTGGAACTGAAACCTCGTCAGTGGGGTGCCATCCTTGTGCCTTAGCAAACTCCCCCCCCATGTAGCCGCCCTTAGTGCGAAGTATTTCTCTATACACTTTATCGGGCACGTGGGGGACCCTCGCGCGCGCTGCACGACAACACTATTTCCTATAGCCCCCTGGTCGGTCTTGGACCTGGCTATCGAGACCACCATCGAATCACCCCTAATTTGGACGTGATCCCTGCACAAGCCTCCCTAAACGTCTTTCTTATTTCTTGCGACCAGTTCACTCACCCGCATAGCCCCATGGAATGCTAATGCGAACGCTGCCCGGAACAGAACTGCTTCGAAATGGGAGGAGCACGTCTCGTCTAGCTTCGCTACGAGTAGAGACAACCTGTGTAGGCCAATCGGGCGCCTCGCATCTTGCTTGTGACCCTCGAGGCGCTGCCAGCCGCGAAGGGCCTTCTTAACCAAAAAGGAACCCGTTGGGTCTTTAATGCCATGCACCTGCGCCATGAATGAAATGGCCGCCCTATGCCTACTGGCCGTTGCCGCTGATCGGCCTTCTTTGTGCAGCGCTACCAGGAACCCCAGGAAGGATTCCTCCTGACCCCAGCTCTGACTCCCTGTTGGACCCAAAAATGTGCAATAGGAACGAAACGCTCCTTCGTATGCCTTCCTTGTCCTGGGGGCTAAGCTTGCTGCCACGAGGTCTTGTAATCCGTGGCACCGATTAGCCATAGTGCTTCGGGGAATGGTGCCGCCACTAGGTCCGCTGTAGGTAGATAACCCCTGAAAGCCTGCATATGTGAACGAGAGCTGCATGATTCAGTCACCTGGCACATGTTTCGCCCTGAACTGTACATTCAGTCTCATGCAAAGCAGCACAACTTCTTTCAACAATCTCATGATCCATTTGCAGCGTGCTGCCTGTTGGTTAATGCATTCGACAACAGTCATATTATCAGACCAAAACACCACTGAGCGGTCCCTGAAGTCGTCAGGCCATGCCATCAGAGCAACCCAAATGGGGAATAACTCCAAGAACCCAATGTTACCTGTGAGACCGCTGGAGTGCCACCACGTCGGCCATGTTTGCGCCGACCATCGATTACCTAAGATGGCGCCAAATCCCACGCTCCCCGCTGAGTCAGTCCACAGACCTAGTTCATCTGAAGACGCTGGCGGCTTGTTCCACACGACTCGACCGTTGAAGTCCGCCAGAAATGCCAACCAAATGCGCATATCCTGGCGAACCTCTGCCGACAGTCTCGTACGGTGGTGCCCCTCTTTGAGACCAACCATAGCTTGTGCAATAGAGCGTGAGAAGGGGTATCACCCTCAAAGCAAAGTTAAGCTGACCCACTGTTTGTTGTAACTGGTGCAGGGTCACTTTCTCCTTGTCCAGGCATTGCGTCAAGGAAGCCCTAAACTTGGCCACCTTTTCCATCGGTAAACGGAAACATCCCTCCACAGAATCGAGCTCAATTCCCAGAAACTCCAGTGAAGTAGATGGTCCAACCGTCTTACCTGGTGCCAATGGGACTCCAAACTCCCTCATGAGGATGCAGAAGTCGTGCAGCGCCTGCGCACATTTCGTATTGCCGGCTGCTCCCAAGAACAGGAAGTCATCAAGATAGTGCATCACATGTCTATGCCCTGTGGCCTCGGTGAATGCCCACTCTAAAAAACAACTGAACATTTCAAAATAGGCACAAGAAATGGAGCAACCCATAGGCATGCATTTATCCATATAATAACTCCCTTGAAATGCAAAACCTAGCAAGCGCTGATCCTGTGGGTGTACCGGGAGCAACCGGAACACCGATTCTATATCTGATTTCGCCATCAGCGCCCCGGGGCCCAGGCGATTTAAAATGGCCACGGCATCATCGAACGATGAGTACCGCACTGAACTAAACTTCCCGGTCTATGGCCTCGTTCACCGAGGAACCCCTTGGAGCAGACAGGTTATGAATAAGTCTAAACTCCCCTGGGTCTTTCTTCGGGACAACCCCTAACGGGGAACAGATGAACTCCGCCACCGGCGGGCGATGAAAAGGCCCTGCCACTCGCCCTAAGCTGACTTCTTTTGCAATTTTCTTCTCTGCCACGCTTGGGTTGTGCTGTACCGATAACTGGTTTTTACAAAAGGAGTCCCCCCGAAAATCCCCCGCCAGGATGTGGAAGCCATGTAAGAATCCATTCCTCAACACCCCAGCGGATACATGATCAGGGTATTTGTTCAACCAAGGAGTCATAGCCATGATATCAACGGGTGTAGGCAATCGGTCACAACATTCTACCTCACTCCTGCTTAGACCCACCTTTTCCTCCCGTCCCGCTATTTTTAGATCTACATGTACTCTCCGGGTGTGAGGAATTCCCACAGCCCGCACACACATGTTTGAACCTACATGTTCCCTGCGGTCTGTTACAGTTGCCTCGATTGAAGCCCCAACAAACCCCACACTTGCCGCCATTCCCGCCGGTCTTAGGCTGGTAATCCCCACCGGCGCCCGCTCGAAAGGGCACCGCGGGCTTTTGGCGGTTGACCCCTGACCCACTCCCGCCTGGCGAGGACGTACCTGCCGCCCCTGGCAGGAGCTGTTTGTGCCATGACACCGAGTCCAGGCAATCCCAAGTCAAAGTAGCATCGTATTCTTTCGCTTTCCGGAATTTCATGTAATAACCTTTCCATTTCTCCCCCTCATACATTGAATAAAAATCCATAATACGATTTTGATAGCAAGTTAACTCAGTCATCAGCTCGGGTTTACGTTCCCCCATAACTGCAGTAAATATAGAAAAGGCCTTAACCCAGTTCGTTACTGTCTCATCCACCCTGAATTCCGCCATCTTGGCGCGCCAGACGCTCGGGTGCCACAAATCCTTCTGGGTTTTAGCATATTCCATTTCGCGATGGTCAGTTAATAATGAAAACATGTTAACATATTTGTCTCCCCATATTAACTCTTTCGTGGCCATAGGGATGTGCTGTGCCACCTTCTCCCGCCTCGAGGGTAATGAACCCTCCCCCGCCATTGGCAATGCGAGCTTACCCGGTTTGGCCGTTGTTCCCGCCGTTTTCTCGTGACCAACTGCAGGTCCTACCGGTGCCACCTGTGGGGAAACAAGAGGAACATTCGCCTTTGCGACATCTCTCGACTGCCGCAATTGCTCGATTAGTAGTCTGGCCTCCTCGGCCGGGTCTCCAGGGGCCACTGCTCCCCCTGCTTTTTTCTTGAGCCATGCTGTCAACCGGATGGCCAATTCAGGAGGCATCTCCTCATCATTAGCGGGAGTAATCACAACCGGGATCGGCTGACCCCTATCTGGATTTGGTACCGGGTTGCCTACCGGCATGAGGGGGGCGACTGGGGGTACCTCTGGAACCGGGACCTCCCCCGAAACCGCCCTCTTCTTGACCCGTTTCGCTCTACCCTCAGGGACGACTCCCGGCAAGGCCGGGCCTATTACCTTCTTAGGGTGACCCGGGTTGCTCAGTGCAGCCAGCTGTTTTTTGACCTCCGTCAAACCTCTACCGATCGATTGGACTTGTCCGAGTTTTCGGTCCATGCAAGCCATCCGGTTCGACAATAGGCGTAACACCTTATCCGTCTCGGAACCTTTTCCCGCTTTCTTGCCAGCCATGATGTCGAGTATTCTGCTCCTAGTCGATCAACGAGGTTCCGGACTCTTCGAACTTCAAATAACTGAAAGAGAAACAACAAGATTACAAGTTCTCAAAATTGCTGCTTGTTCCGTCGAGGGCTCACGAGCAACGAGTGGGTGCAGCCTTCAGAGCACAGGAACAAGAGGACGCTTCTTCGGATTCCCGCTCTATTTATTCTTCTGTGGGAGGGCGTGTACCCTCCTCCGGTACGCCTACTGGGCGTGGTCTTCGGTGTAGGTGTTTAGGACAACCCCTCTTGGGCGGGAAAAGGCGCGCCCCGGCTACGCCGCTTCGGGCATACCAGCCATCCACGCCCCCCACCCAAAATGGCTTCCCGGGGGGATCGGGGCACCCAACCATACGTTCGGGGGGACCGAGTGGTCGCCCCTTTCCATTTCATTGGTTGCTAACAGTTTTTTTTACAAAGAATGAAATCCCCACCCATTTCCTTCACTTCTTTTTTTCACTTTTGTGACTGAAAGACCTGTTTTTTGCTCCTGGATCTTTCTTGGTTTACCATGGCTGCCAGAGAATCCAGCAGTGATGAAGAGCCTGAATTCATCAATGAAGAGCCTCCTCAGCCAAAGGTGAAGGAGCATTTTATTTGAACATTTTTTAAAATACCACCTAACCAGAAAAAGGTGAATGGTCCAAAAGTGGAGTGCAGGATCTGCAAGCAAGTCCTGTCACGGGGTGACCCCAAAAAAAAATACTCTTTTGGGAACTTTACAATGATCCGGCATGTGGAGAGGAGGCACCCCCGGAATTTTGCCCAGGAAAGTGTCAGGGCTCTGGCACAAGAGGTTCCCAGTGATGGGGCCTCTACATCCACCGGAGGAGCAACTACTTCTGGGAGGGGGCAATCGCAGGAGCTTGTGCCAAATATTCAACCTGCTTTTAACAATGCTGTCCTGAGATGCAGATACTGCAATCAACTCCTTACCTATGGGGAGCAAAGTGTCCTGCTCATGGTTCGAGCATTGGAGAACCATCACTGCCGTTCCCATCCCTAATTATTTTTGTTTTTTTTGCTCCTGTTGAGCAGTTTCCATTCCCTGTTTATGTTTCTGTTCTTAAAAAAAGAAGAAAAAAAAAAGTTCTTTTCAGAACTACCTCCAAATCTCATCAAAGAGCTATATTCTTAAAAAAATGAAAAAGAGTAAGTGAAATGGAGTGCATTGATAATGGAAAGGAAAATGAGTAAGAAAGAACAGAAAGGTATGAGAGGAGAAAGGAAGTGAAGTAGGGGGACTGAAAGAAGGTGAGTTGGGAAAGAAAGTAAGGAGAAGAAGAGTGAATATGGGGAATGTGGATATTCAAAGAAAATGTTGAAAAGGAACGTGGGTGTGGAAGGGTAAGAAAAGATGCATTGCTGGAGTTGAAGACTGGAGGCTTCATTTATGAAGCCATGCGTCACTTTAACGCCACCAGAGCGTCACTTTTGGTGACGCATCAGTCCAGTAAAAAATGCACCTTATTCAGTCATATGTACAAGTACAAAGGGTCGTAGAGGTGACACAGTGAAATCTATGAGATATCACTGCGTCACTTTTATGACGCTGTGCGTCCAAATATTACGCCTGTTTCACAGCAGACGTGCAGGCCCTTTCACATGGGGCTTGGCCCCATGTGAAAGGATGCATTGCTGGAGTTGCATCATTTTTGAGACACACTCCAGCAATACATCACTTTTGCGCTTACAGATACGTCTGAAATACTGACGTATCTGTAAGAAGTTCCAACATAATACGTCATAAATTTAATATGATGCATGAGTAGAAGACTAAAGGCCTCATTTATGAGGCCATGCGTCACTTTAACGCCACCGGTGCGTCAATTTTTGTGACGCACCAGTGCTGTAAATAATGCACCTTATTCAGTCATATTTACAAAGTGACGCATCTAGGTAGATGTGTCACTTTGTTAGCCCCTGCGCCACATTATACCTATGTCAGGTGTAATGTATGCAAAAGGGACGTATTGACGCAAGAAAGGGTTGTAGAAGTGACGCAGTGAAATCTATGACATATCACTGCGTCACTTTTATGACGCTGTTGCGTCCAAATCTTACGCCTGTTTCACAGCAGGTGTGCAGGCCCTTTCACATGGGGCTTGGCCCCATGTGAAAGGATACATTGCTGGAGTTGCTTCATTTTTGAGACAAACTCCAGCAATGCATCACTTTTGCGCTTACAGATACGTCTAAAATACTGACGTATCTGTAAGAACTTCCAACATAATATGTCATAAATTTAATATGACGCATGAGTAGAAGACTAAAGGACTCATTTATGAGGCCATGCGTCACTTTAACGCCACCAGAGCGTCACTTTTTGTGACGCACCAGTGCTGTAAAAAATGCACCTTATTCAGTCATATTTACAAAGTGACGCATCTAGGTAGTTGTGTCACTTTGTAAGCCCCTGCGCCACATTAATCCTACGTCAGGTGTAATGTATGCAAAAGGGACGTATTGACGCAAGAAAGGGTCGTAGAGGTGACACAGTGAATTAACTGGGGGCCTCATTTATGAAAAGTGACGCATCGCTGCGTGAAAACAGCGATGCGTCACTTTTCAGTGCGCACTCCTTACGACATTCCTGATGCGTCATATTTAATGTATGATGAATCATGTCGCAAGGAGTTACAGATACGTCAGTATTTCTGACGTATCTGTAAGCGCAAAAGTGACGCATTGCTGGAGTGTGCCACAAAAGTGACGCAACTCCAGTAATGCATCCTTTCACATGGGGAAAGCCCCATGTGAAAGGGCTTGCGTCAGTCTTACGCCTGCTGTGAGGCAGGCGCAAGATTTTGACGCAACTGCGTCCTAAAAGTGACGCAGTTAAATCTCATAGATTTCACTGCGTCACTATTACGAGGCTTTTTGCGGGGCAACGCCCCCTCTGCATACATTATACCTGACGCAGGTATAATGTGACGCAGGGGTTTAAAAAGTGGAGCATCTACCTAGATGCGTCACTTTTTAAATGTGGTGCAACGAGGTGCATTTTTTACACCGCTGGTGCGTCACAAAAAGTGACGCACCGGCGGCGCAAAACTGTCGCAAGGCCTTCATAAATAAGACCCTGGACTTTCCCCATGCTTCGCTCCCCGGTGCGCGTACTGGGCGCTCACCCCACGCAAATCGAATTTTTTTTTTTTAATGCCCCTATTTTAGCCCCCACATCAAACCTAGAGGGTCAGGGGGGGTCTACCCTGCTCCCTTATAGTCATTTCCCCCTTTTTTTATGCCACCTCTTGTGTCTCGATCCTACCGAGACACAAGAAGGCGGCCGCTCCGGACTGTTTCGAATGTTCACAGACACCTGTGAACCAATCACCTTTCCGTGCGCAAGTCGCGTAGCACGCCCGGTGCGCTCCCCGGTGCGCGTACCGGGGTGCGCCTATAGATATATATATTTTTTTAACCTAAATTACTCAAAATCCACTGAAGCACATAACTTGAGACATAGCAAAGGCACATCGGGCTACCAGTCCCTACAATTTTGCCAAGTTTGGTGGAAATCCATTCAGCCGTTCGGGCTAAAAGTGAGGTCGACCGCCCTATGGAAATTAACATGGGGAAAACGCGTTTTGGGACCCCCTTTTAGCTCGGCCCCCGCTTGACTCATCCCCCCCAAACTTTCAGGGAAGGACCGGAGCTCGATGAGGCCATTTTGAGGAAATTTTCAGGCAGATTCGTCAACCGGCGCCAACGTTATTCCAAATAGAATTTTGAGATTTAACATTGAAAAAAATCCTAACTATAACTACCTACTGGCGACCGCCAGTAGGTAATATATATATATATATATTTAATCCTTCTTCAAGGAAAATTCCAGCGCAGGACACCACTGGATACTTAAGTTGATTTATTAAAGGCAAATAAATGTGAGCTGCTAACCGACGCGTTTCGCCAGCTACGGCTTGGTCAGGGCTGGCGAAACGAGTCGGTTGGCAGCTCACATTTATTTGTCTTAAATAAATCAACTTAAGCATCCAGTGGTGTCACTTCGAAAGCATGTGCGGGACACTGCATAAGAGCGATCAACAAGGGCAACGCCGGCAACATCATCACTCAGACAGTCGTCATCATGTCAGAGCAGTCCAGGACAGACGAGACTCGTCCACTGGGTCGTCACAATCGAGCTGCCACTCTTGCCGGACATATCAATCTCGACAGTCATCATCGCGAGAATCTCGATCTCTCTCACCCATCTCACAAGACCGAAACGAGTATATCTATTTTGTAGCTGACCCTGATCGGCTGAAGGAATATCCACGACTAGACATCAAAGTTGGTTCTCACCCTGCCAAGTTTGTGCTGGACAGTGGGGCATCGTTAAACTACCTGCCAGTAGCAGAATATCAAATAATGAGTCCACCTCCAAAATTGGTCAACGCCCACGTACAGGTGTATACGTGGATGTCGAAGAAACCACTAACATGTCTTGGGAAGTTTGCAGCCGATCTGTCCTACAAAGACCGCAAGATTCAGGCCTACATAAATGTCATCGAGGGGCCCGAGGCAGACTGCCTTCTGAGTCTGGCCACCTCTGAATGACTGAAACTGATTGACCTATTGTACAAAGTCAACGACAAACCGAACGTCATCCAAAAATTCCCCAAGCTCTTCCAAGGCCTCGAAAAAATGAAGAACTGCCCATAAGACTGCACATCCATGAACAAATCACACCGGTGGCACAGCACCATCGGAAGATCCCATTTCACCTACAAGAAGCAGTTGAAAAGGAGCTACAAGAGCTATTAGAGGCCGACATCATAGAAAGAACAGATGGACCAACACCATGGGTCTCCCCTGTTGTAGTAGTCCCAAAGAAAGGTGAAGCCAACCGAGTCCGTCTATGCGTGGACATGAGAGCGCCCAACACGGCAATAGAAAGAGAGAGACATCCAGGTCCGCACATCAATGACATGATAACGTCACTCAACGGAGAAAAAATATTTTCAAAATTAGACCTCAACAAAGGATACCACCAACTAGAACTGCATGAGCGGTCAAGATATGTCACAAATTTTTCCACCCATCTGGGTTTGTTCAGGTACAAAAGGCTAAGCTTTGGGGTGTCCTCAGCAGCAGAAATTTTCCAGGAAGTTATCAGGAGAACAATTCATCATATCCCACATGCACTAAACTACAGTGACGACATCCTAGTATACGGAGCAACTACTCAAGAACACGACAAAGCGCTAGATCGAGTCTGCCATGCACTAATGGAAGCCAACCTCACACTCAACCAGACAAAGTGTGAGTTTCACAAACCAACACTGAAATTTTTTGGCCTATGGCTATTTTTATAATCAGTTATTGTCCTTACACCAAGATGATTTATCTTTCAGACAACAACTCTGGGCTGAGGAACTGGGACTAGACTCCATTAAGATGGAGGAATCCATCCATCTGGCCAATTCTATTCTGGTTTCCGGAAGGAGTAGAACACAGCATTACATGGTGTTGTACGATCTTAATTATATGCCAGCCAAAATCTCAAAATGGGGGTCTTCAGTAGGCACTGCTTGTAGTAAATGTGGTTTGCACGCGGCGGACGTGGTGCATATGTTTTTTCTATGTCCAGATCTAAGCAGAACTTTATCAGAAATTCAACATTTTCTTTCTATGATACTCAGAATTCCTATAACACTCACATCAGAGCTTGTATTGCTTGGAGTCTCTTCAACATTTATGATAGATAATCATAAAAAGCTGTTATTTATCTCTGTTGGGGTCTTTTGTTCATGTGTGACTCAAGATTGGATTAGTCCAGACCCACGCTCTTTCTCTGCTTGGAGAGGGCGGCTGCTGGCAAGGTATATTTTAGAACGTGCCATTTATAAAACGAAAGGGTGTAAAAGAAGGGCAATAGGAATAAAAATTTGGGAACCTATAGAGCGATAGATGGAGGGGGAAGTGGGGTAGTAGCTTACTTAGTCATTCTTTCTTGAGTTCTTATTCACAGTGTTGTCTTCTCAATGTACAATTATGATTGGAAAATGGCTATTTTTATTTTCTTTCTTTTACATGCAATGTTCGTTGTATATATGAAACATTCTCTGCTGCTTTCTTTTTTGTACTAAACTTGTTTGTAACCTGATCACTCGCAATGAAAATTATCAACAACAAAAAAACATTTTTTTAAAAAAATGAAATTTTTTGGCCACATATTCTCTGGAGATAGCATGAAACCAGACCCTGAAAAGGTAGCAGCACTAAATGACACACCAAGCCCAGATGACGTTGGTGATGTACGATTGTTTCTAGGCATGGCCAGCAACTGCTCCAGATATATACCAGACTATGCCACAATAAGCCACCCACTGAGAGTACTGACCAAACAAGGACAACCATTTCAGTGGTCCACCCAATGTGAAGGGGCATTCAGAGAAATCAAGAGAGCTGTGGAGTCAGCTAAAAATTTGGCCTACTTCAACCCAAAAAAGAAAAAGGAGATAACAGTAGATGCTAGTCCAGTAGGACTGGGAGCAATCCTAGCACAATACGACAGAAAAGGAGACCTGCGACACATAGTGGCATACGCTAGCAGGAGTCTAACGGACACAGGGAGAGCATACTCCCAGCCAGAAAAGGAAAGCCTGGCTGTTGTGTGGGCGTGTGAACATTTCCATATATTCATATTTGGAAAACATTTCACTCTAGTCACTGATCATCAAGCACTAACAACAATCTTTGGAAATCTTCGAGCAAAAATGCCACCACGGATAGAGCGATGGGGCCTTAGGTTGCAAGAATACACATATACCATCATACACAAACCAGGAAAAGCTGCAAACCCCGCAGACTACATGTCCAGACACCCCACCAAATCCTGCAAATCAGAACAATCGATTGCGGAAGAATACATTTATTTTGTAGTAGACCAAGCTAGACCTCCAGCCGTTCCGCTGGAAGCCATCTGTGAAGCGACACAAGCTGACGTCACCCTACAAGAAGTGACATGCAGAATCAAGACCAACAGCTGGAGGCACTCACAGACCAGTGAACAAAATGACCAAGAAATGGCGGCATTCAAACACGTCCATGACGAATTGTCAATAGCGGCAAATGGTCTCATCTTAAGAGACACCAAAATAGTAATACCCCGACAGCTCAGACAAGGGGTCATTAACCTGGTGCATGAAGGACACCGGGGCATAGTAGCAACAAAAAGAGCACTCCGCGAAAGAGTCTGGTTTCCAACACTAGACCTGATGGTAGAGACGACTCTGAAAGATTGCCCGCAATGTCAACTAGTGAGCCGTCCAGATCCCCCTGCACAACTACAAATGTCTCCACTACCGATGGTGTCTCGCAAAACATTGCCATTGACTTCTTTGGGCCAATCAAGTCGGGCCAATATGTCCTAGTCATCATGGACGAATACTCCCGATTCCCCTTCGCACAACTATGCACATCCACAAAAGCGTCTAGCACCATACCGATCTTAGAAGAGGTTTTTGCGGTGCGGGGCATTCCTCAAGTGGTGAAGTCAGACAACACCTCAACTTCAAGCATCAGAAGATCACACCTCTATGGCCTCAGGCAAACGGAATGGTTGAATGCTTCATGATCATGATCAAGAGAGCTATTGAGCAAGCAGAACTAACCAGGAAGAACATTCAGACAGCACTGAACGAGGTGCTACGAGCCTACCAAAACACGCCATACTCCACCACAGGCAAGTGCCCCGCCACCATCATGCGAGGATGACCAGTGTGTACAAGGCTGCCAATGATGAGTCCCACAACGAATGAACAATATCTCGACTCTGACCATGAGGAGATGATAGCCATGGATAAGATAAAGAAGGAAAAGATGAAGGACTATGCAGATGAACGGCCACATGCCGCTCCCACTGAAATTCACATAGAAGACTGGGTGCTGGCGCGGCAAGAACACCACCGAAAGACTGACTGCCAATACCATGAGGTGCCTCTGAAAGTGATACAACAAAATGGAACTATGATCACTGCGGAGGCCGACCGAAGACGAATTACCCGCAACGTGACGTACTTTAAGAAGTGCCGTCCCAACGTCAAGGAACTACTGACTGAACCAAAAGTAGAGAAAAGACAACCAGAGACACTACCACTTCACAGTCAGACACTGATAGAAACCACCGACGAGCGTGAGCATGACAGCCCTGACCTCCAGTCGCGCCCCAGACGGATCATCACAAAACCGTCCCGCCTGATTGAAGAACTATAAGTAGAGAAAGTTAACGACTAAAAAGAAAGGGTACAAACTATTTGCTTGGTTTTGTTTTGCTTTACTTTTCGTTTGTTTACAGAGGGGGGAGATGTAATGATGTCCACAAGTAACCCCAGCGGTCAGGCACTAGGACCTGCCCGAGGGTGGACGAGGATGGGCGGAAAGGGAGGAGCTGAGGGCTAGGGACGGCAGTTAGCCGTTAGCCCACGAGGAAGAAGGACGATAAATAAAGTGGCTGTGACCTGCAACCCGTGTCTGCGTTTGTTTGTATGACGCTAGACACTACACCTGCATTATGCTATCACGACGTTAGTGGAAATATCTTTGGGCTTTTGCGCAACAGGAGATGTTTTAATTATGCACGGTGGTTAGCAACATCAATACAAAGTATATCAAACAATAAAGTATTTTGTCTCTGTCTATGTGTAATTTTTGTCACATGATGCCCTTTTCAAATGCGGCACTGTCACTTTAAAAACTGCTACGTACCTGTAACACATTGTCATGTCAACAAGCCTCTGAGGAGGTAAAACGTTATGGTGGCAGTTTGCAAGAAATAAAGAAACTTTTTGCACGATTCGTTTGTCCGGGTCTAGGTTGCTGCGGGTGGGACAGGATTGCCTTCGCCGACACTGTGGATTTCATGATCCCATGTTAATTTCCATAGGGCCTTTGGCCTCACTTTTAGCCCGAACGGCTGAATGGATTTCCACGAAACTTGGGAAAATTGTAGGGACTGTTAGCCCGATGTGCCTTTGCTAGGTCTCAATATATGTGCTTCAGTGGATTTTGAGAAATTAATGTTTAAAACAAGATATATATCTGTGACAGCGCTCCGGGCTGCGCTCCGGTTCGCTTACTTTTCGCGTATCGGAACTTTGCGAAGCGAAGCTGATTGGCTTTCCGGTGTCTGTCAACATTCTAAACAGTCCGGAGCGGCCGCCATCTTGTCTCTCGGTAGGATCGAGAGAGAAGAAGAGGTGAAAAACGAAGGGGGAATTTAATGAAAGGGCGCAAGGTATGCCCCTCTTGACCCCCTAGGAATGTTGTTGGGGTTATTAAA
Organism: Lissotriton vulgaris; assembly: GCF_964263255.1. Taxonomy (NCBI): domain Eukaryota; kingdom Metazoa; phylum Chordata; class Amphibia; order Caudata; family Salamandridae; genus Lissotriton; species Lissotriton vulgaris. Next base: position 1,822,636,430 of record NC_141685.1, read on the forward strand.
GGGTCCCGTGGGGAAAATAAAAAAAAAAATTATTTTTCACGGTAGAAGCGCTTCACGGGCCGCGAACTGGGCCGCAAACTGGTAGCGAAACGGGAATTCGCCATTTTGTGCTTCGTTTTAATTAAATTACTAGGTATAAGGGGGTGCGGGAGACGTGTCCTAATCCCTTATGTTTTCTGAGGGTGGCTGAGGAGGCTCATATATGTTGATACATGTCTTCCAGCGGCTGTGCGTGAGCTTTTTTTTTTTTTTTTGCTGCGTGACGTCTGTTAACGTTCGATTCGATGGAAATCAGGAAGTGTTGACCGCCAATTTGTCAGTGCGATAAAATATTTTGTTATAAATGAATCCTTATTGTTAAACATTGTCTGCGCCATCTTGCCTTTTTTCCAATGCCACAAATTTGTCGTGCACGGCAGCCATTTTAGATGCCAGGCCGGTCCCAGGCTATCACCTAGCCCTGCGGATGTAGTTTTTGGCCCCAGCTGTAGAGAATCCAGACATGCCAACCCTCCCGATTCAGGCGTGAGACTACTGATTTCAGTGCTAGTCTCCCGCCTCCCGATTTCTGCAAGCAAAAACCCGGGGGCATATTACAACTAGCGATAATTTTTGTCTCTAACTTGTTTAGAGACAAAAATTATCGCCGCACATCGGCGATTTTTATCGCAGATAAACCTTGCTATTAGCAAGGTTTATCGCAAATGTGAAAAAAAACGGCCGCAATGCATGAATATCGCTGAAAAGTCAGCGATATTCATGCATTATCGAGCAAATGCTCTTAGCCATGTTATCCACCTCCCATTGGATAACATGGCTAAGAACTGCTCAGGGCAGGTGTTAGCTTTTGGAGATATTCGCGCTTAGCGCGAATATCTCCAAAAGTTGGTACTAGGAGATAGCGATGTTAGGGACTGTTTCCAGTCGCTAACATCTTGGCACGCCCACTTTGCATGTCATTAGTGATAAATATCACTGACATGCAAAGCGGGGCCCAAGATGGTCGCTATCTCCTTTTAGCTGTCACTAACTGGTGTTAGCGACAGCTTGGTAATAGGGAGATAATTTTATCTCCGCTTTCTTGGCTTTTAAAGCCAAAAAAGCGGAGATAAACCCCTTGATAATATGCCCCACGATTCCTCGGGGGTTTCAGCTGACAAGGCTTGGTATTGTGTTACGTGGTAATTCTTCCAGGAAACGTCAGAGGGTCGATGCAGGGGTTCTAGAAGGGGTGATAAACCATTTAAGCCTCATGAACAAGCGCATGGTCTTTTAAAGATCTGTGAAGTACTCGGGGCGGCGGTGTGTGTGTGTCCTCTTTCAGGAACGGGCGGGGGGGGGCACTGCCAGCAACTTGCCAGGCCAGGCAGTGTTCAACACTTGCATCACCCTTTCTCTGCCTGCTATTGCGCTCCATGCTTCGGAAAGGTAAGAAAAAGAACGTGCATTTGAGTTTGAAATGTCCGATCCTGTAGCAGTACACTTGCAAAGCCCACACATGACAATAACCCGATTCAAGGCCCCATTCACCCGATTTTTTAAAAATATATTGCACTCCAACAAAGTAGGATTATAAAACTTTATTAACTTTTAAATATAACGAACGGAACAAAAACTGTAACAAACATTTAAACATTTTTGACAAAAAAAAACAACAATGGTCAGAAGCTGTCTTTTGTGCGAATAGTCCCAAGGCAGCACAACGTGCTGAGTTCTGGACGGCACCCAGGTGATGTCACCTGGGTGCCGCACTGGTTTTTGGGATCCTACAATGCAGCTCAGAAAAACAGCGTGGGGCGTTCCGGGTGGTGCGGGGGTAGGCCTCGTCAGTAGCGGTCTGTTGTGCGAATAGTCCCAAGGCAGCAGAACGCGCTGAGATGTGGATGGCACCCAGGTGATGTCCAGTAAACTGCCTCACTGGTTTTGGTATCCTACAATGCTGCTCCGAAAATTGGCGTGGGGCGGCCCGGGGGGGGCGTGGGGGAGGCGGCGTGAACGGGCCTCCCCAGGTGGCGGCCATCCAGCTGAGTTGCGCCCGCTCTTGCGGCTACAGCGTCTCGCTCACCATGTAGTTGAGTTGCTCCCACTCTTGCAGTGCAGCGATAGGCTGCTGCCACAGGACTCTTAAAATGGCGGCCGGCTCTTCGGTTTTGGGCCTGGTCCACTAAAATGGCCCTGGGACACCTTGGAACTCGGACGCTTGCCTGCTAGGGCTTGGGCTCCATTCTCGAAAGCGTCCCCTCAGCCGTGAAGATTCTACAAAAGTCTTGGGGGCCCTCGACTCCTGCAGGCTTCCGGTGGGGAGCGGCTGCCATGATTGCTCGCGGAATGACCACGACGGAGCCACGAGATGGTGGTGCTCTCATGGTGACGCCAGCTTCAGTCTGAATCATCCAGAAACAAGGTGGGGCTTTCATCGTTTGGGAAAAAAAAATTTTCTAAACCAATGAAAAGTGTTATTTTTAGGTCATATGACCAAGCCTTCCATCTTTAGGAAACCAAAAGTAAAATGAACCAATGAAAAGTTTTATAAACAAGTCACATGACCTGTTATGCGGCATAGGGCTACAAAAAGTGTAGAAAATCCGTTGGCACGTGAGGCGGCGTCAGTAGCGGACCGGTGTGCGAATAGGCCGAAGGCAGCACAACGCGCCGAGATCCGGATGGCACCGAGTTAGTGTCCAGCAAGTTGCTGCACTGGTGTGGCTATCCTACAATGCTGCGCCGAAAGTCGGCGTGGGGCGCCCCATTGGCCTGTGAGGTCGCGTCAGTCAGTGGGGGCTGTGCGTCTCCCCCAAGATGGAGGCTCCTCGGCTGCAGTGGAGCGCCCCTTAGCGTTTCACTCGCCGTCCAACTGAGTTGCGTCCGCACTTGCGGCTACAGTAGGCCGAAGGCAGCACAACGCGCCGAGATCCGGATGGCACCGAGGTGGTGTCCAGCAAATTGCCGCACTGGTGTGGCCATCCTACAATGCTGCGCCGAAAGACGGCGTGTCCAGCTGAGTTCCGGTCACTCTTGCGGTACAGTGACTCGAACGCGCCGAGATCCGGATGGCACCGAGGTGGTGTCCAGCAAGTTGCCGCACTGGTGTGGCCATCCTACAATGCTGCGCCGAAAGTCGGCGTGGGGTGCCCCGTTGGCTTATGAGGTGATGTCAGTAGTGGATCGATGTGTGAATAGGTCGGAACCAGCACAAGGCTCCAAGATCCGAATGGCAAGTCCTGGATGTTGAGTGCCATAGTTGAGAGTTCTGAGCAGTGCTTGTAAGACTGTCTGAAGCTTATTTGCACCTGCTGTAGCTTCACTATTGCCCTGGTGTGGCCAAAGATCGCCCATGACATAGGCGGCCGGCTCCCGAGGTCCGGCGGAACTTTTTTCCTTTTCCTTTCTGCTTCTTGTCCCACAATCCGTTTCACCTGAAGACACGACCAGGTTCCTGAATGTGTGCAGGGGGACGCTATTGATTGAATGAAAATGGCGGCTTGACACAAAGCTGACTCAAGCGTTGCTGTTGATGCTATACAGACAAAAATTGGTTTTCAGTTTGTACATTCTTCAGGATTTTTTTTTCCATCCAAGGCTGATTGAGAGTTTGTAGAAAAATGGCTTCAGATTTTCCACATACTACTCTTCAACATTCTTCCTAAATGTAACAATGTGAGACTCACTAGGAGAACGGCTGTTTATCTTTCCTTTCAAAATGCTGCCAACAATATTTTCTGAATGGAAGACACCATCTTGTAGCATAAAGGGCCGAAAGGGGTTCTGGTCTGGCCGATGGTTGGTGGAGACATTTTGACTATATCTTGGACCTGCCCGGCCTCGCCCAAAATGGCGCCGGTATGAATGGGACTCGTAACTCCTTGTTGTGTACTGGTTGAACAACCTTGATATCACGAGATATGAATGCAGTTTTGATGCTCATGGCGGGCGGGGACGAGAATTGATTGAATATTTCGACATCCCTATTGATATTAAGTTCTGATGTGTTATTGATTACTGTACTATTGAAAGTTTGAATTAACGTCACCCATGGTACTTGCACGCAAATGTATATCAAGATAACTTTTTTGTAAGTGGCCCTGTCGTATTTTAATTACAAAATGTACGTCCACCGATTCCGCAACTTTTAGACATCTTAGTTCTTGCAACCTAATGGCTCGCTCGTTACGTTCCTCTATAATGTCAATGTCTCCTCATCATATACGATTTCAGTTTGCTCCGTGGCCGGCCCACGTGGTTATAGGCCCGTATTTGTATACTGACATTTTCACAATAAAGGTTTTTAAAACAAAACATGGTAGTAGTATTTACATTGGTAAAGTTTTTACTTTTAGTCACTGTTTTCGAATCAGTAAAAGGCAAGTGAAATAAAGCAGTCCAATTACATGACGGATAAAAGGTATAATATGTAGGAACGCAGTAAAGATAAATGGTCAAGGGCAGTTGTGTTTTCCACTCCTGCAACATAAAGTGATCGATAAGAATCTGATAATCAGGCGTATCGGCGACTAAGACTGCAGGCCGAGTCTCTTTTACTCAACGGCTCCGTCATGGAACGAAGAAACGCCCTTCCGTCATGGAACGAAGAAACGCCCTTTTTCTCGAAAAAGGAATATATTTTACTTGCAGGACAGCTGTAAAGTTTCCGGGAAAGTACATTAGCCTGGAATATTATAACATATATGTTTAAAAAAAAATAATGTTCGAAACCAATAAAAAGCGTAATTTTTAGGTCATATGACCAAGCTTTTCATCATTAAAATAACAAAAGTAAAATGAACCAATGAAAAGTTTTATTAACAAGTCACATGACCTGTTATGCTTACGTTACGCGCTGCGCGCCGCACCCCGGATCACTTCCGGGTGCGCTAACGCGGCATGTCATATAACGCATTACGCGACAACGTAGGTCAAGAATATAGTCAACATGTCTCCACCAACCAGCGTTCGGAACACAACCCCTTTCAGCAGTCCAAAAAGTTCTGTAAAATGACAACAGAGGGGACAGGCAACAAGAACCATCAGTCAAAGAGGGGAGGGCAAGTTCTTCTCTACCGGGTCATGTTGGGGCGCTACCGGAACTGATCGAATTGGTAGTCTACAGTGTTTCTGGATGTTTCAGACTAAAGCTGGCGTCAGCATGAGAGCACTACCATCTCGTAGCTCCGTCGTGGCCATTCCACGAGCAGACATGGCAGCTGCTCCCCACCAGAAGCCTGCGGGAGTCGGGGGCCCCCAAGACTTTTGTAGAATCTTCACGGCTGAGGGGACGCTTTAGAGAATGGGACCCAAGCCCTATCAGGGAAGCGTCCGAGTTCCAAGGTGTCCCAGGGCCATTTTAGTGGACCAGGCCCAAAACCGAAGAGCCGGCCGCCATTTTGAGAGTCCTGTGGCAGTCGCCTATCGCTGCACCGCAAGAGCGGGAGCAACTCAACTACATGGTGAGCGAGACGCTGTAGTCGCAAGAGCGGGCGGTAAACAGCTGAATGGCGGAAGAGGCACAGTGTAGCAAAAGCGGGCGGAATGGCAACTAAAACGGTAAAGGGGCGCCCCACTACAGCGTGTCTTCAGGTCAAACGGATTGTGGGACAAAGTCCAGAATAGAAGAGTCATCAAAAGGCAAAAAGTTCCGCCGGACCCCGGGAGCCGGCCGCCTATGTCGGGGGCGATCTCAGGCTACACCAGTGCTATAAGACTTGGGGAGGGGGTCGGAGCCAAGCGTCTTCTCCGAGTCCGTGCCATCACACCGCCCCTCGGGGGCCTCCGTCAAGCGGTTTAGGGAGGTACCATATAACATTGTTTTCAAATGCAGTCAGGTCCACAAACGACCCTCACTTACTCTGAGAATAGTGAAGCTGCAGTAGGTGGAAATAAGCTTCAGACAGTCTTACAAGCACTGCTTTTCTAAACATTTTTAGATTTTTTTGTATTTTTGCACAGTTTTATATATTTTTTTTGTTTTTGATGGAGGGGAAACAACAAAGCACAGGCATTGAAAAAGGCTCAAACTCAGAACTCTGAACTATGGCACCCAACATCCAGGACTTGCCATCCGGATCTTGGCGCCTTGTGCTGCTTCTGACCTATTCACACATCGGTCCACTACTGACATCATCTCATAAACCAACGTAATGTAAATAGTTATTTAATAAAATGTTTTACCCTGTTACTTTGCTGGTGTGTTGTCTATATTTTTAATATTTGCATAGGGTTTGTCGTTATTTTGGGCGGGGTGGGTGACGGAGCCGAGCTGTCTTGCAGCCCTCATGGTGTGGAGCTCAGTTCATCTCACTATTTTCGTATTTCTCATGAAGGGTTGTTCCTAATGTTTCTATTTTAGCGAGGTCAAAAAGAGATCCAATTAGTGGCCTACTGATTTTGCTCGATTACTTTTATTTTTTTACACGATTTTTCACGATTTTTCACTATCTGCAAAGACTAAACAGAGTATTGCGACTTTGTGCTTGTTTGTAAATAGAGAATGAACCAAAGAGAATCAATTGTAAAACAGCAAATGCTTGGATAACAATCAATCAAATGGAGAGACAAGCAGGCACGACGGATTACAACGGGGGTAAAGGCCTGCGTTAACTACTCTTCACTATCTGCAAAGAGAGAGTACTACTAAGAGAAAAGAGGGGAGGGGGGCAGCGTTCAAAGCACATCAGCGTGCATAAACACGAAAAAGTTTTTACCTATCACGTACTTGACATTTTACAGCTTTTGATATTTGCTATTAAAAAACCAATGAAATTCACTGAAAAAACCATAGGTTATAGGCCATATATAGTTAGGAATTTGCATTTACAAAACCTTGAAAATTCACTGAAAAAACCATTGGTTATAGACCATATATAGTTAGGGATTAGCCTTTTCAAAACCTTATTTTACTCACACAAAACCATTGAAATTTCATATATAGTTAGTTCCACTAACTATATATCGCGCACCCGCAATCCACTGCTGATGATGTCACATATTACATCATTCATGACATGGTTAGTGACATCACTGATGACATCACTGATGACATCTCAAATGACATCACTGATGACAACATCCAGTGACTGTATGTTTCTGTAAAGTTAAAATATGTCTTACATATTGAAGAATGAGTGGATGTATAAGTGTCTGGATGAAGGATTTAGTAGGTGCATGACTGACTGTATGAGTGAGTGATTAAATGTGTCTCACTGAGTGCATGGGTTAGTGACTAAACTGTTTTAATTTGTGCATCATTATATCTGTTGTTCTACAAACTGCTGCATATGTTGATCAGTAGCTATATGAGTAACTGTATGGGTTATTCATTGGTTGTCCAAGTATTTGTATGGGAAACTGAGTGTGTGTGTATGGGTGGCTGGGAGGTGTGTGACTCTGTACATAGATGTGTGAGTAGTTGATTCACTATATGTATGGGTTCAAAAGTGCATATGGAAACAGCTGCATGGGCGGTTGACTGTGCATGAGTGTATTAGTGAGTGAATGGATATCTCAGTGCTACATGTCAAAGTAAGTACATATGTAAAACACAGTACATGTGAGAGTTGACATATATAAATAACTGTGCATAAGAGCCAGTGAATGTGTGAGTGGCTGTATGGATCATTGTGAACATGTATCAGGGATTGTATAAGAGAGTAAAGTAAATATGTGTTAGTATATGTTTGAATAAGTAAGGTGTGTATAACTGTATAGTTGAGAAAATGGAGGTGTGATTGATTTTTTGCATAACTGACTAGGTGTGTGAGTAACTCCATGGATGAGTGACAGTCTGTGACTGTCTGTTTACACTGATTGTATCTAAGGTTATATTAGAGTCTGAAGAGGTTCATGGTATTATCACATGAATGATATCATCAGTGATGTGATCAGTCATGTCAAATGAGATGTTATCAGTGATTTTATCAGTGATGTCATTTGAGATGTCATCAGTGATGTCATTTGAGATGTCATCAGTGATGTCATTTGAGATGTCATCAGTGATGTCATCAGTGATGTCACTAACAATGTCATGAATGATGTAATATGTGACATCATCAGCAGTGGATTGCGGGTGCGCAATATATAGTTAGTGGAACTAACTATATATGAAATTTCAATGGTTTTGTGTGAGTAAAATAAGGTTTTGAAAAGGCTAATCCCTAACTATATATGGTCTATAACCAATGGTTTTTTCAGTGAATTTTCAAGGTTTTGTAAATGCAAATTCCTAACTATATATGGCCTATAACCTATGGTTTTTTCAGTGAATATATATATAGATATATATATATATATATATATATATATATATATATATATATATATATATATATATAAATTCCAACCGGAGGTTGATGCGGCGCTTCCACAACAAACCCAGTGCGCAGACACAGATGGATGAATCCACAGCCAGACTTTCTCAGGGTATTTCTTCGTCCTTTATTTCATATAACGTGCAGAGGTGCAACACACTGCCAAACAGACGCGTTTCGGGCGTGAACGCCCTTGCTCACTGTCAGCGGGTTAGCGGTATATGCATGGTTTAAATACATTGGTTGATTGTTCAAAACGCGCCAAAAATCCCAAACAGTTACATTGAACTAAAAAGAGGACTAAGGCTGCAACCTATTTACATTATATGTGATTAATGGTTCGGCCATTTTACAGCGGAGCCAAGCTAGAACTTTTTATGCATGACATTGAAAAATATACATTTGAGAATCATCCCATAATTCCAGGGACTGTGGTATGGCTTTTAGCAACCAGTGCAAGGAATTGTTTACATAAAGTGCAAATTTTAGCAGCATTGATGTAAACATACTACACGTGCAAATACGCAAAATCATTAACTGTGCAAATACGCAGCATATTAACTGCACAAATACATTAATTTACACAATAAAATATTAGATATATACATATTATAAAGTGCAAATGCTCAGCAGCCTAATCTTGTGCAAATGTTATACGTGCAAATACGCAAAGTTATTCAACTGTACAAATATGCAATAATTTCATTATGCATCTCATATATATACACCATAATAATAAAATCAAGTCCTTGCGTTTAAATGTTTCATACCACATACTGTCCACAACATATGGGCAACGTTTAACGATTCCATTGTATGTCAAAACTTTATCAAATGCACAATCTTGAATTGGTTTCCACTGTTATGTTAACTAATCAATATTCCGGCGCGTATAGTATTTCTCCAATTCACACAATGTATTGTTCTACCGCTAGAAAAAATACTAAAAAATATAACTAAGTGGTGAGGGAGTGCTGGGATGTCCTACATATATCACAGAAAGGACATCAGGATGTGAAAGGAATAAAAATTCCAAACTTAAACTGTTTCAGTGAATTAAAATATGTAAATACATAAGGATACATCATTGTCCACTTGTCAAACAGAGCGGCAAATACCGTAGTAGTTATATATGGTGCCTGTGGTGACTGTGGAACGTAAACAAATGCACTGACATACAGATAATGTTGATAAAACAATGATCAGGAAATGTAAGATGACAACACAGTTACAAGATTTGCCCAAGGAGTTTACGGCTTAGTGACTGAACTACCGTCAATTACAGAAAGGTGCTCAGATCTTCCCCCATGTTCAAACCTCCCGGGATCTTGGTGTTGAGGCGAACTATATAGAGGGACTCCATCTGCCTTAATCGTTTTTCATAATCGCCACCTTTCTTACTAGTCTTCACTGCATCTATTACAAAATAACTTAGATGGGAAAGGTTTCGATTATGAAATTGATCAAAATGGCGAGCTACTGGATAACTTTTATCACAGTTCACTATAGCTCTCAGGTGCTGTAGGATGCGTTGGTGCACTGGTAATTTCGTGCTACCGACGTACCTCAAATTGCACGAACACGTGAGAACATAAACAGCTAACTCCGTTTTACAGTTGAAATAGGCTCTTATATTGATAGGTTTGTCATCAAAAGGCGTCATATACGATTTGGTGTTGGTTCCAAATTTGCACGCCCTGCAGGATATACAGCGGAAGAAGCCCTTCCGTGGTGACAACCAATCTGTCTTGTTAGCTGTTTCGGGGGAACTGGAAACCAAAGCATTCCTCATGCTGTAAGCTCGCCTGTAGGTAACTTCAGGCTTATTGGGCATTATCTGTTTCAAAATAGGGTCTCTAAGAATAACTGACCACTGTTTCCTGACCAATTTGGAAATTTGGTTGGCCTGTCGGCTGAAACCTGTAATCAATCTGATGGTGTCACTATTGCCAACAGAGTTGTCAATAACAGATGTGGAATTATTGGGGGCCTGCAAAAGTTTGGATCTATCCAATTTATTTGCTTTGTCCATTGCCGATCTAAGGGCACTGGGTTTGTAACCCCTCGCTTCCATCCTTTTCATCGCTTCTAATTATATATATATACACTGAAAAAAACAGTAGGCAAAATTCAGTCATGTGACCTATCTGTGAAAAATCGCCCCCCCGGCACATCTGCGTGTCATCTAATTCCATCTGTGAGCAAGGCTGAGAGCAGAAATGTTAAAATATGGAATGTGGTGCTGCTGTACTTGAAAAATAAACATGATCTGCAGTATTGGGCCTCACTTTGTGTGCTACAGTGGTGTAAGGATGGGCTGCTGCGTGCCCATTGTGTCAGGCTGCTCTGTAGGGTCCTGGGCTCCAGAACGGGGGACTGTGTGTGGATATTTATTGAGGAGCCTGATCCACTTGCGCCCCCGTCCTAGAAAGAAGAAACTAATCAAGTGAAAAGGACGGTGTGAGAAAGAGATTCAGGCAGGATGATTTCCTGCCATGATCGTGCTGCGAGATGGCGTTTATTTTCAAGTCTGCATTAAAAGGAGCATATGAAGACACTGTTCCAACTCACCTGACTGTGTCAAGGATTTCCCACAAATAACATCAGTGTATTGTGGACAGAGGGAAAGTACCAACAAGGTAAAAATTATCGGAGGACTTCCAGTTGAACTTTGAATAACGAACACAATGCACTATGGGGCTGGTAGTCGGCAAAATTCAGTCATGTGACCTACCTGTGAAAAAGCGCGCTCCAGCACACCACCATGTTATCTAATTCCATCTGTGAGCAAGACAGAGAGCCGAAACATTAGAATATGGAATGTGGTGCTGCTGCAACTGAAAGAGTAAACATGATCTGCCGTTTTGGGTCTCACTTTGTGTGCTACAGTGGTGTAAGGATGGGCTGCTGCGTGCCCATTTTGTGAGGCCGCTCTGTAGGGTCCTGGGCTCCAGAACAGGGGACTGTGTGTGGATATTTATTGAGGAGCCTGATCCACTTGCGCCCCCATCCTGCAAAGGAGAAGTTAATCAAGTGAAAAGGGCAGCATGGGGAAGAGATTCAGGCAGGATGATTTCCTGCCATGATCGTGCTGAGAGATGGATTTTATTTTCAAGTCTGCATTAAAAGGAGCATATGAAGACACTGTTCCAACTCATCTGACTCTGTCAAGAACTTCCTACAAATAACATCAGTGCACTGTAGTTTTGTATTACTGGGCAGTGATGGCCCTGTCGCTGGGAGTATTGCTACTTGGAGATAAAGCCTTGACTCCACTGTGTAATCGCCCGACTATCTTTGAGATAGGTTTGGGGCCAAGGGGTTGCTGTTGGTGGTTTTGGAGCCAAGCTATTATAAAAGAACAAGATTCAAGGTGATTATAGCTGCATTCACCATCTGGCAGAGAATGAGGCGGAAACTTTGTATACCAGGTATTAATATTTATACACCTTTCAAAGCTGCTCGACTTCTACATGACATATTTCAGGATTCTACTATGGATAGATGGCAAGCTCGGGGAGGACGAGTTATAGGAGATTGTATAGGGGAGGGGCTCGTGCTATCTTATCTATACTACTATTATAAAGAGAGAACTGTGTCCTTCGAGCCAGGTAAACTCGAAAAGTACACCACCAATCGCAACACCCAATACAGCGTTGGAAAGGGGGGGTCCTGTAGATGGACATAGGCTATAAAAAATATAAAAATAAACGTTATTTAAAAAATAAGCAATAAAAAAAGTAGTCCCTAAGAAGTAGTGCCCGCCGTGAGCGCGAACAACGTGGACGTGCGTGCTGACATCATCTAGCGCGGGGAGGAGCGGTGGACAGCAGCCGTGAAGTCGGGCTGAGATGCATGAAGCGCAGGGAGGAGCGGAACGTGTGCAGCTCAGGGAAGCGATGGGAGGAGGCGGAACGAGGAGCGGTGAAGTCGGGCTGAGGTAGGTGAAGCGCGGGAGCGCTGGAAGGAGGCGGATCGTGTGCGGCAGAGTGAAGCGCGGGGAGGAGTGGAAATGTTGTGGCGGGCGCCGGGGCGGGAGTGCACGCAAACCTGAAATGCTGCCCCCAGCCCCCTTCTGCCCCAGGCAACGCTGGGGCGGGCTGCTAGTGGTATTATAAAGGAAAAATTTCAGCTCTTACCACATGATTTTTTTAAATATTACAGATTCAAAGCGTTTTTTTTATAGGCAATTGAAGGCCGAACCAACCGTATTTGGCAAAATTCCCATTATAGAACTGATTAAAAAAAAGAACTAGAATAGGCACAATATATCAATATCTATTGTCTGTTTTTCCGGATGATCTATTTGCCCAGAGCACTAAATGGGAAGGTAAGCTTGGCAAGTCCAGTATAGATTTAACACCGGTGCTGGAACTTGCCAGTGAGGTCCTGATTTCTGGGTCACTTAGAACACAAAGTTATGTGGCAATGCTGGACTTATATTATACACCAGCAAAAATCTCAAAATGGGGTAGCAGGGGAGATTCGTGTGCGAGGTGTGGATTATATGCAGCAGATATTATCCATATGATCTTTGCTTGTCCCTCCCTTTCCAGATTTTTGGTAGAGGGTTTCATTATTACTAGGCTTAAGATTGGGTGCAATCTGACTGCAGAATTGGTGATATTTAGCTGGGATCCTGGGAGTGTGGAGGCAGTCTGTAATACGCGACACGTATCTGCTTTATTATTTTTGGCTATGACTCAACTTCTGTTGTATATAACGTCTCAGTGGTTATCTCCTGAAGCTCCCACTTTTTTAAATTGGCGAGCTAGACTGCTGGCCATTTGCAAGTTGGAATTTTCTATTTTCTCTAATAAGGGCATGACAAGATGACAGACGGCAGTAAAGATATGGCAACCGGTTGAGGATTGGATCGAAGGATCTGATTAAGATATGTTTTCTTTTAATTAATCACTTTGTGGACTCTTATTTTTGTACTTAATATGATGGCTTTTGTTATAATTGTTTTTGTATTAATTAGTGCCATGAATATATTTTTGAATGTGAATCTCTGCCAATAAAAATAAAAAAAATAAAAAAATGCAGAGTGGACAGAGGGAAAGTACCAACAAGGTAAAAAGTATCAGAGGACTTCCAGTTGAACATTGAATAACTAACATAATGCACTATGGGACTGGTAGTAGGCAAAATCAGCGCACCCCAGCACACCGGCGTGTTATCTAATTCCATCTGTGAGCAAGGCAGGGAGCCGAAACGTTAGAATATGGAATGTAGTGCTGCTGTACCTGAAATATAAACATGATCTGCAGTATTGGGCCTCACTTTGTGTGCTACAGTGGTATAAGGATGGGCTGCTACCTGCCCATTGTGTGAGGCCGCTCTGTTGGGTCCTGGGCTACAGAACGGGGGACTGTGTGTGGATATAAAAACATAGGTTTCAGGGATGTTATAGTTAGCTGGACATTTTGCTCATACAAAACCATAGAAATTCCGCTGTTATAGTTAGTTGAGCTAACTATAACTCGTGCTAACTATAACTCGTGCCCTGTCAATACACTGCTGATGATGCCACGTATTACACAATTCATGACATGGTCAGTGACATCACTGATGACATCTCAACTGACATCACTGATGACATTACTGATGACATCATCCATTGACTGTGTGTTACTATAAAGTTTAAATATGTTTTATATATATATTGGCCAAGGTGTACTGAAGACTGAGTGGGTGTTTAAGTGTCTGGATGGATGATTTAGTAGGTGTGTGATTGACTGTAGAAGTAAGTGATTAAATGTGTCTTACTGAATGCATGGGTTAGTGACTAAACTGAGTGAATGTGTGTATCAGTCTGTCTATGTATCAGTCTGTCAATTGCTGTGTAAGCTGCTGCATTGATTGGCGAGTAGCTGTCTATATAGATTATTGATTGGTTGCGTGAGTATTTGTATGGGTGCCTGAGTGTGTGTGTGGGTGGATGGGAGGTGTTTGACTCTGTGCACAGATGTTAGAGTGCTTCATTCACTGGGTGTATGGGTTGAAGAGTGCATGTAGAAACAGCTGTATAAGTGGGTGAGTGTGTGTATGGGTGTGTTGCTGAGTGAATGCATATATCACTGCTACATTCCCAAGTAACTATATTTGTAAAACACAGTACATGCAAGAGTTGGAGTATAGAAATTACTATACATGAGAGCCTGTGATTGTGAGAGTGACTGTATTTGATCAGTGTGTACTTGTATCAGTGATTGTATAAGAGAGTAAGTATATGTTAGAATTTGCATGAATATGTGAACTTGTGTGTGTATAACAGTATAGGTGAGTAAATTGAAGTGTGATTGAGTCTTTGTATGACTGGCTAGGTGTTTGAGTAACTCTGGATGAGTGGTGGTGTGCGAGTGTTTGTATACGTGTATGAGTGCCTATTACAGTGTTGTATTGATGAGTCACTGCATCTATGAGTGACTGTATAGATGATGTCTCTATTCCTTTGAAAAAGATAGTCTGTATATTAGAGTGGCTGTATCAAAGGTTTTATTAAGGTATGAGGAGGTGCATCAGATTTTCACGTGGATGATGTCATCAGTGATTTAATTTGAGATGTCATCAGTGATGTCACTGACCATGTCATAAATGATGTAATATGTGACGTCATCAGCAGTGCTGGGGCACGAGTTATAATCAGCTCAACTAACTATAACGGCAACATTTCTATGGTTTTGTATGAGCGAAATGTCCAACTTACTATAACATCCCTGAAACCTATGATTTTTTCAGTCAATTTTCAAGGTTTTTGTAAATGCTAATTTGCAACTATAACATCCCTGAAACCTATGGTATTTTCATTGAATTTCAATGGTTTTTTCAATGCTAATTTCTAATTATACTCTTCTTTAAACCTATAGTTTTTTCAGTGATTTTAAATTAGCACTCCATTCTTAACCTAGTAAAAACAGCTGATATTCCCAGTTTTCCAGCAATAGCTTCCGCAAAAAAAAAGTGCCACAAATGAGAGCAGCAACTAACGGTAATAATATGCAGAGTAGACATTCCCGTGCAAAAATAACACAAAAACACCACTTCCTGATGTTTTCAACTAGCAGCCAAATCTGGTTTGCGATCCAAAAACAAACAATAAGCCATGTTAGCAGTAGAAATCTAACATTTGCCTTTTACTGGTGTAAACCAGGACGACTACCTACAATGTGAAAGGGAGACCAGCCCTGAATCCCATCTGAAGACCAACACATGTCATAGAGTTAATGATTATGCAGCTCTGACACCCATGAAGGCCACAACACCCACTGCCACCAGCCTCTGGATGTCCCCCCGGCCCACCCCCCTCCCTACTACCACCGAGGTAGAGCAAAACTACACAGCGGACCTTCCAAAAACAGCATGGTCCGTCAGCCACACAATAATTGAATGTTGGCAGATGTGGCAACCAAGTATGTGTGAAGGACACAAGTCAACCATCAATAATAATGCACGCAATACCAAGTGTAGCAGTGTTGTGCTGGACAGACATCACTATGAATAGCACAAACCTCTCCATGTGTACATATACTACTGGGGCTTGCAGTGTTGTGAACAATAGACACAACCATGTTACCTCAGGCAGTGGGTAAGATCTCGGTCATGTAGCTGTGTTGTCCGCCCCTGGAAGCGGGAGCGGAGTGGGCTGGTCCAACGTACGCCACTCTAGCGTAGGAGTATGAATAAATAAGCCGGGGCTCTGGGTGTGGTTCACTTGTGTGAAGGCCAACGAATCTGCCAGAGTAGCGACCCTTACCCTGCCATGTGGCTGCCACCTTGACTGCGGGCTTCCTCGACACAGGCCCCCAGAGTTATGCCTGTACAGACTACTACCTTCGATGTACACTGTGGACAGCAGGCCTCACAATTCTGATGGAGTGGCGATTGCAGATGATGCAGTCTAGTACGCAATAAAATTGCTCCCAGTCCGTGTGGTATGTAGTCAAAAACACACTTGCACGTGTTGGCATGCTGCTGTAATACAATTGGGGATCTGTCTACACTTATGTGACGTGGTAAGGGGCATGGCACCATTCTTCTGTGGAGTTTAACCCCTGCACGATTGAGTGGGTTGAACTCCGCAGAAGAATGGGGTGGCTTTGTCACCACACTTAGGGGCCCATTAGGATGGAAGGCGGATGGCCCCCGCCAGGCTGGCGGTAGCCACCGCTGACCTGGCAGGGGCGATCCGCCCGCCAGCCTACCCTTAATCACCCCTCCATATTACCATGGCGAGGGTGACCGCGGCGGACGGAAAGACTGTCTGCCGCTTTTCCGCCCGGTCGCCTTGCGGCCGGGGCAGAAAAGGTTTAATATGGTGGTGGTGTCTATTAGACACCTCCAGCCATATTAGCATTAACCATAACAGATGCCTTTCCGTGGCGGCGATACCGCCACAGAAAGGCATGCGGTCCTCACTTCGGGGGCCCCTGCGGGCCCCCAGAGTGAAGGACAGGTGGGGGGTGCACACGGGGGGTCCTTTGGTACCCCAGTGCATTTACATTAACAAAGCGGCAGGCACTGCGTGGCGCCTGCCGCTTTGTTAATGTAAATGCAAATGTGCATTTTTATCATTGTGGTGGGAGGTGCTGAGAGCACCGCTCGCCACAATGATAAAAAAGCAGGATGTGCCCGCCGCTGTGGTGGGCACATCCTAATCCCCCTCACGGGATCCCTGCACTTATGGCGGGCTGTCCTGATTTCCGATTGGATGGCGGGCGGATTAAGTCTGCCCGTCATCCTAATGACCCCCTTAGTGTCTAACGCCCTACCACAGTCTGATGGGGTTCAACACCACGTAAACTATACCAGCAAAGCCTCCACGAACCAGACACAGGCAGCCAGGTCAGGATGGTTCCATGCCCCTTACCGCCGTCACATAAGTGTAGACAGATTCCCCAATGGTATTATAGCAGCACGCCAACACGTGCAAGTGTGTTTTTGACTACATACCTGTAAAGAAGTTCAAACGTGGATAATAGGTGAAATAAGTATTTATTGTAGAATAGGATCCCATCCACAGGATAAAGAGTCACCAGTAGCAAGGTCCAAGCTCAACTGCCTAGATACTCTAAACATCACAACTACAGAATCTGTACAGGGCATTCTAATGCATGTGGCCACCTAGCAACAGGCTGCATGAGCAAGATGCTCAAGATGCCACACATCTCCCTCCTTATAACAAATAAGAATAAACAGAAAACATTATCTTACAAAGTCATTAAAACGAGTAGGCACACGTGTGATCCTTGAAGATTTCCTTGCGATGACAGGACCAACCACAGCCCGATGAGATGAGGTAGTTGTCGGAGAATGAATCACAGGATGATGAGATGAGATACCTGTAGGTGAAGAACTTGACATAGGAGATTTGGAATTGTCAACAAAGTCTTTCTTGATCACCACAACCCTGTTCAAGTTCCAAAGGCGATGATCAGTTGTTTTGACAGCATTTCCTAGAACCTTGATGACCTGAATGGGCTTCAAAAATGAAGCAGATAACATCTTGTTCTTCTTACATGGATTTCGTATAAGAACCCAATCACCCACATGCACCACCGTGTGTTTTACAGAATGTTTCAAATCATGAATCCTTTTCCTAGCTTGTAACTTTTTCTCCTGACCTACCTTCCAATCCTCACTTTCATTAGAAACCTTGAGATGCAAATCATTTACCCAAGGCGGGGAAACCAAAGTATTAGGACATCTACCTCTGAAGAGCTCAAAGGGTCTCTTGCCCGAAGTGGCATGTGGTGATAATCTGTAAAGTTTAACTTTTTCAAAAACATCTGATCTCCAATCTGAACCTGCAGATTTAGACATTCTAATTGTCTCCTTGAGCACACAGTTAAATCTCTCCACGGTGCCATTCGTCTCTGGGTGATAGAGAGAAGATTTTTTATGTTTAACACCATGTTTAGACAAAAATAATTCCATCTCCCTAGAGACAAGTTGACTTCCATTGTCCGTTAAAATGATGCTGGGAATGCCCTCCCTAGCGAAAAGTTTTTCCAAAAAGAGTATAACATGTTTGGACTCTATGCCGCGAGTGATAGCAATCTCTGGCCACCTTGAAAAGAAGTCTATTAAAACTAAGACATACCATTCAGACCCCGTTGAGTATATAGGCCCAAGGATATCCAGGCCAACTTCTTCCCAAGGGCTACCAGGAAGTGTTCTGATAATCATGGGCTGAATTTTGGGCTTCGCCACTTTCTCACTCAAAGCGCATTCCATACAGTCCCTAACTTTCCTCTCAATTTCCAAATCCATGTTGGGCCACCAGTACGACATCCTCAAATTCCCTTTTGTCTTTGAAATGCCCATTTGACCACCATGAGCTAATGAAATGAGCTCACTCCTAATAGATATCGGGGGAACCAACCTAGTACCTGTGACCAGTAAACCATCATGTTCAGACAACTGGTCTTTAACATGCCAAAATTTCTCCAGTAAGTCTCCCTCTTTTGGCTTGACCTTCCATCCAACCTTGATCAATTTCAAAATTTCCATAAGAGTCAAATCTTCCTGTGAGGCCTCCAACCATTTACACTTATCAATGACACCCTCACCAACTGAACAAACCATTTCATCCTCACCTTCCAAATCCTCCTCCAGATCTAAATCTTCCTGAGAGACAAGACGAGATAAGGCATCTGCTACCTTATTTTCAACACCAGGCAGATACTTAACCTCAAAATTATAATCTTGTAATCCTACAACCCATCTTGTAATCCTACTGGAAACAGCATCAATTCCTTTGGTTTTTAAAATTTCACATAACGGTTTGTGATCAGTTCTTACTTCAAAAGTACTTCCCCACAAGAAGTTTTTCAATTTCTTTACGGCCCAATATACTGCTAACGCTTCACGCTCTACCACAGAATATCTTAGCTCTGGACCCCTCAAGCTTCTTGACAAAAACAAAATAACAACCTCACTCCCTTCACTCTTCTGTGTTAAAACTGCCCCTAATCCTTTCAAACTCGCATCTGTTATCAGAACAGATTTCTTCTCTGGGTCAAAACTATTCAATTTGGGGGCATTGTTAAATTTTCCCTTCAGGACAATGAATTCTTTTTCACATTCATCACTCCATACAAACTCAGTTCCTTTTTTAAGCAATGATCTCATGGAAACACACAAAGAAGCAAAACCACAAATAAACTTGTTATAGTACTCCGCCATACCTAGAAAGCTAATCAATTCTTCTTTGTTCTTGGGAGAGGACATCTTCATCATGGTGTTAATCAGACCAGCTTTCGGTGAAATACCATCTGCCGAGATTGTGTGCCCAAGATAATCTATGGAGTTTTTCCTAAATTTACACTTCTCCAATTTAACCGTTAGACCAGATTCACACAAACGTTGTAACACACCAACCAATCTTAAATCATGTTCCTCATCACAGCTCCCAAAAATCAGAATATCATCTTGATACACTCTTACACTTTCCAAACCTTTTAAGACACCTTCCAAAGCTCTTTGAAAAACAGAGGCAGCTGACACCAGCCCAAATGGAAGCCTCACAAAGCGAAAAGTGCCAAACGGTGTTACAAAAGCAGTCAGATCTTTTGAGTCTTCATCAAGTCTTATCTGATGGTATGCGGATCTTAAATCCACTGTGCTAAAAACTTTTGCCTCTTTTAACAACATCAACATGTCTGTAATTTTAGGTAAAGGGTAGTGATCTACCACCACGTTCTTATTCAATTCCCTAAGGTCTATGCATAGACGGAGAGAGCCATCCGATTTCTTGGCGGCTACAATCGGGGCGACCCATTGGGTTGCTTCAACTTCCTCTATGATACCCCCTTTGACCAATTTCTCCAATTCTGCTTTAACTTGATCTCTAACAGTAATGGGGACACTACGTACCTTACAACAAACTGGTACAGCATCTTTCTTCAGTTTAATGTGATGATCATAGATCCTCAAACAACCCAAGTTCTCAGTAAAGACAGTTGGGAAATTCTTTTTAAGGTTATCTGAGAAGGGCTCACCACAATCCTGGTTTATATTGACAGAATTAGTGTTAACAAAGGGCAAGTCCTTTAAGATGATGGGAGGAGAGGAATTCGGATCTAACATCACACCCAAATCTTTTTGAACAAACCAACTCAAAATATTGTCCCCTTTCTGTGAGATATAGATTTTTGAGTCAGTGAGTCTCTCTTTGTAATTAATGTTTCCTCGAAAATATCCTAGAATTTCTATGGGTTTCCTACCATATGCAAGTGGTTTTATATCTGGACGAAATATCTTAATGTTACCCTGTAAATATTTGAGATAAAATTCCTTTGCCACAATGGTGATTTTCGCACCTGAATCGAACAATACTTTAACAGGATGACCATTGACTAAGATCTCGTCAATAGGACAATTCTTTGGCTGAGGACCGAAAACTACTTGAACCAAAACTTGACCACACTCAACGTTCCCATCATAATCATTTGTGTCATCAAAATCATAATAAATTTCATTAACTTTGCCTTTGTATTCTTTTCCCTTGCAAACACTAGTAAAATGTCCCTTTCTTTTGCATTTGCCACAGGTAGCTTTCCATCCCGGACATTGTCTATCATTTGCAAAATGTCCCATTTTGCCACATCTAAAACATTTCACTTGTGTAAAATCAAATCTCTTATCTGATTTAACATTGAGAGGTTTGTTATTAGTCACATCTCTCATACCACCTCTCTGGTTAACACTTTCTTTAGTAACATTTGAGGTCTTTACAAGATTAACAGTACTATTGGTTTTACTTTCACCATTCTTTTTTATGACATCCACACACTTAATAGAATGTTCAATCCTTTTTGCTATGGTAATCACATCATCTAAATCAGGTTCATCTTTTTGCCATAATTCCTCTCTAACACGCTCAATGCTACAACCTAGCATGAACTGATCCCTTATTCTTTCATCAGAAGAGGCAGCAAACTTGCAGGATGATGCTAATTTCCTTAGTGCGGTTATATAATTTTCTATGCTTTCTTCTTCATGTTGTAACCTACGGCCAAAATGATACCTTTCCAAGATAGTAGAAACTTTCGGAAGGTAGTGTTTATCTAACATAGCAATACAAATTTCATATTCATTAAGATTCCTATCTTGTATCTCTGGTAGATGATCAAATACCTCCTGGCCCTCTGTTCCTAAACAGTGTAATAACAGAGCTGTTTTCCTTTCCGCACTTAAGTTGGCCCCACAAACTTTTGCATATCTCTCAAATACTTTACACCACTTTTTCCATTTAATGGGAGGATCTCCAGGAGTTTGTAAGAAAAATGGAGGAGCTGTGACGTTCTGCATTATGTGTACTTGACCAAAGCTACCCCAAATAAGAGAAATTGAAACTTTTCAGAATTAACCACAATAAATCGTCACAGCATTTTTAAATCTGAAATAAAATTTCTGTTATAAATACAGTTAGAAGGTTGTAAAACAACTTGGGTGTCACTGCTCTTCTTTCTTATAAATAAATGTAGTCTCAGTGTCTCATTTCCTTTTTTAAAAAAAAAATAATGAAAAGTTCAGTCCAATACCTGTTGTTGCGCGATTCTTCTATGAGGAAAACCATTTGAAACGTTTCAAAATGAAAATATTAAAATGGTGATGAATCTGCTGCTCTTATAAATTAAATTCATGCTATTTGCGAAGAATCAGTGGTTTTCAACAAGAAAATGGCTGCTGCGTCATGGAAAACGTGTCATGACGCTCCTTCGTGATGAACACAGCTGACGTTGATGAAGCTGTGCAGGGGATCGTTAATGAAGGCGCGCTGGAGCGCGAGATAACGAGCTGTGCTGGAGATCGTTGATGAAGGCGCGCTGGAGTCCTCGAGCAGCAAACAGCACGGTAAGCTTTTGAAAAATGCTGCCGATGCAATGTAGCCTGAGGTGTAGCCAATGTGAAGCGAACAGGCTGCCAAAGTGAAGCGATGCGTGTAAACACACGGGCTGTAACCACACTTCACTTGCGCTACGGTGACAGGCTGCCAGAGTGAAGCGATGCGTGTAAACACACGGGCTGTAGCCAGACTTCACTTGCGCTACGGTGACAGGCTGCCAGAGTGAAGCAATGCGTGTAAACACACGGGCTGTAGCCGGACTTCACTTTAAACGTACAGGCAGATAAGGGCTGTCACAAGTAACGCATCAGGAGCATACAGGCAGATCAGGATTGTAACTTGCAGGAGCGCAGAGGGCTGTGCTTATTAACGCACACAGCAAACAAGCGCTATGCCAGCAATCATCAAATTAAAATTATCATGCACAATTGAGAGTGTGAGTGAGGAAGCAGTCCTTTAGCTAAAAATTAACAAATAGCGCTGTGCACACAGTAAAATGACAAGTAGGCTTGTTAAAAAAAAATTGTCATTTGAAGCGCTTTCCACACCAAGAGTATATAAGTGCTTTTTGTAAAAGGTCTCTCAAGTTGGGTTAAAGGAGGTAAAGGTTCCTTAATCCATATCAGTTGAAAATTTCAAGAAAGATTGAAGATTAAAATTAACAGTACCTTTGATAAAGTTCAAAATGAGGTAAAAGAAGATATCTTTGTATCCTTGTTGAGATTCTTTCTTCTTTTCTTCACAAATCCCGTCCCGTCGCCAATGTAAAGAAGTTCAAACGTGGATAATAGGTGAAATAAGTATTTATTGTAGAATAGGATCCCATCCACAGGATAAAGAGTCACCAGTAGCAAGGTCCAAGCTCAACTGCCTAGATACTCTAAACATCACAACTACAGAATCTGTACAGGGCATTCTAATGCATGTGGCCACCTAGCAACAGGCTGCATGAGCAAGATGCTCAAGATGCCACAATACCACACGGACACCCAGCAATGTGTGAGGGCCCAAGGCTTATGGCAGTCCGCAATTACTGCATTTATACACTATAAGCACAGACCAGCTTCATTTATACACCATTAAGCACAGGTTACCTGCATGCGGCATCACCTAGTACCCTAGTTAATATTTCATCCAGGGGTACCGCACAATAATGCGAAAGAATGCGGAATTGCAAGGGACCAATTGGTTTGGCATTCCTTTGCTGGCTTATGAAATAGGTACTACGTTTGAAAACATATACACATATTTTGTACAACTGTATATTAATTCTGATGCACTATTAAGCACACAGGTAATTCTATAATGCAGTGTTTTACATGTTTTTACATTTCGCAGAAAACACACAGCACAACTGTTAAAAATTCTATATAATATGTACAACTGTATATTCATTCTTGCTGATATCTTTACACATGAAAGTTTGAAATGAAATGAACTAATAGATCATGCGCATTTTTGTACATATCGATAGAAAAATTAAGAGTAAGAATGTAAATAATGGTCTATATGTATTAATGTGGTATCGCTAGTATTGCCTTATCCTTACAATTATTTCTCTGTTCGCTCAAATTGGATATCACGAATATGTTATTTTGTACATTGGGACATGGTTATCATGAATACTACAGCCAGCACACTGGGTTGTTTTGATCAAACTCGCTCCCTCGTAACCCCGGTCCCCACATGACTAGAGCCAAGCTTGCATACATACAAAAACTAGAATCTGTTGTCTATATTGATCATGGAACACTTATCCATTGATCAGATCGTGGCTCCATACCACAGAGCTGAGTCTGGATTTCCCTCCCACTGGCGGGAACTTGTGTTTATCTACAGCGACTGTACCATTCTCACGCTGTCATCTCACCAGTGTAGAGAAGAACGATCCTCGCTTCCACGGCCACTGGGGGAACAAACGCGGCTTTATTAACAATGCTACCAGGTACGGGGCACTCGTGTCCGCTTGCAGCAATAGGCCAAATGATATAATTTCATCATCTTTCTTAAAAGATACGCGCACTATTTATCTGTCTAATCACAGCGGACATCGCCATGACTGTAACCAAAGAGTCTATGGTGGAAATACGATTAACAGCTCCAGACGACCCGCGCTCCCCCCTTTGCACAGCGACATTGCGCGCTTAACGGTAAAGAGTATACTGTTGCACGGGCCTCCCTGGACACTCCTTTTGGCCTTAACATTCTCAATAGTATATTTTTACTCCCTCACAGTGCCTCGCTGCTCGACAAATCTCTTGATTCATTCAACCTCGAGCCGCTGGGTCGGCTCGGCCTGCGCCCCACTACCCTCACAAGGGGTAAGTTATGTGCTTTGAACTTCTATTTACCATACTGGTGAGCAGTTAGTTGCCAGTACACTTGTACTAACGCATTGTTCCTTTTCCTCATTGTTTCCACAGCACCGGGCCGGTTTGTGAGTTCCTTTTATTACACATTCTTCACAGTTCCACTGCATCTTATCACCAGGCAGGGTAGGCCCTGCCTTCAGGTAGTGTTGTTATTCAGTTCTTACATTTCTGTCCTAGCAGAAATATTTCCCTATAAGGGCCAAACGCTGACATATGACCATACTATCTTCACCTGGTGTCCCTACATTGCCAGGTCCTGAAGAGACCCAATACCCTAGCTGGGTCAAAACGCCATTGACAGTCCAAGAAGCAAACCTAAAAGCAGCATTTTTTGATTGTTGAAAGTGTTGCGGCACATATGATTACAATTTCCATGGTCGCCTCATATGTTCTATATTGGGAACCTTACCCATGTATCACTTTTTAATGTCACTTTTTAGCTTAGGTTCAATTTCACTTGCAGTGGGACACCAGACTCTACTGTCTAATGTTTAACTTTTGTATAAATACATTTATCTACTCAAAATACTCATGTATGTATTATGTTATCTATGTGATTTCTATATAAATAACTTCACTAACTGACCAAACTTCGCAGATATCCCCCAACCCTTTGCATAGCCATTGTGCGTAATTCTACTAAAAATATTCCTTACCAATTCACAGGAGCCTTTGTTTTCTTAAACAGCATTCATACCCAGGCTCCCAGTGAGTAGGGTCCTCTTATTTCCTTTTTCAACTATTATGTACTAGGGGCTTACAGAGGAGGTCATGCTAATCACAGGGGTACCCCAACGCATAGTGTTCCCTAGTGTATGTAGGTGTTTTCACTGTAATCTAAGTGACTTTTAACATACCACTGGCTCTAGGACTGGTTAGTCAGTGTCAGTTACCATCAGTACCCATCTGAAAAAGTTGAGGGTACAGGATGATTTTGCAACAAGGCCTCTTTCTGCTTCTCTGTTTGTTCTTTCAGCACATCTTCCTTCTTCCTTCACTTTTCTTCGTCTTTGAGGACTTCTGTTGCTTCTTTCTGCATTTCTATTTTTCTTGCAGTGCGTTTTTTCTTCTTTCTTCACATGTCCTACCTCTGTAGGCATAGATAGAAACTAGCATTTAAAAAACCCTTTGAAATTCACTTAAAAAACCATAGGTTTTCGTCACGTTATACTTAGAAATTAGCATTTAAAAAACCTTAGAAATTCACTGAAAAAACACAGGTTTCAGGGGCATTATAGTTAGTTGGACATTTCACTCATACAAAACAATAGAAATTCCCCCGTTATAGTTAGTTCAGCTAACTATAACTTGCGCGCCCGCAATGCACTGCTGATGACGTCACATATTACATCACTCATGACATGGTTAGTGACATCACCCATGACATCACTGATGACGTCATCCTTGTGATTGAGTGGCAAACCTCCTCTTACCCTAATATAACCTTTGATACACACACTCAAAAGTAGAAACTGACATTTTCAAAACAATGGACATACCAATACCAGTTACAACAACCTATTCAGTAATTACAAGATCTACATACACATCCACTCATTCACCAACAGTCCTATACAGTCACTCATATACGTACTCATTCATCATATGTACTCATACACCTATACTTCCTATTACACACAGCCACTCATCCTTAGAATTACTCACACACATAGTCACACATGCTAACAAAGGATCAAACATCCATTTACTTGCATATACAGTTATACACACACCACCACACTTATGTCTACAGAAACTTACACATACTTACTGTTTTAAACAATCACTTATAGAAACACAAGCTTATAGATACAGGAACCCTTCCAATCTCTCACTCTCACATATGCTCACTTATATACACCAATACGCACATATACTAGTTTAAAATATATGTAGTTAATTATAAAGACACTATTTGAGACAGTCATTCACTCACTAACACACCCATACACACACTTATCCACCCATACAGTCCTGCACACATACTGTCTTCAACACATACAAACAGTGACTCACTCATTCATGCATCTATGCACTAAGTAAAACCCCCCACTGAACCATACAGACACTCAGACACTCATACTGATACTCGAAAAACCAAGTATTAACCCATATAGACACTCATGTAGCTACTCAGCAACCCATGCAGCCACTTATACACAAAGTGAGAGACTGACACAGATATGTACATATTTAAACATTACTCCCTAACCCGTGTATTCACTAAGATACACTTAATCAGCCAGTTATATAAAGAAAATCATCCATTTAGACACTTATATACCCATTTATTTTTTCATCGACCTTGAGATTACATATATAAAACATATTTAATTTTCAAAAAAACACACGTTCACTGGATGTTGTCATCAGTGATGTCATTTTAGATGTCATCAGTAATGTCATCAGTGATGTCACTGACCATGTCATGAGTGATGTAATATGTGACGGCATTGCGGGCGCGAACGTTATAGTTAGCTGAACTAACTATAACGGGGAAATTTCTAGGGTTTTGTATGAGTGAAATGTCCAACTAACTATCACACCCCTGAAACCTATTGTTTTTCAGTGTATTTTATGTATATATATATATATATATCAAAACAAAACGCTTTCAGGCATTGAGTGATGCATGAATTATGCAAAAAAGAAGGAGAGAACTCTGGGTAGTTCTCCGTTTAGGTGGAAAGCCGCTTATGTTAGAGCACTCTCAACACCAGCGACACTCTAGATCTGCTCACCTCAAATGTCTGTTTTTCTATCAAAGTCTTTAAGCATAGGATTAGCACAGTGCCATCCATGCCGAAATAGAAAAGGACAAAGTCTTTTGCCATTTCTACAGCAAAGCCTTTAGGCCTAGGACTAGCACAGTGCTGTCCTTGCCGAGCTGTAAAATGACAAAAGCCATTTATCACTCCAAGCACAGTATTACAGCTTTGAATTGGTAAAATGCCAACTCAAGCCTAACTAAAATGAATAAAAGCAACCCCTGACACAGTGTTTTGCTCTAATTAGAGCTCTTCAGAGAGGTTTAGCTTTGTCCAGACACAAGGGATCACCAAGTATGAGTCAAAACAAAACCCTTTCAGGCATAGAGTGATGCTAAATTATGCAAAAAAAGAGAGAACTCTGGGTAGCTCTCAGTTTAGGTGGAAAGCAGCTCCTGTTAGAGCACTCTCAACACCAGCGACACTCTACATCTGCTCACCTCAAAAGTCTGGTTTTCTATCAAAGTCTTTAAGCATGGGATTCGCACAGTGCCATCCACGCCAAAATAGAAAAGGTCAAAGTCTTGCCATTTCTACAGCAAAGTCTTTAAGCCTAGGACTAGCACAGTCCTGTCCTTGCCGAGCTGTAAAATCACAAAAGCCATTTATCACTCCAGGCACAGTATTACAGCTTTGAATTGGTAAAATACCAACTCAAGCCAACCTGAAATGAATAAAAGCAACCCCTGACACAGCGTTTAGCTCTTATTAGAGCTCTTCAGCAAGGTATAGCTTTGTCCAGACACAAGGGGGCACCCAATATAAGTCAAAACAAAATCCCTTTCAGGCATAGAGTGACAGTAAATTATGCAAAAAAGAAGAAGAGAACTCTGGGTAGTTCTCAGTTTAGGTGGAAAGCAGCTCCTGTTAGAGCAATCTCAACACCAGCCCACCTCAAATGTCTGTTTTTCTATCAAAGTCTTTAAGCATAGGATTAGCAAAGTGCCATTCACGCCGAGAAGGAAAAGGACAAAGTCTTTTGCCATTTCTACAGCAAAGTCTTTAATCACAGGACTAGCACAGTGCTGTCCTTGCCGAGCTGTGAAATGACAAAAGCCATTTATCACTCCAGGCACAGTATTACAGTTTTGAATTGGTAAAATACCAACTCAAGCCAACCTGAAATGAATAAAAGCAACACCTGACACAATGTTTTGCTCTAATTAGAGCTCGTCAGAGAGGTATAGCTTTATCCAGACACAAGGGAGTACCCAGTATATGTCAAAACAAAACCCTTTCAGGTATAGAGTGACGCTAAATTATGCAAAAAAAGAAGGAGAGAACTCTGGGTAGTTCTCAGTTTAGGTGGAAAGCAGCTCCTGTTAGAGCACTCTCAACACCAGCGACACTCTAGATCTGCTCGCCTCAAATCTCTGTTTTTCTATTAAAGTCTTTAAGCATGGGATTAGCACAGTGCCATCCATGCAGAGATACAAAAGGACAAAGTCTTTTGCCATTTCTACAGTAAAGTCTTTAAGCCTACAACTAGCACAGTGCTGTCCTTGCCGAGCTGTAAGATGACAAAAGCCATGTATCACTCCAGGCACAGTATTACAGCTTTGAATTGGTAAAATACCAACTCAAGACAACCTGAAATTAATAAAAGCAACCCTGACATAGTGTTTTGCTCTAATTAGAGCTCTTCAGAGAGGTATAGCTTTGTCCAGACACAAGGGAGCACCCAGTATACGTCAAAACAAAACCCTTTCAGGCATAGAGTGACGCATAAATTATGCAAAAAAGAAGGAGAGAACTCTGGGTAGTTCTCAGTTTAGGTGGAAAGCAGCTCCTGTTAGAGCACTCTCAACACCAGCGACACTCTAGATCTGAGTTTTTTAAACTAGTAGAAATTGTATTTATCATTTTAAATTATTTCTGTACATTTACTGTTTAATGTCAATATATATTTTGGGTTCTATATTAATGTATACCAATATTTTCTTCAATATCTTTGATATATATATATATTATATTGTAAGTATAGGATAACAACATTTTTGTGCTTGATATTTTTGACACAATATTTATGTCCCACAAATTAGTGATTTTGATATTTTGTCAATGAACCAGTCATGGCAATGCACACACTGTTAACTGTAGAATATTCACAGCTACAACTGTGATCTAAGGCCTCATGAAGCCTGAGGGTATTTAAACCCTCTCAGGCTCTGTGAGGCCTTTGTTTTACTAAATTAGAACAATATGACATGATGGGGCGTAATGTTCCAATTCCTTTATAGCCCGTTGTAGCAGGGATAAACCGGCCATTGAAGACCTGCTCTCTTGTTAAAGGCCACGCCTAACGATGGAGCGGCCCTTTAAAGGCCAGTATTGCCCGCCATGGTGGGATATAAAGCTATATTATACTGTAATAGTGGTTGCTTATCTATGTTCAGCACTGTTGCTCATCTGTGCCAAGAGCCATTGCAGAGCCAGGCACCAACAGTGACTCTTTAATTACTAGATAAACAGCTCTAAAACTCAATGAAGTCACAGTGCATTACATGGGCAACATTTTCTGGAGACATCACAGGGCTGTGCACAGAGATAAGCAAAACAGGCTGAACATAGATAGGCAACACTTCCCTTCCCAAAGAATCACAAACATATTGAGACCCATCCTGACCCATCCTGCTGAAATATTCAGAATAAAGGAAAGGGGGCAAAAAACAAAACAGACAAGGAGACACGGACAAACAAACATGCCATCTGTGGCCAGACCTACTATACAACAAACATGACAACTAACGGTATAAACAAACACTGTCTGACATGAACTGAGACTAAGAGGCTCATTATAATGGCATTGGATGAGCATCCGACCAAACTTCACTGCTGGATGGAGACCGGCCGACAGGTAGTCGGCGCCTCTACCTGCCATATTGCAATACAGCTGCTGTAAAGGCGGTCGGAACCATTCCCAGCAAAGGCCTGCAGCACAAGCCACAAATTCAAAAGGCATGTTTTTAAACATTCATGCACCATGTGCCTTGCCCTCTGTGGAGCCTGGCACACAGTGCATGGATGTTTGGGGGGGACCACATGTGTTCCCCTGGCCACATTCCAGTGGCTCTGCTTGGGGCACCCAAAGTGCCTTTTTTGTCTGCCTTTACATGGCAGTAGGACCACCAAGTAAAGGCAGAGGGAAAGGGACATCCTAATCCCTACAGCGGTGCCTCCACAGGTACCTCCCCATTGTAGAGATTAGGCTCTGGCTACTGCCCCAACATGCTCCTTGAGCCTGTCAGAGGAGGCTGTCTTTCCAACCATCTAAATCATTCTGACTATCGGGATTGCAATCCAGTAATCGAACCGATTTCAGAATGAGGCCCTAAGATACAATTATTCATCAACAAACCATCCCCACACAAAATAGTGTTCTGCAAGACCTTAGTGCACGCTCAATCAAAGAACCAAACCCTGACAAATAAGAGACCCTTTTATCCACCGTTATTGATGCAGCCCCACGTCCATCTGTTTCCCCATGAAAATCAGAATCCTTCATCAACAGCCAAAGTGAACACTCATCTACCTACTTAATGGGCTGCACCTGCCCTTTCTTTTGGACCAAAGTGAATTTCCTTAAATTCTGTTATTCTATTCTTCAATTTCACCCAAATTTCCCCCAGAACGTTAAATCTGTATGGACCTGAAACTTGGATAGACCCCAACCCACACTACTAGGTGTAACCTAAACACAGTCACCCACATTGATCACATGGTTACTCCGTTGTACATGGCTGAAGCCTTGCCCATCACATTAGAACCCAATTCTCGAATTCACAAGGTAACCAACTTAGTCCCTGGCTGCCTACCTCGCATCATTTCAAAGGTTGGTTTGCCTGTACTAATATGAGCAGTGGTTAGATAAACCCACAACAAGTCCTTAGTGGCAACCAACCATCTCCTGCTAGCCAACTCCATGGTATCCTTAACTAACCAGTTGATCTTTTCCACCCAACCATAGCCTTGTCGGTTATACAAAGAGGTACAAACATGCTTTACACTAATGTTACTCAAAAACTCTTTCCTCTCACTGGAAGTGTGTCATTATCGGTTAGCAAAACTGAGGGAATACCTACTCTCCCAAAAATCTCTCTTAAAACAGTAATGGTAACCTATATGGTGAGAAAAACTTCAACCCACCTAGATTTAGCATCCACCATGACAGCAGGATACCTCTCATGCTCAGGCAGGAAAGGAAACAAGCCTATGAAATCCAAACTTTGTTCCGGAAACATGCTGTTTTTTTCCAAGACTCCTAAACCCACTCTCTGTGTCTTCTCTGATTTTTTCACACTGTTCCACCCATTTCTTCACCTGGCTATCCATGACAGGCCACCAAATACCTTCCACGAGTCTCTTGAGTGTCAACGTCTGACCGAAATGTCCTACATGCGCCATTCAAATCAGTTATGCTTCTACTGCACATTAGGGGTACAGACGTTTCACCTCTCATGATGAGCTTGCCACCAAGCAAAGATAGTTCATCAATTACTTAGTGAAATTATTTCACTGCATCTAGAATTGTATCCTCTCTCCTCACTCCCTCTCCTTTGATCTTTTAAATAACTGAGTACACTATCTCCATCCATTAGACCCATTCAATATTTCATGGACACATGTTAGAAACAGATTCCTGACTGGCTGAGGTGTGCACCCAGGCCAGGTAGAAACCATCAATCTAGTCAGGGGGAGCTAGATACAAACTAAAAGATAGCCAGTGCTCACCCTCTGGTAGCTTGGCATAGAGTAGTCAGGCTTATCTAAAGGGAACAATGTGTAAAATATTTGTGCAACACACGCACACATAGTAACACAATGAATACACCAAAAAAGACTTCACACAAGTTTAGAACAACAGATTTTTATATTCTGAACAAAAACAAGACCAAAATGACAAAAACAACAAAAATCCAATGTACAGAAGTTGAGACATTGAATTCTAAAGGAATAAATGCAGAAATGCTCTTAGAAGCAAGTAGCGCTAAAAAGGTTACTTCAGGTCACACTGGACCAGGGCAAAGTCAAATTTCGAGCTCACCTTGTCGAAGCATAGGCTGGCTATAGGACCCATGCCGGCCCTGGTGAGCAAAGTACCTTTCCTGGCCGAAAGCAGCGAGATGTGTCAAACTTTTCCATGCAGTGAAGGCGATGTGTCGATTCAAAAGACGGGTGCCGGAGTCGAGAGGCATAGAGCGATGTGCTGGAATCAGACATGCGGTTGAGGTGACGCATTGATCTCACCAAGCTGCAGCAGCAGCAATGTGCTGTCCGATGCATTGATCTCAGGAGGCAAAATGCTGGTTCTGATGCCCCAATTTTACTCTGCAACTAGGTTGATGCGCCAGTTCTGCTACTTGCAGACAGGAGATGTGTCAAAATAAGTGTTGCAAGTATCTGGATGTTAATTCTCAGGGCGGAAAGGATGGAGTGAGGCTCGTCGGTTTCTTTGAACTTCTTTATTCAGACAATTAGGCAGACAAGCACTCTCCATAATATACGCAGGGTAACTGGCTCAAACGTCTTTTGCTCGTGTCACTCTCCTCTTGGATCCTCTTGATTGTAGGATGCTCAGAATAATAAAAATAAAATACAAAGAAACCAGAATCAGAGACCTCTTTCTCAAGTGCTTATCTCTGTGGAGATAGTAAGTGAGTTAGTATACACCAACCGGTCACCAATTGTGATGGGGAAAAAAAGCAGAACTACACGCTGACGTGCAAGGTTCACTCCTTGTCAGTAACCCGCCTCCCCTTTGATGCCGTAATCGATCTGGTACCTCTGTAAGCCACGCTCCTCTAGGATCGTGGCAGGTTTCTGCGCGGTGTCGCTGAAGTCCTTGTTCTCGGTCGGGAATGGTAGAAGAGATTCCTGTGGCTCCGTTGGTTCTAACAGGCTCTGGCGTTGCTGCAAGGAGGGAACTCCGCTGGCTGGACTCCTTGATGGCATCTTCTCCCAGCATCATCTGAAGTCCAGCTTGCACACCGCGTCTTCCAGGTTCTTCGTCCTTTACGTACTTCACGACAGCTGTTTCAGGGAAGACGCTATACGTAATACACTTCCCCGGGGTGGGACTAGTCACCGACACCTGGTGTTTCTTAAAGGGCCCGTAATCCTGTGGTGCTGTGTTGTAGGAAGTCGTCACAAGACTGTTGCACTGAAAGGATAAAAAAGGCATAGCATGATCAGGGAGTGTATTGTCCTCTAGTTCATGTATAGAGGACTGGCAACTGTCTTGTGACATATCCCCCCACCAGTCTTTTCCCTTTCGGGGAAATAGGGAATCCGAGACAAAAAGTCTGCATTACCATTTGCGGCGCCCTTCTGATGTCGTACCTCAAAATGGAAGGGTTGAAGGGAAATAAACCACCCTAATATCCTAGGATTGTTTCCCTTGTTTCTACTCATCCAGAGGAGAAGAGCATGGTCGGTATACAGCGTAAAGAAGAAGCCTTCCAGATAATATTGTAGTTTTCCACCGCCCATTTGAGGGCGAGGTACTCTTTTTCTATTGTGGGATATTTGCTTTCCCTTGGGAAGTGCTTTCTGCCGATAAATAGTATGGGACATTCTTTTCCTTTAGTTCACAGTTGGGAGAAAACAGCCCCCAGTCCTATTTCCGATGCATCAGTCTGGAGAATAAAGGGTTTGGTAAAGTAAGGGGACACCAGGACATAACAGGAAGTTATAGCCATTTTCAACCTCGAAAAGGCCTCCCGGGCTTCTAGAGGAGAATCGGTCAGATCTTTGGTTTTCACTTCCTTCCTTAACAGGTTTGTGAGAGGGGCAGCTATGTCAGAATATCCAGATGTGAATCTGCGGTAAACAGGCCAAGAAAAACCTTGACTTCTCTTTTGGTAGTCGGGAATGGTGTATTGACAAGAGCTTTAATCTTCTACTCTTGTGGTTCAATGATGCCCTTTCCCAAGAGGTACCCTAGGTATTTTACCTGGATGTATGACGATACATCGCAAACTAAAACAACGCGTGCTTTTACAACACAGTTTTTAGTTCGCATGTACCGTCACAACACATCTCTTTACATCGCATGGCATTAGTTCGCATTTCCTTTGAAATGCATGCTAAATGTCTTTACAACAGACCCAAGTTTCCTGCATGTATTTAAAACGCAACATATCCCCCAAACACTAACACACTACACTACATAACACACAGTCCACAGTAACACCCTACAGTACAAAACAGTAAAGCACTCCAAACATGACCCTACCCCTACGCACAGTCTGTCCCCTTTACATGAAACACTACCATAACGGACCTGCTTACACAACCCTAAACCAATACCATACACTACAACCCCCTGACACTACCCTAAGCCCTAAAGCCTTAAACACTAGATTGAACTACAACCCCCTGAGACTACCCTAAATCCTAAAACACTAGCATATACTACAACCCCCTGACACTACACGAATCCCTAAGCACTGAAACCTAAAATACTTGCATGCACTACAACCCCCTGACACCACCCTAAGCCCTAAAGTCTAAATCACTAAATCACAGTGCAACCCCCTGAGACTACCCTATACCCCAAATCCTAAAACAATAGCATACACTACAACCCCCTGACACTACACTAAGCCCTAAAGCCTAAAATACTTGCATACACTACAACCCCCTGACACTACCCTAAGCCCTATAGCCTAAAACACTAGATTACACTACAACCCCCTGAGACTACCCTAAGCCCTATAGCCTACACTACTACTACCTGAGACTTTCCTAAACCCTAATCCCCCTTACCTCTCTCTCCTCATGGTCGCCTCTGCTCCTGTTTCCTGTGTTCTGTTCCAGTTCCCAGCATCGCCGTCTGTGCTTCGACGCCATTACATCACATGCGTTTTGAAAGTGCATGCGATGTAATGGCCGCGTCGTAATGTGTACACGTTGTTACGTCGCATGTGTTGTAACACATGGGACATAACGTAATGCGTAGTAACATGTTGCGTTGTAGTGGCTGTTTCACATTTTATCTTTTGATAGGCTACCTTCTATTTCTTGGCGTTAATGTGAATACAAGCTTCCTTTAGGGCATGAAGTACCGGTCGACAATGTATAAGGTGTTTCTCCCATGAGGGACTAAATATTACAATGTCGTCTAAGTAGGCGGAAGTGTATTCTTGATGCCCGTTTAGGATAGTATCCATGAGCTGTTGGAAAGTGGCAGGGGCCGCATGTATAAGTAATTACAAATAAGAACCTAGGAGGTCTAGAAGCCAAGCATCTTGCTGGCAAACACTGGCCGTTATATATCAATATGTCAGTGGGTGCTATAGTCACCATATAACAGTATCTAAAAGATAGGAAGGGAGAGAGAGACACATGTGTGAGGAAAAAGAGTCATGATGTCTAAGACTCAATTGGAACACTGATCAAACCAGATCCAGCACACAAAGTTTGTGAAAAACCATCAAACAAACCAGGTGATCGGTCCTATCATTTGGTAGTCCACACTGTGACCTGGCGGGTCCTTCGATCATCTAGACAGGAAAAAGAGAGAGTTTTCCCTAATCAACCCAGAAAGGACTGGGAAATATTATGACACAAGCAAGATTCCTTTCTGTGTATTCTAATTTGGATCTCAGGTATAGCTTGTAAACAGAGACACCTTCCTTGAAAACTATTCTGTCCCCAACTACTCATATTCTTGTACACAAATCAAAACATAACATAAAATATATCAAAACAGTATTTATTAAAAAAGGTTTCATCAAATGACTTAATATGAACAATTTCTTACACATAAAAATTCATACATATATACTCATAAGTCACAACAAATGATACTCAATACATGAATATACAATAATCAATTAAAAAGCCAGTTTTGTTGACGCGTTTCGGTGCTTTGATGACTGGAACACCTTCCTCAGGACTATGTTAAAAACATCTTCATTCTCAAAAAGTATATATAACATTAATTAGTATACAGTATATGGGGATTTTTAAGTTTTTTACAGAAAGTTTTTTCAAGGCTCAAACGGTGAACACAAGTAATCAATTCATCTTACATTTCTAGCATTTTTAAATTTGCGGTACCAGTCTTGATCCGGGAGTTGAGGTAGCCTTAAGTAATCTCCTGCAACTCTGCTTTACCATCAATGTATCTGTATGTACAATAATATCGTATTTAGAGTCTTATTACATCAATTACCGTAATGTATTGTATCTACATCAGGACAGCGAAAGTGTCTTGCTTACTTTGTGCTTTTTTATAGGGCCATGTGAGTCAATAGATAAACTCCACGGAGCTTTATATTAATGGTTTATGCCGGTTGTAACCACCTTTCCATTCCTTAATTCATGTGGGGTATCTTGCGATCGTCTTTCCTCGTTTTACTTTGAGGTGAGCCTTACCATCTAGATAAACAGTAAAAAGAATTTTATTCATTTATGGGCGCTGTGTATGGATTGCTCACATACATGTATAAGGCTGTCAACTTTTTTACATAGATGTACAAATAAGTGCTAAAAGATTTTAGTTCACACTTTTAGGAGAAGAAAGGAGACGCCTTTTATCTTTCCATTTGTTATTATCTAATGGTCTATATAAGTACATCCTGTATTTGCGCAGTATTTTTAACATTTAGGGCTATGGGCACACTAATAAGAATTGAAGCGTGCTCTCACGAATGTTGTTTACTAACTCGATCCCTTATTCGAGCATGAAATACTTTTGTGAGCTGATGGGGTCCTACATTAAACAGGGCTTCAGTCCCGTTACCCAGCCTCCTATCGTCGTTTACCAGCAAACTCCTCTTACCTCGGTTCACGACCACACGCACCGCCTGCCTGGCCTCCCTGGTATCCAGTGTCAGAGTAAACACTGCGCCGGTGCGGCTCTATTTATGTGTGCAGTAATTAAGGTTAATTAAATAATTATCCGCACCTTAGTATTATTAAAACGTATTGCATTCTCTAAGGGGTGAGCGCCATATTTGTAGTTTTGTAAGTCTGTATAGTGAATTCCCGTACACATTAGAAAACGGACTTATAAGGAAGACTTAAACTTTTTAAATTGTTAAACTTCCCTGCATGTTGGTAGCATATATATATTTTTTTTACCTTGTTTTGAAGCCCCATTCAGAAGAATCATGAAGTGGAAATTCCCATTTTACTTTTGAGCAATATCGAGTGACTGAAAAATACCGATACACATTTAACTCTCGGGCAGTATATTTCTATCAGGCTATTTTTGTATTACAGAGTACTTTATTATTTCAACTTACCAGTATTAATTGTTTTTATTTTAAGTTGTTTCGAATGTGCTCGTGCAAGCGTGTACTCTATCTTATCTCTCGAAGCAAGTCCGCCATTTTAGTATGTGACAGTATTTAAAGAACAATATGATTCCTATTTATAATGCCTACAAGATGTTCACATCTACAGTCACAAATATAGTTTGTTATGATCAGTTGCAGCGTTATCAGACCTTTGAGTCTGTTCGATCTCATTTAGTTAACACTTTCATTTGTAGCGGATTCAAACCAGTGTCTCAACAGGGCGCATTAGTGTGCTCAAGAGGCCATTTTCAATCTTATCCAAATTCCACATAATACACATATTCTTTACACAAATGCAATTCCTGTAGGGAGGTTTGTATACATACATTCCCGCTCTATTTGGATTGAACAACGTACAGAGAGGCATCAATTTACTCCACATTCTTATACATCATAGACTAATGGTATAATTTGGTTTCCCCAACCCAAAAATCAAAAACAGTTTTTAATTGTCAGTTGCATGGCATACATTTTAGATCTGCTGATAAGGTTATATGTCCTCAGTTTATATCTATTGTGCTCTAAGTTTACCTGACTAATCTTTCCCACTCTTCTCTGCTGTTCAGGCCATAATTGTATGTTCTAAACTTAGACATAAAGAACTGTTCCCTTTGTTAACGTTTTATGTCCATATCGCCTCCTCTCATCGTTGTCTTTATTTTTTCCACTATGAACCATTTAAGTTTATCCTCTTTATGTTTTTCTATAGTCCAGTGGTCAACTAATGGAGCATTTTTCTTGCGATTTTTGAGGGCTGATCTGTGTTCAGACAAACGCAGTCGCACCTCTCGTTCAGTTTCACCGATATATCCCTTTTGACATGGACAAATTATTAGGTATATGACGTTGGATGTTCTGCAGTTTACATGTTCATTCATCCAATGTGATATGCCATTCAATTCTATTTTGTCAGATTTAACAATGGACTTACAGTGAGAACAGGACCCGCATGGCTGATTTCCTCGAATAGGCTTTCCTTGGTCAATACTCAATTGTCTACCTTTTCTAGGTTCTCTATATGTATCGACCTAACAGTTACGGATGGTCCTATTTCTTCTGTAAGAGAAAATAGGTTTAGGTAGGGCGGTCTTTCCTTCTTTGTTTAAGATAGACCAATTTTTATTGATAAGATTTTTGAGTTTCGAGCTCATACCGTTATAATTTAAAACCATTACGATGTTATTTTCAGGTTGTTGTAGTCTGTTGTTGGGTTCAAAAAGAGATTCTCTATTTTGGTATTTGGCTCTTTTATAGCTTTCTCTTATTAATCTCTTAGGGTAACCTCGTTGGAGCAATTTAGTTTTCAGGTTTTCTGCATGCCTTTCAAAGGTGATTTTGTCAGTGCAGTTACGTCGTATTCTAATAAATTGGCTATAGGGGATCCCATCTTTTTGAATTTTTGGGTGATAACTGTTATGGTGGAGCAGTGTGTTTCGATCAGAGGGTTTTACAAAGAGCTCCATACATAACTTGCCTTCATGTGCCTTGATTTTAAAATCCAAGAAGTCAACTGCCACTTGACTCTTGTTGGCTGTAAATTTGAGGTTTCGGTCCCCACAGTTTAACCACTCTAAAAATACAATGAGGTCAGTCTCTCTACCTTCCCAAATGAAGAAAACATCATCTATAAATCTAGACCAATGTTTGATGTTTTCGTAGAACGGACTCACCTCATTGTATATATGTTGTTTCTCGAAATTTCCCACATAAAGGCAGGCAAGCCTCGGCACCACAAGTAGCACCCATGCTTGTGCCCTTTATTTGACAAAAAAAGTCACTATTGAACAAAAAAATATTGTTTAGGAGGACAGTTTCAATGCACTCAACAATAAATGCATTCTGCGCCGTGAGGTATCCTTCCTCATCGCACAGAATGTCTTTCATCATATTAATAGTGTCATGCTGAGGTATGTTAGTGTACAAGGACTCAATGTCCAAGCACACTAACCATTGGGTTTCATTGTTGAAACTGAATCCTTCAACTTTTGATATCATATCTTTGGTGTCCTTTATGTAGGATGGTAACATTTCTACTAAACGTCGAATAAAGTGGTCTTCAGATTTACTGAGCGGTTCCGTGATGGAATCTATGCCGGACACTATGGGCCGCATAGGCGGATCCCTTATATCTTTGTGGACTTTTGGTAGCCCATAAAGGGCAGGTATTTTGGGATGATTGTTGACCAGAAACGTATACTCATCCTCACAGATAATACAGTCCTCCTTAGCTAAGGTGACTATATTTTTAACTTTCTTCTTCAGATTATTCCACTCACCTATATTGGATTTCCTGTAGTGGGAATCGTTTTCGAGCAAGGCATACATTTTCTGGTTGTAATCTCTGGTGTTGAGAATCACAATACTTCCGCCCTTGTCTCCAGGTTTTATTGTAATTTCATCACAAGCTTGTAAGTTTATTAGTGCCTCCCTTTCTATTTTAGATAGGTTATTAGTATTCCATATTTTTCCGGCTAGTAGTTTTTCAAGTCCTATGGATATTACCTTCTCAAAAGTATCTACCTCTTGACTCACCATTGTAATTTCCGGGGTCCAGGTTGAGAGTGGCTCAAGGCCAGACGTATTGTTTCTGGGTCTATTTTCCTTGTTTTCAAAAAATCGCTTTATCCTTATTTTGCGGAATAGATCCCTAACATCCTTTTCTATTGAGTACCTACAGATACCAGTACTGGGGGAAAATCCTAACCCTTTCTCTAGGATGCTTATCTCTCCTGCTGTTAATACTTTGTCAGAGAGATTTATTATAGGCGCTTTTTGGGTATGGTTATCTACTCCCAGTCCTTGTGACTGCGAGTCCTCATATAGGGTCTCCTTATTCTTCCCTCTTTTGACGGAAGCCCTGACGGCCCCTCCCCCGGGTCTTGAATCCACAAGTCTGTCTCTTTTGTTGTTGGCCTAAAAAAACTTGATAATCATGAAAATCATCTGCGCTCTCTTCTCTGGATTCATTACGTTTCCTGTTATCTTGTGCTCTTTCAGCTTCAGAGTCACTTGTATTGTATGATGTATCTAAGAAAGTCACATTTTTAAAAACAAATGTATTTTTGTTATATTTATAGGGACGATTGTTATACTCATTAGGAACAGGTTGATCAAAATAGTCTTTTTGGA
The DNA here is from genome assembly GCF_964263255.1 of Lissotriton vulgaris. NCBI lineage: Eukaryota > Metazoa > Chordata > Amphibia > Caudata > Salamandridae > Lissotriton > Lissotriton vulgaris. Next base: position 1,822,677,161 of record NC_141685.1, read on the forward strand.
GATATGGGTATACCAGCTCTAATTTGAAATTGGCTACATCTTTTCTCAGTTTGTTAGTTTTTTTGTTTATCATATATTCTTGGTAACCGGTAATATCTTCTTTTATTTCTGCTAGTTTTTTTATCGCATCATCCAATGCTGTGGATTCATTAAGTTCTTTCTCGAGCTTATCTATCTCTTCCCGTTCAATTATCAAGAATCCCTGTGCTGTGTCAATGATCAGTAACATCCAATCGCGACTACATCGGTTCGCGATTAATGTCCAGTTATCTTTGAATTTCTCATCTTTTACAAATAGCCCAGGTTCATTGATGATTTGTAAGCCCTTGGGAATGACCCCCTTCTTGCAGTATTGGATAATAAATTCTGCATGAAGTTCTGTTCGAATCTTTTTTTTCTTAAGATTCCACAGTTTGTTCCATTTATCATCATCACCTTTTGATAGGGTGACAGTATTGATACTTTTAGAAGACCATCCTAAGAGTTTTTTACATTGATCTTCCGAGAACCCGAAGGTTCGTAATGTATCCATAGCTTAAGTTTGATCTCTCTGGCTACAGGAGCCGAGGTAAGACAGGAAAAAGAGAGAGTTTTCCCTAATCAACCCAGAAAGGACTGGGAAATATTGTGACACAAACAAGATTCCTTTCTGTGTATTCTAATTTAGATCTCAGGTATAGCTTGTAAACAGAGACACCTTCCTTTAAAACTATTCTGTCCCCAACTACTCATATACTTGTACACAAATCAAAACATAACATAAAATATATCAAAACAGTATTTATTAAAAAAGGTTTCATCAAATGACTTAATTTGAACAATTTCTTACACATAAAAATTCATACATATATACTCATAAGTCACAACAAATGATACTCAATACATGAATATACAATAATCAATTAAAAAGCCAGTTTTGTCGACGCGTTTCGGTGCTTTGATGATTGGAACACCTTCCTCAGGACTATGTTAAAAACATCTTCATTCTAAAAAAGTATATATAACAATAATTAGTATACAGTATATGGGGATTTTTAAGTTTTTTACAGAAAGTTTTTTCAAGGCTCAAACGGTGTCAAGAACACAAGTAATCAATTCATCTTACATTTCTAGCATTTTTAAATTTGGGGTACCAGTCTTGATCCGGGAGTTGAGGTAGCCTTAAGTAATCTCCTGCAACTCTGCTTTACCATCAATGGATCTGTATGTACAATAATATCGTATTTAGAGTCTTATTACATCAATTACCGTAATGTATTGTATCTACATCAGGACAGCGAAAGTGTCTTGCTTACTTTGTGCTTTTTTATAGGGCCATGTGAGTCAATAGATAAACTCCACGGAGCTTTATATTAATGGTTTATGCCGGTTGTAACCACCTTTCCATTCCTTAATTCATGTGGGGTATCTTGCGATCGTCTTTCCTCGTTTTACTTTGAGGTGAGCCTTACCATCTAGATAAACAGTAAAAAGAATTTTATTCATTTATGGGCGCTGTGTATGGATTGCTCACATACATGTATAAGGCTGTCAACTTTTTTACATAGATGTACAAATAAGTGCTAAAAGATTTTAGTTCACACTTTTAGGAGAAGAAAGGAGACGCCTTTTATCTTTCCATTTGTTATTATCTAATGGTCTATATAAGTACATCCTGTATTTGCGCAGTATTTTTAACATTTAGGGCTATGGGCACACTAATAAGAATTGAAGCGTGCTCTCACGAATGTTGTTTACTAACTCGATCCCTTATTCGAGCATGAAATACTTTTGTGAGCTGATGGGGTCCTACATTAAACAGGGCTTCAGTCCCGTTACCCAGCCTCCTATCGTCGTTTACCAGCAAACTCCTCTTACCTCGGTTCACGACCACACGCACCGCCTGCCTGGCCTCCCTGGTATCCAGTGTCAGAGTAAACACTGCGCCGGTGCGGCTCTATTTATGTGTGCAGTAATTAAGGTTAATTAAATAATTATCCGCACCTTAGTATTATTAAAACGTATTGCATTCTCTAAGGGGTGAGCGCCATATTTGTAGTTTTGTAAGTCTGTATAGTGAATTCCCGTACACATTAGAAAACGGACTTATAAGGAAGACTTAAACTTTTTAAATTGTTAAACTTCCCTGCATGTTGGTAGCATATATATATTTTTTTTACCTTGTTTTGAAGCCCCATTCAGAAGAATCATGAAGTGGAAATTCCCATTTTACTTTTGAGCAATATCGAGTGACTGAAAAATACCGATACACATTTAACTCTCGGGCAGTATATTTCTATCAGGCTATTTTTGTATTACAGAGTACTTTATTATTTCAACTTACCAGTATTAATTGTTTTTATTTTAAGTTGTTTCGAATGTGCTCGTGCAAGCGTGTACTCTATCTTATCTCTCGAAGCAAGTCCGCCATTTTAGTATGTGACAGTATTTAAAGAACAATATGATTCCTATTTATAATGCCTACAAGATGTTCACATCTACAGTCACAAATATAGTTTGTTATGATCAGTTGCAGCGTTATCAGACCTTTGAGTCTGTTCGATCTCATTTAGTTAACACTTTCATTTGTAGCGGATTCAAACCAGTGTCTCAACAGGGCGCATTAGTGTGCTCAAGAGGCCATTTTCAATCTTATCCAAATTCCACATAATACACATATTCTTTACACAAATGCAATTCCTGTAGGGAGGTTTGTATACATACATTCCCGCTCTATTTGGATTGAACAACGTACAGAGAGGCATCAATTTACTCCACATTCTTATACATCATAGACTAATGGTATAATTTGGTTTCCCCAACCCAAAAATCAAAAACAGTTTTTAATTGTCAGTTGCATGGCATACATTTTAGATCTGCTGATAAGGTTATATGTCCTCAGTTTATATCTATTGTGCTCTAAGTTTACCTGACTAATCTTTCCCACTCTTCTCTGCTGTTCAGGCCATAATTGTATGTTCTAAACTTAGACATAAAGAACTGTTCCCTTTGTTAACGTTTTATGTCCATATCGCCTCCTCTCATCGTTGTCTTTATTTTTTCCACTATGAACCATTTAAGTTTATCCTCTTTATGTTTTTCTATAGTCCAGTGGTCAACTAATGGAGCATTTTTCTTGCGATTTTTGAGGGCTGATCTGTGTTCAGACAAACGCAGTCGCACCTCTCGTTCAGTTTCACCGATATATCCCTTTTGACATGGACAAATTATTAGGTATATGACGTTGGATGTTCTGCAGTTTACATGTTCATTCATCCAATGTGATATGCCATTCAATTCTATTTTGTCAGATTTAACAATGGACTTACAGTGAGAACAGGACCCGCATGGCTGATTTCCTCGAATAGGCTTTCCTTGGTCAATACTCAATTGTCTACCTTTTCTAGGTTCTCTATATGTATCGACCTAACAGTTACGGATGGTCCTATTTCTTCTGTAAGAGAAAATAGGTTTAGGTAGGGCGGTCTTTCCTTCTTTGTTTAAGATAGACCAATTTTTATTGATAAGATTTTTGAGTTTCGAGCTCATACCGTTATAATTTGAAACCATTACGATGTTATTTTCAGGTTGTTGTAGTCTGTTGTTGGGTTCAAAAAGAGATTCTCTATTTTGGTATTTGGCTCTTTTATAGCTTTCTCTTATTAATCTCTTAGGGTAACCTCGTTGGAGCAATTTAGTTTTCAGGTTTTCTGCATGCCTTTCAAAGGTGATTTTGTCAGTGCAGTTACGTCGTATTTTAATAAATTGGCTATAGGGGATCCCATCTTTTTGACTTTTTGGGTGATAACTGTTATGGTGGAGCAGTGTGTTTCGATCAGAGGGTTTTACAAAGAGCTCCATACATAACTTGCCTTCATGTGCCTTGATTTTAAAATCCAAGAAGTCAACTGCCACTTGACTCTTGTTGGCTGTAAATTTGAGGTTTCGGTCCCCACAGTTTAACCACTCTAAAAATACAATGAGGTCAGTCTCTCTACCTTCCCAAATGAAGAAAACATCATCTATAAATCTAGACCAATGTTTGATGTTTTCGTAGAACGGACTCACCTCATTGTATATATGTTGTTTCTCGAAATTTCCCACATAAAGGCAGGCAAGCCTCGGCACCACAAGTAGCACCCATGCTTGTGCCCTTTATTTGACAAAAAAAGTCACTATTGAACAAAAAAATATTGTTTAGGAGGACAGTTTCAATGCACTCAACAATAAATGCATTCTGCGCCGTGAGGTATCCTTCCTCATCGCACAGAATGTCTTTCATCATATTAATAGTGTCATGCTGAGGTATGTTAGTGTACAAGGACTCAATGTCCAAGCACACTAACCATTGGGTTTCATTGTTGAAACTGATGCCTTCAACTTTTGATATCATATCTTTGGTGTCCTTTATGTAGGATGGTAACATTTCTACTAAACGTCGAATAAAGTGGTCTTCAGATTTACTGAGCGGTTCCGTGATGGAATCTATGCCGGACACTATGGGCCGCATAGGCGGATCCCTTATATCTTTGTGGACTTTTGGTAGCCCATAAAGGGCAGGTATTTTGGGATGATTGTTGACCAGAAACTTATACTCATCCTCACAGATAATACAGTCCTCCTTAGCTAAGGTGACTATATTTTTAACTTTCTTCTTCAGATTATTCCACTCACCTATATTGGATTTCCTGTAGTGGGAATCGTTTTCGAGCAAGGCATACATTTTCTGGTTGTAATCTCTGGTGTTGAGAATCACAATACTTCCGCCCTTGTCTCCAGGTTTTATTGTAATTTCATCACAAGCTTGTAAGTTTATTAGTGCCTCCCTTTCTATTTTAGATAGGTTATTAGTATTCCATATTTTTCCGGCTAGTAGTTTTTCAAGTCCTATGGATATTACCTTCTCAAAAGTATCTACCTCTTGACTCACCATTGTAATTTCCGGGGTCCAGGTTGAGAGTGGCTCAAGGCCAGACGTATTGTTTCTGGGTCTATTTTCCTTGTTTTCAAAAAATCGCTTTATCCTTATTTTGCGGAATAGATCCCTAACATCCTTTTCTATTGAGTACCTACAGATACCAGTACTGGGGGAAAATCCTAACCCTTTCTCTAGGATGCTTATCTCTCCTGCTGTTAATACTTTGTCAGAGAGATTTATTATAGGCGCTTTTTGGGTATGGTTATCTACTCCCAGTCCTTGTGACTGCGAGTCCTCATATAGGGTCTCCTTATTCTTCCCTCTTTTGACGGAAGCCCTGACGGCCCCTCCCCCGGGTCTTGAATCCACAAGTCTGTCTCTTTTGTTGTTGGCCTAAAAAAACTTGATAATCATGAAAATCATCTGCGCTCTCTTCTCTGGATTCATTACGTTTCCTGTTATCTTGTGCTCTTTCAGCTTCAGAGTCACTTGTATTGTATGATGTATCTAAGAAAGTCACATTTTTAAAAACAAATGTATTTTTGTTATATTTATAGGGACGATTGTTATACTCATTAGGAACAGGTTGATCAAAATAGTCTTTTTGGAGATATGGGTATACCAGCTCTAATTTGAAATTGGCTACATCTTTTCTCAGTTTGTTAGTTTTTTTGTTTATCATATATTCTTGGTAACCGGTAATATCTTCTTTTATTTCTGCTAGTTTTTTTATCGCATCATCCAATGCTGTGGATTCATTAAGTTCTTTCTCGAGCTTATCTATCTCTTCCCGTTCAATTATCAAGAATCCCTGTGCTGTGTCAATGATCAGTAACATCCAATCGCGACTACATCGGTTCGCGATTAATGTCCAGTTATCTTTGAATTTCTCATCTTTTACAAATAGCCCAGGTTCATTGATGATTTGTAAGCCCTTGGGAATGACCCCCTTCTTGCAGTATTGGATAATAAATTCTGCATGAAGTTCTGTTCGAATCTTTTTTTTCTTAAGATTCCACAGTTTGTTCCATTTATCATCATCACCTTTTGATAGGGTGACAGTATTGATACTTTTAGAAGACCATCCTAAGAGTTTTTTACATTGATCTTCCGAGAACCCGAAGGTTCGTAATGTATCCATAGCTTAAGTTTGATCTCTCTGGCTACAGGAGCCGAGGTAAGAAAGGAAAAAGAGAGAGTTTTCCCTAATCAACCCAGAAAGGACTGGGAAATATTGTGACACAAACAAGATTCCTTTCTGTGTATTCTAATTTAGATCTCAGGTATAGCTTGTAAACAGAGACACCTTCCTTTAAAACTATTCTGTCCCCAACTACTCATATACTTGTACACAAATCAAAACATAACATAAAATATATCAAAACAGTATTTATTAAAAAAGGTTTCATCAAATGACTTAATTTGAACAATTTCTTACACATAAAAATTCATACATATATACTCATAAGTCACAACAAATGATACTCAATACATGAATATACAATAATCAATTAAAAAGCCAGTTTTGTCGACGCGTTTCGGTGCTTTGATGATTGGAACACCTTCCTCAGGACTCTGTTAAAAACATCTTCATTCTAAAAAAGTATATATAACAATAATTAGTATACAGTATATGGGGATTTTTAAGTTTTTTACAGAAAGTTTTTTCAAGGCTCAAACGGTGTCAAGAACACAAGTAATCAATTCATCTTACATTTCTAGCATTTTTAAATTTGGGGTACCAGTCTTGATCCGGGAGTTGAGGTAGCCTTAAGTAATCTCCTGCAACTCTGCTTTACCATCAATGGATCTGTATGTACAATAATATCGTATTTAGAGTCTTATTACATCAATTACCGTAATGTATTGTATCTACATCAGGACAGCGAAAGTGTCTTGCTTACTTTGTGCTTTTTTATAGGGCCATGTGAGTCAATGGATAAACTCCACGGAACTTTGTATTAATGGTTTATGCCGGTTGTAACCACCTTTCCATTCCTTAATTCATGTGGGGTATCTTGCGATCGTCTTTCCTCGTTTTACTTTGAGGTGAGCCTTACCATCTAGATAAACAGTAAAAAGAATTTTATTCATTCATGGGCGCTGTGGATTAGATTGAAAATGGCCGCTTGAGCACAGTAATATGCCCTGTTGAGACACTGGTTTGAATCCACTACAAATGAGAGTGTTAACTAAATGAGATCGAACAGACTCAAAGGTCTGATAACGCTGCAACTGATCATAACAAACTATATTTGTGACTGTAGATGTGAACATCTTGTAGGCATTATAAATAGGAATCATATTGTTCTTTAAATACTGTCAAAATATTGTCAAAGGAGGCTCTGGCTGGATTGGGCATATGTACGGATTAAACGCATAAGATTAAATATTATCCGGTATATATGTATTAGATATAGCCTGTTTTGATTTTACCCCAAATTTGGATCCCCTTATATCTAAAAGAGCTAGAACCGGTTTCTTGTTCGCAAAAGGACTTACATAAAAGCTTGCCCCGAATTCTAACTGAGTATAGCACACTTTTTGGAAGATATCTAATGTCCATAGGCTCATCGGGTGGTTTCTTCTGCGTGCAGAATCGGGAGATATGGCCCCAGCTACCACACTCAAAACACTGTTATCCACGGGCAGGGTCTCGATCTTTGAATGATAGGGTTTAGAGAGAGACTCGGTTGAGGGTTTTAGGAGTTTCTTTTCGGGTTTTGTTGAAGGTATTGGGTTTTGGGTCTTCTCAGTGTCCCAAGGCAAGGAGCTGGCCTGTGCCCTGGAAAACATGGTAGCCATCTCAATGGCTTGCTCGACAGTCAGATTGGTATGCTGACCTAACAATTTCTGGGCGGGGTAAAACAAAGCCTCCAAGTACAGTTCTAAATAATTAAATTCAGTTCTAAATAAATAAGAGCCATTATGTCTTCTTTTGTATTCTCATGGGGTCTTAGTGATTTGTTGGCAGCAGCTTTTAACATAAAGAAATCTCCTGGTGACACTCTTTCCTTGCTAAACTTGACCCAATATGCTTCTTTGTCCATGCCAAGATGATCAAATATGAGTGCTTTAATGGCTCCATATTCAGCATTACCGTCCTCGTTTGCTATTTGGTATGTGGCCTGGGCTTCCCCTCTTAATAGGGCTACTTAACTACGGGCCAACCCCATGCCCTCGCAGCCCTTTCAAAATTCAAAAGAAATGCTTCAGGGTCTTCCCCAGGTACACATTTTTGCAGGGATATATGGGGTGACCCTGAAGACCCTTGGGGAAACTGTAACCCGGTGGTTAGCTGTACCTGATCTTCAGCTACCTTATGGATGCACTTCACCTGTTGGGCGATGGTCTCTTTAAATAAATCTCGGTCGGCCTGAGCCGCAGACAGTTGCCTTTCTAGGGCCTACTCCAATTTCTCCTGTCCTTTAATGAATTGCTGGACCAGGTTCTCCATTATTGTCTCCTAATGGAAGATTACCCGTATTCTCCACCACTTGGTAATTCTCAGGGCGGAACGGATGGAGTGAGACTAGTCTGTTTCTTTGAACTTCTTTATTCAGACAATTAGGCAGAGAAGCACTCGCTGTAATATATATGCAGGGGAAAAGACTCAAAAGTCTTTTGCTCATGTCACTCTGCTCTTGGATCCTCTTGATTGTAGGATGCTTGGAATAATAAAAAAAACACACTAAGAAACCAGAATCAGAGACCTTTTTTCTCGAGTGCTTATCTCTGCGGGGATAGGGAGTGAGGTAGAATACACCAGCCGGTCACCAATTGTGAGGGGGGAAAACAGGCAGACCTACATACTGACGTGCAAGGTTCACTCTGTGTCAGTAACCTGCCTCCCCTTTAATGACCGTAATCAAGCTCAAACCTCTGTAATTTACGCTCCTCCAGGACCGTGGCAGGTTTCTGCGTGGTGTCGCTGAAGTCCTTGTTCTCGGTCGGGAATGGCAGACGAGATTCCTGTGGCTCTGTTTGTTCCAACAGTCTCTGGCGTTGTTGCAAGGAGGGAACTCCGCTGGCTGGACTCGTTGATGGGGTCTTCTCCCGGCATCTTATGATGTCCCGCGCGCACACCGCGTCTTTCAGGGTCTTCGTATTTTACATACTTCACCACTGCTGTTTCAGGGAAGACGCTATACGTAAAACACTCCCTCGGGCGGGGCTAGTCACCGACACCTGATGTTTCTTAAAGGGCCTGTAATCCTGTAGTGCTGTGTTGTAGGCACAAGACTGTTGTCCTGAAGGGATACAAAAAGGCATGGCATGATCAGGGAGGGTATCGTCCTCAAGTTCATGTATAGAGGACTGGCCTACGGTCTTGTGACACAGGACCACTTCCAATGAGCCAAGCACAGGAGCAGGGGTAGAGACTTTGATATCCCCAAGTCTCTAGCAATAGGAAGCAAGGCAGCAAGCCCTTAGAGATCACTTGGAGTGAAGGCATAATTCAGCTCTCCTTCAAAAGAGTCAGAGAGCAGCATACAGTATGGCAACAAGCAGAAAAGCAGACCTTCTATATCCACAGTCTATTTGAGTTCATTGAGCAGCAAAGCAGTTTTTCTGGCAGAGCTTTAATTACAAGTCCAGTGGTGTCTGATTTGATGGGGTCAGAGACCCAGTGCTCAAAGCAGCTCTCTGAAGTGCACAAGTATCCCTTTCAACCCAGTCTTCTCAACTAGGCTATCTGTAGTGAGTAATCATATATTTGTGTGTGGACAGGACATAACCTATTCAAGAGAAGTGTTAGCCACTCCCTTATGTCCTGCTCAAGCAAGGCCATCAGAATGTGGATGGCAACTCAGACACACCTATCTTACCTATGTTGTTGCTGATTAGAAGGAATGCACAAAGTGTATCTGTCACCCTCCACAGACGTGTATTGGAGACAGGCTATGAGGCACACAGAGTTATAAGCACAGAGAAATGTCCACTTTCTAAAAGTCTCATTTCTAAAATAGAAATGTTAAATCCAACTTCACAAGTAAGTAAGATTTATCAATACCATTCCAAACATATGTAACATGAAAAGCTACCCCTCTCTGATCAGGAATGACAGCTTAAAAGTGTATTAAATAATTCTCAATGCTAACCTGTGAGAGGAGAAGGCCTTACAGGAATGAAAAGCAAAATAGGCTGTGTGTCCACACCAGGCCATGCAATGAACATAAGAGCATCTATCCTACCTTTTACTTTCATAGCACCCTGACTAGGGTCTACCGTAGAGGTGACTTATATGTAATAAAAGCGGAGTTTAAGGCTTGGCAAAGAGTTTTAAATGCCAGGTCGAGGTGGCAGTAAACTGTACACACATGCCCTGCAGTGCAGGCCTGAGACATGTTTGAAAGGCTACTTCTGTGGGTAGCACAATCAGAGCTGCAGGTCCACTAGTAGCTTTTCATTTACAGCCCCTGGGTATATGGTATACCACTGAATAAGGGACTTACAAGGAAATCATGTACGCCAAACAGGTGTATACCAGTTATACCATGTTCGTAGGAAAGAGCACATGCATGTTAGCACTGGTCAGCAGTGGTAAAAATTCAACAAAAAGAATGCCAGAAAAAGAGGAAGTGAAAGGCAAATATTTGGGGGTGACCCTTTAGAGAGGGTCATTATCCAACAACTCACAACACTCCAACGCTTCTGTGACATCCTTCAACTTTCCATCAATTCTTGAGGGGAAACAGCATTTATAACGCTGTTAATACCACGTGGGTAGGTACAGATGTTACATTTTCCGTGTTGTTACCATGCATGGCATTACATCGCAAGTCGTTTCTATGACTTGAGCTAAATGGCACGCAACACCAAGGAATGTGTTGGATTTTAAATCCAACACATTCCCTACTGTTGCGCTAACAGGAGTAGGAATAGTAATTCATACTATTCCTAAGTCCAGCACGCCATCTAGTGCAAGTCGTAGAAACGACTTGCAATGTAAAGCCATGCGTGGTAACAACGCGGACGAGGTAGCGTCCGCGTTGTAACCTACTGTGTGGTAATGTACGTTGTAGTAACGTCATACATTCCTTCTTGAGTGTCCATTTCACATTTAGCCCCCTGCATTATCAGGCAATGTCGACAAACAATCCACCACCTTGTATTTCCAGCCTGATATATATTTAACGCAAGAGTCATAATCTTGTGACTTCACAGCAAACTTGCCGTATGTCTGAGTAATTTTTGATGCCATCGGGCCCCAAAACCTTCAGGATTAGTTTATGTTCTGTTCTCAACACCACGCTACTGCTAATATTGTGTCATCTGGGATCTGCAGTGCAAAAAAAGGGGTTAAATCAGAACACTAGGTTCTTGATTTGTGCAGGGAAGTGGGCTACTTCCATTTCCTGTGGTTGTGACTAAATGGGAATTTCTTTTTACTTTTTAAAATAATTTGGAATCAGAAAGGTCTTGGGTTTCTTCTTACAGTGTAGTGGCCTATATAGGTCTTTCAGGTCGAAGGCAAGTTTGCTTCAGAAGCCCAGAAAATATTTGTAGAACTACATTTATCCACTGTGGATATAGAGAAGCAGGGAAATTTGCAGGGCATCAAGGAAATGAAATATCAGCTGATGTTAGAACACTATATAGATGCCTTTCATTGAAGGAACTTTTGTGCCTGATGGTTGGGAGTTTGAAGGTTTTCAATGTTTTTACTTGTAGGCATTGATTTGTTCTAAGTATGATTTGAGCAACGTTTCTGACTCTGATGTTGGAAAATTCTAGAGGTGGGACAGGTAGATGAAGAGGACATTGTAGTAGTTGAGTGTTTCTGTAGCTCCTTCAAAAGCTCGTACGTCACTCTTAGGTAAGCATTCCATACCACTAATCTCTAGTTGGGTGTGGCGGTCCCTTGATAATTACATGGAACTAGGCTCTCATTGTTCACTGACCCTTTCCACTATTGATTCCTAGGAGTCAAGTGGCAGACATCCCAACCTTTTCCTTGACATCCTTTCTTCCTTTCTTCCTCCCCCCCTGGCTTTATATTGTATTGTATTGTAATTGCAATTATATAGTGCTTACTACCCCTGACAAGGCGTCGAAGAGCTTTTCGGCGAGTAGCCCTCTACTGCGGGACCAGTAGAGGATTAGTGTTGAATTTTTATAGTGAAACATGCAAGTACATTTCAAGTGGTGATATGTTAATCAGTTAATTGGATTTAGAATGATAGCAGAAGGATAGAGGAGGACAAAGGTTTGTATTTATATAGCGCTTGTTGACGCATGCTATTCAGGAAGCCTACAAAGGATTAGTGGTGAATTAATATGGTGAAATATGAAGTAATTTCAGTGGTGGATATTAGTCAGTTACTTGGAGTGAGAAGGTTAGCAGAGGGATTAAAGGGGAAGAAGGATTTGCATTCATATAGCACTTGTTACCCCTGATGGGTGAGTAGCACGCCACTCAGGAACCCAAAAAGGATTACTGTTGAAAATTAGTGTAGTAAAAAATATGAAGTAATTTGAGTACTGGTTATGTAGTATATTAGTATAATTTAATATGGAATTTGAAAAGCGAACATGTTAGTCTTTAATTTCGATTGAAAAGGATAGTGGAGGAATAAAAGAGTGAAGGATTATTTTATTTTTTAATAAAAAAATTTTTTTAGGTCTTAGTAGGTGGAGGCTTTTGGGTGAGTAAAAATGAGTTTTGGAGGGGAGGACTCAGAGGGAAGAGTTTAGAAAGGTTTGTTTTAGGGGATCCATATAGTAAAAGAGGTGTCAGAAGATGCAAGGAGGGGTAGTGTAGGAGAGAACATAGAAAGGGTTATTTTGGCAATCATAGTAGTGGTATGGGGTTTGGGATAAATGAGAGAGTGGATGTAGAGGATATATTGATAGATGTATAGGATGAGAGACAGGGTAGTGCATTGAAAGGAGTAGTAGAAAAAGTTTGAGATGAGTCAGAAGGTTGGGCTAGAAGATATATTGAGTGAAGTATAGGCTGAAAAATAGGGTAGTGCATTGGAAATGCTAAATTAGAAGAAAGTGATAAATATATAGATCCATAATTACATTGAAAGTATATAGATACATAAAGGAGGTAAGTATATGTAGATTAAAGATATTGATATAGGCACAGGATGAGAAATAGGGTAGTGCATTGGATATGCTTTTTCAAGAGAAAAGTAACAGACACACAGATCCAAGTACATGGAAGGTACGTAGATGCACAATTTAAGTATGTACATGTAGACCAAAGATGATTTTTATTTATTTATTATTATTTTTTTCTCTCAACAACATAATTATTTTACATGTTTTTACAAAGTAATACACAAAGATAGGTACATATCTATGGTGAAAAAAAATGCTTGTATACAGAGGGATATGCTGTTAATTTCTGTTTGCGAATGGTGCTTATGTGGGGAAGAGCAAAATCTTGAGTAGTTTTCTAAAGATAAGTATTTGTCGGTGGACCTTATGTTGGGGGCTAAAGAGTTTCATAGTTTGGCTGCTTGAACAGAGAGGGATGTGCCACCCATGTTTTTTTCTTGTATGGTGGGATTTTGAGGCGAGATGCTCCTTTAGTGCGGAGGTTCCTTTGTTGAATGTGTTTGGTAATTTTATTCCTGATGAAGAGTGGTCCCATTCCATGTATTGCTTTGTGGGTGATACAAAGCAGCTTTAACGTGGATCTTCTGGCAACCGGTAACTAATGCCGGGCTTTCAAGGCAGGGGAGATCTGGTCTCGCGGTTTGATATGCAAGAGTAGTCTGGCAGCTGAGTTCTGAATCCGTTGTAGTCTTTTCATGGTCGTTAAAGGTGATCCGTGGTAGAGGCTATTGGCGTAATCGAGTTTGGACAGAACAAGGGAGATGGTAGATTGGACCTTGTGTGGAAATCCCAAATGAGGGAAAATGCGTTGCAGCGTTTTTATAGTAGCAAAGCTTGATCTTGCTAGTTTATCCACTTGGGCATTCATCGACAGCTATGGAGTCCATGGTCATTCCGAGGTTTCTTACTTCCTTCGATACTTTAGGCAGTGATCCCAGTTCATCAGGCCATGCGGCAAGCAGGTTGTAATGTTCCCAATTGCCACGCGTGAGTATTTCAGTTTTTGAAGCATTCAATTTGAGATGGCTCCAGGTCATCCACTGATCCAAGGCTCTGAGACAGCTGAAAATTGGTAATTTTCCATTGTCGTTGGGGCATTCCCGTTAAAGGAGTATTTGCGTGTCATCTGCTTAGTTATAGCACATAAGGTGAAATTTATTGATCAGTACCCGTAATGGCTTCATGTAGTTGTTGGAAAGCATGGGAGAGATGATAGAACCTTGAGGGACCCCTGCTTTTATGGAGTACGGTTTGGACGAGAAAGGTGAAGTATGGATGGCATTATTTCTGTTTCGAAGGTAGGACGCGAGCCCGTCTAGAGCAGTTCCCTCTATACCGGCTTGAAAGAGTCTTTGTTTCAGAGTGTCATGGTCAACCATGTCAAAGGCAGCTGAGAGGTCCAAGAGGAGTAGCGCAGCAACCCCGTTGCGGTCAGCTGTATTCTTTAGGTATTCCAGATGGCAAGGAGGGCAGATTCAGTGCATCTTCCCGGACAGAATCCTATTTGGAAGTCTAAAAGTATGTCATTCTCTTCAATGAATTGTGACATCTGGGCGAACGCTGCTCTTTCTATCAGTTTGCCCAGGAACGGCCCATTTATAATGGGTCTGTAGTTGTCAGGGTTCAGCGGGTCCAAGTTTGTTTTCTTCAGTAAAGGCCGTATGTATGACTTTTTGAGTTCTTCTGGAAATATTCCAGTAGTTAAGGAATTGTTGATGATTCTTCTTACTGGAGTGGCAGCAGAGGTTGTTAAAAGAATTGTCTTGAAAGTTTGTGACGGACAGGGGTCAGAAGGGCTGCCGGCAGGCCTGCTTGCTTTGACCAGGTCCATAAATTCATTGTGTGAGATGTGTTGGAAGGAACAGAGAGGCTTGATTAGAGCATTCTTGGATTGTTGTTTTGTACAAGGGTTAGTGCTGGTGCTTTGTTTCTGTTTTAAGTACGATTCCAACTTGTCTGCGTTGTCCGTGTAATGATTTGACACTTTGTCTGTGAAATCTTGGAAGATTTCCTTCTAGGAAATTTGGTTTGCGAAATTCATTGAGCATTTTATAGAATTCTTTATTTGCACATTATGGGCCCGATGTAGGTAAACGCGATTTTCCGATTTCAAAATACCGAGGCGGGCCGAATCGGTATTCTGAAATCGGAAAACGAGATGTAGGAAAAAAATACCGATTGAAAACCGATTCGGTCGGCATCGGTAATGAGATTCGGTACGTTCCGATTCAGCTCTGTCCGAATCGGAAATTACCGAATCGGCCAACAACGAATCGGAAAACACCGAATCGGCTACCACGGAATCGGATATTTCCGATTCGGCGAATACCGATTCGGTAAAAGCCGATTCGGTAAAAACCGATTCGGCAATCATAGACCCATGGCGAAAAAGCCCATAGGAATGCATTGCATGAACCGATTCGGCTTTTACCGATTCGGATAATACCGATTCGGATTTTACCGAATCGGATTTTACCGAATCGGTAAAAGCCGAATCGGCAATAGGCGATTCAGCCAATGAGGTGGCTCCCCCTCCCCCACCCAAACAGGGAGTGGCAACCCTGGCAGGTGCAGCCAATTAAGAAGTTTCTAGAAGTTTCTGGAAAGCCTGCCTGAGCCCAACACACAGTTAGCAGCAGTGGGAGAAGGAGGTTGCAGACTGAGCAGGAGCAGGAGAATATGGCAGATCAGGCAGGAAGCCAGAAGTCCTCCCAAAAGAGGAAGCCCAAATTCACCACCACAGAACTTCAGGTGCTGGTTGAGGAGGTGGTGAGGGTGCACCGCCAGCTCTTTGGCAAGCTGTCCCTCAACGTGCCAGACAGCACCAAGAGGAGATTGTGGGCCGACATCGCCCAGAAGGTCAATGCTGCTGGAGTCACCCCCAGGTCCATTGAGGAACTTAAGAAAAGGTTTTATGACCTCCGCAGCCTCACGAAGAGGAAGCTGGCCGACCTCCAAAGGCAGGCTGGACACACCGGAGGAGGCAAGAACCCGGCGCCACCCCTCACCGAGCTGGAGGAAATTGTCTCCAGCACCATCGAGAGGGCGAGCATCGTAGGGATCGGGACCCTGGACAGCACTGCGATGGCCACAGCTACAGGTAAGAAGCATGCGCATCATGACACACCCTACCAGACACCTCCCCATTAGACACAATGCATAGGCAAACACCAGCACTGTACTGTCACCAACATACAAGAGACAAGCATCATGGTACATGTAGTCAGCAGAAGTTAGCCAAATATGTCAGTGCAGAATCACAAGACAGGAAACAGTGTGACACGGTGTAAGGAGATGCAAGGACATGTGGAATGCCATAATTGTACTGACTGTAATACATCGGCACTCAGTTTACAAATGATTCTTTGTACCTAGGGGCACCATCAGGCAGCACCACTGTGGCAGCAGAGGGAGCTTCGACTTCAAATACTGCAGTGGCAGGGCCGAGCACCAGCCAGCCTGGCCAGGAGGAGGAGGATGAGGATGAGGAAGGAGACACCCCAGGGCTTGGAATGGAGGGAGTCCTGGTGATTGATTTCCAGGCAGTGCACTCCCCAGTACTGCCCAGCTCACCCCCCTTGCAATTTTCACCATACAACTCCCCTACAAGGCAGACCATTCCGCCGACAACAGCTCCTGCCACAACCGTGGCCTTGCCACCCGTCCAACCTGTCGTGGGAGCAGGGGCTCCGGGACCGGCCAGCACCACACCACCACCAGTGGCACCCCAGCCCACTCAGCAGGCCGGAGGCAGCAGTGCCAGACGCCGTGCCACCACCACCACCACTGCTGCACCAGCACGGGAGGGCAGTGTGTTCCTGGGCCTGGAGGGCCAGATGGTAAAAATCCAGCGCCAACAGGCCAAATCCACCATGGCCTGCCAACGCCAGCTCCTGCAGCACAACCTGCAGATGGGGGAGTTGGTGAAGGGGTTCCAGGCTGTTGTGGACAGCAACAAGGAGGTGGCAGCAGGGTTGGGCAGGCTGACCACTGCCATCACCCACTCCTCTGCCAGGCAGGAGGAGCATGAGGTTGCGCGCAGGAGGGATGCCCGGGTGCTCAACCGGGCCATGGCCCGCCTTGCAGCAGCGACCGCACAGCTGTGCCATCGCAGCTCAAATCAGGAATCGGCACTCAGTCAGCATACAGCTGAGCTGACTAGGGGGATGGCCAGGATCACCACGGCCATGGAGGCCATGTTAATATCAAACGCCGCCTCCAATCCTGCCCTGGACCTGGGTGATGCTGGAGACAGCAGCAGCCGCAGCAGCCCGGCCAGCGCTGCTTCAGAGCCAAGGAGGAGCACCAGGCGATCCGCTGATGCTGCTGGCCATTCGGAGGGGGCCGAGGGACACCCCAGTGGGTCTGGAAAGCGGGCCAAAAAATAGGCTGGCAAGGGGGGATGAGCACACCAGAACCCTGGACTTTATTTTCGTTCACAATCTCCATTATTTGATGCACATCAGTGCTGTAACTGTGGTGCATCATTATTAAAACTTTTTTTTTCCAAGCAACATTTAGCTGTCTTTGCATCTGTACTCAGTCAGAAATAGTTCTCAGTGATCTCCTCACGTCTGTATCTGCCATCACATGGCGTACACACCCCAGCTGGCTGTGTCAGTGGCACAGCTTCGTCGTCGTCATAGTCCTCGTAGTCAGACAACTCCACCTCAGTGCCCTTCTTGACCGCAAGGTTGTGTAACATTGCACATACAGCTATGATCTTGCAGCAGGTGATGGGGGTATACTGCCTTGCACCTCCACTCTTGTGCAGGCATCTGAATCTACTTTTCCAGATGCCAAAGGTCCGTTCAACAACATTCCTGGTGCGTATGTGGGCCCGGTTATACCTCCTTTGGCTGGGTGTGGAGGGGTTGAGGTAGGGGGTGAGTATGAATGAGCGGAGGGCATATGCACTGTCGCCTGGAAGAGAAAGGGGTCACATTAGACACATGCATACATGTATTACACCTACCTACTATGTGTTATGGGGGTCTGATGATGTGGCTCACCTAGGAGGTATCCTTCTCCAAAATCGCCAGCCATCAGCCGTGCATATATGCCGCTCTGTTGGAATATATATGAGTCATGGGTACTTCCTGGAAATTTTGCTACCAGGTCTGTGATGGTGCACTTGGCATTGCAGATCACCTGCACGTTGATGGTGTGTGTAGATTTCCGATTGCGGTATATGTATTCGGTGTCCGCTGGTGGGCAAATCGGAATATGCGTGCCATCTATGCAACCGATGACTTGTGTGCCATCTGGTAGAAGTCCGCTTTGGTTTGTAGCAGTTCTGCGTGGGTTGCAGGGAATGAGATGTATTGGTCCATCCTGTCTATCATGGCGTCAAGGAATATGTGGAAGAACCTTGACAGGCTGCTCTGGCTCACCCCTCCTGCTGCTGCTACTCCACTTTGATAGCTGCCAGACGCTACCAGGTGTAGGCTGCATAGCACCTGGACGTGCGCAGGGATGGCGTGTGCCCTTGGGGTGTGGTGGTCCAAGTATGGCTTAAGGTCCCTGATGAGCTCAAGTATGGTGTCAGAGTCCAGCCTGTATCTCTGTAGGATCTCAGCCTCAGTGAGCATGAACAGGGTTATCCTCTGTCTGTACACCTGTTTATTTCTTAGCCATTCCCTCTGTCCTTCCTGCTGTAGCCGTAGCCGCCTCGCAATGACATAGAAAGCTGCCATCCTGCAAGTTGCAATGCATTTTGGGACTGTTTATATGGGTTGGAGTTGGTTACCACCTGATTGCAATCCATGGTAAATACCGAGTGAATTCTACCGATTTTGAGCCGATTTCGGTGTTTCTGTGCCTCCCTACATCTCCCCAACTGTCGGAATCGGGGAATTTCCCGATCGGAGATTCATACGAATCGGCATGTTTTCCGATTCGGATCATGTCCGAATCGGTATTTTTTCCGATTCGGTACATGGACCGAATCGGTGATTTTCCGATTCGGTGTCACTAACGAATCGGTAGTAGGACCGAATCGGTGATTTTCCGAATCGGTGTCACTAACGAATCGGTAGTAGGACCGAATCGGTGATTTTCCGAATCGGTGTCACTAACGATTCGGTAGTAGGACCGATTCGGTCTTTGTAACCGAATCGGTGTTTTTCCGATTCGTTACATATCCGATTTTCGGTATGTACGTATCGGATTCTTTCACATTCGGTACACATTCGGAATCGGTTTTCTATCCGATTCGTTCTGTTTTTGGGTCCCTACATCTCGATGGCTGTTTACCGATCGGTAAGGGCCCAAAATCGGTATTTTCGGCCGATACCGATCGGTAAAGCCCTACCTACATCGGGCCTTATGCGTTTTGAATTCTGTCTGAATAGTGCCTTTTCTTGGCTTTTTTGATAGGTGAAGTTTGTCTTGTTTGGCGTTTGTTTTGAGCGAGGTACGTTGCAGCCTTCTAATTTGTTGTTTTATGTCTTTTCTTTCTATATTTCTCCAAGGCGCTCTTTTTCTTTTGTTCTGTTGTGTGGTTTTGAGTGGTATCAGGATGTCAAAAGCTTCCTGTAGCCACTCATATAGATTTTTAACAGAAGTTATGGTTTCCTGAGTTGTACTGGATGTTAGTTGTGTTTCCAAGTGTTCCAAATTGAGTTTGTTCCACGGCCGATAGGTGGATGGATGTAAGGTAGTTTTAGGTGAGTCGCTTAGCGTTGTTTTATGTCGGAAGGCAAGCAAGTGCTGGTCTGACCAAGTTACAGTTTGAAAGGTAACTAGTTCAGTATTAGGAAAAATGACATCTAGGATATGTCCAGCGATGTGTGTCAGATTGTGGACAATCTGATGCAGGTTCAGTACGTCTAGGCTGGTGATTATAGTTTTTGGATGGGTCATATTGGGTTTATCAAACCAAATGTTAAGGTCACCCAGAACGCATAGGTTGGAGTGTATTGTTATCAGGTTTGAAACTGTGTCTAGAAATGCATCTGGGAATGTTGGCTTGCTAGGTGGAGGTCTGTTAAAGAACAGGAAGTGTAGGATTGCATCTTGTTAGAAGAGCCTCCCAATTTTTTTTATGGAGGTGTTGTCAATTTTAGTAATATGTATTGTTTTCCTGAATACAACAGCTAGACCACCTCCTTTTTTGGCTATACGTTTTTCGGTGATTATTTGATAGACTAGAGGAATGGCTTCATGCAGGACTGGAGCCATATCTTCTCCCAACCATGATTCGGTTATGAATAGTATGTCTGGTTTTGCATCGGTGAGAAGGTGGTAGATGTGATGCTTGTTTTCAGAGAGGGATCGAGCATTTATTAGTAGACAGTTTAGTGAGTGGCCTTTGGTGATAGTGGGACTTTGTTTGGTAGAAGAGTGATCAATATTGTGTGAGTTTGTAGCAGGTGTGTTTTTAGTGCTGGTATCTGCTGTATTAGGATAGCAATCGTGTAGCTGTTCTGTATCGTGTTCGTCATCCAGCATGCTAAGAAGGCATTTTGATGGGTCTGCATGTGTATGTGTTGGAGATGGTGTTTGAGAGCGAGTTGGAGTGCTGTGTTGCTTTTGTGGTGTAACATTGTTGTGAAGTAGACATGGAGAAGCAAAGTTGTGAGGTGTGGCATGTTGCTTATATTTATTGCGTGTGTTTTAGGCGGAAGGTGTATGAGTCAGGGGAGGTGGTGCAGCATGTGGGTCATTTAGTAATGGTCTAAATTGTCCAATGGATGAGAGGCGGTTATAAGAGAGATGATGTATTGCTGTATCTGTTTTAGGGGTGGTGGAAGAGTGAAAGCTTGGCATTGGAGTTTGTTCCTTTTGTGGTTTGAAAGGTGGGTATATGTTTGTATTTTGTAGTGGTAAGTATTATGAGGTGTTGCGCTTTGAAGATCTTGTTGTGCTGGTGTGTTTGATATGTTTTGCTTTTGAGGAGTGGTGAAAAAGGGTGCTGATGTATATGTTTCATGCAATGGATTTGGTTGCGTAGTATTGTTTGTGAGAGGAGGGTGTGACATAGAGGGGGTGGTGATGTGTTTATGAGTAGAGTGTATGTTGTGTGTAGGAGGGAATGAAGCAGAGGTGAGAGTGTTTATCTTAGACTGGTTTGTTGCAAGAGTAACAAAGTGTAGTGGTGTGTGTTGTTCATTAGTGTTATTATGGTAGAAGGGAGAGGAGGGTGTATGATGGACAACTGATGGAAGGATGATTATATGTTTGTTAGTGATAAAATGTGTTCTGTTAGGTGTAATTACAGCAGGGAGAGTGTGCCTGAATGGGATGGAGTTAGGTATGGTGTTGATTGGAGTTGTTTTAGTGATGATGATAATTGGTTATTGATATAGGATAGAGTACTGTTTGTAGGCGATGGTGGATATGTGTGGTGTTGGGATAGTAGAGTGTGTAGATGTGGTTTGGCTGGGTTTGTAGTGCATGATGGTACATTAATCTGTGCATAGTGTTGTGCGTGGTGTACATTTGGTGTGAGTGTGTTGCTCTGTTGTGGATATGGATGGTGTGGGCTGGGTATTGCTAAATGGGAAAATGGGCAGCAGTTCTGGCCCTGGACCCGACCAGTCTCGGACAGGCTCAAACAGGCAGCAGCCCTTGTCCTCTCTGCCATTAGCCTCGACGCCCAGGCTGAGACACCCTAAGCCTGGCCTTTTTTCTAGCCCTAGTAATCAGGTGACCTTTTCAGTCAATGGGAACCCTAGCCCTAACACTATCCAATCACAACACTAGACCTAAAATCTAGAACCAATAGGAGACCAGGACCTTACAGCCAATCTTAGCCCTAGTTCAAGCACCTAATACGTTCAAAAACCCTGATCTCTACGTCCAATAAAGGCCCTAGCCCTACCAGTAGTCCCAAAACATGTCCATGCAACTAATGGCACAGGTAGCTGTAGTCCCTACTTCCAATAGAAAGCCTAACCCTACTCTCAGGCCCACACCTAGTCCAGCAACCAATCACACCAGAAGCCCTAATTGCTACTTCCAATTAAAGGTCTAACCCTAGCCCTAGTCCGACCCTTCTCCCAATAACATAGGAAGCTCTAGTCCCTACTTCCAATAGAAATCCTAACCCTAGCCCTAGTCCCACCCCTACAATGTTTGAATCACAGACCCAGAAACCAATCAGAACCCTCAAATACCCAACCTATGAGGACATTAACCCTAATCCAATAGAAACACCAGATACAACCACCAATCAGTGTAGACCTGAATCAACCACAAGCAGACCATATAAGGTCCCAGCGACCTCAGACAAGGTTTGCTGGCCAGGGAGTTGGAAGCTGCTTCTCCTGTTCAGAATCTCCTAGGAGACAAACAGGCTCAATCCACACTTTGGACTGCAGCAGGTAAGGGCCTCACTAACTTGAAATCTAACAATACTGTTTGAATACAACTTTACTCCCTCTGCTGCCCAAAAAACGAAGTGTGCAGGCCTTAGTAAGCACAGTTTAAACAGCTCACAGAAGCACCCTCTGATGTAGAAAATCAATGTTGCTGGGAGGGAGGCAGGGGGGCTGGTTTCACTGGCTTGTGAATACAAAATGGTGGCTAGGAGTGCACTGTTTTAACATACAGGTCTTAGCACAGAGCAAAGGAGAAATCTGGAGGGAAAACAGAATTGTCATCCAGGAATGAGAGGGACAAACTACAGAGGTTGGACTGCAAATACCACAATTCAACATGCTAAATGGAGGCAATCATGCACAGGGAAAACCACAAGTTTTAAACACAACACAGGTGATCAAATATGCAATTACAGGCAGGCTAAAACTACAATTTTTAACTGTAACAACCACAGGCAAAGACAGTAAAAACAGAAAGTGAAAATCGTTTTTTAAACAACTTTTTGTCTTGGGAAGAGACAGCACTAGTCTGTCTCCTTACCACTTCCTGGACTCTGCTCACTGCAATCTGGGGCACAGGTAGGCTGCAACTCACAAGATGGAGGAGAATGATTTGGGGTGCACCCAGCAAGGCCCCAAGGGGCCTTGGGAGGTGTGAGAGAAGGGCTCAGACTTGCCTGGTAGCTAAATAGCCAATGGTCTGCTGGCCTGGTGGTGGGGCTGGGCAGCTGCTTCTCCTGTTCAGAATCTCTCACGAGACAGACAGCCTCAATCCACACTTTGGACTGCAGCAGGTAAGGGCCTCACTAACTTGAAATCTAACAATACTGTTAGAATACAGCTTTCCTCCCTCTGCTGGCCAAACATTGAAGTGGGCAGGCCCTAGAAAACACAGTTTAAACAGCTCACATAAGCACCCTCTGATGTAGAAAATTCCAGTTGCTGGGAGGAGGCAGGGGGGCTGGTTTCACAGGCTTGTGAACACAAAATGGTGGCTGGGAGTGCACTGTTTTAACAAACAGGTCTTAGCACAGAGCAAAGGAGAAATTTGGAGGGAAAACAGAATTGTCACAAAGGAATGAGAATGTTAATTTTCGTGGTACTGCTTTACATTATACTTAGTTTTCACTGGTTGTACAGCTCTTTTCAAAAATAGTTTATTGCCCACACGGAAGCTAATGCACCCTGCTCTATGACACAGTAATTCCTTTTTACTACTAGACAATAAACAAGAATGAAAAGTCACTCTATTCTCTGTCATCCCATGTACTTGTGAAAGCAGTGCACCAATACCAATCACACTGGTGTCCTCAATTAGAACCGCATTCAACCCTAATTGAAAAGGAACCAAAATCCTAGTGCTCCCAACATTGTCCTTAATCGACACAAAAGTTGTCTGTTTGGCTTCCCCCATGTGAACTTCCCCAAAACGTCTGTTTGAAAGGCAAAATCTTATACTAAAAATCTTGCACTAATTTGTAATAGTATTCTACCAAACCCATGAATGATCGAAGCTAGTCCTTATCATCAGGCATCTACAGGTTGACTATAGCACTCACCAAACCAATTTTAGGTTTGACTCCCTCTCCCGTAATGAAATATCCAAATGCTCGACCTCTTGCACCAAAACCTATCATTTTTCTTTTTGCAGATTGAAACCAGCCCCAGTGATGTGATTCAACGACTCTTTCACTAATATATTATGGCAATGATAAAGGTACCTGTGGTCACTCCTGTTCTCTCCTATATATGTGGATAGAGTCTTCTAATAATTGTGATGCTCCCCTGGTGATCTGTAAATGTGATACGGCTAATTATATAAAAAGAAACGTCAAAACCTACCCACCAACGGCTGTAGGCTACTAGATCTGGTGCTGATCTTTCAAGCTCCTGCAGGGCTACACGTGAAACAGTGAATGAAAGTATGTGAAATTAATATGAAAACACATTTGGTGAAAACTTCTTCCCCCTATGACACATTCTGAATAAACTAACCTGCACTAATTCGAGAAGCAAAAATGCCCTTCTTTTAAAACCATTAACATGCCCAAGTTGTATAAGAGATCTTATTGTATGTCAAAGTTATTGACAACCGAAATGTGCATTTAATGTAGTCTTGGCTGTAATTTTATATATACGCTAGCAAGGGGACCACATAGTACAAATGTCAATATAACAGTAAAACTGTGATGTATTAATGATATTATATTCTTGCAGATCAGTATTAGATTTCAGCGATGTTGGGTTTACTGCCTTACCAATCATTTTTGTAATTGCTTTGAGAGTCTTTCAGTATGTTTGCATTTCATTGCCAAGAAAAACGTTCAGGGCAAGCATCTGGGAATCCTATACACAAATAAAAGCTTAATTCATTTGAACATGTACAGGAAAAGGACGCTTTTGCCCTGCCTGTGAGCCAGTGCATACACTACCTATTACATAATGAAA
Source organism: Lissotriton vulgaris (assembly GCF_964263255.1). NCBI lineage: Eukaryota > Metazoa > Chordata > Amphibia > Caudata > Salamandridae > Lissotriton > Lissotriton vulgaris. The sequence goes on from NC_141685.1 coordinate 1,822,701,902, forward strand.
AAACACAGTGAAACTAAAAACAACATTTATTGAGTTTCTGGACCCCAGGCATGCAATGTGTGCACATGTGAGAAGATATGAGATTATCAATTGTTTTATGCTGCAAATCATCCAGGGGCTTATTCACACATTTATTTTGCGCACTGAAAACAAATTTATGGGCCTCATTTATGAAAAGTGACGCATCCTTGCGCAAACGCAAGGATGCGTCACTTTTCCGTACGACACTCTGCGTCAGAAACTTGCGGCGCGGATGCGTCATATCTACGGAATGACGCACCATGCCGCAAGGGGAGGCGCAAGGCGGGGAAAAGTGACGCAGACGCGGCCGTCCTGACGCATCGGAAAGACACGCAAGTGCGGGAAAAATGCCGTAAGTCGCATTTGCGGAACCACGCAAGTGTACGCATCGCTGCGTCACTATCACGTTGCGTCAGAATCCGGAAAACAACAAAAACACGCGCATCTATCACCAAATTCTCCCGCAAATGGAAAAAATTGACACCATGGAGCCTGAAGGACAGAGCAGCAGCCAAGGAAACCTTCCACATGGCAGCCAGGATGCCCAGCCTGCAACACAGGGAGAAACCCTTGGAAAGAGGAAGCGCAAAACAAATTTCAGTGCTGAGGAGAACAATACACTGATAAGTGAGGTAACAGACCACCAGCACCAGCTGTTTGCTAGTTCCAAATTGCCACTATCCAAAAAAGAGGCTATTTGGCAGGACATATTGACCAAGGTGAACTGTGTGGACCAATCTAGGCGGACAGTTATTGACCTCAAAAAACGGTGGAATGATATAAAGCGCCGCACTAAAGAAAAAATGGCCAAAAACCAGAAAGACTCTGGGCTAACAGGAGGAGGCAGCCCATCACAACAAGAAGAGCTGGATGATCTTGAGGAGCGGGTTGCAGCGGTCATCCCAGAGGAGTTGGTTGTTGGAATCCCAGGGCAGGACAGTGCACTGCATGAGGAACTGGAAGACACACAGGAAGACACACAGGGTAAGTCCCTACAAGGAGAAATGTGCAAAGAAGGTAATGTTGTGCTGTGCATAAACTAAGGTGGCTGGTTCAATTACTGACGTGTTGTGGAAAGAGAAATCATGCAATGTCATGAACTGTGAAGGGTCTACAAAAAGTATTGTACCAGGGACATGCACATGTTACATTTGGGAAACAGCTACCCCTGTGTATGTAAACATATATGTCCAAAGTGAAGTCCCAGCCCACTGCTGCACCTGACAAGTGCCACACGCAGGTGCAAAGATATAACTACCCTCCTGAAAATAAAATCACACAACATCCTGCAACAGACCGAGTTTCACACTTGTATAACTTGGACTGCTACCACTGTGCTGGCAGGATGTTATTTTGTTCATGTAGTGGTGCCACAATGTGCCACACCCACAATAATAGGCCACAGACAGCCATGTAACATAGTACAACATATCATGTCATTGCATCATTCCCACATTAAAGTGTCAGAAAGCGCACTTCCAGGGCTGTTGCTAAGGGTATACCCAGAAACATCTATGTCCAATTGACAATGTACAATAGGAACGTCAAAATGTCTGCGCCACAAAGATATGCATACACAGGGTCTGTGTAAGGCATGCACAACCTGAATTAAAACGTAATCTTCCCTCCATGATAAAACCAACATATCTCTTTTGCATTCAAGTGGACACATAGAAAGGTGAAAAATCTTTTCATGACTGCATCATGCAGGAATGTGTCCCTTCCATGCACACAAACACTGATCCCTTGCATCGCTGGACCCCCTGCAACATGGTGCAAGTCTGCCTGGGTTGGCGCATGCCAAGCATTGTGCACCTGTGTTGTTGTGAAGGACAGGTGTGCTGCTGAGTATGGCCATGGGCCTGGTCACAATAATGTAGTTGTCGTAGTACATGGTCAACCATGGCACATTAGAGTGCCTGCTCATTCTGAGTGTACCAGTGTATGGGTTAACAATGCCTCTTCGATGATTGTCGTGCTGCCACATGCAGGTGACACAGAAGTTGTCAGTGACAGTGATGGTGATGTCTGTAGCAGAGTTATGTCCTGGCAGGTGAGGTGGCATACAGGGTTGAAGGTGAGGAGGTACCTGACATTGTATTCTTGCAGTGTTCAAGAGGAATAAACCTTTGTTCACAGTGTGTACCTGAGCCAGTCAAATGTAAACAGCGTACAGTATGGTTGCCGTAGTGTCATGCGATGACCATTTCAATGTATGCTGCACAATGTCAACTATGCAATGCATGTGTACCAAAATAATATATCGAAATTCTTCTTCTTTGTCACCCCAATTATGTTGTGATATAAGTACTACATGTGGTAATGTGTGTCAGTATGTAAAAAAAGAAATATTGACAAATGTGAAAGAGTAAGAAAAATGTTGTGCATTTATGTGTCAAACAATAACAATTGGTTGTGTCATGGGGGGACATATGTCTGAACTATTATTTGGATAGGTGTACATCATGAGAAATATGGGGTAACATTACAGATTATGAACTAATGCTGTGTACATAATTTTTGGCTATGAAAAATGGTGTGTGCATCACTCACTAATCTGACTCCATTGTGTGTGTTGTGGTTGTTCATAAAGGTATTTAATGCTTCAGGTCTGGGTGTGTGGTGACAAGGAAACTTAATCCATGTACTCACTGAATTTTGAACAGTGTATTTAAAGTCTCCGCTGTGCAACACCTACTCTACAGTTGCAACATGCCTACTATGAACAATGAATGAAATGGAATGTCATGACATGGCATGTTTTGGTATAATGTATGTGCCTTTTTGTACAAGAGTGTCACACCTGTTGTCCATGGGGGCACAGTGTCAAACATTGGCAATTGTGGAGGGAGAGCTGTGAGTTAACAAATGCAGGACAGAACAGTCAATGTCTCATGGTTGCAGGGATGTGTGTGTGAGTGTGTGCTGCAAAACATATTGAGGCCCCTTCACAGAATGAACTCAAGACTCAATTCTAATCTTACTACTATATTGTAATTCACAGAATGCACTTACTATTTTTTACATTCACAGAATGAACTTAATACTTTTGGTATTCACAGAAGTTAGGATTTTGCCTAAAGTGTCTCTGAAGAGTAAAGGCAAAATCCTAACTCCTGTGAATACCAAAAGTACTAAGTTCATTATGTGAATGCCCAAAGTAGTAAGTGTATTCTGTCAACACCAAAAATGTATCAAGTTTACTATTGAGTCTCAAGTTTGTTTTGTAAATCTGGAACACATTGAGGGAAGTCTCACCTCAAAGATGTGTCCCATTTCTCTTCAGCCTATGCAACCCTGCCTTTGTGTCACGTTAAAGGAATCATCCAGCCAGGCTCACTACTCTAAGTCAATCACAATGCTGTGAAGTGCTGGTGTGACTTGTAATAGTAAGTGGGATAATACATGCTGGAATGTTGGCCATGTTTGCCATGGAGGCTGAAATGCAGCCTGCATACCAAACATGCAAGTGGGTTATACGGCTCTGGTCATCATGGGTGGTACCTGAGTCATCTTGCCAACATGCACATGAGCCACATCATCTAAGATGTCCCCTACCCACCCTCCCATGCCATGATGACACATAGCATTATCACATCAGTCACTCATCCCTTGGGTCTCCATGATAAGTCATTTCAGTTCTCTCATCTGAGCCCACACTCCACATATGGTCTATGAACTACCACTAAGGCCACCACCCCTGTGTTCATGTGTTCCGTCATCACTGAATATTGTAAGTCGCAATTAGCCTACTCCATGTCAGCCGCTGTGCAAGCCCACAGCAGACGGATGTACATGGTGTGCTGAAGCCACGCCTATGGGAAGTCCAAATGTGCCCATCTGGGTCTCAAATGCAATCATTTCCAGCAGCAACTGATATACAGTCATTCACTGATGCAGCTCAGCCAGCCTCCATGCACTCATACATGGAAAACATTTGAGAATGACAACAGGCCTTTCCAAACATGACCCACAGACATTGCACATGCCTACACTGCTGACAAACCTCAACCACCACCCTGGTCTCAAACACAGCCTACACCAGCGTTACTGCAAGTGAAAGTCACACCTTGATACACAACTGTGCATACCACACCTCCACCCTCTGCAAGCCTAACAAACAGCACTACAGGGACACGGCATGGTAGAGCACTAATCTCTAAGTAGCAAGAGGCACCAGCAGATATCTTGGTAAGAACTGTATAAATACCAAGACACCTGAAATGTAAAACACATACATGGACCCAATGAGGGAGAACCACAAATAAACAATCCTACATAATGGAAAGTCCTGCTAACTAGTCAAGGTTCTGCATTTATACAACAACCTATGCTGCAAAGCCACAGACATCACCCTGGCACTACAGACCTGTGATAAGTGTCCAACAAAGTTCACCATAAAGAACAACAATTTCACTACAATAACTTTGCGGTACACATGAGATGCCACAGGCAGGACCACCCAAACCTCTCACAACACAACAGCCATACTACCATACCCACCGGGACACCAGTCACAGCTAAATGCACACCCTCAAACATGAGATACAGCCACCTGTGGGAACACTACAGCCCTGTCCTCATTATATCAACAACAGCACCAAGATCACCATATTCATAGCCACAGGTGACATCTGCAACCTCCGGGACCAGGAGCTGTGAGTGTGCTCCAACACAGACTAACACCACACAGATTTGCTACACTACATGATGCAGGATTCTAAGGAACAACAATGCTGAATGCAAGAGGGACCATCCATGTGTCTGACCCTTGTCAACATCAACAGGGCTGCCTCAGCACCATTTGTAACCAAATACAGCCTCAACATTGTATCCATTGCTGATGACAGACAACTCATACTCTCTCACACCTAAGACTACACCAACTAAACACATGAAAAACAGTGAGGAATGCAGGACGTCCCAGTCTGCATCAACCACAGCTGCATGTAATCAAAATCAGAGAATACAGAAGTCTGTGTCCTTGGAACAACTCCTTCAGCATGTGAAAACACATGTTGCATCTACCACTCTGATGGGAAGGGGCTGCCACTAACGCTCAAAGAGATACGTCTTGATGAGTCCTCTGAATGGGAGTAGGTCCTGGGTCTGCCGTAGATGGCCCGGGAGTGCAAGGTCTTGGCGGTGAGGTAGGACAGGGAACTGCTGCTGGAGGTTGGTCATACGATGCGGTGGACAGCGGTGAGGGCGAGGCTGGTGGAGCAGACGTGGCGTGTGGGGGTGTAGAAGCTGAGTCTGCTGCACATGTAGGCTGGTCCGGCCTAATGGAGTGCATTGTGTGTCTGGGTGTGGAGCTTCAAGCTGATCCACTTGCTGATGGGGAACCAGTGTAGGTCTCACATTTGGGGGATGATGTTGCTGCGGTGGGGGACGTTGACAATCAATGAGCCGTAAGTGCATTGGATGTGTTGCAGTAGTAGTAGGTCTTTGTCAGGGAATCCTGCCTACAGTGTGTTGCAGTAGTCCAGTCTGCTGGTGCTCAGGGCCTGCGTCACAGTTATTTTTGTCTGGGGTGGGGATCCACTTGTGGATCCTGCATAGCATGTGGAGGCAGTTGTAGCATGAGGGGAAGATGGCGTTGACCTGCTCAGACATGGAGAGGGAGGAGTACTGGAAGTATTGTAAGTTGCGTGTATGGTCAGTGAGTGTTGTTGCTTTTCCCAGTGTGGTTGCCCGACAGGAGTTGTCCCAGGCTCAAGGTGTGGGTCCGAGGATGAGGACCTGTGTCATCTCCAAGTACAGTTTCACACTGCTGCTCCTCATCCAGTTGGTGAGGGACTTCATTTCCACGTGGATGTTTGTTCATGGTGTGTGTGGGTACCTGGTGATGGAGTGCAAAATGCCACTTGCACTTCCTACTGTGCTGGAATGTGTCCCCAATACACACCAACAAAACAGACATCAGGACATGCACTCAAGTTGAATGTTGCAAGTGTGCAAGCACTGTCTGCCCATGTGCCATGTTTTTTGGTAAACATTTTGTATCCATCAAATGATTAATGCCATGTCACTTTTTGTACACATGAGTGATGATGTGTCGCTTGAACTTTGACATGTTGAAACACAGCAAAGTCAAAAAGGGTAGATGACTCTAAATTGTGCATTTCTACACCACATGCCAGACATGATCATAAACATACATCTATTTTTGATTTCAGGCCATGGTACACCTACTCTGGAGCTGGAAGCCATGTTTGAAACGGACAATGAGGGTGGTGAAAGTGTAACAAGTATGGGCACAGGAATCATCCAGGACATAATACTATCACTACAAACTCCCTCTCCACCCACAAGAAGGCAAAGCAGCCCAGTGGGATCTCCGGTTGGCCAACAGGGAAGCACTCCTATGCCACCTCCCACAACATCTGTGCCTCACCAGTCGCCAAACACACTAAATTCCTTTGAACAGCTTGTAGTGGATGTCCAGAGTCAGTTGGCACAGGAGGTGCGTAAGGGCATTGAGAGCATGGCAGGGACCCTAGAGGGAGTGCTCCGGTGCCTAACATCAAATAATGCCAGTGCGGAAACTGGTAGCACCACTGAAGCACCACCACGCACTTTGTTTGACGCCATGACTGAAATTTCCGAAGTCATGCAGCAGAGGCACAGACAAATGCCCACCACAAGTGCCAGCTTTGAAGTGGCCAACACTCTGAAGGAAATACAGGACACCCTCAAACAAATGACAGCCAAACAGGATGCATACCTCACAAAATTGGCTGACTACCAACGAGATGTGACAGCTGTGCTTGAGAACCAGCAAATAATGCTGAATGCATTTATGCGGTACCTGATGGGCATCGAACATGTAGCAGGTCCAACACCATCAACATCTGCAGTCCATGATGTGGCTATGCCTACTGTGTCGACTGCCCAACTGGTCACACCATCAGCTGTGCCAAACACATCTGATGAAGATCAATCTGAAGATTTCCCAGTCCTCCGCAGAACAATGCGTTAGAAGCACATATTGTCAGGAGTCGGATTCTCCTTCAGGAGCAATTGTTGTCATCACAAACTGCATGTTCCACAAACACTGTGATCTGGGTGGATTATATAAGGGCAGAACCTTCGGAGAAAGACCTTGTATTATTTTTGTACCTGACCCGGAGGTGGAGTAGGAGGTTCATCCTTGGGAGTGCTTCTTCCTTGTGTTTCCTTGTCTTGGTCCTCTCTGTCCCTACCTGCCGATTTTGCAGGATTCCCCATTGGCTGAGCCTTATTGCACCGGCTCGTGCGGGGAACATTTCTTTTGTTTCCGTGCTCGCCAAACCTCGGCGGTTTCCCAAGTCCTGGAGGTGTCCTCCGTTGGCTGAGCCTTCTTTCTTCGGCTTGTGCAGAGTAGCTCTGTTGTGGGTTCTCACGTCTTGTGGAACCCGTCCTTCGGACCCAGACCTGTGAGCTCTTCGACCAGGTACTGTACTTACATCTTATAGGGGTGACGTAACCCCAACCTTTTACTTTGGTTTGGTCCGTATGCAGAATGGTCCTTGTTTGGATATGGTGAAACCTGATTTTGGACATTCATCTGTTCGGTTATGGTATGTACTATTGATTACTATTGTCATTTGTAAAGTAGGGAAAAGGTCTACCCTAGCTAAACTCACGGCTGATTGTGTATTTCAGGTGGAGAACCTACACGCTTCATACACATATCCAGGACCACTTAGTAGGGGAAGAGAATTATCTTTAGGGCCTCTCTTATTTTCGTTACAGGTATAGGGAACTGATATCTAGAGTATTTCATGTGTACATCCTTTACTTTAAAGAGAGATACGATCATTATTGTCATTTTGTAGTTCCAGATCTCCCTCCCTGCCGTTCCCTTCCTTTCCTCCCTGTTCCCTTCCCCTTTGCCCTCACTTGATCCTTCCTCGACCCAGGCTATCATAGCTTTCTGGGTCCGGTTAGATCAGGAGGTGGCTCCAATTTCATCATCCCGCTGATCCCGAGGACTTGGAGGATAACACATATAGTAGCAGCACAATAAATGAACACTGTCTGGTGCTCATCATACCCCAGTAATGTCGATAAACACATTACTGGTAGGCAAAGGATGAACAATAAATTATCTGTGGCCTCCCTCCAAGAGGTGAACTCATGATTTTGACATTCCCTTAACACACAATTAAAAACTACTCACTCATGTTTATGTGTGGACTGTGCATGTACATCCTCAACCCTACTGTATGTCTCCCTTCAGTATTAGAGTCCTCTCATACCTTAATACTTGCTAAGTTGTCACTTACATCAATTTGCTAACACAACATGCAATGTCCAACTGGAAAGGTTCAGAAAGTGACTAGGAACGTGTGTACTACAGCATTGCTAATGTGCTACATAACGAATGATGTAATAAGTTAGAATGACTAACACTACAAGTTTGTACAAGGAGGGGGTGAGTGTTAAAATCAGATCTGCTTGCACACTACCATTAATGTGGGTGTGTCCAAGGTGTATGTATGTGATGATGAAATATCTGACATACCACATGTATATATGAAAGCAAAACATCAGTACGAGGCTGGCATCAAAGGCACATCCTATGGATTATGTATATAGGGACAATTGTTTGTGCAGAGTTGAAGCACATCTGTGAACATACACAACATGCGCAAGAGCAGCTGAAGTTAGCCTGGATGTGAAAACCACCCCCACTACAAATGCAGCACTCCATGTATGCAACCTTGTGAGATAATACAACTGTCTGCTCAGGAGACCGTGTAAATACCAAGCAACAGTCTCATGTTGACACTGCTGAGGCACCTTACCCCGTCAGCTGACAATTACAGCTATGAACACCCAGCTGTATGCCAATGCACAGTGTTGCCTGAGCTGCATCCTCCTACACATATGTCCTGCCCACAGATATGGCATAAAAATGTGTGATGCCAACTACAGCCGCTGGCACTAGTTACGTTGCCTGGGTCACATCTGCAACTGGCATTGCATACGCAATACACAACTTGTACAAGATCAGGCAGACATACGGGCACCAACACCATGGAGGGATGCCTTGCCATCATCTTCAGGAATTGCCTCCAACAGACTAATGCCATTATGACCAAGTGATAGCACAGTCCTGAACATGTCCACTCCTGTATCAAAGTCAACTACAGGACAACTCCGTATTGTACCCTTGCATACAGACATACTTGATGTGCCACAACATTTGGCAACTACAATGCAGATCACAGGCAGCACAACTACCTACAATACGTGGACTATGTACAGCTCAGACACCAGTGTCACTCATTGACAAACTCAGCCTATTCAACCTCACCGCACTCCTACACAACATCACCCACATCAGATATACCCAGGTTGTCATCAACACAAGTCACAAGGTGGAACACACCCGGGCACACATTGTCATCCAAGGTAACTACTGTTTCCTTGGCCATCCCTCACATCCTCCCTGATCCAAGGCCCAATGCATTCTCTCATCATTCTGAAAACATACCATGCACATGTCAAGGGCACAGTCCCTGTGCAGACACTGGTGCAACATCAACACAGAGCCCCTTGCCTTAGCACTGATACACACCCCTCCATCCACCATGTGCCACACTAACTCAGATCATTCCAATCTGAGATGTTGTAGTACATACGCAAATACATGGCTGCAGACTCACTTGAAGCACAACATACAACACACCAACAATGTCACCTGTGTATCCACTGACATACAACGAACAATGCTCATGTGCAGGCTGCTGGATTTAGCTTTGAGGCTCAACCAGACCCCAGGAATTGCACTCCGCCTACAGGGATAACATCACAGATAAATGTACAACTCATCTGATCCACACAAATGCAACATCATGAAGGGCACAATCCTCTACACATCATGCCAATCCATGGCAAGCATAAACTCCATACCAAATTAAACAACATGACTGAGCTCAGCCCTCACTCACTTCACGGGAATATCATACACACTTGGTACAGTCTCCTACCACTAGATCAGCAAATTGAATGTCAACTTAGATGAACATAAGCAAGCCATACCACAAAACACCTTAGCCCAAGTAAGCCACACTACACAACATCCTCTGGAGGCCACATGTTTCACACCACAAACACCGTGATGGACATACATTAAGGAGCACCCGCACACACCTGCCCACATCACTTCTTCCACAGGGCTGCATCCCCCATTGCACACGAACAGTGACAGTACATGGCCTCCAACATTGGAACATGCACCTCCACAGTAATTGCAAATGTTAACAAGTAAATGACATTAGCAGTTACACCCCTGCCGAACAAATAGACGTCAAGACCCACAGGAACATCTTTCAGCACACATTAGCAGACAGTCATTAACCAGAGGGTCATCATCCACCCAGTGATGTTCATTGGAACATACAACATCCCCAATCCTGCTCCATGACAAACAACATCAAGAGGTCCCTCCTACACGCCACAGCAAAATCCACACAATCCTCAAAGTCGGTCACACTGCCAATCCATAGACAATATACATTGCTTCACTTCCAGAAACAATGTTCCACAACACACTAGCTGCCACACTCCACTATGGCATGCGGCAAGGTAATACACCACACTGGATTGTCTCCTCCCTTGCAGACCAGAGCAGATGATTCTGCATAACACATTTCACAGTACAACACACAGAGTACTGATGCTGAGTCCCTCAGTGACTGTCCCTCAGTACCTTTGTCTACTATGTGTACATGGCCCCACTTGCTGAGAACATCAGTGGACATGGACTCTGCATAGTACCCTACGCCTAATACACCCAGCTCTGCCTCTCCCTCACCAAGGTACACAACATTGTGGGACACCCCCGCGCCGCACGGCCACCAGCTGCTGCGTGTGCCCCTGCCTGCCCTCTGCCTCGCTGCTGCCTCGTTTGCCGGCTGCCGCCGCTGCGAGTGTTTTTTCCCGTGTTTTGACTGTTTTTTGTGCTTGTTTTATTAAACTGTGTGTAACTCTCTTTTTCCCCGCTTTTGGCGTTATTTTGTGCCTGTTTTGCATTTCTTTACGTGTTTGCTCTCCTTCCTTGTTGTCCGCCTACCGCGCCGCCCCCCGCCCTCCCTTCCCGCCACCGCCGCTTGTCCCCGCCCCTTTTGTCTTCTGTAACCCTCCCCGCTCCCGCCTCCCAGCTGCCCCGCCCACCCGCGCACTTCGCCTTAAATGGCGACCGTGCGAACGCGCAGCGGTCATGCGCAGCGGGCGCGCCGATTGTGCGCCGAAGGCGCGTCAAAGGTAAGCCCGTCTGCGCCCGTCCGCGACCGGATCGCGACCAGCGCCAGGACCCCTGGCCCACGAAGACCCCGACCCACCCGCCTGACGTACTCCGCCGCCACCCTCACCGCACTCAACACCGGCCGACTCCCAGAATGCCACCAAGCCACTCCAAGACGCACCCACGGACCCTTCTGCTGCCACGCCTGCAAGTTCTCCTGCATCCGGACCAGCCCCGCACCAGCACCCGCCAAGGCGAACTCCAGCAGCACCCACCTCAAGTGCATCCTGCTCAACACCCGCTCCGTCCACAGACACGCCATCGAACTCTGGAACCTTCTAGACGCCACAGCCCCTGACGTTGCCTTCCTCACGGAGACCTGGATGAACGCCTCTTCAGCTCCCGACATCGCCATCGCCATCCCAGAGGGCTACAAGATCGTCCGGAGGGACCGAAACGCCAACCAGATGGGAGGAGGCATCGCCATCATCCACAGGAACACCATCCGTCTCACGACCAGCACCGACAACACCCTGACCAGCGCCGAACACCTGCATTTCCAGATCCACACCAACCCGAACACCACCCTCAGAGGCACCCTGATCTACCGACCCCCTGGACCACGCACGCAATTCAGCGAGGACATCGCCGACTTCATCAGCCCGCATGCCCTCCCCTCCGCTGACTACATCCTCCTGGGAGACCTCAACTTCCATCTGGAGAACAACAACGACCACAACACCAGCACCCTGCTCGACAACCTCGCCAACCTGGGACTCAAGCAACTGGTGTCCACCCCCACCCACCTCGCCGGACACACACTCGACGCCGTCTTCTCATCCAGCACAGACATCGACTTCAGCCACGCCACAGAGCTTCAATGGACGGACCACAGCTGCGTCCACTTCACCTTCAAGAGAACGACGACCCACCAACACCAGCAACACACCGCCCGCAGAAGCTGGAACAAGATCACTGCAGACCAATTCGCCACCTCCCTGAGCCAACACCCTCCTGCCAGCTCAGCGAACCCCAGCCAGGCCGCCGATAACATCACGAAGTGGATCAGCAACTGCGCGGACGAACTCGCCCCGCTGAGGACCCCGCCTAGCAGACCCGGCAGCAAGAAGGCCCCATGGTTCACCGACGAACTCAAGAGCTCCAAGAAGAACTGCCGAGCCCTCGAGAAAGTCTGGAAAAGGGAACCGACACCGGACAACAGGACCTCCTACAAACTTGCCACCCGGAAACACCACCAGCTGATCCGCGCCGCCAAGAGAACAGCATTCAAGGACCGGTTGGACAACAACGCACACAACAGCAAGGAACTCTTCAACATCGTGAAAGAGCTTTCCAACCCCAGCGCAGGAAACAACGACATCACCCCATCGCAAGACCTCTGCAACTCCCTCGCCTCATACTTCCACAACAAGATCACGGACATACACAGCAGTTTCAACAACCAACCAACGCACACCACGACCGACCAGCCACCCCCCCCCACCACCACCCTCCACGCCTGGACCCCGATCAGCACCGAAGACACCATCCGCACGATGAACTCCATCCACTCCGGATCACCAACCGACCCCTGCCCTCACCACGTCTTCAACAAGGCCGACGCTGTCATCGCACCCCACCTGCGAGACATCATCAACACATCCTTCGACACCGCCATCTTCCCCGATAGCTGGAAACACGCCGAACTCAGCGCTCTACTCAAGAAACCAACAGCGGACCCCACCGACCTCAAGAATTACCGCCCCATCTCGCTTCTCCCGTTTCCAGCCAAAGTCATCGAGAAGACCGTCAACAAGCAGATGGCCGCCTTCCTCGAGACGAACGGATCCCTCGACCCCTCACAGTCCGGCTTCCGAGCCAAACACAGCACCGAGACCGCCCTCATCGCCGCCACCGATGACATCCGAGCCCTGATGGACAATGGAGAAACAGCGGCCCTCATCCTCCTAGACCTCTCCGCGGCATTCGACACGGTCTGCCACCGCACCCTAATACAGCGCCTCAGCAACATCGGAATCCAGGACAAGGCGCTGGAATGGATCATCTCCTTCCTCGACGGAAGAACACAGCGAGTCCGCCTACCACCGTACAAGTCAGAGGCCTCCGAAGTCATCTGCGGCGTCCCCCAAGGATCATCCCTGAGCCCCACCCTCTTCAACGTCTACATGAGCCCCCTCGCGGCCATCGTACGCAAACACCACCTCAGCATCATCTCCTACGCCGACGACACCCAGCTGATCCTCTCCCTGACCAACGACCCCGCCACCGCCAGAGCCAACCTGCACGAAGGGATGAAAGAGGTAGCCGAGTGGATGACGACCAGCCGCCTGAAACTGAACTCGGACAAGACGGAGGTCCTCATCCTGGGCTCCTCACCCTCCGCCTGGGACGACTCCTGGTGGCCTCCCGCCCTGGGCACCGCACCCAAACCGACAGACCATGCACGAAACCTGGGCTTCATCTTGGACTCCTCCCTCTCCATGACCAGGCAAGTCAACAGCGTCTCCTCGGCGTGCTTCAACATCCTACGCATGCTACGGAAGATCTTCTGGTGGATCCCCACAGAGACCAGGAAGACCGTCACCCAGGCCCTCGTCACCAGCCGACTGGACTACGGCAACGCCCTCTACGCCGGGACCACCGCCAAGCTCCAGAAGAGACTCCAGCGGATCCAAAACGCCTCAGCCAGACTCATCCTCGACATCCCACGATCCAGCCACATCTCCGGACATCTGAGAGACCTTCACTGGCTCCCCATCAACAAGAGAATCACCTTCCGCCTCCTCACCCACGCACACAAAGCCCTACACGACCAAGGCCCGAGCTACCTCAACAGCCGAGTCAACTTCTACGCTCCCAAACGCCACCTCCGATCAGCCAACCACGCCCTCGCCGCCGTCCCCCGCATCCGAAGAGCGACTACAGGAGGAAGGTCCTTCTCCTACCTGGCCGCCAAGACCTGGAACTCCCTCCCGTCCGACCTGCGCCTGACCCAAGACCACCTCTCCTTCAGGAAGAAGCTGAAGACCTGGCTGTTCGAGCAGTAGCGGCACCCCCCCCCCCAAGCGCCTTGAGACCCTACGGGTATGTAGCGCGCTTTACAAGTGTCACTGATTGATTGATTGAACATGACAGGACACAACTAACCACAATGGATGCAAGATGTGCCAACAAGTATGTGCCTCAGCTGGACCAATCTCCATTTGTTGTCAAAAGAGGTCATCACCCTCACAACAACCAGTACCACATGGGACTATACCTGGGGGTACCCTGGGCTGGATAAACAGTTCACCACTCATATGTCCAACACAAACTATACATTGTACAGAACACATCCCTCACCCTGTCAGTACGGATAATAGTAGTATCCTCACCATAGTTCTTCACCCTCTGCAAACTGTGCAAGAGCATCAAAATTATTGTCAACTGATGCATTGATTAGACCTGCCACACATCCATCATCATCATCCGGTTCAATGTTAATGCCCTCAATATCAGTATCAAAAATACCCTCCGGACAAAAATGATTAACGTCCAGACAACCCTAGGTAGACGTTCCCAGTGGCTCCCATGATTATACCACTACCGCCAGCACATACAGGATAACTACTGCATCCACACCCATACAGATATACTGACACTCAAGGAGTTCACACACACACACAGTCAGCCACAACCCTGGGCAACCAAACCTCTACCAATGAATCTGCTTCGAGGCCCACAAGACATACGTCTGCAATACAGACCTAGCCATGGTCACATTTTCCTGCATCTACATAGCCAGCTTGTGAACCAGCTTTCTTTTCCACTTTCAGGAAAGACGTGGGTCATAGTGGCCCTGAGCATTGTGAAACACTGCAAACATTGAGCTACAGTCTCAATACCAGGTGGCCCAATTGATGACGGCCATTGTGCCATCTGACCCTCACTTGTTGTGACGTTGTGTGACGCCTAACCCTGCCTAATAGTCATCATCCATCACCAAGGCACATGGTCATGCGATAATGCTGCATGCATCAAATCTGACCCTTAAACGCCTTGTTCTGCGTTACAGGCACGTGCAATGGGTGTTGCTGGGTGCCTTACCAACAACATCCATTTGCTTTTCACACTGCCCCAGATGTAATAGGAACATGAAATGGGAAGCTCTGTCCAGAAATTACACAGACCCAGGGCAGGCTTGAGGAAGGCTCAATGTTGACAATTATGATGAAGTCTACTTGTCTCACCTTTTTCACACAATGCAGTACATATAGTAAGAGGAAGAGGCCGTTGTGATGATTGATTAACTGAGAGGTGTCCGTTCCTGTACAAGTCTGATGGTCCCCGCAAGGCAGACACACTTGCCCCATTGTGCAAAGGTGACTGCGTTAGCGATGAACAGGACATTGTACAACAGTGATGGTGAGAACAACAGGACTGCGCTGTATCTTGCAGACATGGCACAGTCCTGCCCTCCCTCCTGCAAAAGGGTAGCGCAACAGGAAGGGCTGCTGTGCTTCACTATGGAGAAACTTATTGAAAGAGGTCCCAAAATCTTTACACATGATTGTTGATCACATGGGCTCACCTGAGACGCATTAGCTAAAGTCCCTCAGGGGTGAGTATTGGCCTGTATGAATTAGTGATAGTGTAAGAACATCTGGCTTACAATAGCTAACATGTAATGGTAATCTCAGATATGAGATCATTGTTGACATTCCTTGTCCTGCGAGGATAACGCTCACCCAGAGCTTATTTCACAACTTCATATGCCTACAAGTCAGACTCATTGTGAAAGAAAAATATAATTTATTTGCAAAAAAAGTTCACACTAAATTAAATCTATGCTAAACTACACTACACTTATCAAAACTTGAAATAAAATCCTACACTAAGCTAATCTAAGGCGCTAACATCTACACTTATCTTGTCTAACTGATCCTATTCCTACCTCACACATACTACACAACACACAGATGACCCCCCACCCCCTATTCAACAATCACACACCAGGCACACATACACTTAATCTAAACACATACTAATTAACCTACCTAACTAAACAAGGATATATTTTTTTGTATTTTTTTAAAAATTTTCAAAACATTTAACATACACTATACATCAACCCCCCACCCACTCCTAATAACTTAACACTTATCCTAACACTATTCCTAAGTACTACAACTATCCTAAAAACTATCTGACTACTTAAACATGTAAACAAGAACAAGGTCCGTAACTTGACAGGTGCAACACCATGTCATCAACAACCACCACAGTTGTTCAATGTCTTTATTCCTGCTCGTCCATTTGAGCAATGGTGGCCTTCATGTCGGCAACCATGGACAGCAGGGTGGCCAGCTGCAGTTGCATGCCCGCAACCTTCAAAGTCAACTCCTTTTGGCCCTTTTCAAAAGTTTCCATTTTGGCCTCTATTTTGTCAATTTTGGCCATCAGGAGCACACCGTCTATATCTGCTTGCGCACAAGCCTGTTTAGGTGGCGCTACTGCAGCTCCACCTGTCATTGTCCCAAGGGCCTGTGCAGTGTTGGTTCCAGATTTTGGAGGAGTGCTTGTCACTGGGGTCAGATTAGAGGCATGTCCAGATGTGGAACAACTTGGTGATCCTGCAGATTGACTGTCCATTTGGGGGTCTACATCTACATGTGATCCAGTTGCTGGTCCTGAGTCAATGTGTGACCTTTTCCCCTTTTGCATCCTGCTCCGCATGTTGCATGGGGGACTGGGAGTTGGTGATCTCCAGGCTCCTTCAGCACGTAATACCTCATGTCGGCGTCCCATCTGTCTGAATGCACGACCAACATTGCGTATGTGTTGGTATCTTTCTAGACGGATGCGATACTGCCTCTCCTCATCTTGTGACATGTTGTCTGTAATGGAGCAATGACATCCACATCAGTCTGCACTTACACATTGACACCTGTACACATGCACATTAGGCGATCTTCAGAACATTTTGGCAAGGGCCTATCGTTAACAGGGCATCTATTTCAAAGCATGGGGTCATCATCATCGATTGTCATACACAGGGATGCTAAGTGATGTTGCGTAATACCTAAGATGATAATTACTGTAGATGACATGTAAGGCCTCAATACATATGAGATGGTACATTCAAATGCATTTGTCCTGGGCATGAACCCAATGCCCCCCATTCACATATGCAGGCTCCTTCTCAACATGATGCAAGAGCATCTGTGTGCAGGCAAGTTTTCTCTAGGCATTGTAATTTGACACTTCATACGCAGATACAAAGCAAGGTATATGGACCATCAGCCCTGTATGCTGCACAAGGCAACAGACATGTGAAAAGCACCATGTAAACAAAACATGGGCACATTAGCATTGTATTGCAAGGAGAAACACAGGTGTGCACTGCAATAGATTTGGGGACTGACTCCTATCATGTAACTCTTGTACATGGGGTGCTGCTTGGGAGTAAATATGTGGTGTGTTTTCACACAAGGCAACACACACTGCTCAACACTTCCATGGTAGACGCTTCTTGACAGGGGACAACATATAGACAGCATTAAGGGCTGGTATGTGGATTGACTATGCATGATCATTGATGCAATGGACATTTAAGCACATATACATCATACCATATCAACTACTGATGTCAATAGGGAATTTTGCCGGTGACCCTTTTAGGTGCAGGATTGTTGTGCTAATTAATGATGGACTTGCAGCACTGTTCCATCCCCCTAACAATGGCAAGTACTGACACATGTGGGGCACAAGGAAATCGAACTTGTAGGAGGAATATCTATGTTGTACTACAATGAGCATGTCTCATGTAGCCATGGTATTAATACACTGACTGTCACGTACCCCAAGGGTCCTTGCTCAGCACAACAGTCTTCGACATCTCCATGAGCACACTTGCCACCATTGCATGCACACACCACCACAACATAATATCCTATGCCAATGACACCCATCTGGTACTGTGCCTCACCCAAGACCCAGCCACAACCAAACACAACCTCCATGAAGGAAAAATAGGCACTGCAGAATGGAAGAAGGTCAGTCAGCAGATACTGTAGACACACAATACAGAGGTTATCATCCTTGGCAAATCAACAAGCGCCAGGGACGACGCCTATTGGTCCACAACAATGGTCACTGCAACAACACCCACGGACCATACAACCCACTTGGGATTCTTCCAGGTCTACTCACTCACAACTAACAAACAAGTGGACATCATGTCATCCTTCTGATTTTTCAGCCTGCGCATGCTCCAATAGATATTCAGGTGGATCACCATGGGAACGTGTGAGACGGTCACCCAGGCCCTCATCAACACCCAACTGTACAAGGGGAATGCCCCATACACAGGAATCAATGCCAGACTTCACTTAGAACTACTACCCATAGTAAATGCATCGGCACAACTCTTCTACGACATCCCTCACCACTGCAGCATTTCTACAGGCCATAATGACCAACACTGGGTCACCGTCAACACAAGGATCACGTTGAGGCTCCTCACACACACACACACACATACATGACATGGGCCCAGAATGACTCCTCAAGCGCCTCTCGTTCTCTGATCCTACCGGCCACCTCTGCTCCACCAGCCTCCCACTAGCCACCATACCAAGGATTGACTGCTCCACCACTGGAGGTAGATCACCCTCCTACCTGGCCACCAAGACATGAAACACCCTTGGGGCACAACTACGACTGACCAGGACCATCTTACCTTCATTTAATTACTGAAGACCTGAATATTTCATGAGTAGCAGCACACCCCCTCCCTTCAGTGACTTGAGACCCTCACACCTGAGTATGGTGCTCTATGGAGGGCCAGATGTATTGTTTGATTGTGGTCTATTTTTATGTGATGTATACTTACAGCAGCACAAGAAGTGTTACTGTGTTCCATGCACACTGTAACACCTCATACATGTGACCCTTATATTTGTGTTCATGCATTTCCACATGGTGCCATTGAGTCCTTGACACTTCCATGCACATGTGATGTGTAAACATGATGCATGCAAGAATGATGCTTTTGGACTGTCTGCATACATGTCATGCATGAGGAGACATTGTAAGCATACAGACAAAGATAGTAATGATTTCACACTCACCAGTGGCCTTAGGATTCTTGAAGGACTCCACCTCATCCCTTGTGTATGGTGGTGGCCCACCTACAAGTGAAAGACAATATACCAGAATGTCAGCGTATGCAGCATATTTCCACACAGTACAGACATTACATGAGAGTCAGTTGTATCTTCAAGATTGGCTTACGTGCGTCCCATGAGGCAACGTCAATCAGACAACAGTCTATGGCTAACTGCTTCACATGTGAAGCACACTCTTGCACTGCATGTATTACACACATGTGATCCCTTGTTTGTGGTGTCACATTGAGATGGCATTTGCTAAAAATCTGCACACTTGGTCCATTGAGAAAATATGTTATTGTCATGTAGATGTATGTGATTGTGCTTTTATGGGGGACGTTGGTACAATGGTGAATGTGAACATCTGAGTATTCACAGATGTG
The DNA here is from genome assembly GCF_964263255.1 of Lissotriton vulgaris. Classification (NCBI taxonomy): domain Eukaryota; kingdom Metazoa; phylum Chordata; class Amphibia; order Caudata; family Salamandridae; genus Lissotriton; species Lissotriton vulgaris. Next base: position 1,822,721,713 of record NC_141685.1, read on the forward strand.
GCAGCAGATTAATGCGTCACACAACAAAAAATCCACTATCCGCCATATGTATTCAAACAATTCTCGATTTTACGTTGCCTTTTTGACAATTAACTCCTCCCCAATACACATATGGCTTATCATTTGCTTATTCACCATTCACAGATGTACTGGCACCCTTAGATGTGTCAGTGTGTCAGCTTCATTGATGGGTGCAATGTGACAAGAACTGCAAGCAACATGCATTTGCACACATACACATTGATGTGTGTGCAAATACAACATGTACACGGTATTCACATTACATGCAAATTTCCAGGCCTTGTGTGCCTATTTCCAACGTGACTAAGCACAAGAGTGGATTACAAATATGATTGATGTTGTTGTTTTGGCACAACAAACATGTCACCGGATATCATCCCAGCTGTATGATGTATCCTATGTTTGGGTATGCAAACAAACCTTACTCAGCCCATGGTATGCCATCATGTGTGCACATTGTTGCATGAGTGTATTGTCATTATCATGTTGTTTTCCATTCTGCACTGCATTTTACATCACAAGTAGTTAGTGTACATCCAGTCATTGTGTCGAATCCAAGTAATGAAATGTGATACTTCCTGCACACAGTCATGTAGGAGGGTTGATGCCATTGCATGTTTTGCACTCAATTGACACTTGTGCATCTTCTTTGCACACAGATGGTACTGTAGCACATTGTGTATTTAGAAAAACACATACAAAGACGTGTGTGGATAGAATTAGAACCACTACAGGGTTACTTGTGATGTTGGAAGACATATGCTCCTCTGAGGTGATGTCCCTGTAGATTATTACTCAATGTACAGGGCCTACACTGTTTGATGGAGTGTGGAGCATGAAGTTTGCATCCAAGTAGCTGTTGATGTTATGCAATACTTAGTATGTTTAGACCCATTTTCAATAGGATATTGTCACTGCGTGACATATTGTCTCAAGAATCCTTCATGCATACATATGATATACCAGGATGGAACATGTTGTTCCCTTAAGCTAGCATATTTGTGACTTTCCCTGGCCTTGACCACAAAGTGCTGTCATGCAGTAGGACAATACCTATTGCACCATGATGCAAGGGTGGCTGTGTTGCTTTGAAGAATGTATTTATACCGTATGGGATACCTTCCTGTACGTCAATGGTCAAACTGCATACACATTTTTTGTTGTGTGCTGCACAATGCAGCTGCACACAGGGAAATATGACATACATGGATACATGTAAACTTCACTCCCTGTGGCGCCTCACTTACACCTCCCCAGGGCAGGCATGTGCTTTTTGCGCTGCCTCACACTCGTACATCTCTGGCCTTATCTTCATAGGGCTTGCGCCGCCAGAGCGTAACTTTAACACATGTTAATGAGTGTTGCTGCGGCGGCAGAAGGCCTTCATTACAGAGGCCCCTGGAGCATTGACTAAAGTCCATGTATGTTGGTGTGAAGATGGCAAAGAACACCCATTGCACGCCCTTTTGACACGTTACAATGCATTGAAAGTGCTGACCTTTAGCATGCATGATTATGCCTCAATGAGCGGCATAGTCCAGCATGGTGAAGATCAATCTTGCTTGTGCGTTACCACTACGTCAGTAAAGGCCATGTGTATCATGCCTTTTGTGAATTGCTAAGTCTGACAATTGCAGGATTTTGCCGTTGGAGCATTTCAAACAGACTACTTCCATGGCTTAGGATGTATGAAACATTTGGCATTTACGGAATTGCAAAATTTTGAAAAACCTCATTTTGCCATGGCATTTTGGTACTTGCAAATTTGCTATTAGTTAAGTGCTATGGGCCTCATTTATGACTTTTTGCCGTAGGGAAGCGCAGCAGGCCTTCCTGCTGCGCTTCCCTACGGCAAAAGAAAAGGGCAGAAATGCACCATATCTATTAGATACGGCGCATTCCTGTCCTTTTCCCCTGCGCCGGTGCACAATGTGCTGCCTGCGCCAGCACAGGCACCCTTGCACAATGGTGCAAGGGTGGCTGCGTTGCGGGGAAGATTATTTTTGTACAGGAAGGTAAACCTTTCTGTACAAAAATAAGCACAAGAGCCTTTTCCTCTTTCTATGTGTGCTGCAGAATGCAGCACACATGGAAAAAGGAAATACGAGGAGAAATAATGACATTTCTCCCTGTTGCGCCTCCCTTACGCCTCCCCTGGGGAGGCGTAAGCTTTTGGCACTGCTTCAGAGTTACGATTTCTGGTAAATGTGGGGCAGTGTCAAAAGGGCATGGTTGTTGCTGGGAACGCCCCCAGCAACACCCATTGCACGCCCCTTTAACGCAGAACACTGCGTTAAAGGGACTGATATTTATCAGGCAGCAGTACGCCACAAAAACTGGCGTACTGCTGCCTGATAAATACCACGCAGGCTTCTGCGCCACAGAACTTTATAAAAAGTGAATTTTCGATGGCGCAAGGGGCCTCATAAATGATGCCCTATGTATGTATTTTTTTTGTGTATCAAATTATGTTTCAGATTTAGCTAATTGACAACAACCTGTATTTGATGGTAAGTAGCTATTTTAGGGAAATATGCTCCATTGCACATTTTTGAAGGTGCCAGGTGATGCACACACATGGCCATAGTGCATGTATGTGCACCATATGCACACACATCATTTTGATGGGTCCAGCAGGGTTTTTTTGAAAAAACCCTGCACCCTTTGGATAAATCACAATTTGCAAATAGCTAATGGCTGATTTGCTGTTACAGTATTTATTGAAAAGTTATTCCTATGTCCCTCCTGGGCCATGGGAATGAATTTTGATTGATCCCTTACTTACAAATTAGACAATGCAAAGTAGCAACTATGGGAGATTATCGAATTCCTACAAAGTAGTGAATTTTCTTTATACATACCATTTTGCGATTAAAAAAAAGCGATTCCATTAGAACCTACATTTATTTGTTGAGAAAGGGTTTGTTGATAGATATGGCCCTATGTCTGACTTTACAGGGGCACAAGGGGATCATCAGTGAGGCCCCTGTGGTTTGACATTTGATTAGCTTTACCTTAGGATGCCGTCGTTAATACATGAAATAAATGTATATTGACTTACCAATTGTTCCATCAACCTCAATTCCAAGGTGGTCCAGGAGATCCTGCTCACGGTTGATGAGATCTGCCCACCGATGTTTGTACTGTCTCAGGGTCCGGTCCACTCCAAAGATTCTCAACATCTGGTACCGGAACCTCTCCCACCTCAGCTTCCTTTCTTGGGTTGGGTAACCCTGCACTACCCTGCCTCCACTCCCAATCATATTTGGGAGGTAGTGGAGTATCAGCCACAGTAGCCCCCCATACTCCTTCTCACTTAGGTTCCTAGACCTGGGTGGCATTGTGACAAAGCACAAGCCACGCTGTGTGAATGCCACAAAAAAAAATTTGGTGGCACAGAAATCCTAATAATACACTATTTCTCCACTTAACAGTACACTAATCCCCCTATTACTAACTATGTAAAAACCCCTAAACAGAACAGTAATCCCCCTATGAAAAAGTATTAAAACCCCTAAACAGACAGACACCCCTTGACACACAAGACACAGTTAGACAATACACAACACTACAGACACTATTTGGACACAGTTACCAAGACACACACTGTAAAACAACTGCAGGACAGGACAAAACTCTCAAGCACTTTGCAAACACACTCCTACACCTCTCAGAGACTACAAAGGAGTGAAATAGAAAGTGAAAGTATCATATAACTTCCTGTTTGTGAGCAGGGCAGGCTGGGTACATCATTTCCTGTTGCGATGCGACTCGTTTCCAGCGATGCGTCATTTTTTGACATGCGAATATAACCGATTTATGTTGCATCGTTATTTTAAGCATGGTACACTGATAATACATTTTCCCTTACGGTGCGACCTGTTATCGTGGGAGCGTCATTATTGTGATGCGACCAAATCATTATTATGTTGCATCGTTATTTGAAGCATGGGTGACTGATGCCATATTTTCCCATGAAGGTGCGACCAGTTGGAGTAGAAGCGTCACTATTGGCATGCGACTGAAACCTATTTATGTCGCATCGCTGATTAGACGCATGGTACAGTGATGACATATTTTCCATTACGGTGCGACCTGTTATCGTGGGAGCGTCATTATTGTGATGCGACTAAATCAATATTATGTCGCATCGTTATTTGAAGCATGGGTGACTGATGCCATATTTTCCCATGAAGGTGCGACCAGTTGGAGTAGAAGCGTTACTATTGGCATGCGACTGAAACCTATTTATGTCGCATCGCTGATTAGACGCATGGTACAATGATGACATATTTTCCATTACGGTGCGACCTGTTATTGAGGTTCCGTGACGATTTGAACCCGTGTTTTCAACATTGTCGTAAATACATAATTTTGGTATCAGTGAACCGCAAATGATCCATTTAGCATATCCTGGTGTTTTCGCTATGCTACGAGCAAGAGCACTCCTGTTACAAACACATTTCTGATCTACCCATGGCATCCATTTTAGATTACGGCAGCCATTTTGTATTTCTTGCCCTCACATAGTCAATGGACATGCAATGACCTCTGATCACTTCATTTCAATTAAGGACACGTAGGCTTTGGCCGGCGATTCACCTCTCTAGTGACACGTGCACCTTAAGACAGAAAACGCCATGGCTGCATGACTCGACAGAAACTGCCTCCTCTGCCTGAGGCCAGTCCTGCTATACTGGTTCTCGTGTTCGTTGGCCTGATCATAATTAGGCGGCCGAAGCTGGTAGCCTTGCCCATTTTACGACCCACAAACATCTCTTATCCTGCTTTTCTATCTTCTGCACCTGGCTCCGCTCCTTTCCTTCTGGGCCTTTATTAGGGGGAGGTAACGAAATTTACGATGAGGCGGTCCGGCTCTTGAATGAAAAGTTGACATGGGATTATGATGGAATAGTGGGAACCCCTCATTCGTAATGTTTTGACATCAGATATTGTTGACGATTCCTGTGCAACGCCAAATATTTATTGTTTAGGACACAAAGGTTTAGAAATGTACTAACATGTAAAGAATTTGCCCCAAGCCTAAAATTTAGTATATAAGGAGCAACCCACTTTGTACAAATCGAACAGGCTCCTAGATACTGCCCGTGTGTAGTTTCTGTGACTTCTGTGTCCCTGCAGTAATAAACCTTTGGTCTTTGACGCCACCATCGAGAAGCCCGTGTTTCTGTTTATTTGTGCACCGAGACAGGTAGAACTCCGGGGTCTTCGGGTGTTATCCCTGACACCTCTGGACGGAACCAAAAAGTCCAGAACTCCAATTTGGCGCCCAACGTCGGGCGACGTCATTCGGTACCGGTCCAAAAGCCTGAAGAGTTCGAGAAGCTTCGTGTGAAGATTCCTGAGGGAGGCGCCCCACTTCATCGATCCCGGCATATCGCAAAAGTGGCCCGACGTTCTCTTCCACGAGGGTTCCCGTTCGGACGGCTGCAGTGGTCCGTTGCCTTGACCGTCGCCCTGTCTTGGACCCGAGGTGCAGTCCTTAGTACGGCGAGACGTGACGGGTTTCTCCTTGGTGACGTCTTCAGTGCCTCAGTTAAGTATTAAGTGGTTGCTAGTTGGTTACTTCGTAAGGGTTGCTCCTGTTTGGATCATCCTGTTTAGTTCTTGGTTTGGTTTGGTTTCGTAAGATTATCACTGGTTGTTCTGGTTACGATAATCTTTTGGTTTAGTTTGGGTATCGATACATTTGTTCGCTTTGGTAGGCCTAAGTTCTTGGTTCGAGTGCACATTTTTGTTTGTGTTTTTGTTTGTTCTGTGTTCCGGATTATAAAATGGTAAGTCGGAAAAATTGTATGTTGTCGTGTTTTGGTTGCAACAGTGATTCCCGGTTGGAGGACTCATGTCTGGTTCCTCCGATTGGAACTCCTCTTTATGATTTGTATTGTAAGTTTGGTGTGGGTCCAATATCTTATAATGAGGTGTGGATCCGATATACGGAGAAAGACGGTGTTCTTAGTTGGCCACTGCATGGTAGTTTTGAACCCGAAGTTCTTGATAATTTGGAAATAAAATTGTTTAAGAAGAAAGCCCGGCCGGCAATGTTTGATTCTTTCCGCTATTGGCGAAAAGAATCTAAACAGAGAGAAATTAAGAAGTTAAAGAAAGAACAGAAAGAGCAAGAGTTGACTTTAGAACAGTCTGCTAAGCAGCTGCAACTCAACGAGTCTGAGAAAGCAATGGAGGTGGCCAATAGAGAGCGTAATTTAGCGATAGACAAGTGCTACCCTGCCTTGCCATCGAGCACAGCTAAGATAGTAGAGGACCCCGAAAACGATCCTCTGTTGTCTTACTTGTTGAGGTCACCCCCACCGTATGCACAGGGTGCTACGGCTCCACCTTTACCGAATGTTCAATTACCGGTTGCTGGACAACGTGGTATTCCTGCTCCTGCTCCCCTGAATCAAGCTCCTGTACCTCCTGTGGTCAATGTTAATATTCCTTTGGCACCCCCTCTTCCAGGGTTGCCGGCTTCTTTACCTATACCTGCATCACTTACGCCTGCTGTTTCACAAGCTACTTTGCCTGCTACTCCTACTGTTCCAGTTCTATCTTTTCCAACTGCTACTTTACTTTCTGCTTCTACTAGTATTATGACTCCGCTTTCTGTTCATCGGAGAATCACTGACTCTGTCTCTAATATTCTATCTCCCTTCTATAAAACTTTAATTAAGACTCCTGCCTCTGACTCTGTTCAGAGACGTAGTCAGCTTCCCAGTACTGAAGAACGGGGAATATTAGATTCCACAGCTCTTAGATGGATTTCGAAAAGTGGAAGATATAGTACTAGAGATGTATTAGATACATTTATGCAATGGAATGAACCGACACAGCGATATGTGTTCGATGAAATGTGCTCTCTTTTGCGTGAGGAACTGGAAGAAGATGACTCTGAATCAAATCTAGACGAATTAATTCATGTCCAAAAAGAGTTTGCTGCAGGTATGATAGTTGGTCAAAATATAAAGGAAGCGATGGAATTGATTTTAAGTTATAGGAATGATCCATCCCTTCGTTCACCGAGAGAGTTAGAGAAACGTAGTACGAAGCAGAATCGCCAATATCCAATGAGGGAGGTTCCTCCAATTTGGCGCGAAGATGTGCAAGCAGATGCGGCTCATGGTATTGCTGCCGCTCCGGCGCAATTCCAGAGAGTGTGGATACACATTCTGTGGAAGCGAGCCGAAGTGTTAGCAGTGAAACAGGCCTTGCCAGATCCACGTAAGAATCCTGCCGGATACTATAAGGAGTTAGAGCAGACAGTGGAAGCTTTCGTGATGAATTTAGCGGGCATTGACATGTTATTTGGGAATGTAGTTCCGCAACCAATTTGGGCTAAAATTCGTAAAGAGAATCATCCAGTTGCCCTAGGTGGGGATTGGGCAGCTATAATTGCGGCAGATGGTCAACAAATAGGTGGTTCTAAACCCGAACCTCTAATTGCTGATCTTCCTGGGAGAAAAATTGACTTAATGAAGACTCTGATGCCAGCATTGCGCGTTAACTGGGACAAGTTGTCCGCATGCAGGCAGAAGAAGGACGAAAGTGTCTCCGACTTTTTCACAAGGTTCGAAGAAACTTTCGTGGATCACAGTGGTCAGGATATGAGCACAGAAGGAGGACAGAGACTGTTTGTCGATAAATTTGTACACAATCTGCTACCGGAACTCAGTAATAAATTGAAAGATTCTGAGAGTGCGTGGGCTGTCTCTACAACTGCGCAAATACTTGCAACTGCCCAGTATTATGAAAATAGGGATAAAGAGGAGAAGGAAAAGTCAGATAAGAAAATGAAAGACTTAAAAACTAAAGTTCTTTTGCAGCAAGCATATCCGCCTCGCACGAATCAGACTAATACACAGCAAGGGTCATATCAAAGGACAGATTATGGATCACCGAGGCCACAATATCAGTGGAACCAGTGTGCTTACTGCAAGAAAGAAGGTCATTATAAGAATGACTGTCCAGTCTTAGCGCAGAATAACGCTGCAGCAGCTCAGAGAGGTCGTGGTGGTTCTATGCAAAATTCTAGAGGTCGAGGACGAGGTGCTATGCCTCCACAAACGAATGATCGTCCTTCTAATCATTTTGATCAGCGGAATGGACAGTCTGCCCAACAAAATAGATCTCAACAGTATCATTTTGAAGACTACTGTGAAGTTAATGAGGAGTTTCAACAAAGTGAGTACTAGGACAGCCATGGACAAAGAGAGGGAGTAGTATCAGTTCCAGTAGATCAGAGTGGGCCTTATGTCGCAGTAGCAACATCAGGTGTAGTCGAACCGTTTCTGTTGGATACTGGTGCAGCAAAAAGTTCTATCATTCATGCGAAACTCTCTGGCGCACCTTTGTCTGGCTTAACAAATGTTTTGGTAGGTTTTTCAGGCGCCCCTGTTTACAACACCGTATCTGGTCCTTTGTCTATTTCTGTTGGACCCCGTCAATTGAAAGCACCCTTGATTTTGACGACCGGTTGTAATGAAAATCTGCTTGGTTTAGACTTGTTAAAACGCCTGTACGCGACATTGTACTGCTCTCCTTCAGGAGTACAGCTTACATTGGGTAAAAGAATCACCTCTCCGATGTACTTGTCAATGGATGCACTCCCACCAGAGCTGCATTCACTCCCTGATACTCTTTGGGCGACTGGTCCTAACGATGTAGGCCTTTTGGAAATCCCACCTTATGTAGTCACTTTGAAAGCAAATGTCAAATTTCCACGAATTCCACAATACAAGATCTCTAGTGAAGGTGAACGTGCGCTTTTATTAATTGTGCAAGATTTGATAAAAAAAGGCGTAGTTGAAGAAACTAGAGGAAATGTCTGCAACAGTCCCGTATTGCCAATTCTGAAACATACTGATCCTTCAAAGCCTCCAGTCTATAGGTTTGTAATCGATCTTAGAGAGGTTAATAAAATTGTGGTTCCGCAGTTTCCTCTGGTTCCAGACATTACTGCATTGTTAACGTTGATTCCTGCTACAGCCACATGGTTTTCAGTTATCGACTTGAAGAATGCCTTTTTCAGCATTCCGATAGCCGAAGAAAGCAGAGATATTTTTGGCTTCTCTCTAGGAGGTCGAAGCTTCAGGTTTAAACGTGCTCCACAAGGCTATTGTGAGAGTCCATCCATTTACAGCCAGGCATTAAAAAGTCAGTTAGATTCCTTTGTACTTCGTCCTGGTTCTGCTTTAGTGCAATATGTCGATGATCTTCTAGTGGCTGCTGATGACAAGGAAACTTGCAAAGCAGCTACAATTTCCCTATTGCATCATTTGTCTAGTTTGAATCACAAGGTGTCACCTTCAAAAATGCAATACTGTTGCCAAGAAGTGACCTACCTAGGTCATCTCTTGTCAAAGGAGGGAAGGAAGTTGACCCCAGAGAGAATAAAAGCAATTACGCAGATGAATGTTCCTAGCACACAGAGAGAAGTACGTGCCTTTTTAGGTATTACCTCATACTGTAGGCAATGGATCCCAAATTTTTCTCTTTTGGCAAAACCATTGGTAGCTTTGACTGGGAAAAATGTTCCGAGTCCGGTGCCATGGTCTGCCGAATGTCAGCAGAGTTTTTCTGAGTTACGAAATGCATTATGTTCAGCTCCTGTATTGGTTACACCTGATTACAGTAAGCCATTCACGCTCTATGTTCACGAGAGAGAAGGTTGCGCGTTGAGGGTTCTGACACAGAGATTTGGTGATAAACAACGCCCTTGTGCGTATTTTTCATCAACATTAGATCCGGTAGCTAGAGCGTTGCCTAGTTGTTTGAGAGCTACAGCGGCAGCTGCAGCTTCCATTCGACAATCTGCTGGTTTGGTGATGAACAACATGCTAGTGGTCATGGTTCCACATGCCGTGGATACACTCATGAACCGAACCAAGACGCAACACCTTACCAGTGCTAGATTATCAGGCTATGAGCTGACACTGCTAGCGAGTCATATTCAGATCAAAAGATGCAATGTATTGAATCCAGCAACATTGTTGCCGACTAATCAGGAGTCGAGTGATTCCGAACCACATGACTGCTGTTTCAGAACCGAGGAAGAGACAAAAGGACGAATTGATTTAAAAGACACTCCGTTGTCAGATCCAGATGGCACGTTGTATGTCAATGTGTCGTGTTTTAAATATGAGAATGGTGATGTGACTGCTGCTTACGCAGTAACGACTTTGAGTACGATTGTGGAGACTGTGAGAGTGAGTCAGAATTCTGCCCAAGCTGCAGAATTGATCGCATTAACGAGAGCGTGTGTTTTAGCTAAGGGAAAGAGAGTGAATGTGTTCACAGATAGTCAGTACGCGTTCGGCGTGGCCCATAGTTTTGGCCGTTTGTGGAAAGAAAGAGGTTTCATTACGTCCCATGGGACTAAGATTCAACATGGTCAGCTAGTTAACGACTTGCTGGAATCTCTAACCTTGCCGACTGAAGTTGCGATTGTGAAATGCAGTGCTCATAAAGCAATCACGGATGATGTTGGTCGTGGGAATGCTTTTGCTGATGAGACCGCTAAACAGACAGCTAGAAATGTGATGAGTAGAATGTATGTTGCAACGTCTGCAAGATGGATTTCTGAATCTGGAATGTGTGAGGACACAGTGGAAAGTGTGAAAGAAATTCAGAAAGAGGCGACAGAGGAGGAAAAGCTTGCATGGAAAGAGAGCACGGGTAAATTGGACTCGAGTGGGTGTTGGATTGATCTGTCGGAACAACAGCGTTGGATGTTGCCTGATGCGTATGTGCTTGTAGTAGTAACGATGGCGCATGGAGCAGCGCACATCAGTTCTAAAGGGATTTGTAAGATGTTGGCTCCAGTCTGGAAGAATGATGGGATTAGTAAGTGTGCAGAGAGAGTGGTGAGAAATTGCATGGTATGCCTGATGCATAATCCTGGCAAGGGAATCCCCACACCCGCTGGTCACTTCGCTCCTCCTTCTTGCCCCTTTGAAGTGATTCAGTTAGACTTCATTCACATGGATCGTTGCAACAATCTAAAATACGTCCTAGTGGTAGTCTGTGCTTTTTCCAGATGGATCGAAGCATATCCACTGAAGGACAACACTGCCTTGTCCACTGCCAAAATCCTTCTCAAAGAATACTTCCCCAGATTCGGAATGTCACGGATTGTATGGTCAGATAATGGAAGTGAGTTCGTAGGGAAAGTTATGCAGAGTGTGTGTGTGACAGCTTAGGGATAAAACAGAAGTTCCACAGTGCGAATCATCCCCAGTCTGCTGGTTTAGTTGAGGGTTACAATGGCACCCTCAAACTAAAACTTGCTAAGATACAAGCATCCACGGGTTTGTCCTGGCCAGATGCACTACCTTTGGCTCTGTTATCCACAAGAGCGACCGTGCATTCTAGAGTAGGGCTTAGTCCATATGAAATAGTTTTTGGTCGTCCTGCAAATGTTTGGGGGGTACCTAGACCGAAGGAATTTAAGCAGTTGGAATATACAATGTTAATTGATTACCTTTACGACTTGACTGCTAAATTGAGTCTTATTCACCAACAGGTTTTCGATGCATTGCCAAAGCCACCGGAGAGTCCAGGTCATCAGCTGAAACCAGGTGATCAAGTGGTCATCCGAAATTTTGCCCGGACGAAAAATCTCCAACCCAGATTCGTCGGCCCATTTCAAGTGTTATTGGCGACGAGAACTGCTATTCGTGTGGCTGGCCGAAAAAACTGGATTCATACAACGCACGCCAAGCGTGTGCCTCTGCCACTTCCTTATGATAACTGGGTGAAGAAAGGAATCGGTGCTTCTGATTCTGAACAAGTCCCCAGGTTCATCCCTTTCAGCGATACAGAACTGATCACTGATTCATCGAACTCTGACTCCCCTTCTGAAACTGCTCCTTTGAATTCCGAACATTTGCCCTCTGCATCAAAAGAACATTTGCCATCCGCGAACTTGAACATTGCAACCCCTGCTGAAAATACACTGTTTCCAGATCAAACAGCTCCTGCAAAATTGAGATACAATTTACGATCTCGTAATATGGACAAATAAAGCAGGAAACTGCCTATTTTACACATTTACATTTTGATACATTGCCTCCAGCCAGGAAGTTTGCTAATACTTTGTATTGTTATGTTGTTTTAACATTGCCTTGCCGTCTGGGTAGCCGTAGGGTCGTGGCTGTGTGCCTAGTTGAATCTGCGGGGGTCAGACACTAGGTCGATCTTTCTGTTAGTTCTGGGAACTCCCAGGGCTGATAGAGGCATTTTCATCTACGTACACATCATCAGTGGTCGCGAGCGGATTGTAGAAGATGGAGCTTCCTGAGCTGCAACGAGAGAATGTAATTTATGTTAAGAGATAAGAGATACGCAACATGTTCGCAGAAATAGACTTTACAAGATTCTTCATAGCAAATGCTTTCTGATACAATGTACAGTTACGTTTTTGATTGTTCTAATAACGTTGGTGGGTGGAATCGTCTTTGGTGTGCATTTAATTTTTACACCGGTAACAACTACAGTACCTCCCCTTGATCCTGTTTCTTCTACTGTTGCTTCTATGCATTCTTTTCACTCGTTTCCTGAACACGAACAAGCTCGACGCTCAGAATTCATTAATAACACATTTGTACAGCTCTTGCACCAACACCAACTGGTAGTTAACACTACAAACTGCTGGGTGTGTGGCCTGATACCCCACACTATGGATAAAGGCATTCCCTATCTAGTCTTGCCTTTTAGCTATAATGGATCATTTCAGGCCTTTCAGATCATTTTTGCCTATGCCCTTGAGACCTATCCTCCGCGTCCACCACGTTCCACTAAATACAACTCTGCCAATAAAGCTTTAGTCCAGGGAATTATTGACATGATTAAAGACGTCAATAATACTCCATCTTACCCTAGAGATGAATTACGGGTATATTTGAGTTGGAATTCTACAGAGTATCGCCTCAGTTTGGGAGAAAGCAAGCGTAAGAGCTCCACTCCAGTCTGGGTCATACCTCACCGAGGTCAAGTCTGTTTGCAGGGAAATGGGAGGAATCCGAGAGCTCAGCTAGGGAAGAGTGAGTGCGTTGAGACTTACGTGTTTCCGTCTAACTCTTCCCCTGCCTTTCTTACTGCTAGGGGTACCTACTTCATCTGTCAAGACAGAGCGTATACATGGTTGCCTGCTGACTTTTCAGGTTCATGTTATATTGCTCGACTGTTGCCTCCAACGTACACTGCTTCTTCAGACTATCACAAGACCAGAGTAGTAAGAGGTGTTTTTAGCAAAGAAGATACTGCTGGTCAAGAAGCTGGAGACTTCTTCAAAGGTTTCCTTCCGTTCTGGGGGCCTATGGCCAATAGTAGAAATCTACGTCAGCTAACACGGGTAGTTGAATCTACTATTACGGAAACTGCTGGTGCCCTTAGTAACTTAACAGCTGAGATCCAGGCGGATCGTCTCATGACGTTGCAGAACCGTATGGTTCTAGACGTAATACTTGCAGATCGAGGTGGGGTATGCAGAATGATCCAATCAAGCTGCTGTGTTTTTATTCCCAATAATGCTCCAACTGTCTATGAGGCGATCTCTAAGCTACACAAGATTTCCGAGTCTATTCACGTAGACAAGGGAAACTGGTCCTTAATGGAATGGCTTTGGACTCTGTTATCGGCGTGGGGATGGAAGGTTCTGATGGTCATTGGTATCGTCCTAGTATTCCTGTTCTCGTGCTGCCTTATTATCCAATGTGGTCCCGCTTTGTGTAGTCTCTGTGCTGCAACCTGTTTCAGAAAACCACCTGCGTTTGGAGAAAAGGTGCGAGAAAGGATGGTGATACAACAACATGTCACTGACCTGATGAGCATAGAGTTAGACTCTGACATAGACTGAGTAATTGCCTATGTAAGGGCAAAAGGAGGGTCTGAGGTTCCGTGACGATTTGAACCCGTGTTTTCAACATTGTCGTAAATACATAATTTTGGTATCAGTGAACCGCAAATGATCCATTTAGCATATCCTGGTATTTTCGCTATGCTACGAGCAAGAGCACTCCTGTTACAAACACAATTCTGATCTACCCATGGCATCCATTTTAGATTATGGCAGCCATTTTGTATTTCTTGCCCTCACATAGTCAATGGACACGCAATGACCTCTGATCACTTCATTTCAATTAAGGACACGTAGGCTTTGGCCGGCGATTCACCTCTCTAGTGACACGTGCACCTTAAGACAGAAAACGCCATGGCTGCATGACTCAACAGAAACTGCCTCCTCTGCCTGAGGCCAGTCCTGCTATACTGGTTCTCGTGTTCGTTGGCCTGATCATGATTAGGCGGCCGAAGCTGGTAGCCTTGCCCATTTTACGACCCACAAACATCTCTTATCCTGCTTTTCTATCTTCTGCACCTGGCTCTGCTCCTTTCCTTCTGGGCCTTTATTAGGGGGAGGTAACGAAATTTACGATGAGGCGGTCCGGCTCTTGAATGAAAAGTTGACATGGGATTATGATGGAATAGTGGGAACCCCTCGTTCGTAATGTTTTGACATCAGATATTGTTGACGATTCCTGTGCAACGCCAAATATTTATTGTTTAGGACACAAAGGTTTAGAAATGTACTAACATGTAAAGAATTTGCCCCAAGCCTAAAATTTAGTATATAAGGAGCAACCCACTTTGTACAAATCGAACAGGCTCCTAGATACTGCCCGTGTGTAGTTTCTGTGACTTCTGTGTCCCTGCAGTAATAAACCTTTGGTCTTTGACGCCACCATCGAGAAGCCCGTGTTTCTGTTTATTTGTGCACCGAGACAGGTAGAACTCCGGGGTCTTCGGGTGTTATCCCTGACACCTCTGGACGGAACCAAAAAGTCCAGAACTCCATTATCGTGGGAGCGTCATTATTGTGATGCGACTAAATCAATATTATGTCGCATCGTTATTTGAAGCATGGGTGACTGATGCCATATTTTCCCACGAAGGTGCGACCAGTTGGAGTAGAAGCGTCACTATTGGCATGCGACTGAAACCTATTTATGTCGCATCGCTGATTAGACGCATGGTACAGTGATGACATATTTTCCATTACGGTGCGACCTGTTATCGTGGGAGCGTCATTATTGTGATGCGACGAATTTAAATCAATATTATGTCGCATAGTTATTTGGAGCATGGGTGACTGATGCCATATTTTCCCATGAAGGTGCGACCAGTTGTAGTAGAAGCGTCACTCTTGGCATGCGACTGAAACCTATTTATGTCGCATCGCAGATTAGACGCATGGTACAGTGATGACATATTTTCCATGACACTGCGACCTATTATCGTGGGAGCGTCATTATTGTGATGCGACTAAATCAATATTAAGTCGCATCGTTGTTTGAAGCATGGGTGACTGATGCCATATTTTCCCATGAAGGTGTGACCAGTTGGAGTAGAAGCGTCACTATTGGCATGCGGCTGAAACCTATTTATGTCGCATCGCTGATTAGACGCATGGTACAGTGATGACATATTTTCCATGACAGTGCGACCTATTATCGTGGGAGCGTCATTATTGTGATGCGACTAAATCAATATTAAGTCGCATCGTTATTTGAAGCATGGGTGACTGATGCCATATTTTCCCATGAAGGTGCGACCAGTTGGAGTAGAAGCGTCACTATTGGCATGCGACTGAAACCTATTTATGTTGCATCGCTGATTAGACGCATGGTACAGTGATGACATATTTTCCATTACGGTGCAACCTGTTATCGTGGGAGCGTCATTATTGTGATGCGACTAAATCAATATTATGTTGCATCGTTATTTGAAGCATGGGTGACTGATGCCATATTTTCCCATGAAGGTGCGACCAGTTGGAGTAGAAGCGTCACTATTGGCATGCGCATTAAACGTAATTATGTCGCATCATTGATTTGTTGCATGGTACGCTACTTCCTTATTTCCCCTTACGGTGCGAGCAGTTATCGTCAAAGCCCCATTATTGTCATGTGACCAAATCATTATTATGTGGCATTGTAAATTTGAAGGATGGCTGAGTGATGATATATTTTCTCCTCAAGGTGTGACCAGTTTTAGTACATGCGACATTATTGGCATGTCTCAATCTTCAGTAATGGGGCATTGCATTTTTTATCTGTCAATGTTGTTGCATATATTAGCTGCAGTTTTTTTGATGGTGGGCAAAAGATGCATGTTTACGCTTAGCATGGAAGTGTCTCAACAGGGACAAACCATGTTAGCCTGCAGAAAATGTGTGTTTCTATATTCAGCTGAGTCAGACTAAGACATATGTTGACCAAAGTCACTTTTGGGCCTTGTGTTTTGTCACTTTTGTGCCTAGAGTCAGCAAAGCATGGGTCAGTTTCAGACTTATGCAGACCTAACGTCTCCCATCTCCCTCCTCCCGTCTTTCTCAACATTAATGGAGGAGCATGTTACCCGATGTCTATCACACTACATCGAATCCTCCTGTCACATGGAGGCCAATCAAGGCGGCTTCAGACCTGCCAACTCAACAGAGGCAGTTATCTTGCCACTCTTGTACACACTCAGGGGCAACGCGGACGCAGGGTCCCCCCAAGCCCTCTTACTCCTGGACCTGTCGTCCGCGTTCAACACGGTGGACCATAACATCCTTCTCCACCTTGGCAAACATGCAGGCATCCAGGGAACCACTCTTGAGTGTGTCGAGTCCTTCCTAACTGGAAGAACTGAAATGGTCCGCCTAGGACCCTATACTGAAACAAATACCCCCACGTCCTGTGGAGTCCCACAGGGCTCCTCCCATTCACCACTCCTGTTCAATCTATACCTTTGGCCGCTGATCCATTCTGTACAGAAATGGGACCTTATTGTGTATTACTACGCTGACGACTTACAGATCATCCTCCCGCTCAATTCACCTCATGCCATCAAGACGTTCCACGCTGTCATGATACACATCCAATTATGGATGTACCAGTACCTATTGAAGCTTGACCCTGGTAAAACAGAGCTCCTCCTCCCTGGACTCAGTCATGGCCACTGTGGCCCTCAGTTCTGCCCTCAGAGCTAGGTTCCCCCCCAGTCCTGGTAAAATCAGTCAAGGGTCTGGGAGTCATCATTGAGGCTGAACTCTCCCTCAGGGCACAAGTGGGTACGCTACTTTCTTCCTCTATGTACCAGGTCCGGAAGATCGTTACAGTCCGTCACTTACTCCCTCCCACCGCACTTACCCAAGTGGTGTTCTCACTCGTGCTCTCACGCCTGGACTTCTCTGAGTCCATCTACTACGGTCTCCCACGATCTCTGCCACACCGCCTCCAAGTTGTCCAGATTAAAGCAGCCCGTCTAATTCACATTACACCCAGATGGCAATCAGCCAAACCTCTACTCCACAGTCTTCACTGGCTCCCAATAGACCAGAGGGCATCTTTTAAGGTGACCTGTCTCACATTCTAAGCCCTCCACTGGTCCCGCTCCACGTTTCTCAATTATCTTATCTACCCTCACCGCACAACATAAACACTCATATCAGCTCACCGTCATCTGGTAGTCACTCCCAATACTAAAACCCAGTAATTTGGTGGTTGCACAATTTGTCATCTGCCTCCTGGGCTTTGGGATCTCCTTTCTCTCTCCTTCAAATCCTCCCCTTCCCTTCTGGACTTGTGGTAATCGCTTCAAACACACCTTTTCCCTTCCATGGGCTAACTCTCGGCCACTCACGCTTCCTTCCTCACTCACTCTGTCTTATGGGGCCAGCAAGCCTATGGTCTCAGTGCACTCTATAAATTTCACCTATGAGAAGATTACATCAGATAACGTTACTTTTCTGCTTCGAGTCAGGAATGCATGGCTCAGATTCTGACGTTGTCAGACCTATCGTCACTTATGTGCGTGGAGTCAGGAATGCATGGGTCAGATTCTGAGGTAGGCAGACCCAACGTCACTTTTGTGTGTTGAATTATGAATGAGGTTATGAAGTAGGATACACTAACTTCATTTATGTGCCTACCACATTTGTTTATTTTTGCAAACTTGTGTGAGCACTGAAGGCTACTTTTTGATGGATGGTCAGATTTTGACCCACATCCACTGTGTAACATGTTGATGATTGTAATTTTTGTCATATTACTTATTTACTTTCATCATGACTTTGCAACATACAAGTACTTTGTTGTCATTTTTCCTGCTGTGTGATTTAATTATGTGGACTCCTCTTCACCAGTGCTCTATTAAATTTCTGCACCACAACATATGGATGGTAAATGTTGCTTTTTGACAATTGTGAATTTACAACCTAATTTATGACGTATTTGCGTATAATATTACTGCATGCATTTCTGCGGCACTTCCCTACAGCAAGCAAATAGGGTGGGAAGGTGGTGTGTCTATGACATATGGGAGATTCATGTGCTTTTCATGTGTGCTGACGCGCAATGGCCGGCCTGCCTACCTGCAGTATGTTTGCTGTGTTGCATGGAGGAATACTTTTGTACAGGAAGGGTCACCTTCATACACATGTGCATTTATACCCTGCACACCGAGACACATGCACTATGGTGCCAGGGTACCTGTGTTGGCCAGACACTGGTGAGTGTCCGCATTGCAGGTGAAATTGCAAGGCAGTACAATGTAAATGGATGTGTGGGCTGATGTATGTCTGATGTCAGCCTCCAGACATGAGAGTAAGTGTAATGTATGAACTCCACATATGAGATTGTCATTCAAATTGCAGTGTGAATTATTGTCAAATAATCATGCACAAGGTACAAAAGGTTGTATGAAGTATTTTTATTTGTGCAAACACAAATGTAGATGCATGATGCGGATGTTATTAGTGACATTCTTAAAAAAAATTACGCACTATCTCAGCACGTCTACGGATGCCTGCTGCTGTGCTTGGATTTACAGGAGCATGCCCATCCTCCTGGTCATCCTGTGGCATTTCTGCATTCAAATCTGGATCATCGTCCCAGGGAACACGTGTGAGAACACAAATATTGTGCAGTATTGCACAGGCCAAAATAATTTTGCACACTGTCTGTGGTGAATACAGCATGCGTCCACCAGACTTGTCCAGGCGCCGAAACCTGGCCTTGAGCAGACCAAATGTTCTTTCCACAATGTTCCTTGTCCGGCAATGTGCTTGATTGTATGCAACTTCCTGTGGTGTTTGTGGGTTTCCATACGGTGTCATCACCCACGGCTGAATGCCATACCCCTGGTCAGCTGTAATAGAATAAATGAGAAGGTACAATGAAAAGTTTGATATGGTTGTGGTAAAGTAGAGGCCATATGTTGTGGGTAATATTTCATTTGTCAGTGTCCATTGGGCATGGATGTTGCAGAGAACACACCCAGGGACTCACATGCAAGACACCTTTGCAACATAGTTCTGCTGTGCAATGGACACATATTTGGAAGAGACAGGTAGTGTAGGCAAACCACTGATATTAACAGCATATCATTCCATAACATAAATTGATTTCTTAAAGTAGATAAGTATGAAGTCCTCCTATGCATTTTGGCCAGGAGGCCCTTTGTCATGGAGCGTTCATATCCACGCGTAGCAAGGACCGTTACTCGGCTGTTCTAAGACCGGTGTTCTGTAATGCTGGTCTTAGAACAGCCAAGTAGCAGTCCTTGCTATGCGTTGATATGAACGCTCCTTGACAAAGGGGCTTGTAGAAATGTATTTTTGCTATGGATTGATATGCTGTTGATATCATCGATAACCCATTAACTTGAATACTTGTGAATTAAAAACAGAACTTGGATTACAACTTCTTTGAATCATTTTCATGATCATGTATGGAGTGCCTCGCCAAGGGGATGTATTTGCAGTGGTTTGTGTACACTACCTGTCTTGCACTTTTGGTGCTTTGACGGAAGCACCACCCTTGGGAGCACCCTCAGCTGAACAAGATTCTACAAACTTCGTTTACTACCGCTGTGCACCACCCACATCCTTTTGTATTTTGACGTATTTGGAAGGACATGCATTGACTCCCTATATGCCTCTACATGACCGTGGTCCTCATTTATGAGGGACTTGCACCACTGGTGCGTGACCTTTTGCCATTTTGGTTTTAACGCACCAGCAGTGCATGACCGTCATTAATTATGGCCCTTCTATTAATGTCTATGTATATGCTATTACATGGGTACTCACAAACTTTATCTCGGGGCCAAATTTACAGTGTGGCTTGTGGCCGAGGGCCGCAGTGGTGGGGGCGGAGTCAGTGGGGGAGCGGGCGGGGCTAGAGCCACAAATACAAACTGACCATGAGGTTGGACACAGGCCGCAGCAACAGACGCCTTTGTCTACTGAGCGACCAGACCTGGCATACACATCTCTCACACTCACTCTCTCACACTCACTCTCTCACTCTCTCACTCACTCACTCACTCACTCACTCACTCACTCACTCACTCACTCACTCACTCACTCACTCACTCAGTCTGTCTGTTTCCCTTCCTCTCTCTCCCTCTGTCTGTCTGTCTCCCTCCCTCTCTCTCCCTCTGTATGTCTCCCTCCCTCTCTCTCCCTCTGTGTCCCTCTGTCTGTCTGTCTGCCTCCCTCTCTCTCGGTCTTTCTGTCTCCCTCCCTCTCTCTCACTCTGTCTGTCTCCCTCCCGCTCCCTCTGTCTCACTCTGTCTGTCTCCCTCCCTCTCTCTCCCTCTCTCCCACTCTGTCTGTCTGTCTGTCTCCCTCCCTCCTCTCTCTCCATCTGTCTCACTCTGTCTGTCTCTCTCCCTCCCTCTCTCGTCCTCTGTGTCTCTCCCTCTGTCTCCCTCCCTCTCTGTCACTCTCCCTCTCTGTCTCTCTCTGTCTCCTTCTCTCTCTGTCTCCCTCCCTCTATGTATCTCTCTGTCTCCTCCTCACTGTCTCCTTCTCTCTGTCTGTCCCTGTCTGTGTCTGGGCCTGTCTGTGTCTGGCCCTGTCTCTGTCTGGCCCTCCTCCCCCTCCCTCTGTCTCCCTCTCTGTCTCTCTGTCCTTGTGTCTATCTCTGTCTGTCTCTGCCGCTATCTGTCTATGTATGTCTGTTTCTGCCCCCATCTGTCTCTGCCCCCATCTGTCTCTGCCCCATCTGTCTCTGCCCCCATCTGTCTCCGCCCCCATATGTCTCAGCCCCCATATGTCTCTGCCCCCATATGTCTCTGCCCCCATATGTCTCTGCCCCCATATGTCTCTGCCCCTATCTGTCTCTGCCCCTATCTGTCTCTGCCTCTGTCAGTCTGTCCCTGCCTTTCTCTGGCCCTGCCCCTATCTGTCTCTCACACTATCTGTCTCTGACACTCTGCCCCTGTCTGCCCCTGCCCCTGTCTGCCCCTGTCTGCCCCTGCCCCTGTCTGTCTCTGCCCCTGTCTGTCTCTGCCCCTTCTGTCTCTGCCCCTTCTGTCTCTCGGGTAGTGCACACATACTGTGTCTACACGTCCCCGTCACCAGCCCAGAGACAGCCTCCCCCCCTCTAATGTAAAAGCCAGCTTGTTTTCTTTCAGAATTTGCTGCATTGTAGGGTTTGTGTCCCACCACTTGTCCCATCACGGCACCCCCAGTAATCAGACCAAAGCCCCCTTGGCGCCAGTCAGCGGAGTATTTCACGGGTCTTTGAAAGACCATTTAATTGTTAATGAGGCCTTGTTAAATTTGATCTCTTCTTAGCGCCCCTGCATCTCCACCCTATGCCTGAAATCACCCGGCCCCCATAAATCAACAACCGGTGGTGTTTGCAGACACTTTGGAAAAAATTTAAATTTAACAGAGGTACATGTCTGCAAGGTCCGCGGGCCGCACAGGAAGGCTTGCCGGGCCGCACAGGAAGGCTTGCCGGGCCGCTGACGGCCCGCGGGCCGTACTATGGGTACCTGTGTGCTAGTACAACATTATTACATCCAGAACCTCATTTATGCGTCATTACAGCAATATTAGCAGTATGGTAGCATGGATGGTGCATTGTATCATACTCTTTTGCTTACCTACAAGTAGTCCATTTCCATACTGGCCATTCTTGAAGCGATCATTTATGATGCAGTTCCTGAAGATGAACGCATCATGTACACTGCCAGGGTATTTTGCCAGCACATTAGTAAATAGTCCACGGTGATCCAAGATGGCCTGTACATTAATTGAATAATCATGTTTGCGATTAATGTACAAATGTGCTGTTGCTGCCGGAGGTACTAATTGCACATGCGTACAGTCCATGGCACCCAGCACATGGGGTAAGACTGCTATGGCATAGAATCCTTGCTTTATCTCCATCTGCTCTTGTGCATTGTTGGGAAAACGGAGGTAGCGGGGTGTGAGATGGATGATGGCATCCAGGACAGTTGGCAGGAATGATGAAAAAGCTGGCTGGGATATTCCTGCCAGTTTGGCGACTGTTGTCTGAAAGGAGCCCGACGCTAGCATGTGCAACACAGCCAGGAGCTTTGCCTGTGGCGGTATGTTTGTAGGCCTGTTGGTTCCTACCTCTAGCCTTGGTCTAGTCCCAGTAGATGTTCAATGGTCTCCTTCTTCAGGCGGAATAGAGTTATGACCTCCTCATCCCTGAGGCCTCTCGGGACGCTCCTTGGACGGAATAACCGCTCCTTTCTGCGGCGTTGCCTGGGGGGGGTGGATTTTGTGGTGCAGGGGGTTGTGGTGGTATTCCTGCAGCTAGTCGTCTCCGTCTGGCAGCTACTCGCAGCATTACGACCTCCATGGTGTGGGTATGGTTGCAGCAAAGTTCACTGGCCTCCTCTCCTCTCTCCTCTCCTCTCGCTATGTGCCGATGCGTCATTTCCTGTGCGTCTGTTTTGTAGGCGCACCAATTCCGACGCATCCGCAACGCTGCGCCATTTCCGTCGCGGATGCGTCAAAAGCGGGAAAGTTAGTAAATGCGGATGCGTAATTTTTGCGCAAGTTTTTCCGCGGTAACGCCCACATTGCATACATTAATATTTGCGCGTCGCAAGGCATTCTGACGCAGTGGGGTTTTTGGCGCAGTGAGGTGAAAGTGACGCATCGCCGGAGATGCGTCACTTCATTAATATGGCGCATGCGTTGCGCCGAAGATGCGTCATTATTTTTGACGCATCTTTGGCGCAAGCTCTTCATAAATAAGGGCCTATGTACCGAAAAAGTGGCATGCGAAAGGAATTAAAGCAGGGGTTCTTAATCTGTGGTTCGGGACCCCAAAGCCTACTCAGGGGGTGCCCACTGCCCAACTTCTTAGAAGATGAAATAATCATATTAATTGATTCATAAAGTATGTTTAAATTAAAAGTAAAATTGAACATTTTAAAGCGTTCTGTAGATGTGAAAGAATTTGAAATTGAAGGCTAGAAATTAAGGCCCCGATTTATATATCTTGCCAATATAGATAATGTGTTGCAAAGGCAACAGATTATCAATACCGCCATGACTAAGGTCTGCCCACCAAATTTATATGCTCTCGGACCTTGGTTTAATCATGGAGGAGACTACTCTCTCTACACAATGATCAAACCTCTTATTCTGCTCACCAAATTAAGATGGGTGGAATTAGAGGTCAGTTTTCACTGGCTATCACCATGAGAAAAACCCTAGCAGTAAGGAGTAGCGAAAATTGCGAAATGCTCCCCTCATCACGGAAAAAGATCCCAATGGTGATTGGAGCATTTTATTTTTTATTTTCAAAAAGAAAATTGTGCTTCACGATTTACTTTATGGTGCATAGCTCGGTCATGATGATGGGAGGGGTCCTGTGAATGCTTTGTAACTGACCGCCAGCTTGGCTATAATTTTTCATTTGTAGGGCAGCACCACTGTCAGGGCAATGGTGTAATTTACTCTGTCTCTTTGATGGAAAAATGGGCCACTCGAAAAAATATAAATCGGGCCCTAATTTAGTATCCTCAGATTGAGTAGTGAAAGCAGTGCAAGTGCATTAAACATAAAATAGTTTGGGGCGATAAGTTGTCGATGAGTGGCCTCCAGTTAACTGAGAAAAGCTCCACCTTTCCCATTAAAATTAAATTTGTGAAATAAATACACTATCTGATAATTGGTGTATTTGTTTGATGAGTACTTTTTCTGTATTTTTTATGTGTTGTTCTGTGGCTCATTTCATCAAAAATGCTTAGGCCGAGTCCCTGGCTTCCTATAATGACAATTGGTGGTCCAGGGATTCTAATAATGATTCATTGGGAGGTCCTCGGGTTCCAACAATAATTAAGTGGTCAAAAGGTTAATAACCACTGAATTAGAGGATTCTGATTCTATGTATCAAGAATTGTGGTTCGTTTGTACACTTATGAATGTGCAAAGTCTGCCAATGGACACAATATTCATATTCGTAAGTGCTTACAAGAACTGCGAAATAGGTGCACCCATTGAAAAGTCCAGGGAGTTTGGATTGCAAATGTAGTGAAAATCCAAAAAGCCATACTTCTGTGGATATTCATAAAGCCAAACTCACAGTCCACCAGCCATGCAATTACTGCAGCGTATGCCATTTGACATCAGCATCCAAAACCCTCAATTTAGAAACGGGACAAACTTGGACACAGCGTCAGTTCACCAACTGTAACTCCTCAAACCTAATATACCTGATAACCTGTAGATGTGGCCTCCGTTACATCGGGATGACCTCCAGGAAAGTCAGAACAAGAATGACGGAACACAGGAGTACCATCCGATGTGGCAAAAATATCAGTAAGCTGATGGATCATTTCTTGTCCTACAACCACACCCCAAATGACTTCACATGGACAGTTATTGAACAGTTTGATCCAACAGCAAATAATGAAAAAAATTCCTCCTACAGAAAGAACAACACTGGATATATAGGCTGTCTACCCACACAACGGGCCTGAACAATTCTATTCCGTGGAATTCCATTAACCTGTGATAAACAATTGGTCGAAATCCTATTTTCTTTGTCTCCCAGTCAAAACAGAGCATTCTCTGAAACTCCCAGCCATGAACAGAGCATATCTCTGTAAAATAATATACTGCACCCATGAGAACCAACCGTGCACTTTAGCCTGCTCTTTGATACATGCGCTTATACAGCGCATCATCCCCATACCACCACAGCGCTCCCCACATCGTCTAACCATAGACGCGCTACTCCAGCGCACATGCGCCGCTTTGGAAGCACTTGCAAGCCTGCCGGGCGCATGCGCGCTGAACACTGCTCTCAAGCGCATGCGTGGAGCCACAATGTTGGCGCATTCAGCGCGAGTGCATCCCTCCCTCTATTTCCACCTTTTCCCAGGTGAAACCAATAATCGGGTTACTTAAACCCGACCACACGTTCCTCACCCACTCGTTCCGGGCACTGCAGAAGGACGATAGGTCCAAGGAGGATCTAGACCGGCAATTCCGTGAGTAATTCGACACTACCGCTACAAACTGGGGTAAGCTACCTAAAACCTTTCTTTCCCTACAGGTTGGATGTAAACCATCATTTTCACTACCTTTTTTCAGGGTCTCTTTCTCTGCCAGGTGACCCAAGGAAGCTCTTTACAGCAAATAGCCTGTGTGAGGATACCAAACTTTACTTACCTGTACCTCACAATGCTAATATCCGCTGTTTTAGCTCACCACAACAATCGGTTCTAATTTAAACCCACGTAGGTCAACCATGACCACACCCTAGCCGCATATAGGTCGATCACTCACCTTATGCGTCGGCTACAAAATGTGTATTGTAACATGCCATACTAAAATGACTCTTCCCTGTACGTTTGCTTTTGTCCTTGTTTATGTTATATGTAGTAAAGCTTGAGGGAATCCCCCTCTTACATATAATCGCACCTTAGAGAGTGCGACACATAAACCAAAAACACAATCACTATAATTTAGTTTGTATTTTATTTAATTTGCACCTTATTCACATACTCACTTGGTCCTGAGGAAAGCCAGTTTTAAATTAAAAAAGACCTGGCTGAAACATGTAGACCACACAGGACGCAGGAGGTCTTAACTCGCACTCCAACGTGTCTAATTGCCTTTTATTGCTAACAGGGGCCCAGTTATTAAAACGTATCTATTTACCCTTGGGTACTGGGACCCACTGTATAGCTTTTAAATTCACTTTCTCACTCACTACACTGCACACTCAGCGAATATACCAGCTCCGCAGTAATCTGGCGTGGAAGCACCCCCGGGACACATTCGGTGTCACTGTGGTGGGCCCGATGATGAAGCATGCCACCAACTAGGTTGGTGGGTGAGGGCTTCATGAACAAACCAACTGGTTTGCCTGCATGCGTACTTCTTTCAGTCCCCCTCCCCCTTGTAAACATAGCTAGTCCTATTTGATTTCTACATATAATCCTGGGGATTCGGACTAGCTTATCTAGTACTCGCTCTCTACTTTGATTTGGTGGAACCTTCTTAAAACAACATACTCTTAACTGTGAGATTTAACTACAGTTCAGTATCCAACCATCCTTTGGGTCTCTTGGCTTTTGTTGAAGACTCTCTCATGTACAAAATTTCACAAGATATTATTTGCTTAATGATGCATTATCCGGTAGAATTCATTTATGCATCATTCATTTCTCTGCCTAAAAGATCCATCCCATCAGCAGGCTGAGTTCCGATTTCACCAAAACATTTCAAACCTTGGATGACAAGCTTTCTTTGACTGTAAAATCCTGCACAGTTGCAGAAACTGTCAACTCTCTTCAGCTGACCATGACCACTGTCTCAATCAATCAAACAATGATTTATAGAGCGCTGCTTATCATCTGTGAGGGTATCCAGGCGCTGGGGGAAGAGCTGCTGCTGGGAGTTGTCAGTCCAACTTCATAGCCTACCTTTATTTTCATTATAGAATTTAGTCATTCATGTCTAATAGCTATTGTTTATGTCACATGGAACTTTAACAGGTAATATGGAATTCACTGATGCAGGAGCTTCGGTTTGAATACAACAGAAGCGGTTGGAGTTTGCCTCAGCTCGATGCTTTAGCTCTGTGCACAAGAATGTATGGTTTGACCAGAAGGGTACCGAATGTGCTTCTCGGAAGAGCAATGTTTGTGTTCCTCCTCAAAGTTCTGATGTGGGTAGAACTATTACCAATTCTGACACACACCAGATTGAATCTACTGTACAAGAGATTGCTGACTGTTCTACTGTTGATAATTTTGTGTTACAAAAAAGGAGTACCAGGATACCTAAGAAGATTGATGTATGTTTTCTTAAAGAATACATGTGATAATGGTATCCTACCTTTATTTTCATTATAGAATTTAGAGTCGTTCAAGTCTAATAGGTATTGTTAATGTCACATGGAACTGTAACATGTAATGTGGAATTCACTGTTGCAGGAGCTTACTTTTGAATACAGCAAAACCGGTTGGAGTGTACCTCAGCTGCATGCCTTAGCTCTTGCATCAGTGGATCCATTTATGGCACTTAAATAAAGGCACTTTTTATATAACTTTCAAACTCCATCCCTCTATTACATACATCCCATTTTTTAGACACACCTGATTTCACCATTTGTCTACTGTGGCATTGCAACATTCTTCATTATATTCTACACAAATACTTCTTTATTCCTCCTTGCTAAAACACTGCACTTGAGTCTTCAGACTGGTAGGGGTGAGTTGTTTGCTTCCCACTCCCTGTATAGTATCAACGCATACTAACACTACTGTGACGGGGCGGACCTGGAGTGGTGGACTGCTACCCCCTTGTCACCAATGTCTCTCCCCTTTCAACAGCGCAATTCCCACTGCCAAGAGGACGATTGGCTTTCCAAGGACTGCGGGTACAATTGGGACGACGAGGATGACAAGGGACCGGGCGCCTTTAACTGCGCCTCACAGAATGACGAGACTCCTCCCCCTAATGACGTCGTAGGCCCAGCCGAGCCAAAAGAAGGACGACCCCGGAAGAGGACGGACAGCGTATCCCCGGAGGAAGAAGGTGTCGGCGACCGGAGAAGGAGTGTGCTATCGAGGAGCCTGGAGGAGAGCCTGGACGGAGAGGACGAGACGAGCCCCGGTGATTCCAGCAAGCCAGGAGGCCAACGACCCCACGAGACGCCCCGCCACACTCCCGCGGGAGGAGTGTGGCTCTCAGAGGTACGGGGCAAGGTAGCGGGTTGGGTGGGACGGCGTCTGCAACCTGCTGATTAAACCCGACCGCTAGTGTAAATTTGCATAGTCGAGTGAAACCCCCCCTTCACGAGCACCAGAGCACTCGATAGCGCTGTACAAAGTCACTTGAGCACTTGGTTTCCCTCACACCCGGCCCCACTGTATGACGTGAACTGAACGTCCCAGTGACCCTTTCTTTCTGTTGTCTTCTCTCCCCTTACGTTTGGCTTTCCGGACCGGTGGCCCGCCCCGAAGCTATACCCTGACAGGAGAAGACATCCTGGAGCCCCTCAAGAATACTATAACGGATCCTGCTGTGTTCGCTAGGGAGAGACTGACTAGTAGAAGCAGAAAAGCTTATATAAAAATAAAACCATCCTTGAAATCCCTACTCAAAGTCTCAGACTCAGTTACTCCCACTACCCCTGCCCCATTACAACTAGTGTCAGAAGTGGGATTAACACCGCAGCCCATCTGTAATACTGAGATGGACGCCCTAATCCAACACATTATCAAGGGGCAGGAAAAACTCGAGTGGGCAGTTGAGCAACAGCTCACCTCAGCGCAAGCCGACCGCGAACTATTCCAGAATACCTTTGCCGCACATCTAGAAGGTCTTCAGAAAACCATACCAACCCCACTCGTTACTGCACCTGTAGAGGGTAGGATCCATGTCCCAAATCCTTCCGGGATTGCCCTACAAAAATACGTCCACGGGGAAGATCCTGACGCCTTCCTACTGAACTTCGAACGAGCCGCTCGTGCATTGGGGTGGCCGGAGGATAAATGGCCCTTTTTTCTAGCTCCGCTGCTGACAGGCGAGGCGCAGTTCGCTTATCAGGTGGCCAACCCCATTGGCAATGAACCCTACCCACTGATTAAAAATGTTATCTTAGATCATTTGGGCTTAGATCCTGAAGCCTACAGGGTACGCTTCCGGAAGGAAAAAGGAAGCCCCAACGAAAACCCCAAGACTTTGTTTTTTAGGCTTAAAATGGCTGCTGATAAATGGCTGAAGCCCGAGTCCAGCACAAAAGAAGAAGTGATGGCGAAAATCTACTTAGAGCAATTCATGGATGCTCTTCCCTATGGCTCGCAAAGGTGGTTACGCCAACACTCGGGGCTTACCATCGAACAGGCCATAGAAATGGCGGCAAATTATGCACGAGCCCAGCCCCGGATCTCTGGGTGGGACCACGAGAAAATAAACAAGAACATGCCCCCACCTAAACTGGAGAAAAAACCAAAATCCCTGATAGAACCATTTAGACCTCGACCACCGAGGATGGACTCCCCAATGACGCGTGGACCCCAGTGTTTTGACTGTGGCGAGTGGGGTCACATCGCCCGTTTATGTCCCAGGAAGCGTACCCAAGAAGAACCAATGGAAGTAGGGTACCTGCCCAAAACAGTGCTATATTCCGCCGAATTGGGGTCCTCTTTCTATGTGAGTATGCGGATGAATGGCTATGTGGTTAAGGCCCTCCTAGATTCTGGGTGCAGACAGTCAGTGGTCCAAGAGCGCTTCATTCATCCCAGTCAATATGTCCCCGAGTCTCTAGTGTACATTCAGTGTGTACATGGCGATGTCAAGCCATACCCGCTAGCTCAGGTCTCCTTAAGCCCGAACCAGAAAGACACCTGTATAGTGAGAGTAGGGGTGGTTGATTCCCTTCCAGAGGATGTCATACTAGGGGTAGACAATCCCGAGTTCCTTGACTTGTTTAGGAGAACCCTAGATGAACAGCTCCAGGCGGGAGGGGGACCCAAGGCGACCCTTATAACCCCAGAACCCTGGGTCATAGACCGTAGTTTCAGGTTTGCTCAGACGGACGATAGAACCTTGTGCAACGCCTGGGAGAACACCCACTTGCACCATAGCTCTCAGACCCAAAGATGCCCACGTTTTGTGATCCAAAGAAACCTGCTGTACCGAGAAGCGGAAGAAGGGGGACGTCTCCAAATAGTAGTGCCTGTGTCCTTCCGTGAACAGGTTTTGTTTTTCGCACATACCCATCTCACCGCTGGTCACTCAGGAAAAGAAAAGACTACAGACAGCATCTTACGCTATTTTTACTGGCCAGGAGTCTATAAAGACGTACAGACGTATTGTGCGAAGTGCGATATTTGCCAGAGAAGGAACACCCACCACCCACCGGCAGCCCCCTTGCAGCCAATGCCCATCATCGGTGTTCCTTTCGAACGCGTAGGAATGGATTTAATCGTCCCGCTAACAAAGACATCGAGAGGGTATTCATATGCCCTCGTAATAGTGGATTACGCCACGAGGTTTATTGAGGCGTTTCCTCTAAGAACCCCCACAACAACCAACATTGCCGAAAAGTTTTTGGAATTATTTGCACGTGTAGGTTTTCCCAAAGAGGTCCTCACCGACCAGGGCACACCTTTTACCTCCCGTTTGATGAAAGAGGTCTGCAAATCATTGGATATCCGGCACATAAGGACGTCGGTCTACCATCCCCAGACCGACGGACTAGTGGAAAGATACAACCAGACATTGAAGACCACTCTGAAGAAAATGCTATCTATAGAGGGTCCCGATTGGGATCGCTTGCTACCACTAGCCCTGTATGTCCTCAGGGCACAAAAACAAAGCAGTTTAGGCTGTTCAGCCTTTGAACTGCTGTATGGCCGTCACCCAAGGTCATTGTTGGAGATGACGAAGGATGCCTGGGAGACCGAAGACGAACAGGAACAAAAGTCCCTGCTTGACTACACCCTACAACTGAGGTCAAAACTAGGCAAGCTCCGAAGCCTCGCGTATACCAACCTGGAGCAGCAAAAAGAGAGACAGAAGAAGTACTACGACCGTGGAAAGAAGCTGAGAAGACTCCAAGTCGGTGAATGGGCGTTGGTACTGCTCCCATCCGTCTCCAAGAAAAACGAGTGGACAGGACCTTATGAAATACTGGATACTATAGGAAATACCACCTATAGGCTGCGGGTGTCACCCAGCAAGACCCAATGTTATCATATTAACCTCCTGAAGAAATGGATAGGCCCCATACCAAAGGGGACCAACCTGACTGTCCCCACGAATCCAGAGCAGTCGTCTACATTACCATACCTCGTTATAAATGACGCCCTCTCGGTTCAAAAGAAGGATGAACTAAACACGGTTTTACGCCCCTTTGCCGGGATCTTTTCGGATCTCCCGGGGAAGACTACCCTGGTGGAGCACCACATTGAAACCATCCCAGGGAAAACAGTAAAACAAAGGCCGTACCGAATACCCGCAGCTAGAAGGGAGGCTGTAAGAAAAGAAGTCAGGGATATGTTACGCCTCGGCGTCATCCGCCCATCCAAAAATAACTGGGCTTCCCCGATTGTAATGGTGCCCAAACCTGACGGATCCAAGCGCTTCTGCATGGACTTCAGAGCCCTTAATGACATCTCTACCTTCGATGCCTACCCTATCCCACGGGTCGACGAATTGGTGGAAAAGCTCGGAGACGCAGTGTATATAACCACCCTCGACCTCACAAAAGGGTACTGGCAGGTGCCCCTCCGTGAAGAGGACCGAAAGAAGACCGCCTTCATTACAGACGAGGGTCTATACGAATTCACGGTCCTTCCTTTTGGCTTGCACGGGGCACCTGCCGCGTTCCAACGGCTGATGAACCACGTACTAAAACCCTATCCCACCTTCAGTTCAGCCTATTTGGACGATATCGTGGTTTACAGCCAAACTTGGCAAGAACATCTGGACCATGTACAGACAATTCTAACGGCATTACGAGACGCCGGTCTTCACATCAATTCAAAGAAGTCACGGGCTGTCTTTAATAGGGTTAAATACTTGGGATTCGTTCTGGGAGATGGAACCATAGCCCCACAAGCGGAAAAGGTGAAAGCCATCAAAAACACAGCCTTCCCGACTTGCAAAAAAGAGTTAAGAGCCTTCCTAGGGCTGGTGGGCTATTACAGACGCTTCATTCCCCGCTTTGCTGAGGTAGCCACCCCCCTCACCGATCTTCTAAGAAAAGACGTAAAACCCAGAGAAATCCAATCTCCATCACAGGCGGCCAAAAATGCATTTGAGGGACTTAAAACAATCATCACCTCGGCTCCTGTCCTGGAATCCCCCAACTTCCAGAAAACATTCACATTAGCTACCGATGCATCAGACGTAGGGATAGGGGCAGTCCTGTCTCAGTTGGGCGATGACGGCGTTGAACACCCCGTCCTGTTCACAAGTCGTAAGCTATTCCCTAGAGAGTGCAAATATTCCACGGTGGAGCGGGAATGCTTAGCGATAAAATGGGCCATTGACAAGCTGCAGTATTATCTAGAGGGTCGGCCGTTCATCCTTCAAACGGACCATGCTCCATTGAAATGGATGTACCAAAACCAGAGTCGCAACCCTAGAGTACTCAGGTGGTTCCTATCCCTGCAGCCCTACTCATTTACAGTACAGCATAAGAAAGGTGTAGAGAATGGGAATGCGGATTTTCTATCGAGAGTCTTTCCTCTCCCCGATCGGGAGACTCCAGGGGGGGAGGTGTGTGACGGGGCGGACCTGGAGTGGTGGACTGCTACCCCCTTATCACCAATGTCTCTCCCCTTTCAACAGCGCGATTCCCACTGCCAAGAGAACGATTGGCTTTCCAAGGACTGCGGGTACAATTGGGACGACGAGGATGACAAGGGACCGGGCGCCTTTAACTGTGCCTCACAGAATGACGAGACTCCTCCCCCTAATGACGTCGTAGGCCCAGCCGAGCCAAAAGAAGGACGACCCCGGAAGAGGACGGACAGCGTATCCCCGGAGGAAGAAGGTGTCGGCGACCGAAGAAGGAGTGTGCTATCGAGAAGCCTGGAGGAGAGCCTGGACGGAAAGGACGAGACGAGCCCCGGTGATTCCAGCAAGCCAGGAGGCCAACGACCCCACGAGCCGCCCCGCCACACTCCCACGGGAGGAGTGTGGCTCTCAGAGGTACGGGGCAAGGTAGCGGGGTGGGTGGGACGGCGTCTGCAACCTGCTGATTAAACCCGACCGCTAGTGTAAATTTGTGTAGTCGAGTGAAACCCCACCCCCTCAAGAGCACCAGAGCACTCAATAGCGCTGTACAAAGTCACTTGAGCACTTGGTTTCCCTCACACCCGGCCCCACTGTATGACGTGAAGTGAACGTCCCAGTGACCCTTTCTTTCTGTTCTCTTCTCTCCCCTTACGTTTGGCTTTCCGGACCGGTGGCCCGCCCCAAGGCTATACCCTGACAGGAGAAGACATCCTGGAGCCCCTCAAGAATACTATAACGGATCCTGCTGTGTTCGCTAGGGGGAGACTGACTAGTAGAAGCAGAAAAGCTTATATAAAAATAAAACCATCCTTGAAATCCCTACTCAAAGTCTCAGACTCAGTTACTCCCACTACCCCTGCCCCATTACAACTACTTACACAGGTATGCTACAGCAGCCAGTATCCTATAGCGCCCACAGCACATCACTTTACAGCAATCAGCTCATGGCTTAGGCTCACAGTTTCATCCCTGAGTCTTCAGACCGGTACCAGTGAGCAGTTTGCTACCCACTCCCGCTTTACTCTAAATGCATACAAACACCACCTGCACAGCTATGTTACAGCGGCCAGTATGCTCCAGCCCCCAGAGCAAATCAGTTTACATGATTCAGCTCACGCTTTAGGTGCACGCTTTCATCCCCGAGTGTACCGGCACCTCACCTCAGCACCATCTCACTGTGAGCAAAACAGCACTTTCACACCATTAGGGGTAAATACTTCGCTTCCGCCAGAATTCTACAGCACTCAGAGCACAGTTCCTAAATAATGTAGGTTTTTTTTTATCTTGACCGCCAGCTTGTGAGCAGAGGCTGAGGATGAGTGAATTTGTGTGAAAGGGCTTTGTAGATAACAGGCAAACAGAGAGACTTGTGCACAAAGAATAGACATGGTTTCAAAATCGATGTTGGGTTTAGGCTAATTTAGCAAGTAAATAGCGTATTTGCATAGGCTATACATCACCGATCTCTGGTTAGAGTAAACACTTAAGGGGCTATAATGAAAACAGAGTTAAAATGCCTGAGCATACTTTGAAAGTTTTAATATGACAGTAGTACAATTGAAGCATATTACATTTTTTTAAAGGAAACAGTAAAAAAAGATAGAAAAATATCAATCAATTCAAGAATAACGTCAGTTTCTTACAAGTCTTGTAGATTGCAGTGCGGAGGTTCTTCTGGGGCTTGAGATGCGTAATGTTCCAAGAGGTGATTGTTGACATTGTGTGAGAAAAGCAAAGCGATCCAATTCATATCCTTGAAGGGGCAGTAATGTTCCTCGAATGTTGAAGTGGCAATTTGAATTGGCAGGCAATCTGAGATGTTGTGAAAGGTCGCATGTTGCAGGAGATCTTTCGCAACTGCGCAGAAATCCCATTCTGCCACAATATCTTTTTCCGTTGCATCCACCATTGCTCCAGAGCCTGAACAATCAAGCTCATGGTTTTCAAGATACTGCATTACCTGATGGATATCGGGAGCGATTGATGGGATGTTGGCAAGATATACATCTATCCACCAGTAGAAAAGGCAAGTTTTGCAATAAAAAGATGGTTGCACACAGATTCATTATGTGTAAATAAATGTCATGTTGTAGCTGGCTCCGATAATAGATAGAAGCAGGCAGACGAAAATTAGTTCCACTTTTTTCATGGTATTGATGTAGCTTCGCGTAGAGGCATATTCTGTCGGACATGCTTGTTACCACAGGGAGCGCAGCCATTTTTTAAAAGCAAAAATAGTAGTAGGATGACCGTAAAGACAGCTAGAATTATGGGCACTGTTCCTGTTATTCCAGAGATGATCGAATGAATGAAGTCTGGTATTATACCAAAAACAGTTTGAAAGCCCCTGAGAAGGCCGGAGGTGACCATGTTAAGAAAGTGTGCCAGACTTTGAGTGTGAGATGTAGTGAAAATTGTGTAACAATTCACGAAGTATAATGGGAGGTTCGTATTTAAAAAGAACTGTATTTTACTTGAAGTTCGTGCTATCTGCAGTCAATAATTATTTTTGTGAGGGACACTTCTGTTTTGAACAAAAGCGCTTTAGTTTGGTTTGTTTAATGAAATCTGTTTTCAAAGTAGGAATTG
Organism: Lissotriton vulgaris; assembly: GCF_964263255.1. NCBI lineage: Eukaryota > Metazoa > Chordata > Amphibia > Caudata > Salamandridae > Lissotriton > Lissotriton vulgaris. Next base: position 1,822,756,931 of record NC_141685.1, read on the forward strand.
AAGTCCATGTTGAAGTTTGGGAGTTACTTTGTGTGGGTGAGAATAGACATTGTCACAGGAAGTTACTCGGTTTGAAAAAGTAAGGACATACGGTATGCCAGCTCACATTCCATAGGAGTGCATGTTATTGAGAAGCAGATAACTGCTGTTAGAAAGCTGTGTGAATGTTAGTATGATTGCAGGAGTTGGCATGCTTTTAAGAAAGCAGGCAAAATTGGGGGCTGTAAGCTTAGAAGCGTTGTGCAGTTGGACATTCTTGCATAGTAATGAATGACTGCCATTTTGGTCGCACTTTTCACCTGTGAGAAAAATTTCTGTATGCTCTTTAAGACAGCGATATGTTAATGGGAGAAACCACTGCTCGTGAATAAACGGGCTACCTTATATAATCCCATAAAAAATGACAAACAACATGTACACCTAGCAGACACAACAACACTACGTACTGTAGGAACCGTCGCTAGCCATGTACACAAACCAAACATGGCATGGCACCTCAATTACACAATGCAGAATGCAGGGAGAGATGGGAGCAAAGTATGTGCAAAGGTGGCAAGTGATTCTCGATGATAAAAGTATACAATGCAAAGTGTTGAGGGGATGTGCCGTACAGACTTTAGTATGTAGAGCTCCACCATGTACATGTCAACATACAATGATAGTCTATTGAGTGAAGTATACAGTGGACGCAACCATGATAGTACAGTGAGTAGGGAAGATTACAGAAATGTAGCGCGTACGTGCCCCCTCCCCCCCAAATCTTTAGCGTAGTGGGCTGGCTCGGCGTACGCAAGGCTACCGTGGAGGTATGAATAAAAGGCACGTTTCTCTGGGTGTTGTTCTCTTCTGGAAATGCGAACGTGTCCGCCTGGTCTGCGCAGCTTACAACGCCACGAGGTTGACCCCGTGAGTGATGTTACTGCATGAATGATGCTCTCAGTGTGCTGGTACCGAGAAACCATCACGGCTGCTGCGACGCATATATGCCGCACAGTTCATCTTTCGACACCGCTGTATGTGAAAGAAGGCTTACCAAGTGCCGGCGGAAGCTGCTGGGCCGTGGTCTGCAAGCTCGGAAGGCTCCTGAGCTCAACGCTAGCTACCGCGACACAGGCACACAGCGCCCAGCCTGAGGCCCAGCAGCGTGGAGTGCTCTGTATATTACTAATAAAGTAGTCAAATAGGTACCAAGAGTGGAACGGTGTCTTGATCCCACAACCACAATGGATGATGTTAGGACTGCATATGAGAGTGGAGATGAAGGCACTGCCTCCGACCAGGTGCAACTAACTCTAGGTCCCAGCAGTGGAACGGTGTCTTGATCCCACAATGGACGGTGTCCGATACTACCTGCTGCTTGCTTTTCACAGAACTCCCTCCGTTGAAGTGCATCAGACTATGTGCTTCCGTAGCTAACTGCTGCATAAGAATATTGGGCTTTGTTGACTGTAGTCGCTGGACTACACCGTGGTACAGCAGGTCCAAACAGTGAAACAGGGTTGTGGTTCTATGATTGAGGCTGTCAGAAGTTAAAGTCTGTGATGATTTCTGTGTACTCCCTCCAAACAGGTGCAACCAACTCTAGGTCCCAACAGTGGAATGGTGTCTTGATCACACAATGGAAGATGTTAGAACTGCATCGGAGAGTGGAGATGAAGGTACTCCCTTCGACCAGGTGCAACCAACTCTCGGTCCCAACAGTGGAACAGTGTCTTGATCCCACAATGGAAGATGTCCGATATTACTTGTTGCTTGGTTTTCATCGAACTCCTTCCGTTGAGGTGCATCAGACTCTGTGCTTGCATAGCTAACTGTTGCACATTATTATTGTGATTGGTTGGCACCAGTCAGTGGAGTACACCGTGGTACTTCAGGCCTGAACAGTGAAACGGGGTCTTGATTCTATGATTGCGGATGTCAGAAGTTACAGTCTGTGATTATTTCTGTGCAACCAAGTCTATGCTTCCGAATCCAACGGCACGTGGCTGTGAGGCATTAATGACAACTGCCTCTGGCCTACACTGCGGTCAGCAGGGCTCAGAATTCAGATCGAGTGGTGATTGTTTAATTACAGAAACCAGAAGGCAACTAACTACAACGTCTATTGAAATATACAGAATATCCTTTTAGTATACTTGCTTGAAGAACTTTTTTTAGATGCGTTATAGGTTTACTACAATGATGAAATTCATCTTGCGAGTTCAAAGGAACACTGAACAGTCTACACTGTGGACAGCAGTAATCACAATTCGAATTGTTTTGATTTATTTATTGCAGAGTTTACTGTAATTGATGTTGTTTTATTTTGTGAAGAGGAAGTGAGAAAAAGTATTAATGGATGTCTGTGTGACTACTGCCTTCAATTTACACTGCATTCAGATCGAGTCACTATTGTAGATGATGCAGTCCTGCTTCAGTGCGCTCTAACTGCACCATGCATAAGCATCATTGCAGGTTACGCACATGCTTTTTGTTGCTTCGCTTATGACAAACTGGGCAGCTCAAGTCCACGTTATGTAGCTGTGGGCCCTTGCTGTCCGCTCTCTCTGGCCTACACTGCAGACAGCAGTGTTCACAATTCAGATCGAGTCGCTATTGTAGATGATGCAGTTTTGATGGCACCAGACATTGCTCCTAGTACGGCCCACCCGCAGCACGCCTCATCCCTGGCTGTGCACATGCTGAATGGTTTTGATGTGGCTATCTGAGTGCAATAGAATTGCTGGACCCTTTATGAAACAATCTTTTTGTGTATTATTTCAGATCTATTGCCTGTGTCTCAGAATAGCACAAGTTATGGTTCTTTTACGATAGAATTTTTTCTGTATTATTTTACATCTACTGTCCCTACTTTACTGCAGCACAAACTATTGACTCTTTTAACCCATGATTACTGTTGTAGTTGATGCTAGCAGCAACCATTCTCTGAGGGCTGGTTTACACTCACATCTAGCCCAGACTTCACTGGATATGTGACCATGGTAATAAAAAGGTGTCGAGCACATGTGCTCCTACCCAATTGCACTATCTATCTGTGTCCGTGTGTTCATTATCTATGCATGATACTGCCCCAGAGCCGTAGCACATTACATTGTGCTGTGGAAAGCGTATGCAACCATGTTACCTCTCGCAGTGGGGAAAACTTCGGTTATGTAACTTTTAGGTGTGTGCCTATCACAGATGGAAGGCTACTTTACAGACCATGAATATTGATGAAGATGATGGTTGCATGTTTTGTGTAGTGTAAGATATGTGTACATAGCAAAATGTTTCCAGAAAAGCTGTCTAAGCAGAAGAAATGCGTCTCGTCAAATACTGTAGAAAGAATGAATAAAATGGGTGGCTTTCTCAACTGCTGCAATGAGAAATGTTATGTACCAATCAAATGCTTTTTTTAAGGTCACATGGCAATCATGCACCCCGCGCACAAGGAGACTGCACCCAACGCGATTTTGAGAAAATGTATTTACTATAATATAAGTTTATTACAGTTAGAAATATACAAATGTTTAAAATATTTTAGATTATCACTTTCTCTGATATACACTTTAAAGTTATTTAGATATAGTTTTGAGACATACAAAAAAATGAGGGTATGGCGTACCCGGCGAGACACAATACAGCTATGATATAACACAGGGCCTGGCAGCGTGCACTCGTCGCATACACAACACGCAGCAGGCGCGACCCCATAAGTACGTGACATACCGTGTGGCTTGGTACTGCGTACCCGTCGCATAACAAAGTAGCAGCTGGCGCGACCTCATACATATATGTTCTTACGCGGGACGCGGTGCCACAAAGCCGTCGGATAAAAAATGTGCATCGTTTCAATATGGCGGATAGGATTTGCATGCTGATGGAGCTTGGTAGACTACCGGTACAGGACTCAAGTTTTCAAAAAAAAAAAATGATAAACATATTTTTTTGGAAGAGATATAACATTACATACTTTTTAAAGTTAAAAAAAGGATAATAGAGTTCCAAATACTATTAAAAAAAATCAAAATATTATATGAAATTAACATTTAAAAAACCTCCGAAATTCACTGAAAAAACCATAGGTTTTAAAGACATTATTGTTAGGAATTAGCATTTAAAAAACCTCAGAAATTCACTGGAAAAAACGTTATAGTTAATTGGACATTTCACTCATAGAAAACCATAGAAATTCCCCTGCTTTAGTTAGTTGAGCTAACTATAACTCGCGCCCGGGCATTGCACTGCTGTTGACGTCACATATTACATCATTCATGGCATGGTCAGTGACATCACTGATTAATTTTCCTTCAGTGGGTTCTGCCTTTAAAAACATCAAATTGCACCCAATTATGCTTTCCAGTAAGCTGCAAGCACTGGCACCCAGTTCACTCGTTTTGCTGCCTGTTTCAACCCGCTCAGTGCAACACAGACAGTCTGTGCGCAGCAGCCCACTTTCCATTTCTGTTGTGGTAGTTCAATCCTCTTGACTGGGACTGGCCGAATTAAATGCACAAACGAAGGTATCCCACCTGTGAGGATGAACTTGGAAAAACAGGCGAACTCTACCTTTTGAAGCAGTGTTACTTTTATTCTTGAAAAACTGGACATCACAGTGCTCATAAATCACACAGCCCAACGCGTTTCAGAGCTCCTGCTCCTTGCTCACGGGCTTCTGGTAGGTTACGCCCTCTGGTGGGTTAATTAATGGGAGACTTCTGGGACTCATAGTTTTCCCACATCAAATATATACATACATAATATACATATATATATATATATATATATATATATATATATATATATATATATATATATATATATATATATATATATATATATATATATATATATATATATATATATATATACGTTCAAAACTCCCACCTGCCCACTCTAAACGCCGGTCACACAACGTAGGAACAGACCACAGCAACGCTCCAAAATACTTTCAGGTAAGTTTATTGTTCCACAGTCACCAGCATGACGCGTTTCTGCTACAACACGGTAGCCTTGATCACATGGCATCAGGAACCAATGCTTGTGTTTAAATAAAGTGCAAATGCAGATTGGTGCAACGTCAGCAATGATAAACATAGAAGACATACTACTGGTTCATCTCCAAGTTGATAATTATAAATAGTACACTGATTTGAACTTCTTTTTAAAATTGCAAAATTCATCTATATACACAATGTAAAATTCTTTCTACCATAAGTGGTACAACGGAGGCAATATTTACAATTTACAAAAGTTTCTGTTGTAAAACAAGTCTTCTATTAAAGTGCTGAATGCAACAGTTGATCGATAAACTCAATCTGCTTGAAAGTGCAAGTGCAAAAATGATTATTGTGAAGGTGCATAATGTGCAAAATGCAACAAGTGCAATTCCTAAATAACATTTAGGAAATATCAAAACAAAGGAAGCATATATATATATAAGCCGTTCTTCATAACTTTCTTTCACACGGAAAAGGACAGTACACAAACCAGCTTCGTGCGTTAAATTTATTTATTGCTCACAACACCACAATCGCCCTGATGCGTTTCAGTTGAGACGGCCTTGATCACATGACGCGGTACTGAAGCCAAGATGACATATAGAAAGTACCAGTGCAGTACACATGATAAACCAATACATAGACATGGAAAAAATTCTGCATATTGTCAAATACTGCCATAAATATATTTATTTCCTATAAAAAACAGTGGTTTTTCTGTATATATAAAACATTATAATTATATGTACAATATTTTGTTAAATCCATTGCATAAATGCATGTTTAAATACAAAAACACATTTTCATATAAAATACTTAAAAATGTCATGTATGAATATTTACATTGCAACACAATATTAATAGTAACATTTAAAAACATATTGTTGCAAAATTCATATGTTTTGAAATAAATGTGTGAAACCATAGTTATTAAAATATCAGTATATTACATTATACATGATGAAGTTTAACCCAATCTCTTATGGTAGGTGCGTATATTGGGATCCTGACGATACAATACCGAATACCGAATGTGCATCCACTCATAATGAGGCAATATTCCATGTCAGTCTACTGAACTTATAAAAGTGCTTAAAGTGAAAAAAATATATATATATCCAGAACACACTTTCATCGGGACTCAAACTCAGATCGGGTGCTATCTCCATGCACAACGGTGAAGCTTGTGCTCTGTTACACAACAGCTGAACTTCAAAAGGATTGGAACACTCATGGGGTTATATTTAAAAGGTTTATTGGCATCTCACTCCATCAGCGTTTTGCCTTCATTACTGCTGGGTTTGAGAGTCCTTCTCTCACAGTGCCTGATTCGATTAAATATTGAGGGCTCCAATTCCATTGCTTATTGGATAACCAACCAGGTGAGCTGTAGTGTTCTTCTCTTGGTTTGAAAAATTAACATGGCTTTAGCGGCAAAATAAATCCTCCCAATAGGAATTTCAATGCAATCAATTGTTCCTATTTAAAATAGCTGTCACATAGCCAACTAGTTGATTAAAACAGCTCACATAACTCCAGGCACTTCAGGAACCCCTCGCCACAGCTGCTGGCTGTATTACCATAAGGTGCCCATAGGCATCAGGCCTACGGCTTAGCGTCCTTGAGTTTGTATAACCCAAGGTCTTCAATGACTGCTAGGAAAGTCGATCAGCAGTGGTTCAGACTGTCCCATTTTAGATCCAGAACACACTTTCACCGGGAGTTGAACTCAGGGAGGGTTCTGTCTCCATGCACGACAGTGAAACTTGTGCCATGTTACACAACAACTAAACTTCAAAAGGATCAGAGCACTCATGGAGTTATATTTAACCCCTTGACAATGGTGCAAATTCTGCTGCGGTGCTGGGGAATTAATGAGTGGGCGTCCTCTGCACATGCCCACTGTGATGTTGGATGGCTGGATGGCTGGGGGCCATCCGACGCATGCAACAAGTTAAAGGATTTATTGGCATTTCCCCTGCATACGCGTTTTGGCGTTTTTCCTTCATTAGTGCTGGGTTTGAGAGTCCTTCTCTCGCAGTGCCTGGTTCGATGAAATACGGAGGTCTCCAATACCATTGGTTATTGGATAACCAACCAGTTGAGCTGTAGCATTCTTCTCTTGGTTTGAAAAATTAACATGGCTTTATGGCTAAATAAAACCTCCCACTAGGAATTTCAAAGCAATCAATATATATATATATATATATATATATATATATATATATATATATTTTCCAATCTCACGTACAGAAAGTACCACGCACTCCGCACAGGCAAATTAGGACAAGTATTCCGTCTGTTTTGGTCAAATCCTGGGTTTATTCATAAAAACCACAAGCCATAGACAAACCCTACGCGTTTCGGCGGACAACCGCCTTGCTCACGGCCCGTGAGTACTTTCGGGATCCTCCAAACATGACTCGCACCGCCGGCCAAGAGTCCTGGTCTGCATGGATGAAGAGAAAGTGGCATATATATATATATATATATATATTTTTTTTTAATATATATATATTACCTACTGGCGGTCGCCAGTAGGTATATATAGTTAGGATTTTTTCTCTATGGGATTTTTGAAAATTCTATGTCTAATAACTTTGGCGTTTGTGGACGGAATTGGCTGAAATTTTCAGGAAAATGGAACATTTTGTTTCTGAGCAGCCCCTGACAATTTGGGGGGGTTTCATAAAGGGGGGGCCGAGAAAAAAGAGGGGTCCCATAACGCTTTTTTCCCATGTTAATTTCCATAGGGCGGTTGGCCTCACTTTTAGCTCGAACAGCTGAATGGATTTGCACGAAACTTGGCAAAATTGTAGGGACTGTTAGCCCGATGTGCCTTTGCTAGGTCTCAATATATGTGCTCCAGTGGTTTCTGAGTAATTTAGGTTCAAAAAAAGATATATATCTGGGCGGAGCCTAACCACACATCTGATCTGATTGGCTGTCAGCACTTCATCCAAGAAGTGTTGGCAGCCATCTTGGGACCAATATACATGATAGCACCTCATTAAAAAGCATTGTAGTTAATAGAGGGTTTTAGGACTTTAGTTACATTATAAATCATTTGTTGATGGTACCATACTCGTTTTAGGAATTGTGGTGGGTTCTAAGGTGATTTTACCATGTGAAAAAACCTTCTGCTGTGAAATCATGAATATTGTTTGAAAGAAAACTAATATCTCATGATTTTCCCACAGTGGTTTGGAAGGGGATCTATAAGCTAAACTGAAAGCATATTTTCTGTAAATTCACATTATCTTTCTCAGTCATGTGAAAATGAAGTCTGACATTCTCAGTAAAACATGTACATCCAACAAGGACAGAGACTGTCAGTTGATTCCTTTGTGTTCTACTGCAGCCTCCTAGAGTGTTCTAAAGAACAACTAGAGCGCTAACAGTCCTACTTATTACAAAGGTATGGCACACCTGAAGCCATCTTGATTGGAATAAAGTGGTAACTCTTAAAACATTTAATTTAAAAAGAAACAACATGAGGGGGTATATTTTGCCATAGTAAGTATGATTAGTGCTGCAGAATGAAAAATTAGGGCACATTTTGAGTGACTTCTCAAATCCTTTTCTATTTCATTAAAACATTCTGACATGCAGTCTCCCAAAATGGCCACCAGAGACAAAAGAGCCCAAATGTAGCCCAAATATCACCCAGATGTAGCCCAAGTATAGCCCAATGACAGAATGTCCCAGAGTGTTCTAAAGAACAACTAGAGCGCTAACAGTCCTACTTATTACAAAGGTATGGCACACCTGAAGCCATCTTGATTGGAATAAAGTGGTAACTCTTAAAACAATTTAATTTAAAAAGAAACAACATGAGGGGGTATATTTTGTCATAGAAAGTATGATTAGTGCTGCAGAATGAAAAATTAGGGCACATTTTGAGTGACTTCTCAAATCCTTTTCTATTTCATTAAAACATTCTGACATGCAGTCTCCCAAAATGGCCACCAGAGACAAAAGAGCCCAAATGTAGCCCAAATATCACACAGATGTAGCCCAAGTATAGCCCAATGACAGAATGTCCCAGAGTGTTCTAAAGAACAACTAGAGCGCTAACAGTCCTACTTATTACAAAGGTATAGCACACCTGGAGCCATCGTGATGGGAATAAAGTGGTAACTCTTAAAACATTTCATTTAAAAAGGAACAAAATGAGGGGGTATATTATGCAATAGAAGGTATTATTAGTGCTGCAGAAAGAAAAATTAGGACACATTTTGAGTGACTTTTCAAATCCTCTTCTATTTCATTAAAAAATTCTGACATGCAGTCTCCCAAAATGGCCACCAGAGACAAAAGAGCCCAAATGTAGCCCAAATATCACCCAGATGTAGCCCAAGTATAGCCCAATGACAGAATGTCCCAGAGTGTTCTAAAGAACAACTAGAGCGCTAACAGTCCTACTTATTACAAAGGTATGGCACACCTGAAGCCATCTTGATTGGAATAAAGTGGTAACTCTTAAAACATTTAATTTAAAAAGGAACAAAATGAGGGGGTATATTTTGCCATAGGAATTATGATTAGTGCTGCAGAAAGAAAAATTAGGGCACATTTTGAGTGACTTCTCAAACCCTCTTCAATTTCATTAAACAATTCTGACATACAGTCTCCCAAGATGGCCACCAGAGACAAAAGAGCCTAAATGTAGCGCAAATATCACCCAGATGTACCCCAAGTATAGCCCAATGACAGAATGTCCCAGAGTGTTCTAAAGAACAACTAGAGCGCTAACAGTCTTACTTATGACAAAAGTATGGCACACCAGAAGCCATCTTGATTGGAATAAAGTGGTAAGTCTGAAAACACTCAATTTAAAAAGGAACAACATGAGGGGGTTAATTTTGCTATAGAAAGTATGATTAGTGCTTCAGAAAGAAAAATTAGGGATCATTTTGAGTGACTTCTCAAATCCTCTTCTATTTCATTAAAAAAATTCTGACATGCAGACTGAAACATGCACTTTGAATACCAGCAGCAGACGTCCCTGATGAGCAGTAGCTTTACTACAGTGATCTAATGTGCAACTAGAGTGCTAACATTCAGAATTTATGGCAAATGTGTGACACATCTGAATGCCTTCTTGATGGAACCAAAGTAAACAAGCATTGAAAATGCAATAGATCTCGCCCTCGTTTAAGTTAAAGCCATTCTGTTTGTAATGAGGTGGCTTTTTAGCTTTGCTTTTATTAGTGTTTTTTCAACTTTCATGTAAATAACATGCATCTGTATGCATATAAGTATATGTATGCATGCATTTATGTTTGTATTTATATAGATATACAGATGATATATGTTTATATATGTATGTATATATATATATTCACTGAAAAAACCATAGGCTATAGACCATATATAGTTAGGAATTAGCATTTACAAAACCTTGAAAATTCACTGAAAAAACCATAGGTTATAGACCATATATAGTTAGGAATTAGCATTTACAAAACCTTGAAAATTCACCGAAAAAACCATAGGTTATAGACCATATATAGTTAGGAATTCGCATTTACAAAACCTTATTTTACTCACACAAAACCATTGAAATTCCATATATAGTTAGTTGCACTAACTATATATCGTGCACCCGCAATCCACTGCTGATGATGTCACATATTACATCATTCATGACATGGTCAGTGACATCACTGATGACATCTCAAATGACATCACTGATGACATCACTGATGACAACATCCAGTGACTGTATGTTTCTGTAAAGTTAAAATATGTCTTACATATTGAAGAATGAGTGGATGTATAAGTGTCTGGATGAAGGATTTAGTAGGTGCATGACTGACTGTATGAGTGAGTGATTAAATGTGTCTCACTGAGTGCATGGGTTAGTGACTAAACTGTCTTAATTTGTGCATCATTATGTCTGTTGTTCTGTAAACTGTTGCATGTGTTGATAAGTAGCTATATGAGTAGCTATATGGGTTATTGATTGGTTGCCCAAGTATTTGTTTGGGAGACTGAGTGTGTGTGTGGGTGGCTGGGAGGTGTATGACTCTGTGCATAGATGTGTGAGCAGTTGATTCACTAGATGTATGGTTTCAAAAGTGCATGTGGAAACAGCTGTATGGGCGGTTGACTGTGTGCATGAGTGTATTGGTGAGTGAATGGATATCTCAGTGCTACATGTCAAAGTAAGTACATATGTAAAACACAGTACATGTGAGAGTTGACATATATAAATAACTGTGCATAAGAGCCAGTGAATGTGTGAGTGGCTGTATGGATCATTGTGAACTTGTATCAGGGATTGTATAAGAGAGTAAATATGTGTTAGTATATGTTTGAATAAGTAAAGTTTGTATAACTGTATAGTTGAGGATATGGAGGTGTGATTGATTCTTTGCATGACTGACTAGGTGTGTGAGTAACTCCATGGATGAGTGACAGTCTGTGAGTGTCTGTTTACACTGATTGTATCTAAGGTTATATTAGAGTCTGAAGAGGTTCATCGTATTATCACATGAATGATATCATCAGTGATGTGATCAGTAATGTCAAATGAGATGTCATCAGTGATGTCATCAGTGATGTCATTTGAGATGTCATCAGTGATGTCATCAGTGATGTCACTGACCATGTCATGAATGATGTAATATGTGACATCATCAGCAGTGGATTGCGGGTGCACGATATATAGTTAGTGCAACGAACTATATATGGAATTTCAATGGTTTTGTGTGAGTAAAATAAGGTTTTGTAAATGCGAATTCCTAACTATATATGGTCTATAACCTATGGTTTTTTCAGTGAATATATATATATATATATATTGGTAACACACTCGCTTTCTTTTTCGCAAAAAGTAGACGGCACTCTGAGCTTAGATGTAGAAAGGTGATTTATTGGCAGACCCCCCTGCCCCCAAGACGACAGACGTGTTTCGCCGTTAAGGCTTCCTCAAAAAAAAATCCATTACAGAGCGGCATATACAAGCGGATCCCCGTCCTCACCTACACATAAATTAAGCTGCTGCTCGTGTGCTACTCAAGAGTTGGACAACCTGGAGCGACAATTTACACGCAGCAGTCCAGCCACGGAGTATGCACCACCCCATTACCCTTGGGGGTCACGGAAGTGAAACAGCAGCCGTACATGGGATCGAGGACAGGCCCACTTGTGGGGTCCATACAGGACTTGATTGTGTGCTTTCCGCACCACACTTCCCATAACGCACAGTCTCATCGGAGCCTCCTATCGGCGGGTGTGTCATATGGAAATTGGTGAAGTGTGTCAGCGGGTGCGCACACCGCTTCCGTTAAAGCCCCTGAAGAGAAGCAGATGGAGCTTCGAAACGCGTCGGGCAGATCCATTACGGAGCGCCATCTACAAGCGGATCCCCGTCCTCACCTACACATAAATTAAGCTGCTGCTCGTGTGCTACTCAAGACGTGGACATCCTGGAGCGACAATATATATATATATATATATATATATATATATATATATATATATATTTATATATATATATATATATATATATATATATATATATATATATATATATATGTATATATCTCCAGCAACCAGGGCACCCATTGGTGAGAAAGAACCAAGTTGTGCACAAAATCATCCCTGCCCAAAGTTCTATTTAAGTATACCAATAGCAGGCATGTGCCATACAAGTTTTGAAAACATAATATTGCTATGGAGAAGAATGTGCAAGGATGAGACATTGAAATAAGAGGAGTCAGCTTTAAATGAGATACAAATGCTGATAACATGACACTCCTATCCAAAAATTGCATACATCAATCAAAAGACACCTTGCTTCAAATTTTTAGTTTTTATAGAAACTCATAGTTATACTTCGCCTTTATCATGAGAAAAACAGGTTCATTTTTATATTTATTGTGATATCTTTATTCAATCTTTCCCATCTTCATGTTAATAATGAGGTAAAATTGCATATTATTTCCTCATAGATCTTCCAGAAATTCCATGAAAATTAATGAAAGTATGTTATTGTAGCAAATTGTAATTTGTTGGTATCTCACATCACTTTTTTACTCAAACATGCACCTCTTCTCAAAAGATACCTGCATGAGACCGACTCGAGCAGAAAATGTATAGTTGCAAGATATTTCAAATACATTTATAGTAGGCCAGAGAGCGCTCAGTTGAAAAAAAGGTAGTGAAAACACGTAATATGACATGTTGAGAAATTTCACAAACTTTGAGTATAACTAAATTTGGGTATTTCAATGGTGCAATTAAAATTATGTCCAGGCCTATTATCAGTGTATTTGTTCCTATTAAAAACAAAAGCAAGCATATTTCATAAAGTCACACACAATGTATACTTAAAATATATTTAACCAAATTCCTGGAAACACTGACCTTCTAATGAAAGCTAACCACAGTACATGCATGGCTGATATTTAAAGTGCAAGCCAAATCCAAGTCCATTTTCGACATTAGCAATATGGTAAGTTAAATTCCTGGAACACGACATTTAGATAAACCACAAACCTGGATGAATTAATATTGTGTCTTCCAATGAAAAATGTGCATTCCATGTAAAAACCTATCAACCTATTTCCCTGAAGGTGCTCTCTCAATTATACAGAAGCAGGTCCCTGGGTCAGCTCCACCCTGCTGCACGCTGCTCCCAACCTCTTCCCATAACCTTGTTTTCCTGCCTCCTAACTTTAACCTTTTTCCTCCCTTTTGCCTCCAAAAACAGTCTTTCTTCCCACCTGAAACTTAATCTTAAACAGTCTTTTTTTCTCACCTGCAATAAACCTTTCCCTCCTTTTTGCCTCCATAAACGGTCTTTTTCCCCACCTAGGCGTAACATTTTGCCTCCATTTACAGTCTTTTTGCATGATTAAACTTAACCTTTTTGGCTCCTATTCTCACCATAAGCAGTCTTTTTTACCACCGAAACTCAACCTTTTGCTTCCATGAACAGTCTTTTTTACTGCTTAAACTTAACCTTTTTGCCTCCATAAACAGTCTATTTTCCCACCTAAACATAACCTTTTGCCTCCTTTTTTCTTCCATAAACGGTATTTTTACCACCTAAATGTAACCTTTTTGTCTACCTTTTGCCTCCATAAATCGTGTTTTCCTCTCGCCTAATAAAACTTTATCCTCCTTTTTTACTCCCACCTATTCATGACCTTCTCTCCTGCCAATTGTGACTCTTTTTCCCTATTTTATAACATTGCAACTTTTTCCAAATCGTGTTTTCTGATTCCTTCCTAAACTTAACTTCTTTTGCCCTCCCACATCCTGCCTTCTCCTAACCCTGCCCAGCACCCCAATCCTTCTCAGGAACCTACTTAAAGGAGGCGGCAGCGCAGCAGTGCTGCAGATGCACAAAAGGCAAGCTCATCTGTACCCATTCGTGGCTGCGCCATGACCAGCGCCAGGACCCCTTGATCTCTAATCACCCACAGCTACTCCAGAGCCACGTTAACTGCCCTGATCCCAGGACCTTGCAACAACCTCTGCAGACTCACACGCCCTGAATCAATGGCAGGACCCTTCCCCTGCCGACGTTGCCGATTCTGCTGCAATGTCGACCCACACCCTCCATGTAACCCAGGCCTATACCCACCAACAAAAGAGAAATCTAATGCTTCCTGATCAACGCTCGATCACTCCACAAACACACTTCTGAAATCTGGGTACACCATCACCCTCCTCATCATAGACATCAACCTGCTCACCGAGGCATGGCTTAACCCAGCTTCTACATTAAACATCTACAAAGCCACCCCCTGTGGCTACAAGAACATACACCAAGATAGAGTCAACAAACACGGAGGTGGTATAGCCATCATCCACGAAGAGTCCTTCCACGGCAGAGCAGCCACTGACAACACCACTCCCATTATGGAACACCTCAATTTTACACTCAACACAAACAGCAAGTCCACCAACAGGAGCATACCGGTACAAAGACCACTAGGACCACACCTTGCCTCCTGCAAGGACATCTCTAAGTTCCTGCCCCCCCTTTGCGATCCACTCCAAGAACTTAATCTTCCTCTGAGATCTGTTTCCACATTAATGACCCAAGCGAGCCAACACTGCAAACTAAATAGAGAACATGAACAATCTTGGCCGTACCCAAATCATCAGCGACCCCACACACATAGCTAGATACACTGCGGACCCAATCTTGGCAGCCAGCAACAGAATGAAATGGAGCCACACTTCGGAGATCACCTGGTCTGACCACTCAATCGTCCACATCTGCATCTTCACCACCCCCAATACCACCACTGACCAGACCAGAACTGTTCATAGGGGTTGGAACAAGGTAATGGAAAATCTATGAACCAACACCCTCAAACCTCCCAAACACCCCCGTCAACCTCAAGGTGGCCGACACCCCTCAAACCCGCAAAACAAGTACACCCTCCAAACATACCAGCTAGTTCACTCCGGAATTAAAAGTCTCCTGACGCAATTGGAAACAACTTGAAAGAATCTAGTGCACCAACAAAACAACAAGAGACCGACCCAACTTCAAAATGGCTCACAATAAACATCACATATACCTGAAAAATACTACCAGCCACAATGCTAGCTCCAACCATAGCAAGGAACTCTTCAGCATCATCAAAGAGATCATATGCTGATGACACTCAGCTCATTTTCTCCCTATCCTCAAACCCCACAAACCCCAAAACCAATTTCCACAGGTACATGACCAGCATAGCCAGTAGGATGCTAGAAAATTCCCACAAGCTCAACACCGACAAAACAGAAGTGCTCATCTTTGGGAGCAACACCTCCCGATGGGACCACTTCTGGACGCCACGGGAACTGGGTCCCTCGCCCACTCTCAAAGACCACACCAGAAACCTCAGCTTTATACTTCACACCAAACTCACCATGAAGAAGCAGATAAATGCTGTCTCCTCAGACTGGTTCCTCGCTCTCCGTATTCCCAGGAAAATATTCAAATGGCGCCCCATCTATACCAGACCCACTGTCACCCAAGCCCTCTTCACCAGCCACCTGGACTACGGAAACTCCCTCTACATGGATATCATTTCACAACTATTGAGCAGGCCTGCCACTCCACCTTTGGACTGCACCCACCCTACAGAAGTTTAGAGATGGTCTACAACCCTGGAACACTCAGCTCACGGTTTAGGCGCACACTTTCATCCCTGAGTGTACCCGCACCTCACTTCAGCACCATCTCGCTCTGGTCAAAACAGCACTTTCACACCGGTAGGGGAAAATACTTTGCTTCGGCCAGTATGCTACAGCGCCCAGAGTTTACAGCACTCAGCTCACATTTTCGGTGCACGCTTTCATCCCAGATTGTACCAGCACCTCACCTCAGTACCATCTCACTCTGGGCAAAACAGCACTTTCACACCGGTAGGAGTAAATACTTAGCTTCACACTCCCTCTAAAGCACACCCTAACCACCCCACCGAGCTCACAGCACTCATACCCTCCTCTTTCCTACTTTTTTCGCCCTTTTGTCTCCTTACTAGCTTCAACATTAACACAAAATGGCTACCAAAACTTCCTAGTTGCAACCGTTCACAGCCAATAAGCAGCAAGCTCGTAAAGCCTCAGCCAATCAGATGACAGAATTCCCAAATATCGATATCTGTAAATGTGGATATTTCTTCAAAACTACTGAATGGATTTACACCAAATAAACAAAAGCGGGCATTCTAGGCCAAGACCCCTCTCCCTGCCTAATTTGGAGTAATTCCGTTCACCCATTCGACCTGTAGCCTTGTCTAAAGTATCCTATGGAAATTAACATGTAGAAAACACGTTTTGGGACCCCCCTTTTTTCTCGACCCCCCCTTAATGATTCACCCCTAAACTTTCAACATGAGTGCTGATATGAACAAAAAATTAGTTTAGAAAATTTCATGAAGATTCATCAGACAATGCCAAAGTTATAAGCAAAACAAAAAATGCTCTTCCTATGGAAACTTGGGCCTAACTATAACCACTGCTGTTGGACAAAAATCTTTAGTATTGAGTCACATTATATGCTGTTGTAAAAAATTTGAATTTATATTTATGGTATGTAGATTGTCATTTAACCCACTTGGGAATAGCATTTTGTATATGTCTCACTGCCATTGTAATAGAATGCTATGCAAGCATTATATTGGGAAATCATGTAACTTGAGCATTGAAGGTTATGAACACCGGATATTGATTGTGCCGTTTTTGGATGTCGATATTATGTATCAAAAAAGAAAGTCGCATCCGAATTTACAACCTCTATAAAAGTTTTGTGTAAGTTAATATGTGTCAATATGTCGAAATTATATAATATGTTCCATATTGGGATAAAAATTACCCAACTTAAATAGATTGTGTATAAATGCTTTACGAAGTTGGGAAAATATACCTGTTACACCCTTAAAAGAAGGCTGACATACTACAAACCAGGCTTAGACTATGTAGTCCACTTTCTATGTCGCTTTTTTGTTTGCACGCTGTACGCATTGAGTAAAGTGGATATATGTGAAATTTAAAAGCAGGGAATTTACCAGTGAGCAAGGCGGTTTTGCCAAAACGCGTTGGGTAATTTAAAAAACAGGTCCAGCCTTGGACCCTGACTTGCACCCCGCTAAAGTGTCTCCGCGTTTTTCTGAGGAGGTGGAAAGGGGTTTTAGGAGGGAGGAGCTTAAATGAAATTGTTGCGTGGCTGTTTTCGCAGCATAAGGACTATGGCGTTGGATAAAGGCACAAGCCGAAACCGGTCATGCCAAAGGTTCCTAAATAAAATTATCAGCAAAGAGCCCCTGGTGTCCCTTTTATACTTCTTGACTGAGGAGATTTTGAATTCATATTTACCGCGGTTCCAGTAACGTGGTAAAGGGACCCTCTCAGCAAGTGGCCGTAACAATTATTGGAAAGAACTTAAATTGTTACAGAGGGGTCGGCAGACATCACGGCCCGCCACAGAAGCCTCAGAGGGAATGGAAGCAGCTTTCCAACATCGGACGCAGACAGTGCAGAGTGACGCTGGCAATGGATCTGTGCTGAAGTTGTGAATCCTCAGAGACAGTGGCTGAGATTACGGAGCTTGAGCGGCCACAAGGCATTTCAACAGTGAAAACCCACCATCCTGAAACGGACTGTGAGCACGCTGCACTCTGGGACTGGTAGTCCCTAATACAGATGCGAGCTGGACTAATCTGCTGCAGGTGAGCCCTCCACCACTAGGAGGGAGGAGCTCAAATGAAATTGTTGCGTGGGTGTTTTCGCAGCATAAGGACTATGGCGTTGGATAAAGGCACAAGCCGAAACCGGTCATGCCAAAGGTTGCTGAATTAAATTATCAGCAAAGAGCCCCTGGTGTCCCTTGCATACTTCTTGACTGAGGAGATTTTGAATTCATATTTCCCGCGGTTCCAGTAACGCGGTCAAGGGACCCTCTCAGCAAGCGGCAGTAACAATTATTGGAAAGAACTTGAATTGTTACCGAGGGGTCGGCAGACAATACGGCTCGCCACAGAAGCCTCAGAGGGAATGGAAGCAGCTTTCCAACATTGGGCACAGACAGTGCAGAGTGACGCTGGCATTGGATCTGTGCTTAAGTTGTGAATCCTCAGAGACAGTGGCTGAGATTACGGGACTTGAGCGGCCACAAGGCATTTCAACAGTGAAAACCCACCATCCTGAAACGGACTGTGAGCACGCTGCACTCTGGGACTGGTAGTCCCTAATACAGATGCGAGCTGGACTAATCCGCTGCAGAGGAGCCCTCCACCACTAGGAGGGAGGAGCTTAAATGAAATTGTTGCGTGGGTGTTTTCGCAGCATAAGGACTATGGCGTTGGATAAAGGCACAAGCTGAAACCGGTCATGCCAAAGGTTCCTGAATTAAATTATGAGCAAAGAGCCCCTGGTGTTCCTTGCATACTTCTTGACTAAGGAGATTTTGAATTCATATTTACCTCGGTTCCAGTAACGCGGTCAAGGGACCCTCTCAGCAAGCGGCCGTAACAATTATTGGAAAGAACTTGAATTGTTACCGAGGGGTCGGCAGACATTACGGCCCGCCACAGAAGCCTCAGAGGGAATGGAAGCAGCTTTCCAACATCGGGCGCAGACAGTGCAGAGTGACGCTGGCATTGGATCTGTGCTTAAGTTGTGAATCCTCAGAGACAGTGGCTGAGATTACGGGGCTTGAGCGGCCACAAGGCATTTCAACAGTGAAAACCCACCATCCTGAAACGGACTGTGAGCACGCTGCACTCTGGGACTGGTAGTCCCTAATACAGATGCGAGCTGGACTACTACGCTGCAGGTGAGCCCTCCACCACTAGGAGGGAGGAGCTTAAATGAAATTGTTGCATGGGTGTTTTCGCAGCATAAGGACTATGGCGTTGGATAAAGGCACAAGCGGAAACTGGTCATGCCAAAGGTTCCTGAATTAAATTATCAGCAAAGAGCCTCTGGTGTCCCTTGCATACTTCTTGACTGAGGAGATTTTGAATTTATATTTACCGCGGTTCCAGTACCGCGGTCAAGGGACCCTCTCAGCAAGCGGCCGTAACAATTATTGGAAAGAACTTGAATTGTTATTGAGGGGTCGGCAGACATTACGGCTCGCCACAGAAGCCTCAGAGGGAATGGAAGCAGCTTTCCAACATCGGGTGCAGACAGTGAAGAGTGACGCTGGCATTGGATCTGTGCTTGTGAATCCTCAGAGACAGTGGCTGAGATTACGGGGCTTGAGCGGCCACAAGGCATTTCAACAGTGAAAACCCACCATCCTGAAACGGACTGTGAGCATGCTGCACTCTGGGACTGGTAGTCCCTAATACAGATGCGAGCTGGACTAATCCGCTGCAGGTGAGCCCTCCACCACTAGGAAGGAGGAGCTTAAATGAAATTGTTGCGTGGGTGTTTTCGCAGCATAAGGACTATGGCGTTGGATAAAGGCACAAGCTGAAACTGGTCATGCCAAAGGTTCCTGAATTAAATTATGAGCAAAGAGCCCCTGGTGTTCCTTGCATACTTCTTGACTAAGGAGATTTTGAATTCATATTTACCTCGGTTCCAGTAACGCGGTCAAGGGACCCTCTCAGCAAGCGGCCGTAACAATTATTGGAAAGAACTTGAATTGTTACCGAGGGGTCGGCAGACATTACGGCCCGCCACAGAAGCCTCAGAGGGAATGGAAGCAGCTTTCCAACATCGGGCGCAGACAGTGCAGAGTGACGCTGGCATTGGATCTGTTCTTAAGTTGTGAATCCTCAGAGACAGTGGCTGAGATTACGGGGCTTGAGCGGCCACAAGGCATTTCAACAGTGAAAACCCACCATCCTGAAACGGACTGTGAGCACGCTGCACTCTGGGACTGGTAGTCCCTAATACAGATGCGAGCTGGACTACTACGCTGCAGGTGAGCCCTCCACCACTAGGAGGGAGGAGCTTAAATGAAATTGTTGCATGGGTGTTTTCGCAGCATAAGGACTATGGCGTTGGATAAAGGCACAAGCGGAAACTGGTCATGCCAAAGGTTCCTGAATTAAATTATCAGCAAAGAGCCCCTGGTGTCCCTTGCATACTTCTTGACTGAGGAGATTTTGAATTTATATTTACCGCGGTTCCAGTACCGCGGTCAAGGGACCCTCTCAGCAAGCGGCCGTAACAATTATTGGAAAGAACTTGAATTGTTATTGAGGGGTCGGCAGACATTACGGCTCGCCACAGAAGCCTCAGAGGGAATGGAAGCAGCTTTCCAACATCGGGTGCAGACAGTGAAGAGTGACGCTGGCATTGGATCTGTGCTTGTGAATCCTCAGAGACAGTGGCTGAGATTACGGGGCTTGAGCGGCCACAAGGCATTTCAACAGTGAAAACCCACCATCCTGAAACGGACTGTGAGCATGCTGCACTCTGGGACTGGTAGTCCCTAATACAGATGCGAGCTGGACTAATCCGTTGCAGGTGAGCCCTCCACCACTAGGAGGGAGGAGCTTAAATGAAATTGTTGCGTGGGTGTTTTCGCAGCATAAGGACTATGGCGTTGGATAAAGGCACAAGCTGAAACTGGTCATGCCAAAGGTTCCTGAATTAAATTATCAGCAAAGAGCCCCTGGTGTCCCTTGCATACTTCTTGACTGAGGAGATTTTGAATTCATATATATATATATAAATATATATATATATATATGTGTATATATATATATATATATATATATATATATATATATATATATATATATATATATATATATATATATTCACTGAAAAAAACCATAGGTTATAGACCATATATAGTTAGGAATTCGCATTTACAAAACCTTATTTTACTCACACAAAACCATTGAAATTCCATATATAGTTAGTTGCACTAACTATATATCTCGCACCCGCAATCCACTGCTGATGATGTCACATATTACATCATTCATGACATGGTCAGTGACATCACTGATGACATCACTGATGACATCTCAAATGACATCACTGATGACATCACTGATGACAACATCCAGTGACTGTATGTTTCTGTAAAGTTAAAATATGTCTTACATATTGAAGAATGAGTGGATGTATAAGTGTATGGATGAAGGATTTAGTAGGTGCATGACTGACTGTATGAGTGAGTGATTAAATGTGTCTCACTGAGTGCATGGGTTAGTGACTAAACTGTCTTAATTTGTGCATCATTATGTCTGTTGTTCTGTAAACTGTTGCATGTGTTGATAAGTAGCTATATGAGTAACTATATGGGTTATTGATTGGTTGCCCAAGTATTTGTATGGGAGACTGAGTGTGTGTGTGGGTGGCTGGGAGGTGTATGACTCTGTGCATAGATGTGTGAGCAGTTGATTCACTAGATGTATGGTTTCAAAAGTGCATGTGGAAACAGCTGTATGGGCGGTTGACTGTGCGCATGAGTGTATTGGTGAGTGAATGGATATCTCAGTGCTACATGTCAAAGTAAGTACATATGTAAAAGACAGTACATGTGAGAGTTGACATATATAAATAACTGTGCATAAGAGCCAGTGAATGTGTGAGTGGCTGTATGGATCATTGTGAACTTGTATCAGGGATTGTATAAGAGAGTAAATATGTGTTAGTATATGTTTGAATAAGTAAAGTTTGTATAACTGTATAGTTGAGGAAATGGAGGTGTGATTGATTCTTTGCATGACTGACTAGGTGTGTGAGTAACTCCATGGATGAGTGACAGTCTGTGAGTGTCTGTTTACACTGATTGTATCTAAGGTTATATTAGAGTCTGAAGAGGTTCATCGTATTATCACATGAATGATATCATCAGTGATGTGATCAGTAATGTCAAATGAGATGTCATCAGTGATGTCATTTGAGATGTCATCAGTGATGTCATTTGAGATGTCATCAGTGATGTCATCAGTGATGTCACTGACCATGTCATGAATGATGTAATATGTGACATCATCAGCAGTGGATTGCGGGTGCGCGATATATAGTTAGTGCAACTAACTATATATGGAATTTCAATGGTTTTGTGTGAGTAAAATAAGGTTTTATAAATGCGAATTCCTAACTATATATGGTCTATAACCTATGGTTTTTTCAGTGAATTTTCAAGGTTTTGTAAATGCTAATTCTTAACTATATATGGTCTATAACCTATGGTTTTTTCAGTGAATTTTCAAGGTTTTGTAAATGCTAATTCCTAACTATATATGGTCTATAGCCTATGGTTTTTTCAGTGAATATATATATATATACATACATATATAAACATATATCATCTGTATATCTATATAAATACAAACATAAATGCATGCATACATATACTTATATGCATACAGATGCATGTTATTTACATGAAAGTTGAAAAAACACTAATGAAAGCAAAGCTAAAAAGCCACCTCATTACAAACAGAATGGCTTTAACTTAAACGAGGGCGAGATCTATTGCATTTTCAATGCTTGTTTACTTTGGTTCCATCAAGAAGGCATTCAGATGTGTCACACATTTGCCATAAATTCTGAATGTTAGCACTCTAGTTGCACATTAGATCACTGTAGTAAAGCTACTGCTCACCAGGGACGTCTGCAGCTGGTATTCAAAGTGCATGTTTCAGTCTGCATGTCAGAATTTTTTTAATGAAATAGAAGAGGATTTGAGAAGTCACTCAAAATGATCCCTAATTTTTCTTTCTGAAGCACTAATCATACTTTCTATAGCAAAATTAACCCCCTCATGTTGTTCCTTTTTAAATTGAGTGTTTTCAGACTTACCACTTCATTCCAATCAAGATGGCTTCTGGTGTGCCATACTTTTGTCATAAGTAAGACTGTTAGCGCTCTAGTTGTTCTTTAGAAAACTCTGGGACATTCTGTCATTGGGCTATACTTGGGGTACATCTGGGTGATATTTGGGCTACATTTAGGCTCTTTTGTCTCTGGTGGCCATCTTGGGAGACTGTATGTCAGAATTTTTTAATGAAATTGAAGAGGGTTTGAGAAGTCACTCAAAATGTGCCCTAATTTTTCTTTCTGCAGCACTAATCATAATTCATATGGCAAAAGATACCCCCTCATTTTGTTCCTTTTTAAATTAAATGTTTTAAGACTTACCACTTTATTCCAATCAAGATGGCTTCAGGTGTGCCATACCTTTGTAATAAGTAGGACTGTTAGCGCTCTAGTTGTTCTTTAGAACACTCTGGGACATTCTGTCATTGGGCTATACTTGGGCTACATCTGGGTGATATTTGGGCTACATTTGGGCTCTTTTGTCTCTGGTGGCCATTTTGGGAGACTGCATGTCAGAATGTTTTAATGAAATAGAAGAGGATTTGAAAAGTCACTCAAAATGTGCCCTAATTTTTTTTTCTGCAGCACTAATAATACCTTCTATTGCATAATATACCCCCTCATTTTGTTCCTTTTTAAATTAAATGTTTTAAGAGTTACCACTTTATTCCCATCACGATGGCTCCAGGTGTGCTATACCTTTGTAATAAGTAGGACTGTTAGCGCTCTAGTTGTTCTTTAGAACACTCTGGGACATTCTGTCATTGGGCTATACTTGGGCTACATCTGGGTGATATTTGGGCTACATTTGGGCTCTTTTGTCTCTGGTGCCATTTTGGGAGACTGCATGTCAGAATGTTTTAATGAAATAGAAAACGATTTGAGAAGTCACTCAAAATGTGCCCTAATTTTTCATTCTGCAGCACTAATCATACTTTCTATGGCAAAATATACCCCCTCATGTTGTTTCTTTTTAAATTAAATGTTTTAAGAGTTACCACTTTATTCCAATCAAGATGGCTTCAGGTGTGCCATACCTTTGTAATAAGTAGGACTGTTAGCGCTCTAGTTGTTCTTTAGAACACTCTAGGAGGCTGCAGTAGAACACAAAGGAATCAACTGACAGTCTCTGTCCTTGTTGGATGTACATGTTTTACTGAGAATGTCAGACTTCATTTTCACATGACTGAGAAAGATAATGTGAATTTACAGAAAATATGCTTTCAGTTTAGCTTATAGATCCCCTTCCAAACCACTGTGGGAAAATCATGAGATATTAGTTTTCTTTCAAACAATATTCATGATATCACAGCAGAAGGTTTTTTCACATGGTAAAATCACCTTAGAACCCACCACAATTCCTAAAACGAGTATGGTACCATCAACAAATGATTTATAATGTAACTAAAGTCCTAAAACCCTCTATTAACTACAATGCTTTTTAATGAGGTGCTATCATGTATATTGGTCCCAAGATGGCTGCCAACACTTCTTGGATGAAGTGCTGACAGCCAATCAGATCAGATGTGTGGTTAGGCTCCGCCCAGATATATATCTTTTTTTGAACCTAAATTACTCAAAATCCACTGGAGCACATATATTGAGACCTAGCAAAGGCACATCGGGCTAACAGTCCCTACAATTTTGCCAAGTTTTGTGCAAATCCATTCAGCCGTTCGAGCTAAAAGTGAGGCCAACCGCCCTAGGGAAATTAACATGGGAAAAACGTGTTTTAGGACCCCCCTTTTTTCTCAGCCCCCCCTTGATGAAACCCCCCCAAATTGCCAGGGGCTGCTCAGAAACAAAATGTTCCATTTTCCTGAAAATTTCAGCCAATTCCGTCCACAAACGCCAAAGTTATTAGACATAGAATTTTCAAACATCCCATAGAGAAAAAATCCTAACTATATATACCTACTGGCGACCGCCAGTAGGTAATATATATATATATATAGATAGATAGATAGATAGATATATATATATATGTATGTATATATATATATATATATATATATATATATATATATATATATATATATATATATATTCACTGAAAAAACCATAGGTTTCACACCAGTTATAGTTAGCTGGAAGTTTTACTCGCATAAAACCATTGAAATTCCCACGTTATAGTTAGTTGGACTCACTATAGCTTGCGCGTGCAATGCACTGCTGATGACGTCACATATTATATCACTCATGACATGGTCAAAGACATCACTCATGACATCACTGATGACACCATCTTTCTGAAAAAGAAATATTAGTGAGTAATATTTAAATATATGTGTTATCTATGGAAAACAGAACTGTTCTGGACCAATGAAAAGTGTTATTTGAAAGTCACATGATCCGGTCTTCCATCATTTGGAAAGCAAAACTGATCTGCACCAATGAAAAGTGTTATTTTCAGATCACATGATCCGACGCGCTTACGCTACGCGCCCCAGGGTGCGCCAGTAGTCGCGCTCCGGTGCGCGCCCGGGGGTGCATAGCGTAAGCACGCCAGGACGTTGCTCGATCGTATGCGCACGCGTGCTTCCAGGTGCGCTTACGCTGTGCGTCATATGACGCATCGCGCGTCTACGCGATACGTCACAATGTTGTTTTCATTCGCGGTAATAGCGCTCCCGGGAAGCTCACCGGTACGCGCCCTGGGGCGCGCCGTAATATTGCGCTTACCCGTGCATTCACCGGTACGCGCCCTGGGAGCGCCCGGGGGTAAAACAAATGTAAAAAAAACATTTAACATAATTATACAATATAAAATTCGTTTTAAAATTTTTTACTTTCTATACCTATAAAGATTTGCTATTAAAAAACCATTGAAATTCACTGAAAAAACCATAGGTTTCACACCAGTTATAGTTAGGAATTAGCATTAAAAAACCTATTCAATTCACTGAAAAAACCATAGGTTTCACACCAGTTATAGTTAGCTGGAAGTTTTACTCGCATAAAACCATTGAAATTCCCACGTTATAGTTAGTTGGACTCACTATAGCTTGCGCGTGCAATGCACTGCTGATGACGTCACATATTATATCACTCATGACATGGTCAAAGACATCACTCATGACATCACTGATGACACCATCTTTCTGAAAAAGAAATATTAGTGAGTAATATTTAAATATATGTATTAGTGTTTCACTTTGTGTATAAGTGGCTGCATGGGTTGGTGAGTAGCTACATGTGTATGTATATGGGTTATTAGATGTTTTTTTTAATATCAGTATGAGTATCTATATGGTTTGGTGGGGGTATTACCTAGCACATAGATGCATGAGTGACTGATTCTGTGTTTGTATGTGTTTTGAAGACAGCATATGTGCAGGACTGTATGGGTGGATGAGTGTGTATATGTTAGTGAGTGAATAACTGTCTCCCTAGTGTCTTTATCAATAACTATATATGTTTTAATCTAGTATATGCGAATATTGATGTATATAAGTGAGTACATGTGAGAGTGAGGGATTGTAAGAGTTCCTGGTTAAAATAGTATGTGTTTTTATAAGTGATTGTTTAAGAGAGTAAGTATGTGTAAGTTTCCTTAGAAGTAAAGTGTTAGTGTGTGTATAGCTGTATATGCAAATAAATAGATGTTCAATAGTTTATTTGTATGTGTGAGTAACTTTTGGGTGACTGTCGGTTTGTAACAGGATGTATAGGTGTATCACTACATATCACGAGTGAGTATATGTATGAGTGACTATATAGAACGTTGGTGAATGAGTGGATGTGTATATAGATGCTGGAATTATAGATTTGGTTGTTGTAACTGGTATGGGTATCTGCATTGTTTTGAAAATTTTAGTTTGTATTTTTGAATATGTGTTTCAAGGGTTACATTACAGTGAAAGGAGGTCTGTCACTCTGTCACAAGGATGTTGTCATCAGTGATGTCATGAGTGATGTCACTGACCATGTCATGAGTGATGTGATATGTGACGTCATCAGCAGTGCATTGCACGCGCAAATTATAGTGAGTCCAACCAACTATAACGTGGGAATTTCAATGGTTTTATGCGAGTAAAACGTCCAGCTAACTATAACTGGTGTGAAACCTATGGTTTTTTCAGTGAATTGAATAGGTTTTTTAATGCTAATTCCTAACTATAACTGGTGTGAAACCTATGGTTTTTTCAGTGAATTTCAATGGTTTTTTAATAGCAAATCTTTATAGGTATAGAAAGTAAAACATTTTAAAACGAATTTTATATTGTATAATTATGTTAAATGTTTTTTTTAATTTTTTTTTACCCCCGGGCGCTCCCAGGGCGCGTACCGGTGAATGCACGGGTAAGCGCAATATTACGGCGCGCCCCAGGGCGCGTACCGGTGAGCTTCCCGGGAGCGCTATTACCGCGAACGAAAACAACATTGTGACGTATCGCGTAGACGCGCGATGCGTCATATGACGCACAGCGTAAGCTTATTCTGACTTTGTCCTTTGACTGAGGAAGACCTGTTTGAGCAATACAGAGAACTATTTTGTACTTTCAAATGGCAACTGTAGCAGCAACAGCTGGAGCATCTGCACCACCACCACCACAGCCAAGAGGACCACCACAACAGTACATTGGTGGTCAAGAAGAGGAGGAGGAGGAAGAGGAAGAGGAGGAGGGGAGAAGATGGCTGCCTGAAGAGAATTCCCCTTACAAGCCAAGGTCACACATTGTATGGGAGTTTTTTTCAATCCCAGAGGGCAAGAAAAAAGTGAATGCACCCAAGGTAACTTGCCTAATCTGTGGCATGGAACTCTCAAGGGGCAACCCAAACAAAAAATATTCATTTGGTAACAATACCATGATTAGGCATATGACCCGCAGGCATCCAAACAACTATTCTGCTGCAGAGTTCAGGGAACTGGCCAGGAACCTCCCCCAGTCTTCAAGGACCACCTCCAAAAGAAAGCAACCAACTCCATCGGGACCAGAAACAACGGAGACGATGCCTTGTATTCAACAACGATTTGCAGGTTTTAGAGTTACATGCATTCATTGTGGCAAGCTGATCTCCTATGGGGAAAAGAGCGTAAAGCTCATCGTCCTTGCTGGTGACAATCATAATTGCCCCCAAAAAAACCTAATTCTTTCTGTTTTTTGTTTTCTGCTCCAGTTGAGCCATTTTCAATTCCCTGTTTTTTGTTTCTCCCCATAAAAATAACAAAAAAAATAAAAAATAGTTCATAAAAGCCAAAAAAAGTACAAAATGCTCAAAAAACACAAAAAAATATAAAACAACAACAAGAAGAAAAAACACAGTTCTTTTTAGAACTACCTCCAATTTATAAATAAAGGCTACATTTTTTTAAAACTCTGTCATTCTTTTTTCTCATGGAACGCTCCCCGGTACGCTCCCCGGTGCGCGTACCGGGCGCTCCCCCGCGCAAATCAATAAAAAAAAATGTGTTTGCCCCGCGGGGCCCTTTTATAACACCCACATCAAACCTAGGGGGTCAGGGGGGGTCTACTCTGACCCCTTATGGTATTTTCCCCCTTTGTTTTGGCCACCTCTTGTGTCTCGATCCTACCGAGACACAAGATAACGGCCGCTACGGACTGTTTGGAATGTTTACAGACACTCGAGAGCCAATCAGCTTTCCGTGCGCACCTCGCGTGGCGCGCCCGGAACGCTCCCCGGTGCGCGTACCGGGACGCTGCCATAGATATATATATTTTTTTAGCCTAAATTACTCAAAATCCACTGTAGCACATATCTTGAGACATAGCAAAGGCACATCGGGCTACCAGCCCCTACAATTTTGCCAAGTTTGGTCAAAATCCATTCAGCCGTTCGGGCTAAAAGTGAGGCCAACCACCCTATGGAAATTAACATGGGGAAAACACGGAGCGGGCCATGAACTTTGAGAAATTCGCAAAGATTCGTCCACCGGCGCCAAAGTTATTCCCAATAGAATGTTGCGGATTTCCTATGGAAAGTAGATCCTAACTATAACATATATATATATAGATATATATATATATCACGCTCAATTTCCCACCATCCATTGTACAGGAAAAGGCACTCACAGGGTTTACTACAACCAAATGGGTTTATTTCCATAAATCAGTGGACGCAAACATGAAAAAGATGCGTTTCGCCTATGGCTTAGTCTTGTAGTCTTGTATTTCATAAAAGCCGCCATTGAATCATATTCTTTTAAGCTATTGGTTGTTCAAAGTGTCACATGATCTGAATGTGTCATAAAAATCAAGAACATTCTTTACACGGCGGCCATCTTAACACTGTAAAATCCAACTTTATCATTTTTTGTTGTTGACAGTGACATAAGTTCATGTAAATAACTCGATACTCGTATTATTCAACAATAGATATACATAACAATTGCTGCTTTGTCCCATTATGGCTCCAGCAATCATTAACTTTTGTCGTAACCATAATGCCGTGTATCGTCCCACAATGTACTGCTGATGACGTCACATATTACATCACTCATGACATGGTCAGTGACATCCCTCATGACATCACTGATTACATCTCAAATGACAATGTGAAACCTATGGTTTTTTTCAGTGAATTTCGAAGGTTTTTTAACCCATTCCATGCTGGGCCGATTCTGCTCGTGTGCTAGGCTTTTAAAGAATGAATGGCTTTATGACGGCCCCCAGCCGTCATTAGCACACGAGCACCGTGATGCATGACGGATGGGGGCCGTCATCAGCATGGAAGGGGTTAAATGCTAATTCCTAACTATAACGTGGCTGAAACCTATAGTTTTTTCATTGAATATATATATATATTACCTACTGGCGGTCGCCAGTAGGTAGTTATAGTTAGGATTTTTTTCAATGTTAAATCTCAAAATTCTATTTGGAATAACTTTGGCGCCGGTTGACGAATCTGCCTGAAAATTTCCTGAAAATGGCCTCGCGGCGTTCCGGTCCTTCCCTGAAAGTTTGGGGGGGATACGTCAAGCGGGGGGCGAGATAAAAGGGGGGTCCCAAAACGCGTTTTCCCCATGTTAATTTCCATAGGGCGGTCGATTTCACTTTTAGCCCGAACGGCTGAATGGATTTCCACCAAACTTGGCAAAATTGTAGGGACTGGTAGCCCGAGGTGCCTTTGCTATGTCTCAAGATATGTGCTTCAGTGGATTTTGAGAAATTTAGGTTCAAAAAAATATATATATCTGTAGCCGCGCTCCGGTACGCGCACCGGGGAGCGCACCGGGCGCGACACGCGACTTGCGCGCAGAAAGCTGATTGGCTCTCAGTTGTCTGTAAACATTCTAAACAGTCCGGAGCGGCCGCCATCTTGTCTATCGGTAAAATCTAGTCATAAGAGGTGGCAAAAACAAAGGGGGGAATTGACCATAAGGGGGCAGGGATAGACCCCTTTGACCCCCTAGGTTTGATGTGGGGGCTATAAAAGGGCCCCGCGGAGCATTTAAAATATTTTTTTTTTTCGTTTTGCGCGGGGGAAGCGCCCGGTGCGCGCACCGGGGAGCGGCCCTGGGAGCGTATAATGAGGAAAAAAGGTGACAGCGTTTTTAAAAAATGAAGTTTTGATTTAGAAATTGGAGGTAGTTCTAAAAAGAACTTTTTTTTTCTTCTTTTTGTTGTTTTATATTTTTTTTGTGTTTTTTGAACTTTTTGAACTTTTTTTGGCTTTTCAAAACAGTTTAAATCTCAAAATTCTATTAGGAATAACTTTGGCGCCGGTTGACGAATCTGCCTGAAAATTTCCTGAAAATGGCCTTGCGGCATTCCGGTCCTTCCCTGAAAGTTTGGGGGGGATACGTCAAGCGGGGGGCGAGATAAAAGGGGGGTCCCAAAACGCGTTTTCCCCATGTTAATTTCCATAGGGCGGTCGATTTCACTTTTAGCCCGAACGGCTGAATGGATTTCCACCAAACTTGGCAAAATTGTAGGGACTGGTAGCCCGAGGTGCCTTTGCTATGTCTCAAGATATGTGCTTCAGTGGATTTTGAGAAATTTAGGTTCAAAAAAATATATATATCTGTAGCTGCGCTCCGGTACGCGCACCGGGGAGCGCACCGGGCGCGACACGCGACTTGCGCGCAGAAAGCTGATTGGCTCTCAGTTGTCTGTAAACATTCTAAACAGTCCGGAGCGGCCGCCATCTTGTCTATCGGTAAAATCTAGTCATAAGAGGTGGCAAAAACAAAGGGGGGAATTGACCATAAGGGGGCAGGGATAGACCCCTTTGACCCCCTAGGTTTGATGTGGGGGCTATAAAAGGGCCCCGCGGAGCATTTAAAATATTTTTTTTTTTTCGTTTTGCGCGGGGGAAGCGCCCGGTGCGCGCACCGGGGAGCGGCCCTGGGAGCGTACTATGAGGAAAAAAGGTGACAGAGTTTTTAAAAAATGAAGTTTTGATTTAGAAATTGGAGGTAGTTCTAAAAAGAACTTTTTTTTTTCTTCTTTTTGTTGTTTTATATTTTTTTTGTGTTTTTTGAACTTTTTGAACTTTTTTTGGCTTTTCAAAACAGTTTAAATCTCAAAATTCTATTTGGAATAACTTTGGCGCCGGTTGACGAATCTGCCTGAAAATTTCCTGAAAATGGCCTTGCGGCGTTCCGGTCCTTCCCTGAAAGTTTGGGGGGGATACGTCAAGCGGGGGGCGAGATAAAAGGGGGGTCCCAAAACGCGTTTTCCCCATGTTAATTTCCATAGGGCGGTCGATTTCACTTTTAGCCCGAACGGCTGAATGGATTTCCACCAAACTTGGCAAAATTGTAGGGACTGGTAGCCCGATGTGCCTTTGCTATGTCTCAAGATATGTGCTTCAGTGGATTTTGAGAAATTTAGGTTCAAAAAAATATATATATCTGTAGCCGCGCTCCGGTACGCGCACCGGGGAGCGCACCGGGCGCGACACGCGACTTGCGCGCAGAAAGCTGATTGGCTCTCAGTTGTCTGTAAACATTCTAAACAGTCCGGAGCGGCCGCCATCTTGTCTATCGGTAAAATCTAGTCATAAGAGGTGGCAAAAGCAAAGGGGGGAATTGACCATAAGGGGGCAGGGATAGACCCCTTTGACCCCCTAGGTTTGATGTGGGGGCTATAAAAGGGCCCCGCGGAGCATTTAAAATATTTTTTTTTTTTCGTTTTGCGCGGGGGAAGCGCCCGGTGCGCGCACCGGGGAGCGGCCCTGGGAGCGTACTATGAGGAAAAAAGGTGACAGAGTTTTAAAAAAATGAAGTTTTGATTTAGAAATTGGAGGTAGTTCTAAAAAGAACTTTTTTTTTTCTTCTTTTTGTTGTTTTATATTTTTTTGTGTTTTTTGAACTTTTTGAACTTTTTTTGGCTTTTCAAAACAGTTTTATTTTTTTTTGTATTTTTTTAGGGGGAGAAACAAAAAAAGGGAATTGAAACTGGCTCAACTGGAGCAAAAAAACAAAAAACCCAAAAAATTACTTCTTTTTGGGGCACTTGTGATTATCACCTGCAAGGACGATGAGCTTAACGCTTTTTTCGCCATAGGCGATAAGCTTGCCACATGCAGAACAAGTGATTTTAAAATCAGCAAATCTCGGCTGAATGCAAGGCATCACCTCGGATGTTTCTGGTTCTGATGAAGTGGGTTGGTTTCTTTGGGAGGGGGTCCTTGATGACTGGGGGAGGTTACTGGCCAGTTCCCTGAACTCTGCACGAGAGTAGTTGTTTGGGTGCTTTCTGGTCATGTGCCGAATCATGGTATAGTTACCAAAAGAAAATGTTTTGTTTGGGTTGCCCCGTGAAAGTTCATCATTGCAGATGAGGCAAGTCACCTTGGGCGCATTCACCTTTTTTTTCCCCTCTGGGATTGAAAAAAACTGCCATACAATGTGTGGTTTGGGTTTGTAAGGGGTATTTTCTTCTGGCAGCCATCTTCTTCTCCCCTCCTCCTCTTCCTCTTCCTCCTCCTCCTGTTCTTGACCACCAATATAATTTGGAGCTGGTCCTCTTGGTGGTTGTGGTGGTGGTGGTGGGGCAGATGCACCAGCTGATGCTACTACTGAAGCCATTATTTGGAGCAAAAAAGTAGAGAGAGCAACAAACAGGTCTTCCTCAGTCAAAGGACAAAGTCAGAATAAGGAAAAAAGGTGGGGTCTTTCATCATTTAGAAAAAAAAACTGTCCTGAACCAATGAGAAGTGTTATTTTCAGGTCACAAGACCAGGGGCTTCATCATTATGAAACTAAAACTGTTATGAACCAATGAAAAGTGTTATTTTCTGCTCACATGACCCGACGCGCTTACGCTACGCGCCCTGGGCGCGCCCGGGGGCGCACCCCGGGTCGCGCAGCGTAAGCGCGTCTGAAGTTTACGTTGTGCGATCGTATTCGCTCGAGTACTTCCGGGTGCGCTTACGCCGTGCGTATCACGCGGTCGCGGCTACGCGATACGTCACGATCATGTTTTCGTTTGCGATATTGGCGCTCACGGGACGCTCCCCGGAGCGCGCCCCGGGGCGCTTTTCAGAAATACGCTTTTCGGGGCGCTCCCCGGGGCGCGCTCCGGGGGCGCTCCCCGGGGCGCGCTCCGGGAGCGCTCCCCCAAAAAATTAAAAAAAAAAAATGGGATAATTGTAGGGACAGGTAGCCCTATTCTGAAGTGGTTTGTAAAAAAATTAACTTTAGAAAAATATGTATTGTGCTACATTGGGCTTAATATATGTTAGAGCCAAAATGTAGCCCAAATGTAGCCCAAAGTAGCCCAATGTAGCCCAAAGATGGCCACCAGAGACCAAAAATTGTAAATGTAGCCCAAATTTCAACTAGATGTAGCCCAACTGTAGCCCAATGACAGAATGTACCAGAGTGTTAAAAAGGACAACTAGAGCGCTAACAGTCTTATTTATAAAGTGAAACTTATAGTTAGGAATTAGCATTAACAAAACCTATGAAATTCACTGAAAAAACCATAGGTTTCACACCAGTTATAGTTAGGAATTAGCATTTAAAAAACCTATGAAATTCACTGAAAAAACCATAGGTTTCACACCGGTTATAGTTAGGAATTAGCATTTTAAAAACCTATTAAATTCACTGAAAAAAACATAGGTTTCACACCAGTTATAGTTAGCTGGAAATTTTACTGGTATAAAACCATTGAAATTCCCACGTTATAGTTAGTCGGACTCACTATAACTTGCGCGTGCAATGCACTGCTGATGACATCACATATTACATCACTCATGACATGGTCAGTGACATCACTCATGACATCACTGATGACACCATCCTTGTGACACAGTGACAGACCTCCTCTCAGTGTAAAGTAACCCTTGAGACACATATTCAAAAATAGAAACTGAATTTTTTTTAAAATGGACATACCTATATCAGTTACAACAAGCAATTCTGTACTTCCACTATCTATATACACATCCACTCATTCACCAACAGTTCTATATAGTCACTCATACATATACTCACTCATCATATGAAGAGATACACCTATACATCCTGTTACACAGCGACATTCATCCAAAAGTTACTCACACACATATTCACACGTGCAAATAAACTATTGAACAACCATTTATTTGAATATAGAGTTATACACACACTTCCACCTTACTTCTATTGAAAATTACACATATTTATTCTCTTAAACAATCACTTATAGAAACACATACTTATTTAAACAGGAAATCTTACAATCTCTTACTCTCACATATACTCACTTATATACATCAATATTCATATATACTAGATTAAAACATATGTAGTTACTGATAAAGACACTAGTGAGACAGTCATTCACTCACTAACAAACATATATAGACACTCATCCACCCATACAGTCCTGTACATATGCTGTCTTCAAAACACATACAAACAAAGAGTCAGTCACTCATGCATCTATGTGCTAAGTAATACCCCCACCAAACCATATAGACACTCATACTGATACTAATAAAAATATCAAATAACCCATATACATACGCATGTAGCTACTTATCAACACATGTAGCCACTTATACACAAAGTGAAACACTAATATATGTATTTAAATATTTAAACATAACTCACTAATATTTATTTTTCAGAAAGACACATATTCACTGGAAGGTGTCATCAGTGATGTCATGAGTGATGTCACTGACCATGTCATGAGTGATGTAATATGTGATGTCATCAGCAGTGCATTGCACGCGCAAGTTATAGTGAGTCCGACTAACTATAACGTGGGAATTTCAATGGTTTTATATCAGTAAAATTTCCAGCTAACTATAACTGGTGTGAAACCTATGGTTTTTTCAGTGAATATATATATATATATATATATATATATATATATATATATATATATATATATATATATATATATATATATCCCATTTCCACCTCCTCAGAAAAACGCCGAGACACTTAACGTGGCTGAAACCTATGTTTTTTCAGTGAATTTCAAAGGTTTAGTGAATGATCATTTTTAAATGTATTTTATAGTAATTTCCAACATTTTTATAATAATTATTTTAGTTATTTTACTTTTTAAGTTACATTACACATTTTTAATATAAAATAATAAAAAACAAAATTCAAATATTATGTTTTTATTACTTTTTTTCCAATATATTAAAATTAAATTCTATATATTTTTTTTTGTATTTTTTTTCATTACTCGTACAGTACGATGGCTGCTGACAGAGCCCACGGCTAGTCAGCGCTGAGCACCCTTCCCGCGGATGACCCTTCAGAAGAACTGAATTGTTGAAAGCCTGCTGTAACCCTGAAAAACCTGATGGATGATAGCCCTCTTATGGTTACTGTGAAACATCTGTGGAAATTTCCCAGCGTACAGCTTGTCTTCACATACCTGGATCGCCTACAT
The DNA here is from genome assembly GCF_964263255.1 of Lissotriton vulgaris. Lineage (NCBI taxonomy): Eukaryota > Metazoa > Chordata > Amphibia > Caudata > Salamandridae > Lissotriton > Lissotriton vulgaris. The sequence continues at coordinate 1,822,792,983 of NC_141685.1, forward strand.
CGTTTGCTGCACTTTTCTGTTTGTGGGAGCTGGTCTGTGGCGGTGGCTGTGGCCCAAGGTAAAACCGCTGTGTGCGCTACGGGCTCGTGGTGGCTCAGGATGGGGCTGAAAATCCTCAAAGACAGAAAGGATCCTGCTGCGGGTAAAGATCCCCAGAAAATTGCTGAGTTTGATGAGTCTGCTGCTGCAAAGCTAACTTGGGTGAAAACGCTATGCGCCAGCCCACGGTATTGGAGGCGTTTGGGGGCTCGAATTTGGCTAAGTCTTTGGTGGGGGCTCAGGGAGCTCCGGCGATACATACGGATCCATTACCCACGATGAACTTGGATAATGAAAATGAGAAGGAGAATGGTTTGCAGGAGGACGCTACCTGGAACGCACGGTCAATTGAAAGCCTGGGGAATTCTGGGACATGTAGTTCTGGCGCAAGTGCAAGCGCAAGTGCTGGAGTGGCTGGAAATGCTTTACTCAGTAGTATGATTCAGCCAGTTACCACTGTTGACGACGCACTTCTACTTCCTCCTGGCATGATAAACGGTGAAGTATTGGAAAGGGGGTGAACGGGGAGCAAAGTAAGCGGAGACCCTATTAGCCCTATCAGCCCAATGAGCCTAGTGAGCCCTACAACCATTTCTAGTAATCCTACTGAGAGCAGTAGATCTGGTTTGTTGGAGGATGTTTGTGAGGTTTTAGCAGCGCTGCATCCGGCTGCAGGATCTAACCTCTTACAGGTCCAGGAGGATGGGATATGCAATCCTATACAGAATGGAGGGGTGGCAATGTCGCTCTCCCTTGATGGGGATAAGTCTTTTTCTTTAAATGATGACACAGATGTTGATGATGATAATGATTCTTCACAGGTTAGTGGGCAGGAGACTACACAAGAGAGTGAGACGGATGAGGACTCTCCCAGTACACTCTTAAGCGACAAGGCAAATCTAGGCGCTCTAGGACTAGAGCAAGAATGAAGGGCCGATCCCCTGAACCGACAGCGCGGCAGCTGGAATGGGATCACTCGGCATCCAGTTTGACGGCATGGAATGACAATACTTCAATGGTGATCAGTGAGGGGGGTCGAAGAGAGGGGAGTAATACTAGACCCACACTTACACTGGAACTGCTATACACGACTTTGAAAACAATGCAGGGGGAGGCTAGGCAAGGGAGCAAAAGGGCACAGTTGGCTACTAAAAAGCTCCAGGGGGCAATAAGGAAGACGAATAAACTATGTTCTGATATGGCAGACCGAATTGCTCAGGTGGAAAATCGCACGGCTGCAGTTGAGGAGGAAGTGGAAAAAATTCAGATTTTCAAATCTCTCCAAGAGAAACAAGCCCGTGATATTGACTGGAAGCTGGAAGATGTTGAAAACCGGCAACGCCGTAATAATATTCGTCTTCTTGGGCTACAGGAGGGGATTGAAGGAGACAATGCTCTGGCTTTTACTGTGAATCTTCTCTGCAATGGAATTGGAAGGCTGAGATACAACGTGCACATCGATATCCTATGTTTAAAAGGGCCCACTCGTGGAAACAAGATGTTCAGCCCAGAGCCATGTTGATAGTTGTATGACATTTTTTATTAAGACAGGCAATTATGGATCGGGCCAAACCAGACTCTAAAAGAACATTTGAGGGGCATACCTTTTTCGCTCGACCGGATTTCTGTCATACTACGGTCGAGCGGCGATGGAGATTGCGCAAATTGATTACCCCCTTCCAGACTGTTGAATGTGAAGCATTCCTGCTGTTTCCGGCGAGGCCTAAGGTCATACATAAGGGAAAAGTCAGAATGTTTTTTCGGAAATCAAGGCCCAGGATTTCCTTACTGAAATTACAGAATCTGGAGCTGGAAAATCCTGTGAAAGGGAGCGCTTGGGAAGAACTGAGACTGGGTGAATTTGGAGATGATTGATAAGCCTGGACCTTATTGGTTAATTGTTTATTTTTTCTGCAAAATTGGTTAATTTGAATATTAGGCATTTCTAGAGAGGGTAAAAAAATGGTGAGGGGTGTGCACAGGGTAGGGATGGTAGGGTAGTGAAGGCATTCGGAGGAGGTGGCAGGTGCTGAGGGTGCTGGGACCTCCGTAGTCATACCTAGGTCATGCCTGACCTTGTTGCCTGTATGGGAGGTTCAGGGGTGGGTGGTGGGTTTGGGGGGTCTTTGAGTTGGAGGTTTGCAAGCAATCAGCACAACAAGGGATCTCTTCCATTGGAAAACTTGTTGAGGCAGGGGACAGCTGGACACAAAGGAGTTATAGAAGGATAACTAATTTTATTTTAGAAGTTATCGCTAAGAGGAAAAGGCAATCAAAGAGTACAAATTCTTTATTATTATTTTTATTTTTATTTTATGTAGGATTTTTGAGAACAGTCTTTAGATAATTACAACATGGCTTTACGATTTTTGACTGTGAATGTGTGTGGTCTTAATGACCCGCACAAGAGGAACAAAGTTGCAATGTGGTTAAAAACTCTACATGCGGATTTTCTTTGTATTCAGGACACGCATATTGACGGTTGTAGAGCAACTGTTCTAGAACAGCTGGGTTATAAATTATTGGTCTTACAATGCAAGGTTCACGTACCCGGGGGGTTACAATCTTAACCCGGAGGAGGGATGTTACTGTGGTTAGAAAATCTGCTGATAAATCGGGGCGCTAAGTATTGGTGGAGTGCTCTTGAATCACCTTAAGTTTACACTTGGTTCGGTATATGGATCCACATGTGATGATGCAGAGATTTTAGAACATTTAGACATGAATTTAGCTACATGGCCGGTCCCGATAATTATTAGTGGTGACTTTAACATTAATGGTCTTGGAATAAGGTGGGATGACCCGTTTTGCAAATTCAAAGGGAAAAAAAGGAAAGTGGGTTTCGCCCTCTCTAAATTAGGGGCCGATTATGAAGTCCGTCCGCCACCATAGAGTAGGAGGGAACCTCCGCATGGGCTGCGGAGTTCCCTCCTGTGCAATTAGGATGTGACCGCCACACTGGCGGTCACATCCTCTATTTTTAACAATGCGGCAGCAATGTTAAAAATGCACGCATTGCATTTGTATTTAGAAAGTGGCAGGCACCGCGTGGTGCCTGCCGCGTTCTGCATACAAATGCAGGGGGGTACCATAGGTACCCCCCATGTGCACCCCCCACCCCCCCTTCACCTAGGGGGCCCACAACGGGCCCCCGCAGTGAAGTTACACATGCTTTTCCACGGCAGAAAAGCCGCCGCGGAAAAGCATGTTTCACAGCCCATCCTAATCTGGCTGACGGTGTCTGAGAGACACTGTCACCATATTAGAGCTTTTCCACCCTGGTTGTAAGCCAACCGCGGCGGAAAAGCTGCGGACGGAAACCAGGACCCACCAGCCATCCTAATGTAGCGGTGGGTCTTTGGTGGGTCCGCAGAGGATTTTCCGCATCTTCCGGGCCGGCGGTGGCTTCCGCCGGCCCGGAGGATGCGGAAAATCCTCCATCGTAATAGGCCCCTATGTTTGCAATAATGGGTTAGTTGATGCGTGGCCCTATATCACTTTGACGGATTCAGGCAGCACCTTTTTTTCCGTACCTCATAAGGCTGTCTCCCGCTTGGATTATTTTTTTGTATCTAAGCAGTGTATTTCTCAGGTAAAGATTGAGAAGCTTTCCCGTATTATTTCAGACCATAACCCTTTAGTTTTGAGTCTTAATTTTTCTTCTCTGGAAAGAAGGATTGTCGGGTGGACCTTTGAAAGAAGGCTATTATATGACTCCGATTATATTTCATATATGAAAGGGTGGATTAGAGAATTTTGGGCTAACAATCGAGGCTCTTCTAGTGTAGGAATTGTCTGGGACACGTTCAAGGCTGCAGTCAGAGGAGAAACAATGAGTTTTAGTTTACACCTTCAGAAACAGGAGCGGTTAAGAGATCTTGAAATTAGGCAGGAGTTGGTTAAACTTGAGGAAGCACTGGGTTCGGCGATTGTATCAGGTGAAGCACTGGATGAAACACTACTGAAATTAGCTATGAAAACGGCGGAAGCAGGTGAACACTACGCCAATAAAGCAGCTGAGATATATATGGCTAAAAAAGAACAGAGCTATGAGTTCAATGAGTGTGTGGGGCATACTTTAGCTGTTAGAACTTGGCAGAAAGCTGCCGCTGGCGAGGTTATTGAAATCTTTGATGGCAATAGGAAGGTTATTACTGATCCGGTAGGTATTCGGGAGGTTTTTCGGTTATTTTACCATCGGCTGTACTCGAGCAGTACAGGGGTCGCATTGGAGGATATTCAGGACTATCTAGATGGAATCCCTAATCAAAAGGTAGATCATAAAGTAAGGGATGATCTGGAAGGACCATTTTCTCAGGATGAAATAATGGGGGCTTTACAAGACTTGCCATCCGGTAAAGCTGTTGGCCCAGATCAAATCCCGCTCGAATTCTATAAAATCTTTTAGGATGATATAGGGCCTGATTTAATAGATGTGATGATATTGGCACAAAAGGGGGGTCGGCTCCAGAATCATGGGCTGGAGCAGATGTCGTGATATTTTTGAAGAAAGATAAACCTGCCATGGAGCCAGGCTCTTATCGTCCCATCACGCTCCTGAACAGTGACGTTAAGATTTTTTCTAAAATTCTGGCCAAACGCCTGAATAGAATATTACGAAGAACTATTCATCCTTCTCAACATGGATTTATCATTAGATGTGGGACAAAAAAACATATAAGACGGGTGATCACCCTTTTTGATGCAATGGAGATCTCAGGAGACCCTATGGCCGTCCTGCTTTTGGATGCGGAAAAGGCATTTGATAGGGTCTCCTGGGATTTCATTTGGGAAGCTTTGAGATGGTTTGGCCTTTGAGAGGGGTTCATCCACTCGGTTCAAGTATTATATGGGGCACCTACAGCCAGAATAAGGATAAATGGTAATTATACTACTCCATTTGACATTCAACGAGGGACCCGGCAGGGATGTCCCTCGTCCCCTCTTCTATTTGCCATATTTATGGATCCTCTTATACGTTTGTTTTTAGCTAACAGCAGAATCCGACCGGTTATCAATCAAGGGATTGAAACAAAAGAGCTTGCATACGCGGACGACGTGGCCATTGTTTCTTCAGACCCGGATGAAGCGATGGATGCGGTTGTCTCACTAGCCTCTGAGTTTGGTATGCTCTCCAGGTATGCTCTTAATGAAGCAAAGACTCAAATTATCGCAAACCCCTTGATTAATTTTGAGGATCCTCGGGTGACTAAATCAGTTGTATATCTCGGGATAAGGATCTCTGCAGAGCTTGTAACATTAGTGGCTAAAAATATAGAACCAGTTATAAGAAAGACCCGGCTGGACTTAGACAGGCTGAATAATCTTCATTTATCATTGGTGGGGCCCGGCAATGTTATTAAAATGATTTTTTTGCCAAGGTTTTTATATCTATCTAGAGCAATTCCTTTAGAATTTTCAGAATTTTTGGTTTAAAACATTAGAAGGGTTATTTAATAGGTTTCTTTGGTCACATGAAAAAACTAGGCGGGTGTTACGCTTTATGTCTTTACCACGGGAGAGGGGGGGTTTCCATTCCCGTTTTGAAAAGGTATTATTGGGCCTCGGCGTTACAGTATATGGCGGTGCTTATAGGGGGAGGCCCCCCTGACGCTGAAGGGGGAAATTAACTGCCTGATGTGTATAAATTGTTATTGGGAGATAACGCAGAGAGGTGTTTTTGTAAGTTCAAGACTGCAAGACTGCAATTGCTGCATTTAAAACCTGGGGGACCCTAAAGAAAAAGACTGGCTTGGGAAGGGTTAATTATTACACAGTGTTGTATAAAAATCCTACATTTCCAGAATTTTTTTCAGATGAAATTATGGCAGAATGGGAAGCCAAGGGTGTTACTAAGGTTGGGGATCTATTTGGGATACATGGTTTTCGCCAATTTTGTGATATACAGCTAGAGTTTTCATTGTCAAAGTATACATTTTTAAAATATTTACCAATCCGGAGTTTTCTTTGTAAAAAAGTAGGCGGGGGCTGTAGGTTTGATAGTAATGCTGTGATTGATATAATGCTTGCTGGTAGCAAAGGGGGTATTAAATTGATCTATGCAGAACTAACAAAGCTAAAGCAAGATGGTTTAACTAAGCAGGAGGCTAAGTGGGCTGAGCTCGTGGGAGCCACCCCGGGAGTATTTTCGATATCTCTGGAGCTCGGACGAACTATTCTATGCTCTGCTGGGTTACAAGCGCAACACTATAAAACTGTTTTCTCGCTGTATTATACTCCAGCTAGAATCGCACAGTGGGGAGAGAAATGAACTGAAGGTGAGTATACTACTTTTTTACTATATGCACCCAAACCTTATAACTTTCTACCTCATACCAGTATGTTGTTATTATTGTGCATACACCATTAACGTGCAACTTGCCTTTATGTGAAGCGCTCTGATACCCTTGGGTCTTGTTCGCGCTATAAAAAACTTTATAATAAATAAATAAATAAATAAATAAGATACTAAAGGAATGTGAGTTAGCAAAACTAAATGAGGAAAGAGGAGTAAGGAAAGGGAAGTGAGTGAGAGGGAAGGGGGAGTGAGTGAGGGTGCATTAACGACAATGAGGGATGGAAGGTGACTGAGGGTGAGTGAAGGGGCGTGAGAGAGTGAGGGGACAGCGGAAGTGAGGGTAACAGAGAGGGAGTGAGGGAAGAGGAGTGAGGAAGTGAGAGGACGGAGGGAGTGAGAGAAGGAGTGAGTAAAGTGTAGTAAGGTGAGGGAGGGAAGGGGAATTACTGATGGAGCAAAGGAAGAAAAGAAGGGGAAGGGGAGTGAAGCAGAGGGACTGGGAAAAGGTGAGTGTGGGAGGAGAGTGAGTGGAGTTAAGGATGGGGAATGAGGATAAGTGAGGGGAGTGGAGTAAGGGAACGGGGGTGAGGGAGGGTGAGAGAATGGCAGTTAGGTTGAGGAAAGAGGGGTAATAGAGGGTGGATAAAGGCGAGTGAGCGTAAGACAAGGGGAGTGAGGGAGGGAAGACATAGAGGTAGTGAAGGAAGGAGTGAGAGAAGGGGACTAAGTGAGGGAGCATAGAAAGGTAAATGAGGGAGTGTTGGTGAGTAAAAGGGAGTGAGTGTGAGGGAAGGGGAAGTGACAAAGTGAGGGGATGGAGGGAGTGAGGGTAAGAGAGAGGGAGCGAGGGAAGGGGAGTGAGGATGTGAGAGGACAGAGGGAGTGAGAGAATGAGTAAGTAAAGTGGAGTAAGTGAGTGAGGGAAGGGGAATTAATGAGGGAGCAAAAGAAGGAAAGAAGGGGAAGGGGAGTGAAGCAGAGGGACTGAGAGCTGGAAAGTGGTGTAGGGGAGAGATGGGAAGCGAAGTGAAGGAATGGGGAATAAGGGGTAGTGAGGGAAGTGGAGTAAGGGAACGGGGGTGAAGGAGACTGAGAAAAGGGCAGTGAGGGTAAGTAAAGAGGGGTGATAGAAGGTGGAAAAAGGTGATTGAGCGTGAGACAAGGGGAGTATAATATATATTTCACAATACTAAATACAAAATAACTTGAACAACATGTTATATGGTTTATTTTTGCTGTTCTCAGAATATATTGAATTTCACTAAAAACAGTGAGTTCAATACTACTCATCATATGACAGCGGGCAAAAAAAACACAATCAAAAAGATTGTGTTTAAAAAACCCATACAACGTTTCAATAAATAATGTAAAACTTAGAAAAAACATATCTTAACTCATTTTTTATTCACTTACTTTTCCACGAGGCCAAATAGTATATGGAACGTCTTTTTCTTTGGAAATTACTCGATAGTACTCTTAAACTTCCATTTACCCGACTTTCTGAATGAAAAGCTCCAACATCTTTTTGATCATGTAACAATAGTTATATTTCCCCCTCTGGCTCAATCATGATCAACATTTCCTATAATACTCACTATGTGATACACTTACGCTACCTCTATGACAACTACAAGTTTTTTATTATCTTGATCACTCTCACTCACAAAGTAATTTTTAACAGCAGACTAAGTTTTATTAACTGCTCCAATCTTCATAGGCCAATTACCTTTCCTAAAATTTCGGTTGTAAAAACACTAGGTAAGAATTTCGTAAGTCAAAAGGCAAACGTTGTTTGAAAGTCAATTGAGTATCATACAATTAGTCCAGCCTTTTTGACATTTTAAATAAGCTATGTAAAGTCCTGATGTTGTCGAAGGACCATCATGGAAAATAATTGCTGCAGTTACAAAGGTTCTTCCTGAAATTGATAATGGAGAAGCCACACAATTTGTAATTAAAGTTGTCAATTTAGTTCCATCAGGCCTACATTGTTGAAACATTTAAATTACATACTGTCCATATCTTTGTATAAATAATGTTGATAGCATTGCAGATGTACATTGAGTACAGACCATGTTTTGATTTGCCTCTCTAACTAGATTATTAAAAGACACTGATTTGCAGTCTGTTAAAGTCAAATATATAAATCTTTCAGTGTCTATTGTAGTAGTACTTGAAAAGGAACAATTGTCGCAGTTATGCTGCCATTTATGAGAAAGGCCAAAAAGATGTTCTACATCTATACCTTCATCTTGCAATACAAAAAGCATATACATTAGAAATTCCTGACAATCTTGCTGAATATTCTGTGAAAATTGATTTATACCAGAACATATGTCTAAAACATTTTGAATATCAGAAACACTTTCTATTTTTGTTTTATCACTGCTACATTTCTCAAACACAGTATTCAACAAACAACAAAATCTTTGAACCCGATTTTCCACAATCTGTTCTTGTAAAGTTTGTAGAAAAAAAACAACATTAACCACTACATTAGCATAGCAGTTGACATCAGTGCTGTTTTCAAACTGAAATCCAACAACATCTTTAACTGAATCCTTTTCCTTTCTGCTTACAATTACTGGTTCATCTACTTTTTTTCTTTTTACTACAACTTCACTACAATTTTTCTCATTTCTTCTTTTTCGGCCTACCACACGCTTTTCAAATAGAGGATATTGAGGTAAATTTGGAGCATACTCTCTTCTTAACCTATTATATTCTTTTACACAATTTAGATATGCACTAATCTTTGTCTCATCAAAATCAATCAAGTACATTGAGATAAAGCAACATATGCCATACCCTCCTTGAACACAGAACTTCCAATATTCACCAAAGCACTAACTACACTTAAACCTTGAGATTTATGAATAGTCACCGCATATGCCAAAGAAACAGGAAACTGTTTTCCGCGGACATATAAATCTTTCACAAGCAAAAATTGAGCAGAACAACAACTGAATTGTTGTACTTCCTCAATTCCATCAAATTTAATTTTCAAAAATTCAATTCCATCTCTATTTCGGTAATTCACAAAATCAACAATATGACCCATTGCTCCATTTACTAAACCTCTTTCCACATGTAAATTCCGTCGTAAAATTATACGACAATTTAAACATGCATACAGAGTCTTTTCCAAACCAGCAGTTTCTTCTCTAAAGAATCCAATTTTGATTTCAACTTTACTGACAAAATAATAGTAGCTCCTTCATGCTCTATTTTATCAATAGCTTCCAGTTTCACAATCTCTTGATTTTCTAACTTTAACATTTTGTTGTTGAAGATTGAACATTCTTGCAGAGTTGGCATCAAGCATATCACAGATTTGTTTTCAGCAATTTTCTTATAAATATTCTCTGGGAGAACATTTTCGTTTGGAAACAAATTTGAAATTAATCGTGCCTGTAAAGCTTCTTTGCTATGTTCACCTACTTTTCCAATTCTTACATCTTGTAGAATATTTTTATAATCTTCATCCTTTGCCTGAGCATATTTTGAAGCAGTTCTGCATATTTGAAATATAACCATATATTAACATTTCCAATGCTTCCTAGGCACTTTCTGGTATCTTCATGCGTAAGCATTTTAAACACTGGTTGTCCTTTCATCGGAGTTAGCTGCAGTAGATCTCCAAAAACAATGATGTGTTTGCCTCCAAATAACACATCATACTCTGTTTTAAGATTTTGTTGCATTCTTAAATGCACAAAAGCAAGCATTACATTTGATACCATGCTTACCTCATCAATGATAAGAAGTTTCATTTTCTTCAGGACTCTGGAAACTTCATAACAAGCTTCTCCAGATAGCTTGTGGTATTGTAATTTATTATCATGCTCTACTGGCAGCATCAATAAACGATGTAAAGTAATCCCTTTAATGTTGTGTGCTGCCAACCCAGTTGGAGCGGTAACAACACAAGACAGTGATGACTCAGTTCTTTTCTGCAGATAAGTTGTAATTGCTTTAATCAGAAAACTTCTCCACTCACGTACAATTGGACAGGTTAAAATGACGTACATGAGCACTCTTTTTTCTCATGACATAAACCATGCTTAATCTGTTCTGTGACTTCATCATATATTTGTTTCTGCTCAACGTTTAGTTCTTTTTTCAAATCTTCTAAGTTAATTACATACTCCTGAGCTTGTTCCATGGCTCTTTCCACTTCATCCATGGCAGTGCCAGCTTCATTTTGGATAATTGGTCCTCCTAGTGGATCCTGACTCAATGAAGCAGAACTCTGACTGTCTTGAGAACTGTCTCTAGCAATCACTGCTGCAATTGTAGCGTCTTGCTGTATTTCCTCATTCAACATTTGCAGATAATTTGAAAAACAGGATATTCTATGGTATCCCTGGTTGCATTAAAAGAATCTTCCTAACTGCGAAAATCTCCAAGTAGTTCCTCTTCTGTACGCCATGGCTTAAAGAGTTGCAAAAGAGCTAAATAGTAAAATTCCCTTTTGTCAGGAGATTCGCAACTCAATTGTCGATGATTAATCAAATGGTCTTTTCTTTGTTTCACCAGACATCCTTGACATTCAATTACAGAATATCCTCCTTTATGATATCTTCTGTGATGTTCCTCTTCAAAGTATAGCTTTGCAGAATTTCATAGAGACAAACGTTCTCAAGATGACTACTTCTATTTGCATAGTATGTATCCAACATGTTTGTCTTCAAAATATCTGTACGGTTCTTTCTTTGCCAAATACTCAATTTCTTGTACAGATTTCAAAACTCGGTTTTGTGTTTGCAGCAAGACCTAGACTCACCCAAATGATTGTTCTAGATTTGGCATATAGACTTGCTGATGATAACAGATCTGAACATTCATATGCTCAAATTTCTCGATGCGACAACATCTTCAGACTGTAACTGTACAATTTTTTACTTAGGGTCTTTTCATGAGAAATTTCCTCCCACATTTACTTCAGTTCTTTCTTTTCTGATTTTGTGATGTGAGATGTTACATATCGAGCCACAGCAACAGAGTTGTCAGCAACATATTGAATATCCATGTTAGCATTCCACATGGACAAAATGACTGGGTTATAGTCATTTATTTATTTTGACTCTTCATTTCTTTTTAAGTTGTAGGTATTTTTCGGTGATTTTCTTGTCACAGTATGTCGAAAAGATGACATAAAATTGTTCACTCTTCCTTTAGTTATTACTGGTCGTGGAAATCCAAAACAACATTTTGTGTAGAACTTGTCTTTGGATTTGAACTTTCGAAGACAGTATTTTCCACAACGATGGGTTTGAAACCGTAAGACTTGATGTCTTAAATTGTTTTCTTCTGTACTTTTTGGAACAGCACATGTAGAATACTGTTCAATAAAACTCATCACTGTGTCATCCAAATCTGTTCCAAATTTGGGAGCATCTTTGATCCATAGCAGCATATGCATGTGAGGAGCACCTCTTGCTTGATACTCCTTTCTCCAAAAGAAATCCCAAACCTCTCCAAGTGGAGGATTTTTTTTGTTTGTGATAAAAGACATCAAATCTATGATTGAAATACCTGCATACATTAACTGGATCCAAAGAGCACAGTTCTCCGGGTGTCTTGTATTCTATATTTTCTATGTTTGCATTTGCCTCTCGGAGAAATTGAAGTAAGTCTTCCCAAGCATACTCAGCACAGCTAAGAGTGAGGAACCATATAGGAGTTCCTAAGTTTCTTAGCATACATTTCAATTCCCCATTACGATGGTACCAATACTCGTTAGTTCCACGCTGACATGCCATGAGATTAATTAGCTGAGATTCCAAAATAGTGTCTTGTAGTTGAGCTTTATCCATAAAGTCGCTTGCCGAAACATTTTCCAGATGTATTCCACTTTTCAGTATATGGTTCACTGCATAAGAAAATCCAGACAAGTCACTCTCAAACAGAAGATGAAACAAATATGGAATACATTGACGAAACCTTAGATCTTCTGCATATAATCTTAAAGTCCGGTATTCAGATGCAGGAATTTGAACAGGTCGGTCATCATATCGTCCACTTTGACCTGTAGGAAATAACCGAGGAAAACATCGAGCTTCCAAACTTTCTTTCCATACACTAATGGGACTTCCTTTTGCTTCTTTCAATTGAAACAACTCAATAGCATTCCCCATTACTTCTTTGGAATGCAGAGGGTAAACACTATAATGTTCATACATTTCTTCACTTCTAGAGACATCTACTTTTTCTATTTGCCCAGCTGAGAAATCTGTCCTCTTCTATAGTTGTTTCCTCTTCTCCTACATATATTTTTTTGTAGTACTGATTGTTTTTTTACCAAATACAACGTTGCCTTTTTGACTTTCCTAACATCCACTAATAGCCAGATTTTCTTACTCTTTGTAGGAACGCCATTAACCAGGATAACTAGAGGTACCTCTTCCACTTTTTCTACACCAATTGTGTCAATATTTTTCTTCAAATCTAGAGTCAAATAAACTACTCTTCCCTTTAATCCTCTCTGTAAATCAGAAGGAGGCAATTTCCCTGTCTTAGGATCCATGCGAACAATAGCCTGAAAAGGTTGCACACATTGAATCAGAATAGACTCATAGGTATTTAAATCAATCAATTCAGAAGGAATATTTACCAACTCAAGATTATTATGTACAGCTCTAGCAGGCATTTTGTTTTGATTTAATTTAATATAACAATATTTACAAATACGTTGATCAGAACCCAAATCAAAAAAATTTCTACCAACAAATATGTTGCAAAATCCTTCCACTCATTATTATTTTCCTTTTCACCTTTTACATATAAATCAACTAACCTAGTCTGATTCTTATAATGTGTTCGTTGACAACACACACAAGAAAAATTTGTCCTTTCACTTGAATTGATCTTAAACTTTGTAATTTCATAGTCACATTTTTCTGTACTTAAAATCTATACATTCTCTTTCACATTACCTTCTATTACTGTATCAGTTTCTGCACTGTCCTCTTTTTCACCAAAGTAACTAAACTCTATTTCTTTATAAATGTTCTTTACAGCTAATTCAGATCCATGCAAATATGGCTGAGATACCCGCCACCCCCTCTCAACACAATCCCCAAAAGGAGGGAAACCGGAAACAGTTCTTGAAGTTTTTTGGAAGTGGGAGGGAGTGACCCTCCCGGCCGTATTTATTAAAACAAAATTAAAACATTAAACGTTTCATGTTATGTACAATTTCATTACCACATTGCGATGTTTGGCTAACCTTAACAGATTCTCTAATACAGAGGTTCTCCTAGCCGATCTAACATCCTACAAAAACATTTTCTTGAAATATTGAAATTGTACATCCTAACGTTTAAGGGCCAACGGCAAGGTCGTAACCGGTGTCAAGATCCCTAACCAGACTTACCCCTCCCACTTGGGAGGGGCGACAGCACGGAGGCGTACCTCAAGTGCAACTACTACCAATTTCCCTTGACTTGACGGGGGCACCTAAAACTTCGACGCCAGTTAAAGGTCGTTCGAAGACTCGTGTGAGGTATCTAGAAGGTATCGTAGTCCTCCCCCCAACCCCACACAACTTACCGCATCTGCCGTCGCAGATGTCACTGGCCCCGGGAAATTCCCCAGGAGGGGGCTGTAACCCCTCCTACAAAGGAAGGGGCCTTGACCGCCTTTCCTTTACTTCCGGCGACCCATCCTTAGAAGGGACCGCCTCCCCATTGAGGGGCCAATGGCCACCTCTCCCGAGCGCTCCCATCCGTGTTGGGTGACGCCCACTCATAGGGATCTTCTAATTAGTGCTCACCGATCATGACCTTACCGCCTACCAAAATAAATACGACAATGCTAACTAACCTAAAAATACATTGGCCACTATGACCGAAAGAGCATGCTTAAAATTGACACTATATCCGAATCTCTTTAATCACAAAACCTACACAAAATATACAATTCTTTATTATACTCAACATCAACATGATACTATCACAACCTGCAAATAAACAGAAACAGAATTATTGATCAACTTTATTACAAACAACTGGCTGTCTTCAGGGGCTGGTGGGTGGGTCAAAATTGGCTCTTCGTTCTGTCCCGAGCTCACGTGCAGCGAGGAGGTGCAGCTTCAGAGCACAAGAACAAGAGGATGTCTTCTGGTCTTGCGTCCCTTTTTATCCGTCTTCAGGGCGGGCGTAAACCCGCCCCTGCCTGCCCCGAGGGCGTGGCTGGCTGCGTCAGTGTCTAGGCCAGCCCACTCTAGGGCGGGAAAAAGCGCGCCCCGGCTACGCCGCTTCGGGCATACCAGCCGAGACGCGCCTCCCACCCAAAAATGGCTTCCCGGGGGGATCGAGGCACTCCGCCATACGTTCGGGGGGACCGAGTGGTCGCCCCTTTCCATATGGCTGAGATACCCGCCACCCCCTCTCAACACAATCCCCAAAAGGAGGGAAACCGGAAACAGTTCTTGAAGTTTTTTGGAAGTGGGAGGGAGTGACCCTCCCGGCCGTATTTATTAAAACAAAATTAAAACATTAAACGTTTCATGTTATGTACAATTTCATTACCACATTGCGATGTTTGGCTAACCTTAACAGATTCTCTAATACAGAGGTTCTCCTAGCCGATCTAACATCCTACAAAAACATTTTCTTGAAATATTGAAATTGTACATCCTAACGTTTAAGGGCCAACGGCAAGGTCGTAACCGGTGTCAAGATCCCTAACCAGACTTACCCCTCCCACTTGGGAGGGGCGACAGCACGGAGGCGTACCTCAAGTGCAACTACTACCAATTTCCCTTGACTTGACGGGGGCACCTAAAACTTCGACGCCAGTTAAAGGTCGTTCGAAGACTCGTGTGAGGTATCTAGAAGGTATCGTAGTCCTCCCCCCAACCCCACACAACTTACCGCATCTGCCGTCGCAGATGTCACTGGCCCCGGGAAATTCCCCAGGAGGGGGCTGTAACCCCTCCTACAAAGGAAGGGGCCTTGACCGCCTTTCCTTTACTTCCGGCGACCCATCCTTAGAAGGGACCGCCTCCCCATTGAGGGGCCAATGGCCACCTCTCCCGAGCGCTCCCATCCGTGTTGGGTGACGCCCACTCATAGGGATCTTCTAATTAGTGCTCACCGATCATGACCTTACCGCCACAGGCCGGATAGTTGACCGGCTATCCGGACCCCCCACAAAACTCCTACCTAAAGGTCATGTTTCAACGCTTTTAACCATGCTAAGAAGTCTCCTATGAGTAACTCATTCCCCACCCGAGACAAATGCACACCATCCCCCAAATACATACTGTCATCATTAATACAACCATGCGAGATAGAATGCAATGTCCTGGAACGGAACAACCTACTCACTTTGTTATTAAGTTTTCTAACAGAATGGTTCAAAGCAGGAATCGAAATAGCCCCCCGCCACACCTTTCGTGGGATCATATGGGACCATGCAATTGTGCACCCCGGAACTTTCCTCGCCAACCAACTTACAGTGGAAAGCATTGCCTCTAGGAGAAGTCGTCTACCGGTGGTGACCAAATCATTGCCCCCTAAATGTACTATGACTATAGACGGCGGTGACCTCGTCCGCCCTAACAAACCCTCAAAGAATGCTTGAAACTGGTCAATACAGAGACCGCCTCTTCCGTAGAAGGACACCCTGTACCCGTATTCCCCAGCTACGTGAATCATGTCACCTGCTTCGAATACGTCTGCGGCACGCCTCACGTATGAGTGGCCCACGACCCACACCTCTTTTCTCACAGCCGGTGATGTCTGACCGCTGGCCCGGTGTTGGGTCGACTGCATAGTCCGCCCCGCCTCGTAGGCTTGCGCAACTGAAAACCAAACAAAAGACAAGAAGCGTGAGTACATTATTACAGCTTCACAACATGTGCAACCGCACATATCTCTTATAACAATTGGAGGACCAACGCCCCACTCGTTTTACTTGTTCAACATTAAGACCCCTGGCTGTAGCTTCAGTGGCAGCCCCTATCCGAAAGGAATGGGTCCCAAACTCGCCCGGGTTCAAGCCCGCTGCGGCAATTGACATCGCAAGCACCCGCTGAAACTGAAATTTCGTCAGTGGGGTGGCGTCCGCGTGTCTCAACAATGTCCCTCCCCATGATGCCACCCTTCGTGCTAGGTAGTCTTCTAAACACTTTACCGGACACATGGAGGACCCGGGAATCCTGCGAATGATTATGCAGTCACCCATCCCATCTTGATCGGTCTTGGACCTGACAAAGGAGACAGTCATCGTCTCACCCCTGATCTGAACGTGTTCCTGGCACAAACCCCCCACCACATCCCGTTTGTTCCTCGCCACCAGCTCACTTATCCTCATCGCCCCGTGAAATGCAAGCGTAAAAGCAGCTCGGAACAAAACCGTCTCGAACTGAGACGAGCATGTGGCAGGGAGTGTGGCCAGCAACTGGGACAACCTATCCAGACCTATCGGGCGCCTCTCATCGACTCTGCGACCCTCAAGGCGTTGCCACCCACGCAGCGCTTTCTGTACCACGAAAGACGCTGTCGGTCGTGGATATTATGAGCCCTGGCAACAAAGGAAATGGCAGCGCGATGCCTCTGGGCCGTAGCCACCGACTTCCCAGCCCTACGCAAGGATATTAGAAAATGTACTACCCATTCCTCATGGCCCCAAAGCCCCTCTCTCTCAGTCCCCAAAAAGGCTAAATAGGCCCGAAACGCCCCTTCATATGCCTTCCTCGTCCTCGGTGCTAGACTCTCTCCCACGAGGTGACGAAGTTCGGGGCACCGAGAGACCAGAGAGCTTCGGGAAAGGGTGCCGGCTCTGGGTCCGCTGAGGGAAGGAAACCCGAGAAAGCCTGCATTTGAAAACGAGACAGTGCGTCAGCCGCCTGATTCATCACCCCTGGGACATGTTTTGCTCTGAATATCACGTTCAGTTGCATACACAGTAAGACAATTTCTTTGAGCAGCCTTAAAATCAGTTTACAACGTGCTGCCTGACTATTGATGCATTCTACAACGGTCATATTGTCAGACCAAAATATGACAGAATGATCTTTGAACCCTTCGGGCCAGGTTCTGAGGGCCACCAAAATGGGAAACAGTTCAAGGAAAGCAATATTACTCGTCAGACCATCTATGCCACCATGTTGGCCACCTTTGTGCCGACCATTTCGTGCCGAAGATGGCGCCAAAGCCCATGCTTCCTGCTGAATCTGTCCATAGACCAAGCTCATCAGAGGACACGGCTGGTTTGTTCCAGACGACTCGACCATTGAAGTCCGCCAAAAATGCTAACCAAATACGCATGTCCTGGCGGACCTCAGCCGAAAGTCTCGTGCGATGATGACCCTCCTTTAGGCCAACCATCGCTTGGGCAATTGAACGGGAAAAGGGGCGGGCCATTGGGATCACCCTCAGGGCAAAATTCAACTTCCCCACCAATTGCTGCAATTGATGCAGCGTAACTTTAGATGCATTTATACACATTTGCAGGGCTGCCCTGAATTTCGACACTTTGGCAGCTGGTAGACGAAAACAACCCTCACTAGAGTCCAACTCAATCCCCAGAAACTCGAGGCAAGTCGAGGGACCCACAGTTTTACCTGGTGCCAATGGCACACCAAATTGACTCATTAACACACAAAATTCGGCCAAGGCCCGGCCGCATTCGTGATTCCCGGCGGCCCCAAGGAACAGAAAGTCATCAAGGTAATGCATTACATTTTGGAAACCCGTTTTCTTCGTGAAGACCCATTGTAGAAAACTACTGAATTTCTCAAAATATGCACAAGATATAGAGCACCCCATCGGCATACACCTATCCATGTAATATGAACCTTGAAACATGAATCCCAGAAGACGCTGGTCGTCTGGGTGTACCGGGAGCAACCGGAACGCTGACTCGATATCTGATTTCGCCATCAGCGTCCCGGGCCCCAGGCGATTCAAAATGGCTACGGCTTCATCAAATGATGCGTACCGCACCGAACATACCTCTGGATCAATTGCATCGTTTACAGAAAGACCATGTGGAGCTGACAAATTATGAATCAATCGAAACTCACCTGGGTCCTTCTTGGGAACCACCCCTAATGGAGAACAGACAAAATTCTGTACCGGGGGCACACTAAACGGGCCGGCGACCCGACCTCGGATAACCTCTTTCCGGATCTTATCCTGCACTACGGTCGTATGCTGCAGGACGGAAAGTTGATTTTTGCACGTCCCGACACCCCGAAAGTCCCCTACCGGGATGCGGAAACCATATGAAAAACCGTTCCGCAGCACCCCGGCAGAAGTACGATCTGGGTATTCACTGAGCCAGGGAATCATCGCCAAGGTATCAATCGGGGTTGGTAAAGGCGCCCCTCGGACTACATTAGACCTGTTTGGCGCCTCCTCTAACCCCATGTTCACCCGTTCTGGCTCTGCACGAGGACTCAGGATGGGACGACCCGCAACCACTACATTCGTGCTTGAATTTACACGATCCCTGGGGCCTAGTACATTTACCTCTGTTGAAATTGAAGCAGACACCCCTTTTCCCTGTATTGCCGGCAGGTCTCGGGTAATCGTCGGTACCCGTACCTGACCGAAAGGGCGTCCCCGCATATTGGAGGGAGGACTCGCCAACATTGCTCCCCACCAACGGCATTTTCAACATTCCTGACTCTTTCATTTTATCCCATGTCAAAGAATCATAGCAGTCCCAGGTTAAACTTTTGTTATGCTCCTTCGCCTTCCTGAAGAGGTTATCATAACAGAACCAATGGTTACCTTGGTGCGATGTCGAGTATCCCATAATTCGTGACTGATAGATTGGAAACTCAGGAAGCAACTCAGGCCTACGTTCCCCCAAAATTGACGTAAAAATTCCCCATGCATTGCCCCAATTGCCAATATTCTCATTCACTTTAAAGGCGGCCATTTTTGCGCGCCAAACACTCGGATGCATTAGATCCTTCTGACCCTTAACATGCTCCACCTCATAATGATCGACAAGCAAGGAGAAAATGTTCACATACTCCCCCGCCCAAATCTTTTCCTTTATTGCCAAAGGAACATGTTGCCCCAATTTTTCTCTACAAGAGGGTGCTGACTCATCCCTCGCGATCGGCAATGGCCGCTTACCTGCACCGGAAGCTGCTTCCGCCACTTGCGGCTTGTCTATCACTGCAGCCGGCGCGGGCACCTTGGCTGCACCTCGTTTCTCGCGCAACTCTTTCATCAGCGCCCTTGCCTCGGCAGCCGTGGCGCCCTCGCTACTGTCGCCCAACCACGCCGCTAGCTGTGCCGCCAGCTCGGGGGGCATATCCTCAGTGGATGTCGGGGTGACCACGACGGGAATCGGATTCCCTTCCACCGGTACCGGGGTTGGCGCCTCGAGCGGGGTACAAGGAACCGGGACGTCTCCCCCGGCTGGTCCCCTTCTTGGCCTCTTGGTTTTCCCTCCAGGAGCTGCTCCAGCCGATGGACGCCCCGATCCCCCCTCCCCGTCTCGCTCCGCCACCCGCTTCTTTAGTTCGGACATCTCCTTCACGAGGACCCGAACCATCTGGTCAGTCGTCATTCTCTTCGCGCCTTTCTTGGGCATCTTTCCGACAAAGTATCTGGAAGACAAAAAGAAAGATCAAAACGCTCAAAATTTGGCTCTTCGTTCTGTCCCGAGCTCACGTGCAGCGAGGAGGTGCAGCTTCAGAGCACAAGAACAAGAGGATGTCTTCTGGTCTTGCGTCCCTTTTTATCCGTCTTCAGGGCGGGCGTAAACCCGCCCCTGCCCGCCCCGAGGGCGTGGCTGGCTGCGTCAGTGTCTAGGCCAGCCCACTCTAGGGCGGGAAAAAGCGCGCCCCGGCTACGCCGCTTCGGGCATACCAGCCGAGACGCGCCTCCCGCCCAAAAATGGCTTCCCGGGGGGATCGAGGCACTCCGCCATACGTTTGGGGGGACCGAGTGGTCGCCCCTTTCCAAGAGCACTGTTTAACTGTTTTAGCTTAAGTGCTGGACTTTTTGCATAATACAACCTTCTCACTAATTTCCTCACTTTAGTATGATGCACTGCTAACATCCTAAAATAATGAAAACACTCTGACATACTTTTCTAGAAAGACAAGCCAGTAAATGCCCATGCAAACCTGTTTTTTCTCTCACTCTGCAAGGATCTAACCCTTGCAACATCTTCATCTTTTGTTTAAGACTTTTCTTAGTATATGTACGTAAGAAATTGCGAAACAAATCAATTGAATCCTGTCGCACACTACAAATACTACTACAATTCCAAGTATACACTGGAGCCTTAGGACATCTGCCTAAAACTTCATCAGCTAACACCTCTTCTGCATTTCTAGGCCCAACTTTTTCTTTTTCAACCGGACAACCGTCCTTCACCTCATATGCTCGACCACTGGTGTCAACTGCATGCACCAAATCGTTATCCTGAAAGTAAATCTCTTCATTAAAAAATGGCTCACAACTTGAACTATGCTTCCATTCTCCATAAAAAACATCACAAAAATTAGTCCGATTAATTACTCTTCTCCACTTACATTTTGATTTCAAAACATTGATTACCTTATCTAGTGTACGAATTCTATTGATTACTAAAATATATAATTTTTTTCACTTCAAAAGCCTGATCCACAATCTTCTCTATACTTTTCTTTTTCTTGTAAAAAGCTATTTTCTTTTTATAGCTCTTAACATTTTTTAATAAATTTAAAATAATTATGTTATAAAACATTTGTCTACGAATGTCAATAAATTGATTTCTCCGTCTATTACTAAAGACAATATCATCTCCTTGTACAGGTTTAACATTTTTTGGGGGGCTCTGCTTTTTCTTTGTATTTACAGATGATTTTTTTTTTTTTAAACAATATCCAGATGTTTTTTACATTGCATTAATTTCCTTAAAAATTTCTTTGTTTGCTTACCAGGAGCATTCTTTTTTTCACTGAAGATTGTGTTTTGGATGAATCTTCTAATTGTGTTTTCTTGGATAATAAAGCATGTTTATAACTTTTTCTTCTTCTTTCCTTCGCCGGCATATTCTTTTATCTTTCTATAGATGATTACAATCTGTGGTAAAGAAAAAATAACATATTATAGACCACTACTAACATACTACATTACAATAAAAAAAGGAAACTATATAAACACTAGTTTACAACATAACTAAGTTTATAGCACAGCAACTATGTCTCACCAGAGTGGGAAATCATGCAGCGAGTGTTGTTTCTCAGTTTATGGCAGTGCAGTACAGTTTCATTATTAATCTCACTCTCTGCCTGCACCATCTCACTCATTGCATGTGTCATCTCACTCTCTGCCTGCACCATCTCTCTCTTTGTGTGTGTCATCTCTCTCTTTGCGTGTGTCATCTCTCTCTCTGTCTGTGCATCTCTCTTTGCGTGTGTCATCTCACTCTCTATCTGTGCCATCTCTCTCCTTGCGTGTTTGATCTCACTCTTTTTCTGCGCTATCTCTCTCTTTCAATGTGCCATCTCACTCTCTCCCTGCCCCATCTCTCTGTTTGTGTGTGTCATTTCTCTGTTTGCGTGTGTCATCTCAATCTCTGCCTGTGTCATCTCTCTCTTTGTGTGTGTCATCTCTCTCTTTGTGTGTCATCTCTCTCTTTGTGTGTGTCATCTCTCTCCTTGTGTGTGTCATCTCACTCAGTCCCTGCCCCATCTCTCTCTTGGTGTATGTCATTTCTCTCTTTGCGTGTGTCATCCTACTCTGTGCCTGCCTCATCTCTCTCTTTGTGTGTGTCATCTCTCTCTTTGCGTGTGTCATCTCACTTTGTGCATGCCCCATCTCTCTCTTTGTGTGTCATCTCTCTGTTTGTGTGTGTCATCTCTCTCTTTGCATGTGTCATCACACTCTCTGCCTGCACTATCTCTCTCTTTCCGTGTGCCATCTCACTCTCTGCCTGCACCATCTCTCTCTTTGCGCATGTCATCTCGCTCTGTTTCTGCCCCATCTCTCTCTTTGTGTGTGTCATCTCTCTGTTGGCATGTGTCATCTCAATCTCTGTCTGCACGATCTCTCTCTTTGTGTGTGTCATCTCTCTTTGTGTGTGTCATCTCTCTCTTTGTGTGTGTCATCTCTCTCCTTGCGTGTGTCATCTCACGCAGTCCATGCACGATCTCTCTCTTTGTGTGTGTCATTTCTCTCTTTGCGTGTGTCATCTCACTCTGTGCCTGCCCCATCTCTCTCTTTGTGTGTGTCATCTCTCTCTTTGTGTGTGTCATCTCTCTCTTTGCGTGTGTCATCTCACTGTGTGCCTGCACCATCTCTCTCTTTCTGAGTGTCATCTCTCTCTTTGTGTGTGACATCTCACTCTCTGCCTGTGTCATCTCACTCTCTGCCTGTGCTATCTCTCTCTTTCCGTGTGCCATCTCACTCTCTGCCTGCACCATCTCCCTCTTTGCATGTGTCATCTCGCTCTGTTTCTGCCCCATCTCTCTCTTTGTGTGTGTCATCTCAATCTCTGTCTGCACGATCTCTCTCTTTGTGTGTGTCATCTCTCTCTTTGTGTGTGTCATCTCTCTCTTTGTGTGTGTCATCGTTCTCCTTGTGTGTGTCATCTCACTCAGTCCCTGCACCATCTCTCTCTTTGTGTGTGTCATTTCTCTCTTTGCGGGTGTCATCTCACTCTGTGCCTGCCCCATCCCTCTCTTTGTGTGTGTCATCTCTCTCTTTGTGTGTGTCATCTCTCTCTTTGAGTGTGTCATCTCACTGTGTGCCTGCACCATCTCTCTCTTTCTGTGTGTCATCTCTCTCTTTCAGTGTGACATCTCACTGTCTGCCTGTGTCATCTCACTCTCTGCCTGCGCTATCTCTCTCTTTCCGTGTGCTATCTCACTCTCTGCCTGCGCCATCTCTCTGTTTGCGTGTGTCATCTCGCTCTGTTTCTGCCCCATGTCTCTCTTTGTGTGTGTCATCTCTCTGTTTGCGTGTTTCATCTCAATCTCTGTCTGCACGACCTCTCTCTTTGTGTGTGTCATCTCTCTCCTTGTTTGTGTCATCTCACTCAGTCCCTGCACCATCTCTCTCTTTGTGTGTGTCATTTCTCTCTTTGCATGTGTCATCTCACTCTGTGCCTGCCCCATCTCTCTCTTTGTGTGGGTCATCTCTCTCTTTGTGTGTGTCATCTCTGTCTTTGCATGTGTCATCTCACTGTGTGCCTGCACCATCTCTCTCTTTCTGTGTGTCATCTCTCTCTTTGCGTGTGACATCTCACTCACTGCCTGCGCTATCTCTCTCTTTTTGTGTGCCATCTCGCTCTCTGCCTGCACCATCTCTCTCTTTGCGTGTGTCATCTCGCTCTGTTTCTGCCCCATCTCTCTCTTTGTGTGTGTCATCTCTCTGTTTGGTGTGTCATCTCAATCTCTGTCTGCACGATCTCCCTCTTTGTGTCTGTCATCTCTCTCTTTGTGTGTGTCATCTCTCTCTTTGTGTGTGTCATCTCTCTCTTTGCGTGTGTCATCTCACTGTGTGCCTGTACCATCTCTCTCTTTTTGTGTGTCATCTCTCTCTTTGCGTGTGACATCTCACTCTCTGCCTGTGTCATCTCACTCTCTGCCTGTGTCATCTATCTCTAATCCAGCATTGAATCAAAGCATGAGAAACAATATAAAAAAAGAGTACTCTATAAGCAAAGAGATGCAAACTGGGAGGAGACACAGGTGACATTATAGAAAAAGGTGCAAATGTAATTCCTTATTTCACACAGACACTCAGTGTGATCCTTGTCAAAAATGTTAAATTCATAAATGTTTCCCAAAAACATTTAGCATAGTAATTCGTTTAATACACAGAGCACAGCCCATATCAATGACCACTACATTACAATGCAGAAACCTGACTAATTTCCATAATACATTTCCAATATGCACTATTCATTTTTTTGCCAGCATTACATAGAAACATGAGACACAATGCAAAAAGAAACAGTACCCTATAAGCTAAGAGATGCAAACTGTGAGCAGACACAGGTGACATTATAGAAAAATGTGAAAATGTAATTCCTTTTTTCACACAGACACTCAGTGTGATCCTTGTCAAAAATGTTAAAGCCATACATTTTACCAAAAAACATTTAGCATATTAAATCGTTTTAGACACAGAGCACAGCCCATTTAAATGACCACTACATTACAGTGCACAAACTTGACTCATTTCCAAAATACAACATGGCGGACTCTCCAGACTGTTTGGAATGTTTACAGACACCCGAGAGTCAATCAGCTTTTTGCTCGCACACTTCCGTGGCGCGCCGGGTGCGCCTACCGGTACGCGTACCCTGAGCGCTCAAAGCGCGCATATAGATATATAAAGTTTTTTTAAAGTTAATTTTCGTAAAAACCACTGGAGTAATTTTCACCAAATATAGAAAAGGCACTTCTGCGTACCAGTCCCTACAATTTTGCAAAGTTTGGTGTAATTCCATTCAGCGGTGCGGGCTGTAGCCGTGTCTGAACGTCCTATGGAAATGAACAAGGGGAAAACACGTTTTGCGACCCCCCTTTTTTCTCAGCCCCCGCATGACGAATCCCCCCGAAACTTCCAGGGAAGGAGCGGAGCGGAGTTGGCCTACATTTTTGGAAAATTACACGCAAATTCCTCAACCTGTGCCAAAGTTATTCCCAATAGAATGTTGCAGATTTCCTATGGAAACTAGGTCCTAACTATAACTACCTACTGGCGACCGCCAGTAGGTAATTCACTGAAAAAACCATAGGTTTCACACATGTTATAGTTAGCTGGACATTTCACTCATACAAAACCATTGAAATTCCCCCGTTATAGTAAGTTCAGCTAACTATAATTTGCGCACCCGCAATGCACTGCTGATGACGTGACATATTACATCACTCATGACATGGTCAGTGACATCACTCAAGACATCAGTGATGACATCTGAAATGACATCACTGATGACATCACTTATGACATCATCCAGTGAATGTGTGTCTTTCTGAAAAATAAATATATGTATATTTAAAGGTTGATGTATATATGTAAGTATATGTGAGAGTGAGATATTAGAAGAGTTCCTGTATAAATAAGTATGTGTTTCTATAAGGGATTGTTTAGGAGAGTAAGTATGTGTACGTTTCTGTAAAAGTAAGTGTAGTGGTGTGTGTATAGCTGTATATGCAAGTAAATGGATGTTTGATAGTTTATTTGCATGCGTGAGTAAGTGTGGGAGTAACTCTATGGATGAGTATCATTGTGTAACAGGATGTATAGGTGTCTGAGTACATGTATGTGTGACTATATAGAACTGTTGGTGAATGAGTGGATGTGTATGTAGATGTTGGAATTACCTAATAGGCTGTTGTAACTGGTATTGGTATCTCCATTTTTTTGAAAATATTAGTTTCTATTTTTGAATGTGTGTATCAAAGGTTATATTAGGGTGAGAGGAGGTCTGCAACTCTTTCACAAGGATGATGTCATCAGTGATGTCATTTGAGATGTCATCAGTGATGTCATGAGTGATGTCACTGACCATGTCATGAGTGATGTAATATGTGACGTCATCAGCAGTGCATTGCGGGCGCGCGAGTTATAGTTAGCTGAACTAACTATAACCCTCCTGGTAGGTCATTCCCCCTCCATGTAGCTCCTCCTTTGTGCTCCTGCTGCTGCTGCCGAGTACCCACTGGTAAGTGTGCTCTACTCCCGTTTCTGTGCCCCGCTTCTGCCCTCTGTGCCACTGTTTTCCTCTGTGACCCGTTTTTTAGGTCTCGGCTTCGAGACCTATTGTCACGGAGTTCACTCTCAACGGAGCCAGAGCGGTGAACGAGCACCGATTGCATCTCGTGAACGCGCACGCCGAGCCTCCTGGAGCCGTGCACATCTCTTGCTCCACATTCACACTCACGGAAGCACACACTCACGCACACACACACACACACACACACACACACACACACACCCTCCCTCTCTGCCCACTCCCTCTCTGCCGCCCCCCCTCCCTCGCAGCGGGTCAGTCATGGCAGCAGGCAGACTCGGTGTCTTCTCCGGGGATCTTCAGCTGATGTGCACGCCCACGCTGCGTCTCGTGCTGTTTCGCGCCCGTTGACCCTCAGCTTGTTGCTTACAGCCAGTGGGATGAACTTGAATGTACTCGACAAAATATCCTTATATAACTAAAAAGTGAGCATCATCTTCATCTCACGTTTGTAAAGGTAACCATGAACACCAATTGTGTTAAAATATATTGAATACGATAGCTCACCTTCCACTCGCCCATACATATACTTTAAATTCCTTATTCATATTATTAGAACAAAGCAACGCAGAAGACAATTTTTGGTTGTCTGTGGGTAGGGAGATGGGGTTAGCACTCTCTGCCCTCTTTTCCTATCATTGACTCTTTGGCGCCTATAGGAAAAACCCAAGCTGCTTATACTTTAGAGGAATTCTGCATAAGGATTATTATAGTGTGAGTGCAGAGTGCGCACAGTTCAGAGTGCGCAGAGTGCAGAGTGTGAAGTAGTGAGTGCAGAGTGAGTGAGCAGAGTGTGAGTGCAGAGTGCAGAGTGTGAAGTAGTGAGTGCAGAGTGAGTGAGCAGAGTGTGAGTGCAGAGTGTGAAGTAGTGAGTGTAGAGTGAGTGTGCAGAGTGTGAATGCAGCGTGCAGAGTGTGAGTGCAGAGTAGTGAGTGCAGAGTAGTGAGTGCAGAGTAGTGAGTGCAGAGTAGTGAGTGCAGAGTAGTGAGTAGTGAGTGTGAGTAGTGAGTGCAGAGTGTGAGTAGTGAGTACAGAGTGCAGAGTAGTGAGTGCAGAGTAGTGAGTGCAGAGTAGTGAGTGCAGAGTAGTGAGTAGTGAGTGCAGAGTAGTGAGTAGTGAGTGCAGAGTAGTGAGTGCAGAGTAGTGAGTGCAGAGTAGTGAGTGCAGAGTAGTGAGTAGTGAGTAGTGAGCGTAGAGTAGTGAGTAGTGAGTAGTGACTGCAGAGTAGTGAGTAGTGAGTGCAGAGTAGTGAGTAGTGAGTGCAGAGTAGTGAGTAGTGAGTAGTGAGTGCAGAGTAGTGAGTAGTGAGTAGTGAGTGCAGAGTAGTGAGTGCAGAGTGTGAGTAGTGAGTGCAGAGTGCAGAGTAGTGAGTGCAGAGTAGTGAGTGCAGAGTAGTGAGTGCAGAGTAGTGAGTGCAGAGTGTGAGTAGTGAGTGTGAGTAGTGAGTGCAGAGTGTGAGTAGTGAGTGCAGAGTGTGAGTAGTGAGTACAGAGTGCAGAGTAGTGAGTGCAGAGTAGTGAGTGCAGAGTAGTGAGTGCAGAGTAGTGAGTAGTGAGTGTGAGTAGTGAGTGTGAGTAGTGAGTGCAGAGTGTGAGTAGTGAGTGCAGAGTGTGAGTAGTGAGTACAGAGTGCAGAGTAGTGAGTGCAGAGTAGTGAGTGCAGAGTAGTGAGTGCAGAGTAGTGAGTGCAGAGTAGTGAGTAGTGAGTAGTGAGTGCAGAGTAGTGAGTGCAGAGTAGTGAGTGCAGAGTAGTGAGTAGTAAGTAGTGAGTGCAGAGTAGTGAGTAGTGAGTAGTGAGTGCAGAGTAGTGAGTAGTGAGTGCAGAGTGGTGAGTAGTGAGTGCAGAGTAGTGACTAGTGAGTAGTGAGTGCAGAGTAGTGAGTAGTGAGTGCGGAGTAGTGAGTGCAGAGTGTGAGTAGTGAGTGCAGAGTGCAGAGTAGTGAGTGCAGAGTAGTGAGTGCAGAGTAGTGAGTAGTGAGTGCAGAGTAGTGAGTAGTGAGTGCAGAGTAGTGAGTAGTGAGTGCAGAGTAGTGAGTAGTGAGTGCAGAGTAGTGGGTAGTGAGTGCAGAGTAGTGAGTGCAGAGTAGTGAGTGCAGAGTAGTGAGTAGTGAGTAGTGAGTGCAGAGTAGTGAGTAGTGAGTAGTGAGTGCAGAGTAGTGAGTAGTGAGTGCAGAGTAGTGAGTGCAGAGTAGTGAGTGCAGAGTAGTGAGTGCAGAGTAGTGAGTAGTGAGTAGTGAGCGTAGAGTAGTGAGTAGTGAGTGCAGAGTAGTGAGTAGTGAGTGGTGAGTGCAGAGTAGTGAGTAGTGAGTGCAGAGTAGTAAGTGCAGAGTAGTGAGTGCAGAGTAGTGAGTAGTGAGTAGTGAGTGCAGAGTAGTGAATAGTGAGTGCAGAGTAGTGAGTAGTGAGTGCAGAGTAGTGAGTAGTGAGTGCAGAGTAGTGAGTGCGGAGTAGTGAGTGCAGAGTGCAGAGTAGTGAGTGCAGAGTAGTGAGTGCAGAGTAGTGAGTGCAGAGTAGTGAGTGGTGAGTAGTGAGTGCAGAGTAGTGAGTAGTGAGTGCAGAGTAGTGAGTGCAGAGTAGTGAGTAGTGAGTGCAGAGTAGTGAGTAGTGAGTAGTGAGTGCAGAGTAGTGAGTAGTGAGTGCAGAGTGTGAGTAGTGAGTGCAGAGTGTGAGTAGTGAGTACAGAGTGCAGAGTAGTGAGTGCAGAGTAGTGAGTGCAGAGTAGTGAGTGCAGAGTAGTGAGTGCAGAGTAGTGAGTAGTGAGTAGTGAGTGCAGAGTAGTGAGTGCAGAGTAGTGAGTGCAGAGTAGTGAGTAGTAAGTAGTGAGCGCAGAGTAGTGAGTAGTGAGTAGTGAGTGCAGAGTAGTGAGTAGTGAGTGCAGAGTGGTGAGTAGTGAGTGCAGAGTAGTGACTAGTGAGTAGTGAGTGCAGAGTAGTGAGTAGTGAGTGCGGAGTAGTGAGTGCAGAGTGTGAGTAGTGAGTGCAGAGTGCAGAGTAGTGAGTGCAGAGTAGTGAGTGCAGAGTAGTGAGTGCAGAGTAGTGAGTAGTGAGTGCAGAGTAGTGAGTAGTGAGTGCAGAGTAGTGAGTAGTGAGTGCAGAGTAGTGAGTAGTGAGTGCAGAGTAGTGAGTAGTGAGTGCAGAGTAGTGGGTAGTGAGTGCAGAGTAGTGAGTGCAGAGTAGTGAGTGCAGAGTAGTGAGTAGTGAGTAGTGAGTGCAGAGTAGTGAGTAGTGAGTAGTGAGTAGTGAGTAGTGAGTGCAGAGTAGTGAGTAGTGAGTGCAGAGTAGTGAGTGCAGAGTAGTGAGTGCAGAGTAGTGAGTGCAGAGTAGTGAGTAGTGAGTAGTGAGCGTAGAGTAGTGAGTAGTGAGTGCAGAGTAGTGAGTAGTGAGTGGTGAGTGCAGAGTAGTGAGTAGTGAGTGCAGAGTAGTAAGTGCAGAGTAGTGAGTGCAGAGTAGTGAGTGCAGAGTAGTGAGTAGTGAGTAGTGAGTGCAGAGTAGTGAATAGTGAGTGCAGAGTAGTGAGTAGTGAGTGCAGAGTAGTGAGTAGTGAGTGCAGAGTAGTGAGTGCGGAGTAGTGAGTGCAGAGTGCAGAGTAGTGAGTGCAGAGTAGTGAGTGCAGAGTAGTGAGTGCAGAGTAGTGAGTGGTGAGTAGTGAGTGCAGAGTAGTGAGTAGTGAGTGCAGAGTAGTGAGTGCAGAGTAGTGAGTAGTGAGTGCAGAGTAGTGAGTAGTGAGTAGTGAGTGCAGAGTAGTGAGTAGTGAGTGCAGAGTAGTGAGTAGTGAGTAGTGAGTAGTGAGTAGTGAGTGCAGAGTAGTGAGTAGTGAGTGCAGAGTAGTGAGTGCAGAGTAGTGAGTAGTGAGTGCAGAGTAGTGAGTAGTGAGTAGTGAGTGCAGAGTAGTGAGTAGTGAGTGCAGATTAGTGAGTAGTGAGTGCAGAGTTGTGAGTGCAGAGTAGTGAGTAGTGAGTGCAGAGTAGTGAGTGCAGAGTAGTGAGTGCAGAGTAGTGAGTGCAGAATAGTGAGTAGTGAGTGCAGAGTAGTGAGTGCAGAGTAGTGAGTGCAGAGTAGTGAGTGCAGAGTAGTGAGTGCAGAGTAGTGAGTAGAGAGTGCAGAGTAGTGAGTAGTGAGTAGTGAGTGCAGAGTAGTGAGTAGTGTGTGCAGAGTAGTGAGTAGTGAGTGCAGAGTAGTGAGTAGTGAGTGCAGAGTAGTGAGTGCAGAGTAGTGAGTGCAGAGTAGTGAGTAGTGAGTGCAGAGTAGTGAGTAGTGAGTGCAGAGTAGTGAGTAGTGAGTGCAGAATAGTGAGTAGTGAGTGCAGAGTAGTGAGTGGTGAGTGGTGAGTAGTGAGTGCAGAGTAGTGAGTAGTGAGTAGCGAGTGCAGAGTAGTGAGTAGTGAGTAGTGAGTGCAGAGTAGTGAGTAGTGAGTGCAGAGTAGTGAGTACAGAGTAGTGAGTAGTGAGTGCAGAGTAGTGAGTAGTGAGTGCAGAGTAGTGAGTGCAGAGTAGTGTGTAGTGAGTAGTGAGTACAGAGTAGTGAGTAGTGAGTGCAGAGTAGTGAGTAGTGAGTGCAGAGTAGTGAGTGCAGAGTAGTGAGTGCGGAGTAGTGAGTGCAGAGTAGTGAGTGCAGAGTAGTGAGTAGTGAGTGCAGAGTAGTGAGTGTAGAGTAGTGAGTAGTGAGTGCAGAGTAGTGAGTAGTGAGTGCAGAGTAGTGAGTAGTGAGTGCAGAGTAGTGAGTAATGAGTGCAGAGTAGTGAGTGTAGAGTAGTGAGTGCAGAGTGCAGAGTAGTGAGTAGTGAGTGCAGAGTAGTGAGTAGTGAGTGCAGAGTAGTGAGTAGTGAGTGCAGAGTAGTGAGTGCAGAGTAGTGAGTAGTGAGTGCAGAGTAGTGAGTAGTGAGTGCAGATTAGTGAGTAGTGAGTGTAGAGTAGTGAGTAGTGAGTAGTGAGTGCAGAGTAGTGAGTAGTGAGTGCAGAGTAGTGAGTGCAGAGTAGTGAGTGCAGAGTAGGGTAGTAGTGAGTAGTGAGTGCAGAGTAGTGAGTAGTGAGTGCAGAGTAGTGAGTGCACATTGCAGAGTAGTGAGTGCAGAGTAGTGAGTGCAGAGTAGTGAGCGCAGAGTAGTGAGTAGTGAGTGCAGAATAGTGAGTAGTGAGTGCAGAGTAGTGAGTGCAGAGTAGTGAGTGCAGAGTAGTGAGTAGTGAGTGCAGAGTAGTGAGTAGTGAGTGCAGAGTAGTGAGTAGTGAGTGCAGAGTAGTGAGTGCAGAGTACTGAGTAGTGAGTGCAGAGTTGTGAGTACAGAGTAGTGAGTAGTGAGTGCAGAGTAGTGAGTAGTGAGTGCAGAGTAGTGAGTAGTGAGTGCAGAGTAGTGAGTGCAGAGTACTGAGTAGTGAGTGCAGAGTTGTGAGTACAGAGTAGTGAGTAGTGAGTGCAGAGTAGTGAGTAGTGAGTGCAGAGTAGTGAGTAGTGAGTGCAGCGTGCTGAGTAGTGAGTGTAGAGTAGTGAGTAGTGAGTAGTGAGTGCAGAGTAGTGAGTAGTGAGTGCAGAGTAGTGAGTGCAGAGTAGTGAGTAGTGAGTGCAGAGTAGTGAGTAGTGAGTAGTGAGTGCAGAGTAGTGAGTAGTGAGTGCAGAGTGTGAGTAGTGAGTGCAGAGTGTGAGTAGTGAGTACAGAGTGCAGAGTAGTGAGTGCAGAGTAGTGAGTGCAGAGTAGTGAGTGCAGAGTAGTGAGTGCAGAGTAGTGAGTAGTGAGTAGTGAGTGCAGAGTAGTGAGTGCAGAGTAGTGAGTGCAGAGTAGTGAGTAGTAAGTAGTGAGCGCAGAGTAGTGAGTAGTGAGTAGTGAGTGCAGAGTAGTGAGTAGTGAGTGCAGAGTGGTGAGTAGTGAGTGCAGAGTAGTGACTAGTGAGTAGTGAGTGCAGAGTAGTGAGTAGTGAGTGCGGAGTAGTGAGTGCAGAGTGTGAGTAGTGAGTGCAGAGTGCAGAGTAGTGAGTGCAGAGTAGTGAGTGCAGAGTAGTGAGTGCAGAGTAGTGAGTAGTGAGTGCAGAGTAGTGAGTGCAGAGTAGTGAGTGCAGAGTAGTGAGTAGTGAGTGCAGAGTAGTGAGTAGTGAGTGCAGAGTAGTGAGTAGTGAGTGCAGAGTAGTGGGTAGTGAGTGCAGAGTAGTGAGTGCAGAGTAGTGAGTGCAGAGTAGTGAGTAGTGAGTAGTGAGTGCAGAGTAGTGAGTAGTGAGTAGTGAGTAGTGAGTAGTGAGTGCAGAGTAGTGAGTAGTGAGTGCAGAGTAGTGAGTGTAGAGTAGTGAGTGCAGAGTAGTGAGTGCAGAGTAGTGAGTAGTGAGTAGTGAGCGTAGAGTAGTGAGTAGTGAGTGCAGAGTAGTGAGTAGTGAGTGGTGAGTGCAGAGTAGTGAGTAGTGAGTGCAGAGTAGTAAGTGCAGAGTAGTGAGTGCAGAGTAGTGAGTGCAGAGTAGTGAGTAGTGAGTAGTGAGTGCAGAGTAGTGAATAGTGAGTGCAGAGTAGTGAGTAGTGAGTGCAGAGTAGTGAGTAGTGAGTGCAGAGTAGTGAGTGCGGAGTAGTGAGTGCAGAGTGCAGAGTAGTGAGTGCAGAGTAGTGAGTGCAGAGTAGTGAGTGCAGAGTAGTGAGTGGTGAGTAGTGAGTGCAGAGTAGTGAGTAGTGAGTGCAGAGTAGTGAGTGCAGAGTAGTGAGTAGTGAGTGCAGAGTAGTGAGTAGTGAGTAGTGAGTGCAGAGTAGTGAGTAGTGAGTGCAGAGTAGTGAGTAGTGAGTAGTGAGTAGTGAGTAGTGAGTGCCGAGTAGTGAGTAGTGAGTGCAGAGTAGTGAGTGCAGAGTAGTGAGTAGTGAGTGCAGAGTAGTGAGTAGTGAGTAGTGAGTGCAGAGTAGTGAGTAGTGAGTGCAGATTAGTGAGTAGTGAGTGCAGAGTTGTGAGTGCAGAGTAGTGAGTAGTGAGTGCAGAGTAGTGAGTAGTGAGTGCAGAGTAGTGAGTGCAGAGTAGTGAGTGCAGAGTAGTGAGTGCAGAATAGTGAGTAGTGAGTGCAGAGTAGTGAGTGCAGAGTAGTGAGTGCAGAGTAGTGAGTGCAGAGTAGTGAGTGCAGAGTAGTGAGTAGAGAGTGCAGAGTAGTGAGTAGTGAGTGCAGAGTAGTGAGTAGTGTGTGCAGAGTAGTGAGTAGTGAGTGCAGAGTAGTGAGTAGTGAGTGCAGAGTAGTGAGTGCAGAGTAGTGAGTGCAGAGTAGTGAGTAGTGAGTGCAGAGTAGTGAGTAGTGAGTGCAGAATAGTGAGTAGTGAGTGCAGAGTAGTGAGTGGTGAGTGGTGAGTAGTGAGTGCAGAGTAGTGAGTAGTGTGTGCAGAGTAGTGAGTAGTGAGTGCAGAGTAGTGAGTAGTGAGTGCAGAGTAGTGAGTGCAGAGTAGTGAGTGCAGAGTAGTGAGTAGTGAGTGCAGAGTAGTGAGTAGTGAGTGCAGAGTAGTGAGTAGTGAGTGCAGAATAGTGAGTAGTGAGTGCAGAGTAGTGAGTGGTGAGTGGTGAGTAGTGAGTGCAGAGTAGTGAGTAGTGAGTAGCGAGTGCAGAGTAGTGAGTAGTGAGTAGTGAGTGCAGAGTAGTGAGTAGTGAGTGCAGAGTAGTGAGTACAGAGTAGTGAGTAGTGAGTGCAGAGTAGTGAGTAGTGAGTGCAGAGTAGTGAGTGCAGAGTAGTGTGTAGTGAGTAGTGAGTACAGAGTAGTGAGTAGTGAGTGCAGAGTAGTGAGTAGTGAGTGCAGAGTAGTGAGTGCAGAGTAGTGAGTGCGGAGTAGTGAGTGCAGAGTAGTGAGTGCAGAGTAGTGAGTAGTGAGTGCAGAGTAGTGAGTGTAGAGTAGTGAGTAGTGAGTGCAGAGTAGTGAGTAGTGAGTGCAGAGTAGTGAGTAGTGAGTGCAGAGTAGTGAGTAATGAGTGCAGAGTAGTGAGTGTAGAGTAGTGAGTGCAGAGTGCAGAGTAGTGAGTAGTGAGTGCAGAGTAGTGAGTAGTTAGTGCAGAGTAGTGAGTAGTGAGTGCAGAGTAGTGAGTAGTGAGTGCAGAGTGTGAGTAGTGAGTGCAGAGTGTGAGTAGTGAGTACAGAGTGCAGAGTAGTGAGTGCAGAGTAGTGAGTGCAGAGTAGTGAGTGCAGAGTAGTGAGTAGTGAGTGTGAGTAGTGAGTGTGAGTAGTGAGTGCAGAGTGTGAGTAGTGAGTGCAGAGTGTGAGTAGTGAGTACAGAGTGCAGAGTAGTGAGTGCAGAGTAGTGAGTGCAGAGTAGTGAGTGCAGAGTAGTGAGTGCAGAGTAGTGAGTAGTGAGTAGTGAGTGCAGAGTAGTGAGTGCAGAGTAGTGAGTGCAGAGTAGTGAGTAGTAAGTAGTGAGTGCAGAGTAGTGAGTAGTGAGTAGTGAGTGCAGAGTAGTGAGTAGTGAGTGCAGAGTGGTGAGTAGTGAGTGCAGAGTAGTGACTAGTGAGTAGTGAGTGCAGAGTAGTGAGTAGTGAGTGCGGAGTAGTGAGTGCAGAGTGTGAGTAGTGAGTGCAGAGTGCAGAGTAGTGAGTGCAGAGTAGTGAGTGCAGAGTAGTGAGTAGTGAGTGCAGAGTAGTGAGTAGTGAGTGCAGAGTAGTGAGTAGTGAGTGCAGAGTAGTGGGTAGTGAGTGCAGAGTAGTGAGTGCAGAGTAGTGAGTGCAGAGTAGTGAGTAGTGAGTAGTGAGTGCAGAGTAGTGAGTAGTGAGTAGTGAGTAGTGAGTAGTGAGTGCAGAGTAGTGAGTAGTGAGTGCAGAGTAGTGAGTGTAGAGTAGTGAGTGCAGAGTAGTGAGTGCAGAGTAGTGAGTAGTGAGTAGTGAGCGTAGAGTAGTGAGTAGTGAGTGCAGAGTAGTGAGTAGTGAGTGGTGAGTGCAGAGTAGTGAGTAGTGAGTGCAGAGTAGTAAGTGCAGAGTAGTGAGTGCAGAGTAGTGAGTGCAGAGTAGTGAGTAGTGAGTAGTGAGTGCAGAGTAGTGAATAGTGAGTGCAGAGTAGTGAGTAGTGAGTGCAGAGTAGTGAGTAGTGAGTGCAGAGTAGTGAGTGCGGAGTAGTGAGTGCAGAGTGCAGAGTAGTGAGTGCAGAGTAGTGAGTGCAGAGTAGTGAGTGCAGAGTAGTGAGTGGTGAGTAGTGAGTGCAGAGTAGTGAGTAGTGAGTGCAGAGTAGTGAGTGCAGAGTAGTGAGTAGTGAGTGCAGAGTAGTGAGTAGTGAGTAGTGAGTGCAGAGTAGTGAGTAGTGAGTGCAGAGTAGTGAGTAGTGAGTAGTGAGTAGTGAGTAGTGAGTGCCGAGTAGTGAGTAGTGAGTGCAGAGTAGTGAGTGCAGAGTAGTGAGTAGTGAGTGCAGAGTAGTGAGTAGTGAGTAGTGAGTGCAGAGTAGTGAGTAGTGAGTGCAGATTAGTGAGTAGTGAGTGCAGAGTTGTGAGTGCAGAGTAGTGAGTAGTGAGTGCAGAGTAGTGAGTAGTGAGTGCAGAGTAGTGAGTGCAGAGTAGTGAGTGCAGAGTAGTGAGTGCAGAATAGTGAGTAGTGAGTGCAGAGTAGTGAGTGCAGAGTAGTGAGTGCAGAGTAGTGAGTGCAGAGTAGTGAGTGCAGAGTAGTGAGTAGAGAGTGCAGAGTAGTGAGTAGTGAGTGCAGAGTAGTGAGTAGTGTGTGCAGAGTAGTGAGTAGTGAGTGCAGAGTAGTGAGTAGTGAGTGCAGAGTAGTGAGTGCAGAGTAGTGAGTAGTGAGTGCAGAGTAGTGAGTAGTGAGTGCAGAATAGTGAGTAGTGAGTGCAGAGTAGTGAGTGGTGAGTGGTGAGTAGTGAGTGCAGAGTAGTGAGTAGTGTGTGCAGAGTAGTGAGTAGTGAGTGCAGAGTAGTGAGTAGTGAGTGCAGAGTAGTGAGTGCAGAGTAGTGAGTGCAGAGTAGTGAGTAGTGAGTGCAGAGTAGTGAGTAGTGAGTGCAGAGTAGTGAGTAGTGAGTGCAGAATAGTGAGTAGTGAGTGCAGAGTAGTGAGTGGTGAGTGGTGAGTAGTGAGTGCAGAGTAGTGAGTAGTGAGTAGCGAGTGCAGAGTAGTGAGTAGTGAGTAGTGAGTGCAGAGTAGTGAGTAGTGAGTGCAGAGTAGTGAGTACAGAGTAGTGAGTAGTGAGTGCAGAGTAGTGAGTAGTGAGTGCAGAGTAGTGAGTGCAGAGTAGTGTGTAGTGAGTAGTGAGTACAGAGTAGTGAGTAGTGAGTGCAGAGTAGTGAGTAGTGAGTGCAGAGTAGTGAGTGCAGAGTAGTGAGTGCGGAGTAGTGAGTGCAGAGTAGTGAGTGCAGAGTAGTGAGTAGTGAGTGCAGAGTAGTGAGTGTAGAGTAGTGAGTAGTGAGTGCAGAGTAGTGAGTAGTGAGTGCAGAGTAGTGAGTAGTGAGTGCAGAGTAGTGAGTAATGAGTGCAGAGTAGTGAGTGTAGAGTAGTGAGTGCAGAGTGCAGAGTAGTGAGTAGTGAGTGCAGAGTAGTGAGTAGTGAGTGCAGAGTAGTGAGTAGTGAGTGCAGAGTAGTGAGTAGTGAGTGCAGAGTGTGAGTAGTGAGTGCAGAGTGTGAGTAGTGAGTACAGAGTGCAGAGTAGTGAGTGCAGAGTAGTGAGTGCAGAGTAGTGAGTGCAGAGTAGTGAGTAGTGAGTGTGAGTAGTGAGTGTGAGTAGTGAGTGCAGAGTGTGAGTAGTGAGTGCAGAGTGTGAGTAGTGAGTACAGAGTGCAGAGTAGTGAGTGCAGAGTAGTGAGTGCAGAGTAGTGAGTGCAGAGTAGTGAGTGCAGAGTAGTGAGTAGTGAGTAGTGAGTGCAGAGTAGTGAGTGCAGAGTAGTGAGTGCAGAGTAGTGAGTAGTAAGTAGTGAGTGCAGAGTAGTGAGTAGTGAGTAGTGAGTGCAGAGTAGTGAGTAGTGAGTGCAGAGTGGTGAGTAGTGAGTGCAGAGTAGTGACTAGTGAGTAGTGAGTGCAGAGTAGTGAGTAGTGAGTGCGGAGTAGTGAGTGCAGAGTGTGAGTAGTGAGTGCAGAGTGCAGAGTAGTGAGTGCAGAGTAGTGAGTGCAGAGTAGTGAGTAGTGAGTGCAGAGTAGTGAGTAGTGAGTGCAGAGTAGTGAGTAGTGAGTGCAGAGTAGTGAGTAGTGAGTGCAGAGTAGTGGGTAGTGAGTGCAGAGTAGTGAGTGCAGAGTAGTGAGTGCAGAGTAGTGAGTAGTGAGTGCAGAGTAGTGAGTAGTGAGTAGTGAGTGCAGAGTAGTGAGTAGTGAGTGCAGAGTAGTGAGTGCAGAGTAGTGAGTGCAGAGTAGTGAGTGCAGAGTAGTGAGTAGTGAGTAGTGAGCGTAGAGTAGTGAGTAGTGAGTGCAGAGTAGTGAGTAGTGAGTGGTGAGTGCAGAGTAGTGAGTAGTGAGTGCAGAGTAGTAAGTGCAGAGTAGTGAGTGCAGAGTAGTGAGTAGTGAGTAGTGAGTGCAGAGTAGTGAATAGTGAGTGCAGAGTAGTGAGTAGTGAGTGCAGAGTAGTGAGTAGTGAGTGCAGAGTAGTGAGTGCGGAGTAGTGAGTGCAGAGTGCAGAGTAGTGAGTGCAGAGTAGTGAGTGCAGAGTAGTGAGTGCAGAGTAGTGAGTGGTGAGTAGTGAGTGCAGAGTAGTGAGTAGTGAGTGCAGAGTAGTGAGTGCAGAGTAGTGAGTAGTGAGTGCAGAGTAGTGAGTAGTGAGTAGTGAGTGCAGAGTAGTGAGTAGTGAGTGCAGAGTGTGAGTAGTGAGTGCAGAGTGTGAGTAGTGAGTACAGAGTGCAGAGTAGTGAGTGCAGAGTAGTGAGTGCAGAGTAGTGAGTGCAGAGTAGTGAGTGCAGAGTAGTGAGTAGTGAGTAGTGAGTGCAGAGTAGTGAGTGCAGAGTAGTGAGTGCAGAGTAGCGAGTAGTAAGTAGTGAGCGCAGAGTAGTGAGTAGTGAGTAGTGAGTGCAGAGTAGTGAGTAGTGAGTGCAGAGTGGTGAGTAGTGAGTGCAGAGTAGTGACTAGTGAGTAGTGAGTGCAGAGTAGTGAGTAGTGAGTGCGGAGTAGTGAGTGCAGAGTGTGAGTAGTGAGTGCAGAGTGCAGAGTAGTGAGTGCAGAGTAGTGAGTGCAGAGTAGTGAGTGCAGAGTAGTGAGTAGTGAGTGCAGAGTAGTGAGTGCAGAGTAGTGAGTGCAGAGTAGTGAGTAGTGAGTGCAGAGTAGTGAGTAGTGAGTGCAGAGTAGTGAGTAGTGAGTGCAGAGTAGTGGGTAGTGAGTGCAGAGTAGTGAGTGCAGAGTAGTGAGTGCAGAGTAGTGAGTAGTGAGTAGTGAGTGCAGAGTAGTGAGTAGTGAGTAGTGAGTAGTGAGTAGTGAGTAGTGAGTGCAGAGTAGTGAGTAGTGAGTGCAGAGTAGTGAGTGCAGAGTAGTGAGTGCAGAGTAGTGAGTGCAGAGTAGTGAGTAGTGAGTAGTGAGTGTAGAGTAGTGAGTAGTGAGTGCAGAGTAGTGAGTAGTGAGTGGTGAGTGCAGAGTAGTGAGTAGTGAGTGCAGAGTAGTAAGTGCAGAGTAGTGAGTGCAGAGTAGTGAGTGCAGAGTAGTGAATAGTGAGTGCAGAGTAGTGAGTAGTGAGTGCAGAGTAGTGAGTAGTGAGTGCAGAGTAGTGAGTGCGGAGTAGTGAGTGCAGAGTGCAGAGTAGTGAGTGCAGAGTAGTGAGTGCAAAGTAGTGAGTGCAGAGTAGTGAGTGGTGAGTAGTGAGTGCAGAGTAGTGAGTAGTGAGTGCAGAGTAGTGAGTGCAGAGTAGTGAGTAGTGAGTGCAGAGTAGTGAGTAGTGAGTAGTGAGTGCAGAGTAGTGAGTAGTGAGTGCAGAGTAGTGAGTAGTGAGTAGTGAGTAGTGAGTAGTGAGTGCAGAGTAGTGAGTAGTGAGTGCAGAGTAGTGAGTGCAGAGTAGTGAGTAGTGAGTGCAGAGTAGTGAGTAGTGAGTAGTGAGTGCAGAGTAGTGAGTAGTGAGTGCAGATTAGTGAGTAGTGAGTGCAGAGTTGTGAGTGCAGAGTAGTGAGTAGTGAGTGCAGAGTAGTGAGTAGTGAGTGCAGAGTAGTGAGTGCAGAGTAGTGAGTGCAGAGTAGTGAGTGCAGAATAGTGAGTAGTGAGTGCAGAGTAGTGAGTGCAGAGTAGTGAGTGCAGAGTAGTGAGTGCAGAGTAGTGAGTGCAGAGTAGTGAGTAGAGAGTGCAGAGTAGTGAGTAGTGAGTGCAGAGTAGTGAGTAGTGTGTGCAGAGTAGTGAGTAGTGAGTGCAGAGTAGTGAGTAGTGAGTGCAGAGTAGTGAGTGCAGAGTAGTGAGTGCAGAGTAGTGAGTAGTGAGTGCAGAGTAGTGAGTAGTGAGTGCAGAGTAGTGAGTAGTGAGTGCAGAATAGTGAGTAGTGAGTGCAGAGTAGTGAGTGGTGAGTGGTGAGTAGTGAGTGCAGAGTAGTGAGTAGTGAGTAGCGAGTGCAGAGTAGTGAGTAGTGAGTAGTGAGTGCAGAGTAGTGAGTAGTGAGTGCAGAGTAGTGAGTAAAGAGTAGTGAGTAGTGAGTGCAGAGTAGTGAGTAGTGAGTGCAAAATAGTGAGTGCAGAGTAGTGTGTAGTGAGTAGTGAGTACAGAGTAGTGAGTAGTGAGTGCAGAGTAGTGAGTAGTGAGTGCAGAGTAGTGAGTGCAGAGTAGTGAGTGCAGAGTAGTGAGTAGTGAGTGCAGAGTAGTGAGTAGTGAGTGCAGAGTAGTGAGTAGTGAGTGCAGAATAGTGAGTAGTGAGTGCAGAGTAGTGAGTGGTGAGTGGTGAGTAGTGAGTGCAGAGTAGTGAGTAGTGTGTGCAGAGTAGTGAGTAGTGAGTGCAGAGTAGTGAGCAGTG
Source organism: Lissotriton vulgaris (assembly GCF_964263255.1). NCBI lineage: Eukaryota > Metazoa > Chordata > Amphibia > Caudata > Salamandridae > Lissotriton > Lissotriton vulgaris. Next base: position 1,822,832,838 of record NC_141685.1, read on the forward strand.
AGTGCAGAGTAGTGAGTGCAGAGTAGTGAGTGCAGAGTAGTGAGTAGTGAGTGCAGAGTAGTGAGTAGTGAGTGCAGAGTAGTGAGTAGTGAGTGCAGAATAGTGAGTAGTGAGTGCAGAGTAGTGAGTGGTGAGTGGTGAGTAGTGAGTGCAGAGTAGTGAGTAGTGAGTAGCGAGTGCAGAGTAGTGAGTAGTGAGTAGTGAGTGCAGAGTAGTGAGTAGTGAGTGCAGAGTAGTGAGTACAGAGTAGTGAGTAGTGAGTGCAGAGTAGTGAGTAGTGAGTGCAGAGTAGTGAGTGCAGAGTAGTGTGTAGTGAGTAGTGAGTACAGAGTAGTGAGTAGTGAGTGCAGAGTAGTGAGTAGTGAGTGCAGAGTAGTGAGTGCAGAGTAGTGAGTGCGGAGTAGTGAGTGCAGAGTAGTGAGTGCAGAGTAGTGAGTAGTGAGTGCAGAGTAGTGAGTGTAGAGTAGTGAGTAGTGAGTGCAGAGTAGTGAGTAGTGAGTGCAGAGTAGTGAGTAGTGAGTGCAGAGTAGTGAGTAATGAGTGCAGAGTAGTGAGTGTAGAGTAGTGAGTGCAGAGTGCAGAGTAGTGAGTAGTGAGTGCAGAGTAGTGAGTAGTGAGTGCAGAGTAGTGAGTAGTGAGTGCAGAGTAGTGAGTAGTGAGTGCAGAGTGTGAGTAGTGAGTGCAGAGTGTGAGTAGTGAGTACAGAGTGCAGAGTAGTGAGTGCAGAGTAGTGAGTGCAGAGTAGTGAGTGCAGAGTAGTGAGTAGTGAGTGTGAGTAGTGAGTGTGAGTAGTGAGTGCAGAGTGTGAGTAGTGAGTGCAGAGTGTGAGTAGTGAGTACAGAGTGCAGAGTAGTGAGTGCAGAGTAGTGAGTGCAGAGTAGTGAGTGCAGAGTAGTGAGTGCAGAGTAGTGAGTAGTGAGTAGTGAGTGCAGAGTAGTGAGTGCAGAGTAGTGAGTGCAGAGTAGTGAGTAGTAAGTAGTGAGTGCAGAGTAGTGAGTAGTGAGTAGTGAGTGCAGAGTAGTGAGTAGTGAGTGCAGAGTGGTGAGTAGTGAGTGCAGAGTAGTGACTAGTGAGTAGTGAGTGCAGAGTAGTGAGTAGTGAGTGCGGAGTAGTGAGTGCAGAGTGTGAGTAGTGAGTGCAGAGTGCAGAGTAGTGAGTGCAGAGTAGTGAGTGCAGAGTAGTGAGTAGTGAGTGCAGAGTAGTGAGTAGTGAGTGCAGAGTAGTGAGTAGTGAGTGCAGAGTAGTGAGTAGTGAGTGCAGAGTAGTGGGTAGTGAGTGCAGAGTAGTGAGTGCAGAGTAGTGAGTGCAGAGTAGTGAGTAGTGAGTAGTGAGTGCAGAGTAGTGAGTAGTGAGTAGTGAGTGCAGAGTAGTGAGTAGTGAGTGCAGAGTAGTGAGTGCAGAGTAGTGAGTGCAGAGTAGTGAGTGCAGAGTAGTGAGTAGTGAGTAGTGAGCGTAGAGTAGTGAGTAGTGAGTGCAGAGTAGTGAGTAGTGAGTGGTGAGTGCAGAGTAGTGAGTAGTGAGTGCAGAGTAGTAAGTGCAGAGTAGTGAGTGCAGAGTAGTGAGTAGTGAGTAGTGAGTGCAGAGTAGTGAATAGTGAGTGCAGAGTAGTGAGTAGTGAGTGCAGAGTAGTGAGTAGTGAGTGCAGAGTAGTGAGTGCGGAGTAGTGAGTGCAGAGTGCAGAGTAGTGAGTGCAGAGTAGTGAGTGCAGAGTAGTGAGTGCAGAGTAGTGAGTGGTGAGTAGTGAGTGCAGAGTAGTGAGTAGTGAGTGCAGAGTAGTGAGTGCAGAGTAGTGAGTAGTGAGTGCAGAGTAGTGAGTAGTGAGTGCAGAGTAGTGAGTAGTGAGTGCAGAGTGTGAGTAGTGAGTGCAGAGTGTGAGTAGTGAGTACAGAGTGCAGAGTAGTGAGTGCAGAGTAGTGAGTGCAGAGTAGTGAGTGCAGAGTAGTGAGTGCAGAGTAGTGAGTAGTGAGTAGTGAGTGCAGAGTAGTGAGTGCAGAGTAGTGAGTGCAGAGTAGTGAGTAGTAAGTAGTGAGCGCAGAGTAGTGAGTAGTGAGTAGTGAGTGCAGAGTAGTGAGTAGTGAGTGCAGAGTGGTGAGTAGTGAGTGCAGAGTAGTGACTAGTGAGTAGTGAGTGCAGAGTAGTGAGTAGTGAGTGTGGAGTAGTGAGTGCAGAGTGTGAGTAGTGAGTGCAGAGTGCGGAGTAGTGAGTGCAGAGTAGTGAGTGCAGAGTAGTGAGTGCAGAGTAGTGAGTAGTGAGTGCAGAGTAGTGAGTGCAGAGTAGTGAGTGCAGAGTAGTGAGTAGTGAGTGCAGAGTAGTGAGTAGTGAGTGCAGAGTAGTGAGTAGTGAGTGCAGAGTAGTGGGTAGTGAGTGCAGAGTAGTGAGTGCAGAGTAGTGAGTGCAGAGTAGTGAGTAGTGAGTAGTGAGTGCAGAGTAGTGAGTAGTGAGTAGTGAGTAGTGAGTAGTGAGTAGTGAGTGCAGAGTAGTGAGTAGTGAGTGCAGAGTAGTGAGTGCAGAGTAGTGAGTGCAGAGTAGTGAGTGCAGAGTAGTGAGTAGTGAGTAGTGAGCGTAGAGTAGTGAGTAGTGAGTGCAGAGTAGTGAGTAGTGAGTGGTGAGTGCAGAGTAGTGAGTAGTGAGTGCAGAGTAGTAAGTGCAGAGTAGTGAGTGCAGAGTAGTGAGTGCAGAGTAGTGAGTAGTGAGTAGTGAGTGCAGAGTAGTGAATAGTGAGTGCAGAGTAGTGAGTAGTGAGTGCAGAGTAGTGAGTAGTGAGTGCAGAGTAGTGAGTGCGGAGTAGTGAGTGCAGAGTGCAGAGTAGTGAGTGCAGAGTAGTGAGTGCAGAGTAGTGAGTGGTGAGTAGTGAGTGCAGAGTAGTGAGTAGTGAGTGCAGAGTAGTGAGTGCAGAGTAGTGAGTAGTGAGTGCAGAGTAGTGAGTAGTGAGTAGTGAGTGCAGAGTAGTGAGTAGTGAGTGCAGAGTAGTGAGTAGTGAGTAGTGAGTAGTGAGTAGTGAGTGCAGAGTAGTGAGTAGTGAGTGCAGAGTAGTGAGTGCAGAGTAGTGAGTAGTGAGTGCAGAGTAGTGAGTAGTGAGTAGTGAGTGCAGAGTAGTGAGTAGTGAGTGCAGATTAGTGAGTAGTGAGTGCAGAGTTGTGAGTGCAGAGTAGTGAGTAGTGAGTGCAGAGTAGTGAGTAGTGAGTGCAGAGTAGTGAGTGCAGAGTAGTGAGTGCAGAGTAGTGAGTGCAGAATAGTGAGTAGTGAGTGCAGAGTAGTGAGTGCAGAGTAGTGAGTGCAGAGTAGTGAGTGCAGAGTAGTGAGTGCAGAGTAGTGAGTAGAGAGTGCAGAGTAGTGAGTAGTGAGTGCAGAGTAGTGAGTAGTGTGTGCAGAGTAGTGAGTAGTGAGTGCAGAGTAGTGAGTAGTGAGTGCAGAGTAGTGAGTGCAGAGTAGTGAGTGCAGAGTAGTGAGTAGTGAGTGCAGAGTAGTGAGTAGTGAGTGCAGAGTAGTGGGTAGTGAGTGCAGAATAGTGAGTAGTGAGTGCAGAGTAGTGAGTGGTGAGTGGTGAGTAGTGAGTGCAGAGTAGTGAGTAGTGAGTAGCGAGTGCAGAGTAGTGAGTAGTGAGTAGTGAGTGCAGAGTAGTGAGTAGTGAGTGCAGAGTAGTGAGTACAGAGTAGTGAGTAGTGAGTGCAGAGTAGTGAGTAGTGAGTGCAGAGTAGTGAGTGCAGAGTAGTGTGTAGTGAGTAGTGAGTACAGAGTAGTGAGTAGTGAGTGCAGAGTAGTGAGTAGTGAGTGCAGAGTAGTGAGTGCAGAGTAGTGAGTGCGGAGTAGTGAGTGCAGAGTAGTGAGTGCAGAGTAGTGAGTAGTGAGTGCAGAGTAGTGAGTGTAGAGTAGTGAGTAGTGAGTGCAGAGTAGTGAGTAGTGAGTGCAGAGTAGTGAGTAGTGAGTGCAGAGTAGTGAGTAATGAGTGCAGAGTAGTGAGTGTAGAGTAGTGAGTGCAGAGTGCAGAGTAGTGAGTAGTGAGTGCAGAGTAGTGAGTAGTGAGTGCAGAGTAGTGAGTAGTGAGTGCAGAGTAGTGAGTAGTGAGTGCAGAGTAGTGAGTGCAGAGTAGTGAGTAGTGAGTGCAGAGTAGTGAGTAGTGAGTGCAGATTAGTGAGTAGTGAGTGTAGAGTAGTGAGTAGTGAGTAGTGAGTGCAGAGTAGTGAGTAGTGAGTGCAGAGTAGTGAGTGCAGAGTAGTGAGTGCAGAGTAGGGTAGTAGTGAGTAGTGAGTGCAGAGTAGTGAGTAGTGAGTGCAGAGTAGTGAGTGCACATTGCAGAGTAGTGAGTGCAGAGTAGTGAGTGCAGAGTAGTGAGCGCAGAGTAGTGAGTAGTGAGTGCAGAATAGTGAGTAGTGAGTGCAGAGTAGTGAGTGCAGAGTAGTGAGTGCAGAGTAGTGAGTAGTGAGTGCAGAGTAGTGAGTAGTGAGTGCAGAGTAGTGAGTAGTGAGTGCAGAGTAGTGAGTGCAGAGTACTGAGTAGTGAGTGCAGAGTTGTGAGTACAGAGTAGTGAGTAGTGAGTGCAGAGTAGTGAGTAGTGAGTGCAGAGTAGTGAGTAGTGAGTGCAGAGTAGTGAGTGCAGAGTACTGAGTAGTGAGTGCAGAGTTGTGAGTACAGAGTAGTGAGTAGTGAGTGCAGAGTAGTGAGTAGTGAGTGCAGAGTAGTGAGTAGTGAGTGCAGAGTGCTGAGTAGTGAGTGTAGAGTAGTGAGTAGTGAGTAGTGAGTGCAGAGTAGTGAGTAGTGAGTGCAGAGTAGTGAGTGCAGAGTAGTGAGTAGTGAGTGCAGAGTAGTGAGTAGTGAGTAGTGAGTGCAGAGTAGTGAGTAGTGAGTGCAGAGTGTGAGTAGTGAGTGCAGAGTGTGAGTAGTGAGTACAGAGTGCAGAGTAGTGAGTGCAGAGTAGTGAGTGCAGAGTAGTGAGTGCAGAGTAGTGAGTGCAGAGTAGTGAGTAGTGAGTAGTGAGTGCAGAGTAGTGAGTGCAGAGTAGTGAGTGCAGAGTAGTGAGTAGTAAGTAGTGAGCGCGGAGTAGTGAGTAGTGAGTAGTGAGTGCAGAGTAGTGAGTAGTGAGTGCAGAGTGGTGAGTAGTGAGTGCAGAGTAGTGACTAGTGAGTAGTGAGTGCAGAGTAGTGAGTAGTGAGTGCGGAGTAGTGAGTGCAGAGTGTGAGTAGTGAGTGCAGAGTGCAGAGTAGTGAGTGCAGAGTAGTGAGTGCAGAGTAGTGAGTGCAGAGTAGTGAGTAGTGAGTGCAGAGTAGTGAGTGCAGAGTAGTGAGTGCAGAGTAGTGAGTAGTGAGTGCAGAGTAGTGAGTAGTGAGTGCAGAGTAGTGAGTAGTGAGTGCAGAGTAGTGGGTAGTGAGTGCAGAGTAGTGAGTGCAGAGTAGTGAGTGCAGAGTAGTGAGTAGTGAGTAGTGAGTGCAGAGTAGTGAGTAGTGAGTAGTGAGTAGTGAGTAGTGAGTGCAGAGTAGTGAGTAGTGAGTGCAGAGTAGTGAGTGTAGAGTAGTGAGTGCAGAGTAGTGAGTGCAGAGTAGTGAGTAGTGAGTAGTGAGCGTAGAGTAGTGAGTAGTGAGTGCAGAGTAGTGAGTAGTGAGTGGTGAGTGCAGAGTAGTGAGTAGTGAGTGCAGAGTAGTAAGTGCAGAGTAGTGAGTGCAGAGTAGTGAGTGCAGAGTAGTGAGTAGTGAGTAGTGAGTGCAGAGTAGTGAATAGTGAGTGCAGAGTAGTGAGTAGTGAGTGCAGAGTAGTGAGTAGTGAGTGCAGAGTAGTGAGTGCGGAGTAGTGAGTGCAGAGTGCAGAGTAGTGAGTGCAGAGTAGTGAGTGCAGAGTAGTGAGTGCAGAGTAGTGAGTGGTGAGTAGTGAGTGCAGAGTAGTGAGTAGTGAGTGCAGAGTAGTGAGTGCAGAGTAGTGAGTAGTGAGTGCAGAGTAGTGAGTAGTGAGTAGTGAGTGCAGAGTAGTGAGTAGTGAGTGCAGAGTAGTGAGTAGTGAGTAGTGAGTAGTGAGTAGTGAGTGCAGAGTAGTGAGTAGTGAGTGCAGAGTAGTGAGTGCAGAGTAGTGAGTAGTGAGTGCAGAGTAGTGAGTAGTGAGTAGTGAGTGCAGAGTAGTGAGTAGTGAGTGCAGATTAGTGAGTAGTGAGTGCAGAGTTGTGAGTGCAGAGTAGTGAGTAGTGAGTGCAGAGTAGTGAGTAGTGAGTGCAGAGTAGTGAGTGCAGAGTAGTGAGTGCAGAGTAGTGAGTGCAGAATAGTGAGTAGTGAGTGCAGAGTAGTGAGTGCAGAGTAGTGAGTGCAGAGTAGTGAGTGCAGAGTAGTGAGTGCAGAGTAGTGAGTAGAGAGTGCAGAGTAGTGAGTAGTGAGTGCAGAGTAGTGAGTAGTGTGTGCAGAGTAGTGAGTAGTGAGTGCAGAGTAGTGAGTAGTGAGTGCAGAGTAGTGAGTGCAGAGTAGTGAGTGCAGAGTAGTGAGTAGTGAGTGCAGAGTAGTGAGTAGTGAGTGCAGAGTAGTGAGTAGTGAGTGCAGAATAGTGAGTAGTGAGTGCAGAGTAGTGAGTGGTGAGTGGTGAGTAGTGAGTGCAGAGTAGTGAGTAGTGTGTGCAGAGTAGTGAGTAGTGAGTGCAGAGTAGTGAGTAGTGAGTGCAGAGTAGTGAGTGCAGAGTAGTGAGTGCAGAGTAGTGAGTAGTGAGTGCAGAGTAGTGAGTAGTGAGTGCAGAGTAGTGAGTAGTGAGTGCAGAATAGTTAGTAGTTAGTGCAGAGTAGTGAGTGGTGAGTGGTGAGTAGTGAGTGCAGAGTAGTGAGTAGTGAGTAGCGAGTGCAGAGTAGTGAGTAGTGAGTAGTGAGTGCAGAGTAGTGAGTAGTGAGTGCAGAGTAGTGAGTACAGAGTAGTGAGTAGTGAGTGCAGAGTAGTGAGTAGTGAGTGCAGAGTAGTGAGTGCAGAGTAGTGTGTAGTGAGTAGTGAGTAGTGAGTAGTGAGTGCAGAGTAGTGAGTAGTGAGTGCAGAGTAGTGAGTGCAGAGTAGTGAGTGCGGAGTAGTGAGTGCAGAGTAGTGAGTGCAGAGTAGTGAGTAGTGAGTGCAGAGTAGTGAGTGTAGAGTAGTGAGTAGTGAGTGCAGAGTAGTGAGTAGTGAGTGCAGAGTAGTGAGTAGTGAGTGCAGAGTAGTGAGTAATGAGTGCAGAGTAGTGAGTGTAGAGTAGTGAGTGCAGAGTGCAGAGTAGTGAGTAGTGAGTGCAGAGTAGTGAGTAGTGAGTGCAGAGTAGTGAGTAGTGAGTGCAGAGTAGTGAGTGCAGAGTAGTGAGTGCAGAGTAGTGAGTGCAGAGTAGTGAGTAGTGAGTAGTGAGCGTAGAGTAGTGAGTAGTGAGTGCAGAGTAGTGAGTAGTGAGTGGTGAGTGCAGAGTAGTGAGTAGTGAGTGCAGAGTAGTAAGTGCAGAGTAGTGAGTGCAGAGTAGTGAGTGCAGAGTAGTGAGTAGTGAGTAGTGAGTGCAGAGTAGTGAATAGTGAGTGCAGAGTAGTGAGTAGTGAGTGCAGAGTAGTGAGTAGTGAGTGCAGAGTAGTGAGTGCGGAGTAGTGAGTGCAGAGTGCAGAGTAGTGAGTGCAGAGTAGTGAGTGCAGAGTAGTGAGTGCAGAGTAGTGAGTGGTGAGTAGTGAGTGCAGAGTAGTGAGTAGTGAGTGCAGAGTAGTGAGTGCAGAGTAGTGAGTAGTGAGTGCAGAGTAGTGAGTAGTGAGTAGTGAGTGCAGAGTAGTGAGTAGTGAGTGCAGAGTAGTGAGTAGTGAGTAGTGAGTAGTGAGTAGTGAGTGCAGAGTAGTGAGTAGTGAGTGCAGAGTAGTGAGTGCAGAGTAGTGAGTAGTGAGTGCAGAGTAGTGAGTAGTGAGTAGTGAGTGCAGAGTAGTGAGTAGTGAGTGCAGATTAGTGAGTAGTGAGTGCAGAGTTGTGAGTGCAGAGTAGTGAGTAGTGAGTGCAGAGTAGTGAGTAGTGAGTGCAGAGTAGTGAGTGCAGAGTAGTGAGTGCAGAGTAGTGAGTGCAGAATAGTGAGTAGTGAGTGCAGAGTAGTGAGTGCAGAGTCGTGAGTGCAGAGTAGTGAGTGCAGAGTAGTGAGTGCAGAGTAGTGAGTAGAGAGTGCAGAGTAGTGAGTAGTGAGTGCAGAGTAGTGAGTAGTGTGTGCAGAGTAGTGAGTAGTGAGTGCAGAGTAGTGAGTAGTGAGTGCAGAGTAGTGAGTGCAGAGTAGTGAGTGCAGAGTAGTGAGTAGTGAGTGCAGAGTAGTGAGTAGTGAGTGCAGAGTAGTGGGTAGTGAGTGCAGAATAGTGAGTAGTGAGTGCAGAGTAGTGAGTGGTGAGTGGTGAGTAGTGAGTGCAGAGTAGTGAGTAGTGAGTAGCGAGTGCAGAGTAGTGAGTAGTGAGTAGTGAGTGCAGAGTAGTGAGTAGTGAGTGCAGAGTAGTGAGTACAGAGTAGTGAGTAGTGAGTGCAGAGTAGTGAGTAGTGAGTGCAGAGTAGTGAGTGCAGAGTAGTGTGTAGTGAGTAGTGAGTACAGAGTAGTGAGTAGTGAGTGCAGAGTAGTGAGTAGTGAGTGCAGAGTAGTGAGTGCAGAGTAGTGAGTGCGGAGTAGTGAGTGCAGAGTAGTGAGTGCAGAGTAGTGAGTAGTGAGTGCAGAGTAGTGAGTGTAGAGTAGTGAGTAGTGAGTGCAGAGTAGTGAGTAGTGAGTGCAGAGTAGTGAGTAGTGAGTGCAGAGTAGTGAGTAATGAGTGCAGAGTAGTGAGTGTAGAGTAGTGAGTGCAGAGTGCAGAGTAGTGAGTAGTGAGTGCAGAGTAGTGAGTAGTGAGTGCAGAGTAGTGAGTAGTGAGTGCAGAGTAGTGAGTAGTGAGTGCAGAGTAGTGAGTGCAGAGTAGTGAGTAGTGAGTGCAGAGTAGTGAGTAGTGAGTGCAGATTAGTGAGTAGTGAGTGTAGAGTAGTGAGTAGTGAGTAGTGAGTGCAGAGTAGTGAGTAGTGAGTGCAGAGTAGTGAGTGCAGAGTAGTGAGTGCAGAGTAGGGTAGTAGTGAGTAGTGAGTGCAGAGTAGTGAGTAGTGAGTGCAGAGTAGTGAGTGCACATTGCAGAGTAGTGAGTGCAGAGTAGTGAGTGCAGAGTAGTGAGCGCAGAGTAGTGAGTAGTGAGTGCAGAATAGTGAGTAGTGAGTGCAGAGTAGTGAGTGCAGAGTAGTGAGTGCAGAGTAGTGAGTAGTGAGTGCAGAGTAGTGAGTAGTGAGTGCAGAGTAGTGAGTAGTGAGTGCAGAGTAGTGAGTGCAGAGTACTGAGTAGTGAGTGCAGAGTTGTGAGTACAGAGTAGTGAGTAGTGAGTGCAGAGTAGTGAGTAGTGAGTGCAGAGTAGTGAGTAGTGAGTGCAGAGTAGTGAGTGCAGAGTACTGAGTAGTGAGTGCAGAGTTGTGAGTACAGAGTAGTGAGTAGTGAGTGCAGAGTAGTGAGTAGTGAGTGCAGAGTAGTGAGTAGTGAGTGCAGAGTGCTGAGTAGTGAGTGTAGAGTAGTGAGTAGTGAGTAGTGAGTGCAGAGTAGTGAGTAGTGAGTGCAGAGTAGTGAGTGCAGAGTAGTGAGTAGTGAGTGCAGAGTAGTGAGTAGTGAGTAGTGAGTGCAGAGTAGTGAGTAGTGAGTGCAGAGTGTGAGTAGTGAGTGCAGAGTGTGAGTAGTGAGTACAGAGTGCAGAGTAGTGAGTGCAGAGTAGTGAGTGCAGAGTAGTGAGTGCAGAGTAGTGAGTGCAGAGTAGTGAGTAGTGAGTAGTGAGTGCAGAGTAGTGAGTGCAGAGTAGTGAGTGCAGAGTAGTGAGTAGTAAGTAGTGAGCGCGGAGTAGTGAGTAGTGAGTAGTGAGTGCAGAGTAGTGAGTAGTGAGTGCAGAGTGGTGAGTAGTGAGTGCAGAGTAGTGACTAGTGAGTAGTGAGTGCAGAGTAGTGAGTAGTGAGTGCGGAGTAGTGAGTGCAGAGTGTGAGTAGTGAGTGCAGAGTGCAGAGTAGTGAGTGCAGAGTAGTGAGTGCAGAGTAGTGAGTGCAGAGTAGTGAGTAGTGAGTGCAGAGTAGTGAGTGCAGAGTAGTGAGTGCAGAGTAGTGAGTAGTGAGTGCAGAGTAGTGAGTAGTGAGTGCAGAGTAGTGAGTAGTGAGTGCAGAGTAGTGGGTAGTGAGTGCAGAGTAGTGAGTGCAGAGTAGTGAGTGCAGAGTAGTGAGTAGTGAGTAGTGAGTGCAGAGTAGTGAGTAGTGAGTAGTGAGTAGTGAGTAGTGAGTGCAGAGTAGTGAGTAGTGAGTGCAGAGTAGTGAGTGTAGAGTAGTGAGTGCAGAGTAGTGAGTGCAGAGTAGTGAGTAGTGAGTAGTGAGCGTAGAGTAGTGAGTAGTGAGTGCAGAGTAGTGAGTAGTGAGTGGTGAGTGCAGAGTAGTGAGTAGTGAGTGCAGAGTAGTAAGTGCAGAGTAGTGAGTGCAGAGTAGTGAGTGCAGAGTAGTGAGTAGTGAGTAGTGAGTGCAGAGTAGTGAATAGTGAGTGCAGAGTAGTGAGTAGTGAGTGCAGAGTAGTGAGTAGTGAGTGCAGAGTAGTGAGTGCGGAGTAGTGAGTGCAGAGTGCAGAGTAGTGAGTGCAGAGTAGTGAGTGCAGAGTAGTGAGTGCAGAGTAGTGAGTGGTGAGTAGTGAGTGCAGAGTAGTGAGTAGTGAGTGCAGAGTAGTGAGTGCAGAGTAGTGAGTAGTGAGTGCAGAGTAGTGAGTAGTGAGTAGTGAGTGCAGAGTAGTGAGTAGTGAGTGCAGAGTAGTGAGTAGTGAGTAGTGAGTAGTGAGTAGTGAGTGCAGAGTAGTGAGTAGTGAGTGCAGAGTAGTGAGTGCAGAGTAGTGAGTAGTGAGTGCAGAGTAGTGAGTAGTGAGTAGTGAGTGCAGAGTAGTGAGTAGTGAGTGCAGATTAGTGAGTAGTGAGTGCAGAGTTGTGAGTGCAGAGTAGTGAGTAGTGAGTGCAGAGTAGTGAGTAGTGAGTGCAGAGTAGTGAGTGCAGAGTAGTGAGTGCAGAGTAGTGAGTGCAGAATAGTGAGTAGTGAGTGCAGAGTAGTGAGTGCAGAGTAGTGAGTGCAGAGTAGTGAGTGCAGAGTAGTGAGTGCAGAGTAGTGAGTAGAGAGTGCAGAGTAGTGAGTAGTGAGTGCAGAGTAGTGAGTAGTGTGTGCAGAGTAGTGAGTAGTGAGTGCAGAGTAGTGAGTAGTGAGTGCAGAGTAGTGAGTGCAGAGTAGTGAGTGCAGAGTAGTGAGTAGTGAGTGCAGAGTAGTGAGTAGTGAGTGCAGAGTAGTGAGTAGTGTGTGCAGAGTAGTGAGTAGTGAGTGCAGAGTAGTGAGTAGTGAGTGCAGAGTAGTGAGTGCAGAGTAGTGAGTGCAGAGTAGTGAGTAGTGAGTGCAGAGTAGTGAGTAGTGAGTGCAGAGTAGTGAGTAGTGAGTGCAGAATAGTTAGTAGTGAGTGCAGAGTAGTGAGTGGTGAGTGGTGAGTAGTGAGTGCAGAGTAGTGAGTAGTGAGTAGCGAGTGCAGAGTAGTGAGTAGTGAGTAGTGAGTGCAGAGTAGTGAGTAGTGAGTGCAGAGTAGTGAGTACAGAGTAGTGAGTAGTGAGTGCAGAGTAGTGAGTAGTGAGTGCAGAGTAGTGAGTGCAGAGTAGTGTGTAGTGAGTAGTGAGTACAGAGTAGTGAGTAGTGAGTGCAGAGTAGTGAGTAGTGAGTGCAGAGTAGTGAGTGCAGAGTAGTGAGTGCGGAGTAGTGAGTGCAGAGTAGTGAGTGCAGAGTAGTGAGTAGTGAGTGCAGAGTAGTGAGTGTAGAGTAGTGAGTAGTGAGTGCAGAGTAGTGAGTAGTGAGTGCAGAGTAGTGAGTAGTGAGTGCAGAGTAGTGAGTAATGAGTGCAGAGTAGTGAGTGTAGAGTAGTGAGTGCAGAGTGCAGAGTAGTGAGTAGTGAGTGCAGAGTAGTGAGTAGTGAGTGCAGAGTAGTGAGTAGTGAGTGCAGAGTAGTGAGTGCAGAGTAGTGAGTAGTGAGTGCAGAGTAGTGAGTAGTGAGTGCAGATTAGTGAGTGTAGAGTAGTGAGTAGTGAGTAGTGAGTGCAGAGTAGTGAGTAGTGAGTGCAGAGTAGTGAGTGCAGAGTAGTGAGTGCAGAGTAGGGTAGTAGTGAGTAGTGAGTGCAGAGTAGTGAGTAGTGAGTGCAGAGTAGTGAGTGCACATTGCAGAGTAGTGTGTGCAGAGTAGTGAGTGCAGAGTAGTGAGCGCAGAGTAGTGAGTAGTGAGTGCAGAATAGTGAGTAGTGAGTGCAGAGTAGTGAGTGCAGAGTAGTGAGTGCAGAGTAGTGAGTAGTGAGTGCAGAGTAGTGAGTAGTGAGTGCAGAGTAGTGAGTAGTGAGTGCAGAGTAGTGAGTGCAGAGTACTGAGTAGTGAGTGCAGAGTTGTGAGTACAGAGTAGTGAGTAGTGAGTGCAGAGTAGTGAGTAGTGAGTGCAGAGTAGTGAGTAGTGAGTGCAGAGTAGTGAGTGCAGAGTACTGAGTAGTGAGTGCAGAGTTGTGAGTACAGAGTAGTGAGTAGTGAGTGCAGAGTAGTGAGTAGTGAGTGCAGAGTAGTGAGTAGTGAGTGCAGAGTGCTGAGTAGTGAGTGTAGAGTAGTGAGTAGTGAGTAGTGAGTGCAGAGTAGTGAGTAGTGAGTGCAGAGTAGTGAGTGCAGAGTAGTGAGTAGTGAGTGCAGAGTAGTGAGTAGTGAGTAGTGAGTGCAGAGTAGTGAGTAGTGAGTGCAGAGTGTGAGTAGTGAGTGCAGAGTGTGAGTAGTGAGTACAGAGTGCAGAGTAGTGAGTGCAGAGTAGTGAGTGCAGAGTAGTGAGTGCAGAGTAGTGAGTAGTGAGTAGTGAGTGCAGAGTAGTGAGTGCAGAGTAGTGAGTGCAGAGTAGTGAGTAGTAAGTAGTGAGCGCAGAGTAGTGAGTAGTGAGTAGTGAGTGCAGAGTAGTGAGTAGTGAGTGCAGAGTGGTGAGTAGTGAGTGCAGAGTAGTGACTAGTGAGTAGTGAGTGCAGAGTAGTGAGTAGTGAGTGCGGAGTAGTGAGTGCAGAGTGTGAGTAGTGAGTGCAGAGTGCAGAGTAGTGAGTGCAGAGTAGTGAGTGCAGAGTAGTGAGTGCAGAGTAGTGAGTAGTGAGTGCAGAGTAGTGAGTGCAGAGTAGTGAGTGCAGAGTAGTGAGTAGTGAGTGCAGAGTAGTGAGTAGTGAGTGCAGAGTAGTGAGTAGTGAGTGCAGAGTAGTGGGTAGTGAGTGCAGAGTAGTGAGTGCAGAGTAGTGAGTGCAGAGTAGTGAGTAGTGAGTAGTGAGTGCAGAGTAGTGAGTAGTGAGTAGTGAGTAGTGAGTAGTGAGTGCAGAGTAGTGAGTAGTGAGTGCAGAGTAGTGAGTGCAGAGTAGTGAGTGCAGAGTAGTGAGTGCAGAGTAGTGAGTAGTGAGTAGTGAGCGTAGAGTAGTGAGTAGTGAGTGCAGAGTAGTGAGTAGTGAGTGGTGAGTGCAGAGTAGTGAGTAGTGAGTGCAGAGTATTAAGTGCAGAGTAGTGAGTGCAGAGTAGTGAGTGCAGAGTAGTGAGTAGTGAGTAGTGAGTGCAGAGTAGTGAATAGTGAGTGCAGAGTAGTGAGTAGTGAGTGCAGAGTAGTGAGTAGTGAGTGCAGAGTAGTGAGTGCGGAGTAGTGAGTGCAGAGTGCAGAGTAGTGAGTGCAGAGTAGTGAGTGCAGAGTAGTGAGTGCAGAGTAGTGAGTGGTGAGTAGTGAGTGCAGAGTAGTGAGTAGTGAGTGCAGAGTAGTGAGTGCAGAGTAGTGAGTAGTGAGTGCAGAGTAGTGAGTAGTGAGTAGTGAGTGCAGAGTAGTGAGTAGTGAGTGCAGAGTAGTGAGTAGTGAGTAGTGAGTAGTGAGTAGTGAGTGCAGAGTAGTGAGTAGTGAGTGCAGAGTAGTGAGTGCAGAGTAGTGAGTAGTGAGTGCAGAGTAGTGAGTAGTGAGTGCAGAGTAGTGAGTAGTGAGTGCAGATTAGTGAGTAGTGAGTGCAGAGTTGTGAGTGCAGAGTAGTGAGTAGTGAGTGCAGAGTAGTGAGTAGTGAGTGCAGAGTAGTGAGTGCAGAGTAGTGAGTGCAGAGTAGTGAGTGCAGAATAGTGAGTAGTGAGTGCAGAGTAGTGAGTGCAGAGTAGTGAGTGCAGAGTAGTGAGTGCAGAGTAGTGAGTGCAGAGTAGTGAGTAGAGAGTGCAGAGTAGTGAGTAGTGAGTGCAGAGTAGTGAGTAGTGTGTGCAGAGTAGTGAGTAGTGAGTGCAGAGTAGTGAGTAGTGAGTGCAGAGTAGTGAGTGCAGAGTAGTGAGTGCAGAGTAGTGAGTAGTGAGTGCAGAGTAGTGACTAGTGAGTGCAGAGTAGTGAGTAGTGAGTGCAGAATAGTGAGTAGTGAGTGCAGAGTAGTGAGTGGTGAGTGGTGAGTAGTGAGTGCAGAGTAGTGAGTAGTGAGTAGCGAGTGCAGAGTAGTGAGTAGTGAGTAGTGAGTGCAGAGTAGTGAGTAGTGAGTGCAGAGTAGTGAGTACACAGTAGTGAGTAGTGAGTGCAGAGTAGTGAGTAGTGAGTGCAGAGTAGTGAGTGCAGAGTAGTGTGTAGTGAGTAGTGAGTACAGAGTAGTGAGTAGTGAGTGCAGAGTAGTGAGTAGTGAGTGCAGAGTAGTGAGTGCAGAGTAGTGAGTGCGGAGTAGTGAGTGCAGAGTAGTGAGTGCAGAGTAGTGAGTAGTGAGTGCAGAGTAGTGAGTGTAGAGTAGTGAGTAGTGAGTGCAGAGTAGTGAGTAGTGAGTGCAGAGTAGTGAGTAATGAGTGCAGAGTAGTGAGTGTAGAGTAGTGAGTGCAGAGTAGTGAGTAGTGAGTGCAGAGTAGTGAGTGCAGAGTAGTGAGTAGTGAGTGCAGAGTAGTGAGTAGTGAGTGCAGAGTAGTGAGTGCAGAGTAGTGAGTAGTGAGTGCAGAGTAGTGAGTAGTGAGTGCAGATTAGTGAGTAGTGAGTGTAGAGTAGTGAGTAGTGAGTAGTGAGTGCAGAGTAGTGAGTAGTGAGTGCAGAGTAGTGAGTGCAGAGTAGTGAGTGCAGAGTAGGGTAGTAGTGAGTAGTGAGTGCAGAGTAGTGAGTAGTGAGTGCAGAGTAGTGAGTGCACATTGCAGAGTAGTGAGTGCAGAGTAGTGAGTGCAGAGTAGTGAGCGCAGAGTAGTGAGTAGTGAGTGCAGAATAGTGAGTAGTGAGTGCAGAGTAGTGAGTGCAGAGTAGTGAGTGCAGAGTAGTGAGTAGTGAGTGCAGAGTAGTGAGTAGTGAGTGCAGAGTAGTGAGTAGTGAGTGCAGAGTAGTGAGTGCAGAGTACTGAGTAGTGAGTGCAGAGTTGTGAGTACAGAGTAGTGAGTAGTGAGTGCAGAGTAGTGAGTAGTGAGTGCAGAGTAGTGAGTAGTGAGTGCAGAGTAGTGAGTGCAGAGTACTGAGTAGTGAGTGCAGAGTTGTGAGTACAGAGTAGTGAGTAGTGAGTGCAGAGTAGTGAGTAGTGAGTGCAGAGTAGTGAGTAGTGAGTGCAGAGTGCTGAGTAGTGAGTGTAGAGTAGTGAGTAGTGAGTGTAGAGTAGTGAGTAGTGAGTGCAGAGTAGTGAGTGCAGAGTAATGAGCAGTGAGTAGTGAGTGCAGAGTAGTGAGTAGTGAGTGCAGAGTAGTGAGTAGTGAGTGCAGAGTAGTGAGTAGTGAGTACAGAGTAGTGAGTGCAGATTGCAGAGTAATGAGTGCAGAGTAGTGAGTAGTGAGTAGTGAGTGCAGAGTAGTGAGTAGTGAGTGCAGAGTAGTGAGTAGTGAGTGCAGAGTAGTGAGTGCAGAGTAGTGAGTAGTGAGTGCAGAGTAGTGAGTAGTGAGTGCAGAGTAGTGAGTAGTGAGTGCAGAGTAGTGAGTGCAGAGTAGTGAGTAGTGAGTAGTGAGTGCAGAGTAGTGAGTGCAGAGTAGTGAGTAGTGAGTGCAGAGTAGTGAGTGCGGAGTAGTGAGTGCAGAGTAGTGAGTAGTGAGTGCAGAGTAGTGAGTGCAGAGTAGTGAGTGCAGAGTAGTGAGTGCAGAGTAGTGAGTAGTGAGTGAAGAGTAGTGAGTAGTGAGTGCAGAGTAGTGAGCAGTGAGTGCAGAGTAGTGAGTGCAGAGTAGTGAGTAGTGAGTGAAGAGTAGTGAGTAGTGAGTGCAGAGTAGTGAGCAGTGAGTGCAGAGTAGTGAGTGCAGAGTAGTGAGTGCAGATTGCAGAGTAGTGAGTGCAGAGTAGTGAGTGCAGAGTAGTGAGTGCAGAGTAGTGAGTAGTGAGTGCAGAGTAGTGAGTAGTGAGTGCAGAGTAGTGAGTGCAGAGTGCAGAGTAGTGAGTGCAGAGTGCAGAGTAGTGAGTGCAGAGTAGTGAGTGCAGAGTAGTGAGTGCAGAGTAGTGAGTGCAGAGTAGTGAGTGCAGAGCAGTGAGTAGTGAGTAGTGAGTGCGGAATGCAGAGTAGTGAGAGCAGAGTGAGTGTGCAGAGCAGTGAGTGCTGGTGCAGAGTGGTGTGTGCTGTTGAGTGCAGAGTGGTGTGTGCTGTTGAGTGCAGAGTGGTGTGTGCTGTTGAGTGCAGAGTGCTGTGTATTGGCAATGTAAATGACAACGCCATCTATTTATGATTTAAAGAAAAAAAAGAAGTGCAGAGTAGTGAGTGCAGAGTAGTGAGTGCAGAGTAGTGAGTAGAGAGTGCAGAGTAGTGAGTAGTGAGTGCAGAGTAGTGAGTAGTGTGTGCAGAGTAGTGAGTAGTGAGTAGTGAGTAGTGAGTGCAGAGTAGTGAGTAGTGAGTAGTGAGTGCAGAGCAGTGAGTGCAGAGTAGTGAGTGCAGAGTAGTGAGTAGTGAGTGCAGAGTAGTGAGTAGTGAGTGCAGAGTAGTGAGTGGTGAGTAGTGAGTGCAGAGTAGTGAGTAGTGAGTGCAGAGTAGTGAGTAGTGAGTGCAGAGTAGTGAGTGCAGAGTAGTGAGTAGTGAGTGCAGAGTTGTGAGTGCAGAGTAGTGTGTAGTGAGTAGTGAGTACAGAGTAGTGAGTAGTGAGTGCAGAGTAGTGAGTAGTGAGTGCAGAGTAGTGAGTAGTGAGTACAGAGTAGTGAGTGCAGAGTAGTGAGTGCGGAGTAGTGAGTGCAGAGTAGTGAGTTCAGAGTAGTGAGTAGTGAGTGCAGAGTAGTGAGTGTAGAGTAGTGAGTAGTGAGTGCAGAGTAGTGAGTAGTGAGTGCAGAGTAGTGAGTAGTGAGTGCAGAGTAGTGAGTAGTGAGTGCAGAGTAGTGAGTATTGAGTGCAGATTAGTGAGTGCAGAGTAGTGAGTGCAGAGTGCAGAGTAGTGAGTAGTGAGTGCAGAGTAGTGAGTAGTGAGTGCAGAGTAGTGAGTGCACATTGCAGAGTAGTGAGTGCAGAGTAGTGAGTGCAGAGTAGTGAGCTCAGAGTAGTGAGTAGTGAGTGCAGAGTAGTGAGTAGTGAGTGCAGAGTAGTGAGTGCAGAGTAGTGAGTGCAGAATAGTGAGTAGTGAGTGCAGAGTAGTGAGTGCAGAGTAGTGAGTAGTGAGTGCAGAGTAGTGAGTGCAGAGTCGTGAGTAGTGAGTGCAGAGTTGTGAGTACAGAGTAGTGAGTAGTGAGTGCAGAGTAGTGAGTAGTGAGTGCAGAGTAGTGAGTGCAGAGTGCTGAGTAGTGAGTGTAGAGTAGTGAGTAGTGAGTGTAGAGTAGTGAGTAGTGAGTGCAGAGTAGTGAGTGCAGAGTAGTGAGTGCAGAGTAGTGAGTGCAGAGTAGTGAGTAGTGAGTGCAGAGTAGTGAGTAGTGAGTGCAGAGTAGTGAGTGCAGATTGCAGAGTAGTGAGTGCAGAGTAGTGAGTAGTGAGTGCAGAGTAGTGAGTAGTGAGTGCAGAGTAGTGAGTAGTGAGTGCAGAGTAGTGAGTGCAGAGTAGTGAGTAGTGAGTGCAGAGTAGTGAGTAGTGAGTGCAGAGTAGTGAGTGCAGAGTAGTGAGTGCAGAGTAGTGAGTGCAGAGTAGTGAGTGCAGAGTAGTGAGTAGTGAGTGCAGAGTAGTGAGTGCAGAGTAGTGAGTAGTGAGTGCAGAGTAGTGAGTGCAGAGTAGTGAGTGCAGAGTAGTGAGTGCAGAGTAGTGAGTGCAGAGTAGTGAGTGCAGAGTAGTGAGTGCAGAGTAGTGAGTAGTGAGTGAAGAGTAGTGAGTAGTGAGTGCAGAGTAGTGAGCAGTGAGTGCAGAGTAGTGAGTAGTGAGTGCAGAGTAGTGAGTAGTGAGTGCAGAGTAGTGAGTAGTGAGTGCAGAGTAGTGAGCAGTGAGTGCAGAGTAGTGAGTAGTGAGTGCAGAGTAGTGAGTGCAGAGTAGTGAGTGCAGATTGCAGAGTAGTGAGTGCAGAGTAGTGAGTGCAGAGTAGTGAGTGCAGAGTAGTGAGTGCAGAGTAGTGAGTGCAGAGTAGTGAGTAGTGAGTGCAGATTAGTAAGTAGTGAGTGCAGAGTAGTGAGTGCAGAGTGCAGAGTAGTGAGTGCAGAGTGCAGAGTAGTGAGTGCAGAGTAGTGAGTGCAGAGTAGTGAGTGCAGAGTAGTGAGTGCAGAGTAGTGAGTTCAGAGTAGTGAGTGCAGAGCAGTGAGTAGTGAGTAGTGAGTGCGGAATGCAGAGTAGTGAGTGCAGAGTGAGTGTGCAGAGCAGTGAGTGCAGGTGCAGAGTGGTGTGTGCTGTTGAGTGCAGAGTGGTGTGTGCTGTTGAGTGCAGAGTGGTGTGTGCTGTTGAGTGCAGAGTGCTGTGTATTGGCAATGTAAATGACAATGCCATCTATTTATGATTTAAAGAAAAAAAAGAAATGTCATGAGCAATGCCAATAGCTCCACCTTTAATGATGCCGAGACCATTGCATTGTAAATGCTTGTGCTTCTTTGCCACTTGTTTTTCCCCTCTGTTGTGCCCCATTTTGCCCTCTGTGCCACTGTTTTTCCCCCCTCTGTTTGCTCCATTTTTGCTTCTGTGCCACTCGTTTTTCCCCTCTGTTGTGCCCCGTTTTGCCCTCTCTGCCACTATCTTCCCCCTCCTTTGTGCTCCATTTTTGCTTTCTGTGCCACTCATTTTTCCCCTCTCTGTGCCCCGTTTTGCTTCTGTGCCACTCGTTTTTCCCCTCTGTTGTGACCCGTTTTGCCCTCTGTGCCACTGTCTTCCCTCTCTCTGCGTCCCATTCTGCTTTCTGTCCCACTCTTCCCCCACCTGCCCACTCACTGCTCTTGCCTCCCGCCTCCCAGCTGCACCTCCCTCCCACCTCCCCATATTTGCCGGGCGCTGCGTGGTTGCGCCGCGGACACGTGCAGCAGGTGCGCAGCTGGCGCGCCGAGCCCTTCCGCGCCAGGACCACGCCCAGCGCTGAAAACCCTGGACCTCGCGAACGCCACAACACCAGACTCCGCTACGATGCCAGCACCCTCCACGCACTTAACGTTGGCCGAAACCACACCTGCTTCCAGGCTGCCCCAAAACAGACCAACAGACCCTTCTCCTGCCGCACATTCAGCCTCACCTGCGACAGAGCCACCAAACCACCAAGGACTGGACCCAACCACCTCCGCTGCATACTTCTCAACATCCGCTCTGCATGCAAACATGCCGTCGAGCTCTGGGATCTGCTTGACACCTGCGCCCCAGACGTGGCCTACCTAACCAAGACCTGGTGAAACGACTCCTTGGCGCCCGACATCGCCATAGCCATCTGGGATGGCTACAAGATCACCCGCAGGGATCACGCCAAAGGAATCGGAGGAGGAATAGCCATTATCCACAAGTCCACCCTCAAGGTCGCCACCAGTGCAGACACCCTCAACACCGCCTAACACCTGCACTTCTGGATCCACACCGACCCCAACACCACCCTCAGAGGAACAATCATCTACAGACCCCCCGGACCCCAGGCTCGGTTCAGCAATTCCATCGCCAACCTAGCCAGCACCCATGCACTCGCCTCCACGGACTACATCCTCCTCGGGGACCTCAACTTCCACCTCGAGAACAACGACGACACCAACTCCGCCACGCTGATCGACAACCTTGCCAACCTCAGCCTCAGACAACTTGTCACCGCAGCCACCCAGGCTGCCGGCCACGTGCTGGACCCCATCTTCTCCACAAGCACTCATGTCGCCTTCGACCACACCACCAACCTCCACTGGATGGACCACCGCTGCATTCATTCACCTTCAAGAAACCAACCACGCACCACTGCACCTAACAACTGCCTCGCCACTGCTGGAGCAAAGTCACCGAAGACCAGCTGATCACCACCCTCGCCCAGAACCCACTCACTACCCCACCAACCCAGACTCCGTAGCCCGAAACCTCAGACAGTGGATCGACGACTGCACCAATACCCTCGCCCCACTCAAGAAACACTCCAACAGCCACACCAGCAAGAGAGCCACCTGGTTCACCGATGAGCTCCAGACCTCCAAATGCGCATGCCGGAAACTGTAGAAGAAATGGCTCACCAAACGCACACCGGACAACTTTTGACGCCCACAAGGACGCCACCCACAGACATGTTATGTTATATGTTATAGGCTGATTTGTATCGCGCACTGATAGTCGAGACTGTCCTGGCGCGTAGAGATAACAAAGACAGCATATATCCGAAATCTAAAAAGCTTGTTTAAACAGATGCATTTTTAATAGTCTTTTAAAACTGGTCAGATCCGTAGTGTGACATAGTTGGTCTGGCAGAGCGTTCCACAGATTAGCCGCTCTGACCGCCAGGGTTCTGCCCCTTAGGTGAGTTTTCCGGAACCCAGGGACAACCAGGCATCTAAGTGATGCAGAGCGTAATTTACGCACTGGCTGATAGGACATAAACATGGCCCTCAAATAGGCTGGGCAGGGGCCATGGAGGGCTTTATGGGCCAGGACCAGGGCCTTGTCCATCACCACCTCATCAGATTAGCCAAGAGATCCTCCTTCAAAAACCGCCTGGATAACAACGCACACGACAGCAAAGAGCTCTTCCGCATCGTGAAAGAACTCTCCAACCCCAGCGCCAATCCCAACGACATCGCGCCCTCACAAGAACCATGCGACTTACTGGCCACCTTCTTCCACCGCAGGATCGCTGACATCCACGACTGCTTCAACACCATGACCACCCCGACTACGCAAGACTCCAAACTAGT
This sequence comes from Lissotriton vulgaris, assembly GCF_964263255.1. Lineage (NCBI taxonomy): Eukaryota > Metazoa > Chordata > Amphibia > Caudata > Salamandridae > Lissotriton > Lissotriton vulgaris. The sequence continues at coordinate 1,822,853,985 of NC_141685.1, forward strand.
TTTGGAATCTCTTTGTCATAGAATCTCATGTGACATGAAAAAAAAGATTTGATTTGGTTCATAACATTTGCCATTGTAACTTATGAAGGACTGCAACCATTTCAATCAATACTATTGGAGCATCTTTGGAGAGATATCTCTGTGCTTACCTTCTGTCACTGTTGTGCAATTTTTCTATCAATCAACTAGCAATATGTTTTTATTGTAATAGTCTGCCAATACCTAAGCATTAATGGGGCATATTTAGAAGCATCCTGTACCAACATATGTCACTTTTTGTAACATAGTGATGGCGCCAGACACACCTTCATATTTACAAAGAGAGGAAAAGGCCCCTGTGTATCATTTCTTCTCCATGTAAATATGACCTCATCATACACACCACTTTGTGTTGAAGGGGCGTTCCATAGGTGTTGCTGTGGGTGTTTGCAAACAACATTCATAGAACAGTACACATCTCTAGAAATATCAGAAATCATAAATCTGGAAATGTGTGTGAATGCTGCACCATCCTCCAGTTGGTGTAGCAAGGCAGAACAAGGAAAATTGTTTTCATTTCTCCTAATTTTTTCTCTTTCAATATATGCTGCATTGCACAGCATACATTGAAAGAGAAAAATGCCTTCACTGATTATTTTTGTGAAGGAAGCTGTCTCTTCCTGCACAAAAACAATCTCTGCACGACACAGATATCCTTGCGCCATAGTGCAAGGGTGCCTGTGTCACCGCATGGCTGCAGTTTGTGCAGCAGTGCAAGGGAAGCATAGAGTTGCAACATATTTATGTACATATGTTGCATCCCTGTGCTTCAGAAGTACCACAGCACAGAGCTTACATTGTCATGCTGCAGCACTTCCTTATAGTTCTGCACTTATACATTCACCATACACTACTAATACATTCTTTCAGTCAATTATGCACTACACATACATTCAACCAAACTTTCACACATTATCATACAAATATAGCTCTTTTTTTAACAAGAGTAGTTAGTTATTAAAATAACTTTTTTTTTGTTTTTTGTTTTATATTTTATTGTATTTTTCTAACTGATTTTGTTATTTTTTTTGGTGTTTTCTCAAAAGAAAAAAAGAAAAATGAATGAAAAAAACAGGAAACTTCAGGTATTAATAAGCGTTCCCGAAAGAAAAAGAAACAAAAGTCTAGCACCGTTGATTTTGTTGCGCAGCACACACTGCTTCAACTGACTGCTCAGCATACGCAATCAGTTTATTGCACTTCACACAGTGCTGCTTTAAAAAAGTGAACTCAGGACGTATGTCCAGTGATGAGGGGCTTGTTGAAGCTCCAGATGGTCCAGGTACTGCTGGTGGAGGATTTTGCGTGGCTCGTCTGCACTCCTCCCGAGCCAGATTCACTGGATGAAGAGACTTCAGGTGATTATGCATAGAGGCAGTACCGCATGAATATTTCTTCTCAGCACTACCTCTGGATAGAACTCTTTCACAAATCTTGCAGGTGACTTTGGTAGCATTCACCTTCTTTTGGCCTTCAGTGAAAGTAAAAAACTTCCAGACCACCGACATAGGTCTTTCAGGACGTGGAGGTTCGGCAACAATTTCTTCCTCTGAAGAATGTTCAGAATCTTGCTGTGGCTGCTGTCCTGAAGCCATTCTCTCCTGGATTTGAAACATACCTCAAAAGAAATGATCTCAATAAAGTTCTTCTCAGCTGAGAGAAGTGTCTTCAAAGAAGCTCAAAGAAGAATAATTGAAATGGGTGGGGTCCTTCAATAGTTACAATGGGAAATGTAATGAACCAATCAAATCTTTTTTTTTCAGGTCAAATGGAATCCGCGCACCCTGCACACAGGCAGCACGCACCCTACGCAACTTCACAAAATTGCATTTAAAAATAGTATACGTTTATTACAAGTAAAAATATATTATTTTTATGAATAACTTAGATAATGTCTTGTCCTAATAAGTATAATAAAGACATATATTTTATAATTTTAGACATGAAAAAATTCTGTGGGGGTCGCGCACCCTCTGCGTCCAAAGCGTATATGACATCACACAGAAGCACGCGAGCATTGCGTACAGTAATGCGCATGTGTCATGAATGCGTGGGAGCTGGAGTCACGTTCCAGTAGCATAGCAATCATGCACGAAAATACGCACCCGTCGCACACCCTACGCGGATCCTTTACAACATTCCTAAAATGGTGGCTAGGTTCTGCACAGCGATCGAGAAAGGTACGCTTTGGGAGCGCGACTCCCCAAAAAAATTTGAAAGAAAATAACATAAATATATTGAAATAAAAACATAAAACAAAAAATAACAATATTTCAGTTTCAGTATTTAAAAAAAATGTTTTCCATTTATATTAAAAAAATATAATGTAATTTAAAAAATTAGAATGTGTAAAAATAAACAGTTAAAACATGTAGAAAATCAGTATCAAAAAAATAAATATAACTATTATTACATTTAAAAATTATCATTTAAAAATGCCTTTGAAATTCACTGAAAAAAACATAGGTTTCAGACATGTTATAGTATGGAATTAGCATTTAAAAAACCTTAGAAATTTCCTGAAAGAACTATAGGTTTCAGGGCTGTTATAGTTAGCTGGACATATCACTCACACACAACAATTGAAATTCCTCCGTTATAGTTAGTTCTACTAACTATAACTCGCGCACCCACAATCCACTGCTGATGATGTAACATATTACATCATTCATGACATGGCCAGTGACATCACTGATGACATCACTGATGACATCTCAAATGACATCACTGATGAAATCATCCATGTGACATTCTGATACACCTCATCACACAGTAGTAAGACCTTCAATCCCTTAGTATAAAATACAAAGTACCATTTTTGAAACCACTGACACACCAATACAAGTTTCTAAAAACCCACTCTGTGATTCCTAGGTCTACACACATCTAAACTCTCACCTATAAATTCACTACTACACAATGTCACAAATCAATAGAACACTATCAAATGCAGTTATAGACCTATATCGACATTGTCACACCAGCACACTTCCTACTTACTTATACAGTCATCCTACTCACTTAGGCAAACTATTGATCACACTTACATTTACTCAGGTACTCACTTATACAAACATTACTTCATTTATTTATACAGATCGTAATTCATACTTAGTGTTTTATACAGTCATTTACACAATCACTGACTCCTATGTATAGTTATTTATATACAACTTTCACATACACTGCCTTTTATTTTTTCTACTTCGTTGCACATTTATCACTAAGAGATATATTTGCTCATCAACACAGTCATAAACATACTCACTCAACAAAACAACTGTTTCCACATGCACTCTTAACCACAAATTACCTAGTGAATCAACTATTCACACATCTTTGCATAGTCACACCCCCCACCCAATCACACACACATTCACTGTCCCATACAAATACTCACCTAACTAATAAATATCTAATATATACTTTCATGTAGCTAGTAACCAACTGATGCAGCAGTTTACACAACAACAGACAGAGTGATACAGACATTCACACAGGTTAGTCACTAACTCATATATTTAGTGAGATACTTTAAATTAGTCACTTAAACAGGTAATCACTCAGCTACTAAATCCTTTATCCAGACACTAATACATCCACTAATTCTTCAATGCAGATTGCTATTTATATAATACATATTTAAATATCAAACCAAATCACATTCACTGGATGATGTCATCAGTGATGTCATCAGTGATGTCATTTGAGATGTCATCAGTGATGTCATCAGTGATGTCACTGACCATGTCATGAATGATGTAATATGTGACATCATCAGCAGTGGTTTGCGGGCGCACGAGTTACAGTTAGTAATGGGGGAATTTCAATGGTTTTGTACGAGAGATATGTCCAGCTAACTATAACAGCCCTGAAACCTGTGTTTAAGCTGACGTGTTTCAAGGCATTTTCAACCTCTTCCTCATGGGCTGCCTGGTACAGCATATCAACATCTCACACCATTCAGTATTCAGCATTTTTATTGGTACATTCGCCCCCAGTGGGCGTGCTGCTTCGTGCAAAGTTCCTTGGTGCATGATGGAACACAGAGTCCCTGATGTGAGCAAAAATATAAACTTTAGTAAGTTCGATACGCAGTCCTCATTAAAAGCATTAAAAGCAATTGTAAACCTTTGTAGGTGTCGAATCATTCAGACATGCTTAATTTGCATATTGACCGCTGTGCTGTATCAGTGTCAACAGTGTAACACCGCAGCCTCTGCCAAAGCGATGGTGCTCCTCTTCAAGGCTGGGTCGCCGTGTGGAAATGTTGAAAAACAAAGGTGCCCTAAAGCATACAAGAGAGCACACGACAGCGGGCTCCCTATGGGTATTTAAATGCAGCTTGTCTTCATGCTCCAGCGTTAATTCTTTAAGCTGACGTGTTCCAAGGCATTTTCAACCTCTTCCTCATGGGCTGCTTGGTACGGCATATCAACATCTCACACCATTCAGTATTCAGCATTTTTATTGGTACATTCGCCCCCAGTGGGCATGCTGCTTCGTGTAAAGTTCCTTGGTGCCAGATGGAACACAGAGTCCCTGATGTGAGCAAAAATATAAACTTTAGTAAGTTCGATATGCAGTCCTCATTAAAAGCAAGTGTAAACCTGTGTAGGTGTCGAATCATTCAGACATGCCTAATTTGCATATTGACCGCTGTGCTGTATCAGTGTCAACAATGTAACACCGCAGCCTCTGCCAAAGCGATGGTGCTCCTCTTCACAGCCGGGTCGCCGTGTGGAAATGTTGAAAAACAAAGGTGCCCTAAAGCATACTAGAGGGCACACGATAGCGGTCTCCCTATGGGTATTTAAATGCAGCTTGTCTTCATGCTCCAGCGTTAATTCTTTAAGCAGTGAGTGAGTGTATGTGTGAGTGGTTATAAGGATGTGTGACTGGGTATCTGAGTGATTGCACGTGTGTGTGAGTGAGTGTGTAGTTATATGGATGAATGAAGGGCTATATTGAGAGGATATATGGGTTTGTGAGTGACTATATAGGTGAATAAGTGGGTATATGAGTAGCTATATGGGTGTGCGGCTTTGTGAATGACTGTATGGGTTAATGACTGGTTGTATGAGTATCTGTAGTGGTGAGTGAGTGGGTGTTTGAGTACTTCTGTGGGTCTTTGAATGGGTATTTGAGAGATTGTTTGGGTGTGTGACTGCTTATATGAGTGGTTTTGTGGGTGTGTTAGTGGTTCGGTGGATGATGTCATCGGTGATGTCATTGGAAATATCATCAGTGATGTCATCAGCAGTGCATTGTGGGGGGCATGAGTTATAGTTCGCTTAGGTAACTATGACTGATTAATTTTCCTGTAACCTTAGGTGTTTTCAGTGAATTTCTCAGGGTTTTTTAATGATTATTTCCTAACTAAAATGTCCCTGTAACCTTTGTTTTTGTAGTACATTTAAAATATTTTTCAAATTCAATTTCTAAAGTATTATGTCCCTCATTTTTTTGGGTGGATTTGTGGGTTTTATGTTTAATACTAAGTGTATTACAATTTCTTTGTTTTTTTAATTTAGTTTTTTTGTACTGTGGGCATTTTTTTATATAAAATATATTTTTTATGCATTTAAAACCAGCTGCCTGCGAAGAATAAGTGACATGATTATTTACTGCATGAAATGCCACATGCTTGTCACTGTAAAAGTGTCTTCTAAAGGTTAGTTCTTGGATACGGTGGAAAAGCATTAGTTTTCTTTTGTTGTCTCCAGCGAGTACATAATGTTTGTTGAAGAGTGAAGCCAGTTGCTTCTTTGCATTTCCCCATCCTTACCATTTTTTTGACCCAGTTCACTTTTTGTTAAAATAAGAAAAAATAAAAATATCCGTTAAAAACCCCATCGAGAATAAATGCTTCTTGTTAGAACCACCATCTACTCAAAGGAAGAGCTAACTCTGTGTTTTAATTTGTCAGTGACTGTATCAGTGTGAGAGTGGGTATAGCAGTGTGTGCATGAGTGTATGCCTGGGTGTGTTATTGGATGCATTAGCGTTTCACTGGTTGTGTCCGTGCCTGCTTTGGCCTATGCCTATCCATGTGAAAGCCTGCATTAATGCATGCCTAGGTGTGTAAGCATATGTTTTAATACAACTCTGAATGTGTCATTGTATACGTCAGTGTGTGTCTGGGGGTGTTATTGGAAGCATTAGAGTTTGGCTGGGTCTGTCAATGTCTGCATTTTAAGTGTCTGGGTATGTCAGTTTATGTATCAGTGTGCTCCTCTGTGTTGCAGTGTTTGTGTCAATGTGTGCCTGGGTGTGGCCATGTCCGTGTATGCATCAGTGTGTGTCTGAGTGTTTTATTGGATGCATTACTGTTTGGCTTGGTGTGTCTGCATTTTTGTATGCCGGGATGCACCAGTGTCTGTATTGGTATGTTCATGTTCAGTGTTGCATCAGTGTGTGCCTGGGTGTGCTAGAGTGTACATAAGCATGTCCCAGGGTGTTTTAGTGTATGCATGAATGTGTGCCTGAGTGTGTTCGCGTATATGTGAGTGTGTGCCTGGGTATGTTAGCTTATGTATCAGTATGTGCCTGGGTGTGTTAGCACGTGCATTAGTGTGAACCTGGGTATGTCCATGTACGCATCAGTGTGCACCTGGGTGTGTTATTGTATGCTTTACAGTTTGGCTGAGTGTGTAAGTGTCTGCATTGGTATTTTCCTATGTGTAACATTGTATGCATCAGCATAGGCTTGGGTGTCTGACTGGCTGTACTATTATTTGGAAGGGTGCATAGTGTCTACATTGCTATGCCTGGGTTTGTCAGTGTCTGTATTGGTAAGTCTCTGGGTATCTCAGTGTCTGCATCACTGTGTGCCTGAATGTGCTTTGGATGCCATAGCGCTTGGCAGGCTGAGTGTTTGCATTGCTGAATTCCTAGGTTTGTCAGTGTCTAGATTGTAGGTCTCTGGGTGTCTCATTGTGTGCATCAGTTTGTGCCTCATTGTGATAATGGATGCATTAGTGTTTGGCAGGCTCCGTCAATGTCTGCTTTGCTATATGCCTGAGTGTGTGAGTGTTTTCATTGGTAAGTCCCTAGGTGTGTCAGTGTGTAGCTGTGTTTGTTATTGGATGTATTAGTGTTTGGCTGAATGAGTCAGTGCCTATATCAATGTGAAGTTGAGTGTGTCAGTGACTGTATTGATGTGTGTCTAGGTTTGTCAGTGACTCCATCAGTATGAGCCTGTGTGTGTGTGTGTGTGTGTGAATACCTCTATCTGTGTGTAGCTGGGTGTGTGAGTTGCTGTACAGATGTGTGCTACTAACTGTAGCAATCTGTCCTTGGGTGTGCATCCTCAAAATCAACTGCAATAAATTATTAGTACAGTTTATTACCCCAATAGATTATGCCATTTATCTGTGTAAAGCCCCAAAAAATGAAACATTTATTAGTTTTAGAATTAATAGAATTACAAAGTAACGTGCAATTTCAACAATGCATAAAGACATATTTCTAAGAAATAACTAGACATTTCTCATACTGTCAAGGAATGTGTTAACATATATAAGCATTTAATTTTCCCTTTTTTACTGTTCTCAGCTGTTTTACTCATACGCCGTAAATAATGTACTTTTTAAGCAGCCAGAATGCAGAAGAAAAAAAAACTGTACACTAGCTCGTGCAATTAAGGGGCACTGTGCATTGCAATCATTATAAATAATTGAATAAACATAACACAACTTATATAACTATTTACAAATCTAGTTTTTTCCTAAACCACTTTAAGCACATGCAGGTATATCTTTACACCAGCAAGCACAAATAAAGTGATGTCTGGAAGCATTTTACAATACCTTCTGGGTAAAAGTTTACAGCTAGGTATGTGCAGTGTAATATTTGCAGCATGCAGTTACACAGCAACACTGCCAAGAAGTATTCACATTGAACACGTTCCAATTGGAAGTGCTAAGAAACAATTCATGAAAGGGTATACAACTGTATGATAGAGTAGATACTAGGTGCATCAGAATATTCCACCTCTTATGCACCCTTGGAAGAACCTTCTTCATCATAATACCAGAAGCCTCAGAGAAATCTGTGAAGATTTGAGTGAGATGGTTACTCACTGTGCAAAATGCAACATGTTTGTTGCTGTAAAAATGTGTTCTGTGGATCCATTTTCCATTTTCCCTTCTACTTTTCTCAGGTTGCATACTCTTTGTGTTTGCTTTGTTCACCCTAAGTTGGTGGGCAATGCCCAGACATGTGTCCCTTGCTCACTTTGCCTTTGATTCGAGCTAACCTGGCTGATGAGGGGGTATTACCCTGAAACGGGTCCCAGGATCCCTGTTTAAGGTCCAGGGAAACATGGTTTAGCAGTTCGGGCAGGTCTGTACCCATGAGGAATAGGGTCAAGTCGGATTTGCACATGGCTGGGTCTGAACTGGGGTGATAAAGTGTGCTAGGAAATACTAATGGTTTCAACCCGTATCTGTGGCTGAGAATGAGTGAAATGTTTCAGCACTCCATCCATAATTTCTGTGTGCTTGCTTTGTATACTCATACACCACACATGATGTACTGTTGAAACAATTATCATTGATCAGATATGAAAAACAACCATAAAGATTGTTCTAAAAAAGACAAAAACTGCATACTATGTGAATGTAGGTACATCTTTGCATGTGTAAATTGGTCTATCACTGACTGTACTGGTTTTTGAGTGGGTGTGTGACAATGTGTGGGTGTTTCAGTACCTTTGTGAATTACTGTTTAGGTGTATAAGTACATGTATGAGTATCTGTATGGGTGTGTTTATGACCCTTAAGTTAAATTAATAAGAAATGTATAACTAACATTACAAGTACATTTTATTAATAAAGTTGAATACAATTTCTAACCAAAGAATTAACAAAAACATATTTAACTATTTACAAAGACATAATACACTGTAGCTTGAGAGTTTGATTAACTACTGTAGAAACTCATCCATATACTTACATTCCTGCTGTCTAATTACTTTACCTCTCCACATTTGCAATGGTTAAGGAATAAGTTAGATTGAAGGAAATTAATGCTATAAAAAACACCTAATTTGACAAGGGGATGGAAACAATTTAAAGAAATACCAATACGAATGTTTAGAAATAGAGTAATCCAGAATTTAGTACACAAACGAGGGACACTAAGATGAGAAGAACAGCACTCACACAAGAATAATATATTAACAGCCACATGCATCAAGCTAAAACCCGGTCGCAAACGGGCAGATTCTCAGAATCTTTCCCTTTGCGACCGGTATTTTTGCATTTGGGATGCATCATCCCAAATGCAAAAATCACAATTTAAGGAATCTCTGAATTGAGATTCCTTAAATTGCAATTGCATTTAAGGAATCCGAAATTGAGATTCCTTAAATGCAATGTATCAAAGTCAAAAGTTACCATGAAGTTGAACTTCATGGTAATTTGCTAAAACTTTGAAAAATGCCCTTAGGGGATGTGTGTGCGCAACATATGTGCACAGATCAATTTCAGGGGTGCAACAGAGTGTCCTTTTGACACCCTGGCACCCTTGAAATTGTATTCTCAATTTGCGATTCTCTAATTGAGAAACGCAAATTGAGAATTTCTTCCCATTCATTCCCATGGGCCTCTAGGCCCATGGGAATGAATGGGGAGGTATTTCTTAATTGCGATTCGCAGTTTGCGAGTCGCAATTAAGGAATGTTTAGAAATCGCTATTTTTTAAGCGATTTCTACATGCATAGGCTTTTGCGATTCCCCAGAAATCGCAATTAAGGAATCGCAAAAGCCAACATTGATGCATGTGCCTGTAAGAGTGTGGTTGATAAAGTGTTTACTCTGAAGCGCCAACTGTTTATTTTGTTACTAAACAGAATAAAAACAATGGATAAAACAATGGTGCCTATGAAGAAAATAAAACAAAAAAAAGGCTTATTATAAGTAACTTTGTAAAATTTTGAGGGAGAATGAAGTGTACGCCTACTACTGAACCTTTTTTTTAAAGAATGAATGTACGCAGTGAAACAACTAGCCAATGTTATGAAGTAAAAGACAGTAGTCCTATTGCTAAAGAAGAGATGGTTCCTAAAAATGTAGAAGAGATAGGTGATGAGATACAAATAGGGTGTAGATATTCTCTTGTGTATAAATGGGAGTTCAGTAGTAGTTATAGTATTTGCTAGGAATAAATTGGTACAGTAGGACCCCAACAATACAGTGCTGTCGTCTTTTTCCTTTGCTACTGCAACTATTGGGACGTATGAGTACTGGTATCATTGTTATGTTGAGCTTAAGTGCATGTTGTGAAATTTAGGAACACAAGCTTGGTTTCTAACCCTGAGTTGTGCAGAATATACCTGGTATTAATTACATTACTTTCTGAGAGAAGCAAACTCTAACATTAAAGGTATAATTCACTGAGCTTCAGAAAGGGCTTAAAGATTGAATTGTGTATTTACCGTTGGATGTTAAATGGAATATTGAAACTGTGGGAGTAGAGAGAGATTTAGAAGAATCACTTGTTTTTATTATTAATGGTGTGCCCAAGAAAAACTAAAAGATATGTCAGGAACTAGTGGATGTAAATAAGGTGAAGAAATCTACATAATAGTGTATACTATAAATATGTTGATGTTGTCCAACATCGAAGTTATATGGAGGAAGAAATGTTGCCTTCAAGTGGATGGTTTGAGAAAGCAGATAGAAGTAGATTTGAAAAATATATGACCATTGTAGTAGCCATCCACTGATTCAAAAGAGATTATTGGGGATGTCATTTGACTGTATCAGATGAAACAAGCTAAAAGAATTCCAATGAGTGTCTTGAGGGGGCAAGTGTCACAGACAAGCCTAAAGTTATGTGGGGATTGTAATGCCAGAATGGGGACTGGACTATGGGAAATAGGGTGTGTGAGTTCAATTGTCTGTACCACAGCAGATGCCATAGGGCAGGAGCTGAAGTGATCCATTGCTATATTGGATGTTTTGGTGTATTTCTGGGATACTGGGCCCCATAAGCCTACATTTAGGCAAGGTCAACGGGGGCCAGTTATAAGCTATAGATTTGTTTCCAGGCAACCACTACAGTGGTGTCTTATTGGGGAGGTAGTTGATACAGAATGGGGATCACAATCCCCTTTCAATTGTGGGGTCCTTGACTTGGCATAGAGCTAACCGCAAACAGAGTGTGTTTGCATTAATAAGTATTCTAAAAGATGGGATGAGAGTTATGTGGTTTCATAAGGATCCAGAGACAACACTGTATGCTGTACTTTGAAAGCATCTATCTGTTTTCTTGGACTGTTTAAGGAGTCGTCAGGGCACCTCTCTTGCTGATTGTTTTCACTATTAGGGGCCACCTGTCGAAACCCACTACCTCAGTCCCTGAGTATTCTCTAAGGTTTAAAACTGCCTGCTCAGCAGCTAATCGCCATTTGAGGAAGGTTTTGTCCAGAAACCCCAGAGATGTAGGGTCTCTAAGAGATGCAAGGCAGCTTATAAATAGGTTCTTAAGAAGAGGAAGCATGCCCTTTTTGTCAAGGATTAGAGTTCTCTTGAGCAGGTATTCTGTGATATAGTCAATCGTCTTCCTGAGCGGGATGCTCCTCTGAACCATCTTTTGATGTGTAACATTTCCTGACCCGATTGAGTTAAGCATGTTACTGTGATTTATCACTTGACTGAGAATATAGTATGCATACAGAAAACAGAACTTCTAGCAGACTCCATAACTTTTCAGGTTACCATCCAGGAAGTCTATGTTGCATTCAAATATAATTTAAATGGTAACGCCCAGGGTTCTGATGGGATTTGTATGAATGTATTCAAATGGAACCATACTCTATGGGCACCCCTGTTGGAAAATGTATTTAATAATTCTGTATGTACCTAGATATCGGAGTCCTGGCCCCTTTCCATTGCAGGGGACCGATGCCTCCCGGCATGTTATAAACCTACTTCACGTATTGACAGCTCCATGAAGATTCTGGGGAGGGTTATGTTTAACCGTCTTAAGAAGTGGTGGGTATGACATCATTCTGTGCACTCATTGGTATGGCTTTCAGCCTTGGTGGTCTAGGTACAATGGAGCAGTGCTTGAATATACATCGATAGTGAACAAGTACACTGTCGAAAGGTGCTGCACACTGTACCTACATATTGTCCTGCAAACCTGGCGGAAGCGCTTTTCTTTCCTGGTGATGCACTAACAATGCTGAGGCTAAGTGTGCACTTTTTGCCATCTGGGTATTCTACTCGATGATGACATTTCCGGGCAACTGCAGATGAATACTGCATGTGTGAAATTAGGAAGCGTAGTAGGTTCCTTATCAATTTTGGCTCAGAAACAGGGCAAGGTCATTATCTCCCTATTTTGCAAAGATCTACAATCTGCATTGTGTACCCACGGCTCCCTGTGGGGAATGTGTGTGGGGCTATCATAATTCCTCCACTATACAGATGGTAGAAAATAGGATCTGTATGCAACTAATGAATTTTCTGCCCTCTAATTCAAATTTTATTACGCATTCTGATCTCCATTTGGACTTTTTTCTGACCTTATTAAGATGGCCTCTATTGTTGTGGGTGAGCGTATGGATGAATAACAATGCTGCTTTCTACAAACAGGTTATCCATGACTGTCTTGGTCAGGATAAGGGCTAGTTGATTCCATAGTTAAGTTATATTAATAAGACCCTTACTGATATTGGTCTTGTAGAATTGCTTTCTGCACCAGAGTCAATCTGCAAGATTGATTAGAGGTGTATTAAGTCCTGCTTAGAATAGTTGCCTCTCTCCCAAAGAATTGATACTGCTTTACAACAGAATTCTGTTCAGGATTTTGTGGTTAATCTTTCAACTGGAGTATCTGTCTCATATTTAAATTTGGACCTTACATGCTGGGTGAGGTCTCTCCTGTTCCACTTCAGGTCAGGCACAATTCTGCGTTCCCTGTGCTTCACTGAGTAGGATAAAGTGTCTGTTACTCTAAGCTGCCGCCCCGCCCTTGTAATGGGACGACAGTTCAGTCACTGTTGCATTTTATCTTATTTTTCAAGTTGTAGAGTACATTTTTTCACTTTTTTCTTAAACATATCGTGACACTAATGGCTTTTAAAAAGTTTAGAAAGGCTCTATTGTATTTATGGGTACTAGGCAATCATCAGATTTGTTTTAGTGTTTCCTCATTTTTAAAAGCATCAATCTGCTGGAGGAACTCCATGGAGGGGTAGCTGTTTTTAAATGTTTTGTTTGGCAGTTTCTGTTAAATGGTTATCCATGAAAGTGTATGGGAGCTGTACTGTGATTTTATGTTACGAAAATTATATACAATATGGTGATTTGTTTTGACTCTATTTAACCTTATTTATGTTTTTGGATTTTCACTGTTTTATTCTGTTCTTTCATGGTCTTTTTTCAAGATCAAAGAAAGTTATATTGAATTGAATTGAGTGGCTTGTAAAACGTTTAGAGGCTCAATATTTTCCTCAACTATTTCAAACTGGACTAGGCAGATGGCTTGAGGACCGCCCTGTGCAATTACCTACAGCAGAATACAAGTCAAAAAGATTATGGGCCACATGCATCAATGTAAGGTTTTGCAATTCCTTATTTGTGAAAAATAGGGAATCGTAAACAAGGAATCGCAAAACGGGATGCATCAATTTAATCGCAAAATTTTTTCGATTTGGTAAAAATCGCAATTTTTACCGAATCGCAAATATTATGCGAATTCTGATTTGCGATTTCGCAATTCCCATTGATTCAATGAATCAATGGGAAGGCATTGACATTTTGCGAATTTCAATTATCGATTCGCAAAATGTTAATGCATTCCCCCTGCACCCCTGAAATGTATTTTAAAGTGCATGTTTCACACACATGTCCTAAGGACATGTCTGTCTGTAACATGACAGTGTTTAAAATGCTAATTTGAGCATTTTAATAGTTTTTCGCAAATTACCACGAGGTTCACCCTCGTGGTAATTTGCACCCCCTAATTGCGAATTCGCAATTTTAAAAGCAATCATGCATTGCTTTTAAGGACTCGCAAATTTGCGATTCCTTAAAAGCAATCGCATTTTTGGAATTCGCTAAATATAGCGATTTTCCCAAAAATGTTTGATGCATCCCAAAAACCTATTTAGGAATCGCAACGGCCGAATTTACCGATTCGCACCGTTTGCACTTCCTAAATAGGTGGATGCATGTGCCCCTTTATTCTGAGGACTCTAGATTTAATATTATATATGTTTTCCATCTATTTATTTGAAACATATTTCTTCTTCTCAGTTCTCTTTGTAAAATAATAAAACAATAAAAGCACTATCTCAAAAAAACATCAGTACTTTTAGCAAACATTTAAAGGAGTACCCCACAAAAGTAGTAGTGACACTATTTTTGACTAACCGTGACTTTCAAAGTGCACTCCTTCATAGTGAGCTGCCTCAACCTTTTCCCCCTCTCTAGAGCAATTTTCACAATATGACTCCAAAAGCACCTCTACAGTCCTCCTCAGACATCCTCTGTACCTCTACAGCTACTTCTTATACCAGAAATAACCTGTCTATATCAACCAATTCCTTAAATTCAAATCACGTCACTGAATATAGAAACTCTTTCTTCTCCACTGAGCACAGTAGTGGTGCTCCCACCATGTTTGCTAGACTCTAACATCTATCTGGCCTTCAAGTGCACCTCTTTGACACTCCAGTCAATAAGACCATTTACTACTCAAAGGCTCTCCTAGCCTCACCTTTTCTTTCCTCTGCACCCAGCTGGGTGAGCTGCAACCTCAGGTTCCACTCACCCTGTCTGTCCTTGAGGTCCTCAGATGACCGGGTTTGGGAGGAGATAGTACTTCTGTGCCAGATCCAATAGAGAAGCCTCTCCCTAGGGGATTCCCTCTCTCCTCTAAACACTTTACCCACTCATTTCTCAACTCTTCTCTATCCTACTGAAACCCACTACCCTTTGGTGCCATGATTCAGAGGTCAACTACATTTAAGGTTCTCCGTTCTCAAGAGTGCTGAAGTAGTTTTCTTGAAACTCTTCTTATGGTGCCATTGCATTCTGCTGATGTCCCCCTAAGGGTGAACTAGTACTTGGACGTACACATGAGTAAATGGGTGTATGTTTGATCTTATGGGTGTGTGAGTGAGTGTTGCTATATGATTGATGGGTGCATAACTGATTTGTGAGAGTGCAATTGGGCTTGTAATTACCTCCATAACATGCTATAAACAATCACCCCCTCCAATTTCAAATGCATTCATTCACACTAGCATAATAAAATAAATATACATTCCATGTAGCAATTGCTCTTTTTCTTTTCCTGCTCACTGTATTTTTAACTAATATTCTCATATATGCACCCTTTTTTTCCTTTTTAATAGAATGTCTTGGAGCTATACATTTTCTATCACCTTACATGTGCTCACAATTTTTTTATACTTGTATATACTACAACCTAATTAACATACCTGTAAAAGCTCTTTGCTGTACCCACAGTTTTATTACCATGTCTGGTAACATCTTTTTTCATTCAAAATCTCCAGTCAGAAATGCTGCAAACCATCCCCTCTCTCAGTAGAAAAGCAGGTAATATTGCTACTCCTTACAATGTGCTATTCCTTATGCTGCTCCAGTTAACAAATCACAGGCTTCCTTTATGTGTTTTTTTGTTTTACCACTTCTAAATGGTCAGTATTTCTCAAACCCTTTCCATAATTTCTGCGAAGAAGCCCAATTTGGCTGGGTTTTTTCATGAATCTGCAGATCCACTGCAACGCTCAACATGGACTTCCCGTTTAACTTTGCAGCATGATTTGTGGATTTACAGGAGGGACATTCTGGGCCCCGCAATTGGTCTACTGAACTCATGGTTCAGAAAACAAATTTTCTGGCATTTTACCGCCTATTAGGCATGTTCTCCCCTCATTTATCAAAATGCTGTGTTCCCTGTTAGCAAATACAGGGGGTAAGGAAAGCTTTCACCTGACCCCTTCACTTAGTTTCCAACCAACTTTTTGGCACCATTTCCCAGGATATAAAATGGCAGCTTCAACTTTTTTGTGAAGGTGTTAACCGCCAATCAAAACTCTGCTTATGCACGTAGCTTCCTGGATCCCCTGCTGTTGTGATCCACGGAGGATTTGCATCCCTAGATATACAAATTTGGTTTTCAGTTATTAGTTCTAAAACTCCTAAACAGATTTACACCAAACCACACAAATCATGCTCTCTTGACCAAGTCAAACTTTCTGCCAAATTTAATGTCATTCTGTCCAGCAGTTCGGGCTGTAATTGTGTCTAAAATCCATATGTGAATTGCATGGGGAAAAAAAAATTTTCCCTTTTTTTTAGCCCCGACATGATGAATCACCCACTGACTCTGATGACAGCAGCTGAAGTGAAGGGCAAACTAGTTTTGAAAAGTTTGTGAAGTTAGTCAAGCAGCACCAAAGTTATGGTAAAACAATAAATGCTTTTACTATGGAAACTAGATCTTAACTATAATAACCTTCTGGCAAGTGCCAGTAGTAAATATATATATTGCCTAATGGCAGTAGTTAGTTATAGTTAGGACCACGATCCCATAAGAAAAGTGTTTTTTGACTTGCCTATGTCTTTAGCAGCACTTGAAATGAATCTTCCCAAAATGGTGGCCAAAATTTGGCGCTCACTTCACCTGCTGTCTGGAAAGTTTCGGGGTGTACTGTAAAGTGGAGACCGAGAAAAATGGGGGTCCTCAAACACATTTTCCCCATGTTAATTCCTAAAGGGATTTTCAATGCAAATACTGCTAGGACTGCTGGACAGAATTACACCACATTTGGCAGAAAAGTAGCTCTTGGTCCAGAAAGCATGCTTTTTGTGATTTGACACACGGACCCCCTGAGGGCCCAGGACCACCTCATCTCCTGGGCTTTCTGTTCTTTAGAAGGAAGGGGCCTTTTTCAACCCTGGGGACCACCACCTCCTGGGGCAGGACTTCTTAAAATCAAGGGAAGGGGGGCAATCGGCTCTCCTCCTGGAGCCAATAATGGCCCCTAGGACAGCCACTCACCAGGGATTGTTCCTGCTATAACCCAGGGTGCCCACCCCCAGAACATAGCTATTTGCTTTTGCTTTGTGGGAGCTGTGCCAGCTCCTGCCATGCAAGACCAAACACTCAAGCGGGTGGGAGATGTCAAAGTTCAAAGCAGGGAAAGAGACAAAATGATTGCTAGTGCTGGCAGAAAACTGCCTTTCCAGCAGCTCCCTCCGTGCAGCAGCAATGCCAGCTCCCGCAGGAGACGGGCAGCTGGTTGGAACCAAGGGGCCTTGAGGCTTCCCCCATGGTCCTGGGAAAAGAGTAGAAAGAGGCAGAATAAAGTTCAGCAGAGAGCAGCAAGAGGTAAAATAAAGGTCAGTAAAAAGCAGAAAGAGGCATGATAAAGGTGAGAAATGAGAAGAAGGAGGGAGAATAAAAGTCAGCAGTGAGCAGAAAGAGGCAAAATAAAGTTGAGAATAAAGCAAAAAGAGGTCAAAAATGAGCAGAAAGAGGCAGATAAAAGTCAGCAACAAGCAGAAAGGGGGGAAATAAAGGTGAGAAACCAGCATAAAGTGGCAGAATAGTTGTCAGATAAATGTAGATAGAGGCAAAATAGAGGTTATAAACTAGCAGCAAGAGACAATAAATGTCATAAACGAGGAAAAAGAGGCAGAATGACAGTGAGAAATGAGCAGAAAGAGACAAAATAAATGTATGAAATGAGCAGAAAAAGGTAAGATGAAGGTGAGAACAATTAGGAAGAGATGAATAAAGGTCAGCAGGGAGCAGAAAGAGGCAAAATAAAGGTGAGCAAATTAGCAGAAAGAGGCAAATGAATGGTCATAAATGAGCACAAAGGGGTAGAATAAAGGTCAGAAGGGAGCAGAAAGAGGCGAAATAGAGGTCCGAAACCAGCAGCAAGAGGTAAAATAAAGGTATGACACTAGCAGAAAGAGGCTTAAGAAAGGTCAGAAATAAGCAGAAAGAGGCAAAATAAAGGTCAGAAATTTGCAGAAAGAGGAAGAAGAATGGTCATAAACGAGCAGCAAGAGGTAGAATGAAGGTCAGAAGTGAGCAGGAAGACTCAAGATAAATGTGAGAAATAATAAGAAGGAGGCAGAATTGAGGTTCAAAATGAGCAGAATTAGGTAGAATAGAGGGCAGATACGAACAGCAAGAGGCAGAATAAAGGTCACAAATGAGCAAATAAAGGCAAGATAGATGTCAGAAATGAGCATAAAGAGGTAGAATAAAAGTGAGAAATGAGCAGAAAGAGGGAAGATAAAGGTGAGAAACTCCCAGAAAGAGGCAGGATAGAGGTCACAAACGAGCATAAATAGGCAAAATAAAAGTGAAAAACAAGCATAAAGTGGGAGAAAAGAGGTCAGAAATGAGCATAAAGAGGCAAAATAGAGGTCAGAAACGGGCAGCAAGAGGCAGAATAAAGGCCAGAAACAAGCAGAAAGTGGCAAAATAAAAGTCAGATATGAGATGACAGAGGTAAAGTAAATATCAGGTACGAGCAGAAAAACGATGAATAGAGGTCCGAAATGAGTAGAAAGATGCAAAAGAAAGGTCAGAAACTATCAGAATGAGGCAGAATAATGGTCAGAAGGGGGCAGAAAGAGGCAAAATAGAGGCCAGAAACCAGCAGTAAGAGGAAAAATAAAGGAAGGTGAGGAACAAGCACAAAGAGGCAAAATAAAAGTCAGTAACAGGCAGAAAGAGGCAAAATAAAGGTGAGAAACTAGCAGAAGAGGCAGAATTAAGGTCAGAAGGGAGCAGAAAGAGGCAAAATATAGGCTAGAAACAAGCAGAAGGAGGCGAAATAATGGTCAGAATGAGCAGAAAGAGGCAAGGTAAAGGTGAGAAATATCTCAGAAGGAGGCAGAATAGAGGCCAGAAACAAGCAGTAAGAGAGGTTGAATGAAGGTCAGAAATTAGCATAAAAAGGCAAGTTAGAGGTCAGAAATGAGCAAAAAGAGGCAGAATAAATGTGAGAAACAAGAAGAAAGATGCAAAATAAAGGTGAGAAACCAGCAGAAAGAGGCAGAAAAGAGATCACTAATGAGCAGAAGGAGGCAAAATAATGGTCAGGAACAAGATGAAAAAGGTAAAATAAAGATCAGATACAAGCAGAAAGAGGAAGAATAAAGGTCAGAAATAGGCAGCAGGAAGCAGAATAAAAGGTATGAAACTAGCAGAAAAAGGCTAAAGAAAGGTCAGAAATAAGCAGAAAGAGGCAGAATAAAGGTCAGAAATGAGCAGATAAATGCGAGAAATGATCAGAAGGAGGCAGAATTGAGGTTAGAAACCAGCAGTAAGAGGCACAATAAAGGAAGGTGAGGAACAAGCCCAAGGAGGTAAAATATAAGTCAGTAATGGGCAGAAAGAGGCAAAATAAAAGGTGAGAAACTAGCAGAAAGAGGCAGAAATAAGGTCAGAAGGGAGCAGAAAGAGGCAAAATAATGGCTAGAAACAAGCAGAAAGAGGCAGAATAAAGAAGGGAAATTAGCCGAAAGAGGCAAAATAAAGGTCAGGATGAGCAGGAAGAGGCAAGGTAAAGGTGAGAAGTATCTTAGAAAGAGGCAGAATAGAGGTCAGAAACGAGCAGAAGGAGGCAGAATAGAGGTCATAAATAAACAATAAGTGGCTTAATGAAGGTCAGAAATTAGCAGATAGAGGCAAAGGAAAGGTCCGAAATAATCAGCAAGAGGCCTAATAAAGATCAGAAGGGAGCAGAAAGAGGCAAAACAGAGGGTAGGAAAAAGCAGTAAGAGGTAGAATAAAGGTCAGAAATGAGCAGAAAGAGGCAGAAAATATGTCAGAAATGAGCATTAAGAGGCAAAATAGAGGTCAGAATTGAGCAGAAATAGGCAAAATAAAGGTCAGGAATGAGATGACAGAGGTAAAATAAAGATCAGATATGAGCAGAAAGAGGAAGAATAAAGGTCAGAAATGAGCAGCTAGAGGCAACGGAAAGGTCAAAAACAATCAGAAGGAGGCCAGATAAAGGTCAGAAGGGAGCAGAAAGCAATCAAAATAGGGGGTAGAAACCAGCAGTAAGAGGCAAGATAAAGGTGAGATGATAGCAGAACGAAGAAAAATAAAGGTGAGAAACAAGCACAAAGAGGCAATATAAATGTAGTTAACAAGCAAAAAGAGGCAAAACAATGGTGAGACACGAGCAGAAAGAGGCAGAAATAAGGTCAGAAGGGAGCAAAAAGAGGAAAAATAAAGGTTAGAAACTAGCAGAAAGAGGCAGAATAAAGGTCAGAAAGGTTCGGAAGAAGCAAAATAAAGGTCAGAAAAAAACTGAAAGAAGCAGAATAATGGGCAGAATGAGCAGAAAAAGACAAAATAGAGGTCATAAACAAGCAGCAAGATGTAGAATATAGATCAGGAGCGAGCAGAAAGAGGCAAAATAATGGCCAGAATGAGCCGAAAGAGGCAAAATAGAGGGTAGGAGCGAGGAGAGAAGAGGCAGAATAACAAGCAGAAAATGAGCAGAGGAGGCACAAAACTGAAGGCAGCAGAAGCTAGGGTTATGGCCTGCTCCTTTGTGCCACCCTACTTTTTTTACCATGCACCCCCTGACAGACCCACTCCTACACTAATGCACCCACTCACATGAACACTGACTGACCCACTGAAAGACTAACACACCTACTCACACACTCATAAACCCACTTATACACCCACTCAGAGATTTAGTTACCCACTCACAGACTAACTCAGCCACTCACAGATCCACTCAGATGCTCACAAATCCACTCAGAGATTTAGTTACCCACTCACAGACTAACTCAGCCACTCACAGATCCACTCAGACCCTCACAAACCCACTCACTGACCCACTTCGAGATACTCGCAGACTCTCACATACGCACTCAGACACTCATGTTCCCATTCACAGACCCAGATCCACTCAGAGACTTACACCCCCTTTCCTTCACTCAGACGCTTATGGACCCACTCACAGACACACTCCTAGACTCACACAACCACTCACAGACACTCATGCACCACTCACTCAACCACTCAGAGACTAACACACCCACTCTACCTACACAGCCGCTCACACACCCACTGTGAACGGTTACAGGTTACACAGACATTATTGTTAAGAAATAGACTCAAAAAACCTCAGAAATTCACCGAAAAAACAGAAGCTTATAAGATGTTTAGTTAGGCTCAGATTTCACTCGCACAAAACCATAGAAATCCAGCAGTTACAGTTACCAGAGCTAACTATAAATTACACCCCCCAAATGCGCTGCCTATGACATCACATATACATCACTCATGACATGGTCAGTGACATCATAAATGACATCTCAAATGACATCACTAATGAGATCCCTGATGACATCATCCACATAACCACTCACATACCCATTCACAGACTCATACAACTACTGACTCACACACTCATACAACCACTCACACATTGACTCACTAACTCATACAGCCAAGCACAGAACCATACAGCCACTCACATACCCACAAAGTCACTTACATATCACTCCCACACCCATGCAACCACTTACATACCCACACAAATGCCCACATAGCCACTCACACAATCACTCATTCACCCATACAACCACTTACCCAGCCACTCGCTCACTCATACAGCTACTAACAGAGCTACGCATACATACAGCCACTTACACATCCATCAACTTATCCTCAAAACCACTTACTTGCCCATTCAGACATCTATGTAAGTACTCATGTTCCCACTCACTCAACTATTCAGACACTCACACAGATACCTACTGTACAAAATAGACACTCACACACTCACTCAAATACCCATACACCCACTAAATCAGCCACTCACTCACCTGTACTTCCACATTCACTCTCAGTCACTTACCCATAGAGGCATTCACAGAGACTCTCAGTTAAGCATACAACCACTCACTCACACACATTCAACCACCCATAGATCACTCAAAAATTCACTCAGTCACTGATATAGCCACTTACACACATACTCACCCAACCAAAAAGCCACTCACAAAGTCTCTCATCAGGCCAAACAGTCAGGCACACGCCCACTCACTCACCACTACAGCCACTCACACAGCCACTACCTCAACCAAACAGCTACTTAACTCATAGTCACTCGCACACACCCATACAGCCATTGAGATAGCCACTACCACACTGATACAGTCACTCACAGAACAGGTTTATTCGAAACCGTTTCACTCATTAGTAGTAGAAAAGGAATAGTAATTCAACCTATGCAAGAGCTTAGTACATATCTTTAACTCACTGAATTGTATTTTCAATTTTTTTATTTATTCTGAGTTTTATATAGCGTGAACATGACCCATGGGTATCAGGGCGTATTACAGTTACATGTAAATCGTTTAGAATACAATAGATTCAGCAGTAGTAGAAAACACATAGTTCCGATGTAGTTCTTTTGTACCTGGTTATGACAATAACAGTAGTAGGACCCATTAAGTGTAGTAATGTACAGCCTAATTGCATTCGTAGTGATCTACATTTACCCTTAAATATGTTATTGTCCTGTTGAGGCAAAATCCTACACCAGATCAAAAAGGGACTAACTCCTTGATCAATGGTGAGGACTGTGAGGGTGCCTCTGTGACCCTTCTTGTCAGGATCTTCCGGGTTTGCGCCTGCCTTGACATTGCTTTTGGGGGCAAGTACGAGGAAGAACATGAAAAACGGTACGGGAGTAATGACTACAACTCCCAGACTCCCCGGTGACGGGAAGTATTAGAGCATCTCAGACACGCTTCCTGTTGCGTGTAATTCGTTGGTTCCCGGCTTCTCCCGGAGGTGGGTTGGAGACGCTGCACGCCGCCTTATTCGGCGATCTTGTTCTTAAGCGAAGCCGGATTTCTTTTGTGTCCGGAGATCCAGGTAGGATCAGGATTGCGGGGAGTCACTCGCTATCGGGTGGGCTGTTTTTGGCTACGCCGTGCTTTTGATCATCAGACTTCAAAAGAGCGGAGCGCGGTGGTTAACAGCCACGCGTTGCCGTTCTCACGTTCCAGGAGTTAGCAAACTTCTGTGAGGGCATTTGAGGGATTTCCTGCCCTTTGTTACTTATAGGATAAGGCTTCTTTGGTACACAGTACGCAGAGTGCGGTGGTAGTCGAAACTACGCGCTTCTGTGTGCTGCTGATCACATGTATTTACTTTCCTGGCTAAATTTCGAGCTGAGAGGTTTTGACACTTTTGGATCTATCAGTGACTGTTGTGGACATATACATTCATGGAAGTGTTGCAGTCTATGGGGCAGATTTATGAAGGGCTTGCGCCACGTTTACGCCGCCGTTGCGTTACGCAACGGCACGGAAACGTGGCGCATCCCTGCGCCCTATTTACAACGTGACGCATCTAGGAGATGCGTCACGTTGTACAGCACTGTGCCATGAGGAGGCGTTCCTGCGCAGGGGGGTGTTCCTGCGCAGGAACGCCTCCTGAAAGTGGCTGAGTGAAATCTATGAGATTTCACTCAGTCACTTTCAGGGCAATGCTGCGTCAAAACCCTGCGCCTGCTTGAAGCAGGCGTAAGGCTTGAGGCAGCATTGAAAGAATAGGCCCCCCAGAGCATTGCTGGAGCTGCATCGCGCTTGCGACGCAACTCCAGCAATGCGCCACATTTCCGGCACAGATGCGTCACGCATCTGTGCCATTTTTGCCCCATGGTGCGCCGCATCATAAATGCGGCGCACCATGGGTGGCGTAGCTGTGGCGCACTGTGGCGCATGTTAACTGGCGCATCCCTCGGGATGCGCCAGTTAACATAAATCTGCCCCAAAGTTCTTAACCTTATGACTAACAGAGCGGAGTGTAGTGGTTCTTGCTTCCCACGCACTGCCGTTTCTGATAATAAGGAAGCCTTGCTTTATTTCTGCAATCCTAGAGGATCTTTATTTCTTTATCTAACTAGCAGGGAGCTGTGCATTAACAGAATTCAGTTATGAGCCTCTCTTTCCTGCTGTTATGGTATGCAGAACACAGGGGTTTGCTTTTTGTGGTCTATGTGTTCATGAGAGTATGCATGTTCTTGACCTGTGTTTGTGTCCCGATAGGCTTCGTGAAGTGACGGAGGTGATTGAGGAAACGTATTGTCAGAAGCGTTTTGCTTTCATACCACAAGGTACACAGCTGTTCTTTAACAAGATCATATGAGAGTAGCCTCCCACCGCACCCTAATACGCAGACTCTACGATGCAGGAATCCAGGACAAGGCCCTCGACTGGATCTGCTCTTTCCTCTCCGGCAGGACGCAGCGGGTCAGACTCCCCCCTTTCCTCTCGGACCCCACACCGATTACCTGCGGAGTCCCCCAGGGCTCCTCCCTCAGCCCGACGCTCTTCAACGTCTACATGGCTCCACTTGCCCCCATCGTCAGAACCTATGGACTCAACATCGTGTCATATGCAGACGACACCCAGCTCATCCTCTCCCTATCCAACGAGCCCAACACCGCCAGACACAACTTTCAAGAAGGCATGGAAGCCGTCGCCAAATGGATGAAAAACAGCTGCCTTCAACTAAACACCAACAAAACAGAAGTACTCATCATGGGCCCAAACCCCGACGCCTGGAGCGACACCTGGTGGCCCACCGCCCTCGGAAACCCGCCAACCCCCACAGACCACGCACGCAACCTGGGAATCATCCTGGACTCCGAGCTCAAAATGGACCACCAGATCAACTCTGTCTCATCTTCCTGCTGCCACACCCTCCGCCTCCTTCGCAAGACCTTCAAATGGATCCCCCTCGAACACCGAAAGACAGTCACTCACGCCCTGGTCACCAGCAGACTCGACTATGGCAACGCACTCTACGCCGGAATAAACAAAAACCTCATCTGCAAGCTACAGAACATCCAGAACGCTGCCGCAAGACTGGTCCTCAACCTGCCAAAACACTGCCACATCTCCCAGCACCTGCGCACATTCCACTGGCTCCCCGTCGAGGCGAGAATCACCTTTAAGATGCTCACCCACGCACACAAGGCCCTCCACGGCACCGGACCAGCATACCTGAACAGCCGACTCAAATTCCACGCACCCCAAAGGACCCTACGATCTGCCCACCTTTCCTACGCCGTGGTCCCCCGCACCAGAATGACCAGATCGGGAGGTCGCTCCTTCTCCTTCCTCGCGGCCAAAGCATGGAACGCCCTTCCGCTCCACCTCAGACAGACAACATCGCTCCCCATCTTCGCAAGAAACCTCAAAACCTGGCTCTTCGACGGACCCCCTCCTTGAAGGAAAGGAACCTGCACCCCTCCACCTCCCCCCACCCCTAGCGCCTTGAGACCCTTACGGGTGAGTAGTCGCGCTTTAACAAACTCCTGATTGATTGATTGATTGGTGTATTTCTAAGTATATGTTTTGTCGTTTCCGGTATATCCCTTCCCTGCTGGCCCTTCCCTTTCCCTTCACTGTTCTTTTTATCCCTCACCTAATGGCTCGAATCCTCTGTGTATTTGTACAAGAGGATTGGTGACGTTTGGAGGTGGACCCTTATAAGCATCAATCGGATTCCGTGGAGCAGGACTGGACACTTCTTGAGTAAGATGTATCCATACTTGAGAAGGACTAGGCATCACCTAGCAACTGACCACGACGCAGATGATGAACAGTAGTTTACGAAACACTTAAACTACTGTTTTATGTCATCAGTGATGGCATTTGAGATGTCATCAGTGATGTAATCAGTGGTGCCACTGGCCATATCATGGGTGAAGTAATATGTATGTTTTTAAGCAGTGCATTGCAGGGATGTAAGTTATAGTTAGGTCAGGTAACTATAACTGCTGCATTTCTTTGCTTTTGTATGAGTGAGATATGAGCCTAACTATAACTATTTTACAATATTAAATGTGGTTTTATTTAAAGTCCCTACCTCCATTGTTTACTATAGGAGGGTCTTGCAATATCAATACCAGTGGTTGAGCATGTATGGTACTGGACTTATTTCTAACCCTGGGCGAAGCACTACGCTACGCTCGCGGAGTTTGTGCAACTTCGCACTACGCGAGCTGCACGTAGCACAGTGCGAACACGCGTAGTGCAGCGTAGCGTAGTGCAGCCGTCATTTTTTGCTTGTTCGCGGTCCTCAACGTCATGTTTGCGTCCGCGAGCAAGCAAAATGACATCCCGGCGAGATTCTCAACGCGGGGAGGTCAGGTTTCTCATTGTGAGTGTTTGCGAATGCTCGCGACCGCTCTCAATGAGAAACTACCAGTTCGCATTGAGAAAGCTGCAGCTCGAGTAATAATCTACTCGAGCAGCAGAAAACGACAGCTCGCACTGTGCAAGATGCAGTTTTCAATGATTGCACAGTGCCGGATGCTTGTCCGCACTGTACAATCATTGAAAACGCATCTTGCACAGTGCGAACATGCTATAACGCAGCTCGCGTAGTGCTACGTGAAGTTCGCATAGTGCAAAGTGCACTTCGCGTAGCTTCGCGTAGCGCTACTTCGCGAACTACGCCCACCCCTATTTCAGCTCTGAGCTTGAGTAGTCAGTCAGTCAGTCAAATTACTTTTATTTGATAAATTAATATCATAAAAAGACAGGGGTACATTTATATTCATCTAACATATACAACAATAATTATACATTTATTCAAAAGATCCGATAAAATTTGATAAAAATTCATCACTAGTAAAGTACAAAAATCTCAATTACAATATAATACTACAATAGTGTCGTAAGTCTAAAATTAATTGATTCCAATCAAAGTCAACCTAAGATAGATGGGGCACAAATGCTCTTGTTCTTAATCCGCACGCCACCTTCTAAAAAACTTGCAACATGGAATATAATACGGGGTCTATTTAACAATTGTAAATACAGGAGGGCTGGCCTAACCTGTAAGAACCCTGCCTCCCTCAAAATGGAAAGCAAGAACTTCTTCCTAATGTCCAAGCAGTATTCGCAGAACATAATAAAGTGCAAAGTGTCCTGTGCCGAGAAGTTATCACATTTACAAGGGCTGGAATTTTCTGGAGTGCCCCATGAGGGAAAACAGCCTAATGTCAAATGAATCAATTAAAACGAAATCTAGTTAGCAAATGCCGGTGAAAGGGGCGATTCACAATAGTAAGATAGGGCTCAAGTCCAGGGGAGCTGGCTAAAACATAATTCGCTCTAACAGTAGGTTTCCTCATTTCCACCCCCTCCCTCTCTAGCGACAACAAGTTCAACAAAGCATTTTTTGTCTGTAAAACATCTTCTCTTGTAATGGTCTCTGGAGAGGAAAAAAGCTCAGGTCGCCCTATTTTAAGACAGCTTGATTTAATGTACGCCAGCCACGGGATCCTACTGGCTTTATCCAACGAAAGGCAATCTTTAAGGATCATATGATTCAGGAAAACTTCCTGGTTAAGCCAGGTCTTCAGCCAACAGGTCAGGGGGGCAATTTTTATTAAATCTGTAACATACCCCACCCCCAACTCTGTATGAATGGTAAAAGTGGCAGTAGATTGTGGCACTGTTAAAACTGACCTTAGAAATTTATTTTCAGTCGCCTGAATACTATCTTGTGGGGAATAACCCCATATCGAGGAGCCATAAGTGGCAACCGCTAGACATTTAGCTTTATACACCTTCAATATTGCCTCCACTGGTCTAGCCCCCAGTTTTTTTTGTAAATCCCAGGAGTGCTGAGGTGGATCTAGCAAACACATTACTTCTAATTTTTGTTATGGGCCCCAATTCCCTCTTTCGTCAAAAAGGACCCCTAAGTAAGTAAGAATAGGGACCGTTCTGACTTCT
This sequence comes from Lissotriton vulgaris, assembly GCF_964263255.1. Taxonomy (NCBI): domain Eukaryota; kingdom Metazoa; phylum Chordata; class Amphibia; order Caudata; family Salamandridae; genus Lissotriton; species Lissotriton vulgaris. The sequence goes on from NC_141685.1 coordinate 1,822,881,833, forward strand.
TCAGCTCCACAAAAAAAATGTTTTCACTTTTTTCTTTCCGCTACATTCCCCTACAATCATGACTTGGGATTTTTTGTGTGTTTATTTTCAGGTCCAGGGTCTCCATAAAGCTGCCCAAAGAATCTAGCAGCCTTTGTAGACCTACCCCCGAGCGAGCGATAAGGAATGCGTTGTGCGCGTAGAGGAGAACTGGAATAACCATATCTCCTATACGGGGTACGTCCCGGGACGCCTGCCTTAGAATTGTCTCCAGAGTGTTAATATATAACGTAAAGAGAAGAGGGGCCATAATGCACCCCTGTCTGACCCCCCTCTCTGACCTAAAGTGACTCGTGCAACGCCCTTCCGAGGTAACCCTAACAGAAGCTAAAAGACCACAGTGAAGGTCAGCTAAGATATTAACTAGGGATGGGTCAATACCCATGTCTAATAAAATTTGCCACAGCTTTGACCTGTTCACCAGGTCAAATGCAGAGGAGAGGTCCATAAACCCCATATACAACGTCCCCTCCTTGGCTTTGGTGTATTTGCTGATTAAAAGTTGTAAATTGAGACAATGGTCAAGGGTGCTCCTTTTTTCTCTAAAACCATATTGGACATTTGACAAGTGAGTAGTTTACTATTGTTTTTGGTGTCTTTGAGGATGTATTAACTTTAGTAAGGCATTTTGTGAACAGCAGTGGGCTCACCCTTTGGGAAGTGGGTGAACGTACCTCTCTAACCTCATCCACAGCCCTCTTTTAACCCCTACTCATTTAGAAGTAAGTAGTCCTATTTTTCAGCCACTGTTCTGCACATATACTTATGAAATGCATACTTATGTATGAAGAGATTCAGCAGTTGGGTGGGGACCTCGGCACTGAAAAAGACAGGACATGAGGAGGTGGAATTTCTGCACATAGGTTTGTGAATAGCATTTTGTAGAACATTTGTAGTACTGTTGTAGTTCTTAAAAAACTTTGCAGTTTGTGAATAAACCTATAGTTTTGCAATGGAAAGAATATATAAATGAATGGAAGCTTCCTCATGCACTTCTTGTATTTACTTTGATTTAAAAGGGGTACCATTGCTGGAACATAAACATGGCCTTATCAACAACACATGAATGTTTTCACGAAGGACTAAAGATTAAAAAAGGGACACAGCCTTTATGGAAAAACATACAACTATCAGAGTCGGGTGTAACCTTGAAGATATTTTCTTTCTTTTATCTTAAAAACTTTTAATTTTTGGTGTGTGCTACAATTTGCAGTGCACAAACAAACGTTTTTTAAATTTGAAAATTTTTCAACATCATCTTTTTTCATTTGATGGGTACCCTCTTTCAGTATCTGACCTATGATAGACTTCACATCTGTTGCAAACGGCTTGATTCTGCGAATCGGGCTATTTCCGACCTCAAAAAAGCTTGGTACATTTAACCCCATGTGTGTAGAAAGGCTGCCTAAATGCGCCAGTGCAGGGAGAGTGAGTAACACATTCAGATATTTAATCTGTGGTAAGATTCTGGTCTTTCAATTTGATGAATCACTTCATAACAACTTTTATTTCAGCAATGTGTTGCGCCAAAACTGCTCAATTCTTCTCAATTGAAATGTGAAAATTATGAACTTGACTAGAAGCAGCCACAGATAAAATGCATAACGAAGACATAACAATTATGGTATTGCCTAAAATTAACAATGACCCTCTAAACAGCATGAAATTACTTAGCAGTAATCACCCAGAAACTAGACAAAGGACAGTGCTGCTTCACACTACCTGGAGCTCCATGTAGACAAAACTGAACGATATTTTCGTATATTAATCATGGTTTTAAAAAATAAAGACAATACACCCTGCAAAAGAAGATTTAGTGCAATTACACTGTTCCTGCATTGCAACATATATCCAAATTGCATATATGAATTGGTCATGTTGAAAAGCTAGTAGCTTCAATTAATCTCTTTTACTCAGCCACACAATCTATGCATCATGATAATAAGAAATAGCTATAATATTAGCAATTGCAAGACCATTATTGAACATGGATGTACATAGTAGCATTACTTGCAACATGTTTTCTAGTAAGCCTCCAATCCTTTGTAAGATTCAAAATGGTTATATAACAAATTCAAAGTTTCCTAAAATGTAAAACTGCCCACACTGTGCCACATATAAAACCTGCAAGAGGTTCACGTCTCAACCATAAAATGATTGAGAGGAGACTTTTTGATACCCTTTAAGTGCAGGAAAAGTCAAGGACTTCTCTCATGAAAAATGATAGGTCTAAACTTTGGAACACAAACACAATAGATGTAAGTCTGAGTTATACGAATAAAAATCAAATATAATAGAGATTTGAACTTATGTACACAGTCAAATGGAATTTGTAAACCATGCATCATATATCAACCCCTTCCACGCTGTGCGAATTTTCGCGGTGTGCGGGGGTTTCATTAAATGGGCGTGATTTGGACGGCTCCCGGCTGCCGTCAGCCCATGCCCAACGTGATGTCGGATGGCTCGGGGCCGTCAGAAGCACACAGAGCAACTATTGAGCCAAATATTGAATACTGATTATAGATTATTTCATACCTCAAAATTTAAAATATATAAATAATTTTTGGTAATGCCCTGATGATGCTATCATAAAAATTTTATACACCTTTATTTTTAAACGTTTTTAAGCATAACTGCTCCAAATAATTTATTGAAAAGCAAATATTAATTTGCAGGGTTTAATGTTCCTTTATATAATTTTAGAAAATTTGGATGATAGCCAAAGTAGACTGAGATTTAAAGGACAAGTCAGATCCCATTACATGCAGCCATTGCCTTGGTGATCCAGGAGGGAAATTTATGAAATAATTCAAAAGTCCTTCAAATAATGTGTGTTTTAAGTGCACAACGCACAGCTCAATGTATTTTTTGCAAAACATCATGGGTTGACCATTGGTGTCACATCCATGGCAGGGGTGCATAACCCTGGTCACCTAAAAATACAATAAAATGTTGTATTACATTTCATAGAACAACTATAAAATATAATATTACGAAATTCTAACATTAAAACCATACATATATTTACGAAATTGGGTTTTAAAGAATTGTATTTGTAACAGCTATTGCGGTTTTCCAAATGTTGTTTTGAAAAATTCAATGCTAAATTATTTGGGGGGTACACAAACTTATTTTGGAAACGTTGTTTATTAATTAAAAATGACATATGTATTTATCATATTATGAAGACAATACAAATATTTACCAAGTAGAAGTGAATTTCCATATAGGTTACTATCGAATCAATGATTAATTGCAAAGTGCTGAAAGATGCAAGAGCTATGGTCACTTCAATGATATTTACCTACCATGCTGGTTAAACAGTAGTAGGAATCAAAAAGGGCTCGAACATTGATGAAATGGTATATTTCCAGTTGTGATACATGTGTGATTTTGCACTGGGCGGAAATTAATTGTTTATTGATAGAATCCAAAACACTCAGAGCATGAGGAAATTGGTAAAATTAATATAACCCTCGTTTGACCTGAATTTGTTTCAATCAATCAGTCAATTTATAAAGTGCACTACACACCCGCGAGGGTCTCAAGGCGCTGGGGAAGGGTGGCTGCAGCTAGTGGTCGAAGAGCCAGGTCTTGAGTAGTCTCCTAAAGGTCTGAGTGACTCATGTCTGTCGTAGGAAGAGAGGGAGGGAGTTCCATGTCTTGGCGGCGCGGTGGGAGAAGGACCAACCCCGGAGGTGGTCCTGTGGATGCGTGGGACGGCGGCCAGGGAGAGGTCGGCGGAGCGGAGTCTCCTGTTGGGTATGTAGAATGATAGTCGGTTGTTGAGGTATTCTGGGCCGGTATTGTGCAGTGCCTTGTGTGCGTGGGTCAGGAGTTTGAAGGTGATTCTTATGTCAACAGGGAGCCAGTGCAGGTCTTTCAGGTGGGGGGTGATGTGGTCTCGGCGGGGGACGTCGAGGGTCAGGCGTGCAGAGGCATTCTGGATTCTTTGAAGTCTGCTGATGAGCTTGGACGGGGCTCCGGCATAGAGGGCATTGCCATAGTCGAGTCTGCTGCTGATGAGGGCGTGGGTGACGGTTTTCGGGTGTCTGTAGGGATCCATCTGCCGATCTTGCGGAGCATGAGGAGGGTGTAGAAGCAGGTTGAAGAGACTGCGTTGATTTGGTTGGTCATGGTGAGTTTCAAGTCGAGGATGACTCCCAGGTTGCGTGCGTGGTTGGTCGGTGTAGGAGGGGTCCCCAGGGATGTGGGCCACCAGGAGGCATCCCAGGCTGAGGGGTTGGGTCCGAGGATGAGAATCTCCATCTTGTCCATGTTAAGTTTGAGCCGGCTTACTTCCATCCAGTCGGCGACTGCCTTCATACCACGGTGGAGGTTGGCTTTGGCAGTGAGGGGGTCGTTGGTGAGGGAGAGGATCAGCTGGGTGTCGTCCACATAGGAGATTATGCTGAGGTCGTGAAGTCTGGCGATGCGTGCGAGTGGAGCCATGTAGATGTTGAAGAGCGTCGGGCTGAGGGATGATCCTTGCAGGACACCCCAGATGGTCTTGGTGATTCCGGAGTGGAACAGGGGGAGGTGGACTCTTTGGGTTCTATCGGAGAGGAAGGAGGTGATCCAGTCCAGGGCCTTGTCGCGGATCCCTGCGTCATAGAGGCGTGTGCATGTGTGTGGTGGCAGACGGTGTCGGTGACGGTGTTCAAAATAATATTTGGGATTTGCATATATTGTGGATTTATTTGAATAATAGCACCCAGTAATGTTGGCAGAAATTATGATAATGCACTGAGAAACGCTTTCCACCCCGGCACATATACTATGGAAAGATCTTGATCCAAGCTGATGCAATACGGCCAAGACCTTCAAATGTGCTGGTATCACATGCGAGTGTGCAGTGTTAGACTCCAAATTAAGTCCACTTTTTTCCAGTAGAGCCCTGATCGTGTATTTATTGAGTCTATGTTGTTTGATGATATCCTACTCCTATTTGTCAATCAGTGTGACCCTCTGTCTAAATATCATGTCATTCCTCTGTCTTAGGTCTCTGGTTAGTTTGTAGTTTTGAACCCTAAAAGGTACACTTTTTCATGCATTTTCACATTTGCACTATATTTAATGGGTCTGTGGGAAAAAATAAATCTTATTACATGAGTTTTGCAACAGATTTGCATGGTAACACCCACTATGCACACATACATTTTTTTCCACAAAGCACAGCACAGATTTTGTGCCAGACAAGGAGTACACAATGACACAAACCAGCACGGTCAATCTTTATAAATAGTACTTACGTCATCAAGGTGTGTTATATCAATCAATCAGTAGATGTAGAGCACTTTTTGTCACCTAAGAGGGTATCCAGACTCTGGCAGGTTTCAGTTGATTAGTTAATTTGCCAGATCTTCAGGGACGTATGTAACTCTGAAAGATTTGGGGAGGTCAATAGATGAAAGGGTAGCTCATTTCATATCTACTAGGTAGGAGAAGGAGCGACCTTCGCATCGGCTACATCGGGTGTGGGGGGTATTGGAGAAAGGGACATGGAGCAAAAGTGTCTGGTGGACTGGTGGAAGTTTAGGCCGTGGTTCAAGTAGGTGGGTCAACAGTTCAAGTAGGTGGGTCCACAGTTGTGTAGGGCCTTCTATGCATGGGTCAGGAGCTTGAAATGGCATCTTTTCTGCATAGGGAGCCAGTGGAGTTCCCTGAGGTAGAGGGTGATGTGGGTTCATCTAGAAAGATCAAGGAAAGGTCTGGCTGCGGTATTCTGTATGGTTTGTAGTTGTAAGAGGAGGTGAGCTGTGATCCCTACCTAGAGAACGTTGCTGTAGTCCGGTCGTCTGGAGATGAGGGCCTGGGTGATGGTGTGGTTTAAGTTTTGGGGTATCCATTTGAATATCTTACAAAGCATGCAGAGGAAGAAGAAGCAGGAGGAGATGGAGTTGACCTGAATTGTCATGGTTAGCCTATTGTCCAGGATTATGCCTATGTTCCTAGCATGGTCAGTGTGGGTAGGAATAGGTATGCATTCTGAGGGCCTCTAGAATGCATCCCAGGGGGAGTCTTTGCTTCTGGAAATCAGTACCTCTGTTGTGTCCATTTTGAGCAAAAGGCAGTTGTCCTTCATCCAGTTGGTGACGTCTGTCATGCAGTTGTTAAAGTGGTCTTGGTGGCGTTGTTGAAGAGGGAAAGGATGAGTTTTGTGTCGTCGGCATTGGGTATGATGTTGAGTCAGTAAGTTTTGGCACTGCTGGCCAGATGTATCATGTAAGTGTTGAAGAGGGTGGGACAGAGCGAAGATCCTTGGGGTTTGGAGGTGGAGGTGGACTTTATGCATTCTTCCGATGAGGAAAGAGGCGACCCATCTGAGAGCGACTCCTAGGATGCCTATGCTGTGCAACCTTGTGATAAGTGTGTGGTAGGGTACTGTACCAAATTCTGCAGAGAGTTTTTGAAGGATCACAGCAGCGCTTGGATGTTGTCAGTAGCCACGATAAAGGCTGTCTCTGTGCTATGGTTGCTGTGGAATACTGATTGGGAGGAGTCGAATAGGATATTCCATTCCAGGTGTGAGGAGAGTTGTTAGTTGATGGCTTTTTCTAATACTTTGACTGGGGATGGGAGCAGATTCAGAACAATATTTTGCTACCTCGTCAGCATATCATTCCCCAGCATAATCATATAGTTCCAAAATTTCAAAATGTATGTCACATTACAGATTGGGGCACCAGAAGATGTCATAAAACCCCTCTGTGACCAATCTGAAATCATGGACCATACCAAAACAGTACTGCCTGTGAGTGTACATTGTCATAATCAATTCATTGGCTACGCATCATGCTCTTGCTAAAGCAGTCAGATTTGCTACTTGTGCTGAGGTAATATTTCACAAGTAAGATGCTTCGACAACATTCAATATTGTTCAGACTGCATATGTCACTCACAGTGTTCCATGATGGTCTCCTAGTGTTCCATGATGGTCTCTTAGACAAGAACCACCCACAAATAGAATCTGATCTAACTGTTCAAATGGAATATCTTGGAGGTCTAGTCTTGGTTTGGCCCACAATTTGGTTACATCATTCAATTCATGATCACAATCTTCTTCATGATCTTTGTTTGCGATTGGTAAAAGTATTTCAGGATGGAGGTTATTGCATCTACTGATTGAAATCTAGACAGGCGCTAAAATTGTCTGTTCATTTTTAGTTAGACGGCTGTTTGTCAGATACAACATTTGAATATGAGTCATCAAAATCTCAACTGTATTGGGGACCAACAGAATAAGTATATAACCCATCACAATCCCTTCACTTTGTTCAATTGCAAGACAAACTGCTGCCACCAATTTTTTAAAAAACAGCTTCTTCACTTCTCAGTGTTTCTGTCTAAGTGAAGATAATGCACACCCTTCTCTTTCATAACAGAACAAATCAAAGTTTTCTTGTGATTTGGCATTAATAGAGTACATGCACTTCAGAGTATTTCTCTGGGCTCAAGGAAGACACTTGTGCGTTTTTCATCGAATTGCACCGGATACTTTACATCGCTATGAGTAGGCTCCAGAAAAGGATTGCAATCAAGTTAATGTTTGGAATCCAGTCTACAGTAGCCAACCATTCCCCAAAACATCCTTACTTTTCTCTGTGCAGCAGGAGGATTAAATCTCAAGATTGCAGAAATATGTTCTTTAAACAACTTTCTCACCCATTTCTCAATGTGGTGTTCCAAGTAGATAACATCTTTCTTTTCTTAAATTACTGCTTATTGTGGGTGATACCTTATGCCCATTATCACAAAGATTGTTCAAGAGCGAAACTGTATCCAAGTTGCAACCTTCCTTTGTTTTAAATGTGACCATTAGACAATCAATAAACTGCACCAGCACTGAGTTATATGACAGTTGCGGACTGTCCAAATCTTTGTTTAGAATCTGACTAAAGATAGAGGGAATTTCCGTGTAGACTTGTGGGATATGACATCACTCAAGAACTTTGTCCAAGAACTTTGTACAAAACTCTGGATGCAGACAGAGATTGACTATTTTTAGGAAAATTAATGGAGAAGACTGCTTGGCACTAGCCAATGACTGTTACCCATTCTGAAACAAAAATCTTTTTTCTTTTTGGTACCACAGGACAACATGGGGCATATGACTGCAATTTCATTCATTTTATAAATATCTAAGACCACCCATCATTTTGCTCAGTTTCTTAAGGCACATTATAGGAGAGTTACAAGGACTCCCTAGCACGTCTTTTAAAATGCCCTGTTCAATAATTTTTTCTATTATGGGCTTCATCCACTCTTCTGTTTTCCATGTAAGATTGTACTGTCGCGTATGGGGGTATACCTCATTTGGTTTCACTGTAATCTTTACTAGCTCTGCACTTTTAGTCAATCCAATTTCTTTGCATGTAAAATCCCATGCTTCCTCTTTTACCAAATGTCAGAAGGTAAATCTTCTTTTGTGACTTCATCTTAAATTCGATGTCCTTGTGAATTGTCATACCATCAGGTGTGCAATAGACCACTTAATAAAAACAGAGTAAATATCTGCCTAAAGGGTTCACAAAAATCATTTCACATATCATAAATACATGTTTATTTTCAAGTTGGTTACTTTTTACAGGGACATGTGTTGAGACCTGATTAGTAATCTACTTCCTGCTAATATCTACAACTTGGACTTCTGTTCCCAAGAGGAATATGCCAGAAACTTCCATATTGTGAATTGTGGAGCGGGTAGCACCTGTGTCGCTTAACACCTTGGCTGCTAAGGCAATTTTCAGCCTGTGCTGGAAATTGCTATTATCCTTTATTCATGACGAGCTGGGCTCGTCATCAGCACACGACCACTGTGCACCATGACGAGCCCAGCTCGTCATCAGCAGCGAAAGGGTTAAAAATGATAGTGGGTGGTCATTCACCTCACCTTCTACCTATGGATCACTTTAATATCCCCGAGGTCTGCCATACATGCAAACCTCCTCCCTCCCTCGGTATAGGTATTGCAACTGATTTCGTCCAGTACAGGTTGGATTCAGCCTTTCCAATGTAGTTGAAAAATAAGGGAAATCATTGTTAATCATTATTAGATTTAGTTAAAAATCTGGAATTATGTTGGAAATAAGACATTTTATTTCACATATTTTGCTACATTACCGGAGCTAAAGGCATACTCACATTGAATTGCCCTTGACTTTGCATATTATGCATGGAAGCCAATTGGACTGGAGCAATTGACTGTGCTAACAGGTTCACATTTTTTTGCAATTAGGGAACAATATAATTTTTAATTTCATCTGGATTCTGTTTGTCTTCCTGTTTTTATTGTCTATAGCAGCCACAATAAAGACAAGGATTTGTTTTGTTATGCATGTTAATATTCACATTCTTTCCATTAGAATAATTTAGAAATCCTCTACGTCAACTCTGTGGAGCAACATTCCTCACTTGTGCACATGGCATATTATGTCCCTTACCCCTTGCACTGCACCATCAAAAAACCCAGAATCAAAACCTGAATCAACCATCTGATTTCTAGCATCCTTCTGAAAATGCTTTGTCTGCGCAACCATTAATTTTTTCTTTAGCTTCCTCTGCTTTGCATCAAATCAGTCACACTAGTACTTTGTGAATTTAAATATCTCTTCAATGCTGTTGGTCCACCAACACATCACACTTTATTGTGTATAAAAGCTAATCTCTGGATGCAATCCCAACACAAAGACTGACATTAAACTGCTTATGCTTTCTTTTGTTGGACCTTTGACACTGCTGTCTTTTCAATAAATCTGCATTAGTCTCTCATAATATGCATGCTCATTATCACTGAATCTTTTGGCTCCTAAGTAGCTCTGATAATTTCTAAACAATTTGCCTCTTTTTCAGACACCTTTTGCTTCAAGTTTGTATTCACTTCCTTGTACTTCTGGATGACAGCAAGAGTTGTACCATCATGAGGAACCCTTTGAGGCTCCTCTGTTGGCCCTGTTACAGTTGCCTTGCATGCAGCCCACAAAACATTTGGGAAAATCATTTCAAATCGTGTATCTAAAGCTGCCCTAATCACTTTTGGAATTGTCACTAATCTCTCCACTGCTGTATACCTTTTATCTGGTTCCTTCCTAAGTCTTCGAAATGTTGTTGTAAATGTAAAGAGATCAGAACCGTTCCAAGGAACATACACATAAGCATCTTCATGCACTTCTCACAAAAGGGATTTATACTCAACCATTCCCATCTCAGATCCACTCACAGTTGCATTCACTTTATTTTCTGCTTGAGTGATTTTCTTCTGTGCCTTATCACACCCTATTTCCCACTTTTATTTATTATTACTTGTGGATTTTTTAAATTGTGTTGTATTAACAGCAGCAGTAGTACCAGTGGTATGTATAGCAATATCAGCAATGGTTTTACTAACATGAGCAGTAATATTCCCATTAGGACACCCTTCATTTTTAGGACCTTCAGGCAGGGAAAGTCAACTTTCTAAAAGTGTTTTTTTCTTAAATATTTTTTAAGAATCCAAGTTCACCATGAATTGGATTTTTAATAAACATTACAAATAGTGGTTGAATCATTTCTCTAGCTTGTCCCAAACCTGAGATAGCAAACTTAATATATTAATCTGCGCTCTAGTTTTTCTCATGGGATAGCCATAGCCTTTCACAATGAAAATAGCTTTGAGGAACTTGTCACTTTAGTATTATAGTAACTTTCTTTTTGTGAGAGTCTTATATAGGGCACACTCGACCCGAATGTATCAGAGTGCTTTACATGACCACCAGTTGCGTTACTGAGGGGCACATTCATTTTTTTTGCTAGGCATGGGGAGATTAAGTGATTTGCCCAGAATCACAGGATGTTGACCATCCCTGCCGAGACTCAAACCTAGTTCACCAGCTTCAAGGTCGACCGCTTTAGCCCTTAGGCCACATCTTCTCCTCAATTACATTTCTACATGTCTCTTTTTTAATTGGTAGGCACCCTACCTTGTGATCTACAAGGCCCACTTAGGAAGGAATTATTAATATTTAAATGGAAGGTTATTTCATCCCTGTCAAAAGGGTCATCCGGTCCAGCTGCAGGTTTAACCTGCAGCAGTCAAGCTACATTGGTAGGCCTGAAGTCATTCTTTCCTTATCACACTAGTGAATATCACAATACATGCTACAATCTACAGGTGATATCTAACTTTCCATGCATTGATATAGCTTCCATCCCCTATACTTACAGGACAGATCAAAATGCCAATCAGGGATTAGTCAATTTTTACATGTTTTATAGATCAGAGCACATGCACTCGGAATTTAAAGGCAGGGTCATATTGTGGAGAGTTTACAAACCAGCAATACAAATCAGCAAAACATGGGGGTTGCCATGCAAAAGGTGGTATTTTCTCACATGTGGCATTTCATTTTGTAGATCTAAATACTAGGTTTAGGAAATAGGTTCTGCCCATTTAATCCCCTTTTATTTTTCACTTTTGGACTATCTGGTTTTTAACTTTTGCTGTGAGTGAGTCTCACCAGTGGGGTGTCACTTATGGTACACTCTGTGAAAATGAGCTGACTGTGCTAACATTTAATGTCCATCTTGCCTGCCTTTTTAAGATAAGGCTGTTGCTGCGCATTTAGGATAAGAGGTTAGGGCTGGTTGAGCAATCACATGTATGCAGGCTGAGGATATGAGACTACAGTCTAGCTAATTCCTGATATCTACACACAGGTAGCCAGTCTCTGGAAGGACCTTTCAGGAATTTGTTTTCACTTGGCAAAGGCCTTATAATCTGAGCAGATATTCATAGTGTAGGTCTGTAATGCTTACTGAAAAAGATGTATGCTCCCTGGGTCAGGTAGGAATTGTAGGGTAAACCAGTACACCAAGTGCAGATCCACTGTCAATTTTGTGCTAACTTTACTCACTATGGCACTATGAAAATTGTCAACTGCCATAATCAGACTCCAGTGTTATAACCTGCTGTTAGCTGTAATGCATCCTCTCCATAGATTCTCTGTTCCCTGCTGCTCAGGCAGTGTGTGATGTCATGGAATGTTGATGAGTGACTGGTGGAATGGCAGTTAGAGAGAGTGGGCTGAGCAGTGAGAATACTGCTTCTGGTGGGGTATTTACTGTGTAACTTGTAAGCAGTAATCTAAGCTATGTCTTCTTCAATAAATTTATCTCCACGAACTGGCTACCTGAATCCCACTTAGGGTATATTTTAATTACAACACCTGTGTTACCTCTATTGGGACACTTTAATTACTCTGCTGTCCAGAAAAGATTAAAGGCCTCCCCAAACAATAGCGTCATTACCAGTGATTGGTCTAGGGTAGGGAGGAAATCTGCATATGTTAATTATCTCCTTACACTGCACCTAAGCTGGGAAACCTTAAGATCACAGAAACAGAGGAGAAAGGCCGGATCTCTAGAGACAAACACAAGAGGATCTCCTTTGACATTTTGGTGGGATGGGATAAAGTAGCAGCTACATCAGTTAGGGGTGGAACCAAGACTCCCCGGGAAGATCTTTTCATTACCCTCTTGAGGTCCACATCTTTAAATATCCTGGAATGCTGTGAAGGAGGGTTGAGAGAGGGATGAAGAACGAAGCATGTGACGTTCTGCTGCAATCTATAAAAATTTCCCCCGGAGAGTCAAATCCCTGGGATTGCATCTTCATTCATTAGATGGGCAGCTGGCATTCTTGGAACCCCCTCACTGAGCAATCCTTAGCCTAGGGACCTCATTTCGAGGTTCAACACAATTCTAGCTGTCATGGGGATCCAATCTTTCTGAGTGAGAAATATCAAATGCTGAGCACCAATGTGCTCATGAACCACTTCTCCCAGGGAGGCTCAGAGCTCAGGGACCAAGTGATGCACCCTCTCTGCCCCAGTGCACCAGCCTGAGGGCAGAGAGCATTTGCAGCCTGCACCCAACCCAAGCACTACAAGTGTTGGAGGAAGCGGAATGGCTCACTCTAACTATGGTGCTGGATTCGAACAGGGTGCGTTGGAGCCAGCCAGGGTCACAGGAGCCTTGGGGCTCCTTGCACCCCTTTATGAAGAAATGGATGTGAGTGCCTCAAGTGGAACTGGGGAACCCATAAAGAAATAAAAAGGAACACAGAATGTGGCTGAATATTAAAGAAAACATGTGGTGGGAAGCTGCTCATAAATTATTAACTGCAGCAGGACAGGTGATCACCCTAGTAGTGCCTGTGGTTCAAACTGTTTAGGAAGGCTCACCTATAAGGCCCTACAGTGGGCCTAATCATTTGTCAAATTTGCATACTGTTCTCTGTAGTACTGATGTTTAGTGGTCTGTTGCCAATTCAACAGCCTCCACTAGAGCACCACACTTTCTAGAAAGTTGTGTAATGTCTCCCAGTGATTGCATTGATGCGCCCCAGAGAGAAGATGTGTGGTGTTTCAAGCTTTTTGAATTGGCTCTGAAGGACAGGGGCCTCTAATTCTAGAACTGCATGAGCAGCAACATAAAAGCAGAAGAAGGACTTGCACACATTAAATTGTGCTGAATACGCTTTATTTATAATGCAATAGTATATGCTTTAATCAAGATCATTGGTAGGTTTTTTTGACAAGCAAAAAGTTAACAGTTAATCATTAAGGGCCATATGTAGGTGGCCAAATAACGATCGGTAACACCGAAAAAGGGTTATTTTCGGTGTTACCGACAAATATTCAGCCATGTGAGATGTACGCAATGCCGAATTGATTCGATAATAACGATTCGGTAAAAATCAAAAGTTACCGACTTGAAATTACCGAAACAATGAATACCGAAGCGGTATAAACGATTCGGTAAAAACCCAAAAATGCTATGTAGCAAACCTCGGTAAAACCAAATTTGACCAAAATCGGTAATAACGAATCGGTATTTAGCACGTTTCAGGAGCATGTGGTAATCAGGAGCAGTCTATATAAACAGACCCAAAATGCATCAGTGTGAACACAATGGCAGGCCTCTATCTCATTGCAAGGCGGCTACGCCTGAGAGCAGCAGGAATGAGGATCTGGAGACGTGAGGAGCGGGTGTACAGATTACGCATCACTTTGTTCCAATTGGCAGACCCAGAAATACATGAGAGATACAGATTGCACCCAGACACCATCCTGGAGCTAATAAGGGACCTAAGACCCTATCTGGAGCATCAGACGCCAAGGGCCCACGCAATCCCCACCCATGTCCAGGTACTCTGCTGCCTGCACCTCCTTGCCTCAGGAAGTTTCCAGGGTGTGAAGGCAGCAGTGAGTGGAATGTCACAGAGCTGTCTATCCCGTTTCTTCAACACCTTCCTGGACGCCATGATGGACAGAATGGAAAATTACATTTCCTTCCCCAGTACACAGGCGGAGCTGCAGAGAACCAAGCTGGAGTTCTATAAAATTACCCATTTCCCCCACGTGATCGGCTGCATCGATGGGACCCATATTCCCATCTGCCCACCTGCAGCAAGTGAATACATTTACAGAAACCGCAAATCCACCCACTCAATCAATGTGCAGGTGATCTGCAATGCCAAACACATTATAACAGACATTGTGGCAAAATACCCCGGGAGTAGCCACGATGCTTACATCTTCAGGAACAGTGGCATACATACACGTCTGCTTGCTGGTGAATTTGCCGACGGATATATACTAGGTAAGTAAATGTCACACACCCAGATGTACACCCTGGCACAAGCTGTTGGTCACACCAATCAATGCCACTTACTTCTGTTCATAGGTGACAGCGCATATGCCCTCCGGCCGTATCTACTCACACCATATCTGAACCCAACCACCCGAAGGGAGAGGAGATACAATGTGGCACATAGGAGCACACGCAACGTGGTGGAGCGCACTTTTGGTTTGCTCAAAAGCAGATTCTGTTGCCTCCACAAAACAGGAGGTGGGCGTCTGTACAGCCCCATCAAATGTTGCAAGATAATTGCTACGTGTGCAATGCTACACAATCTGGCCACTAAAAAAGGAACAGCAGTGGAACTAACTGAGTCAGAGGACGAGGACAACCCTCAGCCAGAGCCCAGCGCAGCTGGTGCTGCTATTGAACATGATGGGAGACAGAGACGGGCAGAGATTACGTCAAACTATTTCTGAGTGAGTAACGACACTGAGCCATTTCAAATTACATGTAGAGGTGTTTATTTTGCACACCTCCAGCATTGTGAGCATCGTCCAATTGGACATGGGTTACATCACCCATCACATGCATGTAGACAGCCATTATCCTTCACTTCTTGCATCCCCGTGCTGCACGTGCACGTTCCCCATCGACACTGTCTTGTGATTTGGACTGTTCCTGTGCTGGGACGTTACGTCCACTACGCCTCCTGCACTCGGTGGGTGAGGGTGTAATGCTACCACGGCTGGTAGCCTCCTCACTGTCCCCCCCCTCCAAATTGGAGGCCTTGGCATTCTGCATGAGCTCTAGCACTGAGGTCATGGACACCATCCCCCTGGCCACATCCCTGCTGCAATGCGCCATCTCCTCCTGCATGGCGATGGACCGGCGACACATCAGTGATGTCGTAGTAGCCAGCCGGTTCACCGTCTTGGTATAGTCCTGGAGTCTCAGTCTCTCCCAGCGCCTGCCAACACGGTCCTGCTCCAGCTGGCTGCAGAGGTTGTCCACCGAGGTAGCTACCCTCTCCATCCCTGCAGACAAATTCTCCCCCATGGCACTGATGCCCTTCTCCATCTTATGCATATGTCTGTTAATGTTTGCCACCTCCCTGTGAATTGACTTCATCTCCCTCCATTGCAGGCGCTGGACCATCAGCATGTTGCCTTCCAGTCCAGCAAACACACTGTCACCCTGCTCAGATGCCAGTGGACTGTCCGGCCTTGCCCTGCGGCGTCGTGATGAGATGTGGGCGCCCTCGGATGCAGAACCAGCCCGCTCCCTGTTGGATCTCTCTCCTACAGGACTTTGTTCGCTCTGTCTGCCCTCCTCCTCCGACTCCCCCATCTGCTGGAGGGTGATCACAGCATGCATCCTGCCTGACTGTGGTGGTGGTGGTGGTGGTGTTGGTGAACGTCGCAGTGGTGACTGAGTGAGAGGGGATTGCGGCCCTCCCTGGCGCTGTGGTGATGGCTGTGGTGGAGGATTGGCTGGCTGCGATGGCGCAGAGCTGGTGTTCCCTGCAGGCATGCTGTCTTCATCCTGTTGCGTCCCCTCTGGCCTGGCTGACCTGCCTCTGCTGCCCTCAGCTGCACTGCGAAATGACTCGCCTGTAATGACACAAATGTAAATATACTCAATGCTCTGTCTGCAATGCCATTGCATTAAAGTACATGCCAACAATGCAAAGTGGTTGTCCTGACCTATCCAATTCTTTTACCATGCTATTGTGTTAGCTGCCCTGACAGTCCTGATTATGAGTTCTCACTGACTACATCACCCAGAATGCATTGCAGGTAACCAGTAAGACATGGTGTGGAGTGGGAGCACTTTTACCACTATGGGGGTTGGGGTTGGGGAGGGGGTAGAGCCGCATGCTTCTTACCTTGTTTTCTAGCTGCTCTGGCGGAGCTGTCTGCGTCTCCCACGCCACTCACACTCTCCCGCTGGATGGTGGACTCCACCATCTGTTCCAGTGGTGTTGGTACTGGGGCTCGATTTTTTCCTCCTCCAGTTTTCCCTGCCAGCCTATGTCTCTCAGCCATCCTCAGTTTTGCTGTTTTTCTGAGGTCGTACCACCTCTTTCTGATGTCCTCTATGGTGCGCAGGGTCACACCCATGGCATTGATCTTGTCCCGAATGCCACTCCATATTTGCCTCTTCTGTGCCTCTGGCACTTGGCGGGACTGGGCTCCAAACAGCTTGTGGTACTCCTGGCTGACATCCTGGATCAGGATCTCAAGCTCCTTGTCGCTGTATTTGAGTTTTCTTTTTCTTTCACCTCCCTCCTTCTCCCTGTCCTGGCTTGCCATTTCAATGCTTGTTCAGTGCTATTTTCTTCCTTTATTGTGGCTGTGTTGCTGCTGGCTCCTCAGCTCTCCTGCCTGCCTGCCTGCCTCACAGTCAGCTCCAGGCCCTGTGCACCTGGCTGGGTGTGGCAACTTCCTGTTTGGGAAGTAATTGGGTGTATCAGGATTGGCTGATTCACCAAAACGCTATTTTTAAAATTACCGATTCGGTATTTCCGAATTCGGTAATGGATTCAGTAACACCGATTCGGTAATAGCCTTTCGGTATTTATTTTTATTACCGATCTGTTCAAAATCGGTATTTAATACCGATTTGCAACGAATCGGTAATGTTTAACGAATTTTTACCTACATCGCGTTTACCTAATTCTTAATACCGATTCGGTATGATTCGGTATTAAGGATTCAGTATTCGCGATTTACCTACATATGGCCCTAAATGTTTTAATGATAATTATTGACATAAAGTTGAGAAACCTTAATATGTATTGTTGTAAGATGGTACCTTTGCTAGTGATTTTATTGTGGTTGTATTGGTTTATTATAGCATATTTATAAGTTTATCAATGCGTTGATACTCTGGGCCTGATTGCAAGTAGGGCAGTCCGAAGACAGCCATTCTCATGGTGGCGGCCGGACTGCTGCCTTCTCAGCGGTTCGACTGCCCGATAATGACGTTGGTGGTCGGACCGCCACAAGACGAACCCCATTGCCAGGAGCCTAGATCCCGTGACAGCGGTGGTGGGGAAAGTGATGTTCACCATCTGACTTTCCACCTACCTTTTCATGGCAGGAACCCAACATGAAAAGGTTGGATGAAAGGAAGGGAAGAAGCCCCAAAGAGGGCCCCAGGGGGATATAGCCCATCGGGCAAAGTGTACGGAGACACATGTTGCGTCCCACTCATATTGCACTGTTGTGTGTGCACTGTGTGCAAATGCATGACATGGTACATGGTACACAGTGCAACCGATGTACAAATGGCACTGCCACATATGCTTCAGGATCTGTATTGGCTGGAGCACACAGCCACGGTGGCACCACCAACACAGCACCACCAGCTAAGCGGTGTAATAATAATACGCCAAAAATCTATAATCAGGCCCTCCCACAAAGCTAATAGCCCTACATTTTTGATAATGACTCCCCTCTGTATTTTGCCTGGTATAGGTGGCAGTATTGTAATGATATGGTTCAGGAGTCTGAGCTGTCCTAAGGGTGTCACCAAAAGTATTTCCATCTATCTGATTGTATGAAATTGTCATTAAAGTGTAGTGTTTAAAAGTGTCTGTAATAGAAGTACTTTTTATTGTTTATAAGAAAAAGCACCGACTAAAAAATGATTTCTTGACTCTTGTTTTTTGGGTTTTTTTGCACAACCAAGCTGGACTATCAGCCCACATATGCTCACATATGCCTCAGCCTGCTCTGCTTTAGTATCCTTAGAGAGTCAAGTACTATAACGGGCTACTTGGTTCCCAGTAAAGACGTATTACTTGTGAAGGCCGCATATCCTTCTTAACCATCGATGCAATTTCTTACACTAGACATTTTCATACCTATAAAGCTGTCAAAATAAGAAAATTGATTATTATTTAAGGTGGGTGACTGCCCACTTCAAGAAATAACCACCACAACTTTATCAGGGTGCAGACTGTCAGTCTCTAAATTAACCAGCGTCCAACCCTTTAGTAGCTATAGCACGGAGAGGACAGGCTTACCTTAGGCCAACGTGTAAAGTAGTTGTGCAGTATCAACACAGTAACAAAGCAGTGGTGTGCAAAGAATTCCTCTTCGCCGGCGGAGTTCGCAGAGTTTTACCCACTCTGCGCAGAGCATGGAGTTCTGCAAAAACTCTGTTAAGTGACTCGAGCAGCCTTTTCTCGCGAGAAGCTCCCCATTGTTAAGTTGGCGAGCACTTGTGAGAAAAAATTGCACTCTAGACCTCCACCTGGTGAGATTTCTCAACACAGGTGCTCGCAGCAGGTCATGACCGCTCGCATTGAGAAATCTGCCGCTCACATTGAGGAAGCTGCCACTTGAGTAAAATGTCTACTCAAGCAGCAGTAAGGAGCAGAGCCCTCTGGCGTGATATGTAGTGCCATTCATGCTGATTTTACAGCACACGAAAAACTTCTGATGCAAAAAATCAGTGGAATTAGAGTGACTTAACAGACTCCGCTACTGGCAGAACTCCTCCCTGGCCTATAGTATAGGAAAAATGCCAATCAATAAAAATGCCAATCTAAATTAGAAAAATAGAGTAAGATGTAATAAACCAAATGACACCAAAATAGCAAACATTCTATAAGGGGAACTGGGGAAAACAACCTTTAAAGTTTTAAGTAGAAAAAGCACAAAGAAAAAGGAAAGCACCAACAATACTCAAGAGTCTTGGTTGACAAGGACTACGGGGAAATTTTAGGCCAACTGTGATGGAGCCCAGGTTTGATACACCAAGTAGATTGGTCCTGCTGAAGGTCAGAAAGTTTGAAAAAGTTCCCAATTGATTGGAACAAAAGTTTTCAAAAGTTTCAAACTTTCAGTTGTAATCCAAAAAATAACAGGAGCAAACTTCTAAAGCCCCACAGGATCTCATGGGATCCACTCGAAGACCCACAGGGCGTTAGCAGGCAGAAGCTAACAGCAGATTCAGGTTCAGGTCCAGATGCCACTGGTCATCTGGGATCCTCCAGGAAAAGGCCTCTCTCTTGCAGCTTGCTGTCTCCTTGTAGGCACATAGGAGATGAGCCAACGGACCCTTGGAGACCATTTATTTGCCCTGGTTACAAGGCAGAGTCTTTCTTCTCATGTCACAAAAAACAGGTCTAGTTCTCTTTTGGTCTTCTGCAGGTCCAGAAATTGTGCTGAAGTGGCGCATGGAGGTGCCACATTTATAAACACACGGAGATGTTGGACGTAGCACTGAAGCTTTTTAGGCACTCACCCCCATTCACAGATGTGATTTTAATCCATCATCGTTCTTTAGCTCACTTCTTCACTCCAGTTCCGACCCAGCCATATGCAAATCAGTCTTGACCCTGTGCTTCCTGGGAAGAGTCCAGCCCAAATTGCCAAGCCAGATCCTATTCTGATGTGGGTGCATGGGGGCTCCAACTAATGGTTTGGTGACGTTGGGGCGCTCGCTAGCTGTAGGAGGCTGGTTTAGTATATGGTGCATGCTTATTTAAGTGAGGCACCTTGCACTAATCCAGGTAACACTTATCGTGGTTTTAGTGGTCTTTGATAACCTTTGAAAGCTCTTAAAGGGGTAGCTGTGACTAGCAGCATTCGCGCTTATCTTGAAGGAGTGTTAAGCAGCCTGTTTTACCAGTTTAATTATATAGTGTAGGTTAGAATGAAAAAGAACCACATAGTGTATATATAAAAATACATCTATTTATTACACAACACTCACTAACATATTGGTGTATCTACTACCTGGCGATACAACATAAATACACAAAAATACTTCAATTGCAATAAGGTAAGTAGCACATTACACAGTGGTCTCCAGGGGGAGACCAAACCATACATTAAGAAAGTGGAATGCGCACTGAGGCCCAAGTCGGTACTTGGACGAGGAGACAGAGAAGCAGCCACGGCCTGTGCAGGTAAGAGCCGTGGGGTGGTGGGGCTGAGTGGGGTTGTTTCGACAGACGATGAGAGAAAATGTATTATTTATTTAATTTTACCTCATGGTATTGAATCCCCCCAAACCCAGCCTGACTGCTCTTACCTGCACATGCTGCAGATGCTCAGAGGAGCTTGGGACACAATGAACCACCCAAGGTAAGTATCCAGGAACCCCACAAAGGCTGTGTGCAGAGTGGAAACATAGCTGTGTGTCCCATGGAAGTCAAAGGGAAAATCGCAGTTGCAGATTTTAAGAAAGACCTCTTCCAGTGGATCCTGAAGAAACCCTGTGGAAAACAAAAGGTTGAAGAGTCACCCCGCCCATGGATAACCCAGAAACTGGGATTCCTCCACAGGGAAGGCTGGTGCATAGACACGAAGTAACATCGGAAACCGCCGTTGACCACAATGGAAGACTTCAGGAAAGATGCCGTTGGAGAAGACTGTTCAGGAGTACCGTGGATTCCAAGAGTGGACTTTTGAAGCTCAGAACCTGTAAGAAGAGGGGATGTCTGTGCCACGTGGAGGTGACCAAGGCCTTGCAAGAGCAATGCCCACCGAAGTTGGTCCGTTCAGGAGTGATTACTGTGCCCTTGTTTCTTCAGCTGTGAGGACCAGGCGATGCTGAGGAACACCAGGACCTGTGCATGAGCTGTCCCATGTTGTAAGTCGGGAACCACGGGTTCGGTGTCTGGCGGGTGTACCAACAAGCTTTGGCAGCTGCAACTGGCATAGAAAGCAAAGAAGGAGCAATGTTCGGACCAGCAGGGCCATAAGGAAACACCACAAGCAGGAGAGTTAGTGCAGGCCCGAGCAAGCAGGGTATCCCACTGAAGCAGGAGAAGACCCTCAGGAGGACCCACAGGCCAAAGGTACAGGAGTTGCAAGAGGACCTCGAGCAGCTCACCAACAAGGAAGGCCCACAGTGCACAGGATGTGGTAAGGATGCTGTGTTTGGCAGGAACAGATGCCTAAGGCTGGAGCTTCCTGTAACCTCAAGATCTCTGGAGTGCAGTGCCAACAGGCCTTGGCAAAGGCAAGTCAGCATGATGCACAGGGATTCGCTCACAGCAGTTCCAACAAGGGATCCTGGTCTCAAAGTTGCAGAGAGGAAAAGTCAGACCTCCATGGAGTTATAGAATCACCACCTGTGTTGCTGAGTCTTTCAAAGCCCATGGGATGTAAGGAGCAGCAGACTGGTCAGCTTTGTTGTGGTGCCTGCAGATGCAGAGCAGTGACTCCTTCACTCCAAGAGAGATCACTTTGTGTGTCATTGATCCCCACAGCGTGGTGAAGATCCTGGAAGAAGCACAGACACAGATGATGAAGAAGACTTGCTGAACAGCAAGACCGAGAGCAGCAGGAATTTTCCTTGAAGCAGTCTCATTTCCAGATGAAGTCCAGCAAAGTTCAAGTGTCCAGATGGTTGAAGATTGAAGTGGTTTCAGGGTTGAGTCTTGTCCTATCATGAATCTGAGGACCCACCAACAGGTAAGCCCTTAAATACTCTAGGAAGTGGGTTAGGCTAACTCAGGGATCCATCCCAGGGATGGGGCTGGACAGAGGGGAGGATACTTCCATGGCCTTTGTCCAGTTTCACAAAAGAATGGGAGCCAAGGGCTCCCTGAACTGCTTCAAACAGAAGTATGCAAGGAGAGCACCAAATGTGCCCTACAAAGCAGTCTTGTGGTGCTGGCAAGCTCCCTCACCCCAGTCCACTACACTAAGGCCTGTCTGAGAGGTGGTCATATGTCACTATCGTAAATCATAAATCGTAAATCATACATTCTTATATAGCGCCTTTCACCGTAAGATCTCAAGGTGCTTGCTTTGGGAACCCATCCTGGCTTTTTCCCTGCGAGATAACCCCAACTGGGCATCTCCAAGGTGAAAGGCAGGCAACCAATCGCGGTGGGGCCGTAGTGGAGATTAAGCAAGCTATTGCCCAGAGTTGCAGAGTGTTAACCCATGATTCGAGTAGGCACTGAGGCGAGAATTATCGAGTCCGTGGACAATTTGAGCTCAAGACCCTGCCGCGTCGGGGATTGAACCCTGGTCCCGGGTCTGACCTCTGCGTCCGGGTCTGCCTCCTCTAACCGGTGAGCCACTCTTCTCCACTCCACTATGACAGGAAACGTATTGCTCTACCTTGCCGTGCTTGAGCTTAGCTCAGCAGCAGGTGGTCAGAATTGTGTCTGTGGTCGTCAGTATCACTAGATTGCTGTTGGACATTGTAAGGGTGTACCCGGAGTACAGGGGGGTACCTCAGGGAAACCCCCCAGTACATGGGATCATACTTCCAGCACTGGAATCAGTGTTGGGGTATGATTCCAACATGTTTGATACCAAACATGACAGGGTTCGGTGTAGCAACGATATAGTTATACATCTCAAAATTACTGATGTTCTACTATATGTATTAAAATGGCTGACCACACTCGCAAAGCCTGGATAATCGACTTCAGGGTCTCTATGGGGGTCCTGCTCATGCAGGGGCACCCTCACACTTAAACTCTGAGCATGGGTAGTGGGAACAATACAATTCATTATGGTCTAGAATTTGCTTTCCAATGGTTGAACCTGGCCTCCACCTATAAGGTGGCCCAAGTGTACAACCTTGCTCTACCCTTTCTGGTACTTTATGATCTTGATAGTGAGGCCTGCTTCTACTGGGCCTCCACAGCACTCCTGATATGGACCAGGTGATCCTCCCAGGTGGAGCTAAAGATAGCAATATCATCCGGATATGCTGCACTACAGGCTTCCAGACCTGTTAGGACTTTGTTCACCAACCTCTGAAATGTGGCAGGTACCGTCTTCGAGTCAAAAGGCATAACAAGAAATTGCTAATGCCAACTAAGGGTTGAAAATGCTTTGGCTTGGCATTCTCAGAGAATCTGATTTGCCTTCAACCAGCATGCAGGTCAAATGTACGGAGATACTTGTCAAAGGCCAGAGTATCAGTCCACTCATCTGCCCTGGAAATTGGATGGGCATCACTCCTAGTGACTGCACGGAGACATCTATAGTGTCCACAAAACCTCATCTTTCTCTCACCATCTTGGGTGTGAGGTTTTGACACAGGGACTACAGGACTAGCCCAAAAGCTATCCGAAGGTTCAATGACCCCCAACTCCAATATCTTTTGGACCTCTGTCATGATGTCATCTGTGACATGGTCAGGCTGTCTGTAGATTTTACTTCTTACAGGCAAACTGTCACCTGTGTCCACTTCCTGGGTACACCAGGTGGTTTAACAGAGAGTCAGAGAGAACAAGTTGGGAAACTGATTGAGGAATTGCCTAAAATCAGCGGGTTGATAGTCACTAAGCTGTCTGCCAAGGCTACTTCATCAACTGACCCATCAACAGGGTCCAGAGAGAGGAGATCTGGGAGAGAGTCACTCTCTTCTTCCTGTCCATCATCAGTTACCATGAGCCAGCCCATGCCAGCCCTGTCAATAAAAGGCTTTAGGTGGTTCTGAAGAGCTCTTTGAAGACTTCTTGAAGTGTGAATGTCAATTAAGTAGGTGACCTCACCTTTTTTCCCAAGAATTCTGTGGGGGCCACAACACTTGTCCTGGAGAGCTGCTATGGCCACAGGCTTTAACACCCACACTTTCTGTCCAGGCTGGTAAACAGTCAGTACAGCCTTTTGTTCAAGCTTTCTGAAGCTCCTGGCTGGCCTCAAGGTTTTTGCAGGCCTTTTTCATTGTACTCAGCCATACGTGAAGGCAAACCAAGGACATAGTTGACTATTGCGTGCTCAGGGGGTCTGAGAGGCTGCTCCCAGCTCTTCTTAACCAGACACAATATACCCCAAACTGGATGTCCAAACAGACGTTCTATTGGGCTGTAGAACAACCCCCTTCTGAGGAAACTCTCTCTAGGCAAAGAGAAGGCAGGGTGGTAACACATCCTATTTTCACATTAGCTTTTATGGAGTTTCATGATAATACCCTTGAGGATCTTGTTGAAACTTTCAACACGCCCATCACACTGTGGATGGTAGGGTGTGGTAAACTTGTAGTCTACACCATACTCTTCCACATTGCAGTGATGTAGCTAGACATAACGTTTGTACCTCTGTCTGACAAAACCTCCTTAGGAAACCCCACTCTGGAAAAGACTGCAAGAAGGGCCCTAGCCACCACAGGAGCTGTAGTGGTCCTAAATGGAATAGCTTCTGGATACCTATTGGCTTGGTCCACCATCACTAGGATGTAACTATGTCCAGATGCTATTAGAGTGTTTAAGGGACCATCAATGTTTATCCCTATCCTCTTAAAGGGAACCCCAACAACTAGAAGTAGAATTAAGGAGGCCTTTGTAGTGCCACCTGACTTACCACTGCTCTGAAAGTGACGCAGGAGCAACACAACTCCTTGACATCTAAGTCCAGTAACAGTGAGGGACAAGTCTGTCTTAAGTCTTGCTTTGCCCAAGATGTCCCATAAGGAGAATGTCATATGCTAGGGATAATAGAAAACCCCTGAATTTCTGAGGTATGACCAACCCCCTTGAGGCACCAGGCTTGGGGTCTCTACTTTCAGAAACAGGATCCCATCTTTCCAATGGATCCTATGGGACCCAATGACATTCCCTGACTCTTCAGCAGCAGCTTGCTGTCTGAGCCATTCAAGAGAGGGGCAAGATTACTGCTCCAGACTCAAGTCTGCCCTGGAAGGGCCCCCTCCCCCAAGAATTCTTCAGAGTCTAGTCAAAGTACTTATGTGACTATTCCTTCACAGGGGCTGAGGTCATTTCCCTTAAGAGACTGATCCTCACTTGGAATCTGAGAGAAGGATAATTCCTTACCCTTCCTGCTCATTCCCTTAGGAGCAAGCTGGTCCATTCTTTAAAGATCCAGAGCGCCCACAGTGCTTACCTATTTGGCCTGAGCCCTGGCAACAGCAAAGGCAATGGCAGGGATTCCCATCATCTCTGCATGTGTCCTAATCTGCACTTCAGACCAGGCTGATGTTTCTAAGTCATTGCCCATTAGACAGTGCAGCGGTAGGTCTGGGGAAACCAAACTCTCTTAGGGCCAGTTACCCCTCCCCAGCTGAGATTTACAACTGGCAAGGAATGATCAGTCCTGACATTGCTGCATTGGTAACTTCGTAAATTTATCCAAATATGATCTGTTCAGGAGACACAAGTTTCTCTGCCACCCCATAGTGACATTGGCCCCTGTGTACCTGTATGCACAGCTTCCTGGCCATTATTCAGGGTCTGCATCCTGTACTTTCCCAAGTTAGTGGGACTTACAAGTAAACTGGCAAGTTCCATGCCACTGTCACGGACAAGGGCAACCTCGGTCGGTGTTCTGGCAAGGCCAGAACCCAAGGTTAACCCTACTAGACGCTAGTTGCCTTAGGGGCAGTAGTAGTAGTTTCTTTGGTGTTAGCTTTGGAGCAATTGGCTTCCCTTGCTCTAGGCCTTTCTCCTTACAAGTGTAACACAACGGTTTCTTCCCAGAGGAAGAGGAGGTTTGAGGCATACCCCCATAGGAATGTTTTTAGGGACCATCTGAAGACTCCTTTTTGTCTTTACCTTTTTTCCCACCCTTCTCTTGGGCCTTACAAGAATCCTGCCTCTTCTGGTCACCACCACCATTATTTCTTTGCTTGACTCTGGTGCAGACACACTTGTCTGCCTTCTTTCCCAATTCTTGGGGAGAGGTCCGATAGGAGGCAACCAGGTACTGGTGCAGTTGCTCATTAAAATAATTATTAACAATGTGCTCCTCATCAATAAATTGGACAGTCCCTCATAGTTATGTATATTACTCCCCATGAGGCCAGCCTTCCAGATCCTTAATAGCACTGTCTAAAAAATCAACCCAGTCTTGGATGTGTGCATTTTGTTTGTCCCTTAACCTAACCCTGTATTTGTCAGTGGTTAAACCAAACCCATCCATGTTGGCACTCTTTACTTGTGTAATTGTCAGCATCTTCCTTCTTGTCAGTGAGCAGTTTGTCTCTACCTTTGTTAGCAAGGGAGAGCAACAGGATTGCTGCCCACTGCCCTTGAGGGACCTTCTGAACTTTACAGGCCCACTCCAAGGCAGTGATCCATTATGGATATCATCCTCCTCCTGGTAAGAAGGGATTATCCTGTTCAGGTTCCTAGTATGAAAGGACTGCTCCCTGATTATAGGTTCCATAGTGCTGCCACATAGGATGCTAGTCTCAAATTCTTACGAACCTTCTGTACTTCTAGGGTCTCCTTATCATAGGAGAACTGCTCCTTCTTGATCCTGAGCGTAGCTCTCTCAAGGTTGAGCAGGTGGTATTCCCTTTCTAAGAAGACCTCCCTCTTGGTAGAGATGGAGGTCCCTATTGAAGATATCAGAGGAATTGGAATTGAAAGAGGAGTATCTAATCCTCCCCTGTACTCTTTTCACGAAGGGAGACCTACCTCTAGGGGCTCCTCTGGGCCATCTAACCCATTCCCTGGGAGATCAGAGTTTACCAGTTTGGGATCTTCAGACCAGTACTGGTCAGGTTCAGAATTAGGGGTCATTGGGGTGAGCCACCTGTGACCCATATTCTAGGCCTCCACTCATCCCAAAGTCACCCTGCTCTTCTGGCCTTTCATGTTTCTGAAGGTCATAATGCAGGAGCATCTCTAGGACTTGTTCTTTGTTAGAGTTACTACTTGTCTTTAGCTTTGTAGTTGCAGCCTGGGTCCGGAGTTCCTGGAACCTTGGACCACTCTACCTAGAAGGCTGTGACCCACTTGCCTCCCCAACTAAAGACATGGTAATAGGTGTAGTGTGGTGTTGCACCTACCTACCCTAGCTAACTAAACTTCCAAAAATTGGAGAAAGGTTAAGTAATTGGGGGACGGTACAAGACTCAAAATTTTACTGTTGATTTTGTAAGGAAGAAACCTTATCGAATGGTCTGTTTGTATGTTCTGCATACAAGGGTCCTTGCCATAAATGGCTCAAGCCAGTTTGTGCTAAAATAGGAACAAGATCTTGCCAAACGGCTTTACGTAGCTTGAGAACTGATACAAGTGAGGTCATAGTCATTGCCATGGCCAAGTTTTGGAGCTGGGCATGGGTCATTAGAAGGAACAGGCTGCAGGCACTATGTAACTGATGTTATATGATATGACGTAGTTTGCATTAATTTCCTTGTACATAAGATTGAGGTGTCTATCCAACCCTGCATATTATACCTTTTTTACTTGATATGTTTTTATTTGGGATTTTATGATTTTATGATGTTTTAAAGATATTTCCTGATTTCTAATATTGTTATTTTATGTGTATTTTATGATTGTTCAAATCTAATAAAGACTAACTGAACTGAGAAAGGTTTGTTCTAGACCCTTAACTGCCAATCCAAAAAGCTCAGTGGACCTTACTAATCACGAAAAGTATTTGATAAGTGCCTAAGCTAGTGATGGTTTAAATGAACCTGTGCTTAATGCTCTGGTAGGTTGGCACAAAAGCAGTCAGGCTTATTTTAGAGGCGATGTGAATATATGCAGCACACAAACAGTAATAAAAGGAAAATACAACACAAAAGATATTTCTCACTCATTTAGATAAAATAGAGTATAGTGTAATAAAGAAAATGAGACCAAAGTGCAAATTTCTAATCAGTCGAACTGGAGATACGCAATTTAAAATTTTAGGTAGATATAGCGCCTAATAGCACAAAGCACCAATTGCAGTCATCTGGTTGTGCTAGATGGGGGGAAAGTCACATGTTCAGCCCAACTGCAATGGAGTGCAGGCCGGATACAGGGACCAGGTCAGATACACTAAAAATGTTACCTTCTCAAAGCTGAGTATGCGCTGTTCAATACTTCAGGATTTCACAGGAGGAGCTTACCTATTGCCAGGAAAGGACCTGGGGAGGCACCTCTTAGGGATCAGAAACTCACTCCAATAGAGGCCAGTAGAACTCAGGCAGGTCCAATGGCAAGTCCAGACAGGCACAATTGCAAGTTCATGCAGGGACAGTTGCAGCAGGACAGCTGGGCAGTTGCAGGGAGTCCTCTGGAGCTTGTGGTGCCCCTGTAGTTCAGAACAGGAGGTCAGCCAACTGAATACTGACTCTTAGCTCCACCCCCACATAAAATAAACTTTTGTAATTGTAAGACTGCATATCTTAATGTGATCTTCCTTAGACATAAACGATTGGCACCTGAGCTTATACAAAATTGTGCTGTTTTACAACCTCCACATATTTTGAAAAGGTTACAAGCCCTGAAGGGCTGTTTGAAGTTTGAAAGAACGTACTTGCCACGTTGTGCTGAGCAAGTGAAGAGCTTATCTGAATTGATGACTCCAATAATTTCTGAAAAGAATTCAAAAAACACACATAGGCTATTCTATTCTATGTTGAGTTGTAAAATGCAAGCTACCCACAGAGGGCATCCCAATTGTAATCTAGGTAGGCATCATGCAAGATAATAACCTGAATGCTCAAACAGCCAAGTCATAACGAATTTCCTAAAATTCACTTGTCAGGGGAATTCTAGGGGGTAGATGGAAGAGAGTTCCATAATTTAGAAGCAACAAGGGAAAAGGAATGGCCACCACTTCTGCTTTTATGGAACCTGGGAATTACCTCACAGTAGGAAGTCAAGGATCTAAGAGTTTTTGCTAAAGTATAAAGTTGGAGCCGATGACGCAACAGACTCTGACACTTGTTGTTAAAGGCTTGGAAAGCAAAACATAAAGCTTTGATTTTAATCCTTTTTTAATCAGTAGGCAATGAAGTGATATCAGGAGGTAGACAATGAATGGTGTTTGGGCAGCTTCAGTAAAAGACAATCTTTGTCACTCACATGTGGAGTACCTTTGGCAGATATTGTGGAGTCTTTTGGTCTTTCATTGGTCTCCTATGCGGATAATACCTGGATAATCCTCTCTTTGTCTGCAGAACCTCATTCCAAGATAGAGCAATAATATCCTTGCCTAAGAGCAGTAACTAAATGGATGGCATTGTCCTCTCTAAATCTTAATTGGGAGAAAAAGGAGGTGAGGGTAATGAGAAATAACCCAAACCTATGTTCCTTCGTAGTAGCCTGAATTCCTTGGTCCTCTACAACAACCTAAAGCATTGTTGAAGATTCTGGAAATATGGCTGGATAATAAACTGACCTTTTAGGATGATCAGAAACTCCTGGAATTTCTACCAGAGACTGCCCAAAGAACCATGATGCAGGCTATAGTGACCTCTCACGTGGATTACAGAAATGTACTCTATTTGGGAACCTCACAATCTGACCTAAATAGATTGCAGGTTTTGCAAAATGCTGCAGCACGTCTCCTATTGAGGATCCCCAAACACCAATAAGTCACAGCCTCCCTGTCTTAGCTACACTAGTTTCCCATAAAGAAAAACATTCCCTCTAAAACCTTATATTTAGCGCATAGATCATTTAATAACATGGGTACATGATTGTTGCACCAAATACTACAACCTTATAGACCAGGTAGAGCCTTGAGATCAACCTCATCCCGTCAGGCGATGAACCCCAGAGTTCGTAAATGTAGGAGTTCTTTTTTGGCTTCTATATTTTGGAACCAGTTTCCTCCCACTCTGAGGATGATTCCTGACAAGCTTTTTTTCAGGAAACAACTTAATACACGTTTTTTGAATTTGTTGGCAGTTCTCTCTGGCTTACTTGGTTCAAATCTTGTCTTCGGAACTGAGAGGCCCTGCATGAGTAGCCATGCGCAATGCAAGCCACACTACAATAGAATGCAGTAGATTTCTCCTTATTCTCACTTCACACAGGAAAAGCACTGCTTACATCCATCATTTTCTTTTGAGATGGATTAATGAGTCCAGCACACGATCAATTACACTATCACAAATATATCTGAGGGCCTTAAACAGATAATCCACCAACATTTATGGCTACTTGGGGACTACCTCAAGAAAGATCCAATGACTGGGGCAACAACCTAAAAGTGCATAACTGGTTATTTGGCAGTTGCCGAGACTATGAAAGTTAACAAATCAACTGTGGGGGACACTCTTTATGTACCCCGAGTGAGGGGTCAATGGCAGCTGTTAGAAATGGGATCTCTGGTTGGCTAAGGCTTGAGCCAAAGCCAGGCAGAGACCACCACTCTAGTCAGGGCAAGGGAGTTACACGCCAAGATAACCCCTGCTCACTCCCTTGGTAGCTAGGCACGAGCAGTCAGGCTTATCCCGGAGGCAATGTGTAAAGCGTTTGCGCAAGAAACACACACAGCAGCAACACACTAGGCACACCACAAAAGGAACTCCACACAACCTTATATCAAAAATAGCCTTTGTATTATCAGAAACACATTAGAGTGGTAATCACACAATGTACACGGTGCCAAGTGGCACTAGGCAATGCTTACAGGAGGTTATGTACACATGACAGGGCCAATTGGGCCACTGTCAGAACCATCATGAAGTGAAACTGTAGATGTAGAATACAGCCAGCAACTGCTGATAAAATAAGGAACTTCGCATTAGATCCTGCAAAGTTAAACAGATGATGCATGCAAATGATGTATAAATTACCTTGCACAGGAGTCACATTAGGCATAAAACTACATTATGCGCCAGCCTCATAAACATAAATCACATGAGGTAAGACGCATCACCAGTATAAAGACATTGAGCCTCACCTTAGGACCTTGACCAATAGTCTACTGACCCCCTGGTCAGCTGGCCTTCTTATGGGGCTCAGATGCCCTTTTGTCCAGAAATGTCAGGGCGTAATCAGAGATCCTCTCACGGGCCCTCTGGCTGCCTCAGCAGCGAAGGCATTGGGCACAAAGCACTGTGCACGTGGGAGTCCCGTTCTGGGACGTCCAAATCAGAAATCTGCCCAACGTTGTAGCTGCCCACTTCTGCGGTGCAACTGTGAAGAAATTAGCCACCACCGTGCTGCTTGAGCCCCACTCCGGGACTCGGAATTTTCAATGACCCAATCGTTGCAGCGGTCCGCAACTGCAGCGCCGCTGAGTCCAAAGGGGGTCTGAGCACTCTCTTTGCTCTAAGACCAGCCCCAAATGTTGGAGCTGCCCACTGACAAAAGCAAAATTAAGCCCCACTCACCGGGCTCTTCTGCTGTAGGCAGGAGCAGGAGTCTGGCAGCCGGCTCTTCTCCTGGGGACTCTGCTCCTCCTGCGGCTTCCTTGGGAACCTCGTTGAGAAGGCTCCTCATTGCGGGGTAGGCTCACACTGGAGACATCCGGCACCACCCACAGGGCTCACACCGTGGCTGTGTGTGCCCTGCTTTCAAGACTTTGCTTCACTTCCTGCTTCCGGGCCAACCACCGCCCACAAGCAGGCAACGCCGCTTTCTTCTCCGGGTTGCTGCTGTTGGTGCCGGCGGCGATTTCTTTCCTTCTTCTCTGTCAGCAAATGCGGGGTGGGCTCCCGCTTAAAAGGAAGACATTTGCTGGGTGGGCACCCACTCCGATTCCAGCTATTGCGGGGTGGACACCCACTGCTTAATTATGTATAAAGCGTGGTAGGCTCCCGCTACAGGAGAACACAAAATGCGGGTTTGGCTCCTGCTTCTCTGAACATCCAGGTTGGGGAATCCGCATATCGGGATTCCCTCAAAGCAAGCTGCAGCTCAGTGCTGCAGATAAAAAATAGAGGTGTTCTCTTCAGTGGTAAAAATATAGCGCCCCACGAGGCGCAAGGTCCAAGGCAAAGGTCAGGGGGCCCAAGGCTGGGCTCTGGCAGGCCAGCACAAAGTGCTCTCCAGCAGGGAGGCAGTCCCTTGTGGTGGTTCCTCCTGGAGCCCAGCAACAGCAGCCCCCAGCATCAGAACAAGCACAGAACAACATTTTAATGGGGTCACAGCCCCTACATTTATACTACTTTTCCTCTTTGTCTGAAAGCACAGGGCTGGGGAAACCAGATGCAACTGGTTTTGGAGCACTTTGTTTACCAGGCTCCTCTTTCCTATTGTTAGGTGGCGGCTCGTCATCAGACACACCACAGGGGGGCGGAGTCATCATTCACTAGGGCAGGCACACTCCTATTCAGGGACCAGGGACTTCTCCTCCCACTACTCAAAATGCTGATGTACCATTCACCCTGCGCTGACTTACCCTGCCCCTCCTGGAGCCACCCACACATCACCAGCCCCTGTCACTCAAAATCCAGACATGCAATTCACATCAGGCAGGCAGACACATAGCACACAGAAATGCCCAAATTCTGAAAGTGGCATTTCTAAAATGAGAGAATGTAACCTTCTGTGCAAATCAAACCATATAAACACCGTCATGTACATTTAGTCTAAAGTTAACTGTTTGCATATAATTCATTACAGGGAATGGCATTTAACCCCTGCTTGTGACAGCGAATCTTTGGTCTTGATAAAGGTGGTAATGACCAAGTGAACCCACCGAAACGCGTCGACGCATACATTGGTATAATTCAAGCCTCCAACACCAAAATTGATATGCTGACGCAATAGCAATACAATACCGGTGTTTCTATAACGGAGCCAGAATATACAATTGTATTCAACAAATTAATGTTGTACTTGTTCTGTCTTTTCAATTGTGCAGGTCTCAATTGTGTGCATTATTTTAAATGTGTTTTAAGATTAGGGATCTAGATCAGTAAAACTCTCAATTGTGTTTTTAAGTTTTTCAAAAATAAATGCATTTTTTATTAATTACTTGTTTCTGTTGTATGTACGTGTGACACTGTAAGGTTGGTATGACAATCTCTGCTTAGCTCTTTTCCAAGGGAATCTTCCTTTTTTCGGTTGTATAACCCCATTTCCCTTGGTCTCCTCAAGGGGTACCTCTCAACTTACACATTTCTAAAATAACCACAATAAATCTGAGCACACCATTGCGCAGCATTTATTAATACCATTTCAAACATACCAGACGTGACCACACTGCGCCTCTCATATCAGTTTTACCACTGACACCCATTAATCAGGGAATCCCCTATGCATTCCTATGGGAGGGCAGGCCAATCTCACTACATGTAACCAAATGTGCATGCACTTTACACTGGACAGCAGTGATTAAATGTGTAGATGCCTAAAACCACCAACACTACACAGGAAAAAGGCTAGGAGAGAGGCAAAAAGTTTAAGGTTGAACCTGCCAAAAGGGCCAAGCCCAACAGCAGCCATATTATGAAAGAGGACCTGATGCAAGATGCAGGAAGAACTTCAGTCATTGGAAAAGAGGCACAACACCATGGAACCTCAAACAAGGGGTCAATTGACATCTGAATGTCGGAAACGCTAAATATTCCCTTCTAATGCTAAAGCCAAGGTAAAACTGAAGAGAAACAGTGCAGTCAATCTGCCAGCTCGTACGCCCATGACTGATATGGCCTGGATACCCGTCACCCCCTCCCAACACAATCCCCAAGAATGGGAAGACGGATACAGTTCTTGAGCTTTTGGAAGGCGGGAGGGAGTTACCCTCCCGGCCGTATTTATTAAAATATGAAACAAAATTAAAACATTAAAATAACAGTTTCATATCATGTACAATTTCATTTATACATTACGATGTTTATTGGCTAACCTTAACATATCTCTAATACAAAGGTTCTCCTAGCCGATTCTAAAACATCCTGTAAATGCATTTCTCAAAATTCAAATTGTACATCCTAACATTACGGGCCAACGGCAAGGTCGTAACCGGTGTCAGATCCCTAATACCAGAACTCCCCCCCTTACTTGTGAGGGGCAGGCGCACAGAGGACTTTACCTCTGTGCCAACTTCCAATTTCCCTTGTCTTAACGGGGGCCCCATATTTACTCGACGCCATCTTGGTGGTCGTCCGAGGACTCGTGTGAGGTGTCTAGAAGGTAGCGTAGACCCCCCTCCCACCCCGCACTGCTTACCACATCCGCCGTCGCGGATGTCCTGGCCCCGGGAAATTCCAAGGAGGGGACCCGTAGCCCCTCCTCCCGAGGGAGGGGTCTTGACCGCCTTCCCTTTCGGCGGTCCCATCCTTAGAAGGGTACCGCCTCCCCGTGTGAGGGGCCAATGGCCGCCTCCCCCCGGGCGCTCCCATCCATAATTGGTGGCGCCCCACCTCTAGGGATCTTCCAATTACTGCTCACCGATCATGACCTTACCGCCCGACCAAAAATAAATACGACATTGTTTAATCTAATGAGAACGAAATAAACAGTTATACTAGCATTTCAAGTATAAACTTTTATCTCTACAAATACACCTCTTTCATCATAGCTGCGATACTCGCCTGAGTTCATGCTAAAAGAGCAACCATTTATTGTATATCAAAACATCAAACTTTATTAGAAACAACCTGAAAAAGAGATAATATCATCATCAATCGACTTTATTGCAATACAAAACGCTGTCATCAGGGGCTGGTGGGTGGGTCAAAATTGGCTCTTGTTCCGTCAAGGGCTCACGTGCAACGAAGAGGTGCAGCTTCCAAGCACAGGAACAAGAGGATGCTTCCTTGGATTGCTGCTCCTTTTATTCTTCTCCGGGAGGGCGTGGACCCTCCTCCGACCGCCTACGGGGCGTGGCCAACGGTGTAGGTGTCTAGGACAACCCCTCTTGGGCGGGAAAAGGCGCGCCCCGGCTACGCCGCTTCGGGCATACAAGCCGTGACACGCCTCCCGCCCAACATGGCTTCCCGGGGGGATCGGGGCACCCAACCATACGTTCGGGGGGACCGAGTGGTCGCCCCTTTCCATATGGCCTGGATACCCGTCACCCCCTCCCAACACAATCCCTAAGAATGGGAAGACGGATACAGTTCTTGAGCTTTTGGAAGGCGGGAGGGAGTTACCCTCCCGGCCGTATTTATTAAAATATGAAACAAAATTAAAACATTAAAATAACAGTTTCATATCATGTACAATTTCATTTATACATTACGATGTTTATTGGCTAACCTTAACATATCTCTAATACAAAGGTTCTCCTAGCCGATTCTAAAACATCCTGTAAATGCATTTCTCAAAATTCAAATTGTACATCCTAACATTACGGGCCAACGGCAAGGTCGTAACCGGTGTCAGATCCCTAATACCAGAACTCCCCCCCTTACTTGTGAGGGGCAGGCGCACAGAGGACTGTACCTCTGTGCCAACTTCCAATTTCCCTTGTCTTAACGGGGCCCCATATTTACTCGACGCCATCTTGGTGGTCGTCCGAGGACTCGTGTGAGGTGTCTAGAAGGTAGCGTAGACCCCCCTCCCACCCCACACTGCTTACCACATCCGCCGTCGCGGATGTCCTGGCCCCGGGAAATTCCAAGGAGGGGACCCGTAGCCCCTCCTCCCCAGGGAGGGGTCTTGACCGCCTTCCCTTTCGGCGGTCCCATCCTTAGAAGGGTACCGCCTCCCCGTGTGAGGGGCCAATGGCCGCCTCCCCCCGGGCGCTCCCATCCATAATGGGTGGTGCCCCACCTCTAGGGATCTTCCAATTACTGCTCACCGATCATGACCTTACCGCCACAGGCCGGATAGTTGACCGGCTATCCGGACCCCCCACAAAGCTCCTACTAAAGGTCATGGTTACGTAAACTCTTTAACCAAGCTAAGAAGTCTCCTATGAGTAAGCCATTTGCCTCCCGGGACAAATGGACCCCATCCGCCAAATACATATGGTCCCCCCGGATACACCCGTGTGGAATACACTGCAATTTACCTGTACGGAACAACCTACTCAATTTGTTATTAACCTTCTTTACTGACTGGTTCAAAGCTGGCACAGAGAGGGCCCCCTGCCACACCTTCCGAGGAATCATGTGTGACCATGCAATTGTGCACCCCGAAACCCTTCTTGCCAACCAACTTACTGTGGACAAAATTAACTCGAGAAGCACTCGTCGACCAATGGTCACCAAATCATTGCCCCCAAGATGCACTATGATTACAGATGGCGGTGACCTTGACCGCCCTAACAGTCCCTCAATGAAACTTTGAAAGTGGTCAATACAGAGCCCGCCCCTTCCGTGGAAGGTCACCCTGTACCCGTATTCCCCAGCCACGTGAAACATGTCACCTGCTTTGAATACGTCCGCGGCGCGCCTCACGTATGAGTGGCCAACGACCCACACCACTCTTTCCTCAGCCGGTGATCTTTGACCGCTGGTCCCCAGGTGTCGGGTCAACTGCACAGTCCGCCCCGCAAAGCCTGCTCGCGAAACTGTAAACCAAACAGAAAACAAGAAGCGTGAGTGCATGACATTAGCTTCACAACATGTGCAAACGCA
The DNA here is from genome assembly GCF_964263255.1 of Lissotriton vulgaris. Taxonomy (NCBI): domain Eukaryota; kingdom Metazoa; phylum Chordata; class Amphibia; order Caudata; family Salamandridae; genus Lissotriton; species Lissotriton vulgaris. The sequence continues at coordinate 1,822,918,658 of NC_141685.1, forward strand.
CATACCTTTTATAACAGTTTGAGGACCAACGCCCCAACCGCTTCACTTTTTCAACACTCAGACCCCTGGCTGTAGCCTCTGTAGCAGCCCCTATCCGGAAGGAATGGGTCCCAAAATCGCTCGGGTTCAAGCCCGCCGCCGCGATTGCCATTGTTAACACCCGCTGAAACTGAAACCTAGTCAGTGGGGTGGCATTGGTGTGCCTCAGCAAGCTTCCCCCCCATGCTGCCGCCCTCAGCGCTAAGTACTCTTCAACGCATTTAACCGGGCACATGGGAGATCCCGGAATCCGCTGGACTACCACACTGTCCCCGATTGCTCCTTGATCGGTCTTGGACCTGGCTATCGAGATCACCATTGTCTCGCCCTTAATTTGAATGTGTTCTCGACACAGTCCTCCCCCCGTGTCCTGCTTGTTCCTCGCTACCAGTTCGCTTACCCGCATAGCCCCATGAAATGCTAATGCAAAAGCGGCCCGGAACAGCACCGTCTCGGATTGAGATGAACATGTCGCAGGAAGTACGGACATTAAAAGGGACAATCTTTCCAAACCTATCGTGTGCCTCTCATCCACTCTACGATCCTCAAGGCGTTGCCACCCATGCAGCGCCTTCTGAACCAGAAAGGACGATGTGGGGTCCTGGATGCCATGAGCCCGTGCCATGAAGGAAATGGCGGCCCGATGCCTATTGGCCGTAGCCACTGATCTGCCTGCCTGATGTAGTGATACCAGAAAGTTCAGGACATACTCCTCCTGCCCCCAGTGCTCCCCCTAGCTGGACCCAAAAAGGACCAATAGGAACGGAACGCCCCTTCATATGCCTTCCTTGTCCTGGGTGCTAGACTCTCTCCCACGAGGTTTTGTAATCCGGGGCACCGAGAGACCAGAGAGCTTTGGGAAATGGTGCCGCCACCGAGTCCGCTGAGGGCAGAAAACCCCGGAAGGCCTGCATATGGGAACGAGAGAGTGCATCAGCTGCCTGGTTTTGTACCCCTGGCACGTGTCTTGCCCTAAAGTGGACGTTTAGTCTCATACATAGCAGGACAATTTCCTTCAGCAATCTCAAAATCCATTTGCAGCGTGCTGCCTGATTATTGATACACTCAACCACGGTCATATTATCAGACCAGAACACTACAGAGCGATCACGAAACCCCTCTGGCCAAGTTTTCAAGGCCACCAGAATGGGGAACAGTTCCAGAAACCCAATGTTACCAGTGAGTCCATTATCGTGCCACCACACAGGCCAGGTTTGTGCCGACCATTGATTGCCAACTATGGCGCCAAAACCTACACTCCCTGCCGAGTCGGTCCACAACCCCAGTTCTTCCGAGGAAACTGGTGGATCGGTCCACACGACACGACCGTTGAAATCCGCCAGAAATGCCAGCCATATGCGCATATCCTGGCGAACCTCTGCTGACAGTCTTGTGCGGTGGTGCCCTTCCTTGAGGCCCACCATGGCTTGTGCGATAGAACGGGAAAAGGGGCGAGCCATCGGTATTACTCTCAGGGCAAAGTTAAGCTGACCCACAGCCTGTTGTAACTGATGGAGAGTTACTTTTCTCTCGCCGAGACACATTTCGAGCGAGGCCCTGAATTTCATTACCTTTCCTTTGGGCAAGCGGAAGCACCCCTCTACAGAATCGAGCTCAATTCCCAGAAACTCGAGTGTAGTAGATGGCCCTACCGTCTTACCTGGTGCCAGTGGCACGCCAAATTCCTTCATAAGATTACAGAATTCCCTCAAAGCCTGTGCACATTCCGTGTCCCCGGCTGCCCCCAGAAACAGAAAGTCATCAAGATAATGCATAACATGTGTAAAGCCCGTGGCTCTTGTGAACGCCCATTGCAAAAAACTACTGAATTTCTCAAAATACGCACAAGAGATGGAGCAACCCATTGTCATACATTTATCCATGTAATAGCGTCCTTGAAACATAAAACCTAGGAGACGCTGGTCATCTGGGTGTACCGGGAGCAACCGGAACGCTGACTCGATGTCTGATTTAGCCATCAGCGCTCCGGGCCCTAGGCGATTCAAAATGGCGACGGCCTCATCAAAGGATGCGTACCGCACCGAACAAACTCCCGGGTCAATCGCATCGTTCACCGAAAGACCCCTAGGAGCTGACAAATTGTGTATTAACCTGAACTCACCTGGGTCCTTCTTGGGGACCACTCCCAACGGTGAACAAACAAAACCGCCAACTGGTGGCATGCCATATGGTCCAGCAACCCGACCTCGGGCCACTTCCTTCCCAATCTTTGCCTGCACCACCGCCGTATTTTGTTGAACCGATAGTTGGTTCTTACATTGTGCCTCCCCCCGAAAATCCCCCGCCGGGATGCGGAAACCATATGAGAAACCGTCTCGCAACACCCCGGCGGAGATATTATCAGGGTATTCGTTCAGCCAAGGGATCAGTGCCATGATATCCACAGGAGTAGGTAATGGTGCCCCTCGGTCGATTTTAGACCTGTTTGGCGCCTCCTCTACCTCCTGTATCACCATTCTTGGCTCTGCACGAACTCTTGGGGTGTGAGGACTGTCCGCACCCTGCACACTCATGCCTGAACTTGCATGTCCCCTGTGGCCTAGTGCACTTGCCTCTGTTAAAGTTCCAACAGACCCCTTTCCTACCCGAGTTCCCATTATTCTTCGTGTTCTGATCACTGCTTGTGCCCACTCGAAAGGGTGCCCTCAAAGAATGGCAGGACGGCTCAACCCCGTTCCCGCCCAAAGAAGGCGACTTCGCCGTGTTCGACCTCTCAAGTTTCTGCCAGGAAATGGAGTCGAAACAATCCCACGTCAGGGATGAGTCGTGCTCCTTGGACTTACGAAATGTGCTATCATAACAACACCATTGATTGCCCCCGTACGATTCATAAAATTCCATGATACGTGTCTGATAAACGGCTAATTCCAACAATAATTCGGGCCTACGTTCCCCCATAATTGTAGTGAACATTCCAAACGCCCTGGCCCAATTGGCGATTGTTTCATCTACTCTGAAACCCGCCATCTTTGCACGCCATACACTAGGATGCAACAACTCTTTCTGATTTTTCACATGCTCAATCTCATAGTGATCGGTCAACAAGGAAAACATGTTCACATATTTATCTGCCCAAATCCTTTCTTTTACATCCATCGGGATATGTTGACCAACTTTTTCCCTCCTTGAGGGTAACGACCCCTCCCCCGCCATCGGCAATGGCTGCTTACCCGAACCAGTAGCTGTGACCGTTGTCGCTGCCGAACCAACGCCTGATACTGGTTGCTCCACGGGAACCTGCGGGGAAACAAGAGGACCAGGTGCCTTCGCAGCATCTTTCGATTGCCGCAACTGCTTCATTATCGACCTGGCTTCCTCAGCCGTGGCCCCCTCGTTCTCTCTGCCCAACCATGCCGCCAACTGGGCAGCCAGCTCAGGAGGCATATCCCCCTCGTTCACAGGAGTGACTACCACAGGGATCGGATGTCCCGCGTTCGGGACCGGAACTGGGGTCTCGATCGGAGTGACCGGGCTCGCTGGAGGTGACTCGGGAACCGGGGCCTCCCCACCTGATGCCCCCTTCCTGGCCCTTCTACCTCTCCCGTTAGGGATTACTCCCGGCAATGCTGGTCCGATGACTCTCTTTGGTCCACCCGCACCATTCATTGCCGCCATCTGCTTCTTCATGTCCGCCATGTCCCTCACCAGCATACGAAGCATCTGGTCGGTTCCAACCTTCTTTCCGACCTTCTTGCCAGGCATCGTTCACGGATATTCCTCGAGGTCCTAGGTCAAGAAGCTTCGAAATCGCTGAAAGAAGAAACACAAAATTAAAAGTTCTCAAAATTGGCTCTTGTTCCGTCAAGGGCTCACGTGCAACGAAGAGGTGCAGCTTCCAAGCACAGGAACAAGAGGATGCTTCCTTGGATTGCTGCTCCTTTTATTCTTCTCCGGGAGGGCGTGGACCCTCCTCCGACCGCCTACGGGGCGTGGCCAACGGTGTAGGTGTCTAGGACAACCCCTCTTGGGCGGGAAAAGGCGCGCCCCGGCTACGCCGCTTCGGGCATACCAGCCGTGACACGCCTCCCGCCCAACATGGCTTCCCGGGGGGATCGGGGCACCCGACCATACGTTCGGGGGGACCGAGTGGTCGCCCCTTTCCATTCTCGCAGCTGGCTTTAAGGAGCTCTCATGCTCGGCTCCGAGCCGAGATGCTGAGGGCTTTCCTTCTACTCCCTAATTAAAAGTGCTGACAACAGTGCCACCTGTCAGGCTTACTCTGGGAAAGAGGTACATCCCAATAGCAATGTTATTGACTTACATGCAGTCGATCTAAGGGTAGAGGAAGAGGAGTCGAGATGGGACCGGGACATTGTGAAAGAGTGATTTTCTTTATATCCTTCAAAATGAGAAAAAAACAAATACTAAGGGCATGTGATGGGAAGGCAAGTTCGTATAAATTGTTTGATGTACATGTCATTTCTAAACCACTACAAGGTATTATGCGTTTAGCTGAAGTACAAAAGAACAATATAACATTTTAAGAATAAAAATGGTGCTATTATTATAGCCACATTTGACAAACTCGCTCGGAAAGAAAGACCGATATAATAAGGGCAAATATGAGTCAAATGAAAGGTCATGTATGCCTAACCCGTGTTATAAACTAATAAAATCTGAAAACCACAAGCAAAAGTGAAGCACACACTGAGTCTACTTAATGGGTAGCTTCAACCACAAACATATTTTTCCCACAGTACTGCATGGTAGCTGAATAATAACTGATATTTTAGAAACTGCAAATGAAATGGCTCTCCTCCAATCCGCATTTTCTTAGAATAACTCTTCCGTTCCACTGGCAGTGCAGCAGAGAGATACGTGTTCACGCTGCTTGCCAGGCACTGTAGAATGATTAACTATTCCTGCAGTTTGTGGCTTCAGCAAATGCTCAAGAAGACAGAATCTAAAAATATAAAATGCAATTGTGCACGAGAGGGAACTAAAGAGAGGGCTAAAAGGGGCGTTTGACCCGTCACACGCAAAGCACATCAAACAGCTTTTAACACAAGAACAGCGATACGAAAAAAGGTTTGGGATTTGATGGATTTTGAACAGGCTAAAATCCTTTTTATAAATAATAAACAAAGAAGTTAAGAGAGCAATGGTAGTGCCAAGGTGGTATCTGTTTTAGTGTACATTTCGTTTGAGTTGCAACGGTTAGGTCTGGCTACACCACACAGCTTGGACCCCTCATTAGACCAACTCTTCAGAAAGTGCAAAATGATGGTCAGTTAGAGACTAGGCTTTGGGTCAGCTCCCTTCAGACAGGGGCGGCTCTAGGCTCATGGCAGCCCTGGGCAGGGAGCGTAGATAGGGGGCCCCGGAGGAACGCAGGCGCGGAGGCCAGTGAAGACAGGGGGGGGGGGTATCAGGTTGTTTGGAAGTGGAACAGAGCCCGAGGCCGCCAAATATGTATCCATCCTCAGAGGATTATTATATTAAGGAAATATATTGGCTTGGCGGGCCCCTGGGGTTAGGCGGCCCTGTGCAGGTGCACAGCTTGCACATGCCTAAGGCCGCCCCTGCTTCAGACGGTGTTTTTATGGTTTGATTTTCACAGAAGGTTACATTCTCTCATTATGCTTTTGTATTGGAGCTGCAGTAGTCCTTTAGTTAGTATGCAGATTTGACATATATCTTATAACTAGACCCCGTGTGTGTTCTTTGATGCATTCACACAAGACATTTTAATTGCTGACTTATAGATTTTGGGGCATATGTACAAGCCCCTTTCGCCACAAGAATGTCACTTTTTCTGACGTTCCTGTGGCGATAGGTGCTTCACCTAATTTACAAGCGTTAAGCCACTTGCTTTGTAAATAAGGTCCCCTTGCATGCTATGCTTAGCGTCAAAGGGATGGGTACAGTGGGAGTTGAGGTGGGCATTCCACCGCAACATCCACTGATTTTGACACTGCGCCCTATTTACAAGGGTGGCGTAAATAGGAGGCAGCACCGAAATTAGGACCAGTGAAAACCTGGTCTTAAGTTGGAGAAAAGAGGAGAAATGCTTTATTTCGCCTCATTTTTGCTTTTGCCATGTGTGCTGCCTTGTGCTGCATTGTGACATTGATTCCGAAAAATATACTGGTAAAAGTGAAAAGTATGAATCATCAAACCTACTTTTCCATTTACTGATTCTAGAGATAATAAATGAAGGCACCTGGCTCCTAATACATTTTTATAATAATGAGTTTGGGGCAAATATGCATTTAGTGGTAGGTGTGATAACCTCTCAGGCAATTTTAAAAACGAGTCAGTAAATATCATTTGGCTGGGCGATTTTAACATACACCCCTGTAAATACAATGAAGTTCCGGTCTGTGGCATAGAGGATTTGAGGGGAAACTCAATACATCACTTCGCCCATATAGAATATGGAAACTGCCTAAATAGGACCTTATCCTCCATTAACATGATAATAATTATTGACCCAAACTTATTGTTGGGTAATCCAGTGCGAACCTTCCAGCAAAATGGTTATGAGTCAACAATTGATTATATCATAGTTATCAATCCCCTTGGCACTAGGGCAACCAAAAAAAATAAAAATAAACTTTTACAATTTTCAGTGACTACGCCATTCTATCCTTACAGTTAAGGGTATCCACAAGGAACCCTATTTCCCATTAGAAAATAGGAAAACCGATACTGGCAAGGAGAGATGGTTTGCAACTTTAGTGGGCTTAAATCGATAAAATTAAGATGGTCCCAGAAATTGTTTTATCTACACAGGATACTATATCTATCTGCCTTGAAGTTGACTGTCATCCAGGGGCAGTGGTGTCCTCTTTTTGTGGTCTATTAGAGGGAGTAAAACTGGCTCGTGCACACACTAAATCGTCAACTACTGGGAAAGGTAAGGGTTGGCTTGACTCCCTTGCACAAAAGCGAATAAGGCTTTAATGTCACCCCTGAGAATTAAACCTAGAATCCGGGACCAAATTAGATCACTGTTGGCCAATTATATCCTGGCAAGGAAAAATAGGGAGAGGGCTATTATTGATGAGGTATGGTCAGAACCTGAAGATGCAGCTAACAGGGGTAACAGCTGAGATTCTTGGAAAATAGTTAATGCACCCTGTTTTAAAACCTCCAGAGACCCTCTATTAGATATAAATGTAGATAAGATGGCCCATTTTGAAAAAATCTTTGCCTCATGCACCCACCCTCCATACCATTGTGTACCATAGAGCCAGTCTTTCAGGATTCACTGTCCTACTCACTTATCAAAGTAAGACGAGGCATGATGCTGTGTAGCCCTGGAAGGGCACCAGGACCGGATGGGGTCCCAATTGATTTTTTTCAGGAAACCCCGGATCTGTGGGTGCCTCTATTAATGAACGTCCTTAACAGCATAGCTCTAGTAGGCCCTCCCCCTTCATGGTCAACAAGCGTTATTGTTACAATACACAAAAAGGGGATAGGGCAAACCCCAAAGAACAACAGACCAATTTCCCTGCTGAATACCACAGCAAAGCTTATGGGCGGACTTCTTCTTTTTAGGCTAGAGGGGTGGGCCCAGGAGAATAACGTCTTAATCCAGGTGCAGCATGAGTTCCAGCGGGGAAAGGGTACTGTAGATCAGTGCTTGAATTTAGCGCTGGCAATAGATAAGTATACCATAGTGAAGAAAGGGAAGATCTACATGGCATTCATGGACCTGTCAGCAGTGTTCAACTGTGTGCTCCATGCCAAGCTATGGAACATAATGGAGGAGATAGGGGTTGAACCATCTATAATTAATTGCATCAGACAGCTATATTCAAATGCCACAGCATTGGTCCATTGTGTTAGAAACGGGGAATGCACCCGTCTATTCAAAATTGCCAGGCAGTAATGCAGGGATATGTCTTTGCCCCATTCCTCTTCTCTATTTAAACAAATGGAGTCAAGGATGCCCCCTGGGGGTCCTCATGGGATGTCCCCATGTTTCATTCGCATCTGTTACCCATATTGGCATATGAGTATGATGCAGTGTTGCTTGCAAGAACGGGGGTGGCTCTCCAACGCTTGATAACTGTGTATGTTTCTTTCATGAATGCATTAGACTTGAAAGTCAACCAAACCAAGACCTCTGCTATTATAGCAGGGGCCGGAAAAAGAGATAAAACCCCATAGCTCCACGCGTACCCCGGAAGAATCGAGGTGGTTTATACTTTTCCCTACCTGGGGATTCTTTTTGATAAAAATTTATCGTGGTCAGAGTTGGTGGAAGGAATGATGCTGGGAATTGAGAGAAGTCTCTCAGCAATAAAATCTTTCTCCCAAAAACTGGGCACTAGACTGTTGCTCCTGTTAAAGAACATTTATCAGGCCAAGATAAGGGCTGCAGCAATGTATGGGGCAGGCATCTGGGGCACCATATCGTCCAACCCACTTCAAACTATTGAAAACAGCTTTTTTAAGTCCCTAGTGGTCCTTCCCCTCTCTTCCTCTAACTATATTTTACATATATAACTGGGCTTGCCCTACATTTCACACTCAATATAGTTATCCCCAATCCTTTTGTGGCATTCGATGTGGTGGAGGGACACGATGATCCTGACGCAATCCATAATAGGAAATTGTTTACACCTGGACAACCACAGAAGGATCAGGTGGCTTAGCTATGTTGAGTCAGTGTTGAATGATATTGGGCTCCCTAATTTACTCAGGGACCCATCAGAATGTAGAAAGGTCCCAAAACAAAAGGTAATTAATATGTTTTTATTGAGGGCAGAATGCAAGCTTATGGAAAAGAAACAGGACAAACAGGCAGTCCGCAATTCCTGTTTGAGCCCGCCGCTTATAGAGGGAGGGTACTTTTATTTATCAGACGTCACTAGTGCACAAATTCATATTATTAAGATCCGTATGAACATGATACCGCTGATGTTAAGTTACTCAGAAAAAGCATATAAACACTCAGATCTGATTCTGTGCCCTTGTGAAAACCTCTCCCCACAAACTGACTTACACGTAGTATTGTTTTGCAGACTCTATAAGAGAGAAAGGGATGACTACCTTGTCTCGATTTTAAAGCGCCAACATTTTACACAATGTTGAGTTGCACTTTACTTTTTAAAATAGGAAGGGGGCTGCAAATAGTACAGGGCTTATTATCTGGTACATTTACATAACACATATTGATGTTACATAGACAAATAATCCTATAATATCCGGAAGGAAAACGTTTGCTATTGATTTTAATGTAAGATGAATTAGAATTTGATATTGTTTTATTCGATTTTTATCTGTGCTTTTATGATCTTATCTTTAAAGAATGTATTGCTTGATTGATTGACTCTATAGCTTTCCACTAAAGGACCAGATTCTCTGCATAGCCAGAGAGTCACCACTGATACAGTTTTGTGGTCACACACTGCATCTGTTTCAGGATCTCTACACCACTACTCTGCAGAAGAGGCAGGTCACAGCATTTCTCAGGGACATAAAGGTTCCCTAATCCCGAGGACATCCCTATCAGATTATCTTCAGATGGCAAGATCAGCTCTATCAGTTTTGCTTCCTTACTGCGGCATGTGAACTCTTGCAGATAGAGGTGCAGGAGGAGTCAAAGCCAGGGTCCGCAACTGGAGGCTGCAGAGCTGTCAGGCATTTGAGATGGAGGCAAACATCTGCAGTGCTTGGGAGGGCTAGGCTGGGCTCCGCTATGATTTCCTCGGAGAGAATTGCTCTGCTGTAAAAGCTCTCTAATGTCTCTGTGTCTGGAGGCCCCTTCTGAATATGTTGCAATTTGATACTGTGTGGTGTGTGGGGGGAGGAGGGGTTGGGGGTGGAGGGGACCTTTTTGGGTTCCGAAGTGATGGCCATGGTACCCTTCTGTCTTTTCTCCACTGGACCGAGGTTGGCTGCCTCGACTCATTTCTTATTCCAGGGACATTGTTATGTTTTTAATTTTTGTTAAAGTGTTCGTTCATGGGTGCTCCTCATTAGGTCGGAGTTATTTGAGGGCTCAACAATATTTCTCCTCCTCAGTTAGGAGTACCAATATTGTTATCACTCTCCTTTCGGGGGAAGGTGGGTTCCAGAATAGCAGAAATTAGGGGCCGTCTTCTGGTTTTACCGGATTCACTTTGGACAGCATTCATTGATAATAGGATCTCTGTATGCTCCCAATGAGTGTCAGGACCATTTCTTGCGCAAGGCAGTTGCAGACATAATGACAACACAGTGGTATACAACTGTTACAACGCATCTTTTACCACGCAATACCATTACCACGCATCTTTTACAACGCAATGACTTTTACCACGCATACGTTTACAACGCATACCATTAAAACGCAAGTACTTTTACAACGCATGTACCTTTACAACGCATTATATTTAGAAAAATAATACTTGAGGATTATTTGTGAATTATTTTTTTTATCCTATTTTATGTTTAAATTTTATTACTAGAGTATTTTTTGAAGTATTATTATTTTTATGATAATAAATTAATTTAGTAAAAAATTGTGATAATTTCAAAACAATTAAAATGTTGTTTTTTGTTTAAAAATAAAAAATTTACACTAGAGTATTATTTGAAGTATTATTATTTAAAATATAAAAATTCTAAAATATTAATAAATTGTAATGATATTAAAGATTACAAAAAATACTTTGGTAATTTTTGTACAAAAAAGGCATTTAATAATTTTTTTTATGTGCAGAGAATATAATACTAGTGTATTATTTCTTAGAATTATTTTTATTTTGCTTAATTATTTATATTAGAGTATTTTTTTAAATTATTTAAAAAAAAGTATTCTTGTTTTGAAGATCAATAAATATATATCAATATGAACTTTATGTATTACTAGTATTATTTTGAAACAAAATATCATTTCTTTTATTTATTTTTTTCCTTTAAATATATTAAATAAAAAAAGCTTAATTTAAAAAAAAAAGCCAATGTGCAAAATAATGAAAGAGTTATTTAAAACAATTTTTTTAGACAATATTTTTAAAAATAGTAATTATTAAGACTAAAATTATTAATAAATTTATTAATTTAATTAAGAGATTATTTTGGGTTTAATTAAAATTAAAAAAATGGTTTGATTAAAATTTATAAAATTATTACATATTTATGTAAATGGAATATATAAGTTTATAAAAAATATTATTACATTTTTTAAAAATTAGAATGTTAAAGATAAAATTATTGAAAGATTTGGTTCCCACGTTTTAACATTGAATCCAATGGTTAACATTGTCCTTCTTTTATTTTCAGGTTAGTTGCTATGAGTCCCGCGGAACAGAAATAGAATGATGGAAAGAAGAAGAAAGAAGATATAAAGAATGGAAATGGAAACAGAAAACAGGTAAGGAGACAAATATATAAATTTACAAAATATATAACATGAAAAATAAGTAATGCATGTTTAAATGAATACAATAAAAAGACGATAACATTGTTATGACCTATTCTTAGGACACCCCTGCGCCGCACGGCCACCAGCTGTAGCGTGTGCTCCCCGCCTGCCCTCAGCCTCGCTGAGCCTGCCTGCTTGCTGACCACGCCCCCACCGTCGCTCGGTGCGGTCTCCCGCGTTTACTGTAGCTTCTGTTGAATTTTGTGTTTCCTGTTTGTTTATTTTGTTTATTGTGGTTTTCTTGCCCCTTTTCCCTATGTTTGGGTGCCCCCCTGTGCTGCTTTCCCTGTTGCTGACCCCGGTGCCCAGCCCCCCCGCTCCCTGCTTCCCGCTGCCGTGAAAGAGGACACGCCCCCTTTTCCTTCTGTGCCCTCCCCGCTCCCACCTCCCAGCTGCTCCTCCCTCCCTCGCACTTGGCCATAAATGGCGACCGTGCGGCACAGGTGAGTGTGACCTATTCTTAGGACAACCCCGCGCCGCATGGCCACCAGCTGTAGCGTGTGCTCCCCACCTGCCCTCAGCCTCGCTGAGCCTGCCTGCTTGCTGACCACGCCCCCCGCCGTCGCTCGGTGCGGTCTTCCGCATTTACTGTAGCTTCTGTTGAATTTTGTGTTTCCTGTTTGTTTATTTTGTTTATTGTGGGTTTCTTGCCCCTTTTCCCTACGTTTGGGTGCCCCCCTGTGCTGCTTTCCCTGTCGCTGACCCCGGTGCCCAGCTGCCCCACTCCCCGCTTCCCACCGCTGTGAAAGAGGACACGCCCCTTTTCTTTCTGTGCCCTCCCCGCTCCCGCCTCCCAGCTGCTCCTCCCTCCCTCGCACTTCGCCATAAATGGCGACCGTGCGCACGCGCAGCGTTGACGCGCAGCAGGCGCGCCGATTGTGCGCCGAAGGCGAGCCAAAAGTAAGCCCGTCTGCGCCCGTCCGCGCCTGGACCGCGCCCAGTGCCAGGGCCCCTGCCGAGGCAAGACGACCGGACGGACCTACGACGCAACAACACTCAACGCACTCAACACCGGCCGGAACCCTGCCTGCTCCCGAGCCACCCCGAGACGCACTCACGGACCCTTCGCCTTCCAAGCCTGCCGTTTCTCCTGCCACCGGACTGGTACAGCCCCCGCCAAACCCTGCACCAGCAGCAACCACCTGAAGTGCATCCTGCTCAACACCCGCTCCATCCACATGCTCGCCGTGGAACTCTGGGACCTGCTCGACACGACAGCACCGGACGTCGCCTTCCTCACCGAAACCTGGATGAACGCCTCCTCAGCACCCGACATCGCCATAGCCATACCGGACGGATCCAAGATCACCCAGAAGAACCGCGTCAACCAGACGGGAGGAGGCATCGCCATCGTACACAAGAACACCATCCGCATCTCAACTAACTCCGACGAAGCCTTCACAGCCGCCGAACACCTGCACTTCCAGATATACACGGACCCCAAGACCACCCTCCGCAGCACCCTCATCTACAGACCACCGGGGCCACGCACACGATTCAGCGAAGACATCGCAGACTTCATCGGCCCGCACGCCCTTCCCTCCGCCGACTAGATCCTCCTAGGAGACCTCAACTTTCACCTGGAGAACAACAACGACAGATACACCACTCCCTGCTGGACAACCTCGCCAACCTCGGACTCAAGCAACTGGTGAACACCCCCACTCACAGCTGCGTCCACTTCAGCTTCAACAAAACTACGACCCACCACCACCCGCAACAGATCCCCCGCCGATGCTGGAGCAAGATCACCGCCGAGCAGCTCACTGCCTCCCTCAGCCAGAACACTCCCACCAGCACAACGGACCCCAACAAGGCAGCCAGCAACCTCACCAAGTGGCTGACCGCCTGCGCCGATGACCTCGCACCACTAAAGAACCCTCCCAGCAGACACGGCAGCAAGAAGAACTGCCACAACCTCGAGAAAGCCTGGCGGCTCGACCACACCACAGACAACAGGACCGCCCTCAAGCACGCCATCCGCAAACACCATCAGCTGATCCGCACCACCAAGAAGACGGCACTCAAAGAACGACTGGACAACAACGCCCACGACAGCAAGGAACTCTTCAGCATCGTCAAAGAGTTCTCCAACCCCAGCGCTGGAAACAACAACATCACTCCCTCACAAGACCTCTGCAACTCACTCGCCTCGTTCTTCCACCGCAAGATCGCCGACATACACAACAGCTTCGACGCACAGACCACGCTCCCTACCACCGAACCAACGCCCGCCACCACCACCCTCTGCAACTGGACCCCGATCAGCACCGAAGACACCACCCGCACGATGAACTCCATCCACTCCGGATCACCGACCGACCCATGCCCACACCACGTCTTCAACAAGTGAAGTAGTGTGGCTCACTGGTTAGAGGCGGCAGACCCGAGAGCAGAGGACGGCCCGGGACCAGGGTTCGATTCCCGGCGCGGCAGGTTTCTGGACCAGGGTCAGCGGACTCGATAATTCTCTCGCCTCGGTGCCCACTCTGATCAGCGATCACACTCGGCAACTCTGGGCATTAGCTTGCCTCATCTTCACTAACGGCCCCATCAGACAGCCGGGGATGCCTGGTCTCACCCTGGAGATACCCATTAAGGGACCATCTCTCAGGGAAGCCAGGAAGGGTTTCGCAGCGGTTGAAGCGCCTTGGGACCCTACGGGTAAGTAGTGCACTATATAAATGCCTATACATACATACATACATACAAAGCCGACGCCACCATCGCACCCCATCTCCGAGACACCATCAACTCCTCCTTCCACACCGCCACCTTCCCGGAGAGATGGAAGCACGCCGTGCTGACCGCCCTCTTGAAGAAACCAACGGCGGACCCCACAGACCTCAAGAACTACTGTCCCATCTCGCTCCTTCCCTTTCTGACCAAAGTCATCGAGAAGACCGTCAACAAACAGCTGGCCGCCTTCCTCGAGACAAACGGATCCCTCGACCCCTCACAGTCTGGGTTTCGGGCCAATCACAGCACCGAGACCGCCTTGATCGCAGCCACCGACGACATCAGGACCCTGATCGACAACGGGGAAACAGCGGCCCTCATCCTCCTGGACCTCTCTGCGGGATTCGATACCGTCTGCCACCGAATCCTAGTGAAGCGCCTCAGCAACATCGGAATTCGAGAAAAGGCGCTGGAATGGATCATCTCGTTCCTCACCGGAAGAACCCAGAGAGTCCGCCTCCCTCCGTTCCAGATCCGAGGCCACCGGAGTCATCTGCGGCGTACCACAAGGATCTTCACTCAGCCCAACCCTCTTCAATGTCTACATGAGCCCCCTCGCAGCCATCGCACGCCAGCACAACCTCAACATCATCTCCTATGCCGACGACACCCAACTCATCCTCTCCCTCACCAGCGACCCCACTACCACTAGAGCCAACCTACACAAAGGGATGAAAAACGTCGCCGACTGGATGAGGAACAGCCGCCTTAAACTGAACTCAGACAAGACGGAAGTCCTCATCCTGGGATCATCACCCTCCGCCTGGGATGACTCCTGGTGGCCCCCGGCCCTGGGCACCGCTCCCAAACCGACGGACCACGCACGCAACCTGGGCTTCATCCTGGAATCCTCCCAGTCAATGACCAGACAAGTCAACGCCGTCTCATCCTTCAACACCCTGCGCATGCTCCGAAAGATCTTAAGATGGATCCCCACGGAAACCAGGAAGACCGTCACCCAGGCACTCGTCACCAGCCGACTAGAATACGGGAACACCCTCTACGCCGGAACCACAGCGAAACTTCAAAAAAGACTCCAAAGCATCCATAACGCCTCCGCCGACTCATCCTCGACGTCCCCCGACACAGCCACATCACCGGACACCTGAGAGACCTGCACTGGCTCCCCGACAACAAGAGAATCACGTTCAGACTCCTCACCCACGCACACAAGGCTCTCTATGACCTGGGCCCCAAGTACCTCAACGACCGCATGACCTTCTACACGCCCACCCGCCAGCTACGATCGACCGGCCACACACTCGCCGCCGTACCACGCATCCGCAGAGCCACCGCCGGAGGAAGATCCTTCTCCTACCTGGCAGCCAAGACGTGGAACTCCCTCCCAACCCATCTCCGGTGAACCCAAGACCATCTCGCCTTCAGGAAGCAGCTCAAGACCTGGCTGTTCGGGCAGTAAACTTCCCCCTCCCCCAGCGCCTTGAGACCCTCCCGGGTGAGTAGTGCGCTATACAAATGACGTGATTGATTGATTGATTGATTGAAATTTTTTTTTATTTTATTTTAAACACATAGAACATTTCTTGGTATTATTTAAATTTATTACATATTTTTCCAAATTTTTAATATAAGGGAAACATTATGAAAACAATTAATTACAATTTATTAAATATGAATACATAAAGTAGTCCCTTTTTTATCGTAGCAGCATCCAATTACGTAACGACGTAAACGTGAGCGTAAGCGGCCATTTTAAAGAGTATCCAAGGTGGAAGCAGCTGGAAGCTGATCTGCGTCCAGGTAGGAAACATTTTAAACTTTATTTTAAGAAGTTAATTTAAAAAGGTATACATATATTGTAAGGGAAGGATAAGGAGAGGTTGCAATATGCGTAAATGATGTACTGTACGTTAAAAAGCATGTCGCTAATCGTATAGCTAGAGTATGCCTATGTAGGGTCTGGGGGGAAAAAATAAGAAATGTTTATCCTGTTTTGAAAAAGTTGTCTTTATTTCAAAAAATGAGCATAGATGTTTAATTTATAAACTTTTGTTATCGCTACGGGAGAAATGTAAAAAAATGCATTTTTGATTTTATCGATTGTTTTTGTTTCACTTAAGTAAGCGAAAAAAGAGGTTAGATAATTGTTGAAAAAAGTTTCTTTGAAAGTAAACAGTAGTTTTAAATATGTTTTTGGTTAAGGATGATTTTTGGGGAATTGTTGTGTTGTTGGACAAAGAACAGAGAGATCACGTGGTTTGAGAGGGATTTGTCGGTTTTTTTGACTTAAGGTTTACCAAAAAAATTTGTTGGTATTCTGTTGGAAATATTTTGGAGAGTTATCCTTTTTGTCTTTTGATGACAATAGATTAATAGTATAAGCAGAGTTCAGATTTAAATGTTAATAATTTGACTTAATGTACAGTGTAGGACTCTAAAGATTGATTACATTATAGTACTGTTATAACGTTGTATTTTGAAAAATGAATTATTGAAGATAGAAGAACATTTTTTGTTTACACAAGGAGTGCTTTTTGAAAAATAATCTTGAACAAGTAGACTATGAAAATGGTATGTGATTTTTATGGAAAATTTTAAACCAAAAATATATTGTTCTTTGCATTTTAGTAAGGAAGATGCATAAGGAATTGTGTTTTAAAATAAATATTGCTTCCAAACTGAGAAGGATTATTTTTCACTGTTTGAACAATTTTGATGTTTTGCGAAAAAAATGCATGAAAATGCAAATGGAATGTGATTTATTGATAAATGTCAAGTAAAGAAAAAAAGGATCTCTCTTTCTTTTACAACATTTTTGGAATTTAAAAATATGTTGAGGCCTTCTAGAATATGCTAAAGGAGATGGGTGAATTTAAAAAAAATCCAATCTGAAAAATGATGGAATACTTTTTTGCTTTGGTAATTAAATTAATTTTGGTAAAAAAAATAATTTCTGTAAAGAAAATATTTTTTAAAGTCATGCTTACTCATTTGAAGAAACTTTTTTTGAACAATTTAAGAGAAAAAAGAAGAACAGATCACACTATTGTTAATTTTAGCATGTATAGTATAAATTTGGGTGAATGGATGGGGCGTACTTTTAAACGTAATGTAATGTATTTGTCTTGTAAAGCGCACTGCTGCCCTGAGGCGTCGTGGTGCTGTAGACCACTGGGGAACCCGTCCAGGCTATCCCTGTGAGATGGTCCCTACTGGGTATCTCCAAGGTGAAACCAGGCATCCCCGGTGAATGTGGGGGGCCGTTGTAGAGATGTGGCAAGCTAATGCCCAGAGTTGCCGAGTGTGATCCCTGGTTAGAGTAGGCACCGAGGCGAGAAATATTGAGTCCGCTGACCCTGGTCCACAACCCTGCCGCGTCGGGAATTGAACCCTGGTCCCGGGCCGTTCTCTGATTCCGGGTCTGCCGCCTCTAACCAGTGAGCCGCACCACTCCACGTCCCATCCATCATCCAAATTTCACTAGTTTCAAGTTTGAGAAGGTTGCGGGGTGTACTAAAAATTAATATTCATTTTTGAGGGTTTTCATTATCATGCAGAAGGAAAGGTTCATCAGCAAAAGAAATAGTGAGTTCGTGAGGAATAACTATGTCAGAAAAGGTATGAGGTGTATTTGTTTGTGTATTACTTGCCTGCTTTTGACGTTGAATAATTCTTCTCAAATTATGGATGGTAGGCATATTACTAGCTACATGACTAGGGACATGCTGAGCAACCTCTCTTAAAATGGATCCTGTAGAATCATTGGAGGTGCTTGCAAGTACCTTCATTTCATTTACGGTTTCTCTGACATCAACCTCCATTGCAGAGGCAGAGTGGTTATGGTCATTTGTTTTTATAATGATATCATCAACTGTAACCGCTCTGCCGCTGCAACGGGTTGAAAAGTATTGCACGCACCTCCAATGATTTCTAGGGAAACTTATCCTTTCCTTACAATAAATATAACCTGCATGATTTAAAAGTCTGTTTCCTTTTCTGGATTTGATGTATTTACCAGTTGCTTGAGTAGACATTATCTGCAAGGAAAAAAATTATTTTATTAAGTTGGTACATATGTTTACTTTAAGTTTATAAATATAAACTTACACTTTCCCTACGGCAGCACTTTTCTTGAGTTAGAATAGTTATTGATACCCCCACACTATCCAGTACTTTCTCTACTGTAGCACTTTCCAGGAGTTAGAATAGTAATTGATACGCCTAAAATATCCAGCACTTTCCCTACTGCAGCACTTTCTTGGAGTTAGAATAGTAATTGATACCCCTACACTATCCAGCAATTTCCCTACTGCAGCACTTTCCAGAAGTTAAAATAGTAATTGATACACCCACAATATCCAGCACTTTTCCTACTGCAGCACTTTCCTGGAGTTAGAATAGTAATTGATACCTCCACACGATCCAGCACTTTCCCTACTGCAGCACTTACCTGGAGTTAGAATAGTAATTGATTCCCCCACACTATCGAGCACTTTCCCTACTGCAGCACTTTTCTGGAGTTAGAATTGTATTAGATACTCCCACATTATCCAGCACTTTCTTTACTGCAGCACTTACCTGGAGTTAGAATAGTAATTGATACCCCCACACTATCCAGCACTTTCCCTACTGCAGCACTTACCTGGAGTTAGCTATTTATCTTGCACTTCAGAAAATGTGTTTTGTTGTAATGTTCTTTATTTACCTTTAAGATTGCTGTTTTTTTTTCGGTGGTCTTCTTTTTCTTGTTGGTCTTTGTGTTTGTTGGATTCCTTAGATGTGGAGTTTGGTTTTCTTATAAGATTGCTTTGAGTTTCTAAAAAAAAAGGAAATAAGAAATGTAAATGTTTATTTGCTTTCTGCTGAATGTAGCTGGATTTTGATTAGAAAATTACTTTTTAAATCTCTTCATCACTTTTCTTACTGCTGCACATTACTGGAGTGTGAATAGATAATTATTACCTTATACTATTTATCACTTTCCTTACTGTTGCACTTTCCAGGAGTGGGAATAGTAAATTATACCCCCACACTATCCAGCACTTTCCCTACTGCAGCACTTTCCTGGAGTTAGAATAGTAATTGATACTCCCACACTATCCAGCACTTTCCCTACTGCAGCACATTCCTGGAGTTAGAATAGTAATTGATACCCCTACACTATCCCGCACTTTCCCTACTGCAGCACTTTCATGGAGTTAGAATAGTAATTGATACCCCCACAATATCCAGCACTTTCCCTACTGCAGCACTTTTCTGGAGTTAGAATAGGAATTGATACCCCCACAATATACAGCACTTTCCCTACTGCAGCACTTTCCTGGAGTTAGAATAGTAATTGATACCCCCACACTATCCAGCACTTTCCCTAGTGCAGCACTTTCCTGGGGTTAGAATAGTAATTGATACCCCCACACTATCCTGAAATTTCCCTACTGCAGCACTTACCTGGAGTTAGAATAGTAATTGATACCCCCACACTACTCAGCACTTTCCCTTCTGCAGCACTTTCCTGGAGTTAGAATAGTAATTGTTACCACCACACTATCCAGCACTTTACCTACTGCACTTTCCTGGAGTTAGAATAGTAATTGATTCCCCTACACTATCCAGCACTTTCCCTACTACAGCACTTTCCTGGAGTTAGAATAGGAATTGATACTCTTACACTATCCAGCACTTTCCCTACTGCAGCAATTTATCTTGTTTTTCAGAAAATGTGTTTTTCGTGTAATCGTCTTTATTTACCTTTAAGATTGATGTTTTTTTTGTGGTCTTCTTTTTCTTGCTGGTTTTTGTGTTTGTTGGCTTCCTTAGATGTGGAGTTTTTTTTTATAAGAATGCTTTGAGTTTCTAAAAAAAAAGGAAATAAGAAATGTAAATGTTTAATTTGCTTTCTGCTGAATGTAGCTGGATTTTGATTAGAAAATTACATTTTAAATTTCTTCATCACTTTTCTTACTGCTGCACATTACTGGAGTGTGAATAGATATTTATAACTTTATACTATTTATCACTTTCCTTACTGTTGCACTTTCCAGGAGTGGGAATAGTAAATTATACCCACACACTATCCAGCACTTTCCCTACTGCAGCACTTTCATGGAGTCAGAATAGTAATTGATACTCCCACACTATCTAGCACTTTCCCTACTGCAGCACTTACCTGGAGTTAGAATAATAATTGATACTCCTACACTATCCAGCACTTTCCCTACTGCAGCACTTTTCTGGAGTTAGAAGAGTAATTGATACCCCCACAATATCCAGCACTTTCCCTACTGCAGCACTTTCATGGAGTTAGAATAGTAATTGATACTCCCACACTATTCAGCACTTTCCCTACTGCAGCACTTACCTGGAGTTAGAATAGTAATTGATACCCCACACTATCCAGCACTTTCCCTACTGCAGCACTTTCCTGGAGTTAGAATAGTAATTGATACCCCCACAATATCCAGACCTTTCCCTACTGCAGCACTTACCTGGAGTTAGAATAGTAATTGGTACCCCCACACTATCCAGCACTTTCCATACTGCAGCACTTTCCTGGAGTTAGACTTGTATTTGATACTCCCACATTATCCAGCACTTTCCCTACTGCAGCACTTACCTGGAGTTAGAATAGTAATTGATACCCCCACACTATCCAGCACTTTCCCTACTGCTGCTCTTTCCCGGAGTTAGAATAGTAATTGTTACCACCACACTATCCAGCACTTTCCCTACTGCAGCACTTTCCTGGAGTTAGAATAGTAATTGATTCCCCCACAATATCCTGCACTTTCCCTACTGCAGCAATTTATCTTGCACTTCAGAAAATGTGTTTTTCGTGTAGTCTTCTTTATTTACCTTTAAGATTGATGTTTTTTTTTGTGGTCTTCTTTTTCTTGCCGGTCTTTGTGTTTGTTGGTTTCCTTAGATGTGGAGTTTAGTTTTTTTATAAGAATGTTTGAGTTTCTAAAAAAAAAAATAAGAAATGTAAATGTTTAATTTGCTTTCTGCTGAATATAGCTGGATTTTGATTAGAAAATTTCATTTTAAATTTCTTCATCACTTTTCTTATTGCTGCACATTACTGGAGTGTGAATAGATATTTATAACCTTATACTATTTATCACTTTCCTTACTATTGCATTTTCCAGGAGTGGGAATAGTAAATCATACCCCTATACTATCTATTAATTTCTCTAATGCTGCACCTTACTTGAGTGGGAATACTAAATTTATATTCTTATACTATCCATCATTTTCACTACTGGACCTTCCTGGAGTGGGAGTAAGAAATTATTCCATTTTACTATCCATCACTTTCTTTAATGCTGCATTTTCCTGGAGTGGGAATAGTGTGTTTTACCCTTACACTATAAATTACTTACCTTACTGTTGCCCTTTTCTGGAGTGGGAAATGAAAATTATTCCTTTACACTATCCATCATTTTCAATAATGCTGTACCTTTCTTGAGTTCGAATAGTGCATTTAACCCTTACACTATCTATAATTTATCATAGTTCTTTATCATTCAAAGGTTTTCATTTTGCTTCAGGTAACAAATGTGTAAATAGTATTCAAATTCTTACACTTTACAAAATGTGTTTTTCGTTTCATGTCTGTTATTTACCTTTCAGGTTGCTGTATTTATTTGTGGTCTTCTTTTTCTTGCTGGTCTTTGTGTTTGTTGGATTCCGTAGATGTGGAGTTTGGTTTTTGTAAATGATTGTTTTGAGATTCTAAGAAAAGGAAATAAGAAATGCAAATGTATAAATTGCTTTCTGCTGCATTTTGCTGGAATTTGATTAGTAAAATATACCTTAAATTTTATTGCTGCATATTCTTGGAGTGGGAATTTTACATTATACTTTTATATTATCCATCACTTTCCTTTCTGCTGCACCTTCCTGGAATGGGAATAGTTAATTATACTCTTACACTATCCATCACTTTCCTTACTGATGCAACTTACTGGAGTGGGAATAGTACATTATACCCTTACACTATCTATCATTTTCTTTATTGATGTACCTTCTTGGAGTTTGATTAGAAAATAACACTCTTTTACCATCCAACACGTACTCTACTGCTGCACCAACCTGGAGTTTTAATAAAAATTTGTATCCCTACACCATCTCACACTTTCCTGACTATAGTACCTATGTGAAGTTAGAATAGAAAATAATACCTTTTTCACATACAGCATTTACCCTACTGCTGCACCAACCTGAAGTTTGAATAGAAAGTGATACCCCTACACCATCCCACCCTTTCTTTATTGCAGCACCTACCTGGAGTAAGAATATAAAATAAATATATAAATTAGTATTTCTACACCATCCCACACTTTCCCTACTGCAGCATCTATCTGGAGTTTGAATAGAAATGTATACCCTTTTACCATCAAACACTTATCCTAGTGCTGCACTAACCTGGAGTTGGAATTTAAATTGATACCTCTATACCATCCCACACTTTTCCTACTGCAGCACCTACATGGAGTTGGAGTAGAAAAGAATACACTTTTACCATCCTGCACTTACCTTACTGATGCACCAACCTGGAGTTTGAATAGAAAGTAATACCCCTACACCATCCCACCTTTTCCCTACTTTAGCACCTCCCTGGAGTAAGAATATAAAATGTTAACCTATTATCAATCTACATACTTGCTTTACTGCTGTTCGTAACAGGAGGTACAAAAGTCAATAATTTTAATGCATCATAGAACAATTTCACTTGCAGTATGAATGTTACATACTTTTTTGTGTTTTTTTCACTTTGTCATCTGGTTTCTTCTTTGATGGTGTGTTGGTTGGTTAATTTTAGGGTTGTTGCACTCTTTGAAAAACAATCCTTGTTTGATGATCAGGAGATTAATGTGATTTGTTAAAAAAAGGAAAAAGGAAAAGGTAATGTTAATTTTATGGGAAATATTTCTGCTGTAGAAAATAATGTTAACAAGTCTGTTTATAATAGCATTTACATATGTTACAATTTCTATTCTGCTGTATGTTATGTTATGTTATTTGTACACTTCTATAGCGCACGGCCACTCCACTGGAGTATCCCGGCGCTTTGACGAAGACTCCCAACCGAAGATGGGGAAAAAAAAAAAAAAAAAAAAAAAACATAACACCAAAAGGGCATACAGAGATAAAAACAGTCACAGAGATTACGGGAAGAGCCAAGTCTTAAGGGCCTTACGGAAAGACAGAAGACTGGAGGTCTGTCTTAAAGAGATAGGAAGATCATTCCATGCATGAGGGGCTAAGTGCCGAAAAGACCGTCCTCCTACTCTTGCCCGTTTGATAGTGGGAACACTCATCTTTGATAAGGACGAGGATCTTAGAGATCTGAGAGGGGTATACCAAGACAGCCGTTTGGAGATATATTTGGGGCCTATGCCATGCAAGGCCTTGAAAGTCGTGGTCAGTGTTTTGAATAAAATCCTTTTTGCAACTGGTAGCCAATGCAGTGTGGCAAGAAGATCCGTAGCTCTGGCTTTCCTTGGAAGGCCAAAAATGGCTCGGGCTGCAGAATACTGGGCGATTTGCAAACGCCTGACCAGATATTTGGGAAGTCCCAAAAACAGAATGTTTGCATAATCCAGCCTGGAGCAAATCAGTGCCTGGACAATAATTTGTCTGTGCTGGATAGAGACTAGGGGGAGAAATTTGCGAAGCATCCGCAGGATGCCAAAACATTTCCCAGTGAGAGATGAAATATGTGGTCCGAAAGAAAGCTTGTTGTCAATCACCACTCCCAGATTTTTGGCTTTCGCAGACGAGCTAGTGGGAGGAGACATGTCTTTCGGCCACCAGGTTTTCCAATCGGGTTCAGATGTGCAGCCAAAGAAGAGCAACTCCGACTTGTCGGCGTTGCACTTCAGCCCATGGCATCCAAACCACTCAAAGATAGCACTCAAACATCCGTTGACCTGGACACCATCAAACTGACCATCCCTGTTACTTACAAAGAGGAGCTGGGTGTCGTCAGCATAGCTGACAATCCGGGCGCCAAAAGACTCCGCCGTCACCGCCAGGGGGGCCATAAAGATGTTAAACAAGAGGGGGCTTAAGATGGAACCTTGCGGGACCCCCACTTCAAGCGGTGACATTTCAGCAGAGAAAGGTGGCGCCCAGATTGTCTGCCGGCGGTCGGCTAGGAAGGACTTGAGCCAGTTCCACACCGTTCCCCGCAGACCAAAATCCCAAAGTCTGGAGAGAAGAAGTGCGTGGGGAACGGTGTCGAACGCCGCCGAGAGATCCAGCATAATCAATACCACTTTTTTGCCAGCATCCAACTCCTCCCTGATGGCATCTGTGACTTCAAGGAGCGCGGTCTCCGTGCTAAAATTTGCACGGAAGCCGGATTGAGTGCCATGCAACAGACCCCTTTCTTCGATGAAATTGGAAATAGATCTGTGAGCAAACCTTTCTGTCACTTTCGCCAGAGCAGGGAGTAAGGAGATGGGTCTGTAGTTTGCGTGAACTGCAGGGTCGAGCGCCGGTTTTTTTATAAGTGGTAAGATCATGGCACTCTTCCAAGCTTTGGGAACTATCCCGGAAGAGAGTGACAGATTCAAGATGGGGTTTATCAAGTCATTAAGAACAGGTGCCATGTTTGCTAGACACTTGGCAGGACAAGGATCCTGTGGAGATCCAGATTTGAGACTTGTCAGAATAGCAAGAGAACTCTCTAGATCTAATGGGGGAAAATTGGACAGAAAGGGGCCATGATCTGGAAGGGGACATCCCAGACTTGTCGTATGCTGCTGGAAAGTGGCCTGGAGGGAAGATTGAATAGAGGTAATTTTCTGTACAAAATAGACAGCTAATTCCTTCAACCAAGTTTCAGAGTGAACATGGGTCGGAGTGTAAGCAGAGGGAGAGGTGAAGTCTTTAACCACCCTAAAAATTTCCTTGCTAGAATGCTCCGCTTCATTGATTCTGGATTCCAGATAAGACTTTTTACCTTCCCAAATTAATTTATGGTAGGCCCGAGTCTGCGTCTTAAAATTTAATCTCTCAGAAAGATCATAGGATCGCCTCCATGCTCTTTCTGCTTTCTTGAGATCTTGTCGTGCTTTTTTCAGGTGAGGGGTAAACCAAGGAGCAGATGTTCTCTTGTCTGCAGAAGTATGTTTCTTTGTTGGAATCAAGCTCTCTAGACGGTCTGTGAACCAATTATGGAAGAGATCGATGTACTCCTCTACATTATTAGAGGTGGGACACGGGAGGCTAGTTAAAACATTTGATAGCATCTCTCTGGTAAGAAGATGGAAAGGTTTGGAGAGAGGCTTTAGCGACCCTACTGGTTGGGACCGTGATGGAGCCATGTCAGAGATGGAAAAAGTGATGAGAAAATGATCTGACCACAGAACTGGCATGGGAGGGTCGACACAGATAGGAACGGTGGAAAAAATCTGGTCAAGCGTGTGGCCTTTATTATGAGACGGTCCTGCCACATAAGGAGATAGGCCAACCACGGAAGTAATATCTAGCAGTTTTAAAGTGTCCGGATCTGAACTATTATCCATATGTATATACCTTGAGTTTGAATATAAATTGATACCTCTACACTATCGCACACTTTCCCTACAGTAGCATCTATCTGGAGTAAGAATACCTGGAGTAAGGATAGAAAATAATACTCTTTTACCATCTTACACTTTCCTTCCTGCTGCACTTACCTGGAGTTGATTTTAAATTGATATTTCTACACTATACTCCTTTCTATATACTCCAGCACTTTCCTGGAGTAAGAAAAACAAATAATACCCTTTTAACATCCGACACTTACTATATTGCTGCCCCATTAGCAAATTTGTATAGAAATTGTCACCACTACACTATTGAGCACTTTCCTTACTGCAACATCTATCTGGTGTATGATAAGAAAATAATACACTTTTACCTTCGTACATTTTTTTTATTCTGCACCTACCTGAAGTTATATTTATTTGTAACTCTACACTATTTCAGTCTTTCGTTACTGCTGTACCTTTAGTGATTACTATAAATAAATGTTATCTCTACAGTTTTAATTTTTAATAATTCAATACAGTATCATTAATTACATTTAAACATACAGTATTGTAAATAATATCATAATTACCATTTTTATAAGTTGACGGTTCAATTTTCAAAATAGAAAATATTTAATAATTTTCTCGATAATGAATTTCTCTGTAAAAAATAAATTAAATATATGTGTATTAATAAATGTATTTGCGTTTAGTGTGTTTAGAATTGTCAATTAAAATATCCAAAAGTACCTTCAAATTTGTATTGAAGAGGAGTGTTGGCTCTGTAGCAAAATACAATTTTTTTATACTGGTGTTTTGCGGCGTTGTTTTTAGTAGTTCGACAAATAAAAAAAAGCAACATTTAGAGATATTACAAAAATATATTATGTTGATTTATTTGATTTCATTTTAAAATAATAAACACAATTTATTATACGTTTTTCTCAGCTTTTAAAATGTAGGGTTATGTATATATGGATATATGTATAAATAATGTTAGTAATATTTTGGTGGTATAATATTTTATTAAAATAGTAAACATAAACATATTAGGTGCAGCGTTGTCATTGTTTTAGAATATTATTCTGAAAATAATTTAAGTAACTTACTTGTATTCCGAAAAATATTACTCCTGAGAATCGATCTGGTTTTAGTTTAGATGAGGAGGTCAGAGGGTCAGCTTTGGCGTCTGGTCACTCTGGGAGTTGAGAATCAACTGTTTTAAAAATGGTGTCTGCCTCGTATTTATAAGTTTTGGTCAGTGTAACTGTTTTTTTATAAAGACATCGTTGGTATGAATGTTTTATATACATTTTATTTCTGTGTAAAGTTATAATTTAAAAGTTTGTTAAAAGATATGTTATTTGCGTTTTTCGTGCCGTTTTGGCATCCATTTTGATAGTACTGTTGTGGTATTATTTCATGGAAAGAGTTGTAGGACTAACGTTTGGACTACATATTTTAAAATGGCGACTATGTGTATGTATGATTTTGTTGGTTTCAAATAATTATTTTCATTCATTTTAATATGCGTTTAGTATATTTTTATGTATTTTCGTGGCGTGTGTAAAAATTTCTACAATTTAGATTACACGAGTATTCATTTTTTATACTCGAGTATTAATTTTCATACATGAGTATTCATTTAAAAAAATGGTTGCATTTATTTCCCTTACGTTTTAGTTTTTCTCATCATTTTTAATACACTTCCCCACCCAAAACCCCTAGTTTCCCTGCATCCCGTTCCAGGTTTTATTTTACAAAAAAAATATATATAAATATTATATTTGCGTTGTAATGGTATGCGTAGTAAATGTTTTCGTTGTAATAGCACTTTACTATTATTAACACTATCTTGCGTTGTAATAGTAATCGTTGTAAAAGCAGGCGTTGTAAAAGTATTTGCGTTGTAAAAAATGCATTGTAAAGTACTGCGTGGTAATAGTATGCATTGTAACGTCATACATCCCAACACAGTACCAGGCTGTGGTGCTGGGAGTGGACCTTAACCTGGTTTTTCGTAATAAATTGGATCTATCGGCCCAGAGGCAGGGCATGGCGGAGGCTATTACTACGGGATGAGACCTATGGCTCCAGGAGATGGTATTGAGGGATCTCTGGTGGGATAAACACCTATTAACGTGATACTGCACCTTTTATTCCCATGGTCTTAAATCATATGCCCGACTGGACCACTTCCTGGGCTCTAGAGAGTTGCAAATGGCAGTTAACTTGGAGGAGATGGAACAGAGGTCGTTGTCTGATCATGCGGCCATTTTGCTGGACCTTTCTCTCTCATGTGATGACACAGACATCCGTACCTTGTGGCTGTGTGAGACTCTTCAGCGCAGACCATATGTGGTCCAGCAGATAAAGAAGGCAATTGGGGATTACTTGAGTATTAATGATACCCCTGGTACCCCTGTCTTGTTTGTCGGGGACCCGCTCAAGGCGGTCATATGTGGGGAGTTTATCACCAACTCCACTGCAAAGAATAAATTATGGAGGGGTAAACAAGCAAAATTACCACACAGGGGCACCTAGGGTAGGCATCACTTGGAGTTAATCCCAGAAACAACTAGCAGGGTTGGATGTAGATAGCATGGAATATGATGTTCTACATCTTAGCACTCACTTTAAATAGGGGGGAACAAATCTGCAAGGTTATTTGCAAATAAACTTGGGGCCCAATTTCAAGACATCACAGTAGATGCCTTGCTAATGAAGAAGGGAACCTCTTTGAGGGGATGGGTCTGTGGTGGTACAGCTTGGGGAATTCTAAAAAGACCTTTATCCTGCACTTGGGAGACACCAGAGTGACGCGTTTGACAAAAGAGCAAGCAGCAGTGTTATACGATACGATAAGGATAGAGAAGGTAATTTCAGTGATGGCAGAGACCCTTTAAATTGCCCGGTCCAGATGGCTTCCCAGCGGCCTTTTAGAAAGGTCTTCTGTTTGTCTATAGCTCCGCTTCTTGCTGGCATATTCAACTCCATTACGAGTTTAGTCTCTCTTTCTTCCTCAACAACCGAAGCTTCCATAGTGATTCTAGCAAAACCGGGCAAGGACAAGCAAAAATGTGGGTCTTATAGGCCCCCTTCACACTTAAATGTTGATGTGAAACTATTCAAAGGCATTTTAACAGCCCGTCTGCAAGTTATATAAAAAGTGTCTTTATTTAAGTGCCATAAATGGACCCACTGGTGCAAGAACTAAGGCATCCAGCTGAGGCAAACTCCAACCGCTTCTGCTGTATTCAAACGTAAGCTCCTGCATCAGTGAATTCCACATTACATGTTACACTTCATGTGACATAAACAATATCTATTAGCCATGAATTACTCTATATTCTATAGGGAAAATAAAGGTAGGCTACAATTACCACATGCATCCTTTAAGAAAACAAAAAAACGAAATATTCCAAAATGTAATCGTCAAACTTCTTAAGTACCATGGTACTCCTTTTTTGTAACACATAATTATCAATGGCAGAAAGTCAGCTTTTAAGTAAGCACGCAAGAATGGGGGTTGTGAGCTTAGAAGCTTCATGCAGTAGGGCATTCTTGCATAGTAATGAATGACTGCCATTGTGGTCGCACTTTTCACCTGTGAGAAAAACGTCTGTATCCTCTTTAAGTAGAAAAACAGAACAGGTTGGCTGGTCAGGATGATTAACAAAAAACTCTGGAACCACGCAGCCAATATGTACTACGTGACCAATGGAATTATATTCCAAGAAAATTTATTTTCATTTAAACTTAGATTTCATTAGTTTCAAAAACAACAGACAAAAACGGAAGACTGTCAGTACAGTTAGTTCAGCAACATGCAATCATGTATACAATATCTACAAATATACAAATATACAAACAATTAAGGTGAAGAATCAAACAAAAAACATAATATCACACCAAAAACGATAGAAGGCATACTATTCCAAATTAATTGCAAAATACAAAATGCTATTAGAGACAGTGCATTGTTCGTGCATGGAAAGAGAAGAAAAAAGGAAACCGTACTGTGGGAACTGTGGCAAGCTATGTAGATAAACTAAACATGGCATGGCACCTCTGCCACACAATGCAGAATGTGGGGAGAGATGGGAGCAAATTATGTGTGAAGGTGGCAAGTGATTCTCGATTATAAAAGTATACGATGCAAAGTGTTGAGGGGCTGTTCCGGAGAGACTTGAGTATGCAAAGCACAGACATGTACATGTCAACATAAACTGATGGTCTATTGAGTGAAGTGGACAGTGATAGTACAGTCAATATGGAAGATTATGAAAACATAGCGCGTACGTGCCCCCTCCCCCTTCAAATCTTTAGCGTAGTGGGTTGGCTCGGCGTACACAAGGCTAGCTAAGGGGGATGAGTAAAAGGCACGTTTCTCTGGGTGTGGTTCTCTTCTGGAATGGCGAACGTGTCTGCCAAGTCTGCGCAGCTTACACCGCCACGAGGTTGACGCCATGAGTGAAGGTGGCTGTGTGAATAATGGTGTCAGCCTGCTGGTATGCAGAAACCGTCATGGCCGCTGCGATGTGCATATGCCCCAAAGTTCACCTTTTGACACCGCCGTATGTGAAAGAGGACTCACCACGTGCCGGCGGAAGCTCCTGGGCTCAGGTCTGCGAGCTGGGAAGACTCCTGAGGTCAATGTTGACTACTACGACACAGGCACACCGTGGAGTGCTCTGTATACTACTAACACAGTAGTCCAACAGGTACCAACAGTGGCACGGTGTCTTAATCCCACAATGGGCGATGGGCGATGTTAAAACTGCATCTGAGAGTGGAGATAAAGGAACTCCCTTTGACCAGGTGCAACTAACTCTAGGTCCCAACAGTGGAAAGATGTCTTGATTCCACAATGGACGATGTTAGAACTGGATCTGAGAGTGGAGATGAAGGTACTCCCTTCGACCAGGTGCAACCAACTCTAGGTCCCAATAGTGGAACAGTGTCTTTATCCCACAATGGACGATGTCCGATATTACCTGCTGCTTGGTTTTCACACAACTCCCTCCGTTGAGGTGCATCACACTCTGGTCTCCCGCAGCTAACAGCTGCACATGATTATTGAGCTTGGCTGACGGTAGAGGCTGGACTACACCTAGGTACAGCAGGTCCGAACAGCGAAAAGGGATCTTTATTCTATGATTGAGGATGTCAGAAGTTAAAGTCTGTGATGATTTCTGTGTACCCCCTCCGATCAGGTGAAACCAACTCCGTGCTTCTGAATCCAACGGCACGTGGCTGTGAGGCGTTAATGGCCACTGCCTCTGGCCTACACTGCGGTCAGCAGGGCTCACAATCAGATCGAGTGGGGATTGTTTAATTACAGAATCCAGTAGGCAGCTAAATACAACGTCTATTGAAATATACACATTATCCTTTGAGTATACCTGCGTGAAGAACTTTTTTTAGATGAGGAATGGGTTTACTACAATGACCAAATTCTTCTTGGTAGTGGAAAAGAACACTGAATAACAGTCTAGACTGTGGACAGCAGAGATCGTAGTTTGAATTGTTTTGATTTATTTATTGCAGAGTTTTCTGTAATTCTTGTTGCTGTATTTTGTGAAGAGGAAGTGAGAAAAAGTATTCATGGATGTCTGTGCCGGCTACTGCCTTCAATTTACACAGCAGACAGCAGTGGTCACAATTCAGATTGAGTTGATATTGCAGATGACGCAGTCCTGTAGGCAAAAGACATTGCTCCAGTGCGCTCTGTCTGCGACCATGCATACGCATCATCGCAGGCTCTGCACACGCTTTTTGTTGGTTGAAGCTTTTATTCGATATGCAAGATATCTTGAAAGCGTACACAAAATACAGCATTTACAAAACTAGAAAAAACATTTTTAAGGAGCAATATTGAATTTGCATTTAAGAAAGATAAAAAGACATGTAATGCCAGAATAAGTTAGCTAAAAACGAATTAAACACGCTTTTTGTTGCTTCGTGTATTACAAACTGGGCAGCTCAAGTCAATGCTACATGGCTGTGGGCCCTTGCTGACCGCTCTCTCTGGCCTACACTGCAGACAGAAGTGTTCACAATTTAGACATTGCTCCTAGTACAGCCCGCCCGCAACACGCATCATCGCTGGCTGTGCACATGCTGAATGCTTTTGATGTGGCTATCTGAGTGCACTAGAACTGATGAACCCTTTCTGATAAAATCTTTTTGTGTATTATTTCAGATCTACTGCCTGTGTCTCAGCATACCACAAGTTATGGTTCTTTTACGTTAGAATCTTTTGTGTATTATTTCACATCTACTACCTTACTGCAGCACAAACTATTGACCCTTTTATTATTGAATTCCTGTGTGTGATCCAATGATTACTGTTGTTGTTGATGCTAGTAGCAACCATTCCCTGAGGGCTTGTTTACACTCACCCCACACGCATCCAGCAGAGAAGTCACTGGATATGTGACCCTGGCAATAAAAAGGAGTCAAGCGCACGTGCCCGTACACACTTCCACTATGTATCTGTGCCTGTGTGTTCATTATCTATGCATGATACTGCCCCGGGCTGTACCACATTACATTGTGCTGTGGATAGCGTATGCAACCATGTTACCTCTGGCAGTGGGGAAAACTTTGGTTATGTAACTTTTAGGTGCATGGCTGTCACAGGTGGAAGGTTACTTTACAGACCATGATTATTGATGAAGATGATGGTTGCATGTTGTTTGTAGTGTAAGATATGTGTACATAGCAAAAAGATTTCAAAAAAGCTCTCTAAGCAGACGAGGTGTGTCTCATCAAATGCTGTAGAGAGAATGACTAAAATGGGTGGCGTTCTGCAATTGCCACAATTGGAAATGTTATGAACTTATTAAATGCTTTTTTTTAAGGTCACATGGCAATCGTGCACCGAGCGTGCAAGGAGACTGCACCCAACGCAATTATAAGAAAATATATTTACCATAATACAGGTTTATTACAGTTAGAAATATATCAATGTTTAAAATATTTTGGATTATTGCTTGCTCTCTTATACACTTTGAAGTCATTTAGATATCGTTTTGAGGAAACGAGCCCACTGTCAGCATTTAGAACGTATTTTTAAAAAAAAGGCAAAACTGATTTAAACTGCATTGGGAGCGTGTTTACAGCAGTCAATAAATTGTTGACTGTCCTTGTTTAAGAGTGCGTCGTACTGCACTATGACGCCCCACTGGGTGGAGTCGATGCTACATAAGATACTAAATAAATAAATATAAGGGGGCTGTTAACTTTGTTATTCTGTTCAGAGGTGGGGGTCTGTCCTTTAACTGAAGACCCAATAAGAGATGGTAGCTAACACTTGTTTGAAGAGGCAACCCTTTTCATTAGACCTATTTACCTCTCTTATCACAAGAGCCGGGCCCCGCTTTCCCCAAACTAACCCCTCCAGCCACCTTTTCAGATTTCTTATCCATCACCAGCAGCATCAGCCCATGCGAGAGACATTAAACCTCTGTCTGCACAGCCGGGCCGAGTGTCTGGTGTCATAGGACGACTGGTTATACAGGGGCTCGTTCACAGGGCCTCAGCAACCACTTTGAAGAGAAGTGAGGCAAATAGGCCTGCATACACCAGCAAGCCAGCCGAGCGTGGTTCGAGTCACTGCGTGCCGAGCCGGAGGCAGCTGCTGCACTGCAGAGTAACACTTTTGGCGCGCATGTGCACGTTGGAAAGCATCGCGCGCATGCAAGAGTGTGGGCAGGTCAGGCAAAAGAAAGTGCGAATGCATGCAGGCAATCATATGAAAAAAAGCATTTACAAGTGCAATAGGACTCGTATTTATGCGAGTCCTATTGCATTGCAAACAAAAATGCAGGCGCCGAGAAGGCAGGGAATGGGAGTGGGTGGAGGGGGATGGTGGTGGTAAGAGAAGTCACAGACTTTGGGAAGGAACAGGGAAGTATTGCTGAAGTAAAGGGGCTGATAGCCATGGAAGGGTAAAAATAACGTCATGGCAGTAAGGAGGCAGGAGTAAGACGCCGGCAACCAATGAGAATGCAGCATTTCAGATTTGAGCTAATCAAAAGCATGGGCAGAAATTGGACGAAGTTTACCCATAATACTGTATACAGCATCTCTCGCCGAAATGAGAAAGCAGCATTTCAGATTTGAGCCAATCAAAAGCATGGGCAGAAAGTGGGTGGAGCTTCCCCCACAATACAATATACAGCATCTCTCACCGAGACAGCGCATGCGCTGCCTAGGGGAAACCTAAAAATGAGGGAATGGTGTACCCGGCACGACACAATACATCTTTGATGTAACACAGGGCCTGTCAGCGTGCACTCGTCGCATACGAAACACGCAGCCGGCGTGACCCCAAACATATATGACGTAACACGTGGCTTGGTACCGCGCATCCGTCGCATACCAAACTAGCAGCTGCCGTGACCTCATACAAAGATGATGTTAGGCGGGATGCGGTGCCACCAACTCGTCGGATACGAAATGCGCATCCTTTACGAGTTTAACAATATGGCGGATAGGATTCGCGTGCTGATGGAGCTTGGTACACTGCCGGTAGGAGACTCCAGTTTTCTCAAAAATCAAAAAAAGATATGCATACTTTTTTTGGAAGATATAAAACATTACATAATTTTTTAAATTAAAAAAAAAAGGAAAATATAGTTCCAAAATATTACAAAAAAATATTTAAAAAATATAGGTTTTATAAATATTAAAATATGAAATTAACATTTAAAAAACCTTTGAAATTCACTTATAAAAATATAGGTTTTACAGACGTTATAGTTAGGAATTAGCCTTTAAAAAACCTTTGAAATTCACTAAAAAAACATCGGTTTCAGGGTTGTTATAGTTTAGTTGGACATTTGACTCATATAAAACCAGAGAAATTTGCCCGTTATAGTTAGTTGGGCTAACTATCACTTGCGCGCCCGCAATGCACTGGTGATGAAGTCACATATTACATCACTCATGACATGGTCAATGACATCACTGATGACATCACTCATGACATCTCAAATGACATCACTGATGACATCATTTACGTAATAATCTGATGCACATACTGATGCCTCAATATAAACTTAAATACACGCACTCTAAAATGCAGACTATTATTTTTTAAACCATACACACAACAATGCCAGGTACTAAATACTAAGGGTAGGTGTAGTGCGCGTAGTGGGGCTACACGAAGTTCTGCAAAGTGGGGTGGGTGCTACGCCCACCCACACACTTCATGTAGCCCCACTACGCGCCGCCCGCCTCCCTCCTACCCTCTTGTGCAACCATATTTTTAGTATTAAATACAGCAAAATAAAAGAAAAAGAACTTACCTTGGATGCAGCGTCCCGGGGCTCCCTCTTCCTGTTGACGCGCCAACTTCTTCAGACGAATGCGCATGTGCGGGCACCCGCGCATGCGCATTTCTTGCGAGAAAAATATGGTTGTACAAGAGGGTGGGAGGGAGGCGGGTGGCGGGCAACTTCGCGCCGCCACGGAGTGGGTGTAGTGTTGCCTACTATGCCTACTTTGTGAAGCGCGAAGTAGGCAACACTACGCCCACTCTATGGGCGGAGCGAAGTGCTACGCCCACGGTTACAAAATACCACTCACTATTTCCTAGGTCTACACACACATCCAGTTACTAATACATGCAGTTACTCATCAATACACTACTATAATATGCACTCATACACCTATAGATACAGTCACACTCATCCAGGGAGTTACTCACACACCTAGTCAGTCATGCAAAGAATCAATCATATATCCATTCACTCATGTATACAGTTATACACACCAAATCCGTTATTTATACACACACCACATCACTTATTTATGCAGATACTAGCACATACATGTCTTATACAATCACTGATACAAGCAGACACTCATTTATACACCCACTCTTCAAATAACTTACTTTCACGTATAGTCATTTATATACTCCAACACTCACTTATACTGCCTTAAAACATATGTAGTTAGTCACACATATACCACTGAGACATTCATTCACTCACCAACACACCCATAGACACACTATCTCACCCATACAGCCCTTCCCAGATGCACTTTTGAATCCATACAACCAGTGAATCACCCACTCAGACATCTATGCACAGAGTCACACACACCCCCACCTACCCACACAGACACTCAGGCACCCATACAGATACTCAGACATCAAATAAATAACCCATATAGACACTCACT
Source organism: Lissotriton vulgaris (assembly GCF_964263255.1). Taxonomy (NCBI): domain Eukaryota; kingdom Metazoa; phylum Chordata; class Amphibia; order Caudata; family Salamandridae; genus Lissotriton; species Lissotriton vulgaris. The sequence goes on from NC_141685.1 coordinate 1,822,954,508, forward strand.
TAGCTACTTACCAACCCATCCAGTTGCTTACACAACAACTGAGAGACTAATACAGGCTTTAACATAGTTTAGTAGTCACTAACCAAAGCATTCAGTAAGACACGTTCAATCACTCACATATACAGTCAGTCACGCACCTACTAAATAATCCCTTCAGGCACTTGTAAATCCACTCATTCTTCAATATATCTTGGCATAGATATATATGAATAATATTTAAACTTTACAGAAACACACATTCACTTGTTGATGTCATCAGTGATGTCATTTGAGATGTCATCAGTGATGTCACTGGCCAAAATAATGAGTGATGTAATATGTGACGTCATCACCCGTTCATTGTGGGCGCTCGAGTTATAGTTAGCTCAACTAACCATAACAGGCAAATTTGTCTAGTTTTATATGAGTCAAATGTCCAACTAACTATAACATCCCTGAAACCTAGGGTTTTTTAGTGAATATATTCATATATATATATATAAATATGTGTGTGTGTGTGTGTGTGTGTGTATATATATATATTATATATATAAAGCTAGTACAAGACAAATGTATTGCTCAGCTTAATAAAAGGATAACACAGGATCATTTTCTTTCACCAAATAACTGTTACTACAAATCACTTAATCACAGTCCACAGCTATTGCGAAGGTTTTTTTTATGTTAGATGAGACCGCCTGTAACATGTGCAGCACATCTAGGGACTTTACAAAAATTATTGAAATGATTTAATTACTCTTCACAGAGACTCTTAACTCTATGCAGTTAATAAAAAATAACATCAGTATACTGGATGAAAAGATTTGTATTTTATAGTGAAACCATACAAATACAATCAGTTAAACTTTCAAAGTCTTCATTTTCAATTTGCGCATATTTTGACAAAGTATTCTCCACTCAATCTGAGCCAAAAATGAACTAAAACTGATAAGAATAAGTTCCACTACCTGTATTGTTTTCCAATAAACAGATGTGCTACTTTTTGCAAATATTTTATAATTCTATTCTATTTATTTTTCACTTTACACCTAAGATATCTGTATTTTATTTTTAGGAATTTACTTGAGCTTCTTTTTGCTACTAAATATTCCAATTGTGCTGCTGGGTTACGACCCTAAGTTATTAGCAGTGGCTGAGACGATTTAAAGAATTCAATCCATCACTTTTTTGTATTTTCATTGTGACTAACTGAGCGCGACAGGTATTCCCAGATGTGGGCTCCATGCTCACTAGGCCACTGAAACTAAGTTGCCCCCCACTGAAGGGGCAAAAGTAGGTCAAATCATGGCACCTGCAACAGATGGTGCCACGTTGTATTTCTATTGTATGATCGTCTTGTTACCACAGCATTTAATGGGTGTGCTGAGGTGCTTGAACGATTCATGTGTAGAAGTCATGGTTCCCAGATGCCATAGGTGTACTGTGTGCATTTTCTCTACCACTAAGGTGAAGCAAACATATCCTGCTTTCAAAGTTTGCAGTGAGTTAATGCGTTTGAGTTTATATGTGTGTGCATGTGTGTGTGTGTGCATATGCACAACATCTGAGTGTTGCATATAAAGCCTGTCCCGGCCTGGATTATTTTTTAAGTACGCTTTGACTAGGGATAACATTGTATTATACCTTGAGTGCAAGTTCTGGTATTATTAGCCAGGCAGTGTTTTCTTAAATATCTCTGGCGGAATTTAATAACTGGTGCATCCCTGCAGATCAGCAGGGATGCGCCAGTTATTTTGCGTGACGTTAGGAACCCCTTGTGCCACCATTGATGCGCCGCATTTACAATGCAGCGTACCGTGGCACAAGTAGAGACAGATGCATGATGCATCTGTCAGCGTACAGGTGACACAGTGCTGGAGTCGTGTCGCAAGCGCAAAGCAACTCCAGCACTTCTGAGGGGCAGCCCATACCCATAGTGCTGCATCAATCCTTATGCCTGCTACAAGCAGGCGTGAGGTTTTGACACCACGGGGACGTAAAAGTTACTCAGTGAAATCTTGTAGATTTCACTGCGTCACTTTTAGGGGCCTTCCTTGCGACGGAACGCCCACCCTGCATGCATTATACCTGACAAAGGTATAATATAGCATAGGGGTTTACAACATGACGCATCTCACCAGATGCGTCACGTTGTAAATCTGTATGCATGGTAATGCAGTGTTTACAACACCGCTGTGTCACAGAAGTAACACAACTGTGTCGTAAAAATGTTGCAAGGGGCTTGTAAATCTGCCCCGTCGTTTTTACTACAGACAAATATCGGGAAAGACATTAGATGTGGGTCGGTGGTTTCTTCAAATAACCACAGAGCCTGAAGGGTTTATTGCTGTCCATTACTCAGTCCCAGGAACCCCTGATTTCTGCCACAGGCAGCTGAAAGAAACTTTTCTTAATGCATTTAGGTGACGTCCTGCACTGTAAGGGCATTGCTAAGAATGATACATTAAAGTTCAGATGGTAAAGGGAGAGTTTGCACTGGCAGTATTTTTGAGGGTACTGCTGGCGACTGCAGACAGAGCCCCACTGATAGGCCACGCAGTCCGACATAGGAGACACAGCGTGTATACTGTTCGACAAACCAATCAATACCCATCCGTCGCCATTGACAGCGAGGTACTCGAGAGCACGTTTTGACGGCTTTCAAAAAAACCCATTTGATTTTTCGCACATGGCACACCATTAAAGGGTGTCCGCCCACACCACTGGGGTTACATGAATGCAATGTAACTTAGCTCCCTCCCTTCACCATCCCGTCCTGATGAAGACCCGTTCATGAGGATATCAATTGCCCTTCTTATCCTTGGGTCGAAACGTCGACAACCTTTCCCCTACCTGGAGCCTGCATCTTTTGTGCCCCTGCCCACTCACCCCCTTGAAAATACGAAGCAACGGATGAACTGTTCGCCGTAAGACAGCAAGAAAGATTGACATTTTTTGCGTTATCAACATTGAGGGCAGGCTCCTCCAGAATCTTGCCAAGGATTATTTAACCTTGGACTCAAAAAACATTTGGAATTTACCATCTCCTGACCATCTTGGTCCTTTTCTATCTTACACGAGCACCAATTTCTCACTCTATGCACTTTACCCTTTGGTAACCCCGTTTTCCTAAAATTGCATATTTGTATATTGTACCATGAAGAGGAATTTTATTTAGAATAAACAGTAGAGGCTTCTTTCCTCTACTTTTAAAACGTTTGAAACACTGTTTCTGTGTGAGTTGGACATTTGTTTATTTTGGGCTATTGTTTTTCTCCTTTTCTGTTTCCAATTCTTCATTGCAGGATTAATTTCGCATGTGGAATAAGAGTTGAACAAAGTTTTTATGAAATAATATCAAAAATTGTGTGTAGAGCTAACGTCTAGGACCACCATATCTGTAACGCTCAATACCCAGGTCCTAGGACTTTCTTTGGGTCACCCCGTATATAATAGTTGAAAATATCTATGGCATAAGGTACAATCATTTATCTTCCACAGGAGCTCTGGCCTCCAGTTGGTCTATTGTAGAATTCAAATAGGTTGCCCATATTCTGACATTAACAACATTCCTTTATCTAATTTCATTCAAGAGATGACATTTCATAGAATTAAAGCCTGATTTCGAGACTGCCAGACTCACGGTGGCGGTGGTCCTTCTGCTGCATTACTACTTGCAAATTCGTTGCATGGAGGACCGCCGGCTGCGCCTGGGAACATTCGTTCCATGGGGGTTGGGGAGGTGGGCCACAATGTAGTATGCTGAGCATATTACGAGTTCCTGCACCTGCAGCCATTTCATGGCAGGAAAACCACCATGAAAAGACTGGTGGTGCAGGAACAAAGGGGGCCCTGCAGGGCCCCAATGCCCCACCTCGCCATGGGAATACATTCTGGGGGCCACAACATGTCCACCCTGCCTGTAGTCCCTTAAAGTTCCAGCACAGCTTGGACGTCACTGTCCATGCCGTGCTGGAAAACTTTTGCTGTTCGCATAGCATTGCCTGTTTTCCAGGCACCACCTAGGGAATGGGCAAAGACCTTTCGCCGTACATGAGATTAGTTTCTTGTGGTTAGGATTTGGCTCAGAAGGTCGAACCCTAGGCTTATTTTGCTCCAAACTGTGGTTTAAAAAAGGCTGAACCTGAATTGAGATAGAATGCATTGGTAGAGACCCTGCTTTTTATCTGCCACATCAGGATTACCTCTACGCCATCAGAAGGGAAATGTCCTGTTAAATTCATCATTTTGAGTGATATGATCTCTGACCATCTACAAAGTATTTTCCTTGTGCACAGAGGCCCTGGCCTTCATGAATATCTCTGTACTATTTTGTTATAGCATTACGATAAATCATTAGGGTTGTTGTATCTGCCCAGTGCTGTTCTCTGCCTCGATAGACATATCTTAGAACGGTCCAAAACGGTGTAGTCTGCGTGCTGCATAATGTCCACTGAGCAACTTTAGGACTGAATGTATGTTCTGTGGATAGGCAAATAACCATATCAGACCGTAACCATATGTTAAAAAGCAGGGATGCCAAAACACTCCTGTTTAAGGTCTCACTTGTCAAGATATTCCTTAATAGTTGATTGACAATTCCTATATTTATCCTTACTCACATGTTCATATGTAGGACAGTTATTGCAGACAAGAGGAGATGGAAAACATCAGTTTTTCACAAAGTATACCTCTATTTAAACCGTTAAATGCAATTTTAAAAGCCATAAATCAGGTATATGATCTGCATTGCTTTTTATTCAACTCATTGCAAATTAAAAATGAAAGAAACATAATATGATTGACAGTGGATGGCCTGCGAGGGAAAACAGTCTGATATTATATCATGTTATACTATGTTATATCTATTTATAAAGCGCACTATCACCCCACAGGTATCCTGGCACTGTATTATGTTAGTACCGCTATTGCCACATATTTCCAGACAGATGTAAATTGCTGGATGTCATCAGGTGATCTGAATTACTCCTTTGGAAAGAGCCATGTTTTAAACCTCTTTCTGACCTGTAATAGATCTTCTGTTTGTCTTAGGGTTGAAGGGAGCACATTCCAGAGCCATGCTGCTTCGGTGCTAAATGCTCTTCCTTCAAATCTTGTTGTTCTAAACCTGGACTTGCTTACCAGGTTGGCTGTTGACGAACAAAGGTTTCTGGTCGGGACATACCATTTGAATTTGTTTTGCAGCAGGATAGGCCAGAGACCATGTAGTGCCTTAAACGTAATACAGAGCGATTGATACTGTATGCTCTACGCTAGTGGGAGCCAACGGAACTCTAAGCCGATGATCTGCGTGGTCTCTTTAGTGCTAGTTTTTCAGCCATTGTCTGGACTCTCAGGAGTCTCATAATCAGAAAGTGTTGGGCACCTAATAGCAGAGCATTACAGTAATCTAATCGGCTCAGGATGACACTTCTTACTACTAGTGCTCTGACTGAGACAGGTAGCATTGGGAGTATATTTGAGAGGGCTCTGATGAGGGAAAAGCAAGTCCCCGCCGTTTTATTCACCTGGGTTTCTAGACTAAGTTTGTTGTTGAAAACTACACACAGATTGCGGATTGTCTCTGAGGGTATCAGTGGCTTATCTGTACTGATAGGCCAAAAATTAGTCAGGAGGGAGAAAGGAATTTCCGTTGCCATGCAGCATAGGATCTCCGTTTTTTCACGATTAAACTGCAGGGAGTTATCTTTAAGCCATCCTGCAGTCCTTTGCATGCACTTGTGGAAGCTGTCAAGTGACAATGATTGATCCCCTTCCAGTGACAGGATAACTTGTATGTAGTCTGCATAGATCACCTAGTTGACCTTGTATGACATTATGATTGATATCAGTGGGCTCATTTATATATTGAACAATATAAGGCTAATTGTCGATTCCTGAGGGACACCATACTTAATAGATTTGAAGTGGGGTAAGGCCACCGCTTGTTGCCTGTCCGACAGGTATGACTGGAGCAACTTCATTACTGCCCCACCTACCCTAATCGCAGGAAGCCTTTTTATGTTGGTTCTGTGGTTGACCGTATCAAATGCAGCAGACATGTCCAATAGGATAAGTATAACTGATTGTCCTTTGTCTGCTCGCATTCTAAGTTCATCCATTACTGTTAGTAGGGCGGTTTCTGTTCCGTCACGGTCAGAAGCCAAATTGCTCATCTTCCAGCCTACGATTGGTTTCTAGGAAGTAAGAAAGTGTTTTGCTGACAAAGCGTTCTATTATTTTCACAGGATCCGGTAAAAGGGAAATTGGCATGTAATTATTGGAGCACACTGGATCTAAGGTAGCTTTCTTCAAACGTGTTGTAACTATTGCCTGTTTCCAGAGGGATGGTACTACTCCACTACTAAATAATTGACAGCAATCTTTCGGAGTTGTGGAAAAGGTTCCTCCTTTAATTATTTCCACACCCGGTGCAGTAATGGGTTCAGCGGGGATCCTGAGGATACATTCAAAGCTAACGTATTGAAGCCATCCTCTGTTAGAGTCTCAAAATATTACAGAGTCTCTCTATTATCCTTATCCACCTTCTCCTCCTTTTGGACCAGTGATGGCATCTGAGCAGATCTAACTTGGCCATGTCCTTCTAATTGGTCTGTATTTCCAGTTCCCAGCCTATCAATGATTTTATTATTTTTCTCCTAAAAGAATGTAGCTAGACTGTCACACAGATCTTGTGTGGCTGTGATCTTATTTTCAAGGCAGTTTGGTTTGGAGCAGGCAGTCAATATTTTATATATATGCTTCGAGCGCTATCAGGTACATTTAAAATAGTGCTAGCATAGTATTCTACTTTTGCTTTGGAGTTCTTGATTTTAAAGTGGCTCAAGGATGTTTACAGGGCTATTTTATCCTCATCCACATAAAGCTTCCTCCACTTCCTTTCTGCCTGCCTACAGCCTATGTTTAGCTTTTTTAGCTCCTCGTTATAGCACGGTGCTGACAGCCTGTGTGCTTTTTAATTCTTTCATTGGGACAATGTGACCTCTTGAGACCCCTTTGGGGGTGATATGTGCGCTATATAAGCACTATGTTTTATTTTTACATTTAATGTGATGAAGGGTGGCTCTAATCTCTGCGGAATTCTAGATAATTTTCATCCAAGGATTTGTTTAAGTCAAAAGGGCTTTCCTCTTTGTACAGGGAGTTTTCTTTTGCTATTTTAAACAGTTTGTTCCATTCTCTGCCACAGTGGTCCTTTTCCACAGAAGCTGTTGTTTGGTCAATCTGGGGTTTAATATCAAGAAGTTTGTGAGATAGTGGTCAGTCCAGCATAGGGGTAGCATGCTTTCAATTGCTGTAACATTTTTAGCTGAAAATATTATATCTAGTATGTGTCTTCCCTGTTGCCTTGGTTCCCCCACCATTTGTTGCAGGCCTATATTCTTGCAGGATTGAAGGAGGACCTTTAGAGCTGAACTCAGATCCCCATTTGACCACAGGTTAAAATCCCCAAGAATAATAAATCTGGCATGAGTGAGCGACATATTACTAAAGATATCGATCAATGCCTGTTTTGGGGACTAACTGGGCAAGGAGGACTATAACACACAATACCAGTGAGCATTTGATCCTTATGATCTTTTAGTGAGAGCACCAGAAGTTCTATATTCGCAACTTCATCGATATCATACGAGGCAAATTTCAATTTCCATTTTTCCTTAAATATAATTCTCACTACGCCTCCTCTTCCGCGGGCCTTAGGCTTATGAAAGGCCCTATAGCCAGATGGACATGCCAGCCCCAGTTCAACTTCTGAACTCGGGCGTATCCATGTTTCAGTCAGAAAACTGCATCCAGGTCATATAATTCCAATAAGAGGTGAATCTCCAGGTGATGATTCACATGGGATCTGATATTTAGTAAACCACATTTAAGGATAATATGCCCCCCTATTTCTTTAGAAACGGTTCTTGAAGTTACCGGCACAGTGTGGTTAATTTCACTGCCCCATGCCCACCTAATGCTTGGAGTTGTTTCCTCGTATATCGGAGGTGGATTGGCCCGGTGGAGGTTTCCTCCAAACCAGCAGCATGGCTGGCGCTGTGCTTGACTGGTGCACGGACGGGCGCAGACAGGCTCGGCTTTGGCGTGCCTTCGATGCGCCACCTGGCCACCTGCTTGGGTCTTGAGTAGTGAGGATAACCTCCTCCTTCTGGTCAACTAGACCACTAACCAAGATGGCGTTCAATCGATGACCCACTCTTACATGCAGAGTGCACCAGCTCACCTTTGCTTCCTAACTCAAGTTCAACAACAATTTCTGACATAAAATAATTAAAAACAGTTTTTTGGTGCAAATCTCGCAATTGTGATGTGGGGGATCAGCAACTTTTCCTCAGTCCATTTCATGAGTCCAAATAAGATACTAGCATACAATTTACCTTCATTGTCTAATAGTAAGATTGGTCTATAATACCCTATTGTTCAAAATCCTAAAAAAATCCTGAAAACCAAAACTTTACATAACTGCGTAACTGTCACCCTACAGGTATCCTGGCGCTGCGACTTACCCTGATGTTAATGTGCATAGAGATAGCCTATTTACCAAACTTGGTGGCCCGCTTGTTTTGCTAGTTCTTAGGGTAGAGACATGTCTTTAGGCTCTTATTGAATGGGAGTAAAGACTTTATTTGTCTGATATTCAGAGGAAAGCCGTTCCAGAGTCTTGAGGCTGCTACCCTAAAGGCTCTACCACCTGTCCTGGACTTCTTAAATCTAGTGGTGGTTACCAGATTTCCGCTTGATGAGCGTAGGTTTCTCCCAGGAGTGTACCATGTAAATTTCCCCTGCATGGATATTGGGCCCAGGCCGTGTACTGCTCTGAACACAATACAAAGAGATTTAACATTAATTCTCTCATTTATGGGCAACCAGTGAAGGTCTTTGAGAGCTAAAGATGTTGAGGACCTATGCCGCCTAATTCATGCCAGTTTGGCTGTGATAGACTGGATCCTCTGTAGCTACCATAGTACTGATTATGGTGCTCCCAAGTACAGGGAGTTTCAATAATGCAACCTGCTCAGTATTACACTCTTCACCACCAGAGGTGTAGTAGTGGCGGCCAGTAGTGGGAGGATTGGTGCTGTGCTCTTAATCAGGAGAAACAGGTACTAACTGTTTATTGACTTGTGACTCCAGTTGGAAATTATCATCCATTAGAACCCCCAGGTTATGCACTGTTCTAGCTGGTGTTAGTGGTTTATCGTAGGGGTGAGTCTAAACTCGGAGAGGAAAGGCCAAGAAATTTTTGCCATGGAGCAGCAAACTATCTCCGTTTTCTCTGCATTAAATTGTATTGAGTTTTTCCTAAGCCAACTGGAGGTCTTGAGCATGGACTCCTGAAATTTCTCAAGGGATACCGCCTGGTTTCCTTCTAATGAGAGCACCAATTGAGTGTCGTCCGCATAATTGACTAGATCCCTGCCAAAGGACATGATAATGGGATCAAAGGGCAAAAATAGATATTGTATAAAATTGGGCTAATTGCTCAATGCTGTGGCACCCCATCTTGCACTTGGGTCTTGGGGGAAGTAAACGGAGAAATAGTTACCATCTGTTGCCTGCCAGTCAGATATGATTGCAGCCACTTTAAAGCCCGTCCTTTCACTCCGATGTTCTCTAGTCTTTTCAGTAGGATACTGTGTTTCACCGTGTTGAATGCGGCCAACATATCTAATAACACTAGTACAGATGAATTACCATTGTCGGCACGCATTCTCAGGTTATCAAGGACCGTCACTAGGGCAGTTTCTGTTCTCTGCCCTGGTCGAAAACCAAATTGATCCCTGTCTAGCAGAGGGTTTTCTTATAGATAGAGGGACAGAGATTTACCAACTACCCGCTCCAGAATTTTTACTGGATATGGTAGAAGATAAATTGGTCGAAAAACTCAATGGGCAGTTAGGATCCAGTGATGGCTTCCTAAGCAGCGGCGTCACTACTGCCTGTTTCCAGACCTTCGTTATGGTTCCCGTTTCTAATGACTGATAGCAGATCTGCTGCAGCCAGGGAAATAATTCTAACCGGAACTCTTTCCAGATCGCCTGCGGGAGGGGATCCAGAGGGGAACCGAAGGAGACACTTTGGGCTAGATTATTAAATATATCCTCGGTAGGGATTTGAAAGCATTCTAAAGCAGGCGTCTAATAGCACTAGGTGCCTCTTTCTGTTGCTCTATTGCTAATTTCGTGGGAGGTTCCTTTTCCTCATCAGATCTGCTATTATTGTTAGAGTTTAGGCCACCAACTATCTTATTGATCTTTTCGTTAAAGTAGATAGCGATATTGTCCCAGAGTTTTTGTGTCACAATCATTTTACTGCTCAAACATGCTGGATTGGATAGGTCCTTTATGATCCTGAAAAGCATTTTTGTACTATTAGGTGCCTGTAAAATAGTTTTAGCATGGTACTCTGCTTTATCCCTTGAAATTGCTTCTTCTTATGAGGCCTGTAGTGATTTCAGTTTTTCTTTATCCGATTCCTCATATGACCTTCTCCCCTACCTTTTGGCTTGTTTACATTTTTTCAGCATAAGTTTTAGCTCTTCGCTGTACCAAGGAGCCAAGGGTTTCTTTCTATTCTTCAGCCTTTTTTCTGTAGCAATCTGATCTAGAATGCCCTTTATTTGATCGCAGTAAGTTTGATAGTTTTCATCCTCTGATTTACTGGACACAAATAAATTTTGTTCTGTGAATGTTGGAGATTGTCTGTTTTTGAGTAACTTAGCCCATTCTCTTCCCTTACGGAAGGTTACTAACTGACTAGTGTTGCTGGCTAAGCTAGGCAGTGTGATCATAAAATGAAGTTAGAAATGATCAGTCCAACATTGAGGTAGTACCTCGATCACCTCTGTTTGTGTGTCAGGTCCAGGGTGTACCCTCCTTGATGAGTCTACTGATAAACCAATTGGTGCAGATTGAGACTCTTGCAAACTTGTTCCAAATCTCTCAGTGGGGGTCTGAGTGTCCCATTATCCCAGAGATTGAAATTGCAAATATGATCATCCTTGAGTGTGTTAGGGTCATGTTAGCAAGGGTTTCAATTAAAGACTGGTATTGGGTTTTTTGTCCGGGGGGCCTATAGCATAATATTCCTGTCAACACTTTTCCTCTTTCCTCCTGCAAAGAGAAGCCTAGAAGTTCAATCCCCTCAACATCATCAGTGGGTTGAGGGGCAATGTCCTATTTTTCTTTAAAGATCACCCCAACCCCCCTGCCTCTCCCCATCAACCTGGGTTTGTGAAAGATTTGATATCCCTCTGGGCATGCAAATCCTAGCTCTACCACAGAGTCAGCGCTGGTCCATGTTTCAGATCGAGGCACTCCAACATGGTTGCCACCTCTTGATGGTGTTTAACTAGAGATCTACTATTAAGTTCAATCTGCCCAAGAGCTGGTCATCTTTGCCATAATTGCCACTGTGAACCTTGGCTTTTTGTGTCCCCTTGGTATCCCTCTTACCTATGTGTATGAGTTGTTCCCATGACAAGCGTAGATGCCAACAGTGCTGGAGTAGAGAGAAACTCCTGGCGATCTCACTACATGGTAGCTGGCGGGTTTGAGTCCGAATGAATCGAGCATTGTCCTTGGCAACGCTCGATTCATTCGGACTCAGACCAACCAGCTTCCATGTAGTGAGATTTATTGTCCTTCTACCGTTCACGCTTGGATCGGCCGACAGATCCTGCTCGCCGGGACATCTGCAATTAGCCCTGAATCACCGAGCTCTTAGGCCTAACCTAATCGCACTGCAGAATTGGATTTCTTTTCCCCAGATCGTCGGGAGTTTCTCTCTCCTCCAGCACTGTTGGCATCTCGACCCAGTCCTGATGAAGATCCCGATTAATGAGGATCTAAACGCCGTCGACCACTCAGCGCAATCATAGGTGCAACATACAATGTGGTTCGTCTAAACTACAGCCAGCCCAAATTAGAACCAAGCTCGACAATTCAGCTGGAACCATATTGTTTCATCTACTCACTGTATATATTTATGCACTAGTCACCATGCGCCGTTTATGTTGATCACATTGTCACTTGCGTCGCCACTGTGTACATCACTAGCACAATTTGAACACCAAGTACATTTAGGGTTGTATTATTTGTTTATTTACAGTGCTGCTACAACTGTAACTTGCCCACTACTTTCTCTAGATAAATATGATGCCATGAGCACATTTGAAACTATGAAAGAGTTTTCTTATTTCCTTTCTGATAATGTTTATGACATATCCTTCTTAATTGTCTTCAAATAATACCAGTTGGGATACTATATGTTTATTTAGAATATCTACCCCAATCCCAACGTGGTTGATGGGTTCTTGCTCCCGTGGTTTATACTAAGACAGAACTAGCAGCATGGCTGACGCTGAGCGCTGTCGGAGCGCGGACGGGCATAGACGGGCTTACCTCTGGCGCACCTCCGGCCGATGGATGTGGATTTGGAGGAGATTAGTTTGAAAATAAAGTTTGACTTGCAGACCATGTTAGAATTGCACATGAGAAATTTGTTTAAACTGCTGCAGAAATGTTTTCACATATGAAATATCACGTAGCCAAAATGTGGCGATTTCAAAACATGAAAATATCATTATTAAAGGCGTGCTTACAAAATGTTTATGAAAGAAGATAAATAAAACATTTTGTACAAAGTTATGAATCTAAAATGTGCACTTTTCATCAGGCCTCAAAGCCTTTTTCTCAAGACTCTTGCTCACAGCTTTATAGACATTTATTAGAATATTTTGCCTTGCACCAGAAACTTGCTTAGAATGTGCTAACTACAAACTCATGTTTCATTCAGTTCCCTCACCCCTGTTAGGTCATTAACCTTAATACAATGAGACTTGCTGTGATTGTTATAATAAATAATGATTTAGACAATTTACTCATGCATCATCAGAATATTATTGCTATTTTGCCTCTCTGGCAAGCCTTTGTCTTCCCACTGAAACTCGTTCTCATGAGAACTTCCCCATGTAGCAAAGTCCTGAAACAATGTTTAACACTATTTAGGCATGCATGTTCACAGTGGGAATCGCGAGAAGAAACATTAAAAGTTGACAACATCATTGGATAGAGTTTCGATACATTATTGTTTGATTTATAATAATGAGTGTTCCTAGATAGTCTGAAGTTCACGAATACGAGACCAAGAGACCAATATCTAGCTCCCCTGCCTTACGGCTCTTCTCCTGGACGTTAGATCTTTTGCTTTGTTACCAACAGCTAATGCTAAAGTGACTTATTTCTTTTTATCTAATGACCTTTTCCTGATAAATACTACTGCAGAGATCACTCTATCATTGACGATTCCTACTGCAGCTGTAGGGAACTCGGCTGAGTTTCCAGAACAACTCTTAGTCTTTTCTGAAGAGTACTCTTCATTGGTTCTACTTAGAATAGGTTAGGATCCCTAGTTTCCCTTTATGGAATGCTGTCACTAATCAATCTTTTAGTGATATTTCTGCACCCTGACTAATCTGAATAAAGATCACAAAACAATACTAATCCTTTAAGATAAATAAATGTTTTGAAAACTTCACCAACTTCTCATTATTGACTGAATATTTAAAATACTAACTGTTGATGATATATGCATAGTTTATGTTTTCTTCTAGCTGCAATTCACAAACTGTGGCAAAGATCCGTTGACCTTTTCAAGAGCCATCAGGATTTCCAAAGGACAAATTCTGTAAATTGTGTCTTTTATCTTAAAACCATACTTGGCTAATCCTCGGGCTAACACAGTTTCTGTCACCAGAGCTATGGCGCACACAATTAATGGAGCTTTAAAAAAAATTAGTACCCAAGCTATTTTAAATTATTCCTCAATTCCAGTTTCCAGAGTTAACAGTGACAAAGCAGTTGCTGTTTGGCGGTTGCGGTTTTTAAGGGGTAAGTATCAAAATGAAAATGTTGTGGTTGTAAGTTTAGTGGTTGTATGTGTCTTTTCCCTTTCAAGTGGTTTGAGTGAGTAACAAGGTATATTGAAAAGTTGTTGAAGAGGAGAAGTTGATTTCAGGCACATTGAAGTTGAAAGATCCCTGGATAGTAAGAAATGTTCAAACTTGTTGCAGGAAATTTTGATGTGTTCTGTGAGGTAACATCACCTCCATCTGTAATGTTAGGGACAAACTGTTGTGTTTGATTAATAATATCTGTTAATGTTGGTACAACCTTATTGTGCAAACTGGTGAAGCTGCATTCATTTGTGTGAAGCTTCACTGGTTGAGAAGTCATTGGCATGCGCGGACTATTCTTCAGTGATTGTTATGCTTAATTTTGCGTAGGAGAGCAAACAAAAAGTAATTTAAGAGGTTAATTGAAACAGTGTATGAAAGCGAAGAAAATTGTGATGGCGGTTGCTGTGAGTAGTGAGTCAGAAGTCATAGAGTCATAGGAGTCAGTTGTGTACTTTCACACTCCTATTAGCTAGTGGGATTTATGTGCGATGCTGTGATTGGACATTGTTGATTTGAGTTTCAACTTTGGATCTGGTAATGGATCGTATGAAATTAAAGCCGTCAATTAACTGGTGAACAAAATACTTGATGTATATGGACCAGAATCAAAACATTTGGTTTTATGTGATAATTTAGAAAATGTAACTGTCAATATGAAATGTTTTAAGGCTTTTCAAAAACTTGCGAGGGGAGATGTCACTATTCCTGTATGAAGAGGGAAGGAAGCCCCTCTTGAGAGTACTCCAGCATATGACTACCGAGCATAGATTAAATTCATGCCTATTGCTAAAGCAATAGGAGAGAACAGTGTAACATTTGGGGTGTTTTACGCTTTCCGAGGTATGGGACATTTATTACGAGAATCCCAGATCATTTGAAAGGAAAATTGTAGGAACTGAAGCCACCACCTCGACCAATGCAATATGAGGCATTTAATACTTGGGAAAAGGTTGCAATTGAAAAAGAGAAACTAAAATATCAGAAAAGGCCAGAAAAGAGCAAAGCAAAATTATGGAAATGCTTTATGGGACGAAGAACAGCGTAGATGGAGAAAAGGTATCATTGAAGGAACCTGATTATGTCCGGTTCTTACATCAGAAAATACAAGGAAGGATAAGGACATGTTTAAGCTAGAAGGAAATAAGTCTGATGCTGATTCAGGAGATGAAATATAAGAACAAATACTGTAATCCTCGCCCCCACCAGAAAAATATACTGACCCAGGAGAGATAAGTGATAGTGCGAGTCAGACAGTAGCTACAGCTGGATTGGAATCAGATCCACTTCCAGGCAAATGACCCTTCCAGATCTTACAGATCGCCACAACAGTTGGAAGAACACCAATAGTGGTGGTTCCCATTGATACTGATCCAGTTGTCCCAGTCTTCAAGAGACGCATATAGAAGCAAACAGACAGTAAGTAGCAGAGTTAGCTGGGTATCAACTAGTGACAAATACTACACTTTGGACGTGAACACTGGGAGTTGCCATTATGGCTCGCAAGTGGAGAGCTAGGTTCGCATGCAGCAGGGTGGATAAGCATGGTCGATGGGCTATTGTGTTTTGCTGTGTTGACTACAATTCATTTACACTATGTTCGGTGAATGGATCTGTGGCTGATGATCAGACTATGTTTGACTGGCTTAATAATTAGTTGGCCGGTTGGCCGCTCCCTCTTATAATTTACGGGGATTTTAACATATATATTAATGTTAAAGAGGACAGGGTTAAGAGTGGGGAGATATCATACCATGACCATCAACCAAACGTTTTTAGATCTCTGGTGCACTTATGTATGGCTCATGGGCTATCTGAATTTAAGGCCAAAAAGGAACCACATGATCCAGGGTATATGTTTCTTTGTGCCCCACATCAGGTTCATGTTAGGTTGTATTTCTTTTTTATGGCCCACGAATTAGCTCTGACAAGCAGAATATATAAATACCCAAGGGTTATGTCAGATCACAACCATCTGGCCTTCGAAATAAAGATGGAGTTAGTCTCTCCTCAGGTTTCCCACTGGTCATTTGAGAGGGCTCTGTTGTATGATGAGGAATATATTAAATAGATGAATAATTGGATTCCGATGTTTATAGCTGAGAATATAGGAAGTGACCAGTTCAATGCAATCTGGGAAGACTTTAAGGCTGGTATACGGGGGAGACATCAAGATATAGTTGGGCATGTCAGAAAATGGGGACATTATTATTGCAGGACCTGTTTTAGAAGCTATTAGCAGCTAGTGATGGCAATAGTTAGGGCTGATGATATTGAAAAAGCCCAACTAAGTGTTGCTGCTGCCAAATCTGCAATAGTTGATATTCATATATCTACAAAAATAGGCTGCAGGCAAATACATTTCCTTGCAGAACAACATGTGTGAATTTAATGAAAGGGTGGGACATTTGCTGGCCATTTGCACAAGGCAGAAGATAATGCAGAGGGAGATTAGGGAGATTCAGAACCCTCAAACTGGGTAAATCCCGGATTCGGCTGGTATACGCTGCTCATTTCAAAAATATTATCCGGCAGCTGTACTCACAGGAAACTTGCTGTGGGAGCCAAGAAATTGATGATTATCTTGAGTATATGCCCTTTGAGGGGTTATATCTGGAAAAAAAGATTTGCTGGAAGAGCCAATTTGGGGGAGAGAGGTCATCAAGGCTATCCAATCAGTACCAGCAGGGAAGGTAATTGGGACTAACCTAATTTCGGGAGAGTTCTATGAGGTATTTTCCCCCCGCCTGGGGGAGGTCTTTTTTGAAAACACAATCAGGGGGAAAGGCACAAGAATCTTGGACGTAGGGGAATATAATTTTTTTCCCAAGAAACGGAAGCCTGCCCAAGAACTAGGATCATACTGGCCAAACACTTTGGTTAATAGTTATGATAAACAAGTCTTGGTTATGAGATTATGATGAATGTAGGTGGCGGTTGCACTCGTTTGAACTACTTATCTGTTTGTATGGTTTGTGTGCTGTGCTGAATTACTGCCTGCTAAACAGTGGTATAATCAATGAAAGTGGCCTAACCCCAAATGGTGGCGGTTAGGACTACAGCACGCAATAACAGTAATGTTTTATATCATTCAGTAATATTTAATTCATATTCATCATGACATTTTCACATTTTTCATGAGGTAATTACAATTTTCACGAATACATCATTGTATGTATGTTACTTTTCGAGAACTTTATATTCTTCTGTTACAAAAGCAACCACAAACTTTGAGTACCCAATGCATTTCGGGACAAAAGGGTCCCTTCATCAGGGGTTCCTGTAAGAAAAAGGAAACTATTTATCCGATGCCTGTGCAGGTTCATTGGACAATAAAACTGAAACAAAGCACAAAATGGCTTAGCTTATTCAACTATTCAAAAAACTGAACTTTTTATCAAGACAATATACAGCTAGGTATACTCTAAATATGACACAACTCCGGTATACATATTCAACTAAGATATTCTTAGACCAACATCAAATCCATCCGGGACTATGATCTTAAATCGCTCACCTTGAAATGCAAAAAAACTTCTGATAATTTTGTGGCACCTCTATCCTTATAAACAATGGCTTGTAATATAGATGTCAATAAATAAATGGTCAGATTGTACTATTCAAGTATTCAAAGAGAATATGCTTAGCACTTTTAACAATAAGATATTGGGCTTACCGATTTAAGGAAAACACGGTTTACAGGTACATAACCTGTTGAAAAATATAAACGGGTATTCAAATATTGTTCAATTAGCGAAAATCATATGGATTCGAATACCACGCAACTAGTTAGAACCGTTTGTTTGTAACACACGAAGTGCTCACCTCATTAAAAGAGTCATGTTTCAAAGCGGCTACGACGGAGTTCTGCGAGCGTGCTCTGTAAGATACAAGCAAAATTTATATCAAGACTGTGCTTATTGACTATTGTCTGAAATAAGCTGACACGTAAGATTTACAAACCGCTTACCGGTAACGCAGTCGGTCGCTCGTTGTACGCTACACCATTCAATGTCGGGAGGGGATATACTTCCGTGTCCACCTCCACTCAAATAAACGCTAACTTCATCAAGAGTCAACACTAAGAACGGACCAACCGCGTAATGCGTTTTTTCATAGCTGGAACATAACTTTACTCAGTGGGCTCATTGAATATCCGCGGACAGTCTTTTATTTATCTAGTGCCTACAATTCCATTTGCGACGTCAATTGAACACACTAATGACACCCTTAACTTGTGTATCCTCAAAAAGCGATAAAATAAGATAAAAGCCGAATATGCAAACGTGACAGCCCTATCTCCAAATCTCCGTGCAATATTAAGTCCATGTAAAACGCCCCATTTGTTTGTTACAATGGCTATAAATCTTACTTTTTGCCAAAAGTACACATTGTGTCAACACAAAACAAAATGCATTATTGGGAATAAACAGTAAAGCATGATAAACATTTTGTATGCAAAACATTTACTTCTATTGGCCATTCATGAACGCTTGAAATATGTGGAGTGTATGTCAATTTAGCCTACCCACTGTGTGTTTGGGACCGAAGGTGGGGAAACGACCAGCTGTTTAGTAGATAAACTGTGTGTATACAGTGCTTGTTACAGGAAGCAGCTCATTTAACAAACCCACCTTTCAGACCAATAGTATCAGGTTGTCAATCAATCTTCGAGCATCCAGGTGTATTCATTGATCATCATTTACAATCTTTCATCCAAAGATGGTCTACCTATATTGAAGATACCTCAGATTTCCTAAGAAGACACTCTGATTCTATGTACAATAGATGTAATTGCGTTGTATACTTCAATTCCACATGCGGCAGGGTTGGAAGCAGTAGAATTGGCTCTCTTGCAAAAAAATATACCAGAAACTCTGAAAGTTTTTATTCTTCAGATACTTGATTTCTGCTTAGCAAACAGCTACTTTGAATGGCAAGGGAAATTCTTCTGCCAACTTAATGGTACTTCCATGGGCTTTCCAGGAGCACCCATGTACGCGAATACGTTCATAGCGAAATTTGAACATGACTTCATCCTAACAGATCAGACTTGGAGAGCTGGTTTCGTTTTTTCAGAACACCAGCCAGCCAGCTATTGAAAAGCAAAACAACAGGACAGGCTAAAGAAGCCACGGGAACAGGTTCAAATGAAAGTACTTCTTCTTCTCATTTTTTAGGGAAAGGAGTAGAACAAACCATACCCCCGGATGCAACTACATCAAAGCAAACCGAAAGAAGACAAGAAGAGGAAAAGGAAAAAGAAAAAGAGAAAAAGAAAGGGCTGAGGAGCCAAGGGAAAGTCTCATAGTCAACATTTCGCATAAAAAACTCAGTAAATTCGGGCAGGAACTTCTTAACAAAGGCACGTCATTTGTCAGTACATACCACACTACTGAACTAGAAACTGAAGTATCTTTCTTTAAATTTATGCGATTACTGCGTTTAAGACATTTTTTCACAAACATTTGTCCACCATAAGCGGGAGAAGATTTGCAATCAAAATTCAAACCAAAAAGCAAGTTTCAGGCCCCAGTATCGCACAAGACTCTCGATACATTTGAAACCTTGGTCAAAACAGATTTGCAAAAGATACATTTCAAACGAAAACTTAAGAACTTGACATGTGCTGAATATAGCGCATTGCAACAAATGGCTCAAGATGACACTATAATTTTCCAGAAGGCAGACAAAGGAGGAAGACTCGTTATCATGGATGCTGATTTTTACCTACAAAAAGGCACAGAACATGTGATGGATCAAACTACATATGGGTTACTGAATAAAGATCCTACTATAGAAATTTCTGACACACTCAGTAAAATGTTGGATCAGGCCGAGAAAATGGGCTGGATAGACTCAAAAACTAAAGGTTATATTTTAGAAATATTTCCTAGGAGACCCAGGATTTATTTCTTACCTAAAATTCACAAAAACTTAACAAACCCACCTTTCAGAAGGTATATTGATGAAATTGTTTTAATTTGGAACAAATCAGAAACAGCACTAATCAACAACATTAAAAGTCTCAATCTTGTGGACCCAAGAATTCAATTTACCCACACTATCAATGACAAAGTCATATCCTTCTTGGATGTATTAGTGGAACTTAATGATAACCAAATTCAGACGAGGCTGTTTAAAAAACCAACAGACAAGAACAATGCATTACAATTTCATAGTTTTCATCCAAAAAACTTGATCCAGAACCTACCTGTGTCTCAATTTATGCACATAAAAAGAATTTCGTCAGACGAGGAGATCTGTAATATCACACTTGAAGAGCAAAAATTGTGGTATATTGAACGAGGATATCCAGTGATGAATTTGGATAACCAAATTTCAAAAGTCAAGGCTCTAACTCGAACGACACTACTGTGAAAAGAAAAAAGAGCACATAAAGAATGGTGTTTGTTTCCAAATTTTCTTCAGCATCTAGAGACATCAAAAACATAATCATTAAAAGGTGGGAATTACTGGAAGCTGAAAGCGAGTTTGGAGATTTGTTTCGGGAAAAACCCCTGTTCGCCTACAAAAGGGCGCAAAACTTGAAAGAATTGCTGACCAGACGTAAACCTGAGAAATCTAATGAAGATGAAAAACCACGCGGTACAGTGAAGTGTTGGAGTTGCAAAAATTGTAATAATGTCATTCCAGGAAACGTCTTATCACATTCTAGAACGGGTGAGAGCATAAAATTACACCATACCACTAACTGCGATTCAGAACACTTGGTGTACATGATTAAATGCCCGTGTGGATTGTTGTATGTGGGCAAGATAGCGCGTAAAATCAAAACGCGTCTTTCAGAACATAAAAGTCGAATCCGAAACAAAAACACCACATCACCACTGGCACTGCACTAGACAGAACAACGCCACTCGATAGCTCAACTAAAATTCCAAATAATCGAACAAGTACCAAAGAAACCAGGCATGGACAATTCCAAAATCCTCCGACAGAGAGAAGTCTTCTGGATCAAAAGAATTAGAACCCTGATGCCATTTGGGCTCAATGATAAAATTGAAATGAGCTGCTTCCTGTAACAAGCACTGTATACACACAGTTTATCTACTAAACAGCTGGTCGTTTCCCCACCTTCGGTCCCAAACACACAGTGGGTAGGCTACATTGACATAAACTCCATATATTTCTAGCGTTCATGAATGGCCAATAGCAGTAAATGTTTTGCATACAAAATGTTTATCATGCTTTACTATTTATTCCCAATAATGCATTTTGTTTTGTGTTTGAAACAATGTGTACTTTTGGCAAAAAGTAAGATTTATAGCCATTGTAACAAACAAATGGGGCGTTTTACATGGTCTTAATATTGCACAGAGATTTGGAGATAGGGCTGTCACGTTTGCATATTCGGCTTTTATCTTATTTTAATTTTTGAGGATACACGAGTTAAGGGTGTCATTAGTTTGTTCAATTGATGTCACAAATGGAATTGTAGGCACTAGATAAATAAAAGACTGTCCGCGGATATTCAATGAGCCCACTGAGTAAAGTTTTGTTCCAACTATGGAAAAACGCATTACGCGGTTGGTCCGTTCTTAGTGTTTACTCTTGATGACGTTAGCGTTTATTTGAGTAGAGGTGGACACGGAAGTGTATCCCCTCTCGACATTGAATGGTGTAGCGTACAACGAGCGACCGACGGCGTTACCGGTAAGCAGTTTGTAAATCTTATGTGTCAGCTTATTTCAGACAATAATCAATAAGCACAGTCTTGATATAAATTTTGCTCATATCTTACAGAGCACGCTCGCAGAACTCCGTCGTAGCCGCTTTGAAACGCGACTCTTTAAACGAGGTGAGCACTTTGTGTGTTACAAACATACGGTTCTAACTAGTCGCGTGGTATTCGAACCCATATGATTTTCGCTAATTGAACAATATTTGAATACCCGTTTATATTTTTCAACAGTTTATGTACCTGTAAACCGTGTTTTCCTTAAATCCGTAAGCCCGATATCTTATTGTGAAAAGTGCTAAGCATATTCTCTTTGAATACTTGAATAGTACAATCTAACCATTTATTTATTGACATATAGATTACAAGCCACAGTTTACAAGGATAGAGTTGCCACAAAATTATCAGAAGTTTTTTTGCATTTCAAGGTGAGCGATTTAAGATCATAGTCCCGGATGGATTTGATGTTGGTCTAAGAATATCTTAGTTGAATATGTATACCGGAGTTGTGTCATAATTAGAGTATACCTAGCTGTATATTGTCATGATAAAAAGTTCAGTTTTTTGAATAGTTGTATAAGCTAAGCAATTTTGTGCTTTGTTTTAGTTTTTTTGTCGAATAAACCTGCACAGGCATCGGATACATAGTTTCCTTTTTCTTACAGGAACCCCTGATGAAGGGACCCTTTTGTCCCGAAATGCATTGGGTACTCAAAGTTTGTGGTTGCTTTTGTAACAGAAGAATATAAAGTTCTCGAAATGTAACATACATACAATGATGTATTCGTGAAAATTGTAATTACCTCATGAAAAATGTGAAAATGTCATGATGAATATGAATTAAATATTACTGAATGGTATAAAACATTACTGTTGTTGCGTGCTGTAGTCCTAACCGCCACCATTTGGGGTTAGGCCACTTTCATTGGTTATGAGATTGGCAGGGCTCATCCGGGCAAGTCTGCCCGGATGAGCATGGATTCATACCAGGATGCAGCACAATCAATCATATTCATCAGGCAATCACTTTTTGTTTGATGCTGCAAAGAGAACAGTCGACCCTATTGGCTTTAGTCCTGCTTGATGCAGAGAAAGCCTTTGATAGAGTCTCCTGGCCTTTTCTTAGGGGCATTAATGGTCCAAAAAGGTTTGGGTTCAGGGTTTATTTCCACAATCCAAACTCTATACCATAATCAAGTAGCAAGGATCTTGGTAATGGGAGATATGTTGACGTGGTGGCAATAGTACGTGGCACGAGACAGGGATACCCCTGGGCTCCCTTACAGTTCGCTCTTTATATTGATCCCTCAATCAGGAAGATTAAGGAAAGTAGTTTAACAATATCAGTGCACAGTAAGGGGGGGAGAGAAAAATCTTAGCATATGCTGACGATTTGGCAGTTACTACTCCCAACCCCGAAGGCGCCTTAGAGAAAAATTGCGAGGGAAGCAGTGAAGTCCAGACAACTGTCGGGGTATCTGCAAATTCAGAATAAAACACAAATTGTTGTCAACAGACTGGTTCAATTGAATAATAGATGGGTGGCTCTGCTTGCAGTTTATCTTGGGGTGATATGACGGCATTTATTGAGTCAGCTAATTCAGAGAACCAAAACTGATTTTGCAAGAATGAGCAATCGTAGGCTTACATTGATCGGGAGGAGTAACATTGTAAAAATGTTGTTTTTACATAAGATTTCGTATTTTTTAGGGCTTTACCCTTTGAGATAGAGGGCTGCTGGTTTAAGGTGCTAAATCAGATGATGTTCAGATTTTTGTGGGCTTATTCACGTCCTAGCAGAGCCTTAACGTTTCTGACACTTCCAAAGGAATGGGAAGGATGGGCTGTCAAAAATCTCCTGTTGTATTATTGGGCTTCGGCCCTTCAACAAATGGTAGTTTTATTGAAGGGGAATGGGGAATTGGGATCAGGTTAGGAGGACCCTCCATCGATGTATGAGCTATTATTTGGAGGGGAAGCCAGGGGCTGTCTTATGCACCAAATGGAGTTTGGGTATTTCAAGTCAAGTTTAAAACTTCAACCTGTGCCTATAGAGTATGGACAGCTGTCCGGAACAAAGTTGGGCTAGGACGCTTGAATGGCTATACCCCTATGAACAACAATACCCATCTCCACAATATCTGTAGGGATGGCTATGTTAGGCATTGGAAAGAGCATGGCTTGTCGAATCTCGGGGATTTTTAATGGGTGATGTGGGCATTTGTTCATTTGACAAGATAAAAAACAAGTTTAGGTATGAGTATAGTTAATTTTTCAAATATTTGCAGATAAGAGATTTTTTAAGGAAAAGGGTGGGGGGCTAGTGGTTTCTAAGAGTTGATGTGATAGACTTGCTCCTCAAATCTAATCCCTCACTGAGTACATTGTACAGGATGTTGAATGATAGGATGGTGGATAATTTAGATAAGCATACTGGAAGGTGGGAAGATCTGCTGAAAGTTGGAAAGGGAAGTGCAAAGACTCTGCATCTTGCACAATCCACTTTTTTGCAGCCAACCTGCCGATGCAACATTTCAAATCATGGTTTAATCTTTATATTACTCCTGTGAAGATTGTGAAAAGGGGTGGGGTTGCTGGAACACATTGCCCTCACTGTGGCAGCTATGCGGCGGACCTCACTCAAATGTTTGCTTCCTGCCCCAGCCTTGATAGTCTCAAAAAGGATATTGGTAAAATGCTTAAGATACAGCTTGGGCTATGGATAGAAATTACTCCTCAACTGATTATGTTAGGGATGTGAGAGGAAGTGGCTTCAAGCCACGACCAGGCCTTTATGTTCATTGCCATGACAGTTTTAATGCTCTGTCTGGCCACTAGATGGCTAGACCCAGTTCCGCCTACTAGTCAACAGTGGAAGGCTAGACTTTCAGCTATATATCGGTTGCAATCAGCGGTTTATGCTCGGAAGAGCAGGGTGGTAAATAAAAGAGGGCTGGGAATATGGGCACATCTGAGGGTCTGGATCAGTCATTTGGAAGGAGAGGCCATTCTTGGGGAAACGACACAAGGGCATGACAGAAGGTGTACCGCTGGGGACAGGTCAGCCAGGGCTGATACCTATAATTGTATAGATGGATCTCACTATCAATTTACTGCTCTGTTTTACTCTATTTTTATTCCTCCTGCCTATTGATGCTATATGAATGACTCTACAGTGGTCAGCCTTATTTGATGTATGTAATCTCCCTGTGGATGAAATTGCTTGTTTTGGGATTGAAATGTGGTTGTGGAGGTGGGTGGGTGGTTGGGGCTATATGATAAAAATGTGCGATAAAGAAATACAAAATAAAAAAGGAAACAATAATGTCAATTTAATCCTGAAAAGGCTGGTGGATTAATGCAAAATTCTCAAGGTATGGTAGGTCAGAAAATGCCCACACAGCAAATACAGACTCCAATGCAAAATCAATCCCAAATGGTTCCTATTGCTCTTATGCAAATGGGAAATCCCAAATTGAATTTAAATTAGATGTCTAAATTTGATGTAAGTCAATTCCAGAATGCAATGCCACAATTCCAAAATCAGAATCACAATGTTTTGGGTCAATACCCATTATTTGAAACTGATGAGCTCACTTCTGATAATTCCCAATGACAGTGCCTGAGAGTGGAAGAGGATTGCGTACTTGGTGTAATCTTAGCGGTAGACCCATATGTGGATGCCAATGTATCATTTCTGATTGACACAGGAGCTACCCGATCCACAGTTACAACTGTGGATGTTCTAGGCCTGCCTCTTTCGAGGAAAATGATCCAAGTAGTTGGAGTTCCAAATAAACAGATGCTAAATCCAATTTTAAAAAAAGTCTCTCAAAATAGGATCTTTTGAAGAAAAAACACCATTTTGTGATTTGTGATTTTAGCACAGTAAATCTGTTAGGAAGAGATTTGTTGTGTAGGTTAAATTACACAATATACTGCGCACCATATGATGTGGCATTCCAAGCTCACAATGTCGATTTGCTGAAGTAGGAGTGTTTCCCTTACTGACTATTTGTGAATTGACAGAAGATCTCAGAACTACTGTAAATGCTGAAGTTTGTGATTTTACAGGGAAAGACATTGGACTTTTAAAAGGTGTAGAACCAGTTTGAGTCAACTTGAAGCCAAATGCTATTCTCCGATGAACACCTTCGTATCATTTGCCCCCAGAGACCATTGCAGGAATACAATCAGTTATAGAAGACATGTTTCAGAACGGAATACCAAGAGAGTTAACTGGCAGTCCATGTAACTTGTTCATAATGGGTTTGCAGAAGCCGATTGGCAAGAATAGGAATGGGGAGGACCTGAGGTGGATCAATAAAATAGTGGTGCCTTGCTGTCCCGTAGAACCAAATACCGCTATAGTACTTTTCAAAATTCCTTGTACTGCAGAATGGTTTACAGTTATTGATTTGTTCCAGGCTTTCTTTTCAGTGCCCTTGCACGAAGATAGTCAGTATTTCTTCTGCTTTGTCTTCCAGCAGAAAACAACCATGTGGTCTTGCATTCCTCAAGGGTATACAGAGGGTATACAGAGAGTCCCTCTATATTCAATCAGATCTTTAAGAAAAATATTGAGTCCCTGCATATGCCCTGTGAGTCTACTCTTATACATTATATTTATGACCTGTTGGTAGCCTTAGAAACATGCGATGCCTGTAAATATAACAAAATTGCATTATTGAAATACCTGGCAGAGAATGGACACAAAGGGGAATGTTTACAACAAAATGTCTGAGTGCAGTGTTGCCATAATTGGTAACGCCGCACGCAGACATTTTTAAAATACAGGAAAGCGCTGTATTTACAAAAATACGGTGCATCCCTGTGTTTCCCAAAGTGAGAGTGCTAATAATGCTGCCCAGTGCCTGAGCAGACATCCTGATGCCATGTTGAAAGGGTGCCTGCGCTGCAGAGGCAATTTTTTATGTGCAGGAATGGGCACCTTCCAGCACATAAACAATTTTGAAAGGTAATTTTCTCTTTTTATGTGTACTGCATAATACAATTTGTCGCATATGCTCATGACTGATCGCATTGTGGAACCATCTGTTTGCGCTGAGAAAGCTGCCGCTCTTGTATAAAATCTACCTGAGCAGCAGAAAGGAAGCAGCGCCCGCTTGTGCTGTGCATAGTCCCGCTAGCGATGATTGCACAGTGCGGACAAATACCAGGTGCTGAAAATCACCAGGAATGGCATTTATCTAACACACTGCGCCGCTTGCAGAGCTCCACGTAGCGTGGCAGAGTTTTTGTTGCACTTGAACTGCGCCCATGCTTGTGAGTTATAAGGAAGACATTTACTCTACTAATGTACACTCTGGACTAGTGCAAGTATAGACTAATGCTTTAGATGTTAAGGATTAATATGTTTGTGCACACTTGACAACTTCTATTTCTGAGAGAGTCCCGTATTATCACACTCCTTTGTCTTACACAGTCTCTAGCAGTATTCTGCTTACATTACTTTCTAGACAAGGGCACTTTGAATATTTTTACTCACATTATGATATAGTGTCATCTAGAGTGCCTTTAATAGAGAACATACATTTGTATCCTCAAGCAAAAACAATAGCTACAGCTTAATATAATTTCTTTCCACACTTGCCTGTAGATAGTGTGAAAGCTTATAGAAAGAACTTAACATGCTTAATGCGACCTGCAGGGAAGGCTTGCATTATGGCTTTAGAAAAAAGGTACATGAACATGAAAAAGACAGCAGAGAGAAAGGGAGACGTTTTTGAAAATGCACAGAGAAAAGAAAGACGAATACAAATTTAGGAAGAAAATTGTTTATCCAAAACTCAGGCAACAAAGCTGACATAATGGGAAAGTTCGTTTTTATAAAAAACGAACATTAAAAAGAACAAGACATGTAGGGATCAGTAGTTGCAAAAACATGTTTGAATTAATCTGAAAGGTAATTGAAAGTTTTTACAGGGAAACGAAAATGCAATTCCAGGTAAGTATTAAATGTGTGGACTGAATGCTTACTTCCTGTTACCTGCTGACTGGAAAGGAACTTGTTGTTTAGGCATATTAATTCCAAATATGTATCACATAACAAGCATACAAGAATAGAAGCATTACATTTAGCACCATTGCACAGACAGAAATGTAACAAGATCAGAGAGCTAGCTATCGTTATTAATAAAATGGCAACTAGCACATCAGGAGCTTTACTCTTACTTAACATTGAGCTAATTCCCATAAGGTCTATGGTTTTTCAAGAACATCTTGCTTTAAACATCTTACTAACTGAAAAGGGAGAAGTCTGTCACATGCTGAAACTAACTCACTGCTATGCGTTCATACCGGATGAAAACAAGCAGATTGAAAGCAAAAGTATATTAGGTTTAGAACCTGAATTACATGAATTGGAAACATCATGTTTGTACGAGATTTTTGGGAAAGGATTTAGCACAATTTGAAATTAGTTTTCGACAGTTGGGAAGGGTATAATAAAAGCTTTACTAATGGCTACATTGATAATAGGACTTTGGTTAATATTGCTTTACGTCCTATTTCTGAGCTGTACATACTTCATGCAGAAAGACTGGACAAATGTCAAAGGAAAATGTGCAAGAGTGACATGTGGTTATGGGAAATAGCTAACAACGACTACTTGAAACCACTCCTACACTGTATGGGAAGAAAAAGAAAACGAAGGGACTTGCTTTCTAGACTTAAATTTGAATGTGAGTCCTAATTGTGTGATGATTAGAAATCATCAAAAGGGAGGGTTGAAGGAAATTAGTTTGAAAATTAAAATTCGACTTGCACTACACTTTAGAAATGTGTTCAAACCGCTGCAGAAATATTTTCACATAGAAAATAACACATAGACAAAAAGTGCCCATTTTGTAATGTGAAAGAAATCTTATTCATGCTGCAAATAGATATATTAATTCTTCAGATGTACAGGAAGCATGCTTTCAAAATGTTTATCAAATGAGATAATTAAACATTTTTGCACTAAGTTATCATTCTTAAATGTGCACTTTTAGTTGGGCCTCAACACCTTTTTCTCTCCATTGTTGCTCACAGCTTAATAGCCGTTCATTATGGCATAAATGTTTACCTTGGGAATTGGGAGAAGAGACATCTGAAGTTGATGGCACTATCGGATGAGCGGATTTCATTGAATGGGGGATCTAATTTCAAATAGAGTTTCAATACATTATTGTGTGATTTATAATGTGTGTTCCTAGATAGTGTAAAGTTCCTGAATGTGAGACTGAGAGACCCAGATCTGTCTCCCCTGCATTGCAGCTCTTCTCATGGAGAGATGATCATTTACTTTGTTTCCAATAGCTACTGCTAAAGGTGACTTATTTCCTCCTATCTAATTACCTTCTCCTTATCAGTGCTACTGCAGAGATCATTCTATCATTTACGGTTGCTACTGCAGCAGTAAGGCACTTGGCTAAGTTTCAGAACGACTCTTTATGTGAAGTTCGTCTTTTATTCCGACTCTTAATCTTTTCCCAAAAGGACTCATGATGGGTTTTCCTTAGGATACGTTACGTTCCCTAGCTAGTTTAGTAACATTTTCCTTTATGGAACACTGTGTATTGATTTATGCTGTCACTAATCAATCTTTTACTGATATTTCTGTAAACCAACGCATCTGAATAAAGATGACAAAACAATACTAAATCTTTAAGATAAATAAAGGTATTGAAAACTTAACCAACTTCTCATCATTGACAGAACATTTAAAATTCTAACTGTTGATGATATATGCATAATTTATGTTTTGTTCTAGCTCCAATTCGCAAACTGTGGCAAAATTCCAATGACCTTTTTAAGAGCCATCCGGAATTCCAATGGAGGAATGCTGGAAGTTGTGTGTTTAATCTTAAAGCCATGCTGGGCTAATCCTCTGGCTCCCACAAGCAATCCATGAACTATTACATGTTATCACAGATGTCTTTACAATATACATCATTGATGGCATCGTATCTGACTCCATCACTTGTGCATTGTGATATCAGATACTCAAGGGCTAATGTCACTATTGAAGCCTCACTGATCACAAATGACAACACTACTAATGACAGTAGCTTTCAGTTTCCTAATCGAAAAATTAATGCGCTCAATCAGTTAAAATATTCACAGTTTCACAGCTTTTTTATACTTCCTTTGCCACTCCAGATCATAAGAAGAAAACATGTAGAGCCTCACCCCCTTGGGGATACTGCAGCAATGGCTAGTGGCCTTCTATTTCTGAACCAAACATTACCAGTCGTCAAATACTTGATGTTTTATTCCTGTCATGTAGTTCATAGGATCTACGCTTTTAGATAACATAAACTAAGAGATTGGTGTCCAGACTGATTCCAGACACTCCCAAAGGATATGTTAGCCTTTAGACCAGCAATCTCACATTGCCACCATATACACCCTAACCTTACCAAGGAGCGTATAGTCCGTGGAAACTATCGAACATGACAACGCTTTAGCCTTCAGGGATCATGGAAACAGTGCAGTACATTTCGCTCAGTAAATCGTGCTCACTTAGCCTCAGAGAGATACATAAAATAAACGATGGGGACATTTTACATAAGCATTTATTGATCCAGTGTAATTCTAGTATAAAACATGTTTGCTGCAACAATCATTAGACAGAAACAGATATATGAGATTTGAAGCATGAACAGAGTAAATAAAAGGTAAAATGCTACCATGGTGCTAAACAGTAAACATATGTAGGCATATCGATAGATGGCAGAAATAATGCCTACTCCTACAATGCAAGCCCTATCTAAGTGTATCCAACATGTAAGTGTGTGTAAGTCAAGAATCCCCTACAAAAGAGCCAACCCTATTACCTGATGGGAAAGAACAAAGGACCCCATCTTGTTCTCGATTTGGACACACCGCAAGGGATGTCAGACCACTGTGTGCTGACGCTTCTGCAAGCTGGGACCTCAGCGTCTAGTGTCAGAGGGAAGCTTCTCCTCTGGTTACCCCGGCGAAGATGTGGTTCTTTTATACCCAAAAGTGGTTCTGCCTAAATATGTAATTGCTTGCCATTATGTATGGTGCACCTGTCATCCAAGGATGACATTAATGATGACTTTTGTACAGAGTTATTATACAGAAGATTGTAATCTTGCTGTGTACGTCTTGGGCAGGGGCAGATATAATACTAGGAATCCTCATGCATAATAAATGAGGCCAGTTTCAGACATAATGGAATGACATTTATTCAGCCTATAACTAGGTAAAAAGTTAGCGCCAGTGCCGTTATGCAGAGCAAGGTAGGATGAATGTGGGTAAAAGGTTGTGTAGCTACCTAGGCATATATCAGGGTACATTGGGGTTCATACCAATCTTGCCCAGCTCCTGCAGCTCCAAAGGTTGGTATAGCATACAATGCTAGACCTCTGCCAAGCTCCTCGAGTTACCTGACCTACAGAAACCTCTTATTGTCTCATACAAATTTTTGTAAGAAGGAAATAAATGTCAGTGGGAAACAGTCTCTGCCTGATTTTGGGTTTCAGAGACGGGTTCTCCAGCACCAACTTGACAGATATCCTGTCCACCTTTTTGCACATGTATATGCTATGCCTTTTGTAATAAGGTGGATGAGATTCACGTCATGTTTGTGATGGGATACCCATCCATAAAACTATAAATAAGTCAGCCCTGAAGGAAAATGTATGCTGAAATGGGTCCAATATTCCCTGCCACACTCAGGGCTGGAGTGGGAACCAAAGGCAGCCCAGGTAATTTTCCCCTGGGAAAGAACTTCCTGGCCATAAGAGGCTGGAAATGCTTGCTTGCTGCTATTCTTACTGATGGATGATATTGCAGTACCACTGCAAAATGGGCCCCCAGTAATAAAACCAGCCCCCACTGCTGCAAAACCGGCCCCAACCCTTCCAGCCTCTAGGAGAAACACCTGATGCCTTGTTATGCCCATTTTGAGTAGAATAACTTGACTGCTGGCTATTTTCTCAAGAGTTAGTGACTATCATCAGAGGTTCCTGTCCAAGTCCTCCACCCCATTAACCTCTGTCAAGCTTCGACAGGAGACAAGAATGCCCTTAGAGTTGCAATTCTCTCTGGAGGTATCATTCAGTGCTAGATCTCACAAGATATATAGGGGGAAAATGTTCAAAGAAGAGAGAAACAAAGGAGATCTTTCTGTTGTAGGTCAGTGTTGGCAAGACCTGGACGGTAATAGAGGTGGCTGGTCGATGGTCCAACATTGCTATTAAAGCCTACTCCAGTCCACCAGAAATGAAGCCCTCCTCAAGAAGCCCAAGGTGGACCCCAAGGACCTCAAGAAATTCCTGCCCATCTCCCTGCTCCCGTTCCCGGCAAAGGTCATCGAGAAAATAGTCAAGGCGCAGCTGGCCCGCCTCCTCGAAGACAACAACATCCTAGACCCGTACCAGTCCAGTTTCAGGCGAAACCAAAGCACCGAGACAGCCCTCATCGTCGCAAGAGACGACATCAGGTGCCAACTAGACAACGGCGAAACATCAGCACTCATCCTCCAGGACCTGTCAGCAGTCTTCAACACGGTCTGCCACCATACCCTAAAAACACGCCTCCAAGAAGCTGGAATACAAGAGAAGGCCCTCGCCTGGACCACGTCCTTCCTCTCCGGCAGAACCCAGAGCGTCCGCCTCCCGCCTTCCGCTCTGGGATCTGCGGCGTCCCCCAAGGCTCCTCCCTCAGCCCAACCCTGTTCAACGTCTACATGGCCCCCCTCACACAAGTGGCCCACCGGCACAACATCAGCATCATCTCCAATGCTGACGACTCCCCGCTCATCCTCTCCCTCACCAAGGACCCGCACACCGCCAAAACCAAACTCCACGAGGGAATGAAGGCAGTCGCCGACTGGATGAAGAGCAGCCGCCTTAAGCTGAACTCAGACCCACCCCCTCAGCCTGGGACAACTCCTGGTGGCCGACCACTCTGGGAGTAGCACCAACACCCACAGATCACGCACACAACTTCAGATTTGTCCTCGAATCCTCCCTCTCCATGTCAAAGCAGGTCAGCGCTGTCTCCTCCTCCTGCTACAACACCCTCCGCATGCTCCACAGGATCTATAAGTGGATCCCGACCGAAACAAGAAAAACGGTGACACAGACCCTCGTCACCAGCAGACTGGTCTTCGGGCACGCACTCTACGCAGGAATCCTAGCCAAGCACCTGCGTCGACTACAACGCATCCAAAACGCCTCCGCCCGACTGATTCTGAACATCCCCCGCCACAGCCACATCACCCCCCACCTGAGAGACCTACACTGGCTCCCCGTAGACAAGAGGATCACCTTCAAGCTCCTCAACCATGCACACAAAGCACTCCGCAAGCCGGACCAGCCTACCTGAACAGCAGACTCAGCTTCTACATTCTTAGCCAGAAAGCTCCGCACCCCCGGCCTCGCCATCGCCGCTGTCCCCCGCATCCAATGAACGACCTCTGGCGGCACCGTCCCCACCCACCTACGGCAGACCCAGACTTACTCGCCTTCAGAAGACTCCTCAAGACCTGGCTCTTCGAGTAGTAGCAGCACCCCCTACCCCCAGGGCCTTGGGACCTTCACAGGTAGGTAGCACGCTTTACAAATAACTGATTGATTGAAGCTCCAACAAATCCATCGTGGGTATAGCTATTGAGACAGTAGATATCAACATGGATTATGATGTAGCTCCCTAGTATGCTCAGACATCAGAGACCTCAGAAACAGCAGATGGCATTCAACTCCTGATAAAGCAGTAGTACAAACCAACACCAAACCACACAGGGCAGCAATGATGGAATCACGAGGGAACTGGAAAGGACGAAAACAACAAACGTGTAGGACACAAAACGAGTGGTCGAACTACCGAAGAGGAAAGCTACTGCAACTATGAGTCATTGCCAAGCAAAGGGATCCTGGAATACAGCTGTTAAACATTCTTCTACTACTATTACCCGAGAAGTATACTGCAACCTACAAGTCCCACACCTGCAGTGCTTAGTGGCCTAGACGTCTTACTTTCAAGCAACTCGTCTTTCACAATTTCCATTCCTTCTCTGTTGCAGTTTGTAATTCAATATGTGTTAGGCAGGGCCTTGTTTAGTAACTCTTTGTCCTTCTCCTGGTGTTCAATTCCTATAATCTGAAACCTTGCACCAAATCACAGGCAGCCCATATTTAGTCGCATTGATGAAGGAGTCAAAAGATTCCTGTGAAAATGTTCACTGAAGAAAGAAATAGCAATTGGCAGAGTAACTTCTTGAGTGTGAGTGTGTGAGCATGTGTGTGTGTGTACAGTTCAGTTTGATGACAATGTATTTCGAGGCAAAGCGCACTTTAAAAATTCTTATCGAGAGCATGTAGAAATAAGCTGTTTGTCTTGACAGCACATGGGTACCCCAGTTTTGTGACAAAATCTGTAGTAGTTTCAATGTGTGGGAAGTCTATTAGAGAGCAAATATATTCAAGGAAGTGATGATCAATCATGTGTGTTGCAAGAAAATGCCTGGAAAGGTTATATATGTCAGATGTGTGTGCAAAGGCAAACACAACCTGATCGTGTGTTGAACATACGGGTAACACAATTACTAAAGTGGTGTTTGGCAGTGAAGATTTTGAATCTCCTCTTTTTGGATACTGTTCCGCACCCCAACACAGGGTAACAAAAATATGATTTGCTGCTGCTCGCCTGTTAGTGTAGACATATACGTTTGTACCTCCAGTAACTATAATGACTTCCTGTCGGAGAGAAAGTGGCATTTAAAAAACACTCTATCATGCATTTAATGCTTTTCAGAACTGCTGTTCAGCTTCTGTCAGATAAAGTAGGGGTTTTATTAAGCGTTTTGGAGACAGGAGCTCTGCCATACATCAGTGATTCTCCCACTCTCCAAACTCATGGTTTCCCCACCTCATTTATAGGGTTTAGGGAGTCGGTTTACAATGATAATTAATAGGGAACTCAGGCATAAAGAAGGCACAATGTTTGCAGACCTGAACTAGGAAGTCCTGCCAAAAAATCTACAAAAAAGTATTGGCAGCAGTTAGACTTACTGTTTTGAGCTGAGTTGGTGGACTTACAACACATAAAATTGGGCTTTTAATATATATCAGAACAAGAATTTTGAAGAATTTAGATCACTATGCCAAAGTTGTCAGTCACATTGTGCATTCAAAGGGAGCTCAGGGAATTAAGAAACACAAAAGGTCTGTCAACCAGGAACACCGCAAATCTAAATCAGTAAACCTAGCCTCAAATTCCATCCAAAATTAATTGGCGATAAAAGGACCTAATGTTCCAGGTTTGTGGACTTCAATCTTAGAAAGTTCAAAAAGAAAGTAATGTTTTGATTGGCTGAATGATTACATATTGCTACAATTAAGAAAGAAAGTAGAGTCATTTCACAGCTTATTAGCATTTTGTCTAATTATTCAAGCAATACCATCATTATTGTGTGGCTCAATATTGAAACCGATTCATGAAAAAGGTTCCGCTGTCAGCTTGAATAGTTGTTGTCAAGTAGTATTTCAAGACATAGAATCCACAGACTTTGCCAGGTTGCTACTTAGCAATTTAGAGTCCTGCACCCATATGAAAAACCTGATACAACATCTACATGGTCTCCCTCCCCGCCATCGTCAGACAGCATGGACTCAGCAAAGTATCCTACGCCGATGACACCCAGCTCATCCTCTCCCTCACGAAAGACCCCGAAACCACCAGACTCAACTTACAGGAGGGAATGAAAGACGTACCAGCCTGTATGAGCAGCAGCTGTCTGAAGCTCAACTCGGAGAAGACAGAACACAGAAGAACACAGAAGACAGAACCTCGGACTCAAGCAACTGGTGAACACCTCCACCCACTAAATTAAGCAATGCTCTCGCAACCACAATTACAATGTAATGAATGAAAATGTATCTCAATGGAGTTATGACAATTCTTTAGTATTAAGCAAAAGCACAAGAAACTGACTCACCGACGATTACGATGCGGTCCTGCTATGAATCTCTACCCACGGTCAGTAACTATATACTATCAAATCACTTACGATGTCTATCTCAAAACAAACTTTACGTTTCTGTCTAATATCCCACAACCAATCAGGTTGTCGTATTCTGAGACACACCTTATATGTGTACTCGACTCGATTCTAATTACTCTCGGCAAACCCGCCTTCACATGAACTGACTCACTCACGATCACGATGCGCTCCTATTACGATGCGCTCGGATCACAAATATCTACGGTTATTGACTATATACTATCAAATCTCACGATGTCTATCTCAGAATCACTTCTACGTTTCGTTGTACTACCTTATTACAATTTAGGTTCTCGCATTCTGCGACAACCCTATAGTATAACTCCCCCCAACATGGGGGACTAGGAGTGGGTATTCGCGCTCTAGTCTATCAGGTTAACATCATATATAAACACTTCCTGTTTCCGGTCACGTGTCCGTCCTCGGAACACGGCGACCGGGAACACACAGAGGAGGGATACCACTGTTTTGGTGAGTCTAGACACGTCTTGACCGGCCTATACTTTGACAGATTCGTAACCGAGACAGCGAAACCCCATTCACTTTTGTCTCTTACCATTTGCATTTCTCATTGTCCCTACAGTTCGCAATCCACAGATGGATTGAACGTCAACCATTTTCTAGAACTTTAAATTGGATCCCCTCCCGGTACAGCTGGACACACACACGTGTCTAGGTACGTTTATTTTCTTACTCACATATAAAGCCATTATAATTGAGGCTAACCAGCTCTGTATAACGTCCTGTAAACATATTACAATCTTCTTAATCCCTGAATCTCCCTTGTTATACAGTTCTCTTTGATGTACGTCCGCCGTACTTGGCCTTGAAGAACATTTTATAGATGAATAACTGTTTGCTCTAAACTCGAAGCGGTGATTCCATATGTACAATCCAACGCTCATTAACTACATACACGGGTAAGCTGGACTTCCTGATAATTCTCTATAGTACCCCACCATACTCAACTCCTTGCTCTTTTCTTATGCCTCTCCCGCCTACCTTTTCCAATATACAGAACTTTCCACCCGAAATCCAAGTGTCTCTCATTACTGACCTACTGACTTGTGGGTCCTTCCACCAGGTATGCCTTTTCTGAGGTTGACAGACTTAATAATTTCACGCATGAAGTCTATCACAATTAATCAACGCACCCTTGAATTATTTGACGGCCACGCACTCACTGATACCGTTCACCAATCAAAAGCGACACTTATTTACCCTGAGTCTTTTTCAATGTAGGATCGTCGTGAGCACGATATCTTTCACGGCACCATAAGATTAGAGCCACATCCTGGAATGCGTTGTCACGAATATATTACGCGCCACTATCAATCTATCTGAGTCTTGAAGAAGCATGTTTCAACTGTCACGAGAACTGATGCTAGACACAGAAGCAATTCGTGGGCTAAGTTAGGCTTCACATCTATGCACTTCGAAACCTATCTCCATCATGCACAGCAATGTTTAAGATGAGATACATGTGAGATAAACTATACACATGTTGTTTTCTGTTTTATCAGCCCTGAAGAGTCGTGTTGACTCAACTTTGAACACAACGGAACATGTGTCGGCTGAATGTGGATCAAATAAACGACCTTCCTAAAGGAAAAAGATACACAGATTTGCTTTTGCTTATTACTAAAGAATTGTCATAACTCCATTGAGATACATTTTCATTCATTACATTGTAATTGTGGTTGCGAGAGCATTGCTTAATTAAGTTGTGAAAGTCTGAGTGATTTTCTTTTGAACGGTTAAGGGCTTCTCCGTTCGCTCTTCACGCACCGCGCCCTTATTTTTGTCCAAAAATCCTCTTAACGTTTACTCTAGGCAGAGCGCCCTTACTTTCTGAAATTCTAAAAAACCCCTCACAGCGATTCTTCACCTCCACCCACTACGCCGGCCACACACTTGACCCCGTCTTCTCCTCCAGCAAACACATCTCCTTCAGCCACTCCACAGGACTACACTGGACAGACCACAGCTGCGTCCACTTCGACTTCAGGAAAACCACGACCCACCACCACCCGCAACAAGTTCCCCGCAGAAGCAGGGGCAAGATCACTGCCGACCAGCTCGCCACCACCCTCAGCCAGAACTCGCCCTTCAACACAACGGACCCCGACGAAGCAGCCCGCAACCTCACACAGTGGCTCACCGACTGCACCGACAAACTCGCACCACTGAAGAATCCTCCCAGCAGACCCGGCAGCAGAAAAGCCTCATGGTTTACCAACGACCTCAAAAACTCCAAGAAAAACTGCCGCACCCTCGAGAAAGCCTGGCGCCACGACCAGACAGCAGAAAATATGACCGCGCTCAAGAACGCCACCCGCACACACCACCAGCTGATCCGCACCACCAAGAAGACAACATTCAAAGAAAGACTGGACAACAACACCCACAACAGCAAGGAACTCTTCAGCATCGTCAAGGAGCTCTCAAAACCCAGCATCTGCAACAACGACATCACTCCCTCGCAAGACCTCTGCGACTCTCTCGCCTCGTTTTTCCACCTCAAGATCGCTGACATACACGACAGATTCGTCGCACAAAACACGCACCCTACCGCCGAACAGGCGCCCCCCACCACCACCCTCTGCACCTGGACCCCTGTCAGCGCCGAAGACACCACCCGCATGATGAACACCATCCACTCCGGCTCCCCTACCCACCCTTGCCCACACCACATCTTCAACAAAGCCGACTCCATCATCGCTCCCAATCTCCGGGACATCAACAGCTCCTTCGCATCCGCCACCTTCCCGGAGAGCTGGAAACACGCCGAGCTGAGCCCCCTCCTCAAGAAACCCACCGTGGGCCCCACGGACCTCAAGAACTTCTGCCCCATTTTGCTCCTCCCCTTCCCAGCTAAAGTCATCGATAAGACTTTCAACAGTCAACTCTCCGCCTTCCTCAAGACCAACAGATCCCTCGACCCCTCTCAGTCCGGCTTCCGAGCAAACCACAGCACTGAGACCGCCCTCATCGCAGCCACCGACGACATCAGGTCCCTGCTCGACAACGGGGAAACTGCCGCCCTCATCCTCCTGGACCTCTCAGCAGCCTTCAACACCGTCTGCCACCGCACCCTGATACAGCGCCTCAGCAACACCAGAATCCAAGGAACGACCCTGGAGTGGATCATCTCATTCTTTGCCGGAAGAACCCAGAGAGTCCACCTCCCCCGTTCCGATCCGCGGCCATCGAAGTCATCTGCGGCGTCCCGCAAGGATTGTCACTCAGCCCCACCCTCTTCAACGTCTACATGAGCCCTCTCGCAGCCATCACCCACCAACACAACCTCAACATCATCCCCTATGCCGATGACACCCAGCTGATCCTCTCCCTCACCAACGACCCCGCCACCACCGAAGCCAAACTCCAGGAAGGTATGAGAGACGTCGCAGAATGGATGAAGATCAGCCATCTGAAACTGAACTCAGACAAGACAGAAGTCCTCATCCTCGGTTCATCTGCCTCTGCCTGGACCGACTCCTGGTGGCCCACGGCCCTGGGCAGCGCACCCAAACCAAAGGACCACGCACGCAACCTGGGCTTCATCCTGGACTCCTCCCTCACAATGAACAAGCAAGTGAACGCCGTCTCATCATCCTGCTTCAACACCCTGCGCATGCTCCGAAAGATCTTCCGATGGATCCCCACCGAAACAAGGAAGATGGTCACCCAGGCCCTCATCACCAGCCGTCTGGACTACGGGAACACTCTCTACGCTGGAACTACAGCCAAACTCCAGAAAAGACTCCAGTGCATTCAGAACGCCTCAGCACGACTCATCCTAGACATCCCTCGCCGCAGCCACATCGCCGCCCACCTGAAAGACCTACACTGGCTCCCCATCAAGAAGAGGATCACGTTCAGACTCCTCACCCACGCACACAAGGCCCTCCACAACATGGGCCTGAAGTACCTCAACAGCCACCTCACTTTCTACACACCTACCCGCCAGCACCTATCCGCCAGCCTCGCCCTTGCCACCGTCCCACGATTTCGGAAATCCACCGTCGGAGGAAGATCCTTATCCTACCTGGCAGCCAAGACATGGAACTCCCTCCTCACTCACCTACGGCTGACCCTGGATCATCTCTCCTTCAGGAAACACCTCGAAACCTGGCTGTTCGAGCAGTAGCGACCCCCCCCCAGCGCCTTGAGACCCTTATGGGTGAGTAGTGCGCTTTACAACTTCTATGATTGATTGATTGAGTCCTCGTCCTTGGACCCACCCCCTTAGCTTGGGACAACACCTGGTGGCCCACCACCCTCTGCAAACGCCCCACCTCCCAGTCCACACCCAGAACCTCGGCATCATACTCGACTCCTCCCTCACATGTCAACACCGTCGCCTCCACCTGCTTCAACACCCTCCATATCCTCTGCATGAACTTCAAGTGGACCCCCCCCAAAGCCAGAAAGACTGTCACCCAGGCACTAATAACAAGCAGACGGGACTACTAAAACGCCCTCTATGCTGGAATCAACAAATCCCTGCTACGCAAACTCCTGACCATCCAGAACACTGTCGCGAGACTCGTCCACAGCAATCCACAACATAGACACATCACCCAACAGCTTTGAAACCTCCAATGTCTCCCTGTCTAGAAGAGAGTAACCTTCAAGCTACTCATCCACGCCTTCAAATCCCTCCACAACACCGGACCCAAATATTTAGATGAAAGTCTCCTTCCACGTACCCAAAAGAAAGCCCCGCTCCGCCGACCCTGCCGTAGCAGTAACCCTGCACATCTGCAGAACCAGGGCGGGCAGAAAAGCCTTCTCCTACATCGCAGCCAAAGCCTGGAACGAGGTCCCAGTCAACATCAGACGCTCCCCTACTCTGCATACCTTCAGGAAAGGCTTCAAGACCTGTTTTTTTGGCTGACTCAGAGCTGCACCCACCTCCTCGCGCCTTGAGACCCTCTTGGGTGAGTAGCGCACTTTTAAAATTCCCTGATTGATTGATTGATCCTGATCAATCAAAGAGGTTTCAAAGTAATGGCTAGCACCACAGACAATCTGGTAGCCTTATCAATGATAATTGAAAAACGGATCTATAAAAGACAGTGTTCATCTGCTGTGTCATAGATTTCAGTATAGCATGCGATTAGGTAAACATAAATTTGCTTTGAAAAAAGCTGGCGAGCTGACACATTCAGTATAATCTTTTATGTGCTGTAAAATATATTAACATTGACACCTAGCCACATGTTAAACTTGTCACAAGGTAGACAACTATGGCTTGAGAGATAATGGGTTGTTGGTTGAGTGGGGTGTTAACCCTTCTTAAGCAACTGTTATAATCCCTGCCAGTGTGAACCACAAAAGTGCTACCATCCCTGCCAGTGTGAACCACAAAAGTCACTAAAACAACCTGTGCCTAAGCCTCTGGTAGCCTGGCACAAAAGCTATCAGGCTTAACTTAGAGGCAATTTGTAAAGTATTAATGCAGCACACAAAGAGTAGTAATGTGAAAACAAAACAAAAGAAAAACCCCATACCCTCTTAGAAAAATAGAGTACATTTTAATAAGCTATTTGGTACTAACATGATAAAAATCTAACCAGTCTAATCAGTAGAACAGGAGTTATGAATTTGTAAAGTTTAAGGCAAAAACTAGATCAAAGCTCCAATCAGAGACATCTATTCGCACAAGACCGGGTCAGACTAAAAATATATGGTTTAACCCTTACCTTTGGACTTTGTATTTTATGGAAAATATCTGAGAAGGTAAAGTTCAGTGGGGTAAGGCTGCACGTGGTGTCTGAGGAGCAGGTGTCATTATCGGGGAGCTGCTGGAGTAAGTTGCATTGAAGCTGTCTACGATCAGTATTAGTAAATCTCCAGTTGGACAAAAGTGCAAGCTGTCACCAATGAGGGCTCAACGAGGCAAGAAAACCCTTCTACGATATACGGTGAACAGGATTTGCTGCTTCAGAGAAGAACATAGAGAGAGCTGCTGCAAAGTCAACTCAGCCAGTCCTGCACCTTGGGTGGGTCAACAGGCAGGTCAGTCCCGATCTCCTCTCGGTGCGCAGAGCAACGTTTAACCATAAGTGTTCTAAGTACCAGGTTTGAATTTTCGCTATCTGGGTGCCTTTAACACTACTTCCCAGGGTCCAGGACTAGAGAGGCACCATTTGGAGGGCTAGGTTGGATCTGGGAGTGGGTTCTAGATGGTTGAAGTTTCTGTCCCTGAGACTCTGATCAGGAGGTCAGCCAACAAGCCCTTGCAGTCACTCTGGTAGTCCTGGGTTCAAAAGCTGGAACAGCAATCAGCAGCAGCACAGGCCTCTGAGGGTTCAAGGCAGGCGTCAGGCTACAGCTACAGTAAAGCAGTTTTCTGAAGTACACAGCCGGCCACAGTAGCAGGCAATCTTCTGACAGTTCTTCAGCAGGTCCAGAAAGTGAACTGAAGGCTGGGTATGAGGCTCCTATTTTTATACATGGTGCCTTCTTTGAAGTAGGAGAAGTTTCTAGAAAATTCCCTTTGAAGTGCTTGGAGTTTCCGGCCTTCCCTGCCCTGGTTCCAGCCTGTCTGCCTGAAAAATGAAGTGAAAGCAGGGAACAGCCTATTGATTTTCAAGTGGGGCTGTGCTGAGCTTTGCCCCACCCATCCTTCCAGTGATTGGCCATCTAGGCTCACCTAATAAGTCTGTTGTCTGGCTGTCTTGGAGGAATAATCTAAGTCAAACTGTCAACCACAGGTAGACCTGTGACCCAAGAACAGGCTGCTGGCACAAAATAGCTAGCGCATGAAAATGGCAACTTTCTAAAATTTGCATTTTTAAAATTGGTACTTATTTATTTATTTTTTTAATTTTATTTTTATTATATAAAGTTTTATATAGCGCAAACAAGATCCCAAAGGCTATCAGAACGCTTTACAATAGGACGAAGGAAGGACATAAATACACAATTGTCAACAAGTTGGGGTAAAAAAAGACAAAAACAGGATTCATCGCAGATTCCGGGTCAATTGCACCATGGAGAGTCATACAAAAAAAACAGGTATAAACAGGCAATGATGGGGGTCACAGTCTGCGGTAAAGAGGAGCAGTAACAAATGATTGTAGGAAACAGTGTCTTTGTGCAGATGAGTCTAGCCCAATTTGGGTAAGAATTTATTCATAAGGAATCTTTTAGCTTCCAATTTGAACGCCGTCATTGAGGAGATTCGGCGTGCTTCCGGTGGAAGAGAGTTCCATATCTTTGGGGCAGCGCTGAAAAAAGCCTTGCCCCAAAAGCTCTCTTTTTGCTGAGGATCAGTGGGTTCAAGAGGAATATATTGGCACTTCTTGAGACTCTTGCACCAGAAGATAGTTTTTGCTCAAGGTACCTGGGAGTATAGAAGTGAAGGGCTTTGTGCGCCAGGACTGCCATCTTTAATTGAATTTGTGCTTCGTAGGGCAACCACTTAAGAGATTTTAGGATTGGGGATATGTGCTCATTTCATTTGGTGCCTGTAACCAGTCTAGCCGCTGTGTTGCTCTTAGTGGAGCCAGGGTGTATTTGGGAAGACCACAGATGGTAGTGCCGCCGTAGTCAAGCCTCAGCAAGACAAGCGCCTGGACCACGTGCTTGAAATCATTTCGTGGAAGGAAAGGTTTGATATTGCTGAGTGTCCTAATCAAGTGGTTTGCTCCCTTACACACATGGCTGATATGATTTTTCATATTTAGGTGCTTGTCCATGGTGACTCCGAGCGATTTAGCTGAATGATGAAAGGGGTGCAGTTGAAGGCAGTGAAGTGACTTAACCACATGTTTATCTTGGGGATGTGGTTGATAGGGGAGATGAGCAGAAATTCCGTTTTGGAGGTGTTGAGCAGGAGATGGTTTTCAGTGAACCAGTTTTGAGTAGACTTTAGGGTAGTGTTGAGGGAGATGATGTTTTCCGGGGAAGAGATTTTCAAATAGAGTTGTGTATCGTCCGCATACATGTGGAATAGAATGTTAATGGAGTTTAATAAGTTAGCTAAAGGTTCCAAGAACAGGTTGAAGAGGATAGGAGATAGGGCGGACCCTTGGGAAACCCACATAAGAACTGGAGAGGGCTGGGTGAGAGAGTGATTTGCCTTGACTCTTTGAGATCTGTTGTGAAGGAAGGAAGAGAACCATTTTAGCACCTGACCAGAGAAGCGCATCCTATTTTTCAAAATGGCAAGGAGGTTGTCATGATTAACCGTGTCAAATGCTGAGGAAAGGTCGAGGAGAATCAGGATGCAGGATTCGTTTTGGTCAAGCATTTTTAAGATATCGTCCAGGATTTTAGTGAGCACCGATTCGGTGCTGTCCCCTTTTCTAAATATGGATTGATGCTGGTCAAGGAGTTGGTAATTCTCTATGTGAGCACAAAGTTGAGATTATATGCATTTTTCTATGACTTTCGCTAGGGTGGGGATGTTGGAGATAGGATGGAAGTTATTAAGATCAGCTTTGTCGGTGTTCTGCTTTTGTAGAATAGGGGAGACCTGAACTGCTTTTAGGCAATCAGGGATCATGCCTTGTGAAAGAGAAGCATTGACAGTCCTTGTCCAGGAGGGGATGAGTACATTCTTGATTTTTTTTTAAATGGCCGGGGGCAACGGGTCACTGAAGTGGTTGGATGGGTTGATATTCTGAAGAATCTTGTTGATGCATTTTTCACTGAATGGCGTGAAGGAGTCCCGTGACGCATTGTTCTTGGTGATCACGCTGGTAGATCTGCGATTATCTACTAGGTCAGAAGGTGATACGACCATGGGGGAAGGTACAAGCGCCTTCCTAGAGGCGAGGTCAATGGAGATGTGTCTTGCTTTCTCAGTGAAGAAAGCAGCAAGCTTGACGCAAGAGGGTGGGCTGCCAACTGGATCGGAGTGGATTGGACCTGCAACTGATTGCTGTTTTACCAATTCGAATAGTTTCTTGGGGCGGTTTGCCACTTGATCCAGTTGGTGTCTGAAGTAGTCAGCCTTAGCGATCCGAATTTATTTGTTGTAGAGGTTCTTAGCCTCTCTAAGGAGTTCTAGTCGGTCCGAGAAGGGATTGGATCACCAGGAACGTTCAACTGCCCTAAATTTGCGGCATTCCGTGTTTAGGTTGTCGCTATACCAGAGTTTGGATGTTTTTATGGAGTAATTTTTTTGTTGGATTGGAGCAATGGCATCCATGATGTTGCGGATGGTCGAATTGTAGGAGTCGGTGAGTGACTGCACCTCAACTAAGTCA
This sequence comes from Lissotriton vulgaris, assembly GCF_964263255.1. Taxonomy (NCBI): domain Eukaryota; kingdom Metazoa; phylum Chordata; class Amphibia; order Caudata; family Salamandridae; genus Lissotriton; species Lissotriton vulgaris. The sequence goes on from NC_141685.1 coordinate 1,822,999,438, forward strand.
GCTTGGGAGGTGAGGGACGATTTACATTGTTAATTGATCTGAGATCCCTTTTCTATATCTTTGATTTCATTGGTTAAATCAGGTTAAAATCCAGCCTTACCATTAATGAGGATGTTAAATTACAGTTTCTTAGACATCAAACATGAAATATCTACCTGTTCCCAATCAAACTTTAGTGCTCATGAAATGCAGTAAGACAACCCAATGTTATCCTATGAGAGAATTAGGCCTCATAGCAGTCAAAAACCGATGTAGGAGCTTTTCGCTACCAGTACATGTCCCACCTTTTAATTACAATGAACCACCATATCCAATGGTCTACCTAGGGCCTACTTTAGGGCTAACTTATATGTAATAAAAGTGAAGTTCAAAAGGTGGTTATTTTGACTTGTTGAATTGGCAGTCTAAAACTGCATTAAGGCTGCAATGGCTGACATGGGACGTGTTTTAGGGTGCTCGTTAAGTGGGTAGTATGCTAAGTGCTGCAGGCGCACTAGTAGCATTTAATTTGCAAGCCCTGGGTATGTAGTGTACTACTCTACAAGTCACTTATGAGTAAATACATTATGCTATTTGGGTGTAAGTACTTTTTACCATGTTTTAGGGTTTGAGTACAAGCACTTTAGCACTAGTTAGAAGTCGTAAAGTGCACAGAGTCCTAAGGCAGGCAAAAATAAATTCGGGAAAAAAAGGAGGGTGAAGGCAACATGTTTGGGGGAAAACGACTCTAAGGTTGACCGTTCTAACACGTTTCCCCCAGCTGAAAGTAGGCAGAACTACTCAACCTCCTGCGCGGCAGCCTGTTGCTCTCTGTTGAGGAAGCGAGAGCTGTGGTGACAAAAAAGCAACGTCAGAGCAAACTTTGGTCTGCAGAGGTAATTGCTGGGAGGTGTGGTGTAGTGCAAAGAGGACACAAAGGAAGCAGAAGCAGGGAGGAGCCTAATTCGACTTTAAATCATGTTCCACCGCTTACCTCATAACTGCACCTCACCCTCGAGCTCCTGGCACTCATTCGAGGCTTGTGCTTGCAGCGGGCGCCGAGTTAGCTAAATCTGGCTAGCCGGTGAGTAAGGGAGAGCCATGGCACTGAGCAGCCAACAGCCAACACTTAGCTGTGAATGGGCATTAGTGCATTGCCCGATTCACACAAATCTTTGCTGATACCCCAGTTGCCTTTAACCTTCATCTGCCACATCACCTTTCTTCGGTGAAATGGCCTCTGACCTCTGACCTCTAACCTCCAGTGTGACTCCTTGCTCCAGACTGAGGGGAAGCTGGGAGTAAGAGTAGGAGTAGAAGAAGCTGGAGGGCAGGATGGGATCCTGCCCTCCCGCCTTTTGGGAAAGCGAGTAAGGCTAGAGCCACGGTACCACCTGCTGGGGCACAAACAGCTGTTGTTTGGCCAGTGCGGCTTGGCCCATAGGTGGGATTGCTCTCCCACATCCTGCGTCCTCATTACTCTGCAGCAGATGATGAAAGTGGTCATTCAGGACCTTATTCCTTTACCTTTGTTTAGGAACCAAGAGGCACAAGGTGGCATAACAACAACACACCAGCACATATTGGACAACAAGACAGCCTAACAATATCATCAGCCACCTCTTCACTAGCTTTTTTCTGCACCAACTTGCTTTTACCTGCTCTAAACAGCTCCTTCTCTGTCTCTTCTCAGTTCCTAGAAGAACGCTGCCCAGCTGGAATACTTAGATGGATGCCCATGCCCCCTCCATACAGACAGGGTGTGGTGGCACATGGTCAATCCTTCCTCTAACTACTTATAGGCAAACAGGGCAGTCTACTGTGGAAGTGTGACTAGTGAGGGACACCGAAAATGAAAGAAATACAGCTATACAAAAGGGGGGCTTTGCCACCATTAGCTCCCCCTCCACTGGATTTACATTCTCATGCCCCCACCATTAAGTTTCCAACCTCACAGGTGGTGGAGCAGTGCCGTCTATCACAAAAAAACAAAAAACAACAAACAAGAAGCAAAAGATCAATGGAAAGGTCCCCTTCAAACCACGAACCTCAGAGAAAACCAGTTTTCTTCCCACACAGGGGGGAGCCTCCACTGGCCCTCGGGCTCAGGAAGGGATAAAAAATTGCAACGTGGCAACAGTGGCATAAATCAGCAGAAGCTTGAGTTCTGGGTGAATATGAGGGCCCTCACTAGCAAAACCAGTGAGGGCCAGTTTTTACAAAACCAGTGTGTAAAAAAACGTAAAAGGAAGCTGCAGTCAAACCAACCCCTCATGAAAAAACAAGCAGATCCCTGCTCATTTAAATTGATCCCGACAAGGAAGACACCACAAATAGTACTGCAGAAGATAGAATAGCTAACACCAAGCAATGCCATACAGCCCTCTTTCAACCAAAAATATACTTACTCCCAATTCTGCTTTTGAAATTAGCAGGCTTGGTTCTCTTTTCAAGCAACAATGGGGTCCAAGGTGTACAATCTCCTTTGCAGCCTCAAGAGGTGTCAATCAAACAAAAAACAATAATCTTCCGACCTTGAGTGTAAAATCTGAAACAGGTCAGGAAACCAAACAGGTCACTGGGATGGCACAAGCTTCTTTGGCCCATACTGTGCCAACACCATAACAAACAAGGCATACGGCTCAGGTGGTCCAAGCAGACATCATTGTTTCTCAACAGAATTATATGAAACTAGACTTAGGCCACCTGCCACAATAGGTCCAAGACTGGAGCACAGAACCACCGAACAAAAGGGCAAGATACGACACCAACGCAAAGAAGAATTGTGAAATAAGTCACTAACCATATCTCAGCTCTACAGCTCGACTGCAAAGCCACCAAAGACTCAAAATCACAAGTGTCACCAACCACACCACTTTCCCTGCTTTCAAACTGATTTAAGCCAAGAGACATGTCTCCTTGTCCCTCCTCCCCCAGGAGGCAGCTCAAAGGAGCCAGTCAGAAGCGCAAGGGCTGCTCTTGTATCTCAGCACACAAAAATGGGAAGACAGGCTAGAAGCTTACACACACGATGCACATGATGGTTCCTCAGGTATCAAACCTGCAGCTGCAACTCATAATAGAGCAGCCACCTCCTGCTCACAAGGCAAAGGATAAACCAACCCAGGAGGTGACGCCCGGTCCAACACAGACAGTGCATGGGCATCTCTCTTAATTACAATTAAACTCTTGGTGGAGGCAATCCAATGCCAATCTGACAAAATGGATGTACAGCTGACCCTCCTTAATACCCTGGCAGTCTTCATTGCAGGCATCGTGGGAAAGCTAGGGGACTTGAATTCTGAAGTGTGTAAAATCCAGGCCGATCAGAAAACAACCTAGCTGCAGGTGTTGTCTGAAAGTAGACCAACTATCCTCTCTTCCCTCAATGCTGAGTAACCTATATAAGGATCTATAAAAAGAAGCCTTGGGTATTTGCAGTTCATTAATTAAGGAGCAGCTTCCCCACACAGCCTGTCCCTTACCTTTAACAAATCTATGGCAGAGCCCGAGCTCAGTCCAAAATCAATCCGTGCTGTGAGGTATCAGTTTTCACAATAAATTCCTGGGACAAATCAATGGCTTTGAGTGCAGGGCCTCTGCACATGTCCTGTATGAGGGGTATCAAAGGTTACCTGAAGGTCCTCTGTCCAGCTCACCTTTTTGGGCTGCTTGTTGGATCTTGGAAGCTAGCTCAATTAAGTGGGCAACAATGGTGTCATATATCTTAACAAGTGTTAGATTTGGGAGTCTCTAGTTGGCACATGTAGGTACTTGTGACAAATAGGGACCCTTGCCTCTAGTCAGGGTAAAGGGGATACACTCCTAAAATAATCCCTCACCCCCTTGCTAGCTTGGCACAAGCAGACAGGCTTATCTCAGAGGCAGTGTGTAAAGCATTTGTGACCACATACAGTAACCCAGTGACAACACTACAAATGGACACCACACAAGGTTTATATCAAAAATAATTATACTTTATATAGAGTTACCACAAGACCAGCGACGGCTCGTGGAGGGAGTTACGGTGGGGCAGGAGGGCGGGGAGGGGGAGGGGCAGGATGGATGTTGCTAAAAACCGGCATATGGATAATTGCAGGTAGGTAAACAATTTAATTAATAAAACGAATTTCGTAGTGCGCCTTGCATCGCAAAATGCAATGCAGTGCGAGCTACGAAATTCGTTTTATTAATTAAATTGTTTACTTACCTGCAATTATCCATATGCCGGTTTTTAGCAACCTCCGCCCTGCCCCTCCCCCTCCCCGCCCTCCTGCCCCACCGTAACTCCCTCCACGAGCCGTCGCTGCACAAGACCAATAAACAACAAAAATCCACAATACTGTAATTTAGATGGTAGTTTTAACCTAGTTCAGTTCAGTTTTTAAGATGCAACACTTTGCGTCAATGTACCTTACGATGCGTTGTGCTTCCACAACAAGTAATTTGCAGCGATGGAAATGCGGGAAAGTTCTGGTGCAAAGAAATAAAGACAATGCTCTCTCCTTGATGTGACTAGCTTCCCGGTGATGCGGCGGTGTCTGCGGCGACGTCGAGCCTCTTCTCCGGCGATGATCCGCAACAGGCCCTGCGACACGCTTCTCAGAGATGCGGTGGCGTCTGATGCGACGTTGATCCTTTTCTCCTGTGACACTCTTCCCGGCGATGCATCAGCGTCTGTTGCAACGTCGATTCTCTTCTCCGGTGATGTGGGGCGCTTCGTGTTGTGAAGCGGCAGTGGCAGTCCTGTGACACGCTTCACAATCTTGCGTCACACTTTCAGCTCCTTGCGACACGCAAATCCCCCACAAAGTCCAGCATAGCGGCAGGCACTTCAGGAAGGCTTTTTGGAAGCTTTTGGGTGAAGTCTGTTGTCCCTGAGACTTCAGCATGAGGCAAGCTCTGTTCCAAGCCCTTGGAGATCCTTCAAGAGTTGAAAGTAAAGCACACAAAGTTCTTTCTTTGGCTGTCAGTCAGTTCTCTGGCAGTCAGGCAACCACTGCAGGCCAATCCCCCAAGCAGGTATGGTCTCAGCTTGTTCAGTGCCCAGACCACAGCAAATGCCTCACGCTCAATAGCACTCCACCTCTGTTCCCATGATAGTAACCTCCTACTGATGAAGGCTACAGGTTGATCTAGGCCCTCCTCATTCATATGAGACAAAACAGCCCCACATCATGCTCTGAAGCATCTGTCTGAACATTGAACTCTCTTGAGATGTTGGGTGCCAAGAGCACGGGCGCCGTGCACATGGCAGCTTTCAGGGCTTCAAAAGCTTTCTGACAGGTGTCAGTCCAAATCACTTTCTTAGGCTGCTTCCTGGAAGTCAGCTCTGTCAAGGGTGCAACAATGTTGCCATACCCCTTGAAAAACCTCCTGTGAGTCCTAAAAAGGCCCTCACCTCTGTCTGGGTTTTGGGGGGCTCCCAAGCAAGGATGGTTTCAATCTTGGGTCGCAGGGGCGCCACCTGGCAACTCCCAACTTGATGTCCCAAGTACACCACGGAACCCTGCCCGACCTGGCACTTACTCGCCTTGATCATGAGGGCTGCCTTCGGCAGTGCCAACAACACTTTCCAGAGGTGGCGCAGATTTTCCTCACAACTGGAACTGAACACTGCAATGTCATCCAGGTAGGCGGCACTAAACTCATCCAGTCCAATCAACACCTGGTTGACCACCCTCTGAAAGGTGGCAGGGTCATTCTTCATCCCAAAGGGCATAACACGGAACTGGAAATGCCCATCTGGTGTGGAGAATGCTGACCTCTCCTTTGCCCCATCTGTCAAGGCGATTTGCCAGTACCCAGACATCAAGTCAAACGTGCTGAGGTACTGGGCAGTCCCTAGCCGATCAATGAGCTTGTCAGCTCTGGGAATGGGGTGTGCGTCAGCCTTCGTGACTGAATTGAGCCCTCTGTAGTCCACACAGAACCGTGTTTTGGGTGTGGCACCCGGCGCTGCAGCCATTGGGTCCATGACCACAGCGCTGGCCCAAGGAATGCTAGAGGACTCAATCACCCCCAGCGCACGCATCTTTTTAGACCTCCTCTTTGATGCAAGCCCTCACCCTGTCAGTTACCACGTAAGACTTGTGTTTCACAGGTAAGCTGTCTCCTGTGTCCATATCATGGACACACCAATCTGTGACACCTGGAACCAAGGAGAATAGATCAGAAAACTGTCCCAGCAACTGGCGGCAGTCATCCTGTTGCTCACGGGTCAGGGTGGAAGAGAGTTTAACACCATCCACTGACCCATCTTGCTCTGTTGCAGACAGGAGGTCAGGAAGAGGCTCAGTCTCCTCCTTCATTCCAGCATCTGTTGCTAAGAGCATGCCCACTTCAGACCTCTCAAAGTGGGGCTTAAGGCGGTTGACATGCAGGACCCTCAAGGGGTTTCTGGGAGACCGCAAGTCTACCAAGTAGGTAACTGGACCCTTGCGCTCCACAACCTCAAATGGTCCGGTCCACTTATCCTGGAGGGCACAGGGCTCAACTGGGGCCATGACCCACACCTTCTGTCCAGGTTGAAGCTCTACCAGAGTAGCATTCCGGTCATACCAGGGCTTCATCTCCTCCTGGCAGGCTTCCAGAATCACCTCAGCGAGTTGCCTGCAACGCCTAGTCTGGTTCCTGAAGGCCAGCATGTAGCTTTATACATCCTGGGGAGTTTTTTTTGGGAGATTGCTCCCAGCCTTCTTTGACCAGACTCAGAGGTCCTCTGACCGGGTGTCCATAGAGAAGCTCAAACGGACTGAACCCTAGAGATTTCTGTGGTACCTCCTGGTATGTAAAGAGTAGAAATGGTAAGAGGACGTCCCACTTACGCCTCATGCGTTCCTCAAGACCCATTATCATGCCTTCAGGGTCCGGTTGAACCTTTCAACCAACCCGTTTCCTTGGGGGTGGTAAGGAATGGTGAACTTGTAAATTACACCACACTCCTGCCACAGGGACTTCATATTCTTGTAAATGAAGTTGGTATCCCGGTCAGACACTACCTCGTAAGGTAATCCTACTTGTGAGAAAATTCCCATCAGTGCTCGTCCCACCACGGGGGCGTCACTGTCCTCAGAGGTATGGCTTCCGGGTACCGGGTGGCATGGTCCGCCAAGACCGGGATGAACCTGTTGCCCATGGCTGTCTTGGTGTCCAGTTGCCCTGTAATGTCAATCCCCACCCGCTCAAAGGGGGTACTGACCAGAGGGAATGGCTGGAGAGGAGCCTTGTGCTTCCTCCCACTCTTTCCACTTGCCTGGCAAGTCTGACAGGTCCTGCAATGAGTGTCTGAACTCTTGTACATTTGGGGCCAATGAAAGTCAAAGGTCTTGTTCCGCTCCAAATGTCCTGCTAATGGCACATCATGAGCCAGCCCCAGTAGGAAGGCTCTGAACTTCTGGGGTACCACCAGCACACGGGCTGACCCACGCTCAACAACTTTAGGCTCACTATACAGGAGAGCATTCTCCCGGTAGATCCAATGTGGTCCTGACTGATCACCTGCTGCCTGGCTTACAGCCTGTTGCCGCAAGCCCTCAAGAGAAGGGCATTCTCTCGAGTCCTGGCATAATTCTTCCCTGGAGGGGCCTCCATCTTGCTGCCAATGGGTCAGCTCAGGCAGGTCCCCCAGTTCAGCTACCTGTTCCCTGGTAGGCTCCAGGGCATCCCCCTCAGGGTCTACCTCCTGCTGGGCCATGGGAACTTCGGGGGTGGTTTCCCGTGCCCCGCCACTTCTCTCTAAGGCAGGTTTCTGGGCCTCCCTTCCAGGCTCCAGGTCCTCTTGAGCACCCATACTGGCTGCCATTGACCAGGTGGTCATCACGCCCAGTCAGGCAGACCCACCATCTTCAAGTGAGTACTCTTCTCCACCTTTTTCCAAGGGGAGCTCTACAAATCATTCCCCAACAAACAGTCAAAAGGCATGGCGGGCGTCACAGCTACCTGAAGAGTACGATAGACCCCCCCCCACTCAAAGGGAACCTGAGCTATCGGACAATGGCTCTCTGTGTTGTCTGTTGCTATAACTCGGCAGAATGCATGAGGGACAATCTGCTCTTGAGACACCAGGTGACACCTGACAGCTGTCACACTGGCTCCTGTATCTCTAAGACCCTCCACCTTTTGGCCATTGATGGTAACCCACTGCCCATATTTCTTAGTGTTCCTGGGCAGCTGAGTTTCTGAGACCACCTCACAGTCTCCTAAAGAGTCAAGGGTCATCTGTGCGGGACCTCACCCACCTTGGACATCAATTTCCTCCCCCAAGGATACACTAGCCATCTGCCGGGGCGGAGCACCAGTAAGTGCTGCTTTTCCAAATAGGCGGCACCTGGGATCACTCACCTTGTGACCCAGGTCCCCACATTTGTAACATTTCAGGATCCCCTGTGGAACAGGACTACCTGTCGGGACCCCTTGCTTTCTCTCAGGGGGAGGCTGAGAACTTTTCCCTTGGTTCCCTTGGGGACTACTTTGGGGACCTTTCTGGAACTCCTTCTGTTTACCCTTGTCCCCCCACTCTTCTGCTGTGGACCTCGCCCACCCTTGGCTGAGTCTTCCATGTGACCCTTTTGGACCTGGGTACCTACCCAGCGGCCCGTCACCTCAGCAAGCTTCCCACGGTTAGTGTTAGTCAGCTTGCTATCAATCAGGTGCTGGCGCAGCTCAGGAAAACAATTATTAGACAAGTGCTTCCATGCAATCAAATCAAAAAGACCTTGAAAATCATTAACTTTGCTGCCCTTTACCCAACCATCCAGTGCACTGCAAAAGAAAGTGACATTCAACCCTGGTACTGTTCTCTATCTTCTTACAAGACCTGAACCTCTGCCTATAGGGTCCAGGGGTCAAACCATACCTAGACATTAAGGCTTCCTTCATGTGGCTGTATGAATTGTGGACTTCAGAAGGCAAGTCTAACAGTGTGTCCCGCCCCTCACTAAGGAACCTTCCCCACAACCCTGCTCCCCAATCTCTCTCAGGGACCCGTGGGAAGACATGGCTACCTCATAGGCTCTGAACCACTGCCCAATATCATCATTTAGATAAAACTCTTTCACCACATCTTTGGGAATATACACCCTACAGGCACTGATGGTGTGCTGCCACCAGAGGGAGTAGTCTTGGCCTTCAATTCCAACTCACTCAAAACGTTTTCATGTGCGAATTGCTTTCTCTTTTCCTCTATGGCTAACTTTCTAGTTTGCATTTCAAATTCCAACTGCCCATTTAACTTGAGCTTGGTCAGCTCCATGTCATGCATCCTGCTCTCTTTCCTGTCCTCCAGCTCTTCTTGAGACAGTCCTCTGGCAGAAACATTGCTACCTGCAGGGGAGACCACTTTTTCCCCCCGGACCCAAAAGCCCTTGCAGCTGCTCATCTGCATTCTCAACCCCTTCCTCGGGGGAATTCCTTGCTTCAAACCAGGCCCTTAGTGCCCATTGCAGGTCCTCCTTCCTGGAGATACCAGTGGTAGAAACCTTTAATCTTCTGCAGAAATGCTTGAGCTGTTTTAAGGTGTAGCATTCTAGTCTCTCTTCTTCCCATTCCAGATCAACAGAGGCTATGGATGCTGCTTTCTCTATGGTAATTGAATTTGGCATCTTTCAAAAATGGAAAATCACAAAAAGGAATCTACCAAAAGTATGCGGTTTCGTTTTAGTCTGCACTCACAAAGTATTGTTCACCAATCACTGTACATGAATTACAAATGCAAGTCCAGAATCCTCACCGCTGACTACCAATGTTAGATTTGGGGTCTCTAGTTGGCACAAGTAGGTACTTGTGACAAATAGGGACCCTTGCCTCTAGTCAGGGTAAAGGGAATACACTCCTAAAATAACCCCTGCTCACCCCCTTGGTAGCTTGGCACAAGCAGACATGCTTATCTCAGAGGCAGTGTGTAAAGCATTTGTGACCGCATACAGTAACCCAGTGACAACACGACAAATAGACACCACAAAAGATTTATATAAAAATATGTACATTTTATATAGAGTTATCACAAGACCGATAAATGACAAAAATCCACAATACTGTACTTTTAAATGGTAGTTTTAGCTTAGTTAATTTCAGTTTTTAAGATGCGACACTTTGCGTCAATGTACCTTACGATGCGTTGCGCTTCCACAACAAGTAATGTTGCAGCGATGGAAATGCAGCAATGTTCTAGTGCAAAGAAATAAAGACGGCGCTCTCTCCTTGATGTGACTAGCTCCCCAGTCTGTGGCAACGTCTATCCTCTTCTCCGGCAATGCGAGATACTTTACAAGATGCGAGCCTTGACCGGCCCCGAGACAAGCTTCCCAGCGATGCGGCGTCGTCTGCGTCAATTTCGATCCTCTCTACTGGCGATGCGAATTGCTTCCACAACGATGCGAGCCGTGACAGGTCCTGCAACACTCTTCCCGGTGATGCAGCGGCGTCTGCGGCAACGTCAATCCTCTTCTCCGGGGATGAGCCGCGTCAGGCCCTGCGACACGCTTCTCAGAGATGTGGGGGCATCTGATGCAATGTCGATCCTTCTCTCCTGTGACACTCTTCCCGGCGATACGTCAGCGTCGGCTGCAACGCTGATTCTCTTCTCCGGTGATGCGGGGCACTTCGTGTTGTGAAGCGGCAGCAGCAGTTCTGCGACACACTTCTCGATCTTGCGTCGCGCTTCCAGATCCTTGCAACACGCAAAACCCCCACAAAGTCCAGCACAGCTGCAGACACTTCAGGAAGACTTTTGGGGAGCTTGTGGGTGAAGTCTGTTGTCCCTGATACTTCAGCAGGAGGCACGCTCTGTTCCAAGCCCTTGGAGATCCTTCACAAGTTGAAAGTAACGCACACAAAATTCTTTCTCCTTTCTTTGGCAGTTAGGCAACCACTGCAGGTCAATCCCCCAAGCAGCACTTCATCTTAGGGAGAGTCTCTCCACAGTTTCTTCAGGTTTCTCTCATCAGCAAAGATTTCTTCTTGTAGTCCAAAGTTATCTGGTTTCATGGGATCAGGGTCCCAATATTTATACCCCAAAATCCTTTGTTCTCTGAGGGGAGAGGGGCCTTTGCCTAGTCCAAACCAGTTCCCGAGCACTTTGTTTTCAGGACTCCTTCCTTCCATTCACTGTACAGGGCAGAGATATCAGACACCTCACAGGAGGTGGAGCCTGCACATGGGAGGGAAGGCACAGCCCTGGAGCACTCTGTTGACAAGATTCCTTCTCTTCTTTCAGTGTTCTGGGCAGAGACATCAGACACTCCACAGGAGGTGGAGCCAGCATTGTAGAGGGAAGGCCCAGCCCTATTCAGGTCCCATGTGCAACTCCTCCCTCCCATCTAGATGCAGATCTCTCTATTCACCACTGGGCTGCCCCAGCCTGTCTCCTGGCATCTGCAGCCCTGTCACTCACAAACTCCAGACAAAGGAATACACATCCTAGTAGAGGCAGGCTTGAAAGGTTAGGCAAGAAAATATCTACTTTCTAAAAAGTGGTATTTTGGAACACAGAATATTAAAACCAACTTTACTAAAATATGTATTTTATTATTCTGAGTTCAGGCATACTAAACTCGAATTTCTACTGTGTTCTCTGAGTCAGTTAGGATTATAAAATGTAACAATTCTAACAGCCCATACTGGCCTACGGAGAACAGGTAGCCTTGCAATAGTGAAAAACGAAAATGGCTGTAATTCACTATTAGGACATGCCACACAAACCAGGGCATGTCCTACCTGATACTTACAATGCACCCTGCCCGTGGGCCTCCCATAGGGGTGACTGATATGAAGAAAAGGGAAGGTTTAGGGACTGGCAAGTAGGGGCACTCGCCCAGTCAGCATGACAGTACCAGACTGCACACAGTCTCTGCAATGGCAGACCTTAGACACATTTTACAAGGGTGCTTCTGTGGGTGGCACAGCCAGTGCTGCAGGCCCACTAGCAGCATTTGGATTACAAGCCCTGGGCACCCCTGGTGCACTGTACTAGGGCCTGACAGTAAACCAAACAGTCAATCATGGAATCACCAATTAATACATTCATTTACAATAGGGAGCACTTGTACTCTGGTACTGGACAGCAGTGGCACAGTGCCCAAAGCATCTAACACCAGCAAAAACACATGAGGCAACAGTAAAAAAAATGGAAGGAAACCCACGGCAATGGTGCCAGGTCTGACAACAAGCCTCCTGTACTATCCAGTGAAGTCCAGGAAGGCTCTTACTCCTGTTTGGTTTTTGCATGGCTCCCAGGTCAGATTGGTCTCTTTTTTAGCCTGAAGGGACTATATATTTCTCCTGTCCACAAGGTGTCCCAAGTGCAGCACAGAACCCTGCCCTATCTGGTACGTTATCGCATTGATATTCAGATCTACCTATTGCAGGGTGTTAGAACTTGGGTTCTGGTTGGCAGAGTATGCACCCTGTATAAGCAGGAACCACCACTCTAGTCAGGGTAAACTAGATACACGCTAGAAGTTAACCTGTGCTTACCCTCTGGTAGCTTGGCACAGAGAAGTCAGGCTTATCTAAAGAGGCAATGTGCAAAGTATTTGAGCAATTCACACACACAGTCACCTAATTAAAACACCAAAAACATACTTCACTCAGGTTTAGGAAAATAGATTATATTGCTATAAGTCAAACAAGCCAAAATGACAAAAAACAACAAGTAGATTCGAAGTTATGAATTTTAATCAAAATGTAGTTCTTAGAAGCAAATAGCACATAGGAGTTGCTTGAGGTTGTGCTGGACTGGGGAAAATCCAAAGCTCAGGCCTACATCAATGGAGAACAGGCCAGTTACAGGACTCATGCAGGTCCTGGTGAATAAGTACCTTGGATGGAAGGAGCGTCGAAGTCGAAGACTAGATGCGTCAGTTCTCAAACCCCTTTAAGATGCAGGCACTGCATCATCATCGAGCCACGCTGTCTGTCGTAGTCGTGCCATGTAGTCCATCAAAGTGTTGTCGTTAATCGACTCCTGTATCGGCATCGGAGGGGAATGAGTCAGTTCCGATTGGCACAGAGTCATCACTGTCTCAATTGTTATGGATCTGCAAAGTAGAAGCTCACTTTCATGGGTCCAGGGCTAGACTGGAACAACTAAGCAGGGCAAGACTCACAGATGACAAGGTCCAGGAGCAGTTGGTGAGTTGTAGGAAGTATTTGATGGCTGTGAGACTTCAGAACAGGGTGCAAGACAGCAAGCCCTTGCAGTCAGTCTGGGTTCAAGTGAGATGGGTCAAATCCTTGTCCTGGTAGGAATAAATAGCTACATTTGTAGGCTGCAGAATAAGCTTGTTTAGAACCAATGACTTGCTGACCAGACTCATCACTGTAAATGATATATTTGTACTGATTAAGAGGGAGTAGGGATAAAGGAAAAGGATGGACATGTTCAAACTCTTGTGTCTACAAAGAAGGATTAAAGATGAAATTGACATCAGCCAAGATCAATCAACTAGCCCATTGTATCCAGTGAGGAAGCAGAGCTTTAGAAATAGGTGCACTCACCTTTGTGACCGCTTCTAAGGTGGGCACGGGAGAAATCATGAAAATGCATTTGCTCTGATCCAGAGTGCATTCCTTTAGAATCTCAATCTGTACTGCTGTTAAAAGTTTCTCGGTGGAAGAAAAGCCCATTTCTGCAGGGGTATATAAATGTAATTTATCAGCAATGGGAAAAGTGAATTAATTACAAGTCATGTAAGTGGATCCTAACGTCCCAGGTGCAATCCTTATGACCAAATTTGTGGCATTGTCTTTAGTTAACAAGAATTGAGTTGCAAGCAGATCAGACTGCAAAGAAGAGAGCACCACGGTGTGTTCCGGAAGCCAACTGGAAGATGAAAATGAAGGTTGTATCAACGCATATAGCTGTTTGATACGCTAGGCATAATCTGGAATGTAAGTTATACCAAAATTTAAAAAAACAGACACTGTAATTTTTTTAGGGTAGTTAGAGGTTGCAATTGAGTGCATTTTTCAAAAAAATGAGGTTCTAACCTCAGCCCTCATTAGTCAATTCGTAACCACGAAAAAGTACTCTAAAAAAAGCAATATGTGATTTAGCAAAATTGAATTTGTAACCCAAAGTGAAAAAATGCATCATAATGTGATCCATACGCATATGATGCAGATTCATTTAATCATCCGTCAAGTAAATATCATCAACATATGAAAAGGCGTCAGGGTCAATTTCATGTTAAATCGACACAATGCACGCTGCAAAACCCCCAGGGCTATCCTTATACCCCATAGGCAATCTCTCATAGAGTCTCTCCAGAGAGCGCCTTATGTGGTCGAGTCGCGGGTTTCTGGAGCCAAAGCGTGACTAAAAAAACATTGGAAATATCCAACGTGGTCTTGAACTTTTTTCGGACAATGGTATTTACTAACGCTGAACTGTGTGTGTTCTGTACTGCAAAGGTACATACATGAGTGTTCAAATGTCTGTAATCTAAAAAAATGCAATATGAATATCAGAAAAAGAGGATTACACCCTGGTACTCCAACTGAGTTTGATTATCAATAACGGACGCATTAGCATCACGTTTAATTGGATATTGTGGCTGGGGTTGAGGAGTACATCGTAAATGAATAACATGCTACTGGGATTCCTTATCCCAAACCACTTGATTGCAATATAAAGCAGGAGCCAGCACTTCAGTGTGAGCATATTTAGTTTCCTGTGGAAAATAGTGGGACAAAGATGTAAGTATTACATCCTCACCCCGAGAGGCAGGAAGGACAAAAGGTGGAGGCCAATCACCTTCTGCAAGCAAAATGATATAGGAAGACGTCCAATCGTTACAAAAGATTGCATTTATAGTGCGCTTAATATCACCTTCGATTTGGATGTCTACTTCATAAAGTCTATGGGGGGGCATGCGTGTGTCACGGTTTCAACAATAACAAATGTGTCAGTTGCTTTTGCCTCCAGATGCCGGTGGAGTGTTGCCGAACTATAGTAACTTCTGCCGCACTGTTGAGGAGAGTCACTGCCCAACCCCTGTCAAGGAGGAGGGGTTTCACCATCTGAGCCATACTTTGCAGTCAAAGCAGCAACTTTTTTCTTTTGAAATGGGGCCCGATATTGAGGTGGGTTTTACCTTTTGACTTTCGCATCAAACTGTTGCTACGGGTCTTGCCTTTGTTGCGTGGACTTGCTCTGTCATCCACTCTGCCAAACTGTTGATCCGATGATTCCAGGAACCAGGAACCTCTCAGGTATTTAAATTTTAGAGTGGTCACGTAAATCGCATCTACGCTCAGAAGGGTCAGATGGTGGTGAACCAGCACGAGCCCTGGGCTTCTGCATATTTTTATTCCATGTCTTCTTGGGAAAGACAGGACAACCCTCCCTGTCCAGAAGGGGTTTAGTCTGTACCCATGTAAATGGTTTGACTCCCAAATTATTGCTTCCCAGGGATGTATAAACATCCGCAATAATAATCAGAAACTGTTGCTTCCAATCAGCATCCGCCATGCGCCAAGGCATTGGTGCACCTGCAAGCAAACTGCTTCACCTTTAATGTTACAATGAATGAAGTGGTATGCACACCATGTTTTTTTCTTTATATTCGATTGCAAACGAATTTGTGTCATTTACTTTTGCCTTTGCGTGCAAACTCGATTGTGCCTCACCATCATGCACTTTGCATAAACAACAGCGATAGGGAGCGCGAACGCCACGCTCCACTCCAAAATGCACTGCAGTTATAGGATACTCGATCCAATCTCATATTAATCCATTTGTCCATCTTAAATGTTAATCCGTGCTTTAATCAAAAAATGTTTTATCTAGTTTTTCACTTTTTCTTGCGCTCATTATCCACATATGCAACCAATTGCGTTTTTTGGAAACTTTACGTATCAACATGCGCCAATCCAGGCTTCTTTGTGAATACGAATCCAACACAACAAGTAGTTCCAAGCAGCTTCTTTATTCATAACCCAATGCATTTCGGGCAATTTTTTGCCCTTCATCTGGGGTAGCTGAAAATTACAAAGAAGTCCATTAATATTAATAACCTCCCTTCAATTTGAATTAATACATGTAGCTTAGCTCGACTATAACAACTTGTTTACAGATGCATTGTATTATTTAATATATATTATATTTTGTGCAACCATGAATATACAACCAAATAACAGAACTCAGCATGTTACATTGGCATTTAAATTCATCCTGGTTTTAATTGTGTTTCTTGAAGCAAAATAAGTAAACTAAGCCATCGAAGGTTGTGAACTTGGTAACTTAAATAATACAATGCATCTGTAAACAAGTTGTTATAGTCGAGCTAAGCTACATGTATTAATTCAAATTGAAGGGAGGTTATTAATATTAATGGACTTCTTTGTAATTTTCAGCTACCCCAGATGAAGGGCAAAAAATTGCCCGAAATGCATTGGGTTATGAATAAAGAAGCTGCTTGGAACTACTTGTTGTGTCGGATTCGTATTCACAAAGAAGCCTGGATTGGCGCATGTTGATACGTAAAGTTTCCAAAAAACGCAATTGGTTGCATATGTGGATAATGAGCGCAAGAAAAAGTGAAAAACTAGATAAAACATTTTTTGATTAAAGCACGGATTAACATTTAAGATGGACAAATGGATTAATATGAGATTGGATCGAGTATCCTATAACTGCAGTGCATTTTGGAGTGGAGCGTGGCGTTCGCGCTCCCTATCACCTTTAATGTTAGCCAGAATCATATCAGAGACTATAGTGAACATTCCCACTCATTTCATCACCAAATATAGGACTAGACCAACCCAGTATTCATCCTGTACACATTTTAGAATGCTCTGGAAAACGCTCATGGAGGGGGTGCCAAAGTCCAGTGTATACACTAAAGCAAACACCATTCCCAAGGTGTTGCAATCCGCTAAAGAAGGAATCAGACCACCCAGCAAGCACATAGTATGGACCCTGTGTTTCTCTATAGGACCAGTGTGTGGATAGATAGCATCAAGCTTTTCAATTTTCTGTGCTATAAAAAAGGGTAGGTGCTCATGATTCTGATGACGTTTGCCCATCACTGAGTTAATCATGACAGGGCTAATTACAAGGCCTCTGCTCTGTCAGGTGCTGGAGGTGCAGCTCCAGCCAGAGCTATTAAAAAAAGCCAAAGACAAATTGTATGACTCGTCTATAAAGTTGAATCACTAGTCCACAGCATAGCAGAGATCAGCAGGAAGCAGGACACCACAGCAAAGCAGAAAATATGTTTTTTCCAGAGAAGCAGTCAATCAAAGTGGCAACACCTTATAGCACAACAGTCTTTTCTCTGGGCAGAGTTCTTCACAGGTCCAGTAGTGTAATGTCTTGGTAGGGTCAGAGGCCAGTACTTCTACCCAGTTGTGCCTTTGAAGTAGGAGTGACTTCAAAGCAGGCCCTTAAAGTGCACATGTCCCCCTTTTCCTCCCAGCCCTGGCTCCAGATTTTCAGTAAGGGGTAATCAGCCCTTTGTGTGGGTAGCAAGACACTGCATATTCAGGTGTAAGTGTCAGCTCCCCTCTCTCTTCCTGCCCAGGAAGAGATATCAGAATGCAGATGAATGCAGATGAGTTCTCTGCAACACGCACCTGTTGCAGGGATTCTGCGCAAACACAGAATTATTCATAGGATTATGGGACTTTAGTATATAAGGACTGAAAAATCATACCACCTTAGTACCCATGAGCCCGGGACCAACTAGCTATAGTGTCTCACTTGTCCTCCTACTCACTCACAGAGGAACAAGTGATTAAACACTCCAGAACACAACACTCCTGACTCTCTCAGGAATCACTTTTACAAGACACAACCTTTCACTCACACTCTTGTAATTGTCCACAATGAGATCTGACAGAGACACAAACAAGTTTAAAACATTTATTTCAACTAATGTGCTCTAATATGCAGCATATGTGCCAGAATAAACAGAAAAATACATAACACAAATACGGTCAGCATAGCAAGTAGTCTGTAAATGATAAAAGGAGCTGTCATAGTGAATGATAGTGTAGCTTAATCCCTTGTATAGAAGCAAGGTGATTATATATTTGAAGATCTCTGGGCGTTAGCAGCAGATCCCGTACCCCAGTCTATAGATGGTAGATCTACATCATAGGTGCTGTCATGCTCTTCTCCCTGGAAAGGTCCCTCTCCAAGTGTGTCTCACCTATACATGTATTCTAATAAGACCAAAGTACATATTCCCAAACAACAGCTGCATCTGTAAGTTTTGTCCAGATGCTAGAACCTGGCCAGAACATAATAACAAGGGGCATTGCTGTATAAACTTGTCCACAATGTTCAAACTAAAACCTAGTAACCAGCAAAACATGAAAACAGCAGTAGGTTCACATGTGAAAACATCAAAACAGGAATTTTTACAAATAGGCTTGTGTTGGAAAGTAAACAATGCAGCAGACAGGCTGCAGCATGCTCATGCTAACTTAGGGGAAAGAACAATGCTCCCATGGGCCATGTGACACACCCTTCCTGTTTTTCTGGCTCTTTAGATGGAAAGTACAAAGTGTAGCTGTCACCCACCTCAGACGTATATTGGAGACATGCTGCAAGGCACACAGAGTAGTAAGTGCAGAGAAATGTCTAATTTCTAAAAGTGGAGTTTCTAAAATAGTAATGTTAAATCCAGCTTTACCATTATAGAGGATTTACCATTACAATTCCAAATATATGTACCATGATGCATCTACCCCTTTCTAATCAGGAACTACATCTTAAAAGTTTATTAAGGAATTCCCAATGCTAGCCTATATATTTGGAGTAGGCCTCACAGTAGTGAAAAACAAATGTAGCTATTTGTTCCTACCAGGACATGCAAAAACATTAAAAAGTACATGTCCTATTTTTAGCTTACACTACACCCTGCCTTTATGGCCTACCTTAGGAGTGACTTATGTGTAACAAAAAGAGAGTTTAGGGCTTGGCAAGTGGTTTAAAATGCCAAGGTGAAGTGGAAATAGACTGCACACACAGGAGACAGGTTTGCAAGGCTACTTGTGCGGGTGGCACAACCAGTGATGCAGGCTCACTAGTAGTATTTAATTTACACGCCCTGGGTATATGGTGTACCACTTTGCAAGGGACTTACAAGTAAAGTAAATATAGCAAACAGTTTTAAACTCATTATATCATATTTAGAGAAGACAGCACATGCACTTTGGCACTGGTTAGCAGTAGTAAAGTGATCAGAGTCCTAAAGCCAACACAAAGAAGGTCAGAAAAAGAGGAGGAGGAAGGTAAAATGTTTGGGGTGACCCCTCGGAGAGGGTCCTCTTCCAACACAGGTCCTAAAACACTTCCTTGCGGTGAAACAAGTGGCCTTTCCAGCTGCCATTGTAGACAGTTATGTCATCCAAGTAGGCAGCATTGAAGGAATTCATCCACAAATAAGACCTGGTTCACCAACATTTGGAAGATGGCAGGTGCATTCTTCAAGTTAAAGGTCATCACTTTAAATTGAAAGTGACCCCCTGGAGTAGAAACTGCTGACCTCTCTTTGGACCCCTAGGTTTGGGCTATCTTCCAGTACCCCAAAGCAAGCTCAAAAATGCTCAGGAACGTGGTAGCTCCCAACTTATTACCGAGCTCATCAGCTTTGGGAAGGGGTATGCATGAGTCTTGGTGAATGTGTTGAGTCTCCTGTAGTCGACAAAGAACTTGATTTCTTGGGGCAGTGCCCATTTGGGAAGCTCTGGTCAACAGCACCCCAGGGCTAGACCAGGGACTACTGGAGTGCTCAAAAACTCCCATTTTAATCATTTTTAGACTTTTTCCTTAAGGCCCACTTTGTCTGACAGCCTCGATATTTTGTTTTTGATGGGCAGGCTGTCCTCAGTAGGTATATCATGGGTACACAACTGTGTAAGCCCAGGAGTGAGGGTAACATGTGAAGTAAGCTGTCCCAGAAACTGGTGACAGTTCCTCTGCTATTCTGGGGTCAGGGTAGGGGAGATGTGGACACCTTCTACTGACCCATCCTTTTCATTATATGAAAGGAGATCAGAGAGAGGCTCACTCTCCATCACATCTCCATTATCTGTCACAAACAGCATGCTAACTTTTTGTAATGGGATTTGAAACTATTGATATGGGGTACCTTTAAAGGGTGTCTGGGGTTCTTGAGGTCCTCCATTAGGTGGTATCCCTCTTGTAATGATGTGATGGCACTGTGATGTCATCTAGAACAATAAGGACATAGATTCTAGAAGAGAAGGTTAAGGGTTTTTCAAGAGATATCAGTTCAGTTAGTGCAGGGGTTGAGAGCTGTTGATAAGGGTCTTCTGACTCTAATAAAGATCATATATAGAAATATATCCTAGGGAGACTATTCTTCACAATGGTGATGAGCGGAAGAAACAAGCAAAGAAGACTTACAAGCTACTGGCGAGAAGCTGTACGTGCAGAGAAATCCTGAGGCAGCCCTTCAAGCTGTGAAGAAAAATCGTGAGTGGCTCGCTGTATGGTAAATATTGCTGAAGCGAAATTGTGGCTGTTTAGAGGGACACAGGATCTTCGGTGGTAGGGGAAAGAAATAGGCAGTGTCCAGTGAGTGGAAAAGCTGCATAGTGTGCGCGCTAGGAAAAATTATTGCAAGCGACGCCATTAGCAAGCAACCACAGAGAGAGCTGTGTAGTGTGCACATGCAGTAAAGAGAAAGCTGCGTAGTGTGCACCCGCGTGTGAGAAGGAAGCGCCATTTTAAAGTCAGGCTAAACGTGTAAAAAAGATCAGAGGTAAAGGAAAACACAAATGTCACTTTTAAAATGCCAGAGAAGTGTGTAAAAGCAGAAGGAAAACAAGGAATATAAATGAAAAACAAGAATAAAAGAAAATAGGAGGAAAATATTTACTTAAGCAGTAAAGTATACAAAAAAGGAAAATAGTTCTAAAACTTATAGTGGCAGATGTTTTTAAACAAACACTGCACAAACATAAAATGCAAAATAAGAAAGAAAAGGTTATAAAAGAATCTCTCTCTCTCTATATATATATATATATATATATATATATATATATATATATATATATATATATTCAATGAAAAAACCATTGGTTATAGTACATATATAGTTAGGAATTTGCATTTACAAAACCTTATTTTACTCGCATAAAACCATTGAAATTCCATATATAGTTAGATGCGTTAACTATATATCGCGCACCCGCAATCCACTGCTGATGATGTCACATATTACATCATTCATGACATGGTCAGTGACATCACTGATGACATCACTGATCACAACATCCAGTGACTTTATGTTTCAGTAAAGTTAAAATATGTCTTACATATTGAAGAATGAGTGGATGTATAAATGTCTGGATGAAGGATTTAGTAGGTGCATGACTGATTGTATGAGGGAGTGATTAAATGTGTCTCACTGAGTGCATGGGTTAGTGATTAAACTGTATTAATTTGTGCATCATTATATCTGTTGTTCTGTAAAGTGCTGCATGTGTTGATCAGTAGCTATATGAATAACTATATGGGTTATTGATTGGTTGCTCAAGTATTTGTATGGGAGACTGAGTATGTGTGTGAGTGGCTGGGAGGTGTGTGACTCTGTGCATAGATGTGTGAGCAGTTGATTCACTAGATGTATGGTTTCAAAAGTGCATGTGGAAACAGCTGTATGGGCGGTTGACTGTGTGCATGAGTGTATTGGTGAGTGAAAGGATATCTCAGTGCTACATGTCAAGGTAAGTACATATGTAAAACACAGTACATGTGAGAGTTGACATATATAAATAACTGTATAAGAGCTAGTGAATGTGTCAGTGGTTGCATGGATCATTGACAACTTGTATCAGTGATTGTATAAGAGAGAAAATATGTGTTAGTATATGTTTGAATAAGTAAAGTTTGTATAACTGTATAGTTGAGGAAATGGAGGTGTGATTGATTGTTTGCATGACTGACTAGTTGTGTGAGTAACTCCATGAATGAGTGACAGTCTGTGAGTGTCTGTTTACACTGATTGTATCTAAGGTTATATTAGAGTCTGAAGAGGTTCATCGTATTATCACATGAATGATATCATCAGTGATGTCATTTGATATGTCATCAGTGATGTCATCAGTGATGTCATTTGAGATGTCATCAGTGATGTCATCAGTGATGTCACTGACCATGTCATGAATGATGTAATATGTGACATCATCAGCAGTGGATTGCGGGTGCGCGATATATAGTTAGCGCATCTAACTATATATGGAATTTCAATGGTTTTATGCGAGTAAAATAAGGTTTTGTAAATGCAAATTCCTAACTATATATGTTCTATAACCAATGGTTTTTTCATTGAATTTTCAAGGTTTTGTAAATGCAAATTCCTAACTATATATGGCCTATAACCTATGGTTTTTTCAGTGAATTTCATTGGTTTTTTAATAGCAAATATCAAAAGCTGTAAAATGTCAAGTACGTGATAGGTAAAAACGTTTTCGTGTTTATGCACGCTGATGTGCTTTGAACGCTGCCCCCCTCCCCTCTTTTCTCTTAGTAGTACTCTCTCTTTGCAGATAGTGAAGAGTAGTTAACGCAGGCCTTTACCCCCGTTGTAATCCGTCGTGCCTGCTTGTCTCTCCATTTGATTGATTGTTATCCAAGCATTTACTGTTTTACAATTGATTCTCTTTGGTTCATTCTCTATTTACAAACAAGCACAAAGTCGCAATACTCTGTTTAGTCTTTGCAGATAGTGAAAAATCGTGTAAAAAAATAAAAGTAATCGAGCAAAATCAGTAGGCCACTAATTGGATCTCTTTTTGACCTCGCTAAAATAGAAATATTAGGAACAACCCTTCATGAGAAATACGAAAATAGTGAGATGAACTGAGCTCCACACCATGAGGGCTGCAAGACAGCTCGGCTCCGCCACCCACCCCGCCCAAAATAACGACAAACCCTATGCAAATATTAAAAATATAGACAACACACCAGCAAAGAAACAGGGTAAAACATTTTATTAAATAACTATTTACATAACTATTTTATACTTTTTATTGCCCGATCCGGCTAGCTCAATCGATCGAGCATGAAACTCATGCACTCTGATAGCAAGCGTTGCTACTGATGCTATGCAGACCAAAACTGGTTTTCAGTTTGTACATTTTTCTAGATTTTTCCATCCAAGGTTGGTTGACTTTGTAGAACGATGGCTTCAGATTTTCAACATACGGTGTGGTGGCGCGGACTGGGAGGGGGCGCTTCGCTCCTGCCCCCTCCCCAAGTAAGATTTTCATACGTGAAAGTACGTTAATGGTTTTGGTCCCTGAGTTGCTTCAATGTCACTGCCATTCTCAAATGGCATAAGTTCTGGATGTTGGGTGCCATAGTTCAGAGTTCTGAGCAGCGCTTGTAACACTGTCTGAAGCTTATTTCCACCTACTGCAGCTTCACTATTCTCAAAGTAAGTGAATGTCGTTTGTGGACCTGACTGCATTTGAAAACAATGTGATATGTTACCTTCCTAAACCGCTTGACGGAGGCCCCCGAGGGGCGGTGTGATGGCCATGGACTCGGAGAAAACGCTTGGCTCCGACCCCCTCCCCAAGTCTTATAGCACCGGTGTAGCCTGAGATCGCCCCCGACATAGGCGGCCGGCTCCCGGGGTCCGGCGGAACTTTTTGCCTTTTGATGACTCTTCTATTCTGGACCTTGTCCCACAATCCGTTTGACCTGAACACACGCTGTAGTGGGGCGCCCCTTTACCGTTTTAGTTGCCATTCCGCCCGCTTTTGCTACACTGTGCCTCTTCCGCCATTCAGCTGTTTACCGCCCGCTCTTGCAACTACAGCGTCTCGCTCACCATGTAGTTGAGTTGCTCCCGCTCTTGCGATGCAACGATAAGCGACTGCCACAGGACTCTCAAAATGGCGGCCGGCTCTTCAGATTTGGGCGTGGTCCACTAAAATGGCTCTGGGACACCTTGGAACTCGGACGCTTCCCTGATAGGGCTTGGGTCCCATTCTCGAAAGCGTCCCCTCAGCCGTGAAGATTCTACAAAAGTCTTGGGGGCCCCCGACTCCCGCAGGCTTCTGGTGGGGAGCGGCTGCCATGTTTGCTCGTGGAATGGCCACGACGGACCTACGAGATGGTAGTGCTCTCATGCTGACGCCAGCTTTAGTCTGAAACATCCAGAAACACTGTAGACTACCAATTCGATCAGTTCCGGTAGCGCCCCAACATGACCCGGTAGAGAAGAACTTGCCCTCCCCTCTTTGACTGATGGTTCTTGTTGCCTGTCCCCTCTGTTGTCATTTTACAGAACTTTTTGGACTGCTGAAAGGGGTTGTGTTCCGAACGCTGGTTGGTGGAGACATTTTGACTATATTCTTGACCTACGTTGTCGCGTAATGCGTTATATGACACGCCGCGTTAGCGCACCCGGAAGTAATCCGGGGCGCGGCGCGCAGCGCGTAACGTAAGCATAACAGGTCATGTGACTTGTTAATAAAACTTTTTATTGGTTCATTTTACTTTTGTTATTTTAATAATGAAAAGCTTGGTCATATGACCTAAAAAATACGCTTTTTATTGATTTCAAACTTTTTTTAAAAAAACATATATGTTATAATATTCCAGGCTAATGTACTTCCCCGAAAATTTACAACTGTCCTGCAAGTAAAATATATTTCTTTTTCGAGAAAAAGGGCGTTTCTTCGTTCCATGACGGAGCCGTTGAGTAAAAGAGACTCGGCCTGCTGTCTTAGTCGCCGATACGCCTGATTATCAGATTCTTATCGATCACTTTATGTTGCAGGAGAGGAAAACACAACTGCCCTTGACCATTTATCTTTACTGCGTTCCTACATATTATACCTTTTATCCGTCATGTAATTGGACTGCTTTATTTCACTTGCCTTTTACTGATTCGAAAACAGTGACTAAAAGTAAAAACTTTACCAATGTAAATACTACTACCGTGTTTTGTTTTAAAAACCTTTATTGTGAAAATGTCAGCATACAAATACGGGCCTATAACCACGTGGGCCGGCCACGGAGCAAACTGAAATTCGAACTTTCAATAGTACAGTAATCAATAACACATCAGAACTTAATATCAATAGGGATGTCGAAATATTCAATCAATTCTCGTCCCCGCCCGCCATGAGCATCAAAACTGCATTCATATCTCGTGATATCAAGGTTGTTCAACCAGTACACAACAATGAGTTACGAGTCCC
The DNA here is from genome assembly GCF_964263255.1 of Lissotriton vulgaris. Taxonomy (NCBI): domain Eukaryota; kingdom Metazoa; phylum Chordata; class Amphibia; order Caudata; family Salamandridae; genus Lissotriton; species Lissotriton vulgaris. The sequence goes on from NC_141685.1 coordinate 1,823,024,611, forward strand.
ATTTATACCGGCGCCATTTTAGACGAGGCCGGGCAGGTCCAAGATATAGTCAAAATGTCTCCACCAACAATCGGCCAGACCAGAACCCCTTTCGGCCCTTTATGCTACAAGATGGTGTCTTCCATTCAGAAAATATTGTTGGCAGCATTTTGAAAGGAAACATAAACAGCCGTTCTCCTAGTGAGTCTCACATTGTTACATTTAGGAAGAATGTTGAAGAGTAGTATGTGGAAAATCTGAAGCCATTTTTCTACAAACTCTCAATCAGCCTTGGATGGAAAAAAAAATCCTGAAGAATGTACAAACTGAAAACCAATTTTTGTCTGTATAGCATCAACAGCAACGCTTGAGTCAGCTTTGTGTCAAGCCGCCATTTTGATTCAATCAATAACGTCCCCCTGCACACATTCAGGGACCTGGTCATGTCTTCAGATGAAACGGATTGTGGGACAAGAAGCAAAAAGGAAAAGGAAAAAAGTTCCGTCGGACCTCGGGAGCCGGCCGCCTATGTCATGTGCGACCTTTGGCCACACCAGGGCAATAGTGAAGCTGCAGCAGGTGCAAATAAGCTTCAGACAGTCTTCAACTTAGTCTGATTCTTATAATAAGTGCGTCGACAACACACACAAGTGAAATTAGGCCTCTCACTTGAATTCATTTGACGTTCGGCGCAGCATTGTAGGATGGCCACACCAGTGCGGCAACTTGCTGGACACCACCTCGGTGCCATCCGGATCTCGGCGCGTTCGAGTCACTGTACCGCAAGAGTGACCGCAACTCAGCTGGACACGCCATCTTTCGGCGCAGCATTGTAGGATGGCCACACCAGTGCGGCAATTTGCTGGACACCACCTCGGTGCCATCCGGATCTCGGCACGTTCGAGTCACTGTACCGCAAGAGTGACCGCAACTCAGCTGGACACGCCGTCTTTCGGCGCAGCATTGTAGGATGGCCACACCAGTGCGGCAATTTGCTGGACACCACCTCGGTGCCATCCGGATCTCTGCGCGTTCGAGTCACTGTACCGCAAGAGTGACCGCAACTCAGCTGGACACGCCGTCTTTCGGCGCAGCATTGTAGGATGGCCACACCAGTGCGGCAATTTGCTGGACACCACCTCGGTGCCATCCGGATCTCGGCGCGTTGTGCTGCCTTTGGCCTACTGTAGCCGCAAGTGCGGACGCGACTCAGTTGGACGGCGAGTGAAACGCTAAAGGGCGCCGCACTGCAGCCGAGGAGCCTCCATCTTGGAGGAGACGCACAGCCCCCACTGACTGACGCAACCTCACAGGCCAACGGGGCGCCCCACGCCGACTTTCGGCGCAGCATTGTAGGATAGCCACACCAGTGCGGCAATTTGCTGGACTCCACCTCGGTGCCATCCGGATCTCGGCGCGTTGTGCTGCCTTCGGCCTATTCGCACATCGATCCGCTACTGACGCCGCCTCACGTGCCAACGGATTTTCTACGCTTTTTGTAGCCCAAAGCCGCATAACAGGTCATGTGACTTGTTTATAAAACTTTTCATTGGTTCATTTTACTTTTGGTTTCCTAAAGATGGAAGGCTTGGTCATATGACCTAAAAATAACACTTTTCATTGGTTTAGAATTTTTTTTTTCCCAAACGATGAAAGCCCCACCTTGTTTCTGGATGATTCAGACTGAAGCTGGCGTCAGCATGAGAGCACCACCATCTCGTGGCTCCGTCGTGGTCATTCCGCGAGCAATCATGGCAGCCGCTCCCCACCGGAAGCCTGCAGGAGTCGAGGGCCCCCAAGACTTTTGTAGAATCTTCACGGCTGAGGGGAAGCTTTCGAGAATGGAGCCCAAGCCCTAGCAGGCAAGCGTCTGAGTTCCAAGGTGTCCCAGGGCCATTTTAGTGGACCAGGCCCAAAACCGAAGAGCCGTCCGCCATTTTAAGAGTCATGTGGCAGCCGCCTATCGCTGCACTGCAAGAGTGGGAGCAAATCAACAACATGGTGAGCGAGACGCTGTAGCCGCAAGAGCGGGCGTAACTCAGCTGGATGGCCGCCACCTGGGGAGGCCCGTTCACGCCGCCTCCCCCACGCCCCCCCCCCGGGCCGCCCCATGCCAATTTTCGGAGCAGCATTGTAGGATACCAAAACCAGTGCAGCAGTTTACTGGACATCACCTGGGTGCCATCAACATCTCAGCGCGTTCTGCTGCCTTGGAACTATTCGCACAACAGACCGCTACTGACGAGGCCTCCTCCGCACCACCCGGGACGCCCCACGCTGTTTTTCTTTGCTGCATTGTAGGATCCCAAAAACCAGTGCGGCACCCAGGTGACATCACCTGGGTGCCGTCCAGAACTCAGCACGTTGTGCTGCCTTGGGACTATTCGCACAAAAGACAGCTTCTGACCATTGTTGCGTTTTTTGTCAAAAATGTTTAAATATTTGTTACAGTTTTTGTTCCGTTCGTTATATTTAAAAGTTAATAAAGTTTTATAATCCCACTTTATTAGAGTGCTATATATTTTTTAAAAATCGGGTGAATGGGGCCTTGAATCGGGTTATTGTCATGTGTGGGCTTTGCAAGTGTACTGCTACAGGATCGGACATTTCAAACTCAAATGCACATTCTTTTTCTTACCTTTCCGAAGCATGGAGCGCAATAGCAGGCAGAGAAAGGGTGATGCAAGTGTTGAACACTGCCTGGCCTGGCAAGTTGCTGGCAGTGCCCCCCCCCCGCCCTCTCCTGAAAGAGGACACACACACACCGCCGCCCCGAGTACTTCACAGATCATTAAAAGACCATGCGCTTGTTCATGAGGCTTAAATGGTTTATCACCCCTTCTAGAACCCCTGCATCGACCCTCTGACGTTTCCTGGAAAAATTACCACGTAACACAATACCAAGCCCTGTAAGCTGAAACCCCTGAGGAATCGTGGGGCATATTATCAAGGGGTTTATCTCCGCTTTTTTGGCTTTAAAAGCCAAGAAAGCGGAGATAAAATTATCTCCCTATTACCAAGCTGTCGCTAACACCAGTTAGTGACAGCTAAAAGGAGATAGCGACCATCTTGGGCCCCGCTTTGCATGTCAGTGATATTTATCACTAATGACATGCAAAGTGGGCGTGCCAAGATGTTACCGACTGGAAACAGTCCCTAACATCGCTATCTCCTATTACCAACTTTTGGAGATATTCGCGCTAAGCGCGAATATCTCCAAAAGCTAACACCTGCCCTGAGCAGTTCTTAGCCATGTTATCCAATGGGAGGTGGATAACATGGCTAAGAGCATTTGCTCGATAATGCATGAATATCGCTGACTTTTCAGCGATATTCATGCATTGCGGCCGTTTTTTATCGCATTTGCGATAAACCTTGCTAATAGCAAGGTTTATCTGCGATAAAAATCACCGATGTGCGGCGATAATTTTTGTCTCTAAACAAGTTAGAGACAAAAATTATCGCTAGTTGTTGGTAATATGCCCCCGGGTTTTTGCTTGCAGAAATCGGGAGGCGGGAGACTAGCACTGAAATCAGTAGTCTCACGCCTGAATCGGGAGGGTTGGTATGTCTGGATTCTCTACAGCTGGGGCCATAAACTACATCCGCAGGGCTAGGTGATAGCCTGGGTCCGGCCTGGACAATCGGACACAGAGGAAGAGGAGTGTCAGAGGGTGCGGTAGTGAATAGGGTGAAAGGGAGGTGTCGGGCGGGCACAGGGTGTGATTCTCAGGGAAGAGCAGCGCAGATGGGGAGAAGTATATGACCCATGCATGAGAGAGAGAGCGGGGGTGACCAGTGCGTGGGGGAGATGCTTGCGAGGGTGGGGAGCCGTGCTGAGAATCGACAGCGTGCAGAGACTGGGTCTGGTCAAGGCATCTAAAATGGCTGCCGTGCACGACAAAATTGTGGCATTGGACAAAAAGGCAAGATGGCGCAGACAATGTTTATCAATAAGGATTCATTTATAACAAAATATTTACTCGCAGTGTCAAAATGGCGGTCAACACTTCCTGATTTCCATCGAATCGAACATTAACAGACGTCAAGCACCAAAAAAAAAAAAAAAGCTCACGCACAGCCGCTGGAAGACATGTATCAACATATATGAGCCTCCTCAGCCACCCTCAGAAAACATAAGGGGTCAGGATACGTCTCCCGCACCCCCTTATACCTAGTAATTTAATTAAAACGAAACACAAAATGGCGAATTCCCGTTTCGCTACCAGTTTGCGGCCCAGTTCGCGGCCCGTGAAGCGCTTCTACCGTGAAAACTCATTTTTTTTTTTATTTTCCCCACAGGACCCTTTAATAACCCCAACAACATTCCTAGGGGGTCAAGAGAGGTATACCTTGCCCCCTTTCATTAAATTCCCCCTTCGTTTTTCACCTCTTCTTCTCTCTCGATCCTACCGAGAGACAAGATGGCGGCCGCACCGGACTGTTTGGAATGTTGACAGACACCGGAGAGCCAATCAGCTTTCTGCGCGCAAAGTTCCGTTTCGCGAAAAGTAAGCGAACCGGAGCGCAGCCCGGAGCGCTGTTACAGATATATATCTTGTTTTGAACGTTAATTTCTCAAAAACTACTGGAGCACATATATTGAGACCTAGCAAAGGCACATCGGGCTAACAGTCCCTACAATTTTGCCAAGTTTCGTGCAAATCCATTCAGCCGTTCGAGCTAAAAGTGAGTCCAACCGCCCTATGGAAATTAACATGGGAAAAACGCGTTTTGGGACCCCCCTTTTTTCTCGGCCCCCCCTCGACAAAACCCCCCCAAATTTTCAAGGGCTGCTCAGAAACAAAATGTGCCATTTTCCTGGAAAATTTCAGCCGATTCCGTCCACAAACGCCAAAGTTATTAGACATAGAATTTTCAAAAATCCCATAGGGAATAAATCCTAACTATATATACCTACTGGCGATAGCCAGTAGGTATATATATATATATATATATATATATATATATATATATATATATATATATATATATATATATATATATATATATATATATATATAAATAAATAAAATAGTTATGACTACAGAAGGCACAAGCAATGAGATTACTGTAAACATAAGTTCAGAAATATTTAATGAAGAAGGCATAACTGGAAGAATTTCAAGTACAATTTATAGAAGGCCATTACCCTTTAACTTAAGTCAACAGGAAAATGTGGTACTGAAATGGGAGAAGTGGACAAGGAGATTTGAGTATTTGTTTAAAAGCGACATGCAAAAAATGTACAGAGGAACAGCTGAAGGACTTGCTCAATCTTGTAGGAGATGATGTTGAAGACTTAATAGTTACATTTTCAGAACCTGAAAGAAATACATACGAAGGGCTCATGAAATGTTTAAATGCTAAATTTGATCCTCAGAGAAATTTGGATTTCGAAAGATGTAATTTTAATCTGGCATGTCAAAGAGAAAATGAGACAATGGACAATTTTGTCACTAGACTAAAAAATGTGTGGCATTTTGTGAATTCAATACATTTAATAACAAAGAGGCAATAAGACTATGAGTGATATTTGGATGTAATTCGATAAAATTTATGAAAAAACATTTAGAAAAAACATATGCCCTACAAGAAATACTGCGCATGGCAAAAACAGAAATGCAAGCACAGAAACATGCTACAAACATAGAAGAAGGGAGAATCAAAGTGATTGAACAAGTCAGACAGATGAAAAAAAACTTAATATAGGAGAAAAGATTGACAAACAAGTCAGAGGGAAAACAGGTGTGGTTTTCAGTTCCCAGATCAGAGAACATGACGGGCAATTGGACAACATTGTAAAGAATGTGGGAGATACAATCATTTTGCAAGTGTATTCAGGTTTAAAAAAGAGAAAAAAGAGATTGGGGCAAAAAAGAAGAACTTGAAGCAAACCAATCTAAATGCAAAAAAATTGAAAAATGAAGTACGTGAGACAAATGGAAGGAATTGAAGATGACTTTAAGGAAGACGTTGAAGAATCAGAAAGACTTTACATAATGCAAGAAGACAGTGAACTTCAACAAATTAACATGATCAAGAGAGAAAATATAGAAAAAAAACATCTGTGGATTTAATGGTTGGCTCTCAAAATGTTCCATTATTCGAGATAGAGATGGCAACGTGCAATATAAAGTGCATAACTGAATACATGAAAATAAAGGAACAACCAACTTTGAGCCCGGTGAATGTTAGTGTTTTTCAACGGGGGGCTAAACATCCTGTTTTATGTTTAGGAACATTTGAAGAAACACTACAATACAGGGATGTATTAAGCAGAGAAAACATACATGTATTAAAAGGTGAAGTTCCAAGACCTTGTTTGTTAGGTAATATTACTGCTCAACTCATGGGTTTAACCCCTTCAGTGCTGCACGAATTCCGCTGCGGTGCTGAAGGTTCTAAAGAACCAATAGAACCATGACGGAACGGTTCCGTCATAAGCACAGTCCAACCGACGCTCATGACGCAACCGTTCCGTCATGAGCATGGAAGGGGTTAATAGCAATGAATTGCAATATCTCAACAGATCACTCAGTTCTGAGGAAATATCCTAAATTATTTGATGGACTAGGTAAATTAAAAGACAAAAGGATTACTTTACATATAAATGAAATAATAAAACCAGTGGCACAAACGCATAGGAGAGTACCAGTTCATTTGCAAGCAAAAGTGAAGAAAGAAATTAAATCATTACTTGAACAAGATCTAATTGAAGAAGTAGCAGGACTAACAACTTCGGTATCTCCCACTGTAATTGTTTCAAAAAAGGACACTAATGACATCAGAATATGTGTGGAAATCCTAATACAGCCATTGAAAGAGAGCAATATCCAGGCCCGCATTTAAATTATATGATTAGCATTATAATGGGGCTGCAGTTTTTTAAAAACTTGATTTATGTAAAGGGTAACACTAATTGGAAATTGATGACCAATCAAGGTATATCACAATGTTGTGAACACATTTGAGATTATTCAGATACAAGCAGTTAAAATTTAGAATAAGCTCTGCGGCTGAAATCTTTCAAGAAATAATAACAAATGTCATAAGGCCAGGTCAAAACAGTATGAATTACAGGGACAATATTTTGGTCTTTGGAAAAACACAGGAAGAACATGATCAGGCACTGGATGGAGTATATCAACAACTTCAGAGAGCTGGGTTAACTTTAAATTTAAAAAAATGTGAAATAAATAAGAAAGAGTTAAAGTTCTTTGGACATTTAATCTCAGCAAAAAGGAATGAGACCTGATCCCAATAAAGTAACAGCTTTAAATGAAATAGAAAGGCCAAAACACATAACAGAGTCACAACCATTTCTAGCAATGGCTAGTTATTGTGTACAATATGTGAAAAACTTTGCAACCATAAGTTCACCGCTTGGAAAATTGACTAAAAAAGGATGGAAATGTCCATGGAATAATGAATGTGATCAAGCATTTAAAGAGATAAAATCTGAAATATTGAATGCAGCAAATTTAGAATAAATTGATCCACATTTATGTACAGAGCTTGTAGTGGATGCCAGTCCTGTATGATTGAGTGCAATTTTGGTGCAGCGCAAACTTGGAAGGGAAACTCCTAGGTATGTAGTCTCTCATGCCAGTAAAAGCCTATCTGAAGTTGAACAAAGAGATTATCAACCTGGAAAAAAAAGTTTGGCAGTTGTTTGGGCTTGCGACCATTTTTCATTATTTCATAGAAGGAAAATCGTTTGTAATTATCACTGACCATCAAGCTCTAATTTCTATTTTTGGAACCCAAAAACAAAGATGCCACCAAGAATAGAAAGATGGGGTATGAGACTAATGGATTACGACTTCACGATCATCCATAAGCCAGGAAAAGAATATAATCCAGCGTATTATCTATCAAGATATCCGTCGTAAACAGAAATTGAGCAACAGTTAGAAGTGAAGGAATATATATGCTATATGGTCAGATCAGCAGTTCCAGGTATTGTGAAAGAGAACACAGTAATTGAAGAAACACAAAAAGATGACACACTTCGAGAAGTTAAAAAAAATCATACAGGAAAATAAATGGAAATTAATAAACAATGGAAGTTGGTTTCATACAAATGTAAAAACAAAATATATATTAGCATTCAAAAACATAAATTCTGAATTATCTGTGACCTCTTCTGGAATATCACTAAGGGGAAAAAAATTCCAGCAAGTCTACAATGTCATGTAATTGACTTAGCACATGAAAGCCATCGAGGCATATCTGCAGCAAATAATGTGTTGTTCCCAAGATTAAATAAACAAGTGGAAGAAGTTGTTCAGTCTTGTTACATATGTCAATGTACCTCTAAGGTAGGACATTGCCTATGTCTGATTTACCAGATGCTGTATGGTCCAATGTAGCAGCAGACTTATATGAGCCATTAGATTCTGGATATTACTTATTAGCAATGATAGACTAATATTCTTGTTTCCCTATTGTGAAATTGATGTCATCAAGGTCTACGTCAGCAGTACTCCCAATATTAGATGAAATATTTCCAACTTAGGGAATTCCTAACATTCTAAAAATAGACAATGGGCCACCGTTATAAGCTATCTAGGAATAGTGCATGGAAGAATAACTTCAATGTGGCCTCAAGCTAATGGAATGATAGAAAGACTGTCGGGTACAATTAAAAAGGCTGTGAAAAGAGTAACACTTTCACAAATATTGATAAATCAAGTATTATGTCAAGTTTTGAGAGATTACAGAAATACTCTGTATTTGTCAACTGAAAATGTCCATCAGATCTAATGTTTGGGCAATCAAGACAAACTTGTCTGCAGCATCTTCCAGCAATTCCACCAAAAGATCACAAGGAAATCAAGGAAAAAGATAAGGAGGCGAAAGAAACGATGAAATACTATGCAGAAAATAGAAGAAAATGTAAAAATTAAGAATATCAAGTTGGTGAACAGCAAGTAATGGAGTCTCAAGTAGATTTCATCCTGCGCCCTTAGAAATAACAAAGTTTCAGGGAACGGTAGTAACTGCAAAAAATTATGACAGAATGACAAAAAAAAAAACATTATTGAAAAATTAAACCAAGCATTGATACAAGAAAACGTACAATTGAATGGTCAGCAAAGTGAATAGATGCACAGAAAATCTGAAAAAGTTTCGAAAAAACCAGAGAGACTAATTGAACACCGCTGATTTTTTAAAATTAAATATTTTTGGGGGGATGGGGGAGAATGTAATGATGTGATGACACTGTGATGTCATCTAGAACGATAAGGACATAGATTCTAGAAGAGAAGGCTATGGGTTTTTCAAGGCATATCAGTACAGTTTGTGCAGGGGTTAAGAGCTGCCGCTTAAGGGTCTTCTGACTAACAAAGATCATATATAGAAATATATCCTAGTGAGACTATTCTTCACACCTCTCTCTCTCAATCACCTCATAGGGCCCTGTCCAGAGATTTGGATGGGCCCTGGGCTCCGCTGGCTCCTTCACCACACTTTCTGGCAAAGCTGAAAACTTACCAGGGTGGCCTTCTTACCATGCCAGAGTTTCATAACTGCCTGGCCAGCCTCAAAGTTGTCAGAAGCCTTTTTCGGGAAACTTGCTTGTATAGTTTTTGTGGGCAAGTATGTAGTTAACCACATGCTGGGGGGGCATCTTGGGAGCTTGCTTCCCCCCTCCTTTAACAGACTAAGAATTACTCTAACAGGGTGTCCCTAAACATGTTCGAATGAGCTTAACCCACCTCAGTTCTGTGGCACCTCCCCATACACAACTTGCAGGCATACGGTCTGGTAGGACCATAATCATGCCCTTTAGGGTCTTGTTGAATCTCTCAATAATCCCATTGGTTTAAGGATCACAGTATGTGGAGAGCTTGTTAGTTACTCCACACTATTCCCACATGGACCTGTTGTAAACAGACATTAGGTTGGGCCCCTGACAGACACCACTTTCTTGGGGAACCCTATTTGTGTGACAATTTTGATCAGGGGCCTAGCCACAGCAGGTACAGTCACAGATCTCACAGGGATTGCCTCTGGGTATCTAGTGACATGGTCAAGCCAAACCAGGATAAGCCTGTTTTCTAAGGCGGTTTTGGGGTCTAACAATGTCAATGCCTTCCCTTTCAAAGGGAGATGCGAGCAACAGATAAAGGATTCAGGGGAGCTTTCAGCTTTTCCCCTGTTTTCCCTCTGGTCTGGCAGGTGGCACATGTCCTGCAGAATGTATCTGAGGAATCCTTCATCTGGAGCTGATAGAAGTGGTATACAAGACTGTCAAAGTTCAGGTCCAGCCCCAGAGGTCCCACCGAGGGGTATTTTTATGAGGTGGTGACAGTAGGAAAGCCTTGTGACATTGGGGGACTACCAACACATGTGCTGCCTCATACACAGGCACTTTAGGTTCTCAATACAGGAGGTTGTTCTTCCATATATGAGGTGATCTCCAGAGATGTCACCAGTTGCCTGGGTTTCAGCTTGCCATCTCGTGCACGCTAGGGTTGGAAACTCCTTCTTCCCAGTGGGCCCACTATCAGTTTGCCATCCAGCAGACTCAAGCAGGTCTTCTAGCGTGGAAATGTCCTCCCCAGTAGGCTCTGGGGCGGTTTCTTCTGGCACCCAACCCACCTGATTCAGGGGCTGGTTTCCCATGACTCCTCACCTTACCTTTCTTGGCAGCTTCCTGTGCCATTCTTACAGACTCTAGGCCTCCTTGACTCTTCTCCTGGGCAGCCATGGACCTTGTGGTCATACCATGCAGATCTATTGAGGTAACCTCAACATTTCTAGGTGTGACCTGAGCTCCACTCCCTTCCATACAATGTACTCCAGATCATTCCCAAGCAAACACTTCACAGGCATAGCAGGGCTCCCAGCTACCCTAAGAAAACTAGAGAGCCCCTGTTCAAAGGGAACCCAAACCACTGGGTAGTGGCTGTCATGGTTGTCTGCTACTAGAACCTGGTGAAATGTATTAGCTATCACCTGCTCTGGGGACACTAGATGGCACCTGGAAGTACCAGTGTACTTATCCACAGACCCTTTTTACTGGTCAGACTGGGGCAGGGTCGTCTCTCCTGAGAAATCTTAAAGAAATCTACTTTGTTTAAATTTATAGTGTTGCAGTTCATAAAATTGTAAAATTTGTGAGGTTAGATGTGTATCTGTAGTGACCAAACTAGCACAGAATTTTTGGGTGCTACCCGTCTGTGTAAGTGTATGTTCCTGTACCTCTGTAATGCACAGAAGCAGACATCACTAAGAAGAGTTTATATGGCAGCAGTGATGTAGATCTTGCTGCAATGCTTGTTCCTCAACTAACGGAGGGAGCAGTATTAACTAGGCATTCTGGAAGCACCAAAATTGGGTCCACACAGGACCATTCAGTCAGTCAAAAAGCTTTATTCGACGATTGTCATAAAAGCAATACATTAAGACAATTCATGCAATAAAAATTAAGATAAAATCCATATAGAAACACTACAAAGACTAAAATTCATCGAAATAGGAAAATATCATCAAGACTGGGGACATCAAGAGTCATAATGTTAATCATAGCATTACTTATCCATTAAAAGATTTACTTCTAATGATTGTCATAAAAACAAAACATTAAGACAATTCATGGAGTAAAAATAGGGATAAAAATAAAGATACAATTCACACAGATATACTTCAAAAGCTAATATCCATCATGATAGTAATGTTTGATTAAAAGTAGGAACATCAGGGTTAATCATAGGATTACTTATCCTTTTATGCATTTACTTCTGATGACCCATGCCCATTCATATGTTAGTGTTCGTCGTCAGACTGAGGAAGAGCTCCATCTATTATGTGCAATCCTTTGCAGATGGGCAGCAGCCCCTGCCAGTGAAAAAGATCTCACACCTTCATAAATCCAACCAACCAGGTCAGTGCAAAGTTTATTTTCCAAGAGGAGTTTATGGAAAGCTTGCCGCCGTCTCAAAATGCACATTGATGGTCAGTCTCTGACCTGTACAAATGTTCTGACAGGAAACATTTTATTATTTCTTTATATGAGCATGGACACCAGAGGAGCACAGCAGACGATACAATGATGGATAAAGCTCCCCTTGGCAGCAGCCATTCCCAACATTGGACACACCATTATAACAATAGGAGCACCAAAGATCATTACAAGCACTCAATGTACATGATCATGATACTTTTGATTAAAATGTTAGCAAACATCTTTCCTAAAAAATAAACTCAGAGGAGTCTTAGGTGCTGGATGTCACTGGGCTTAATACACATGGTTGGCAAATAGGCATCCTAAATGTTCTTGCAGCTACTACACCTAAAAATGACTATAATGGCTGACACAGCTAGGACCTGACCAAAGGGGTTCAAGGAGACTATCCTCTTGAGGCTATGGGTTTGGGGAACAATCAGTGGTCCTCACTCTTATGTATACTAATGTTCTTTCTATGGAATATTGGATCTGTGAACCAACACATTGTGCCCAAAATGTGGAAAATGCATAGGAAGGTCAGGAAAAACGATAAATGGTGGGAAGGTGACTACTGCTCAGAAGTTCAGTAGTTTCTTTCTTACAGTTATATTAATGCACCATTCACAATATGGAGCACAACAGTGTGTAACAGTGTGGACTGGCAAGCTGCTCAGTGTTTATGAATGTCATTGAAGAGTAATTACAGGTAATTTGCTGCAGTATCTGGGTACTACTTGTAGGAGAGTAGGGTCTGCTATCCTATGGTCACCCCACATTTTTGCTTTTTGCTTCACTGGTTTATGACTTAATGAGGCTGTGGGCCTGCTAATAAGACCCACAGCCTGCTGTTCTCTCTCTAAATTATATCCCAATGCACTCTAGGTGCAATAAGAATTGGATCTGGTTCACCTTATAGGCCCCTGTAACAGTGTACCCCAGGTACCCAGGGCAGAGGTGCATCCTAGGCCTACCAGGGGCTGCAGCATGTATTGTGCCACCCCTGGCCTGGCCTCCATTTTTGACACAATTGGCTGATCACTCAGCTGGGGTAAGTGGGTGTAATCACCTCTTACTTAGATATAGTATACCTATATCTAAACCTATCTGGACACATGTTAACCTCTAAGCCACTCCAAACATGTCAAGTAAGATGTCATACGAATTGGGATACTACCACCTCGCCAATTCTGGTGATGGGGGTAGTATTCCACCCTTCTAGAGGGACACGACATGTACATAACCTGAACCCCGGTTAAAGTTAAACTCGAGCCTCAGCATCACAAAATGGATGCTGCCACCACAGACAAAAGTCTGACCTCCTGCTGCTGGGAGTCCTTCCAGGGAGGGAGGCTTGGACAGAGGGTTTCCTGCCTTGGGAGGTGCGAGCACCACCCCAGACAGGATTTTGTGTATTGGGTAGGACAGGGCTGAATAGAATGAGACATGCCTGGGGCACACAAGGTGTCCCCGTGCATAAGCCAGTCCAAACCGGTGCTGGGGCTTTCCAGCCCCAGTCCTGGCATGGAGCTGGACAAAGGAAAGGGGGTGTAACCACCCCCCTTCCTGGTCCCACCCAGAGCAGGTGATCCGGCCCCCAGATTTGGAATAAGAGTAGGAGCTGTGTCCCAAGACTTCAGATCATCCTGAACTCGACTTGAAACTAAGAAGAAAACTGGACTTCGACATTCTGCTGCACAGAAGACTGAAGAGCATCTCCCTTGTGGCCAAGGAGTGACCACCCTGTGAATACAGGCACCATCCAGTAACTCGACGTCTGTTTTGCCACTGCCTCCTGCCAGAGCCCGAGCCCAGAGCCCAACAAAACCCTAATTGCCAGACATCTCAGATCCCGATCCACAGTCCCTGAAAAGAAGAGACCCGTGGAGGCACCGAGAGACGTGGGACTGGACCTCTGGAAAGACCCCCAAGAAGCTGACTGCGCAGCACCCAAGGCACCCTCGATGTTGTGCTTTGGGGTTTGAGAAGCCTTACCATGGAGCAGCATTTGCACCGAAGATCAGCCGCCCAGCATCTCCACGATCTGCGTGGGGCCCTTTTGCATTTTGCCACTCAACGCATCATCCCGGCCACTTGCCACATGGCTAGCGGCTATCTTGGCAACGAAACCTACAAACAACACCACTGGTCTGGTTGCTCCAGACTGGCCCTTGCTCCCCTAAAAAGGAGCACCCGCTCTGACCTTGCAGGTCCGAGTAAGAAGCTTGCATCGATTCCTGCGTGGCTTGCATTAGCCAAGGCCTGTTTGCTCTGATCAAGAAGCCGACACTGCCATCGGCTAGAACCTTCCTGGGACAAATCGTGACCAATGCCTGGACGTCCTTGACCTCTTCGTGTCCATGTGGCTACAGAGACAATCTTCCCCTTTTCACCTGTTTGCGCCCGACATTGCCTGGTTCCCTCCTAGTTCCACGGTAGTCACTGGCTAGTGACTTTGAACATTGTCCCCTCTGCTTTCAGGTCTTCACCTCTTCAGATCCCCCCTTGGATCCTCCGGAACTCTCCACGACGACCCGCCTGCAGCATCTCCATCTACAGGTTCCATAGACCAGCGCAACGAAACCCGACACACTTTGAGACATATGCACCCGCTTCCTGTGGGTGAGGTAAACCTGGCCCTCCAGTGCCCCTGTGTAGCAATACACCTCTAGTGTCTATGTTCCAAGTTGCTAGGTTCTAGGTCGTCCGGAAGGTTCCATTTTCACTAACTTTGTAATTTTTAAGCACCATTGACTTTGCATTGATGCATGCGTGTACTTTAAGCGCTGCACCCGAGTTCCGCGGGCCTTTCCCGACTTCTTCACTGTTAGTCCCGAACAACTCCAGCGTTTCTCCAGGCCCTAGGCCTACTTCCTTTCTGATTCGTGGTACTTATACCACTATTTTAGTATATGGTTTAGGTGGCCCCTAGGGCTCATCTATATTGTGCAACTTTTGTATATTTAAACTGTGTTTTGTTTTAACGCATTTGATTCTGTGCTCATAAAGTGTATAGGGGATATTTGTAGTAAATAAATATATATATTTTCAATATATATCTGTGTGGTGTCCATTCATTTGGTATTCAAGGGGATTGTGTAATGGTAAAACAGCTTGCTTCACATGCCTTTACAGAGTTTAGCCTAAGACTGCTTTGTCCACGCTACTAGGATAGCTGGTCTATAAGGTTGACTTACAACCAATCATCATAAGGGTTGCTTGGTATGGTACAAGGTGATCACTAGAACTAGTGAGCAGCATTTACCAGGCCAACTTCTCACACTACTCATGACCTTTATCATGTGGCCTCTTGCTCACTTATCGTGCTCCACCTTTAGACATTGGGGGACTCATTTATGAGACCCTACTGACACTTGGGCATCACCAGAACATAATTTTTCTGACGTTCTGGTGAAGCAATGTGCCACTGCATAGTTATAAGGCCACATAAAGCCACTTTATGTGGCTTTTTATCGCTTTATAATTATGTGCCACTTTCACGCTGAAAACTGCATGAAAGGGGCATTCCAAGGGTGTTGCTGTGGGTGTTCACAGGCAACACCCATGGAACCGGAGACACTCCCAGATTTACTAGAAATTGTAAACCTGTGAATGCATCAGAACCTAACGCCAGCCCAGGCGTGGCATTAGGGATACGCAACGAGGAGAAATGTTTTAATTTCTTCTTGTCCTTTCCTTTTTTTATGTGTGCTGCAGCACACATAGAAAAAGGAAATCGCCTGAATAGATTAATTTTGTACTCAAAGGTGTCCCTTCCTGCAAAAAATCAATAAGCCCCACAATGCAGTCACCCTTGTACCATTGTGCAAGGGTGGCTGCGTTGGCACACCGCAACCTATTTGCGCTGGCGCTGGGGAAAAGGACTGGAGTGAGCTGTATCACAAAGGCATTCCTGCCTTCTGTTTGAGCGTCGCGCCACAAAATTCCTTGCGGCGCTGCGCTACGTCAAAACCTCATAAATGAGGCCCTTGGTTTCTATTTGCAGACGATCATTGGAAGGCCCTAGATGTACTGTTTGCCTAATGGACTTAAGCTTCCCACTCCCAACTAATCAGAGATTTCTAAACCCTATGTCATTTCTCCTTTGAATTGCAAACCTTCGTATTAACCCCTTACCCGCGGCCGGAATTCCGCTCCTGTGCGGCACATTCCAATCACGGGCGTGGTCGAGATGGCTCCCGGCCGTCATCAGCACACTAGCATGACGGTGACGGACGGGAGACGTCACCAGCATGCAAGGGGTTAAACTAGCCTTTTTGTGAAAATTGCAGTTTCCCCTTCTGACTCATGCTCACTTCTTATGTAGACTCGCTACAGTGAGGAATAATTGACGGTTTTAAATGTCAAGTCTATGTGTGCGAAAATGTTGCCATACACTGTAGATCTTATTCAGCAAGAACTTTTTACTATCCGTCAAACATAGGAGAAATCACTTACTTAATAGAACCTCTGTTATTAAAAGAATGAGACTACACATTTCGCTTTTGTTAAATGTTACTGTGGTTGAAGAAACACACACAATTCCTAGAATTTGGCGAACTCTTCCAGTAAAGAGTCCAATATATATAATTTTAGGCACAAAAATAAAATAAAACATGTCTTAGGAAAAACGCCGTAAAAGGGCACTTATAATGAAGCAGCATTAAACGGAAAACTAAATGCTCGAACTAGAAAATAAGTTACTGTTTCTTGCAGTGTAAATATTGTATAAATATAACATATCCAATCATCCGTCATGTTTAATCTATATGTCTAAGGCTAGGGTATTTTACCTCACGTGGTATAATCTGCTGCTGGAGATAGATCAAAGCACTGACGCATAATACATAACCATGGCACCTGATCATTAACAATCAGTCTTTGGTCTTTTTTTGGTGTAATTTTTCTTACCTGCTGGAAGGATAGTTTTAATTATCGGTCAAGACAAAAAGAAATTGCAACTTTTAATTTGTGTAAAAAGACAGTGACACCTTTTTTTCCCTCGGCATATTATTCATACTTTGCTCATTTAAGAAAAATGTATCAATTATGTGACAGCTTGTCGCCTCAAACTTACTCTTATAAGTCTGGGGTGTGTTTTATCCAGGCTCTTTTGGTTGTCCTGTGGTCTATGAGCTACAGGGAGGGAGGAAGCAGGTCTAGCAAGCATCCATGAAGCCAAGATGTTTTTTGAACTGGCATAACCCTCTCTCATTGAATGGGGGGCAGCCCCCAGGCTGTACTCAAACTATTTCTGCCTCTTCCCTGGTCCTTGCGCGCTCATTGGTTGCATGATCTCACTGTGTTCTCAGGCAATGGACGCTCTTTAGATTTCTTGCTGTTTAGATTGGACTTCCTGTGACCCTGAGTCCTCAACTTAATGGTACATTCAGAGTCTGCTCACCGTCTTTTAGCTATGCTTCTGTACTACAGTCTTTACTGTAAGAAGTGGCTTTCTAAGGCAGATAGACAAGGGAAAACCATAGGAAAAGCAGGTCAGAGTTTCCCTAAATTCCGGTCCGGCAAATCGCTTTGTTTCGAAATTCCATCATCATAGAGTTTAGGAGAACTTCTATTTCAATAGCAAATTTGAATAAAGATCACAGGTTTGACAGTCTATGAAGAGGACAAACCTAGAGCAAACACATTGGCTGATGAGGATTACCTTGTTTCACTGAGTGTTACAGACAGTAGGAATACCACAATAAGGCTATTAAGGGATATAAGAAAAAGCTTCCAAAAAAGAGGAACGAGTTAAAGGTGAGAATGTTCATAGAAGTCTAGCTTTAAGAAAGTATAGCTGCAAATGAAAAGCCAGTCTATCAAACGTTTTCTTGCAGTAGAGTGCTCTAATCAAAGGAAGACAAGTTCATTTAGAATTGTGAACTATGGTGACCCTGTAATTTAAAACACCACCCCTGATCCTACTGTGGGCCCCAGTAGGATCAGGGGTGAACACATTCCCATGATTCGAGGAGATACCGGGAAAATCCACTTTCTGTGTCATGTCCACTGGACTCTCTCCTCATCAATCGAAAGAAAGGTCCTAGTAGATGTGCCCAAACAGAGCAGAGTTCTGTAGGCAATATTGATGGTTCTGCTGTGCCATAGAGGGATTTGGGGATGGGATATGTAGCACCTACTCGCAGGAAGACTCATCGAGGGTCTGAACGCCATATGTCAGTGTCCACCCTTCATTCGAAATTATTACTACTAGCTGAAAACTTTAGGCACCTGACACAGATAATAAGCCAAAAACAGAAAAGTGGTTTATTAACAGTTATGGATTCAATCTGAAAGTTGATTTGATTGGAAATACAACAATAAATAATATATACAGGTGGCATTACAGCAATACCCATTCCATATCACACTTGTCAGAAGGTGCAACTCAGTATGAGATATCATTTTGTTGACCTTGCAACTCTACAATTAAGTGTACAACTCCATCATTACTTTGATGGGGTCCATGGTACAGTGAGGCCCAAATGAGGTGAAATGAAAGGAGACTGGGCAGGGTGTCCTGCTGTTGGAGATATCCTTCCCAAAGAGAGGTAAGCAGAGAGTGGCACCATCTGCAGCGGTGGAATGGTTAATTATCTGAATTGATTTAAAATGAGAAAATTCTGTAATGATCAATATTGGACAGTTTAGAAGATTGAAGCAGTGGTGTCAAGTCAATCCCACTCTATCAAGAGACAAGAATGCTGGTATTACTGAAGAGCGTGATGCTCCAGAGAACAGAAACATTTAGTTCAATGTCTCCATCTTGCTGACTGAGCCCAGTCAGGGAGAGCATGTTACTGCTATCCGGTTTGAAGTAACACAGACCAGTGATAAATACATCAGTAGTGCTCTAGTTGCAAGATTCCAAGTCAAATGACTGTGATGCATTTTGAAGAATATCAAAACTCAAACCAGTAACTTCAGAGAAATCCTATGAAGGATTCAGAGTGAAATTCTTGCATACCTGTTCAGTGAATATATCAAACAGTAATTGTAATTGTATTAATGTATTTATAGGTAGCGCTTACTACTCCTGACAAGCCATCAAGGCGATTTCTGGAGCATAGCAACCTACTCTGGAACACAAAAAAGGTTTAGCGGTGGATTGGATAGGGAAATATGAGTTCCTTTGTGTGGTGCACCTGTGAGTCTGTTAGTTAGATTGATTAGGATAATGGAGGGATAGAAGAGAGAAGAGTCTAGAGAGTGTTATTTGAGATATCGTAGAAGTAAGATGAGGTTTGAGATGAGTTAAAGGAGAGATGGAGGAGGGAAGCGTCTCTAGAAAGGGTTTATGGAAATCATAGTAGTAAAATAAGGTTTTAGATGAGTCAAAGGAGGGATATACGAGGAAACAATTTGGTATGGTTTGCTTGGGAGATATTAGTAGTACAATGAGGTTTGGGGTGAGCCAAAGAGGGATAGAGCAGGGAATAGTTTAGAAAGGGGTATTGTGGAAATCATAGCAGTAGTATACGTTTTGGTATGAGTCAGAGAGTGGGAGCTAGGGGATATATTGAAAGAGGTATTGGGTGAGACAGAGTAGTGCATTAGAGAGAATGAAAGGTTTCTTCCTCTATAGTAGGAGTAAAGTAATACATATAAAGACATATAAATATATACAAGGGATATACATTTATAAGGAAGATAATATTCTGAGATTTAATGTTGTATTATATAAACTCAGATTTTCAAGTGTTGCTATACTTGAAGCTAATTTATTTGCTATATTAAGTAACCATTTTTTACATCTTTTCCTTAATATTTCAACAGTGAAGCACATGTAGATAAAATAGTTATGATAATATTTGCATTATGTGATAAATATAACAGAGACCCATAAGCATCTATTCAAATAATTATGCAGTGACCTATAAACATGTTGAGCATAGAATTATCTATATATCTATAATATCTATATCTATCTATATATCTCTATATCTCTCTATATATAGTGATATATATATATATATATATATATATATATATATATATATATATATATATATATATATATATATATATATATATATAGAGAGAGAGAGAGAGAGAGAGAGATCCACAATCCTGAAGCGCCGAAGACACCGAACGGACACAGCCAGGTACAGACCACAAACCAAGGATTTCAAAAGATAATGTGCTTTATTCCATCAATGGGGATGGCAGCATGACGCGTTTTGTCCGGGAAACCCAGACTTGATCACATGACAAGACCCAGAGACATAAGTGGTTAAATACTGGTGCAGAAACGGAACTCCTCCCACTTAATAATAGACATGAAGGAAATATCTTCGAAAGTATAAAGTGGAACATCCAAATATGCTGTACAGTGTAATTCAATGCAAAAAATGCATACAACTATAACAGTACACTATACAACAATATAAATATTTAAAGTCACATAAAGGGCAAGTGCCCAATGGATTACCACAATATTAAAACGCTTGTAATTACTTGATGATATAAAAAAACATTGTCCAGTAGGTCCGTTGTCTGTCCAGTAAATCGATCTAAAAGACCACTACTAAATTTAAGTGCAAAGAAAAAAAGTGCAGGGTGCATAATCCCAAAGTTTGGGAACAAACATAATTTACCCAGGACAAAACCTGGAGCAGAATAATTAAAGTGATAAAGTGCAAAGTAGCAAAAAAGTGCAAAAGATCGGCAATGCATAAATATCATTAAAGGGGAGATTAAAAAGATAGTCATATCTCAGTAAGTTCAAACTGTAGCAGCATTAACTATGGAATACCACAATTCATTATTATAAAGCTGGATTATAAATGCACAATTTAAATGCAGTATTGTCAATAAGTTGTTTGTGTAAATGACAGAGTACATTTTCTTAAACCATCCTCATCATGAATAAATAGATTAAAACCATAAATAGTTATAAAATCCATTATAAGAAATCATGCATATGATGGAATAAAATATTTACAAGAAATTGTTGAGGTCTTCTCCCATGTTCAAACCGTTAGGGATCTTACTGTTTAGCCTCAGAATGTATTGACTTTCTAGTTGTCTAAGTCTTTTCTCTCTGTCACCACCCCTTTTATTTGGGGGAACTGAGTCAATAACATAGTATTGCCGGTCATTGAGGTTGTTACTGTGTACCAGCTTAAAATGTCGTGCCACTGGGTAGTTGGAGTCGGAATTAACAATGGCACGGAGATGCTGTAAGATTCGATTAAATACTTGCAACTTAGTGCTGCCAACATAATGTATATCACACGTACACTTAAGAACATAGACCGCATGGTCTGTTTTGCAAGTATACACATTCTTAATAGGAATCACAGCATTCGTTAGACCCTCAACAAACTCGCTGGTGTTCACACCGAATTTACATGCCCGGCATGAACTACACTTTCGAAAACCTGCTCTGTTAGAGAGCCAGTTAGGTTTAACAATGATTTCAGGGCTAGTTTTAACCAGAGCATCCCTCATTGAGGGTGCTCGTCGAAAAGTAATGTTAGGCATATCTTCCAACAGGGGGCCAACCACAATATCTGTTTTTAAGATGGGCCAATTAGATTTAATGATTTGCCTCATCTTTTTATGTTGGTTATTAAAAGTGGTAATTAGGCGGATAGAAGATTTCTCTGCCATAGAGATTCCCTCTTCGGGAACTGCTAACACTGGCTGTTCTACCGTGGCCGTTAATTGTGTTGATAATGCCCTTTTCAGGGAGTTGGTGAGGTTAGGAATATCATAGCCTCTACGTAAAAATCTTTGGTAAGACCCATTCAAGCAATTCATGAGGTCAATCTCATTATTACATATGCGTCTGATTCTTAAAAACTCCCCATAAGGGATGCTTTTAATAACATGATGTGGGTGGTTACTCTGTGCATGTAAAATTGAGTTTCCAGCCGTAGTTTTTCTATACATTCTAGTCATGATCTCATTGTTTTTAATATATACCTCTACATCCAAGAAGTTGACTCTATCATTGCTGATGTTGGCACAGAATTCTAAATTTAGGGAATTGTTATTGATATTGCTAACAAATTCTTCTGCTGATGTTCTACACCCCTGCCAGATTATAAAGACATCATCAATGAAACGCCACATCTTAAAAATGCCAATTTCATTCTCATCCAGGCAATTGCGGATCCTACCCAGGACGTGCCTCTCCCACCAGCCCATGTGTAAACACGCGTAGCTGGGGGAGAAGCACGCACCCATGGCAACACCACGCAACTGCTGGAAGATTTCATTATTAAAAAGAAAAAAGTTATTCTTTAGGCATAGATCAATCATGCTGATGAGCATTTTACTATGTTCATAATACTTAATATCGCTAGTAGACAAAAAGTATTCAATCGCATTGAATCCATCAACATGATTAATAGAGGTGTACAAAGATGTAATGTCCATGACTAGAAAAAGATAGTTTGGTTTCCACACAACTTCCTTCAGTTTCTGCAAAAAGTCACCAGTGTCCTTCAGGTAACTAGGCAAGGCCTCCATATAGTCATGTAGATAAAAATCAACATACTTGGAAAGGGGTTCCAACAAACTATTTTGGGCGGAAATAATAGGTCGCCCCGGTATTGGTGTTGTGCCTTTATGGATTTTTGGTAAAAGGTACAACGTTGGAGTAATCGGAAAATCCTTCTTCAGAAAATCAAATTCTTTCTTACTGATTAGTCCTTCCCTCTTCCAAGTGGTTAGATTAGCATATACAAGAGTTTTTACTTTGTTCAATTCATTGTAAGAAGCCTTTCTATAACAGGCTGGGTCATTCAATTGTCTTTCTGCTCCCTCTAGATATAGAGTGCGTGGCCACAAAACGATATTTCCACCTTTGTCCGCTTTATTGACAACGATGTCACCTCTTGATTTGATTTTTTGCATAAGTAGAGAATATTGTTTGTCTCTAAAGCTCCTCTTTTTCTTATTCTTAGACACCATTTTATTCAATTCTTTTAAGTCTTCCACTACCCTATCATTGAAGATGTCGATCGCATCCCGAGGCATTACCGGGACAAATGTAGATTTTGGACAAAAGGGACTATTGCCAGCACTGCCACTACTGATTCCCATAGCACCTAATACATCCTGGGTATTATTTGGGGCATCGTCATCATTGGCTAGTGAATGAGCAGTTTTAAGAGCCATGGTATCAGCGATAGTGAAGTTCTTATGAGTTTGTGATTCACAAATAATTGCTCTTGCTTTTTCACTATTTTGTTGGTGGTATGGAATTTGAAGAGTTTAAGTTTCCTTATGAATTTGAAGGTGTCTATTCTGGCCTGTACGTATTTAAATCCATTGTTGGGGCAGTAGGACAGACCCAATGAAAGAAGCTGTTTCTCTGCTACATTGAGATCAAGTTCTGTTAAGTTAATCACAGTATTTTCTACCTCGGAGTTTCCAGAATGGCAATCAGTGCTCATAGATTTTTTGTCTTTTTCTTGTGAGTTTTCTTCTTTTTCTTTGATTTTTTCTTTTTCATTGGAATCATTCTCATGTGAAGCAATATTTACGTTTAAATCACGATTGTTGTCAAGCTCCGTGGCCAACATAGAGTCTTCACATGATGATGTGGTGGGTAATTTCAACAAGTTATTTATCATTTCTTTTGGGCATTTCCCCTTCCTCTTTTCTTTTTCCCGTAGCTGTTGGCGTTTCCTCCTCTCTTTGCGGGATTTATTTCGTCTCTTCCTCCTGTTCCTCCTGCGGGCTGATTCCCTCTCGATCTCAAAGTGTTCCGCCGATCTTCCACCATAAAAACCAATTCCTCAGATGGAGTGAAACTGCTACTCCCGAGATGTTGCATGTTTGTTTCATCATCAGACCCCCCACTGCTATAGATGGAACTCATATCGGTGTCTGATCCATTAGGAGCTCCCACCTGTTGATTTTGAGGAGGTTGTGATGTAGTTGCTGACATTGGCACAGATGTTGGTAATGCTTGCCTTTTAACAGATTCAAATTTCCTTGAAAAAGTGAAAATTCTACCATTCTCATAGTCAGCCTTATCTCTGGCAAATTTAAAGGCTTTACGGGTTTTTATAGTCTCTTCATACTTGTCAAGACGTTTTTTGGTGTCTTCCTGCCCTTTATTGATTGCCTCTTGATCTTCCATAGCATTCAACTCAAGGTTAAGTTTCTCAATCTGAGTCATTAGTTCGACTCTATCGATTTCGGCGTACTTAATTAATATGAAAACCATGCCCATGGAAGCATCGAGGTTATGCTGAGCCCATTCCTTTAGCATCAGGGGATTGGGATTTTCGAAAGATGGGGCTATTAACACTCTTAAGCCTCGAGGAACTCTTTTGGCTTCCTTGTATTTTTCCAGGCTTTTTTGTTCCCACCATTTTGTGAGCTCCGTCCGGAGCAGTTTTTCCAATTTTTTCAGTTTAGTTTTGACATCATCTCCTTCGGTAGTTTGATATTTACGTTTCTCCCCTGCATTAGCAACTGCCGGCAAATTTAAAAAAAGAGCATCTGCTGCTTGCTCCCTGTCTCGGAAGATGTCAGCTGCCATCGCCATTATACTAGCGGAAAGTTTGAATATTAAGCACCAATTCGAACAGTCTTTTTATCACGTGTGATGTTCAACATGTTATTCTTGAAAAAAGAAAGCGAATAAACAATAAAGTCCTTGTATCTCGTCAAAACCCACGTTTAACCCAAACGGTAGCCTCAAGCGCTCAGGGCTCACCTTAATCTACTGCCAGCGAGGAGAGATTCGGTTCCTCCGAGCCAAACGAATCGTCACAGGAACCAGGAAACCATCGGCGGCCGTGGCGCGAGGCAGATCCGTATCGACTTCCGGGTCGTGGGGGGCTGGCAACGCTGTACTCCTTCCGGGTAAAGACGATCGCCGAGGGCGAGGGCGGCCGAAACTGCAAACCAGCCACAGTGTAGAAGACGAGAGGGTCCGTAGAGACAAATTCAGCCAATTCGCCAAATGAATAGAGATCCACAATCCTGAAGCGCCGAAGACACCGAACGGACACAGCCAGGTACAGACCACAAACCAAGGATTTCAAAAGATAATGTGCTTTATTCCATCAATGGGGATGGCAGCATGACGCGTTTCGTCCGGGAAACCCGGACTTGATCACATGACAAGACCCAGAGACATAATTGGTTAAATACTGGTGCAGAAACGGAACTCCTCCCACTTAATGTTAGGGTTTAGTCAGCCTTTCCTTTCCTCTGTTTTCGTTTCTCTGGTAATCCCCGGTGTCCTCCCTCTGTTTCCCTGTTTTTGGTAGCCCCGCCCCCCTTCCTCTCAAGTTGATAAAGAAACCCCAGCACCTTGTCTCGGTGCTTGGTTTCTAACCCGGTTGGCGTTTTTCCTTTGTTCGGAGCCTGGATTGGGATAAGTGTCTTTTCACGTGTGCGCATTGAAAGGAGCTCTGCTTCTCAACGCGACCTTCCTGGAGGCGGCGTTTCGCTGGACGAGGCTTCGTATCGGCGGCCCGGCTGGGTTTAACATCAGACGCCTTCCCGTTCGAGTCTACTTCACGGGACGCGTAAGCGGAGCATTCGTGCAAATATGCGCGATCACGAACTGGTGACAATAATGTGTTTTTTTGCACTTTTGGGCTCGACGGTTTTCCTCTTTTAAGAGGGAGCCACTGAGAATCGGATTTCCGGGTTTATTGAGTACCCGAGGTACGTTGTTGTGGAAGCGCTGGGACGTGTTTCTAGGGTGCTTTTACAGCTTCTAAAACGTTTCCCTGTGTATGCCCTTTTAGTCTGTGGCCACAGATAGAATGCCTTTTTGAAAATAGTGTAGTTATTTGGGATACACGTTTTTGTCAGGGGTTTTTTGTGTCAGATGAATGACTTTTTCCCCTTCATTTGAGTAACGTCTGATTTTTGGAGTCAATCATTTCTGGATTTGCTGGACTCTCGCTCTCTTTTGGAATTATCAGCTGGACACAGAAGTAAGAAGGGAATTGGGGTGTGTTGGGCATTTTTCAGGGTTGAGAATAGGGATGCAGAGGAGAGAACACTGGGCATTGAGGTATTGATCTGTTTCTTTTCTGTGTTTTCTTTTCTCTTCTGACTGCAGGATAAAAGACCATTACCCACTGCTTGCAGGGCTGCCTAGCTGAATCATAGAGAGAGCCTGGACGTTACTCTTTCTTTGGTTTATTGTTTTTCCTACCTTCTCCCTTGGCTCGGTTCGCGGTCACGCTGTGTAAGAGTGCGTGTGGCGATTCGAGTGAGGGCAGAGGGCTGGGGCCATCCTCGCTTCCGTGGTGTGAGCTGGGTTGTGGAAAGATCCAACAGAAAACCAAGCCCACGAAAATATCACCACCCGAGCGAGAATGGATGAGGATGGGCAGGAAGGGGAAGAGAGGGTCCCTACAGTGCAGGAACTAATGGGGGCTGTTAATGCCCTTCAGATCAAAGTACAGGAGTTACAACATGAGAATCAGGGGTTGCGTCAGGAAATGAGTGCGGGGAAGGCTAAGGATCCGGTGTGGGGAATGGGTAAGCCCTCTGTACTACAGCCTGCTACTTTTCATTTTGATAGAAGTGCGAGCGCCAGTAATCCCCCTTTGACGGTCAATGTTACTACTCCCACCCCTGTCCCTTTGGCAGTGCCTGAGAGATTTACTGGAGATTCCAGTAAATATAGCGTGTTTATGAACCAATTTCATTTACACTTTATGTGTCGTCCTGCTTCATTCCCTAACGACTCGTCAAAAGTGGCGTTTGTTATTTCCTATTTGGCGGGTACTGCAGCGTCTTGGGCGGTGCCATTGGTGGACAATGATGACCCTGTTTTATATAATTATGGGGCCTTTAAAGAACAAATGCGTTGTCTTTTTGCAAAACATGCATTTATGCAAGCAAGCGATTCTGAATTATTGAAATTGAGACAGGGAAAACAGGATTTACTGACCTATGTGTCCACGTTCAATCGGTTAGTATCTGAAACCCATTGGCCTGTGGATAAACGAACGTCTTTGTTCTATCAAGGGTTGTCAGAAGACCTGAAGGATGTGGTCTCACAGGTGGTGAATCCTCCTGAAGATTGCGTTGAATTCATTGATTTAGTGGTGAAGCTGAACCATAGGCTACTGGAAAGGAAAGGGGAGAGATCCCGCTTTCAGATATCCCGAGTGGTTCCTGCAAGAGGCGAGGTGAAGAACCCCAGTGAGGGTCGAGCCACTCCGGAGCCTATGGAAATAGGAGGGGTACGGGGCCCCCTAACTGCTGAAGAGAAGAGTAGAAGACGAACCCAGAACCTGTGTTTGTATTGTGGGCAGGGAGGTCATTATGCCAGAGATTGTTCTGTTAAACCTTCTTCCATGACTTCTAGAAAAGTGGTAGCTTGTGTGCAGCCTCCTGCGGAGTTGTTGATGGGTGAGAAACTCAATCTTTCTTATCAGATATCTGGTACGGTCAAGAGAGTCCCTAAACATTTTATGATTACTGTCTGTTTGGTGATCTCCAACAGCCATAGGACTCCTGTTTCAGCTTTATTGGATTCGGGGGCCACGGGCAATTTCATGGATATTAAGCTGGCGGAACAATTGAAGGTGCCCTGGCTTTTGAAGGACCAACCCGAACCAGTGAGGGCGATAGATGGAACAGAGTTGTCCTCTGGTACTATCACTAGACAGACAGAACCCTTGTGTATGATTTGTGATAACGGACATTCTGAATACCTTGGGTTTGATCTAATTGATGCCCCCTCGTTTGGTATTGTGTTGGGGGTTCCTTGGTTGCAGTCTCACAATCCCCGGATTGATTGGTTTCGAAGGACCGTGACCCTTGATTCGGTCTATTGTCTGCAGAGTTGTTACAAAGTCGCCACGGATTGGGTTACTCCCTTATCTTGTGCAGCAAGTGATGGGTTGAGGTGTGACGTGCAAAAGACACCAGAGGCTTATGTAGAGTTTGCCGAGGTGTTTGACAAAGGACGAGCGCGGGACTTGCCTCCCCATCGTTCCTTCGATTGTAGAATTGATTTGATACCAGGGGCCACTCTTCCCTGTTGTCGCATCTATGCCTTATCAGGGCCAGAAGAACAGCATTTGAAGGAATACATAGACGAGATGTTGGCAAAGGGGTTTATTCGTCCATCTTCCTCTCCTGCTTCCTCCGCTATCTTTTTTATTCCCAAACGGGAAGGTGGTCTCCGCGCCTGTGTGGACTATAGGGCACTCAATAAGGGTACTATTAAGAACAAGTATCCCCTTCCCTTGATTCCCGTTTTGCTCGATCAGCTGAGGCATGCAACGGTGTTTACTAAATTGGATCTCCGAGGGGCGTATCATCTCATACGAGTCCGTGAAGGCGACGAGTGGAAAACTGCCTTCCGGACTAAGTTTGGTCTGTATGAGTATTGTGTTATGCCCTTCGGGCTATGTAACGCTCCGGCTGCTTTTCAGTTTTTTATCAACGAGGTGCTGAGGGAATTTCTGGATGTGAGTGTAATAGTATACATTGATGATATTTTGATCTTTTCTACCACTGAGGCGGAACATGGAACTCACGTTCGTCAGGTTCTACAGACCTTGAGAGAACATCAGTTGTTTGTGAGACCAGAGAAATGTAGTTTCCATTCCGAAAGAGTGGAGTTTTTGGGTTTTCTTGTGTCTGCTGAGGGCATCCGAATGGATCCGAGGAAGATTGAGGCTATTACCTCGTGGCCATCGCCAAAATGTGTGAAAGATGTGCAGGTGTTGCTTGGATTTGCAAACTTCTATCGGAGGTTTATCTCCCACTTCTCGGAGATAGTGGCCCCCATGACTGTGTTGTTGAGAAAGGGTGTTCCTTTTGTTTGGTCCTATTTGGCTCAAATGTCGTTAGATCAGTTGATTGAACGGTTCACTTCAGCCCCTGTTCTAGTACATCCTGATCCATCGTTACCCTTTTTTGTTGAAGCGGATGCTTCCTTGGGTGCTGTGGGGGGGGTCTTGTCTCAGCGTAATGCCGAGACGGGGTTTATGCATCCCATAGCCTTCTTTTCAAAGACTCTGTTGCCGGCTGAAAGGAATTACACCGTTGCTGAACGTGAATTGTTGGCCATTAAGCTGTCATTTGAAGAGTGGAGACATCACCTGTGGGGGGCTCGCCATTCCATTACTATTTTCACAGATCACAAGAATCTCGAGTTCTTCAGGTCGGCTCGTGCCCTAACTCCTAGGCAGATGAGGTGGGTTTCATTTTTTAATGAATACGATTTTATAATCACCTACAGACCTGCAGCTCAGCAATTGAAATCGGATGCCTTGTCCCGTATACATGTGAACCATACAGAGTGGGGGACTGACAGGGACACGGGGTCTTTTATTCCATCTGAAAAGATTGTAGGGAGTGTGTCTCTGGATGGTTTTTTGGTTGAAGTGAAGGATAAGTTGCGGGGACTAGATTTGACTCCTTGGTCTTCCCAGCCTTCCTTTTCATTGAGAGACGGATTGCTGTATCATGATACTCAACTGTTCATCCCACCTGCTTTACGGGACACAGTGTTGAAATGGTGTCATTCCTCTGCTTTAGTAGGGCATCCCGGAATCCATAAAACCAGGGAATTCTGTTTACGTTGGTTCTGGTGGGAGTCTGTGACACCTGACGTTCAACAGTTTGTAGCGGCTTGCCCTATATGCGCTGTGAGTAAGTCATCGCACTCCAGTCCGTCTGGTCTATTACTTCCTTTACAGGTACCTCCTGCGCCATGGCATACAATTAGTATGGACTTTGTTACAGACCTGCCCTTGAAGTCTGGTTGTACGGTGATTCTTGTGGTGGTTGATTCTTTTACGAAGATGGGCCATTTCATCCCCTTATCTAAACTGCCTACCGCAAGGGAAATGGCTTTGGTATTTGTATCATCTATAGTGCGATTGCATGGGTTACCGTCAGCCATTGTGTCCGATAGGGGTTCGCAGTTTGTGTCCCGGTTTTGGACTGAGTTATGTGAGGCGTTACAAATGAAGATCTGCCTTTCATCGGCCTATCACCCTCAGTCCGATGGGCAGACAGAGAGGGTAAACCAAACTATGGAACAGTACTTACGTTGCTTGCTGACTACTTTGACTTGTGATTGGGTGGTAGCCCTCCCACTTGCGGAATTTGCGTACAATAACAGCATTCATTCCGCAGTTGGGATGTCTCCCTTTTACTGTTCCATGGGATTTCATCCAAGGGCTATCCCTATTCAACCTTCTGGTCATGTGCCTGCTGTTGATTCTCTGGGAATAGCTTTGAGCAAGATATGGGGGTTGGCCCAGGAACATCTGGTGCGGGCCAAGGAGGACATGAAGCGGCAGGCTGATAAGCATAGGGTCCCTGCCCCATCCTTTGTAGTGGGGGAGCGAGTGTGGTTGTCAACAAAGAACCTGAGATTGGATGGCCCTAGGAAATTGCAGCCGCAGTTCGTGGGTCCCTTTCCTATAGCTAGGGTTATCAATCCTGTCGCGATGAGGTTGGAGCTGCCTGATGAATATCGCATTCATCCGGTGTTTCATACCTCATTGTTGAAACCTTATAGAGACACCGATCAGACTTTACCTCCTCCCCCTCCTGTTATGGTTGAGGGCGAAGTGGAATTTGAGGTCAACGCTATCCTTGATGCCCGGAGGAGACGGGGGAGGTTGATGTACTTGATTGATTGGAAGGGGTATCCTCCAGAAGAACGCACTTGGGAACCAGCTACTGGGGTACATGCTCCTAGATTGGTTAGACAGTTCCATCTCCGTCATCCATCTAAACCCCGTCCTGTTGGGAGGCCTTTGGGGGGAGGTACTGTTAGGGTTTAGTCAGCCTTTCCTTTCCTCTGTTTTCGTTTCTCTGGTAATCCCCGGTGTCCTCCCTCTGTTTCCCTGTTTTTGGTAGCCCCGCCCCCCTTCCTCTCAAGTTGATAAAGAAACCCCAGCACCTTGTCTCGGTGCTTGGTTTCTAACCCGGTTGGCGTTTTTCCTTTGTTCGGAGCCTGGATTGGGATAAGTGTCTTTTCACGTGTGCGCATTGAAAGGAGCTCTGCTTCTCAACGCGACCTTCCTGGAGGCGGCGTTTCGCTGGACGAGGCTTCGTATCGGCGGCCCGGCTGGGTTTAACATCAGACGCCTTCCCGTTCGAGTCTACTTCACGGGACGCGTAAGCGGAGCATTCGTGCAAATATGCGCGATCACGAACTGGTGACAATAATGTGTTTTTTTGCACTTTTGGGCTCGACGGTTTTCCTCTTTTAAGAGGGAGCCACTGAGAATCGGATTTCCGGGTTTATTGAATACCCGAGGTACGTTGTTGTGGAAGCGCTGGGACGTGTTTCTAGGGTGCTTTTACAGCTTCTAAAACGTTTCCCTGTGTATGCGCTTTTAGTCTGTGGCCACAGATAGAATGCCTTTTTGAAAATAGTGTAGTTATTTGAACATAGACTGCATGGTCTGTTTTGCAAGTATACACATTCTTAATAGGAATCACAGCATTCGTTGGACCCTCAACAAACTCGCTGGTGTTCACACCGAATTTACATGCCCGGCATGAACTACACTTTCGAAAACCTGCTCTGTTAGAGAGCCAGTTAGGTTTAACAATGATTTCAGGGCTAGTTTTAACCAGAGCATCCCTCATTGAGGGTGCTCGTCGAAAAGTAATGTTAGGCATATCTTCCAACAGGGGGCCAACCACAATATCTGTTTTTAAGATGGGCCAATTAGATTTAATGATTTGCCTCATCTTTTTATGTTGGTTATTAAAAGTGGTAATTAGGCGGATAGAAGATTTCTCTGCCATAGAGATTCCCTCTTCGGGAACTGCTAACACTGGCTGTTCTACCGTGGCCGTTAATTGTGTTGATAAAGCCCTTTTCAGAGAGTTGGTGAGGTTAGGAATATCATAGCCTCTACGTAAAAATCTTTGGTAAGACCCATTCAAGCAATTCATGAGGTCAATCTCATTATTACATATGCGTCTGATTCTTAAAAATTCCCCATAAGGGATGCTTTTAATAAGATGATGTGGGTGGTTACTCTGTGCATGTAAAATTGAGTTTCCAGCCGTAGTTTTTCTATACATTCTAGTCATGATCTCATTGTTTTTAATATATACCTCTACATCCAAGAAGTTGACTCTATCATTGCTGATGTTGGCACAGAATTCTAAATTTAGGGAATTGTTATTGATATTGCTAACAAATTCTTCTGCTGATGTTCTACACCCCTGCCAGATTATAAAGACATCATCAATGAAACGCCACATCTTAAAAATGCCAATTTCATTCTCATCCAGGCAATTGCGGATCCTACCCAGGACGTGCCTCTCCCACCAGCCCACGTGTAAACACGCGTAGCTGGGGGAGAAGCACGCACCCATGGCAACACCACGCAACTGCTGGAAGATTTCATTATTAAAAAGAAAAAAGTTATTTTTTAGGCATAGATCAATCATGCTGATGAGCATTTTACTATGTTCATAATACTTAATATCTCTAGTAGACAAAAAGTATTCAATCGCATTCAATCCATCAACATGATTAATAGAGGTGTACAAAGAAGTAATGTCCATGACTAGAAACAGATAGTTTGGTTTCCACACAACTTCCTTCAGTTTCTGTAAAAAGTCACCAGTGTCCTTCAGGTAACTAGGCAAGGCCTCCATATATTCATGTAGATAAAAATCAACATACTTGGAAAGGGGTTCCAACAAACTATTTTGGGCGGAAATAATAGGTCGCCCCGGTATTGGTGTTGTGCCTTTATGGATTTTTGGTAAAAGGTACAAAGTTGGAGTAATCGGAAAATCCTTCTTCAGAAAATCAAATTCTTTCTTACTGATTAGTCCTTCCCTCTTCCAAGTGGTTAGATTAGCATGTACAAGAGTTTTTACTTTGTTCAATTCATTGTAAGAAGCCTTTCTATAACAGGCTGGGTCATTCAATTGTCTTTCTGCTTCCTCTAGATATAGAGTGCGTGGCCACAAGACGATATTTCCACCTTTGTCCGCTTTATTGACAACGATGTCACCTCTTGATTTGATTTTTTGCATAAGTAGAGAATATTGTTTGTCTCTAAAGCTCCTCTTTTTCTTATTCTTAGACACCATTTTATTCAATTCTTTTAAGTCTTCCACTACCCTATCATTGAAGATGTCGATCGCATCCCGAGGCATTACCGGGACAAATGTAGATTTTGGACAAAAGGGACTATTGCCAGCACTGCCACTACTGATTCCCATAGCACCTAATACATTCTGGGTATTATTTGGATTTGGATTTGGTATATATATATATATATATATATATATATATATATATATATATATATATATATATATATATATATTACCTACTGGCGATAGCCAGTAGGTATATATAGTTAGGATTTTTTCTCTATTGAACTTTTGAAAATTCTATGCCTAATAACTTTGGCGTTTGTGGACGGAATCGGCTGAAATTTTCAGGAAAATGGCACATTTTCTTTCTGAGCAGCCCCTGAAAATTTGGGGGGTTCTGTCAAGGGGGGCCGAGAAAAAAGGGGGGTCCCAAAACGTGTTTTTCCCATTCATTTTTCCATAGGGCCTTTGGCCTCACTTTTAGGTCGAACGGCTGAATGGATTTGCACGAAACTTGGCAAAATTGTAGGGACTGTTAGCCCGATGTGCCTTTGCTGGGTCTCAATATATGTGCTCCAGTGGATTTTGAGAAATTAACGTTTAAAAAAACAGATATGTCTGTGACAGCGTACCCGATAGCGTACCAGTACGCATACTTTTCGCGTAACGGAGCTTTGCGAAGCGAAGATGATTGGCTCTCCGGTGTCTGTCAACATTCTAAACAGTCCGGAGCGGCCGCCATCTTGTCTCTCGGTAGGATCGAGAGACAAGAGGAGGCCAAAACGAAGGGGGAAATGAAGGAAAGGGGGCAAGGTATACCTCTTCTGACCCCCTAGGATTGATGAGAGGGATACTAAAGTGCCCTGCGGGGCCAAAAAAAAAAAAAAAGTGATTTTTTGTTGTAGAGGCGCAAATTGGTACGTGAACCGGGCAGCTAACCGGGCAGCTAACCGGCAGGGTAACGGGAGTCTGAGGAGAAGCTGATTGGCTGTCAACATTGTAAACAGTCTGGAGCGGCCGCCATCTTGTCTCTCGGTAGGATCGAGAGACAAGAGGTGGTGAAAAACGAAGGGGGAAATGAAGGAAAGGGGGCAAGGTAGACCCCTCCTGACCCCCTAGGATTGATAAGGGGGATATTAAAGTGGCCCGCGGGGCAAAAATTTTTTTTTTTTAAATTGCGATTTTTCGCCGTAGAGGCGCGTCCCGGTACGCAAACCGGGCAGCTAACTGGGCAGCTAACCGGCAGCGTAACGGGAGTCTGAGGAGAAGCTGATTGGCTGTCAACATTGTAAACAGTCCGGAGCGGCCGCCATCTTGTCTCTCGGTAGGATCGAGTGACAAGAGGTGGTGAAAAACGAAGGGGGAAATGAAGGAAAGGGGGCAAGGTAGACCCCTCCTGACCCCCTAGGATTGATGATGGGGTTATTAAAGTGCCCCGCGGGGAAAAAGAAAAAAAAAGAAAATTGCGATTTTTCGCGGTAGAGGCGCTTCCCGGTACGCCAACCGGGCAGCTAACCGGCAGCGTAACGGGAGTCCGACATCTTCTGTTTTTGGAGCATCCGGTTTGCGTACCGGGTAGCGTTCCGGTAAGCGTAACAAGGGGAAAACCAAGAGAAACAGTAAAATAAAATTTAAAGGAATAGATTTCCACCAAACTTGGCAAAATTGTAGGGACTGTTTGTTTGTTGTGCCTTTGCAAGGCCTCAAGATATGTGCATGTGTGGATTTTGTCTAATTAAGGTTAAAAAAAAATATATATATCTGTAAGCGTGCTCTGGCGCGCTTACGTTACGGGTTTTGTTTGCGCTGCAGAGACGATACGTCACGTTTATGCGACGCGTCATGAGGCGTCTCACATGGCTACGTAATACGTCACGTAATAAAGAATATATTTTACAGCTACAGATATTAGCTTTTAAAAAACCAATGAAATTCACTGAAAAAACCATAGGTTATAGACCATATATAGTTAGGAATTTGCATTTACAAAACCATGAAAATTCACTGAAAAAACCATTGGTTATAGACCATATATAGTTAGGGATTAGCATTTACAAAACCTTAATTTACTCGCACAAAACCATAGAAATTCGCATATATAGTTAGTTGCAATAACTATATATTGCGCACCCGCAATCCACTGCTGATGATGTCACATATTACATCATTCAAGACATGGTCAGTGACATCACTGATGACATCACTGATAACATCTCAAATGACATCACTGATGACATCTCAAATGACATCACTGATGACATCACTGATAACATCTCATTTGACATTACTGATCACATCATTGATGATATCATTCATGTGACAATACGATGAACCTCTTCAGACTCTAATATAACCTTAGATACAATCAGTGTAAACAGACACTCACAGACTGTCACTCATCCATGGAGTTACTCACACACCTAGTTAGTCATGCAAAGAATCAATCACACCTCCATTTCCTCAACTATACAGTTATACACACCTTACTTAATCAAACATATACTAACACATATTTACTCTCTTATACAATCACTGATACAAGTTCACAATGATCCATACAGCCACTCACACATTCACTGGCTCTTATGCACAGTTATTTATATATGTCAACTCTTACATGTACTGTGTTTTACATATGTACTTACTTTGACATGTAGCACTGAGAAATCCAATCACTCACCAATACACTCATGCAGATAGTCAACCGCCCATACAGCTGTTTCCACATGCTCTCTTGAACCCATACATCTACTGAATCAACTGCTCACACATCTATGCACAGAGTCACACACACACTCACTCTCCCATACAAATATTTGGGCAACCAATCAATAACCCATATAGTTACTCATATAGCTACTGATCAACACATGCAGCAGTTTACAGAACTACAGAAATAATGATGCACAAATTAAGACAGTTTAGTCACTAACCCATGCACTCAGTGAGACACATTTAATCATTCTCTCATACAGTCAGTCATGCACCTACTAAATCCTTCATCCAAACACTTATACATCCACTCGTTCTTCAATATGTAAGACATATTTTAACTTTACAGAAACATACAGTCACTGGATGTTGTCATCAGTGATGTCATCAGTGATGTCATTTGAGATGTCATCAGTGATGTCATTTGAGATGTTATCAGTGATGTCATCAGTGATGTCACTGACCATGTCATGAATGATGTAATATGTGACATCATGAGCAGTGGATTGCGGGTGCGCGATATATAGTTATTGCAAATAACTATATATGTAAATTTCTATGGTTTTGTGCGAGTAAATTAAGGTTTTGTAAATGCTAATCCCTAACTATATATGGTCTATAACCAATGTTTTTTTCAGTGAATTTTCATGGTTTTGTAAATGCAAATTCCTAACTATATATGGTCTATAACCTATGGTTTTTTCATTGAATATATATATATATATATATATATATATATATATATATATATATATATATATATATATATATATATATATATATATATATATATATATATATATATATATATATATTTATATATATATATTCAGCCTCTCTTGTTCATGGACACACCACACTCACAGGGGTTTTTTCAGATCAGGCGTTTATTTTACCGCAGCATGCTTTATAGCTATCAGGTCCAAGAAAAAGCCTCCAAAGGCCGGGGGTTCGTCTGTTTTCTTTCCGACGCGTTTCGAAGGTGCTGCCTTCTTCCTCAGGGATAGACGAACATACCATATGGTAGCAGGTACGAGTCCACTTTTATAGAAATGACACGCCCCTCAGCGGGCAGTGCTAATGCCGCAGTGTCTTGTGGAACTTGTATGCTGGCCTCATTCAATTGCATATTGCGTTCCTTGTCCAGGTCCTGTGCCGCTGGTAATAAACACCCTCTGGGCACCCCCTCGCCTACCACTGGGCATCCTGGTCTTTGAAGAGAGGTCTATATCCGTCATCTAATGAATCATGATGATTCCCTTTCACGGCTCCATTCCCAGGCTGTTACAGTGGCGGTGCTCGGCGTATTACTGCTGGGCTCCTGTTTCCACCAAAGCGCTCCTGCACTCTTCTTGGTGTGTGCGGTAAAGAACGGTGGTGGGTCCGTTCACAATATTCAGGCTCTCGTGTTCATGGATACACCACACTCACAAGGGTTTTTCAGATCAGGCGTTTATTTTGCAGCAGCATGCCTTATAGCTATCAGGTCCAAGAAAAATATATATTCATTCCAAAATCTCCTATATCAAGAAGAACACAGGACACCCAGAGCTTCTGTTCAGGAATTTATTCTGGCAGATGAAAAAGTCTCCATGACGCGTTTCGCCACTAAGGCTTGATCACGCTCGTCATGTTTGTGTTGACAGCCATTTTTAAAACCACACAAACACCCTTGTGCACAGTGAATAATACGAGAAGCGGCGGACATATTGTAATGAACATGAAATGCTGGCATAGTTCTGATATCAAAGACATAGCACAACATATTAGTACAACCATTGTCTTAGGAACATCTGCTGTAATGCTCTATTCAATGTAACATTATTACAGCATGTTTGTTATTATCGCGGCACATGTTGAAAAATATTTGATTAATCTCCCAAGCATATAACAATACATTTATCATAGCGGAATTCATTTTGTGAGCAAAACCATCTCATCCTGCATAAATATACAAAGATTGAATATATATCATGTGGCGTAAGTGTCCTTGGCTCTGATTGGCCACACTGTAAGAGCTGTCCTATGATTGGTTGCATGATCTCTAGGAGACAATAACCAATGCTCATCGCGTATCGGTCAAAATGCTGTAATTCAAATGGAAACTTGAGGAGTTGGCCCAAGTAAACCAATATATTACTCCAAAAAGGCATATAGTCCATTAGTAGCCTCTAGAAAAGCCTCAGTGTAAACCTAGCAGTTTCGCCCCAGTGGGCAATACGACTGTAAACAACCATTCATTTCAATAAGTATGAAGGTAACGAAGAAGTCCCGCCCCAGTGGGCAATTCGAACAACCACAATTTCTATCATGATGGTACAGATTCCGCATTATCATTAAATGTCCTCAGCTACATTGTATTATGTGAAATCTAAAAATAATGAAAAAATATAACTTTAAAATCTATGAATAGAAGACCACAGGCAATATATACATAATTCACAATTTCATTCATGTAGATGTATTGCTAATTCTTCGCTGTTGTTTAATCCTTTCGGGGTTAGACAATCAAAATCCACAATATATTAAGACTCCAATTTTCTGAGGGATAATTCGCGATTACCCCCTCTCACACCAAGATCAACATTGTCAATTACCACAATCTGAACGAATTTTTTGTTTTGCATGTGTTCTGAAAAAAAGTGTCTCGCTATGGCATATTGTCTGTTATTGTTGTGGATAGCACGTAGATGTTCTAATACTCTTTTCTTGGCCTCATGCTTAGTGCTGCCAACGTACCATTTATTGCATGGGCAGATCAAAATATACACACTATACGGTGTGTTGCATGTGAGACGTTTCCGTATCACGAATTCTCTTTTGGTGTTAGGGATAGTAAGTGAATTACAATCAGAGCTATTTTTGCATGCTTTGCATCTACGACAGCATTTAAAGCCTACCTCTCCTTGAGTGTTCCTAGTGTCTGTTAAGGTGACATCATTCTGGCTAAGTTCATCTCTCAGTGTCCTTCCTTTACGGAAAGTAATTTGAGGATTGTCACTCAGATATTTTTTAAGATGAGTGTCAGTTTTTTAAAAATCTTTCGCACCTCATTTGCTTGACCAGAGAAAGTGGTGATAAATCTAACTTTCTCTTGCTCCTGCTTGGCTATTCTAGGGTTCAGTAATTCTTCTCTGTTCTTTTGTTCAACACGTATTCTAGCCGTGTTGATCATTTTTTGACTGTATCATCTACTTCGGAATCTGTCACACATAATCCTTTCCTCTTCAATGTAGAATTCTTGGGTGCTGCAATTGCGCTTGGCACGGAGAAGTTCTCCATAAGGAATACTGTACACTAAATTGCGTGGATGACAGCTATTGGCATTCAAAATGCTGTTTCCCGCCGTCTTTTTACGAAAGAGTTTAGTGTTCAGTTGACCATTGGAGACTTCCACAATCACATCTAAAAATTCAATTGTATGTTTGCTGAAATGCTCACTTAATGTTAGATTCAAGTTGTTACAATTTAATTTGTCAATAAATGATTGTAGTGATGCTTCATCTCCACACCAAATAAAGAAAATACCATCTATGCATCTAAGCCACAGGGCAACGTTGTGAAATTCTGCCATTTCCCTCACGACCTGCTCCTCCCACCAGCCCATGTAGAGATTTGCATAACTGGGGGCGAAGCAGGTCACCATGGCCGTGCCCTGTGACTGTCGATACAAGATGTCATTGAAGAAAAAAAAGTTATTGTTAAGACAGAAATTAATCATAGATATGATCATTTCAGAATGTCTGAGGTAAGACACAGAGCGTGTTTTAAGAAAGTGTTTTACTGCCTCTAGGCCATAATGGTGTTGGATGCTAGTATACAGGCTGCTGACGTCTAATGTGGCCAAGATGTAGTTCATCTCCCAGTGCAATCCATTTACAACAGTTAGGAAATGCGTGGTATCTTTAATATATGATGGAAGAGCCATCACATAGGATCTAAGATAATGATCTATATACTTTGAAGTATGTTCTAAAAGAGTTCCAATGGAGGATACGATGGGACGTCCAGAGGGTTCAATGGGATTCTTATGGAGTTTGGGAAGTAAGTATAGAATAGGTGTTCTAGGGTGTGCACAGTATAAATATTGAAATTCCTCATTCTCCAATAGTCCCTTGTCCCTCCACTCCAGCAACAGATCTCTAAAGGCTATGTTAGATCGTGATAGCTCATCACAGTCAATTTTACAGTAGCAATTGACATCATTCAAGTGACGTAGACCTTCATTCAAATACCTGTTCTTATCAAGTACCACAACATTCCCCCCCTTATCACTTTGTCTGATAACAATGCTGGTATCACTTTTCAGATTGTCCAAGGCTGTGATTTGTTCAACAGTTAAGTTTTTCTTAGTCCAAGAGAGTTTGTGACTGCGTATTTTGGTTAGGTCTTTTAAAACCCCTCTTTCAAAAACTTCAATCACATCACATTGAATTATAGGAAGAAAAACTGATTTAGGTCTAAAATTGGTGCCTGGATTGATCCCCACATCAGTTCCCCAAATGTCACAGTCTGGGGTGTTGTTAAGATCACCAGAGTCTGAGTCAATAATATGTAATAGTCTTATATCATTCATGTCAAGATTACTGATAGTTGTAGGAATACTCACAGTTTCCCGGGCTTTGGCTTGGTCTCAAACCATTTTTTCAGTTTTAATTTTTTTGAGAACAAAAATAGATCTATTTGTGTATCTGCAAAATTCATATTCATAGATGGGCAAAATGAGAGTCCTTAGCCCAAGCTTTTTTCATCTTCCTGGGTAAGGATCCTTTGTGATAAATTGACAACAGTCATATTCATTTTTGAATCTTGCTCCATGTTGCCATTCCCATTGGAGCTTTGTTTACGCCGGGACCTCCTCTTTTTGGCTTGTTTGTTGCGGCGGTTCCGCCTCTGTTGCCTCGTCCTCGTCCTCTTTGTGAATTTGCATCCTGATACATTTCTGTCTGATTATTGCTGATCATCTGAAATTGTAATAAAAAATTGGGTTTTTTTGTTGGATCTGTTACCACATCTTGATTGCCTTCTGGATTAGAAGCATCTGAAGCGTTCCCATCAGATATGTCACTTTCTATGACTTCTTGTTCAGGGCTGGATGTTATCGCTTTTATTACTGCTAATCCAGTCTTCTTATCAAATAGATGATCATACTTTTTTTGAAAGGTAAGCGTACGCCCGGATTGGTAGTCCTTGTAGCCTCGTATGAACTTGCGTTGTTTTTTTGCAGTTATTTCTTCCTCAAGTTTCTCCATTTTGATAGTTAATTTTTTGAGGAATTCGTCCAAGGCTTCTTTAGACATCAGGGAACTTACTTCCGTAGTTAGTTGTTCTATTTCTGCCAGGAGTTTCGCCCTATCTTTGAGGGCATACTTGACCAGTATATGCATCACAGTAATTGAACATGATGCAGAATTATCGGTCCATTCCTGAAGCATATCAGCATCAGGGTCTTCATAGGTGGGGATGTTGAAAATGCGGAGTCCCCTCGGGACTCTTTTCACTTCAATATATCTTTGTAGGGACTCCGCTTCCCACCATTTTCCTAGTTCTTTCTTATACAATCTTTCAAGTGTATTCAGTTTTGTTTGCAGATTTAACTCAATCCCAATGTTTGAGGTGGTGTGTCTTTCATCAACGTTGGTACTTGGGTTTGTGAAAAATAATTTGTCAGCAGTCTTCTTCCGACGAGCATCTAGTTCATCTGCCATCTTTCATATTTTAAATATCCTATTGAAGCTCTGCACACTTCTTCGACTTTTGGATAGCAATGGAAATTCGGAAAAAATGCTTCCAGCCCCTGTATTACGATCTGTGCTGACGAACTTGCGTTTAGAACACTCTGGTAATCCAGAGTCGTAAGCGGCACCCAGAACTGGTGCACTGCTTGTAGACTCCTTTTCCATTCATTCCGAACTGTTACCGTGCAGCGCAGCAAGTACTAGTGATACGCCCGTGTATTAGGTTGCTCGCGGTAGAGCTACAGTATATGGGAGAAAGTCCTGGAACACGTATCGTGAGTAGTTCATTACCGCGCGTTCACATAATTAAGGGGGTCAGCCAACTTTTTTGAAAAATGAATCCTCCACTAGTGCTGGTACGAGAGTTGAGCTGTCAGTGGGCGGTCCTGCGTAGCCACCAGCCGGCTCACGTATTCATTCCAAAATCTCCTCTATCAAGAAGAACACAGGACACCCAGAGCTTCTGTTCAGGAATTCATTCTGGTTGATGAAAAAGTCTCCACGACGCGTTTCGCCAATAAGGCTTGATCACGCTCGTCATGTTTGTGTTGACAGCCATTTTTAAAACCACACAAACACCCTTGTGCACAGTGAATAATAGAAGCGGCGGACATATTGTAATGGACATGAAATGCTGGCATAGTTCTGATATCAAAGACACAGCGCAAGATCACCAGAGTCTGAGTCAATAATATGTAATAGTCTTATATCATTCATGTCAAGAATACTGATAGTTGTAGGAATACTCATCTCCCACAGTGAAACAGTGAGTATTCCTACAACTATCAGTATCTTTGTATATTTATGCAGGATGAGATGGTTTTGCTCACAAAATGAATTCCGCTATGATAAATGTATTGTTATATGCTTGGGACATTAATCAAATATTTTTCGACATGTGCCGCGATAATAACAACCATGCCATAATAATGGTACAGCTCAGACGTCAACCTAGCTAGCGCCGAACACCTTCACTTCCAGATCCACACCGACCCCAAGACCACACTCAGAGGCACTCTCCTCTACAGGCCTCCAGGACCCCGTGCAAAATTCAGCGACGTTATCACCGACTTCATCACCCCACACGCCCTCCCCTCCGAGGAATACATCCTACTCGGAGACCTCAACTTTCACCTGGAAAAGAGCAACGACAGCAACACCACCTCCCTTCGGGACAACCTCGCGAACCTCGGACTCAAACAACTTGTCTCTACGCCCACCCACATCGCAGGTCACACACTCGACCCCATCTTCACCTCCAGCAAACATGTCTCCTTCAGTCACACCACTACCCTCCAGTGGACGGATCACAGCTGCGTTCACTTTTTCTACAATAAAACCACCACTCACAACCGACTTCAACCTACTCTACGAAGAAACTGGAACAAAATCACCATCGACCAGATCTCCTCTTCGCTTCTTCAAAACCCACCTACCCACTCCTCAAACCCCGACCAAGCAGCATTTAACCTCACCCAATTGCTATCCAACAGCGCCGACATCCTAGCACCGCCGAAAAAACATCAAATCAAACTTGGTAGCAAAAACGCCTCCTGGTTCAATGATGATCTTAAGAAATCCAAGAAACTCTGTCGCTCCCTGGAGAAGGCCTGGAAAAAAGACCCAAACACCAGCACCAGGGACGCCTTTAAAAACGCCACCCGCATACACCACCAACTGATCTGGACTGCCAAGAAATCCGCATTCAAAGACCGACTAGACAACAACGCCCACAACAGCAAGGAACTATTCAACATTGTCAAAGAATTCACCAACCCCTCAGCCAACTCCAACGACATCACCCCCTCAACTGCTCCCTCAACTCCGCCACCTTCCCGGAAAACTGGAAACACGCCGAACTCAGCGCCCTTCTGAAAA
The DNA here is from genome assembly GCF_964263255.1 of Lissotriton vulgaris. Classification (NCBI taxonomy): domain Eukaryota; kingdom Metazoa; phylum Chordata; class Amphibia; order Caudata; family Salamandridae; genus Lissotriton; species Lissotriton vulgaris. The sequence goes on from NC_141685.1 coordinate 1,823,067,922, forward strand.
AACCCACAGTGGATCCCACCGAACTCAAAAACTACTGCCCCATCTCGCTCCTACCATTCCCGGCCAATGTCATCGAGAAAGCCGTCATCAACCAGCTCGCCGCCTTCTTCGAAAGCAACAAATCCCAAGACTCCTCACAGTCCGGCTTCCGAGCCAAACACAGCACGGAGACCGCTCTCATCGCAGCAACAGACGACATTCGAACTCTACTAGACAACGGAGACACAGTCGCCCTCATCCTCCTCGACCTCTCCGCAGCCTTCGACACAGTCTGCCATAGCACTCTCCTACAGCGCCTCAAAAACATCGGGATCCAAGGAAAAGCACTGGAATGGATCACCTCATTCCTCACCGGAAGAACCCAGAGAGTCCGCCTCCCACCATTCAAGTCCGAGGCCACTGAAGTCATCTGCGGCGTACCCCAAGGTTCCTCACTATCACTCACCAAAGACCCCAACACCGCCAAAACCAACCTACATGAAGGCATGAAAGAAGTAGCAGAGTGGATGAAGCACAGCCGTCTAAAACTGAACTCAGACAAAACAGAAGTCCTTATCTTAGGCACCTCCCCCTCCGCTTGGGACGACTCTTGGTGGCCAGAGGCCCCTGGAAAAGCACCCATCCCGACGGACCACGCACGAAACCTGGGCGTCATCCTGGACTCCTCTCTCTCGATGAACAGACAAGTCAACGCAGTCTCATCTTCATGCTTCAACATCCTCCGCATGCTCAAAAAAACATTTCGCTGGATCCCCACCGAAACCAGAAAGACAGTCACCCATGCACTGGTTACAAGTCGCCTGGACTACGGAAACACCCTATACGCCGGTATCACCGCAAAACTCCAGAAAAAACTCCAACGCATCCAGAACGCATCAGCCAGACTCATACTAGACATCCCACGCAAAGACCATATCTCTAGCCACCTGAAAAACCTCCACTGGCTCCCCGTCAATAAGAGGATTGCTTTCCGACTCCTAACCCGCGCCCACAAAGCACTCTACGAACTTGGACCCGAATGCCTCAACACACGACTTTCCTTCTACACCCCCCCTCGCCAGCTTCGATCTTCCAACCAAGCCCTTGCTACCATTCCTCGCATCAATAAAACCACCATGGGAGGTAGATCCTTCTCCTACCTCGCAGCTAAAACCTGGAACTCACTCCCCACCCACCTACGTCTCACACAGTACCACTTAGCATTCAGAAAGCAACTTAAAACCTGGATTTTCGACAAGTAACTCCCTTCCCCTCCTCAAGCGCCTTGAGACCCTCTGGGTATGTAGCGCGCTATATAAATTTCTGACTTGACTTGACTTGACTTGCACTAATATGTTGCACTGGTTTATATATATATATATATATATATATATATATATATATATATATATATATATATATATATATATATATCTCACTGCTCATTTTCTGTTGATGTCCAGTTGTATTTCACCTATTCAAATAACTATGCAGTGACCTAGAAACATGATGAGTATTGAATTATCTATATATCTATATCTATATCTATCTATCTATCTATCTATCTATCTATCTATCTATCTATCTATCTATCTATCTATCTATCTATCTATCTATCTATCTATATATGTCTATATATATATTTATATATATATATTTCACTGCTCCAGTCCTCCAGAAAATAGGCATTCTCGGGAGGGGGGGTGTAGTATTTCATCCGTTTATTACTTTATTAAAACATGACGCATTTCCGCAATCGCCTTAATCATATGTTAAAAGAAAATGACCAGTGATTGACATACGCGGTTGCACCTCCGCGAGTAAAGGGACCCGTCTGTGAGTGTGTCAGGGATGAAAGAGCAGAATATATATATATATATATATATATATATGTATATATATATATATATATATATATATATATATATATATATATATATATATATATATATATATATATATATATATATATATATATATATATTCACTGAAAAAACCATAGGTTTCACACCAGTTATAGTTAGGAATTAGCATTTAAAAAACCTAATAAATTCACTGAAAAAAACATAGGTTTCACACCAGTTATAGTTAGCTGGAAATTTTACTGATATAAAACCATTGAAATTCCCACGTTATAGTTAGTCGGACTCACTATAACTTGCGCGTGCAATGCACTGCTGATGACATCACATATTACATCACTCATGACATGGTCAGTGACATCACTCATGACATCACTGATGACACCATCCAGTGAATATGTGTCTTTCTGAAAAATAAATATTAGTGAGTTATGTTTAAATATTTAAATACATATATTAGTGTTTCACTTTGTGTATAAGTGGCTACATGTGTTAATAAGTAGCTACATGCGTATGCATATGGGTTATTTGATATTTTTATTAGTATCAGTATGAGTGTCTATATGGTTTGGTGGGGGTATTACTTAGCACATAGGTTTATTAGGTTTTTTAAATGCTAATTCCTAACTATAACTGGTGTGAAACCTATGTTTTTTTCAGTGAATTTCATTGGTTTTTTTAATGCTAATTCCTAACTATAAGTTTCACTTTATAAATAAGACTGTTAGCACTCTCGTTGTTCTTTTTAACACTCTGGTACATTCTTTCATTGGGCTACAGTTGGGCTACATCTAGTTGAAATTTGGGCTACATTTACAATTTTTGGTCTCTGGTGGCCATCTTTGGGCTACATTGGGCTACTTTGGGCTACATTTGGGCTACATTTTGGCTCTAACATATATTAAGCCCAATGTAGCACAATACATATTTTTCTAAAGTTAATTTTTTTACAAACCACTTCAGAATAGGGCTACCTGTCCCTACAATTATCCCATTTTTTTTTTAAATTTTTTTGGGGAGCGCTCCCGGACCGCACCCCGGGGAGCGCCCCGAAGAGCGTATTTCTGAAAAGCGCCCCGGGACCTAAAATTAACACTTCTCATTGGTTCATGATATTTTTTTTTTCAAATGAGGAAAGCCCCCACCTTTTTTCCTTATTCTACCTTTTTGCTTTGAGAGAGGAAGACCTGTACTTATATCTGTCGAAAATGGCTACATTAGCTGCAGCTGCTGGATCTTCTGGACCACCACCACCACCACCACCACCACCACAAGGACCTCCTCAACTTCACAGTGGTGGAGATCCAGAACAGGAGGAGGATGAGGATGAAGAGGACAGTAGATTCGTCCCAGAGGACAACATAACATACAAACCAAAAGAGCACTTCATTTGGCAATTTTTTTCTATCCCGAGTGACAAAAAAAAGTGAATGCACCTAAAGCAACCTGCCTTATCTGTCATCAGGAGATGTCAAGGGGGAATCCCAACAAGAAGTACTCCTTCGGCTACCACACAATGATTAGGCATATGGTTAGAAAACATCCCAACAACTATTCTAGGGCAGAGGTCAGGGAACTAGCCAAAAACCCTGTACAATCTTCTGCCAGAACCTCCAAAACTACTGTTCCCACCCCATCAGGACCGGAAGTTAGGGAGACATGCTCCATCATACAAACCAACTTTTCAAATTTTAAAATGGTTTGTAAATTTTGTGGTCAAATGATTTGCTATGGTGAGCAATGCATCACTCTTATTAATCGTGCTTTGGAAAACCATAAGTGCCAAAGGAAATATTAATTTGTTGCCCTTTTTTTTTCTCCTGTTGAGCCCGTTTGAAATGCTTGGTTTTTGTTTCTCTCCTTAAAAAATACAAAAAAAACAAAAAATGTTCATAAAAACCAAAAAAAAGCAAAAAAAGTTTAAAAACTCCGAAAAAAAATATAAAACAACAAAAAGAATAAAAAAACAGTTCTTTTCAGAACTACCTCCCATTTATATAAAATGACTTAAATTTTAAACTCTGCCATTCTCTTTTCTCCCTGGTGCGCTCCCCGGTGCGCTCCCCGGTGCGTGTACCAGGCGCTTCCCCCGCGCAAAACGAAAAAAAAAATATATATTTTAAATGCCCCGCGGGGCCCTTTTATAGCCCCCACATCAAACCTAGGGGGTCAAGGGGGGGTCTACCCTGCCCCCTTATGGTCATTTCCCTCTTTGTTTTGCCCACCTCTCGTGTCTCGATCCTACCGAGACACAAGATGGCGGCCGCTCCGGACTGTTTAGAATGTTTACAGACAACTGAGAGCCAATCAGCTTTCTGCGCGCAAGTCGCGTGGCGCGCCTGGAGCGCTCTCCGGTGCGCGCACCGGAGAGCGCCTATAGATATATATATTTTTTTGAACCTAAATTACTCAAAATCCACTGCAGCACATATCTTGAGACATAGCAAAGGCACATCGGGCTACCAGTCCCTACAATTTTGCCAAGTTTGGTGGAAATCCATTCAGCCGTTCGGGCTAAAAGTGAAATCGACCGCCCTATGGAAATTAACATGGGGAAAACGCGTTTTGGGACCCCCCTTTTATCTCGGCCCCCGCTTGACGTATCCCCCCCAAACTTCCAAGGAAGAACCGGAGCTCGACGAGGCCATTTTCAGGAAATTTTCAGGCAGATTCGTCAACCGGTGCCAAAGTTATTCCAAATAGAATTTTGAGATTTAACATTGAAAAAAATCCTAACTATAACTACCTACTGGCGACCGCCAGTAGGTAATATATATATATTTAGTGATGTCATGAGTGATGTCACTTACCATGTCATGAGTGATGTATTATGTGACGTTATCAGCAGTGGATTGCGGGCGCGCAAGTTATGGTTAGTACAACTAACTATAACGGAGGAATTTCAATGGTTTTGTACGAGTAAAATGTCCAGCTAACTAAAACACCCCTAAAAACTATGGTTTTTTTGTGAATTTCTAAGGTGTTTTAAAATGCTAATTTCTAACTATAACATGACCGAAATTTATGTTTTTTCAGTGAATTTCAAAGTTTTTAAAATGCTAATTCCTAACTATAACAAGCCTGAAACCTATAATTTGTTCAGTGAATTTCAAAAGTTTTTTCAATGACAATTTTTAAATGTATTCATTGTTATTTTTATTTTGTTCATATTGATTTACAATTTTTTTAATCTATTTATTTTTAGATATCTTATTTTTTAAATTACATTACATATTTTTTATATAAATAAAAAAAAATGTTTTTAAAAATATTGAAATTTTAGTTTTTTTTAAATTTTATATATTTTTAAATATATTTCTATTATTTTCTTTATTGGTTTTTTTCAAATAGGAGTCGCACACCCAAAGCTTACCTTTCTCGATCACTGCGCGGAACCTAGCCGCCATTTTAGTTTTGTTGTGTAGGATCCGCGTAGGGGGTGCAATGGGTACGTATTTTCCTGCCAATTGCTATGCGACCGGTACGCGATTCTTGGCGCATACACAACATATACGTATTACGTTACCCGGCGTTTGCGCGCTTTGGCCTGAAGTCATATATGTGTTTGACGCGGTGGGTTCGCGACTCCTGTGAATTTTTTATTGTCTAAAAACATACATATATGTATTTAATATATTAATATTAGGGCAAGACATTATCTGATGTAATCATAAAAATAAAATAGCTTTACTTTTAATCGACCTATATTAAGTTTAAATACAAATTTGCAAAGTCGCGTTGTGTGCGTTCTGCATGTGCGCTCCCTACGTGGACCCCATGTGACCAGAAAAAAAAGATTTGATTGGTTCATAACACTTCCCGTTCTAACTATTGAAGGATCCCACCCATTTCAATCACTCTTTTTACACCTTCCTTGGGAGGACAGCTCTGCTAAGAAGAACTTCATTTTTCCTGATTGGACACCTAGTTTTCCTTCCTTTAAAGAAAAATGGCAACACCACAGAAGGATTCCTCTGACTCAGAACACTCAGATGCAGAGGGAATTGTACCTGAACATCCCCGACAAGAAAAATATACTTCCATCGTCTGGAAACTGTTAACATTTCCACAAGGACAGAAAAAAGTCAATGCCACCAAAGTGACTTGTAAAATTTGCAAAGCTGTCCTGTCATGGGGAGATCCAAATAACAAAAACTCCTGCGGGACTGAAAGTATGAGGAAGCATTTACAATGTTTGCATCCCGTAAATTTGGCACATGAGGAGTGCAGAAGACTCAGAGAAAATCCACCTCTACCACCGGCAGTTCCGAGCACTTCTGGGGTGTCTCCTTCAAACCCACAACGGACATAGGTCTCCAATTTGGAAAAGTGTAATAGGTTGGTCTGCTATGGTGAGCAGTCTGTAGATTTAGTTTGCAGGGCAATCGATAATCATCAATGCTATTTTAGTTTAGTTTTTAAATTTATAGTGCGCAGCAGCTACCCGAAAGGGTTTCCCGGCGCAAGAGGCTGGTTAGGGTTTAGAGGACAGAGAAAGCAATTTATCTGTCGAATAGCCAGGTTTTTAGAGACATTTGCGGAACTGAGTATAGTTCATCTCACTATGGAGTGCAGTGGGTAGAGAGTTCCACAGTGAGGGACCCAGGAAAGAAAAGGACCTGCCACCCATCCGGGCTAATTTAAATTTCGACACGACAAACCTTCCTTGGGTGGCAGAGCGGAGATTTCGGGAAGGAATGTAGGGACTGGCCAAAGATTGAAGGTAGAAGGGGGCACTGCATGATTTGATTTTGTGCATATAATTAAGTGCCTTGAACTTTATTCGATTTTCAACTTTAAGCCAATGCAGTTTGCGTCAATAGATCGAGATGGAAAAGGTCTTAGGGACTCCGCACAGAAGTCTGACAGCAGCAGTTTGTACCATCTGTGGTCTATGGACTACAGATTTGTTTGAGCCCTTGTAGAGCACGTTACCTTAGTCAAGCCTGGATGTAATTAGGTAATTGACTACGGTTTTCCTGGTAGCTTCTGGTAGCATTCAACATATTTTACGTAGCCTTTGATGATAGTGAAACAGGTCCCTGCGACTTCATCTGATTGGGGATGCATGCTGAGTGAATCATCAATTGTGATTCCCAACTTGGGGGGACGGGGACGGGAGATCATCCATTTCACATGGCTGATGTTGGTGGTTCCAGAGATCTTTGTTTTTCCCCGACACCAATACCTCCATTTTCTCACCATTTAGTTTAAGAAAATGTTGCGGCATCCAAGATGCTACTTTATTTAAAAAAGTTTTGAGAATAGAGGAGGTAGTTGTATTCTGCGAGGAAAGGGAGAAGATGATTTGGGAATCATCGGCGTAAGAAAACTGGGATAAACCTGATAGGGGGCTGAGGATGGATCCCTGTGGCACCCCATGGGCGAAAGAGTGGACTTCCGAGCGGGCAGTTTGTGAGAAAACTTGGAAATTAAGATTAGAGAGGAAAGAAATGAGCCAGTATAAAGCAGGCCCACCAATACACTGTGACTTAAGTGCGTTTATTAGCACAGTGTGGGACACCGTGTCAAAAGCGGCGCTCAGATCTAATAAAATGAGCGCCATGGTGTCCCCGTTGTTCCCGTTGTCCAGGTATTGACGTATGCTTTCAGTGACCCCAAGTAAGGTGGTTTCAGTGGAAAAGCCCACTCTGAAGCCTGACTGAGAAGGGTGGAGAAGTTTATGAGTTGTCACATATTGAGTTAGGTGAGAGTGAATGTGTCTTTCCAAAATTTTTGAAAGAACAGGGATTAAAGAAAAGGGGCGGTAATTACTGGACACCTCTGGGTCCACATATGCCTTCTTAAGAAGAGGATGGATCATTGAATGTTTCCATGTTGAAGGGATACTAAAAATCCTGCAGTGAAGCATTCAGGAGATAAGTTATCACCAATAATAAAGAAGAATTTAACTGTTTTAATACTGAAACAGGTAATGGATCATTAGGAGATCCAGATTTGATGTAATTTAAAAGTTTAGTTACAGTTTCTATTGTAAGTAAAGGCCAGGTCATAGGAGAATGGTCAGGGAAATCCATCTTTCCTGCCTGATTGAGAGGTGAATCAACTAAACCAAGAGAAGGTTGTGATGGAGGGGCGATGGTGTGATGTCCTGCCTGTTTCTTTAACCCCTTCCCTGCTCATGACGAGCGGCGCTCGTTATGAAACAATGCATTTCAAAGATCTGCAGCACAGCAGAGAAATCTCCCTAGCAGCGATGAGGTTAAAAGAACAATGGTCCTCAGTTTATAAAATAGTACAAACAAATTCATTTATAGACCACGATGAGTACTATAAGTTTGAATCCAATATCCAGCCGGACATGGAATATTTATTTGATAAATGTAGAAAAATTTATAAAAAATAGCACACACACAAATAAGAGGGGCACAGTCCTGTACCCGGTGTAAAGGAAAGAAAAACTAAGGGAAAAGGTAAAGGACAAATTAGATTTTAAGGCAATAACTTTTGGAGCAGGACGTGGCTTGCATCTTAATACATAGTACAGCAAGCTCAGTGACAGTGACAGCAATATAATAACACAATGGTATAATTTGAGACACTGTATTTGGAAAGTCGACGTTTCCATCCCTTGCACCTATACTAACGGGATCATCATCAGGACAAATAGTAATTGCCTGGTTATGAAATTAATTATTAGCGCCTTGAATTTGCGATAGTCATGTTTCAAGGGGTATCGGCGACCTGTTCTGATTACGGTGCCTGCTTGTAGAGTGAAGGCAAGTCGAGGGGTTATGTTTGTTAGTAGCAAGGCCCACAAAGTGGCCGTAAATTGGTTCAGCCCACGATGGGGACATAAGCAGAGCTCAGTAGAGTCTCTTCCAGCAGTGTACGCAGTAGTCACTGTATCTGTTGTGCTCAATGGCAGGGACAGTGCTTGCCTGTTCCAGCACAATATCTTGGTATAATTTATCAAGTTTTTGGATAAAGAAGGAAGCTAACTCCTCACATTTAGGCTGGGTCAGTGCAGGAGGCTGCAGTAGAGTTTTCGAACCTGCGAGTTCTTTAACAGTATTAAAAAGAGTTTTGGCACAATTTTAAGCTGAAGCATTGGTAAAGGAAATAAAATGTGCTTGTGCCAGTTTATAGAGTTTATGATATATTCTTAAGGCAATTTTGTAAACAGATTTAGATAAGGAAGAGAAATTCTTTCTCCACTTTCTCTGCAAAATTTTACAGCTCATTTTTTCAATTTTAAATGACTCATTATACCATGGAGCAGGTGGACAATTGTTTTGTTAGTAAGAGGTAGACAAGTGTTTATGGCATCTAAGAGCCAATTCTGCACTGAAGATGATAGCTGGTCTACTTTTTGCGAAAGAGATGGTCTCTGAGAATCTAAAAGACTATTAATCCTAGTCTTGTCTAATTTTTTCCAAGTTCTTATTTGTGACACTGGTGTACTGGTAGTGGATGAACAGTGTACTGGTAGTGTGAGGGAAAATTTGATGATGTAATGATCATACCAACTAGTTGAGAGGGCCGAAGAGCAAGAAATCTCTGTTAAGTTGGAGAAAATGGTGTCCGCAACGTGTGTCGGACAAGAATATAGTAAATGAAGATTCAGGGAGGCTAGATCTGAAATAAGCTTCAAACTTTTTTTACATGATGTGTAATCTAAATGAAGATTTAGGTCACCTAGCGGAGTAAAATTGGCTGTGTTCGTAGCATATGGTGCTGTGAATTCGGCAAAAGTTGAAGTCCAGGAAGAGAGGGAGGATGGTAAACAAGTATACCTACAAAGGTGAAGTTGGGAGAGAGAGTCAACTTAACATCTTGGGTGCTCTTGCCGAGCTGAGCTCGTCATGAGGAACAGTGGCGCTGTGCTCAAGATGAGCTGAGCTCGTCATGACTACTGCAGTGCTCCCACGTGGGGATAATTTCCCTGCTGTGCTGAGCGTTCCATGAAAATGGGCGTGGTCATGACGAGCTGAGCTCGTCATGAGCACAGCGCCTCTCTGCCAACGTGCACCGCGGCGGAATTAGCCCCGCAGCAAACGGGTTAAAGTAAGCAGCTACACAGTTTGAGAAAGAGAGAAGTTCAAAATCACATTTGAAGGCATTTTTGAAAATAATCGCTATTCCGCCACCCATTTTCAAGTGGCAATCCTTCCTTACTATGGCATAGTTTGAAGGTAGTGCTGCTGCGATGTCTGGACCCAAGCTCCCATGGAGCCAGGTCTCTGTAAGAAAGACTTCATTGAGTTGGTCATTAACTAAAAGATCTAAAATATCTGATTTATGTTTAGGTAATGAGCAACTGTTTATACTAGATTTTTCCCTCTAAAGTTCATTAGTTTGTTCCTGCAGTTGTCGGTTTTTTTCCTTTTAAAAAATACCAAAAAATTGTTCAAAAAGTCACAAAGAAAATATAAAACTGCAAAAAACAAAAAAAAAGTTATTTTCAGAACTAACTACTCTGGTTAAAAAAATAGCTATATTTGTATGACAGTGTGTGAAAGTTTAGATCAATGTATGTGTAGTGCATAACTGATTGAACGAATGCATTTGTGGTGTTTTGTGAATATGTAAGTGCAGAACTATAATGAAGTGCTGCAGCCTGACACTGTAAGCTCTTTAGCTACAGTGTGCTGTGGTACTTCCGACGCACAGGGATGCAACATATGTACATAAATGTTTGAAGTCTAGGCTTCCCTCTGCACTGCTGCTTACACTGCAGCCATGTGGTGACACAGACACCCTTGCACCATGGTGTAAGGATATCTGTGTTGTGTGGAGTTTGTTTTTGTGCAGAAAGACACACCGTATTGCACAAAAACAACCAGTGAAGGCATTTGTCCTCCCTCAATGTATGCTGTGCATTGTTGCATATATTGAAAAAGAAAAAATGAGGATAAATTAAAACAATTCTCCTTGTTGTGCCTTGCTGCATCAATTGGAGGATGGTGCAGCATTCACACACATTTTCAGATTGATGATTTCTGATAAATCTGAAGATGTGTATTTTTCTATGAGTGTTCTGTGAAAAAACATGCACAGCAACACCTATAGAACTCCCCTTCAACACAAAGTGATGTGTATGATGAGGTTGTATTTACATGGAGAAGAAAAGGTACACAGAGTACCTTTTCCTCTCTTGGTAAATATGAAAGAGTGTGTTGCACCATTACTATGGTACAAAAAGTGACATATTGTTGCCACAGGATGCCTCTAAATTTGCCCCATAAGTGCTTAGGTATTGGCAGACTGTTACAATAAAAACATATTGCTAATTCATTGTTTGAAAAATTGCATGAGAGTGACAGGAGGTAAGCACAAAGTTATGTCTCCAAAGATGCTCAAAGAAGAATGATTGAAATGATTGCGGTCCTTCAATAGGTACAACGAGAAATATTATGAACCAATCAAATTTTTCAAGTCACCCGATATCCTATGAGAGTGAGATTCCATAACTACATAGGTATAAACTGGGTGTTTTCAAGACTGTAATAATACGTTGTAGCTTCTTGCAGATCTGCTTGCATAGTATACACAGAAATTAACTTGTACTAGGGTTAATGGCTAGGCCAATCCTTAACTGTATGAGTAATGAGTAGAGTAATTTCAGTACCGCAAAGAGAAAACAAGGTCAATTTATAAGTATTTATGTTTCGGCAAAGTGATAGGACATGTTTATAGAGTTCTGAAGGGAAGGGATGCGGCCTCATGTAACATGTGCAAACACACTCTGTGGCATGTTTTAACTTAAAGAATTTGGTCTCTTTCAAACCTCAAACTCCCTGGAACCTAGTAGCCCACTATGCCTCTCTATTGAACACCACATAGCTGCGTTGCAGAGGGGTGCTCTGCAGCCATGTCCCATTTTATACCTCTCTGCAATGCAACTCTCTGCACAATATCTGGTGGGTTAGTTGGCCCCCAGTGACACTCACTATTCATGTTAACTTTGTCTTGTAACTTAAAATGCCCACAGAGCATCTTTCCACACAAATCTACTATGTCAATCTCCCATTTCTTCACAGGCCATTGTGCATTTTATTACTTAGTTAAACTTACCTTCACAGTAATAGAAATAAACAACGCTACACATTTTTTTTTCAAATGTTTTTTATAATCTAAATTTCTGAAAATGTGATATTTTAGAATTAGGATCTGTGAAAGAAAAAAAATACAGTTATGCAGCATAATTTTAACATTTCACAAATTATTTTCCTTGCTTTTTTGCTTTTCTCAGAATATATTGAATTTCACTAGAAACAGGGATTTCAATCGTACTCATCACATAACAGCAGGCAAAAAAAACAATCAATAAAATTGTTTAAAAAAACTCGAGACTACATCCTCAATAACATACCATATAATGCAAATCACACATATATAAAATGGTTACTACCATAAAAATTTCCTAACTTAAATGTATATATACTGTAAATGTTGCTGTTTAAAAACATACGCTGTGAGAATATGCAAGAAAAAGTCTGTAATTCAAAGATACGCCTTTCCTCTTGGCCAAATGGTATTCTTGAAATCCTTTATATGGAAATTGTCTAATAGTAATCGTATTAATACATATTAATAAATTCCTCAGAGGCCGAATTATGTTCCTAAAACTTTGGCTTTAAAAATATTAAAAATATTAAGTAGGAATTTGGTAATTCACTTGGCAAACGTTGCTTAAAAACCAACTGAGCATCATTACAATTTGTCCAGTCTTTATCACATTTTAGATAGGCAGTGTAATGACCAGATGTTGTGTGAAGGACCATCATGGAAAATTATTGCTACTGCTACAAAAGTCCCTCCTGATATTGATAGTTGATGTTAGACTTGGCTGTCTCTAGTTGGCAGAGCTATACACTTCTGACAAATAGGGACTCACCTCCTCTAGTCAGGGCAAGGGGATCACACACTTAGATAACCCCTGCTCAGCACCTTGGTAGCTTGGCAAAGCAGACAGGCTTATCTCAGAGGCAGTGCGTTAAGCATTTATGACCATATACAGTAATAAAGTGAATACACTACAAATGGACATGACACAGAAGTATTATAAAAAAAGGAAGTTTATATAAGGCTTAGCACAAGACCAAATAACGACAAAAATATACCACAATCTTAATAAATACTCTTGGAAGGAAAAATAATAGTTCAAGCGTAGTTTCTTCTTAGCACAAAGTCTTTAGTAACAAAAGCAACTCTTCTTCTTTAAATCACAGTTCTTGGCAACAATGTACCCCCCACAGGAGTCACACGACGTCGAGGCAAAGTTAATCCAACGGTTCGGCGTAGACCGCGAGGTGCGCTACGTCGAGCCCGGAGTCACACGGACCCCCACAACACAGTACCTTGGAAAAGCAAAGCACACGATGATCAGCGGCGTTGAGATGTCCGGTGTCGCGTCTTCGGTGTCAATCGGGCCTCAGAGTCGGGACGACCTGTAGCGGCGTCGACAGATGTCAGGCAGGAGCAGCGCTCACGAGGCGAAGCAGGATACGGCGTCGTTGTCGATGTCGATGATGATGTTGCAAGAGTAAGCAGTGCTCACGGCATCCAGAGGGCTCGGGGTCGAGGCGTCGGCAGCGGCTACGCTACTAACGTCGATCGGGCCCAGTGGCCGGCGTCGAAGATGCGGGACACGGGAGCTGCACTCACGATGTCGAGCTGGATTCGGCGGCATCCGTCGGCACCGGGATTGCTGGATTTCTTCAGAGGTGCTGGACTTTCAGGTTCCAGCAACAAGCACTTTCGGCAAATGGTGAAGTCCTTTAGCCCTGTGACTTCAACAGGAGGCTGGCACTCTTCCAGCCCTTGGAGATTTCCTTGGCAAAGCTTGAGAGTACACACTCAGTTCCTCTCCCCTGGTTCCTTGGCAAAAAGAAAGAAGTGACTGCAGGATTCCCCCCAGCAAACAGCACTCTGGCAGAAGGGGTAGGCAAGTCCTTGGATCAGCAGGCTTCCTGTCCTTGGATCAGGGTTCCTTGTCAGAATTGATCTAAAGTCTTGGTTCAGGGGTCCTTCTCTTATACACCTTTCCCGCTTTGATCCCCTTGTCCATGCAGGGGAATTCCCCTCATCCTGGGTTTGTTGTGGGTGTAGCCAGGCAGAGGCACCTGGCCTATTCACTGTGCAGGGCAGGGTCCTCAGCCGCCCGGCAGGAGGTGGAGCCAGCATTGTGTCAGGCAGGGCAGGCTATCAGTAGCTACTCTTCCCCTACTCTCAATGCAAATGTCTCACTCACCCCACACTGACTCATTCAGAACTCTGGAGCCACCCAGCTCCTGTCACACACACACCAAACCAGCAGAAGCCAGTAATAGTTAGACAAGAAAATAGCCACTTTCTAAGAGTGCTATTTTCAAACCCAGAGTCCAAAAACCATCGACCCAAACGGATGCGTTATTAAACCCTGAGTACAGGGATACCAAACTCGACATTGTACCATGCTCCCCGAGCCGGCTAGGATTATAGCGCTTAATAACCCGGGCAGCCCATTCTAACTTATGGAGAGCAGGTAACCTTACAATAGTGAAGAACGAATATGGTGGTAATTCACTATTAGGACATGCCACAGACATCAGGGCTTGTCCTACCTTATGCTTACAATGCACCCTGCCTTCGGGCCTACCATAGGGATGACTAACTTGAAGTTAAGGGAAGGTTTTGGGGACCGGCAAGGAGGTGTACTTGCGCAGCCCGCGTGACAGTACCAGACTGCACGTAGGTCTAGCAATGGCAGACCTTTAGACACATTTTACCAGGCTGCTTCTGTGGGTGGCACAATATGTGCTGCAAGCCCACTAGCAGCATTTGTATTTACAAGCCCTGGCACTCCTGGTGCACTATACTAGGGACTGATAGTAAACCAAATAAGCCAAACATGGAATCCAATCAATATTAATTTAACATAGGGAGCACTGGGCACTGTGGCACTGATCAGCAGTGGCACAGTGCCCAAAGCAATATACCAGCAAAAACATCGTACTAGAATAGTAGGACTCCGCTTTGGGATCTCCCCAAGGGTCCGGTTTGGTTGAGTGACATTCTTGCGATCCTGATTAAGGAAGCTGGGTTGGCTGTTTGGGGCGATTTGTTCATAGAATGGGAGCTGCTCTTGTGGGAGTGTCTTAGAAACACCATTGGCCCTAACTTTGCTAGATTCAAATATATGCAAAAAGCTAGTTGGTCCCACGCATATGTCTCTCGGATAACTTGTGGAACTAAATTCCCCCTAGGTGGCCACATCCTGTGGGATGTAGTGAAACCATCTTGGCTCTGTAGAAATCACATCTTCACCATACATACGGCCTATTATTCTCCATTAAGGCTTTCAAAATTTACCAAGGGGAGCCCGGTAACATGCCCTAAATGCGGTTTAGTAGCCGCTTCAGACTGTCACATGTTTTTGAATGCCCCATTTTGTCAACATTTTGGGAGGGCATAAAAAGAACTCTGTCTTTATCTTTGAACTTGAATATAGTCCTCGATCTCCCACTGGTTATCTTTGGTATTTTGGATAGTCTCCAAAGCTCAGAGAAGAAGCTAGTTTTTTACTCTATCTTGCTTGCCAGAAGGGAGATATGCAGAAAATGGAAAGGCTCTTTGCCCCCTACAATCGAAGATTGGTACACCTCTATATTAACGATCTCCAGATCAGACCTGGGTAGGTCTGGTCATTCAAACAAAAAGGCGTTCTGGCAACTATTAAATTGGGCGCACTGAGTGTCGGGGTTTTTTTTTCCCGGGTCCAATGATTAAGCCACTCAGACCTAACACAGGGCCTGATATCATTGTGGAAATATCCACTTTCTTCTTGATTGGTTTTTTGTCTGGTGAATTATAGTTGGCTGAGATGAAGAAGCTGAGGGTCAAGCATAAAGGGTCAAGTTGGGCCCTACCAGCTATTCATTAGCTGAGCCAGCATCCCGCTCGTATACCACCCGACTTCATCATGGAAACAAAACCAATATGGCAAATGAGGACAAAAAAAAAACATTGTAAACAGAGGAGGCAAACAGAAAAAAAATGGAGGAGAGACTCAGGCCAATGATGTCAGGTCTAACACGTGTCCCCTCCAGCTGAAATGTGGGGAGAACTACCCTTCACCTAGGGAGTCCTCATCACTATAGTAAGTAGTGTGGCTCACCGGTTAGAGGCGGCAGACCCGAGAGCAGAGGACGGCCCAGGACCAGGGTTCGATTCCCGGCGCGGCAGGTTTCTGGACCAGGGTCAGCGGACTCGATAATTCTCTCGCCTCGGTGCCCACTCTGATCAGCGATCACACTCGGCAACTCTGGGCATTAGCTTGCCTCATCTTCACTAACGGCCCCACCAGACCGCCGGGGATGCCTGGTCTCACCCTGGAGATACCCATTAAGGGACCATCTCTCAGGGAAGCCAGGAAGGGTTTCGCAGCGGTCGAAGCGCCTTGGGACCCTCCGGGTAAGTAGTGCGCTATATAAATGCCTATACATACATACATACATACAAGGCGGAAAAATCTGGACAGACCATCAGCACTGGCGTGATCTGTACCAGGGCAGTGTTCCACCGTGAAGTCCATCCCCTGTAGGGAAATGGACCACCTCAACAGCTTTGGGTTCTCACCCCTCATCTGCATCAACCATCTGTTGGGCCTGTGGTCTGTCTGAACCTGGAAGTGAGTCCCAAACAGATAGGGTCTTAGCTTCTTCAGCGCCCAGACCACAGCAAATGCTTCTCGCTCTATCGCACTCCACCTCTGTTCCCTGGGAAGTAACCTCCTACTGATGAAGGCTACAGGTAAGTCTCGGCCCTCTTCATTCACCTGAGCTAGAACAGCCCCCACGCCATGCTCTGAAGCGTCCGTCTGGATAACAAATTAGAAAAGTCGGGTGCCTGGAGTATGATGCTGTACACATGTCAGTTTTCAGGGTGTCAAAGGCCGTCTGACAGGCGTCAGTCCAGATCACATTTCGTGGCTGCTTCCTGGAAGTCAGCGAAGTCAAGGGGTGCACAATGTTACCATAATCCTTGACAAACCTCCTGTAGTAACCCGTGAGACCTAAGAAGGCTCTCACCTGAGTTTGGTTTTGGGCGGTGCCCAAGCCAGGATGGTTTCTACCTTGGGTTGCCGCTCCCTACTTGGTGCCCCAGGTACACCACTGAACCCTGCTCAATCTGGCACTTACTGGCTTTGATTGTTAGGCCTGCTCTTCTCAGGGCCAACAACACTTCCCGGAGGTGGCGCAAGTGTTCCTCCCAGCTGGCGCTGAACACTGGGATGTCGTCCAGGTAGGCGGCGCTGAAATCCTCCAGTCCAGCCAAGACCTGGTTGACCAACCTCTGGAAGGTGGCAGGGGCATTCTTCATCCCAAAGGGCATAACCCGGAATTGGTAGTGCCCATCTGGTGTGGAGAATGCAGACCTCTCCTTTGCCCCATCAGTCAAGTCGATCTGCCAGTACCCAGACATTAGATCAAACGTCCTAAGGTACCGGGCAGCCCCTAACCGATCTATGAGCTCATCCGCTCTGGGGATGGGGTGCGCGTCAGTCTTGGTGACTGAATTGAGTCCTCGGTAATCCATGCAGAACCGAAGTTCTGGTGAAGCACCAGGCGCTGCAGCCTTCGGGACCAAGACCACTGGGCTGGCCCAAGAACTGCTAGAGGACTCAACCACCCCTAAGGCAAACATCTTGGAGACCTCCTCCTTGATGTAAGCTCAGACCCTGTCAGTCACCCTGTAGGCCTTATGCTTCACAGGAGTGCTGTCCCCGGTGTCCACATCATGGACACACCACTGAGTGACACCAGGAATCAAGGAGAACAGATCAGGGCATTGTCCCAACAGTTGGCGACAATCTTGCTGCTGCTCAAGGGTCAGTGTGTCAGAGAGGACAACACCATCCACTGAACCCATCTTGCTCTTTTGATTACCGGAGGTTAGGAAGTGGCTCGCTCTCCTCCTCCAGTCCAGTATCTGTAGCTAGGAGCTTGCCCACTTCGGACCTTTCTAAGTGGGGCTTTAACCGGTTGACATTCAGGACCCTCAAGGGGTTTCTGGGAGATTTCAAGTCCATCAAGTAGGTGACATCGCTCTTCTTCTCCACAACCTCAAATGGTCCAGCACACCTGTCCTTGAGCGCACAAGGTTCCACAGGGGACATGACCCAAACTTTCTGACCAGGCTGAAGCTCGACCAGAGTGGCATTTCGGTCATACCACCGCTTCATCTCTTCCTGGCTGGCCTCCAGATTTGCCTGAGCAAGATCTCTGAAGCGCCTAGTCTGGTTCCTAAAGGCCAGCATGTAACTGTATACATCCTGGGTAGGTTTCCTGGGAGATTGCTCCCAGCCTTCTTTGACCAGACTCAAAGGTCCTCTTACCGGGTGTCCATACAAAAGCTCAAAGGGGCTGAACCCTAGAGACTTCTGTGGCACCTCACGGTAAGCAAACAGCAGGCATGGCAAGAGGACGTCCCATTTACGCCTCATTGGATCTTCAAGACCCATAATAGTGCCTTTAAGGGTTCGGTTGAATCTCTCAACCAACCCATTACCTTGAGGGTGGTAAGGAGTGGTGAACTTGTAGGTTACCCCACACTCCTTCCACAGAGACTTCATATAATTGGAAATGAAGTTGGTGCCCCGGTCTGACACCAACTCTCTGGGGAACCCCATGTGGGAAAAAACACCCATCAGTGCCCGTCCCACCACGGGGGCCGTCACTGTTCTGAGAGGGATGGCTTCCGGGTACCGTGTGACATGGTCCACCAAGACCAGGATGAACCTGTTGCCCAGGGCTGTCTTGGGGTCCAGAGGCCCAACAATGTCAATCCCCACCCGGTCAAAGGGGGTACTGACGACGGGAAAAGGTTGGAGGGGAGCCTTCTGCTTCCTTCCGCTTTTCCCACTTGCCTGGCAAGTTTGACAGGTTTTGCAATGGATATCTGTATCCCTTCTCATCTGAGACCAATAAAAATGGGTGACAAGCCTGTCATAGGTCTTGTCCTGCCCCAGATGTCCAGCTAACGGAACGTCATGAGCCAAACCCAGTAGGAAGGCTCTGAAGCGCTGGGGTACCACCAGCACACGGGCCGACCCAGGCTCAGCAGCCTTAGGCTCGCTATACAGGAGGTCGTTCTCCCAGTAGGACAAATGTGATCCTGACTGATCACCTGTTGTTTGGGCTGAGGCCTGCTGCCTCATACCCACAAGAGAAGGGCACACTTTCTGATCTGCACATAATCTTCCCTGGAGGGACCACCAGCCTGCGGCCAGTGCGTCAGCTCGGGCAGGTCTCCCAGTTCAGCAACTTGTTCCCCTGTGGGCTCCAGGGCATCCCCCTCGAGGTCTGCCTCCTCCTGGACCACGGGAACTATGGGGGACAGTTTCCCGAGCCCCCTGCCTCTTCTCTTTATAGCTGGGTCCTGGGCCATACTTTCAGGCTCCGGGACCCCATCAACACCCTTACTTGCTGTCATCGATCGAGTGGTTGCACACACCCACTCTGGCAAACCCAACCTTTTCAAATGTGTCTCTCGCTCCACCTTAGCCCAAGGGGAGTCTTCCAAATCATTGCCCAGGAGACAATCAACAGGCATGGCGGGCCTTACAGCAACTTGAAGAGTACCTGAAACTCCCCCCCATTCAAAGGGAACCTGAGCTACCTCACACTCCCTCTGGGAGTTGTCAGCAGCTATCACAGGGTAGAATGCATGGGGAACCACCTGCTCTCTGGACACCAAGTGACACTTGACAGCTGTCACACTTTTTCCGGTGTCTCTGAGAGCTTCCACTCTATGGCCATTAATGGTCACCCACTGCCTATATGTATTAGTGTTACTAGGCAGAGGGGGTGGAGGGACCATTTCATGTCTCCTAAAGAGACCAGGGACATCTCTGCGGGGCCCCTCCCTCCAGGGGCGACCATCTACTCCCCTCCCAGTGCTACACTCTCCAACTGACGGGGGGTGCACGTGGCGGTGCATTAGAGTGCCTCATGGGACACTGGGGATCATAAAAATGGGGTCCCGCCTGCTTACAAACGTAGAAGGTCATTGGGCCCCTATGAACAGGTTTCCCTGTCGTGACCCCTGACTTCTTCACAGGGGGAGGCAGGGAACCCTTCCCTTGGTTCCCTTGGGGATTACTTTGGTGCCCTTTCTGGAACTCACTCTGTTTACCCTTGTCCCCCCCACTCTTCTGCTGGGGACCCTGCCCACCTTTGGCTGAGTCTCCCACTGGACCCTTGTGGACCCAGGTACTGACCCAGCGGTCCACCTCCTCAGGAAGTTTTCTAGGGTTAGATATCTTGCTATCAATAAGGTGCTGGCGTAGCTCTGGAAAACAGTTATTAGACAAGTGCTCCCAAGCAAACAAATCATAAAGAGCATCATAACTTTCCACTTTGCTGCCCTTTACCCGACCATCCATGGCTCTGCAAAAAAATGACACATATTCAACCCACGTAGTACCAGGCAACTTCTTACATTCTCTAAAGGTTTGTCTGTACTTTTCTGGGGTTAGGCCATACCTCAACAATAAAGCATCTTTCATGTAAGTATAAGATATCCTATCCTCCACAGGAATGTCCAACAGGATATCTCTCCCCTCATTCAAAAAGCGACCCCACAAATCCGCTCCCCAATCCTTCTCACGGACCCGGTGGGCCAACAATGCTAACTCATACGCTTTAAAACATTGGCCAATATCTTCATTCTTCTGAAAATCATTGATAACATCTTTGGGAAAATAAAACCTACTTTCTGCAGGCACAGATGGGATGCTGCCACCAGAGGGATTCAACTCTAAACTCTTCACTTTAAGCTCCATCTCCCTCGCCATTTTCTCACGTTCAAAAGCTAACTTTTCTCTTTCAAACTCCAACCTTTTGATCTCCATATCAGCTTCTCTCCTTCCTCTTGCATTTTCTAACTCCAACTGCCCTTCTATCTTAAGTTTTGCCATTTCCATGTTGTATGCTCGCTCCTTTTCCTTTTCTTCTCTTTCTTCAGGAGAAAGACCTTTAGAGGACACACTGCTACCGGGAGAGGACGCGGGCCCATTCACTGGCACCTCCTCATCCCCTTCCCCTGGCGGTACCACCACCGGATCAGAGGGATCTCTGGCCACTAACCAGGCCTCCAAAGATTTGAAAACTTCCCCTTTGTTTTTGCAACCTGTGGCAACTTTCAACTGCTTGCAAAAATGGTCCAATTGGTTTCGGTTGTACTTCAGTATCTTACTCCTATCAAACTCCTCCACAACAACAGGGGTAGTGCTTCCGGCATCACTCATGGTCAAAATTGGCAGTGTTCGAACAAGCTTCAGGAAAGCGGAGAACAAAAATAGAATATCCTACCAAAAAATAGATTGTGGTTGCGCTATGGTCTGCTTTCACGATGTAGCGCACACTAATCACTGCACATGGGTCATAAATGCAAAGTTCAAATCCTCACCGATGACCCACCAATGTTAGACTTGGCTGTCTCTAGTTGGCAGGGGTATACACTTCTGACAAATAGGGACTCACCTCCTCTAGTCAGGGCAAGGGGATCACACACTTAGATTACCCCTGCTCACCCCCTTGGTAGCTTGGCAAAGCAGACAGGCTTATCTCAGAGGCAGTGCGTTAAGCATTTATGACCATATACAGTAATAAAGTGAATACAATACAAATGGATACAACACAGTAGTATTATACAAATAAGGATGTTTATATAAGGCTTAGCACAAGACCAAATAACAACAAAAATATACCACAATCTTAATAAATACTCTTGGAAGGAAAAATAATAGTTCAAGCGTAGTTTCTTCTTAGCACAAAGTCTTTAGTAACAAAAGCAACTCTTCTTCTTTAAATCATAGTTCTTGGCAACAATGTACCCCCCACAGGAGTCACAGAACGTCAAGGCAAAGTTAATCCAAAGGTTCGGCGTCAACGCGAGGAGCGCTACGTCGAGCCCGGAGTCACACGGACCCCCACAACACAGTACCTTGGAAAAACGAAGCACACGATGATCAGCGGCATCGAGATGTCCGGCGTCGCGTCTTCGGCGTCAATCGGGCCTCGGAGTCAGGGAGACCTGCAGCGGTGTCGACAGATGTCAGGCAGGAGCAGCGCTCACGAGGCGAAGCAGGATACGGCGTCGTCGTCGATGTTGATGATGATGTTGCAAGAGTGAGCAGCGCTCATGGCGTCGAGAGGGCTCGGGTCGAGGCTTCGGCAGCGGGTTCGCTACTAGCGTCGATCGGGACCAGCGGCCGGCGTCGAAGATGCGGGACACGGGAGCTGCACTCACGATGTCGAGCTGGATTCGGCGGCGTCCGTCGGCGTCGGGATTGCTGGATTTCTTCAGAGGTGCTGGACTTTCAGGTTCCAGCAACAAGCACTTTCGGCAAATGGTGAAGTCCTTTAGCCCTGTGACTTCAACAGGAGGCTGGCACTCTTCCAGCCCTTGGAGATTTCCTTGGCAAAGCTTGAGAGTACACACTCAGTTCCTCTCTCCTGGTTCCTTGGCAAAAAGAAAGAAATGACTGCAGGATTCCCCGTAGCAAACAGCACTCTGGCAGAAGGGGTAGGCAAGTCCTTGGATCAGCAGGCTTCTTGTCCTTGGTTCAGGGTTCCTTGTCAGAATTGATCTAAAGTCTTGGTTCAGGGGTCCTTCTCTTATACCCCTTTTCCGCTTTGATCCCTTTGTCCATGCAGGGGAATTCCCCTCATCCTGGGTTTGTTGTGGGTGTAGCCAGGCAGAGGCACCTGGCTTATTCACTATGCAGGGCAGGGTCCTCAGCCGCCCAGCAGGAGGTGGAGCCAGTATTGTCACTGGCAGGAGCAGAGCCATCAGCCGCCCGGCAGGAGGTGGAGCCAGCATTGTGTCAGGCAGGGCAGGCTATCAGTAGCTACTCTTCCCCTACTCTCAATGCAAATGCGTCACTCACCCCACACTGACTCATTTAGAACTCCGGAGCCACCCAGCTCCTGTCACACACACACCAAACCAGCAGAAACCAGTAATAGTTAGACAAGAAAATAGCCACTTTCTAAGAGTGCTATTTTCAAACCCAGAGTCCAAAAACCATCCACCCAAACGGATGCGTTATTAAACCCTGAGTTCAGCGATACCAAACTCGACATTGTACCATGCTTCCCGAGCCAGCTAGGATTATAGCGCTTAATAACCCAGGCAGCCCATTCTAACTTAGGGAGAGCAGGTAACCTTACAATAGTGAAGAACGAATATGGCGGAAATTCACTATTAGGACATGCCACACACATCAGGGCTTGTCCTACCTTATGCTTACAATGTACCCTGCCTTCGGGCCTACCATAGGGGTGACAAACATGAAGTTAAGGGAAGGTTTGGGGACCGGCAAGTAGGTGTACTTGCGCAGCCCGCATGACAGTACCAGACTGCACGTAGGTCTAGCAATGGCAGACCTTTAGACACATTTTACCAGGCTGCTTCTGTGGGTGGCACAATACGTGCTGCAAGCCCACTAGCAGCATTTGTATTTACAAGCCCTGGCACTCCTGGTGTACTATACTAGGGACTGATAGTAAACCAAATAAGCCAAACATGGAATCCAATCAATATTAGTTTAACATAGGGAGCACTTGCACTGTGGCACTGATCAGCAGTGGCACAGTGCCCAAAGCAATATACCAGCAAAAACATCGTAAACAGAGGAGGCAAACAGAAAAAAAATGGATGAGAGACTCAGGCCAATGATGTCAGGTCTAACAGTTGACTTGTTTCAAAAGGTTTTATTAAAGTGTCCAATTTTCTTCCATCAGCTGTACAATGTTGCATCATTAAGATTATATATTGTCCATATCTTTGTATACATAATGTTGATAACATTTCTGATTTGCATTGGCTACACTCCATGTTTTGATTTGCTGCTGTAATTAGTTTATTGAAAGCTACTGATTTACTGTCTGGTAATGTCAAATATATAAATCTTTCAGTATCTATATTAGTGCTACATGTATAAATACAATTTTAATAATGATGTTCCCCTTTATAACAAAGGCCCAAAAGATTTTCAATTTCTATTCCTTCCTTTTCCAATACAGTAAGAATATACAGTAGAAATTCCTGAGTATGTTGTTGGATATTCTGCATAAATTGTGTAGAACCGGAACATACATCCAAAAGATTACAAATATCACAAAAACTTTGTATTTTACTTTTATCAGTTCTCAATTTTTCATAAATACAGTGCCACAAAGAACAACATCTTTTTTTCCCGATTCTTCATAATTTGCTGTTGCAAACTTTCAAGAAAAAGAACAACATTTACCACTTCATTAGCATAGCAGTTGACACCTGAACTATTTTCAAACTGATAACCAACAATCTCTTCAACAATGTCCTTTTTCTTTTTTCTTGCACTCACAACATTATCTTGTTTTTTTTTCCTTCTCTATACCTTCACTACAGATATTCTCATACGTTCTTTTTTGACCTAACAAACGCTTTTCAAATACAGGATATTGACCTAAGTTGGGAGCATACGCTCGTCTTAACCTATTATACTCTTTTGCACAGTTTGCATCTGCAGTAACCTTTGAGTCATCAAAATTAATCAAAAGCAAACTAGATAAAGTTCTGACTCGGGACAAAGCAACATATGCCATACACTCTTTAAACACGGTACTTCCAATGTTCACCAAAGCACTGTCTACACGTAAACCTTGAGATTTATGAATAGTCATTGCATATGCCAAAGAAAGTGGAAACTGTTTTCTATGGACATATACATCTTTAACAAGCAAAAAACAAACCGAACAACGACCAATTTGTTTTACTTCTTCAATCTGATCAAATTAATTTTTTTTTAAATTCAATTCTATCTTTATTCTGATAATTAACTAAATCCACAACTTTGCTCATTGATTGCTCCATTATCTAAACATTTTTCTACCTTTTTCGCCTTAAAATTACCCGACAGTTTATACATGCATATAGATTCTTTTCTAAACCAACAGTTTTAGATATCGTTGTTTCTAAAGAATCCAATTTTGTTTTCAATTTTTTTATCAAAATAATAGTGATTCCATCATGCTGTACTTTATCAATGGCTTCCATTTTTATTATTTCTTCATTTTCTAGCTTCAAAAGTTGTTCATTGAATATAGAACACTTGTGCAGTGTTGGCATTAGGCAGATTATAGAGTTGTTTTCTGCAATTTTCATATATATTTTTTCAGGAACTATATTTTCATTTGGAAGCATATTGGAAAGTAATCGACTATGCACAGCTTGTTTGCCATGTTCTGTTAGTACTCCAATTCTTATATCCTGAAGAATAGTTCCATAATCAACATCATTTGCCTGTCGCATATTTGTAATGAGTTCCTTGTATTCAAAATATGTCCAAATGTTTCCAACGCTACCCAAAGACTTTCTTGTGTCTTCCTGCCCAAGTGTTTTAAATACGGGTTGTCCTTTTATGGGAGTAAGTTGCAGTAGATCTCCAAAAACTATGACATATTTTCCTCCAAATAAGACATCGTACTCTGTTTTAAGAATTTGCTGCATTCTTAAATGCACAAAGGCAAGCACATTAAGTTGCCGACCATGCATACCTCATCAATAACCAGAAGTTTTATTTTCTTTAGCACTCTTGAAACTTCACAAAAAGCTTCTCCAGACAGCTTGTGATATTCCAATTTGTTTTCATGCTCCACAGGTAGTATAAGTGAACAATGTAATGTAATTCCTTTAATGTTATGTGCTGCCAACCCAGTTGTAAATTGATACTTGTATAGCGCACTACTCACCGGCAAAGGTCTCAAGGCGCTTTGTACGATATAGCTGTGGAACCCATCCTGGCTTTCCCTGTGAGGCATCCACTCTTGGGCACCCCCAAGGTCAAGGCCAGGCATCCTTAGCATTGTGGGGGCCGTTGTGGAGATTAAGCAATCTATTGCCCATGGTTGCTGAGTGGGACTCCATGATTGGAATAGGTACAGAGGCGAGAATTATCAGGTCCATGGAATTTTGAGCCAAAGCCCCGCCGAGGCAGGGAATTGAACCCTGGTCCAGGGCTAGACTTTTGCATCAGGGTCTGCCACTCTAATCATTGAGCCACACTTCTACACGCAGTTACAACACAAGACAAATGTGACCCTGTTGTTTTCTGTAGATAACTGGTAATTACTTTAATTAAGAAACGTTTTCCTGTTCCAGCTTGTCCTCTCACATACATTAGGATAGGTTGAAATGATGTGCATGTGCCTTCTTTCTTTTCATGAAGAAATCCATGGGCAATCTGTTTTCTCACTTGTTGATATATTTCTTTCTGTTCAACATTTAGTTGTTCTTCCAAGTTTTCTAAGTCCATTATATCTTCTTGAACTTGATGCATTGCTGTTTCCACCTCATATATGGCGATTGCTGCTTTATTTTCAACAATTGGTTGTCCTAGTGGATCTTGACTCAGTGGAGCAGAACTTTGACTGTCTTGAGAACTGTCTCTAGCAATCTCAGCTGCAATAGTAGCTTCTTGATCAATTTCATTGTTCAACATTTTCACATAATTTGCAAAAACTGTGCATTCTATGGTATCTTTACAAGCATTGAAGGACTCTTCATAGCTCTGAAAATCTCCAAGTAATTCCAATTCTGAACGCTACAGTTTGAACAGTTGCAAAAGGACTAAATAGTAAAATTCCCTTTTATCAACAGTTTCCTGTGATTAATCAAATTCCCTTTCTTTTGTTTCACCAAACATCTTTCGGAACCAATCACTGCATATTTTCCATCATTGATGTTCTCTGTAGTATTCCATTTAAAAGTGTAGTTTTGCAGCACTTCATAGAGACACATGTTTTCAAGATGATGACTTCTGTTTGGATAATATGTGTCCAACATATTCGTTTTCAAAATAGCTTTACTTTCTGGATCTTTTTCTGCTAAATATTCGATTTGTTGTACAGATTTAAATACTATATTTCGCATTGCATCAAGACCTAGACTCACCCAAATAATTCTTCTAGATTTGGAGTATAGACTTGCAGATGATAACCGATCTGGGCATTCAGACTCCCCAATTTCTCGATGGGATAACATCTTCAAACTGAAACTGTATAATTTCTTACTTAGACTCTTCTCGTGAGAAATCTCTTTCCACGTTTCTTTCAATTCCGTCTTTTCTGATTTTGTAATGTAGGATGTTACATATCGAACAACAGCAATGGAGTTGTCCGCTCTGTACTGAATATCTATGTTAGCATTCCACATTGACAGAATAACCTGATTGTAATCATTCATTTATTTTGAGTCTTCACTTCTTCTCAAATTGTAGGTATTTTTTGGTGACTTTCTTGTAATGATATGTCGCACAGCTGACATAAAACTGTTCACTCTTCCTTTGGATATTACAGGATGTGGAAATGCAAAACCGCATTTGGTAAAGAACTTATCCTTAGGCTTGTACTTTCGTAGACAGTATTTTCCACATCAATGGCTTTGGAATCGTAGGACTTGTTGTCTTAATTTATTTTGTTCTGTGCTTTTGGAAAGGGGCGACCACTCGGTCCCCCCGAACGTATGGTAGGGGGCCCGGATCCCCCCGGGAAGCCATTTTGGGCGGGGGGCGTGTCACGGCTGGTATGCCCGAAGCGGCGTAGCCGGGGCGCGCCTTTTCCCGCCCAAGAAGGGTTGTCCTAGACATCTACACCGTTGGCCACGCCCCGTAGGCGTACCGGAGAAGGGTACACGCCCTCCCAAAGAGGAATAAAAGGAGCAGCAATCCGAAGAAGCATCCTCTTGTTCCTGTGCTTGGAAGCTGCACCCTCTCGTTGCACGTGAGCCCTCGACGGAACAAGGAGCAATTTTTGAGAACTTGTAATTTTTGTGTTTCTCTTTCAGCGACTTCGAGCCTACGGATCCAGGACCGTGTTGAGCAACAAGGATCGAGCATCCGACAACAATGCCTGGCAAGAAGGCCGGAAAGAAGTCAGGGACTGACCAGATGCTTCGCATGCTGATAAAAGATATGGCGAGCATGAAGAAACAGATGGCAGCGATGAACAATACGGGTAAACCGAAGAAGGTTATAGGACCGGCATTGCCCGGAGTCGTCCCCGCAGGGAGAGGTAAAAGGGTCAGGAATAGGGCGGCAGGGGGGGAGGTCCCGGTTCCCGAGTTACCCCCGGCAAGCCCGGTCATTCAAGTCGAGGCCCCGGTACCGATCCCGGACGCGGGCCAACCGATTCCGGTTGTTGTTACACCCGCCAGCGAGGAGGATATGCCTCCAGAGTTAGCCGCCCAGTTGGCCGCATGGCTCGGCAGAAAAACAGGGGGTGCTACGGCACCGGGAGACACGGCCGAAGAGGCCAAGTTACTAATGCAGCAGTTGCGGCAGTCGCGAGATGCCGCGAAGGCGAATCTCCCTCTTGTCCCCCCACAGGTGACCTCGGAAGGACCAGCAGCTGGCGTCAAAAAAACAGCGGGACCAGCAATGGAGCCGGGTAAGCAGGCATTGCCAATGGCAAGGGAGGGGTCTTTGCCCTCAAGAAGGGAAAAGGTGGTCCAACATATACCGCTGGCCACGAAAGAATTGATTTGGGCTGATAAGTATGTGAATATGTTTTCTCTCCTGACTGACCATCGCGATATGGAGTATGTTAAGGATTTGTGGCACCCGAGTGTGTGGCGAGCCAAAATGGCGGGATTCAGGGTTGATGAGACAATCTCAAATTGGGCCAAGGCCTTTGCGATGTTTACTGCAATTATTGGGGAACGTAAGCCCGAGGTTTTGACCGAATTGTCCTGCTATCAGGCACGTATAATGGATTTTTATGAAACGTATGAGGGCGATGAATGGATGGGTTACGATATGAAGTTTCGTAAGGCCAAGGAGTACGATTCATCTCTGACGTGGGATTGTCTCGACTCGATCTCTTGGCAGAAGCAGCTCCTGCCGGGCGCGACGAAGTCGTCCTCGCTTGGCGGGAATGGGTCGGGGCCTTCCCGCCATCAGCCGGCAGCGCCCTTTCGAGCGGGCCCTGCTGGTGACCACCAACCAAGGAGTGGTGGGAACGGGGGTAGAAAAGGGGTCTGTTGGAATTTTAACAGGGGCAAGTGCACGAGGCCACAAGGGACATGTAAGTCAGACATGAGTGTGCAGGTTGCGGAAATTCTTCACACCCCGAGAGTTCGTGCAGAGCCAGGAATGGTGATACAGGGGGTAGAGGAGGGGCCAAACAGGTCTGATGTGGACCATGGAGTACCGCTACCAACCCCCGTAGATATCATGGCAATGATCCCCTGGCTAAACGAATACCCTGATCATGTCTCCGCTGGCTTGTTGAGGAACGGCTTCTTGTATGGTTTCCACATCCCGGCGGGGGATTTTCGTGGGGAATCACTGTGTAGAAACCAACTGTCGGCTCAGTATAATCCAGCGGTGGTAGAAAGGAAGATTGCCAGTAACTAATTTCATCTGTTCCCCGTTGGGAGTAGTCCCCAAGAAGGACTCGGGGGAGTTTAGGTTGATCCATAACTTGTCAGCTCCTAGGGGTCTTTCGGTGAACGATGCGATTGACCCGGGAGTTTGTTCGGTGCGGTACACAGGGCAGGCCGATCAGCGGCAACGGCCAATAGGCACCGGGCCGCCATTGCATTCATGGCGCAGGCGCATGGCATCAAGGACCCCACATCATCCTTTTTGGTAAGGAAGGCCCTGCGTGGTTGGCAACGCCTTGAGGGTCGTAGAGTAGACGAAAGGCGCCCGATTGGGTTAGAAAGGTTGTCCCTGCTGATGTCGGTACTCCCCACGACATGTTCCTCCCAGTTCGAGGCAGTGCTGTTCCGGGCCGCTTTCGCATTAGCGTTCCATGGGGCTATGCGGGTGAGCGAGCTGGTTGCAAAAAATAAGAAGGATGTGGAGGGAGGTCTGTGTCGGGAACACATTCTGATCAAGGGTGATTCAATGGTGGTCACAATAGCCAGGTCAAAGACTGATCAGGGTGTTTTGGGAGACAGTATTGTTGTCCAGCGCATGCGAGGGTCCCCCATGTGCCCGGTGAAGTGCGTTGAGGAATATTTAGCGCGAAGGGCGGATGCATGAGGGGGAAGCTTGCTGAGACACATCGACGCCACCCCACTGACAAGGTTTCAGTTTCAGCGGGTGCTAACAATGGCAATCGCAGCGGCGGGCTTGGACCCGGGCGATTTCGGGACCCATTCCTTTAGGATAGGGGCTGCTACAGAGGCTACAGCCAGGGGTCAGAGTGTTGAGAAGGTGAAAAAACTGGGACGATGGTCCTCAAACTGTTATAAAAGGTATGTGCGGTTGCACATGTTGTGAAGCCAATGTCATGCACTCACGCTTCTTGTCTTCTGTTTGGTTTACAG
Organism: Lissotriton vulgaris; assembly: GCF_964263255.1. Taxonomy (NCBI): domain Eukaryota; kingdom Metazoa; phylum Chordata; class Amphibia; order Caudata; family Salamandridae; genus Lissotriton; species Lissotriton vulgaris. The sequence goes on from NC_141685.1 coordinate 1,823,098,092, forward strand.
TTTCGCGAGCATGCTATGCGGGGCGGACTGTGCAGTCGACCCGGCACCTGGGGACCAGCGGTCAGAGATCACCGGCTGAGGAAAGAGTGGTGTGGGTTGTGGGCCACTCTTACGTGAGGCGGGCCGGGGACGTATTCAAAGCAGGTGACGTGATTCACGCAGCTGGGGAATACGGGTACAGGGTGACCTTCTACGGAAGGGGCGGGCTCTGTATTGACCAGTTTCAATGTTTTGTCGAGGAACTGTTAGGGCGGACAAGGTCACCGCCGTCTGTAATCATAGTACACCTGGGAGGCAATGATTTGGTGACACTCGGTCGGCGAGTACTACTCAAGCGAGTTCTATCTACTGTTAGCTGGCTGGCGAGAAGGATCCCGGGGTGCACGATAGCATGGTCCCACATGATTCCCAGGAAGGTGTGGTGTGGGGGCCTCTCTGTATCAGCACTGAACCATTCAGTAAAGAAGGTCAATAACAAGCTTGGTAGGTTGTTTCGTTCGGCGCAGTTGCACTGTATTCCGCATGGATGTATTCGGGGGGATCACATGTATCTCGAAGATGGGGTCCATTTGTCCCGGGAGGGGGATGTCTTACTCATAGGAGACTTCATAGCATGGTTAAGGGGTTTGTAAAAGCTTGACCTTTAGTAGGAGTTGTGGGGGGTCCGGATAGCCGGTCAACTATCCGGCCTGTGGCGGTAAGGTCATGATCGGTGAGCAGTAATTTTAAGGTCCCTAGAGGGGGGGCGCCACACATTATGGATGGGAGCGCCCGGGGGGAGGCGGCCATTGGCCCCTCACACAGGGAGGCAGCACCCACTAAGTATGGGGTCAACTAAGGGAAGGCGGTCATAGGCCCCTTCCAGGGGAGGAGGCTGCTAGATGCCCCTCCTACGAATTTCCTGGGGCCCGGATATCCGCGACGGCGGATGTGATAAACAGTGTGGGGTGGGAGGGGGGTCCACGCTACCTTCTAGACACCTCACACGAGTCCTCGGACGACCATTAGGATGGCGTCGATTTAAATAGGGGGCCCCCGCAAAGACAAGGGAAATTGGAGTTGGCACAGAGGTACAGTCCTCTGTGCGCCCGCCCCTCACACCGTGAGGGGGGAGTTCTGGTAGTAGGGATCTGACACCGGTTGCAACCTTGCCGTTGGCCCGTAATGCTAGGATGTACAATTTTTATTTAGAAAGTATTCATTTGCAGGATGTTTAGACTCGGCTAGGAAAACCTTTGTATTAGAGATTTGTTAAGGTTAACCAATGAATGTGTCTTCATCGTAATGTAATAAATGAAAATTTTACATGATATGAAACTGTTATTTTAATGTTTTAATTTTGTTTCATATTTTAATAAATACGGCCGGGAGGGTAACTCCCTCCCGCCTTCCAAAAGTTCAGAACAGCGTCCGTCTTCCCATCCTTGGGGATTGTGTTGGGAGGGGGTGACAGGCATCCCGGCCATATGGAAAGGGGCGACCACTCAGTCCCCCCAAACGTATGGTAGGGGGCCCGGATCCCCCCGGGAAGCCATTTTGGGCGGGGGGCGTGTCACGGCTGGTATGCCGGAAGCGGCGTAGCCGGGGCGCGCCTTTTCCCGCCCAAGAAGGGTTGTCCTAGACACCTACACCGTTGGCCACGCCCCGAAGGCGTACCGGAGGAGGGTACACGCCCTCCCGAAGAGGAATAAAAGGAGCAGCAATCCGAAGAAGCATCCTCTTGTTCCTGTGCTTGGAAGCTGCACCCTCTCGTTGCACGTGAGCCCTCGACGGAACAAGGAGCAATTTTTGACCCACCCACCAGCCCCTTATGGCAACGTTAGTACTGCAATAAAAATGATTTGCTTTGATATTATCTTTTCTCTCCTGGTTTAGTGGTTAATAAAAATGTCAATGTTGGTACTGCAATAAAATGATTTGCTTCATAACATTTTCTTCCTTAGTGGAGCGGAGTATAACAGTCTAGTTGAAGGATGTGTCGAATGTTTAAATAATAGGATAAATATTGCAATGTAAAGTTGATTTTCTTTCTTAAGTAGGTAAATAAAACGTCGTATTTATTTTTTGGTCGGGCGGTAAGGTCATGATCGGTGAGCAGTAATTTCAAGGTCCCTAGAGGGTGGGCGCCACCCATTATGGATGGGAGCGCCCGGGGGGAGGCGGCCATTGGCCCCTCACACAGGGAGGCTGCACCCACTAAGTATGGGGTCGCCTAAGGGAAGGCGGTCATAGGCCCCTTCCAGGGGAGGAGGCGGCTAGATGCCCCTCCTACAAATTTCCCGGGGCCAGGATATCCGCGACGGCGGATGTGATAAACAGTGTGGAGTGGGAGGGGGGTCCACGCTACCTTCTAGACACCTCACACGAGTCCTCGGACGACCATTAAGATGGCGTCGAGTTAAATAGGGGGCCCCCGCAAAGACAAGGGAAATTGGAGTTGGCACAGAGGTACAGTCCTCTGTGCGCCCGCCCCTCACACCGTGAGGGGGGAGTTCTGGTAGTAGGGATCTGACACCAGTTGCGACCTTGCCGTTGGCCCGTAATGCTAGGATGTACAATTTTTATTTAGAAAGTATGCATTTGCAGGATGTTTAGACTCGGCTAGGAAAACCTTTGTATTAGAGATTTGTTAAGGTTAGCCAATGAACGTGTCTTCATCGTAATGTAATAAATGAAAATTGTACATGATATGAAACTGTTATTTTAATGTTTTAATTTTGTTTCATATTTTTATAAATACGGCCGGGAGGGTAACTCCCTCCCGCCTTCCAAAAGTTCAGAACTGCGTCCGTATTCCCATCCTTGGGGATTGTGTTGGGAGGGGGTGACAGGCATCCCGGCCATATGGCTATAGCACATGTAGCATATCTATACTATTATAATAAAGAGAGAGCCCAAACCTTTGAGGCAGGTAATCTCAGGAACCACAGCACCAATCACAACACCCAATACAGCGTTGGAAAGGGCAGTTGCAGCAGAAGGACATAGGCTATGCAGACGCCCACCATATACATTTAAAAGGTAAAAGAACGGTGCCAGCAAAGTAGTCCCTTGTGGGCGTGTCTGCGTTGTGCTGTGGGCATGTGCTGGGGGCGAGACAAACGCTGGGGGCGAGTGGTACATTCCACCCTTGATGCCATGTCTCATATTGTGTGCTGTGGGAGTGTGCTGGGGGAGTGGGCGTGTGCGGGGCGGGGGATTACGGAAAAAAAGCAAGCGCTGTGCCCAATATTTCATTGTTTTTTCTTCCCAGGTTCTGTACATTCCAGCTCGGGGTGTCCACCCCGCTCCCTTTAAATACCCCTGCACCCCATAATCATAACCCACCCTTACTCCTTGGTTTAAAATAAACCAACACCCTTAAACACTAACCCATCTTTACCCTATTAATATACCTTGTACCCCAAACCCAAACCTATCCCTAAACCCTAAAAATACCCCTGTACCCCAAAACCCAAACCTATTCCTAAATCCTAAAAATACCCCTGTACCCCAAAACCCAAACCTAGCCCTGAACCCTATAAATACCCATGTACCTCAAAATCCAAACCTACCCCTGAACCCTAAATATACCCCTGTACCCCAAAACCCAAACCTAGCCCTGAACCCTAAAATACCCCTGTACCCCAAAACCCAAACCTACCCATGAACCCTAAAATACCCCTGTACCCCAAAACCCAAACTTAGCCCTGAACACTTAAAACACCCCTGTACCCCAAAACCCAAACCTACCCCTGAACCCTAAATATACCCCTGTACCCCAAAACCCAAACCTAGCCCTGAACCATAAAAATAACCCTGTACCCCAAAACCCAAACCTACCCCTGAACCCTAAAACACCCCTGTACCCCAAAACCCAAACCTAGCCCGGAACCCTAAAAATACCCCTGTACCCCAAAACCCAAACCTAGCCCGGAACCCTAAAAATACCCCTGTACCCCAAAACCCAAACCTACCCCTGAACCCTAAAAATACCCCTATACCCCAAAACCCAAACCTATCCCTGAACCCTAAAAATACCAATGTACCCCAACACCCATACCTATCCCTAAACCCTAAAACTACCCCTGTACTCCAAAACCCAAAACGATATCTGAACCCTAAAAAAATACCCAAACACACCAAAACATATACCTCAGTACCCCAAAACATATACCCCTATACCCATACTTACCTTATCCAAACATTAAAAAACATGCTTTTACCATTCGTGCTTTTACACCGAATTTTGTTGTAAATGTATGAATGGTAAAAGCATATAAAATGTAATGCCATGCGTTATAATGGCATTGCGGAGTCATGGTACTTTCGTAATGAAAGTATGCGGAGTGATGGTATGCGGAAAGAAAGTTGCGGAATAATGGGTGTTTACCCTCCCCCGGTAAGTACATTGGTGGATCGGCGGCCCACATCTCCAGCAACATACTCATATTTTTTCAAAACCGATTTGAAAATTGCACAGGTCTCTCTCATTGAAGGCCAGCACCGACATACTCTTTTAGACACACCTCCCGCCACAAGCTCTAGAATTGCGAACTTTAGAGCTGGGGAGCTACGTTTGAATCTCGGCATCAGCTCAACATCCTGTGATTCCAGGCAAATCGCTTTGTCTCCCTGTGCCTACCAAGAATGAATGTGTTCTTCTGTAATGTAAATTGTGCTCATGCCATGCTGTCGAGTTTGCGCTATATAATATTGCAAGGAAAAATAAAGTAAGGAAACTCGAGGTCACACACTACTGAACGTGCACTCTTAAGTGCATCAGCAGTGCACTGTGAATCGGAGCGTTTCACAGGCCTGTCACAGATAAGAAATGCTATCAAAACGAAATCCTACCAAACAATATACTACTGGCCGGCAGCAATTCATACCCGGACAACGTCGGGACAGGATGCTAGTATAGATATATATGTATATATATTACCTACTGGCGGTTGCCAGTCGGTAGTTATAGTTAGGACATCTGCAACATTCTATTTGGAATAACTTCGGCGCCGGTCTACGAATCATCACAAAAGTTTTAAAACTTATGGCCAGCTCTGGGCCGCTCCTATCCTGCATGTTTCAGGGTGATTTGTGAAGCGGGGCTGAGAAAAAAGGGGGGTCCCAAAACATGTTTTCCCATTCAATTTCCCATAGGAATATTTAGTCACAGCTACACCCCAAACTGCTGAACGGAATTATACTAAATTTGGCAAAGAGGTAGCCCTTGATTCAACTATAAATTCACTCAGTGTCTCTCCTTATACCACTGTAATCATTCAGTCAGTATCCATGTACTCGTGCTGTGAGTCAGGCTTTGGGACATGGACTGCTTCAAACTCCTATGGACGATGCCAGTCAGTATCCATACGGTCCAGCAAACACCCTGTCACTGCTCTTGCACATATATAGTGACTCTTTCAGCTCCATATACTAATCCATTCAGTGGTGTAAAACTCAACTAATTATGAATTCACTCAGTGTCTCCACTTATACTATTGTAATCATTCAGTCACTATCCATGTACTCATGCAGTGAGCCAGGCTTTAGGGCATGGAGTGCTTCAAACTTCTATGGACCATGCATGTAGTGCTCTAACCACCTTTACTCCTGTGTTTCAGCCCTACAATTCCCCAATCAGTATCCATACAGTCCAGTAAACACCCTGTCACTGCTCTTGCAGTACAATAGTGAGCCGTTCAGCTCCATGTACTAATCCATTCACTTAATTAAAACTCAATCAATTATGAATTCACTGAGTGTCTCTCCTTATACTACTGTAATCATTCAGTCAGTATCTATGTACTCATGTAGTGAGCTAGGATTTAGGACATGGACTGCTTCGAATTCCTATGCACTATGCATGTAGTCCTCTAACCACCTACACACTTGTGTTTCAGGCCTTCAATTCCTAAGTCAGTATCCATACACTTTAGAAAACACCCTGTTATTCTCCTGGCATTCTTATACAGTTATAAGTACACCTTGAATTACAATGTCAATTAGTGATGTGAAAATAAAGTGGCTAAATGATTGTTATATCCAATGTGTTTGTATAGTGATAGAAAAGTATAATTTATTTATTTGATTAAAATACATTTATTTATGTTTATTTTTTACAGATTTTGTTAATCATCATTAAAATAAAGTTATCATGCCTGAAAAATCAAGAAAAAGAAAAAGACAGCAAGAGGACATTTATTTTAAGAAAATTCAACAACAAGTATTGGATGACTAACATCATGTGGGTAAAAAGAAAAAATCTTCCTGTAAGACAAGCCACCCCAGTTCAGACATGGCCATATGCAAATCAGTCTTGACCCTGTGCCTCATGGGAACAGTCCAGCACGAACTGCCAAGTCATGTCTTCCCTGGACCGGAATCAAGCATCCTAGGACAGGTTTCTGGCTATCAGCCGTCTTCAGCCAGGATAGCTTGACTCCAGTGGCTTAGTGAGCACGGGGCCCACGTTTGGGCATACCCTTCCCACATAGGGTGAACAGCAAAACACACAAGATGATGGACGGAATGTTGCACAATGGCAAAACATTCACCCACAGTCACAGATATAGGTTTAATTCATCCTTATTTTGCTCACCAAGCCACCCCAGTTCAGACATGGCCATAAGCAAATCAGTCTTGACCCTGTGCCTCATTGGAACAGTCCAGCCCGAACTGCCAAGCAATGTCTTCTGTGGACCGGATTCAAGCATCCTAGGACAGGTTTCTGGCTATCAGCCATCTTCAGCCAGGATAGCTTGACTCCAGTGGCTTAGTTTTGCATCACTGAGACCTGTGCATTTTTCAAATGGGTGGTGAAAAAATATGAGTATGTTGCTGGAGATGTGGGCCGCCGTGCCACCAATGTACTTAACGGGGGAGGGTAAACACCCATTATTCCGCAACTTTCTTTCCGCATACCATCACTCCGCATACTTTCATTACGAAAGTACCATGACTCCGCAATGCCATTATAACGCATGGCATTACATTTTATATGCTTTTACCACGCATACATTTACAACAAAATTCCTTGTAAATGCATGAATGGTAAAAGCATGTTTTTTTAATGTTTGGATAAGATAAGTATGGGTATAGGGGTATATGTTTTGGTGTACTGAGGTATATGTTTTGGGGTGTTTGGGTATTTTAGGGGTTCAGATATCGTTTTGGGTTATGGGGTACAGGGGTAGTTTTAGGGTTTAGGGATAAGTATGGGGTTTGGGGTACAGGGGGATTTTTAGGGTTCATGGCTAAGTTTGGGTTTTGGGGTATAGGGGTATTTTTAGGGTACAGGTGTAGGTTTGGGTTTTGGGGTACTGGGGTATTTTAAGGGTTCAGGGCTATGTTTGGGTTTTGGGGTACAGGGGTATTTTAAGGGTTTAGGGTTAGGTTTGAGTTTTGGGGTACAGGGGTATTTTAGGGTTCAGGGGTAGGTTTGGGTTTTGGGGTACAGGGGTATTTTTAGGGTTCAGGGCTAGGTTTTGGTTTTGGGGTACAGGGGTATTTTAAGGGTTCAGGGCTAGGTTTGGGTTTTGAGGTGCAGGGGTATTTTAGGGTTCAGGGGTAGGTTTGGGTTTTGGGGTACAGGGGTATTTTAAGGGTTCATGTCTAGGTTTGGGTTTTGGGGTACAGGGGTATTTTAGGGTTCAGGGGTACGTTTGGGTTTCGGGGTACAGTGGTATTTTTAGGGTTCAGGGCTAGGTTTGGGTTTTGTGGTATATGGATATTTTTATGGTTCAGGGGTTGGTTTGGGTTTTGGGGTACAGGGGTATTTTAATGGTTCAGGGCTAGGTTTGGGTTTTGGGGTACAGGGGTATTTTAGAGTTCAGGGGTAGGTTTGGGTTTTGGGGTACAGGGTTATTTTTAGGGTTCAGGGCTAGGTTTGGGTTTTGGGGTACAGGGGTATTGTAAGGGTTCAGGGCTAGGTTTGGGTTTTGGGGTACAGGGGTATTTTAGGTTTCAGGGGTAGGCTTGGGTTTTGGGGTACAGGGGTATTTTAAGGGTTCAGGGCTAGGTTTGGGTTTTGTGGTACAGGGGTTTTTTAGGGTTCAAGGGTAGGTTTGGGTTTTGGGATACAGTGGTATTTTTAAGGTTCAGGGCTAGGTTTGGGTTTTGGGGTGGGTTATGATTATGTGGTGCAGGGGTATTTAAAGAGAGCGGGGTGGGATTAGCAGACACTATGAGACATGGCATGAAGGCCGGAACGTACCACACGCCTGATACGTTTGTCACGCCCACAGCACACGCCCACAGCACAACGCAGACACAACCACAAGGGACTACTTTTCTGGCACGGTTCTTTTACCTTTTAAAGGTATATGGTGGGCGTCTGCATAGCCTATGTCCTTCTGCTGCAACTGCCCTTTCCAACGCTGTATTGGGTGTAGTGATTGGTGCTGTGGTTCCTGAGATTACCCGCCTCAAAGGTTTGGGCTCTCTCATAATTATATTAGTATGGATATATATATTTATATATATATATATATATGCAATATATATATATATATATATATATATATATATATATATATATATATATATATATATATATATATATATATATACATATATATATATTACCTACTGGCGGTCGCCAGTAGGTATATATAGTTAGGATTTTTTCTCTATGGGATTTTTGAAAATTCTATGTCTAATAACTTTGGCGTTTGTGGACGGAATTGGCTGAAATTTTCAGGAAAATGGAACATTTTGTTTCTGAGCAGCCCCTGACAATTTGGGGGGGTTTCATCAAGGGGGGGCCGAGAAAAAAGGGGGGTCCCAAAACGCATTTTTCCCATGTTAATTTCCATAGGGCGGTTGGCCTCACTTTTAGCTCGAACGGCTGAATGGATTTGCACGAAACTTGGCAAAATTGTAGGGACTGTTAGCCCGATGTGCCTTTGCTAGGTCTCAATATATGTGCTCCAGTGGATTTTGAGTAATTTAGGTTCAAAAAAAGATATATATCTGGGCGGAGCCTAACCACACATCTGATCTGATTGGCTGTCAGCACTTCATCCAAGAAGTGTTGGCAGCCATCTTGGGACCAATATACATGATAGCACCTCATTAAAAAGCATTGTAGTTAATAGAGGGTTTTAGGACTTTAGTTACATTATAAATCATTTGTTGATGGTACCATACTCGTTTTAGGAATTGTGGTGGGTTCTAAGGTGATTTTACCATGTGAAAAAACCTTCTGCTGTGATATCATGAATATTGTTTGAAAGAAAACTAATATCTCATGATTTTCCCACAGTGGTTTGGAAGGGGATCTATAAGCTAAACTGAAAGCATATTTTCTGTAAATTCACATTATCTTTCTCAGTCATGTGAAAATGAAGTCTGACATTCTCAGTAAAACATGTACATCCAACAAGGACAGAGACTGTCAGTTGATTCCTTTGTGTTCTACTGCAGCCTCCTAGAGTGTTCTAAAGAACAACTAGAGCGCTAACAGTCCTACTTATTACAAAGGTATGGCACACCTGAAGCTATCTTGATTGGAATAAAGTGGTAACTCTTAAAACATTTAATTTAAAAAGAAACAACATGAGGGGGTATATTTTGCCATAGAAAGTATGATTAGTGCTGCAGAATGAAAAATTAGGGCACATTTTGAGTGACTTCTCAAATCCTTTTCTATTTCATTAAAACATTCTGACATGCAGTCTCCCAAAATGGCCACCAGAGACAAAAGAGCCCAAATGTAGCCCAAATATCACCCAGATGTAGCCCAAGTATAGCCCAATGACAGAATGTCCCAGAGTGTTCTAAAGAACAACTAGAGCGCTAACAGTCCTACTTATTACAAAGGTATGGCACACCTGAAGCCATCTTGATTGGAATAAAGTGGTAACTCTTAAAACATTTAATTTAAAAAGAAACAACATGAGGGGGTATATTTTGCCATAGAAAGTATGATTAGTGCTGCAGAATGAAAAATTAGGGCACATTTGAGTGACTTCTCAAATCCTTTTCTATTTCATTAAAACATTCTGACATGCAGTCTCCCAAAATGGCCACCAGAGACAAAAGAGCCCAAATGTAGCCCAAATATCACCCAGATGTAGCCCAAGTATAGCCCAATGACAGAATGTCCCAGAGTGTTCTAAAGAACAACTAGAGCGCTAACAGTCCTACTTATTACAATGGTATAGCACACCTGGAGCCATCGTGATGGGAATAAAGTGGTAACTCTTAAAACATTTAATTTAAAAAGGAACAAAATGAGGGGTATATTATGCAATAGAAGGTATTATTAGTGCTGCAGAAAGAAAAATTAGGGCACATTTTGAGTGACTTTTCAAATCCTCTTCTATTTCATTAAAAAATTCTGACATGCAGTCTCCCAAAATGGCCACCAGAGACAAAAGAGCCCAAATGTAGCCCAAATATCACCCAGATGTAGCCCAAGTATAGCCCAATGACAGAATGTCCCAGAGTGTTCTAAAGAACAACTAGAGCGCTAACAGTCCTACTTATTACAAAGGTATGGCACACCTGAAGCCATCTTGATTGGAATAAAGTGGTAACTCTTAAAACATTTAATTTAAAAAGGAACAAAATGAGGGGGTATATTTTGCCATATGAATTATGATTAGTGCTGCAGAAAGAAAAATTAGGGCACATTTTGAGTGACTTCTCAAACCCTCTTCAATTTCATTAAAAAATTCTGACATACAGTCTCCCAAGATGGCCACCAGAGACAAAAGAGCCTAAATGTAGCCCAAATATCACCCAGATGTACCCCAAGTATAGCCCAATGACAGAATGTCCCAGAGTGTTCTAAGGAACAACTAGAGCGCTAACAGTCTTACTTATGACAAAAGTATGGCACACCAGAAGCCATCTTGATTGGAATGAAGTGGTAAGTCTGAAAACACTCAATTTAAAAAGGAACAACATGAGGGGGTTAATTTTGCCATAGAAAGTATGATTAGTGCTTCAGAAAGAAAAATTAGGGATCATTTTGAGTGACTTCTCAAATCCTCTTCTATTTCATTAAAAAAATTGTGACATGCAGACAGAAACATGCACTTTGAATACCAGCAGCAGACGTCCCTGGCGAGCAGTAGCTTTACTACAGTGATCTAATGTGCAACTAGAGTGCTAACATTCAGAATTTATGGCAAATGTGTGACACATCTGAATGCCTTCTTGATGGAACCAAAGTAAACAAGCATTGAAAATGCAATAGATATCGCCCTCGTTTAAGTTAAAGCCATTCTGTTTGTGATGAGGTGGCTTTTTAGCTTTGCTTTTATTAGTGTTTTTTCAACTTTCATGTAAATAACATGCATCTGTATGCATATAAGTATATGTATGCATGCATTTATGTTTGTATTTATATAGATATACAGATGATATATGTTTATATAGGTATGTATATATATATATAAATTCACTGAAAAAACCATAGGCTATAGACCATATATAGTTAGGAATTAGCATTTACAAAACCTTGAAAATTCACTGAAAAAACCATAGGTTATAGACCATATATAGTTAGGAATTAGCATTTACAAAACCTTGAAAATTCACTGAAAAAAACATAGGTTATAGACCATATATAGTTAGGAATTCGCATTTACAAAACCTTATTCTACTCACACAAAACCATTGAAATTCCATATATAGTTAGTTGCACTAACTATATATTGCGCACCCGCAATCCACTGCTGATGATGTCACATATTACATCATTCATGACATGGTCAGTGACATCACTGATGACATCACTGATGACATCTCAAATGACATCACTGATGACAACATCCAGTGACTGTATGTTTCTGTAAAGTTAAAATATGTCTTACATATTGAAGAATGAGTGGATGTATAAGTGTCTGGATGAAGGATTTAGTAGGTGCATGACTGACTGTATGAGTGAGTGATTAAATGTGTCTCACTGAGTGCATGGGTTAGTGACTAAACTGTCTTAATTTGTGCATCATTATGTCTGTTGTTCTGTAAACTGTTGCATGTGTTGATAAGTAGCTATATGAGTAACTATATGGGTTATTGATTGGTTGCCCAAGTATTTGTATGGGAGACTGAGTGTGTGTGTGGGTGGCTGGGAGGTGTATGACTCTGTGCATAGATGTGTGAGCAGTTGATTCACTAGATGTATGGTTTCAAAAGTGCATGTGGAAACAGCTGTATGGGCGGTTGACTGTGTGCATGAGTGTATTGGTGAGTGAATGGATATCTCAGTGCTACATGTCAAAGTAAGTACATATGTAAAACACAGTACATGTGAGAGTTGACATATATAAATAACTGTGCATAAGAGCCAGTGAATGTGTGAGTGGCTGTATGGATCATTGTGAACTTGTATCAGGGATTGTATAAGAGAGTAAATATGTGTTAGTATATGTTTGAATAAGTAAAGTTTGTATAACTGTATAGTTGAGAAAATGGAGGTGTGATTGATTCTTTGCATGACTGACTAGGTGTGTGAGTAACTCCATGGATGAGTGACAGTCTGTGAGTGTCTGTTTACACTGATTGTATCTAAGGTTATATTAGAGTCTGAAGAGGTTCATCGTATTATCACATGAATGATATCATCAGTGATGTGATCAGTAATGTCAAATGAGATGTCATCAGTGATGTCATCAGTGATGTCATTTGAGATGTCATCAGTGATGTCATTTGATATGTCTTCAGTGATGTCATCAGTGATGTCACTGACCATGTCATGAATGATGTAATATGTGACATCATCAGCAGTGGATTGCGGGTGCGCGATATATAGTTAGTGCAACTAACTATATATGGAATTTCAATGGTTTTGTGTGAGTAAAATAAGGTTTTGTAAATGCGAATTCCTAACTATATATGGTCTATAACCTATGTTTTTTTCAGTGAATATATATATATATATATATATATATATATATATATATATAACCTACTGGCGGTCGCCAGTAGGTAGTTCTAGTTAGGATTATTTTCAATACAAAATCTCAACATTCTATTGTGAATAACTTTGGCGCCGGTTGAGGAATCTGCCTGAAAATTTCCTCAAATTTGCCTCGCGGCGGCCTGATCCTTCCCAGAAAGTTTGGGGGGGATTTGTCAAGCGGGGGCTGAGATAAAAGGGGGGTCCCAAAACGTGTTTTCCCCATGTTAATTTCCATAGGGCGGTCGACCTCGCTTTTAGCCTGAAAGGCTGAATGGATTTCCACCAAACTTGCCAAAATTGTAGGGACTGGTAGCCCGATGTGCCTTTGCTATGTCTCAAGATATGTGCTCCAGTGGATTTTGAGTAATTTAGGTTCAAAAATATATATATATCTATAAGCGAGCTCCGGTACGCGCACCCGGGCGCGTACCAGCGCGCTTCGCAAGTTCGCGCGCGGAAAGCTGATTGGCTCTCGGGTGTCTGTAAACATTCCAAATAGTCCGGAGTGGCCGCCATCTTGTGTCTCGGTAGGATCAAGACACAAGAGGTGGCAAAAACAATGGGGGAAATGACCAAAAGGGGGCAGGGTAGACCCCCCTGACCCCCTAGGTTTGATGTGGGGGCCATAAAAGAGCCCCGTGGGGCATAAAATAATTTTTTTCTTTTTTCGATTTTCGCGGAGGGAGCGCCCGGTACGCGCACCAGGGAGCGTACTGGGGAGCGTACCATGGGGAAAAAAGAATGACAGTTTTAAAAAAAAGTAGCTGTTTTAAAAAAAAATCTTTTTGTTGTTTTTCTATTTTTTTATTTAAGTACCTACATGTAGGTACCAACGCAGAGACTTAAATTTAATGTACACCGTCTTCTCTGTAGATATCTTGCATGTTGTTATAGAAGTTATAGTGGTATATGGAATCCATACCATAGTCTGTCAGGAAAGCAGAAACAGATCCTTTAAGCACTCCCTGAGAAGTCCTAGGAGATCATGGGTAGTCTATCCTGCTCCCTTATGATTAAAAAGAGATGTAAAATACACATTGGAGATAATATAGTGGGAGATAGGTAGTAACTATGAGTAAACTTACTATGTAACACAAAAAAATTGCACAGTATACCATAAGTCTCACTTTATTTTATAATCATTTTAGTACTACTTCATGAATTACATATAAAAATGAATAATGTCTCAAACAATTATTATTATTATTATTATTAGGGGCATTTGTAGAGCGCCTGGTGTACGCCTGCAGGCGTGTCCCCGCGCTATAAAAGTGGGGTAAGCAGTAAGACATCTAGCGCAGCCGACTACCGTCTGAAAAGGTAGGTCTTAAGTTTAGTTCTAAACAGAGGTTCTGATGCCTCCAGGCGTATCTCAGACGGAAGGTCATTCCAATGCTTCGGTGCCAAAAATCTGAACGACCTTCCCCCCATACGCGCTTTCCTGATTTTAGGAATTTTCAAGAGGCCTGTACAGGAGGAGCGCAGAGTCCTAGTGGGCTCATACCTGGTCACCAGGCTCTGTAGCGGGGCAGGGGCTTTGCCACCCAGAATCCGGTGACACGTAGCAAGGGCTTTGAATTCCACCCTGCTCCTCACAGGCAGCCAGTGCAGAGCCTGAAGTGCTGCCCTAGAGGAAGATCTTCTAGGAAGCCTTAAAATAAGGCGAGCGGCAGCATTTTGCAGCACCTGTAGGCGGTTGAGAGCCTTTTCCAGTGGCCCCCAGATACAGCAAATTGACGTAATCTAGGCGTGAGGTGACTAAGGCATGCACCAACGTCCGACGAGCGGAAGTGGGCAGGAAATCCAAGACCTTTCTCAGAGTTCTTAGGACTCCAAAGCATGTCCCCACCACACGACCAATCTGGGATTCGAAGGCAAGATTAGTGTCCAACCACATCCCAAGATTCCTGGCTTCCTGGCAAGGAACCGGTGTCTCTCCAAGGCAAGATGGCCACCACGCCAACGCCCACACAGATGGACATCCCCACACCACGAGCACCTCGGTTTTCCTGCCATTAAGTTTCAGGCAGTTGGCGGACATCCAGGCTGCCAGTTCTTGCATGCAAGCTCTGAAATTGTCCGCCACCAAACTGGGCGCGCGCGAAAGGGAGATGACCAGCCGCATGTCATCGGCGTAGGACACTAGGCGAAGTCCATAGCTTTCCACTACGGCCGCCAGCGGGGAGACATACAGATTGAACAGGGTCGGGCTCAGGGACGAGCCTTGCGGCACACCCTGTCCCAACCCAACCTCCCTAGAGTAACACTCTCCCTGGCGGACCTGGAAGCATCTGCCTGTTAGGAAAGACTGGATCCACCCAAGCGCAGCCCCTGATACTCCTCCATCATTCAGACACTGTAGCAAGATGGAATGAGCTACAGTTTCGAATGCTGCGCATATAAATTTATTCTTCTGATTCTTTTTCAAAATTTAATAAAACATAATAAAACTTCTAACATATTATTGTCCAGAATTTCCTCATAATTATTAGTACATTATTCTAATATTGTTCCAAACATTCTATTAACTGTTGGTCCAAAGAGTCATCCATGAAATCAAATTCATCTTTTTGTTCTTCTGGATTTTCCACCATTACTTCGAAAGAAATAACATTTGATTGTTTTTCTCCTTCCATTTTCTTTCTGAAAATTGCATAAAAAATAACTATATCAGTAGAGTTAGGGTACTGTTGGGTTTAAGTTCAGACAGGTACTTCTGAGTTTCTAACAGTGAAGTAATTTTTGAGCAGTGTATGGTTTCAGGAAGGAAGTAGAACTATTAAAAAGTGCATGTGATGAAGCCTAAGTAAATTCATAATTATACCAGATAAGCCTAACTCAATCCATAATTATCTATCTCAATCTCTAACTCTTACAGAGGGACAGTATATAACTATCAGAAAACGTTTTCCCAAATTAACTTAAAGTGCACAACATAGTTCCCCTTCCAAATTAATAACTTACCTTTTTCAAAGTAGTTGAAGTTTCCTGTCAAAATTCTTTCAAAATGTACCTCAGGTAGTATTAGTCAAAATGGCTGTGTTTCCCTCTCATTTTTCATATATATTCATGTACTTAACCAATCAAATGTCAGCACATAAAAGTACAAAATGTAAGTAACATTATACTTGGTTGTAATTTCCAACACTTTCATATGTGTTTTTGTCATGTAATTTACCTCCGGATATTTAGACAGGGCTACAGCCTAAATGGCTCAATGGAATAACACCACATTTGGGAAAATGGTAGGGACTGCTATGTAGTAGGGCCTATTCTATATTTGGTGAAAGTGTCTCCAGTGGTTTTTATGTAAATTAACTTCCCACATTTTTTTGGGAGCGCTTACCGGTGCGCGCTCCGGTACGCGCACCGGGAGCGCTACGGGAGTCCACCATTTTGTGTTTTGGTAGAATTGAGACACAAGATGTAGGACAAACAACATTAGGAATGGGTAAAAGGGGGCACGGTAGACACACCCTGACCCTCTAGGTTTTCTATGGGGAGTTTAGGAGGTACATATATGCCAAATAAAAACAATAATTTTAATTTTTCGCGGGGGACGCGCCCGGTACGCGCACCGGGGAGCGTACCGGGGAGGGTACTTTGGTGAAAAATAGTGAAAAAAGTTAGAAAAAGATAATCATTTTGAGTGATCAGAGGTAGGGTAGCCCTGAAAAGAGCTTTTGGGTTCTGTGGCGGATTTAGGTACCTACAAGTAGGTTCCAATGCACAGTTTTAAGTTCAGGAAGAATATTCTATTCCCCTCATCTGAGAAGTGCACACCATCTCCTCTGTAGATATCTTGCATGTTGTAACGCAAGTTATTGTTGTATATTGAACCCATTCCATAGTCTCTCATGTAAGCAGAAACAGATTTATTCACATGTTTCCGTGCTTTCTCAAATTGTGGACAAAATTGGTTGGACCAGTTCCATTTCTGTCTTTGACATATATTGGAATATACCAAGGCAGTTTGTGGAAAAAGTGTCATCAATTGACCAAAGGTGTCCTTTAAAAGCATTTCCATACCTACCCCAGTCAAAGTGCCCAAGTCATTTCCACCACAGTGCACTATTAAGAGGTCAGGGTTTGGCAGATACAAAAAAAAGGTTTTCACCAATGGTATCAATTGGTGACATCTCAATCCTCTCTGGCCAATCCACTTGATTTCCACATTTGATAAATCAAGGTTGTGAAAATTCCTGCTAGCTGCATACCTTTGAGCTCAGTGGATGTAGCTATGTCCAATAATCCAGACAGAATACAAGGTGAGAGAAGGTTCTGGTGCAGTCAGATGAAGCGTGGAAATGAAATGGCAGTTGGAACAGTAGGAGTTTACAAAAAAATAATTGTGGAGTTTCCCTGCTCTTGAATCACAAGCAATGATTGGTGGATTTAGATAGTTGAAAACTAAAAGTTAGGGTGCATGGTTGTGTTTTGTGAAAGAAGCAATTTGAATGGTTAAGAAAAAGTCAATTAAAGCAATAATGTACCGGATAAGCTGGTGTATTGAGAGGTCAAACATCCTTGCTGACTTCATTTGCAACATTGTAGAATAAACTTTTGAACCTGAGAGTTCAGTAAGGAAGGAGTTGCTATGGTAACAGGTAGAAAGGTCTGAGGGGGGGGAAGGGTGTTGGTTTGAAAATAGTGAGGGAAGAGTTTTGATTGGTTGAAATGAGGCATATGTGTGTAGAATTAGAGGTTTTCTGTGCCAGTCATGGTTGTAGTGTCTTGAGTGCATACCTTTTGCTCTGCTAAAGAAAAATTGGTGTGTGTGTCTGACACTGTTCTCAATCTCCCAAAGCATTTGTAAAGGTAAGTAATGATTAATTTAATTTAGATAGAGACTTGTTTGCTCTATGGAGAAGATTTGGAAGCAGATAGTGAAATGTCAGTAGTGAAATTGAATGCTTGTACATAGGACCTGTGCTGTGTTTGTAAAATGTAATTTAAAAACGATGTTGGGGTAAATGAATGGCTTTTATATTTTTGAGAAGGAATTAATAGTGTCTGCCTCATTAAATAAATATATTTGAACCTTTCAAAATGATGTCACCTGCGTTACCTCAGATTAGGAAGCAGATTGAGCTTCTTTCTTGTTGGTTTGTATCATGTTTTTGGATAATGCTGGGTAAATAGATTTTGCTGCATAAAGGAATTGCATTATGTAAAATTGAGAAGTTTCACTAGTGACATGGAATGCTTGTACATAGGACCTGTGCTGTGTTTGTAAAATGTTATTTAAAAAACGATTTTGGGATAAATGGATGGCTTTTATATTTTTGAGAAGGAATTAAAAGTGTTTTCCTCATTAAATACATATATTTGAACCTTTTACAATGATGTCACCTGAGTTACCTCAAATTAGGAAGCAGAGTGAGATTCTTTCTTGTTGGTTTGTGGCATGTTTTTTGGAAATGCTTGATACTAACATATGCAAGATAGAGGAATTGTCTTTTGTGAAATAGTGAAGTTTCAGTAGTGAAATTGAATACTTTTACACAGGACCTGTGCTGTGTTTCTAAAATGTTATTTAAAAAACGATTTTGGGGTAAATGAATGGTTTTTATATTTTTGAGAAGGAATTAATAGTGTTTGCCTCATTAAATAAATATATTTGAACCTTTTACAATGATGTCACTTGCATTACCTCAGATTAGGAAGCAGATTGAGCTTCTTTCTTGTTGGTTTGTATCATGTTTTTTGGAAATGCTTGATATTAACATATGCAAGATAGAGAAATTGTGTTTTGTGAAATAGTGAGGTTTCAGTAGTGAAATTGTATGCTTGTACATAGGACCTGTGCTGTGTTTCTTAAATGTGATGCGAAAAACGATTTCCGGGCAAATGAATGGTTTTTACATTTTTGAGAAGGAAAAAATAGTGTAGATGAGGTGATGCCTGTCCAGAGGTGTAGATGAGGTGAGGCATGTCTAGGGGTAAAGATGAGGTGAAGTCTGCTCAGGGTTGCAGATGAGGTGAGACTTGTATAGGGGTGCAGAGGAGGCGAGGCCTGTGTTCAAGAGTGTAGTGGGAGAAAAGCCTGTCCTACGGTGCAAAGGAGGTGAGGCTTGTGTCTAAGAATGCAGTGGGGGAGAGGCTTTGTGAAGTCCAGTCCACTGCATTCTTAGACACAGGCCTCACCACCTCTGCTCCCCTCGACAGGCCTCACCTCCTCTGCGCTTCTGGAGAGGCCTCACCTCATCTGCACAATCTGCTTCCTAATCTGAGGAAACACAGGTGAAACGTGCAATCATGTACACAGTATCTAAACCTTGTGAATAATGTAAAACCAATTCATGTGTTGTAAATCAATTTTTACATAACATTTAAAAAACAGAGCATAGGTCATATGTATTTCATTACACTACTGAAACCTCACTTTTTTACAAAATACAATTTCTCTATGCACCATTAAGATCATGTTCTATTTTAAAATATATATTTTACTAATTATAACTTATTTTTTCTTCTCTCTTTCACAGATACAAAGTGTAGAAAAAACATGTAATTAAGTTTACATTAATTATATGGTAAGTGTGACTAAAGAAATGTAGTTTGTCATCACCCTTTGCTTTAATCTCACTACTTTTCTCTCACCCTACCTCACACCTGTTTCCCTCACTTATCTTTTTTTTCTGGTTCACTCAGTCCCTTTCTGTCACTCCTTCCTTTACTCTCTCTGTCCTTTCTCTCTGTCACTCCCCATGTCTTTCCTTTTCTCAGTTACTTCCTCTAACACCTTTTCTCTGTCTTACTATCTATTACACAGTCCCTTGTTGTTCCTCCCTCAAGCTCTCTTTCTCACTCCTTCATAAAATTTTTTTCTTTTTTTTTGGGTGCGCTACCGGGACACGCCCCGGTACGCGCACCGGGGCGCGCCGGAATACTGCGCTTACTGGTGCGCTCACCGGTATGCGCTCCAAGGCGAAAAAATAAAAAATAAAAAAAAATGAATATACATAAAAAAAATAGTATTCCATAAATATACAATATAGGATTCATTATTTTAAAAAATATTACATTTCATAGCTATAGAAATTTGCTATTAAAAAACCTTTGAAATTCACTGAAAAAACCATAGGTTTCACACCAGTTATAGTTAGGAATAAGCATTTAAAAAACCTATGAAATTCACTGAAAAAACCATAGGTTTCACACCAGTTATAGTTAGGAATTAGCATTTAAAAAACCTATTAAATTCACTGAAAAAACCATAGGTTTCACACCAGTTATAGTTAGCTGGAAATTTTACTGACAAAAAACCAATGAAATTCCACGTTATAGTAAGTTGGACTCACTATAACTTGCACGCCTGCAATGCACTGCTGATGACGCCACATATTACATCACTCATGACATGGTCAGTGACATCACTCATGACATCACTGATGACACCATCCTTGTGACAGAGTGACAGACCTCCTTTCAGTGTAATGTAACCCTTGAAACACATATGCAAAAATAGAAACTAACATTTTCAAACAAATGGGCATACCCATACCAGTTACAACAACCAATTCAGTAATTCCATCATCTATATACACATCCACTCATTCACCAACAGTTCTATATAGTCACTCATACATATACTCACTCATCATATGTAGTGATACACATATACATCCTGCTAAACACCGACAGTCATCCAAAAGTTACTCAAACACATACTCACACATGCAAATAAACCTTAGAACATCCATTTATTTGCATATACAACTATACACACACTACCACCTTACTTCTAAGGAAACTTACACTTACTTACTCTCTTAAACAAACACTTATAGAAACACATACTTTTTTAAACAGGAACTCTTACAATCTCTCACTCTCACATATACTCACTTATATACATCAATACTCACGTATACTAGATTAAAACATATGTAGTTACTGATAAAACACTAGTCAGACAGTCATTCACTCACTAATACACACATATACACACTCACCCACCCATACAGTCCTGCACATATGCTGTCTTCAAAACACATACAAACAGTGAGTCAGTCATTGATGCATCTATGTGCTAAGTAATACCCCCCCAAACCATACAGACACTCATACTGATACTAAAAAAAACATTTAATAACCCATACGAACACACATGTAGCTACTCACCAACCCATGCAGCCACTTATACAGAAAGTGAAACACTGATACATATATTTAAATATTTAAACATCACTCGCTAATATATGTATTCACTAAGATACACTTAATAAGCCAGTTAACCAATCAATTCTTTTTAAAAAAACATCCATTTAGACACTTATTTAAAAATGTATTCTTCCATCAACCTTCACAAATACATATGTAAAACATATTTATTTTACTGAAAGACACACATTCACTGGATGGTGTCATCAGTGATGTCATGATTAATGTCACTGACCATGTCATGAGTGATGTAATATGTGACGTCATCAGCAGTGCATTGCAGGCGCGCAAGTTATAGTGAGTCCAACTAACTATAACGCGGAATTTCAATGGTTTTATGTCAGTAAAATTTCCAGCTAACTATAACTGGTGTGAAACCTATGGTTTTTTCAGTGAATGTAATAGGTTTTTTAAATGCTAATTCCTAACTATAACTGGTGTGAAACCTATGTTTTTTTCAGTGAATATATATATATATATTCACTGAAAAAACAATAGGTTTTACAGACGTTATATTTAGGAATTAGCATATAATAAACCTTAGAAATTCACTGAAAAAAACATAGGTTTTAGGGACGTTACAGTTAGTTGGACATTTCACTCATACAAAACGATAGAAATTCCCCTGTTATAGTTAGTTGAGCTAACTATATCTCGCGCCCCCGCAATGCACTGCTGATGATGTCACATATTACATAATTCATGACATGGTCAGTTACATCACTGATTTTTTATATTTATTTTTTTAATATATTTTTATTGCAGGAATTAGTTAAAGTTACATGCCGGTACCAGGATGCAATAACATTAGCAATGAAATGAAAGAAACCCCAGTAGGAAGTACTCCTTCTACACAGCCATTCAGCCCACATCTCGGAGGCTGGGCGGCGCTTACGTCAATCCAGTGTAGAAGGGTGCGGCAGTCTCCTGGTGTCGACCAGGATAAATGTAAGATCTTCTTCGGCTTTTCTAAATAACTGGAAAACACTCAACCCCTCCCATCTAATCCAACCCCCCAGAGGACCAAGAGCCAAGCAAATAGTATGAAACAACTTCAATTGCGGTGAAAGCTTACTCCGCTTCCCCCTGCCTCTATCTACCACCCTCCCACCCACCCCGCCATTGGTGCGCAAGAGTGTGCGCCAAGAGCTTGCGGTAGGAAACCTATCTCATCATTAAGGAGAAACGTGACGAAACATAGCTACTGGGTCGGAGGTTGTACACCCTCATCACTATCCGAGTCACTGGAAGTGTTGTAATAGCGCAGGGCCTGCACCAACGTCTCCCACTCCTGTGCTGTTTCTAACGCCTTCTCGTTCTGCTGTCGCCTCGCCAGTTGGTACCTCAGGGTGCTCTCCCCAGTAGCCCATTTTAGAAGTTCATTGCGCCATTTAGTGCCTGTTGGACCAACTCGTGCTTTCCAATGGGTATACAACTGTTACAACAAAGTTTTTACCACGCACTACCATTACAACGCAGGCATTACCACGCATACCATTACAACGCATTGCGCTGGGGGGCGCTCTAGGATAGGGAATAAGTATAATTTTATATCCAACACCTTCCCTAGTGCCCACGGGGACTGGAGTTGGAATATAAAATTATACTTACCACTATCCAGCACCTCTAAGAGCTATGCGTTGTAACGGTATTCGTTGTAAATACCGCATTGTAATGGTATGCGTGGTAAAAGTATGCGTTGTAACGTCATACATCCTTTCCAATGTCTAGTTATCTCCCGTTTTGCCAATAGAAGCCCCAGGTCGATAAATTTACTGGAGAGTTTGTTTCTGGAAGTGTGAGGGAACTCAGTTACATCACTGATGACATCACTGATGACATCTCATTGCACAGAGAACTGTACTCTATGTCCTCAGATTTTGTCAAGAAGAAGTGACAAAAAGTATTCCTCGAAGTCTATGCTAAGTACTGCCTTCCATCTACTCTGCAGACAGCAGGGTTCACAACTTGAATTCAGCCTTGATTTATTAATTGCACAGAGAACTGTACTCTATGTCCTCTGATTTTGTCAAGAAGAAGTGACAAAAAGCATTCCTTGATGTCTATGCTAACTAGTGCCTTTGATCTACACTGTGGACAGCTGGGTTCACAAATTGAATTTAGCCTTAATTTATTAATTGCTGAGAAAATTGGATTCTATGTCCTCGGATTTTGTCAATAAGTGACAAAAAGCATTCCTCGATGTCTATGCTAACTACTGTCTTTGATCTTCACTGGGGACAGCAGGGCTCACAATTCATATGCAGTGGTGACTGCAGATGACACAGTCCAGATTGCAAGACACGCTGCTCCCAGTGCGGCCCGCCGGGACCATGCCTCATCGCAGGATGCGCACACGCTGTGTACTTTAGGTGCTACTAACTCACTGTACCATAAATCATCGCCACGTGGCAAGACATTGCTCCCAGTGCTGCTCGCCGGGACCGCATATTATCTCAGGGTGTGCACACGCCGAGTACTCCAGGTGCCTGCGCCCTACACTGGGCTTACACAGTTCACAATTCAAGATTAGTAGCAACGCAAATTGTGCAGGCAACTATAATGGGTTAAGAAGATCAAATACTCCCAATCTATGCAGCTCAAGTCAGCCTCATCTGCCTGTGGGCCTTCGCTGACCGCTGCCTCCGGCCTACACTGTAGAAGACCAACGACACTTGGTGCCAACTAACCCTGTTCAACACAAGCCAATCCCACATGTGTAACTATTCCTGACTCCTAAATGACAGCGACCCCAACTTCACAGCACCGACCATACCACCAGACTCCCTTCAATCAGTAAAGGATATTTTCACATGGAAAGCCAGGGACACGTGGTTCCACTGAACCTGTACTACGCAGACCGGTGGTGCCACCAAAGTATGCACATGGCTGTGGGCCCTTGCTCACCGCTACCTCTGACCTATAATATGGAAGACCGTCAACACATGGAGCCACTAAGCGTCTTCAACACAAGCGTACTTGTGTAACTATGTCATGAGTCCAAATAGCAGTGACCCCGAGTCCGTGAGTCAACCACAGCACCAGACTCCCTTTGATCTTTGAGACATATTGCCATATGGAAGGCTGGCGACAAGTGCTGCCACTAACTCTGTTCAACACAAGCCGATCCCACATGTGTAACTGTGTCCTGAGTCCTGAATGGCAGTGACCCCAACATCGTGGCAGCGACCACAGCACCAGACTCCCTTTAGTCTTATTTGCTGTTATTTTCTTTAAATACATTTTTTGATATGTAAATCTATACATGACTAAGATTCTTCTTTGTCTAACAGCACAGGGATACTTCTGGGCCCAAGAAGGATGTTGCGAGTATGTTGGTAATATTGGAAGAGGGGAAGTTACCTGCTAATGTGGAGAGAGGGAGCATCAAAGGTGTATCATTTACTGAAAGAACTCCGATAGGTTTTCACAAATGCCTCAGACAGATGCCAGCTGACAGACTGAATTACAAAATAGTTTTTCAATACTTATGTAGTGTGAGTTATGAGCAGTTCAGACCCAGGCGCGCAGAAGGACATATGCGGCCCGTCCGCTCGGCTTCCAGACACGTTATTGGGTCTATCCCTGCCCTGTTCCATCCTACGCTACCCCACGCCACGCCACTCTACTCTGATTACGTTCTGACATTGGCCCCACAAAGCTACCTGTCACAGGCGTACTCACTGTGGGTGTGCAGGTCAGTAGTCGAGTTTTCAATATCTCACGGCCACTCCCTGAGGGCAAGTTTGCACACACACCACACTCATCCAACACATGCGGCACAGGCCATGTGACCACTCAAATATAATAGATCGACAACGTCACATCCTTTATTGGCGGTGATGACTAGCTGGTGAATGCTCCACAGGTCTCAACAATAAAGAGTCCACAAAAAATTGCACATCAGGTTAGTCGCACCCTCAGCTATATGGCCATCAGCGGCCTAACATTACCCTTGGCACAGGCTTCATATGCATAGGGTTAGTGCCACCCCAAACTCATGTGGCCATCAGGATCCTACCACCATATGCCACGAATTTGGGTTCCACAGGCTGAAGTGCTCTCCACCATTGACGACATAGGACTCAGCGGCATGTGTAAGATATGCCGGGCCACGGAGAAGCTGATGTGGTCTGATGTGGTCTACCCCATTCAGGACTCAGCCACATCTGTAGGATCCGCGCACAATGTGATTTGGTCTCTGCCATTCAGGACTCTCTCTCTCTCTCTCTCGCTCTCATTTCCCTCTCTTCACTCTCTCTCTCACTCTCTTCCTTCCAATCCTTCTATCTCTCTCACTGTCTCTCTCTTCTCCCTTTATCACCCCCTTTCTTTCCTCCCATCTCTTTTTCTCTCTGGCTTTTTTTCCCTCTCTGTTTCTCTGTCTCTCACTCCTTTTATATGCGCATTACAAACTTCCTTATTTTGTCCTTTATTTTCCAAGCTCTGTTGTCGACATCCATGGTCCCCACAGGACTCTTCCACCTTGTTGTTTTCGATTATATTTGTTACATTTTATTTACTGTTTATTATATATATATATATATATATATATATATATATATATATATATATATATATATATATATTCACTGAAAAAACCATAGGTTATAGACCATATATAGTTAGGGATTAGCATTTACAAAACCTTAATTTACTCGCACAAAACCATTGAAATTCGCATATATAGTTAGTTGCACTAACTATATATTGCGCAACCGCAATCCACTGCTGATGATGTCACATATTACATCATTCATGACATGGTCAGTGACATCACTGATGACATCACTGATGACTCACAGACTGTCACTCATCCATGGAGTTACTCATACACCTAGTCAGTCATGCAAAGAATCAATCACACCTCCATTTCCTCAACTATACAGTTATACACACCTTACTTATTCAAACATATTGTAACACATATTTACTCTCATATACAATCACTGATACAAGTTTACAATGATCCATACAGCCACTCACACATTCATTGGCTCTTATGCACAGTTATTTATATATGTCAATCTCACATGTACTGTGTTTTACATATGTACTTACTTTCACATGTAGCACTGAGATATCCATTCACTCACCAATACACTTATGCACACAATCAACCACCCATACAGCTGTTCCACATGCACTTTTGAACCCATACATCTAGTGAATCAACTGCTCACACATCTATGTACAGTCACACACCTCCCAGCCACCCCCACACACACACACTCACTCTCCCATACAAATACTTGGGCAACCAATCAATAACCCATATAATTACTCATATAGCTACTGATCAACACATGCAGAAGTTTACAGAACAACAGACATAATGATGCACAAATTAAGACAGTTTAGTCACTAACCCATGCACTCAGTGAGAAACATTTAATCACTCTCTTATACAGTCAGTCATGCACCTACTAAATCCTTCATCCAGACACTTATACATCCACTCATTCTTCAATATGTTAGACTTATTTTTACTTTACAGAAACATACAGTCACTGGATGTTGTCATCAGTGATGTCATTTGAGTTGTCATCAGTGATGTCATCAGTGATGTCACTGACCATGTCATGAATGATGTAATATGTGACATCATCAGCAGTGGATTGCGGTTGCGCAATATATAGTTAGTGCAACTAACTATAAATGCGAATTTCAATGGTTTTGTGCGAGTAAATTAAGGTTTTGTAAATGCTAATCCCTAACTATATATGGTCTATAACCTATGGTTTTTTCAGTGAATTTTCAAGGTTTTGTAAATGCTAATTCCTAACTATATATGGTCTATAACCTATGTTTTTTTCAGTGAATTTCAATGGTTTTTTAATAGCAAATATTAAAAGCTTTAAAATGTCAAGTACGTGGTAGGTAAAAACATTTTCGTGTTTATGCACGCTGATGTGCTTTGAACGCTACCCCCCCTCTTTTCTTTTAGGATTATTCTCTCTTTGCAGATAGTGAAGGGTAGGTAACGCAGGCCTTTGCCCCCGTTGTAATCCGTCGTGCCTGCTTCTCTCTCCATTTCATTAATTGTTATCCAAGCATTTACTGTTTTAGAATTGGTTCTCTTTGGTTCATTCTCTATTTACAAACAAGCACAGAGTCGCAATACTCTGTTTAGTCTTTGCAGATAGTGAAAAATCGTTTAAAAAAACAAAAGGAATCAAGCAAAATCAGTAGGCCACTAATGGGATCTCTTTTTGACCTCGCTAAAATAGAAACATTAGGAACAACCCCTCATGAGAAATACGAAACTAGTGGCATGAACTGAGCTCGACACCATGATGGCTGCAAGACAGCTCGGCTCCGCCACCCACCCCGCCCAAAATAACGACAAACCCTATGCAAATATTATAAATATATACAACACACCAGCAAAGTAACAGGGTAAAACGTTTTATTAAATATCTATTTACATGGCAGCCTGCTGCAACATCCATCACTATTCCTGTCGAGGTACCATAGCTGGCGGCCTAGGGGTGGAGAACCGTTGTGCAAATTACCCGGGGACAACACCATGCACCAAGACTCGTCCCCAGTACATCCAGAGCTGATGTCCGACAAGTTGTGTGTGAGGATGCCTTGCTGATGCCGCCCCCCCCACCACCACCTTTTTGTTGCCTGATCCGGCTAGCTCAATCGATCGAGCATGAGACTCATGCACTCTGATCTCCTTGGCCTCAGTCAAGCATTAATAGTAACATTTTCATACGTGAGTGTAGGTTCATGGTTTTCCATCCACAGACTAAAAGCCTGGAGTGGGAGTGAAAGATTAATAACTAGGTAACAAGGAAGGCAGACGCTGTGGGAAGGACTCTGGATATGGTATGTTCCTTGGTCCCTGAGTTACTTTGATGTCACTGCCTTGCACAAATGGCATAAGTCCTGGATGTTGGGTGCCATAGTTGAGGGTTCCGAGCAGCGCTTGTAACACTGTCTGCAGTTTATTTGCACGTGCTGCAGCTTCACTATTCTCAAAGTAAGTGGGGGCTGTTTGTGGACATGACTGCATTGGAAATCAATGTGATGTGGTGCCTCCCTGAACCGCTTGACGGAGGCCCCCGAGGGGCGGTGTAATGGCGCTGACCCCCTCTCCAAGTCTTGTTGCCCTGGTGCGGCCTGAGATCGCCCCCGACATAGGCGGCCGGCTCCCGGGGTCAAGCGGAACTTTTTGCCTTTTGGTGACTCTTCCATTCTGAACATTGTCCCACAATCCGTTTGACCTGAAGACACGTTCAGCGGTGCCCTAGTCCAACCATCACATATTCCTTCGCCAGGAGACGGGAGACGGCGTGGGATGCACTAGAAGGGAGAGGCTGCGCGAACGAGCCTCCCCCACCTCCCCAGGTGGAGGTTTCTCAGGTACACCCCAGCGCTTCACGCAACCAGCTGAGTTGCGCCCGCTCTTGCGGCTACAGCGTCTCGCCCACCATCCATTTAACTGAACCTTTATTGGACTGCCGAAAGGGGTTCTGGTCCGACTGCTGGTTGGTGGAGACATTGTGATTATATTCTGGACCTGCGTTGTCGCGTAATGCGTCATATGACCCGCCGCGTTAGCGCACCCGGAAGTGCTCCGGTGCGCAAGGCGCAGCTTCCCGGAAACGATCCAGAGCGCGGCGCGCAGCGCGTAACGTAAGCATAACAGGTCATATGACTTGTTAATAAAACTTTTCATTGGTTCATTTTACTTTGTTATTCTAATGATGAAAGGCTTGATTATATGACCTAAAAATAACGCTTTTCATTGCTTTCAAACATTTTTTTTTCCCAAATCATGAAAGCCCCACCTTTTTTTTTCTCGCTCTGACTTGTAAAGCAAAGGACCCAGATGCATTTACAGTTTATCACTAACAATGTTCCAGGCTAATGTATTTTCCCGGGAAATTTACAACTGTCCTGCAAGTAAAATATTCCTATTTCGAGAAAAAGGGAGTTTCTTCGTCCCATGAGGGAGCCGTTGAGCAAAAGAGGCTCGGCCTGCTGTCTTAGTCGCTGATAGGCATGAATATCGGATTCTTATCGATTACTTTATGTTGCAGGAGTGGAAAACACAACAACCCTTGACCATTTATCTTTACTGCGTTCCTGCGTATTATACCTTTTAACCGTCATGTAATCGGGCTGCTTTATTTCACTTGCCTTTTACTGATTCGAAAACAGTGGCTATTATTCAAAACTTTACCAAAAAAGGTACTACTACCATGTTTTGTTTTACAAACCTTTATTGTGAAAATGTCAGTATACAAATACGGGCCTATAACCAC
The DNA here is from genome assembly GCF_964263255.1 of Lissotriton vulgaris. Classification (NCBI taxonomy): domain Eukaryota; kingdom Metazoa; phylum Chordata; class Amphibia; order Caudata; family Salamandridae; genus Lissotriton; species Lissotriton vulgaris. Next base: position 1,823,127,432 of record NC_141685.1, read on the forward strand.
GTGGGCCGGCCACGGAGCAAAATGGAATCGTATATGATGAGGAGACATTTACACTGTAGAAGAACGTAACGGGCGGGCCATTAAGTTGCAAGAAGTAAGGTGTCAAACAGTTGCGGAATCGATGGACGTACATTTTATAATTAAAGTACGACAGGGCCAGTTACAATAAAATTATCTAGATATACATTTGCGGGCAAGTACCATGGGTGACGTTAATTCGAACTTTCAATAGTACAGTAATCAATAACACATCAGAACTTAATATCAATAGGGATGTCCAAATGTTCAATCAGTACTCGTCCCCGCCCGCCATGTGCTTCAAAACTGCATATGTATCTTGTGATATCAAGGTTGGGCAACCAGTACACAACAAGGAGTTACGAGTCCCATTTATACCGGCGCCATTTTGGGCGAGGCCGGGCAGGTCCAGGATATAGTCAAAATGTCTCCACCAACCAGCGGTCGGACCAGAACCCCTTTTGGCAGTCCAAAAAGGTTCCGTTAAATGACAACAGAAGAGATAGACAACAAGAACAATCAGTCAAAAGAGGGGACGCTTTCGTGAATGGGGCCCATGCCCTAGCAGGCAAGTGTCCGAGTTCCAAGGTGTCCCAGGGCCATTTTAGTGGACCAGGCCCAAATCCAAAGAGCCGGCCGCCATTTTGAAAGTCTTGTTGCAGCCGCCTTTCGCTGCACCGCAAAAGTAAACGCAACTCAGCTGGATGGGGGGTGAGGCACTGTGCCGCAAGAGCGGGCGCAATGCAGCTGGAAGGCGAGTGAAACGCTAAGGGGCACCCCACTGCAGATGAGGTACCTCCACCTGGGGAGGCGGGAGAGGGCCGTTTGCACCGTCTCCCCCATCCCCCCCGGGCACCCCACGCTGTCTTTTGGCGCAGCATTGTAGGATGGCCACACCAGTGCGGCAACTTGCTGGACACCACCTCGGTGCCATCCGGATCTCTGCGTGTTCGTGTCGCTGTACCGCAAGAGTGGGAGGAAAACAGCTGGATGGCGGGTGAGTCGCTGTACAGCAAGAGCGGGCGGAACTCAGCTGGATGGCGGGTGAGTCACTGTACCGCAAGAGTGGCCAAAACTCAGCTGGATGGCGGGTGAGTCGCTGTACCGCAAGAGTGGGAGGAAAACAGCTGGATGGCGGGTGAGTCACTGTACCGGAAGTGCGGTCGCAACTCTGCTGAACGGCGAGTGAAACGGCAAAGGGCGCCGCACTGCATATGAGGTGCCTCCTCCTGGGGAGGCGGGAGAGGGCCGCTTGCGCTGCCTCCCCCCCCCCGGGCACCCCACACCGTATTTCGGCACAGCATTGTAGGATAGCCACACCACTGCGGCAACTTGCTGGACACGACCTCGGTGCCATCCGGATCTCGGCGCGTTGTGCTGCCTTCGGCGTACTGTACCAGCAAAAGTAACCGCAACTCAGCTGGACACGCCGTCTTTCGGCGCAGCATTGTAGGATGGCCACACCAGTGCGGCAACTTGCTGGACACCACCTCGGTGCCATCCGGATCTCGACGCGTTGTGCTGCCTTCGGCCTATTCGCACATCGGTCCGCTACTGACGCCGCCTCACAGGCCAACGGATTTTGTATGCTTTTTATAGCCCAAAGCCGCATAACAGGTCATGTGACTTGTTTATAAAACTTTTCATTGGTTCATTTTACTTTTGGTTTCCTAATAATGGAAGGCTTGATCATATGACCTAAAAATAACACTTTTCATTGGATTAAAACATTTTTTTTTCCCAAACGATGAAAGACCCACCTTTTTTTTTCTCACTCGGCAATCAAAAAAGGTTCCGTTAGATGACAACAGAGGGGACAGGCAACAAGAACCATCACTCAAAAAAGGGGAGGGCAAGTTCTTCCCTACCGGGTCACGTTGGGGCTCCACCGGAACTCATCGAATTGATAGTCTACAGTGTTTCTGGATGTTTCAGACTGAAGCTGGCATCAGCATGAGAGCACCACCATCTCGTAGCTCCGTCGTGGCTATTCCGCAAACAATCATGGCAGCCGCTCCCCACCGGAAGCCTGCGGGAGTCGGGGGCCCCCAAGACTTTTGTAGAATCTTCAAGGCTGAGGGGACGCTTTCGAGAATGGAGCCCAAGCCCTAGCAGACAAGTGTCCGAGTTCCAAGGTGTCCCAGGGCCATTTTAGTGGACCAGGCCCAAATCCGAAGAGCCGGCCGCCATTTTAAGAGTCCTGTGGCAGCCGCCTATCGCTGCAACGCAAGAGTGGGCGCAACTCAACTACATGGTGAGCGAGACGCTGTAGCCGCAAGAGCGGGCGATAAACAGCTGAATGGCGGATGAGGCACAGTGCAACAAAAGCGGGTGAAAAACTACTGATTGGTGACTGAAACGGTAAAAGGGCGCCCCACTACAGCAGACGAGCCTCCACCTGGGGAGGCCCGTTCACGCCGCCTCCCCCCCCCCCCCGGGGCGCCCCACGCCGTTTTTTGGAGCAGCATTGTAGGGTACCAAAACCAGTGCAGCAACTTACTGGACATCACCTGGGTGCCATCCAGATCTCAGCGCATTCTGCTGCCTTGGGACTATTCGCACAACAGACCGCTACTGACGAGGCACAGTGCAGCAAAAACCGCTGAATGGCAAGTGAAAAGCTAAAGGGGCGCCCCACTACAACAGACGAGCCTCCACCTGGAGAGGCCCGTTCACGCCGCCTCCCCCCCGTCCCCCCCGGGGCACCCCACGCCGTTTTTCGAAGCAGCATTGTAGGATACCAAAACCAATGCGGCACCCAGGTGACATCACCTGGGTGCCGTCCAGAACTCAGCACGTTGTGCTGCCTTGGGACTATTTGCACAAAAGACAGCTAATGACCATTGTTGCTTCTGTTTTAAAAAAAATTTTTAAACGTGTTTACTGTTTTTGTTGCGTTGTATATATTTATAAGTTATTAAAGTTTTATAATCCTACTACTTTGTTGGAGTGCTACATATTTTTAATGTGACACATAATTGTAAAAACTTTGATGTACAAAGAGGCATCCCTGGAATCTTCCGCTTCAGGCTCGGTCCCACACACCCTCACAGTGAGAATCCCCTCCCCAATCACAATACAGGATGGTTATCAGATAGTAGGAACGCGTGTGGTGTGACGGATCTCATCAGGTGGGGGCCTTGATCTACTGTAACTCCTTTGAAGAGGGGTGATTCTTTACAGTTGAGGCCATAAACTACATCCGCAGGGCTATGTGATAGCCTGGGACCGGCCTGGACAATCAGACACAAAGGAAGAGGAATGTCAGAGGGTGCGGTGGTGAAAGGGTGGTGTCGGGCGGGCACAGGGTGTGATTCTCAGGGAAGAGCAGCGCAGATAGGGGGAGGTTTATGGCCCATGCATAAGACAGAGAGCGGGGGTGACCAGTGCGTGGGGGAGATGCTTGCGAGGGTGGGGAGCCATGCTGAGGATCGGCGGCGTGCAGAGAGTGGGTCTGGTCAAGGCATCTAAAATGGCTGCCGTGCACGACAAAAGTGTGGCATTGGTAAAAAAGGAAGATGGCGCAGACAATGTTTATCAATACGAATTAATTTATAACAATCATTTTTAACAATATATTTACTCGCAGTGTCAAAATGGTGGTCAACACTTCCTGATTTCCTTCGAATCGAACGTTAACAGACGTCACGATCGGCGTCGTGCAGAGAGTGGGTCTGGTCAAGGCATCTAAAATGGCTGCCGTGCACGACAAAAGTGTGGCATTGGAAAAAAAGCAAGATGGCGCAGACAATGTTTATCAATACGAATTAATTTATAACAATTATTTTTAACAATATATTTACTCGCAGTGTCAAAATGGCGGTCAACACTTCCTGATTTCCTTCGAATCGAACGTTAACAGACGTCACGCAGCAAAAAAAAAACCCCAAAAAAACGCTCACGCGCAGCCGCTGGAAGACAAGTATCAACATATATGAGCATCCTCAGCCACCCTCAGAAAACATAGGGGGTCAGGATACGTCTCCCGTACCCCCTTATACCGATTTCTCACATTGTTTTTCCTCCATCTTGTAATTTAATTAAAACGAAACACAAAATGGCGAATTCCCGTTTCGCGTCCCGATTCGCTACCCGGTTCGCGAACCGGAAAGCGCTTCTTCTGCAAAAAATCTATTTTTTTTATTTGCCCCACGGGACCCTTTCATAACCCCAACATCATTCCTAGGGGGTCAAGAAGGGTCTACCTTGCCCCCTTTCATTAAATTCGCCCTTTGTTTTTCTCCTCTTCTTGTGTCTCAATCCTACCAAGAGACAAGATGGCGGCCGCACCGGACTGTTTAGAAAGTTGACAGACGCCGGAGAGCCAATCAGCTTCGCTTCGCAAAGCTCCGTTACGCGAAAAGTTCGCGAACCGGAGCGCTACCCGGGACGCTGTCACAGATATATCTGTTTTTTAAAATGTTAATTTCTCAAAATCCACTGGAGCACATACATTGAGACCCAGCAAAGGCACATCGGGCTAACAGTCCCTACAATTTTGCCAAGTTTTGTGCAAATCCATTCAGCCGTTCGAGCTAAAAGTGAGGCCAAACGCCCTATGGAAAAATGAATGGGAAAAACGTGTTTTGGGACCCCCCTTTTTTCATGGCCCCCCCTTGACGAAACCCCCCAAATTTTCAGGGGCTGCTCAGAAACACAATGTGCCATTTTCCTGAAAATTTCAGCCAATTCCGTCCACAAACGCCAAAGTTATTAGGCATAGAATTTTCAAAAGTTCCATAGAGAAAAAATCCTAACTATATATACCTACTGGCGACCGTCAGCAGGTAATATATATATATATATATATGTATATATATATATATATTGTCCACCAATCGCCACTGCGCTTGAGATGGCACACTCGCTGAACTAAACTTTCCGGTTTGTTTTGCCTCCGGGATCCCACCCGTCTTCCTTCACTGGTATACTCCCCTCCCTCCTGACGCGTTTCGAGGCAGCAAACGCCTCTTAATCATGGGATTACACAAAGGCAAGGACTCTCTCACCAGTTCATCACTTTCTTTTATTTGGTCCGGTGATAACCGCCCTCAGTGGGCGTGGCTTATGATGATGTCTATTGCATTCGGGGAAATGCAGTCAATTGCCGGCGAAACACATTTAACTTCAGTAGGCTCCGTGCCTTTGTGTGAAATATTATGGGGTTTAAAATTCCTTTAGTAGGATGAAAAGTCAAGGGGCAGGTTTTTCTCTCGCTTAGCTCAGCGTGCCGTCCGGAGATCGGTGGTCCCTCTCCACGGCCTTCTCATGTGGGTCGAGAATGGTGCTCATCTCCCACGGCCCTGGCCGCCGTGCTTCATCTTGTCCACCAATCGCCACTGCGCTTGAGATGGCACACTCGCTGAACTAAACCTTCCGGTTTGTTTTGCCTCCGGGATCCCGCCCGTCTTCCTTCACTGGTATACTCCCCTCCCTCCCGACGCGTTTCGAGGCAGCAAACGCCTCTTAATCATGGGATTACACAAAGGCAAGGACTCTCTCACCAGTTCATCACTTTCTTTTATTTGGTCCGGTGATAACCGCTCTCAGTGGGCGTGGCACGGAGCCTACTGAAGGCAAATGTGTTTCGCCGGCAATGGACTGCATTTCCCCGAATGCAATAGACATCATCATAAGCCACGCCCACTGAGGGCGGTTATCACCAGACCAAATAAAAGAAAGTGATGAACTGGTGAGAGAGTCCTTGCCTTTGTGTAATCCCATGATTAAGAGGCGTTTGCTGCCTCGAAACGCATCGGCAGGGAGGGGAGTATACCAGTGAAGGAAGACGGGCGGGATCCCGGAGGCAAAACAAACCGGAAGGTGTAGTTCAGCGAGTGTGCCATCTCAAGCGCAGTGGCGATTGGTGGACAATATATATATATATATATATATATATATATATATATATATATATATATATATATATATATATATATATATATATATATATATATATCTATATTACCTACTGGCGGTCGCCAGTAGGTAGTTATACTTAGGATTTTTTTCAATGTTAAATCTGAAAATTCTATTTGGAATAACTTTGGTGCCGGTTGACGAATCTGCCTGAAAAATTCCTCAAAATGGCCTCTTTGAGCTCCGGTCCTTCCCTGAAAGTTTGGGGGGGATTCGTCAAGCGGGGGCTGAGATAAAAGGGGGTCCCAAAACGCGTTTTCCCCATGTTAATTTCCATAGGGCGGTCGATTTCACTTTTAGCCCGAACGGCTGAATGGATTTCCACCAAACTTGGCAAAATTATAGGGACTGGTAGCCCGATGTGCCTTTGCTATGTCTCAAGATATGTGCTCCAGTGGATTTCGAGTAATTTAGGTACAAAAAAATATATATCTATAGGCGCGCTCCGGTGCGCGCACCGGGGAGCGCACCGGGCGCGCCACGCGACTTGTTCACGGAAAGCTGATTGGCTCTCAGTTGTCTGTAAACATTCGAAACAGTCAGAAGCGGCCACCATCTTGTCTGTCGGTAAAATCTAGTCATAAGAGGTGGCAAAAACAAAGGGGGGAATTGACCATAAGGGGGCAGGGTAGACCCCCCCTGACCCCCTAGGTTTGATATGGGGGCCATTAAAGGGCCCCGCGGGGTCTCAAAAATTGTTTTCTTTTTTTTTTCGTTTTTCGTGGGGGGCGCGCCCGGTACGCGCCCCGGGGAGCGTACTATGGGGAAAAAAGAATCACTTTTAAAAATTGTATGTTTAATAATTGTTCTTTTTGTTGTTTTTTTTTTATTTAAGTACCAACATGTAGGTACCAATGCAGAGTCTATGATTTAATATACACCGTTTCCTTTGTAGATATCTTGCATGTTGTTACAGAAGTTATTGTGGTATATAACAACATGGAGGCAGGAGATGATAAAGAGATGTTAAATACACATTGGAGATAATATAGTGGGAGAAAGCAAACTTTCTATGTAACACAAAAAAGTTGCACAGTATACTATAAGTCTCATTTTATTTTTTAAACATTTTTGATCTACTTGATGAATTAAATATAAAAATGAATAATGGCTCGAACAATTTTGATTATTAAATATAAATGTATTCTTCTGATTCGTTTTCATAATTTAATAAAACTTTTAATAAAATATTGTCTGGAATCTCTTCATTTACATTATGTTTTTCCATTGATTCCACACACTCAAGTAATTCAAGGTCCAGAGATTCATCCATAAAGTCAATGTTATCATTTTCAGCATTTTTTCCATCATGGTTGTTGTTCAAAACAATTTCAAAAGAAATATTCTTTTCTCCTTCCATTTTGTTGCTGTAAATTGCATAAAAAATAATTATATCAGTAGAGATAGGGCACTGTTGGGTTTAACTTTAGACATGTAGTTTGGATTTTTTAACAGTGAAGTTATCTTTGGACAGTGTATGGTATCAGGCTGGAATTTGAAATATAAAAAAGAGTATGTGATGAAGCCTAAGTAAATTTATAATAATACAAGGGAAGCCTAACTCAATCCATAACTATAACAGAGAAGCCTATCTCAATCTATAACTATTACAGAGGGATAGTATATAACTAACAGAATATTTTTTCTCAAATTAACTTAAAGTGCACAACATACTTCACTTTCCAAAATAACAACTTACCTTTGATAAAGCAGTTGAAGTTGTCAGTGTAATTTGTTTTCAGGAAGCAGTAGTCAAAATGGCTGTGTTTCCTTTTTTTTTTATTTATTCATGTACATAACCAATCAAATGTCAGTAAATAATCGTAGAAAATGAAAGAAACGTTTTAATTGGTTGTAAATTCTAACACTTCATATGTGTTTTGGTCATGTAATTTACCTCAAGATATGTAGACAGGCCTGTAGCCTAAATGTCTCAATGGAATTCCACCAAATTTGGGCAAATGTTAGGGACTGCTATGTAGTAGGGTCTATTCTATATTTGATGAAAGTGTCTCCAGTGGTTTTTCTGTAAATTACTTTCCCACCTTTTATTAGGGAGCACTTACCGGTGCGCGCTCTGGTACGCGCACCGGCAGCGTTACGGGAGTCCTCCATTTTGTGTTTCGGTACAATCGAGACACAAGATGGAGGACAAACAATGTTCGGAATGGGTAGAAGGGGGCATGGTAGACACTTCCTGACCCTCTAGGTTTTCTGAGGGGGGCTTAGGAGGCTCATAAAGGGTAAAAAAAAATAAAAAAATTGCGGGGGAAGCACACTGTACGCGCACCGGGGAGCGTACCGGGATGCGTACTTTGGTGAAATATAGTGAAAAAAGTTAGAAAATTATAAACGTTTTGAATGATCAGAGGTAGGGTAGCTCTGAAAAGAGCTTTTGGGTTCTGTGGCTGATTTAGGTACCTACAAGTAGGTTACAATGCACAGTCTTAAATTCAGGAGGAATATTCTATTTCCCTCATCTGAGAAGTGCACACCATCTCCTCTGTAGATGTCTTGCATGTTGTAACGCAAGTTATTATTGTATATTGAACCCATTCCACAGTCTCTCATGTAAGCAGAAACAGATTTATTCACATGTTTCAGTGCTTTCTCAAATTGTGGACAAAATTGGTTGGACCAGTTCCATTTCTGTCTTTGGCATATATTGGAATATACCAAGGTAGTTTGTGGAAAAAGTGTCATCAATTGATCAAAGGTGTCCTTTAAAAGCATTTTCAGACCAACCCCAGTCATAGTGCCCAAATCATTTCCACCACAGTGTACTATTAAGAGGTCAGGGTTTGGCAGATGCAAAAAGGTTTTCACCAATGGTATCAATTGATGACATCTCAATCCTCTCTGGCCAATCCACTTGATTTCCATATTTGATAAATCAAGGTTGTGATAATTTCTGCTTGCTGCATACCTTTGAGCCCAGTGGATGTAGCTATGTGCAATAATCCATACAGAATACATGATGTGAGAAGGTTCTGGTGCAGTCAGATGAAGTGTGGGAATGAAATGGCAGTTGGTCAAGTAGGAGTTTACAAAAAAATAATTGTGGAGTTTCCCTGCTGTTGAATCACAAGCAATGATTGGTGGATTCAGTTAGTTGAAAACAGAAAGTTAGGGTGCATGGTTGTGTTGTGTGTAAGAAGCAATTTGAATGGTTAAGAAAAAGTCACTAAAAGCAATAATGCCCTGGATAAGCTGTTGTACTGAGAGGTCAAACATCCTTGCTGACTTAATTTGCAACATTGTAGAATAAACTTTTGAACCTGAGAGTTCAGATAGGAGGGAGTTGCTATGGTAACAGATAGAAAGATCTGAGAGGGGGAAGGGTGTTGGTTTGAAAATAATGAGGGAAGACTTTTGATTGGTTGAAATAAGGCATATGTGTGCAAAGTTAGAGATTTGCTATGCCAGTCTTGGTTTCAGTGTATTGAGTGCACACCTTTTGCTCTGCTAAAGAAAAATTGGTGTGTGTGTCTGACACTGTTTTCAATCTCCCAAAGCATTTGTAAAGGTAAGTAATGATTTATTTAATTTAGATAGAGACTTGTTTGCTCTATGGAGAATATTTGGAAGCAGATAGTTAAGTTTCAGTAGTGAAATTGTATGTTTGTACATAGGTCCTGTGTTGTGTTTCTAAAATGTTATTCAAAAAACGATTTTGTGTGCAAATCAATGGTCTTTTCATTTGGCCCTTAATTATGATTGCCTTGTGCAGCCGGTGCATCACTTTAAACATGGGAAATAAGTGACGCTCTTCTGGCGCTAGGCCTTCATAAATAAGGCCCTGAGTTTATTTGCTGTTGGCTTCTTTTGGCTTTTTGATAATGCTTGATATCAACATTTGCAAGATAGAGGATTTGTATTTTGGGAAACAGTGATATTTCAAAAGTGAAATTCTGTGCTTGTACATAGGTTCTGTGCAGTGTTTCTTAAATGTTATTCAAAAAACGATTTTGGGTGCAAATCAATGGTATTTTCATTTGCCCCTTATTTATGATTGCCTTGTGCAGCCGGTGCATCATTTTAAACATGGGAAATAAATGACGCTCTTCTGGCGCTAGGCCTTCATAAATAAGGCCTTGAGTTTCTTTGCTCTTGGTTTGTGTTCTGCTTTTTGATAATGCTTGATATCAACATTTGCGAGGTTGCGGATTTATATTTTGGGAAACAGTGACCTTTCAAAATGATATTAAGTGCTTATACATGGGTTCTGTGCAGTGTTTTTTAAATGTTATTCAAAAAACGATTTTGGGTGTAAATGAATGGTATTTTCATTTGGCTCTTATTTATGATTGCCTTCTGCAGCCGGTGCATCACTTTAAACATGGGAAATAAGTGATGCTCTTGTGGAGCAAGGCCTTCATAAATAAGGCCCTGAGTTTGTTGGCTGTTGATTTGTTTTTTGCTTTTTGATAATACTTATTATGAACATTTGCAAGATAGTGGATTTGTATTTTGGGACACAGTGATGCTTCAAAAGTGATATTGAGTGGTTGTACATAGGTTCTGCGCAGTGTTTCTAAAATGTTATTCAAAAAACGATTTTGGGTGCAAATCTATGGTATTTGCATTTGGCCCTTATTTATGATTGCCTTGTGCAGCCGGGGTATCACTTTAATCATGGGAAATAAGTGATGCTCTTGTGGCGCAAGGCATTCATAAATAAGGCCCTGAGTTTATTTGCTGTTGGTTTCTTTTGGCTTTTTGATAATGCTTGATATCAATATTTGCAAGATAGAGGATTTGTATTTTGGGAAACAGTGATATTTCAAAAGTGAAATTCTGTGCTTGTACATAGGTTCTGCGCAGTGTTTCTTAAATGTTATTCAAAATCAAAAAACGATTTTGGGTGCAAATCAATGGTATTTTCATTTGGCCCTTATTTATGATTGCCTTGTGCAGCCGGTGCATCATTTTAAACATGGGAAATAAATGACGCTCTTCTGGCGCAAGGCCTTCATAAATAAGGCCTTGAGTTTCTTTGCTCTTGGTTTGTGTTCTGCTTTTTGATAATGCTTGATATCAACATTTGCAAGGTTGCGGATTTGTATTTTGGGAAACAGTGACGTTTGAAAAGTGATATTGAGTGCTTATACATAGGTTCTGTGCAGTGTTTCTTAAATGTTATTCAAAAAACGATTTTGGGTGCAAATCAATGGTATTTTCATTTGGCCCTTATTTATGATTGCCTTGTGCAGCCGGTGCATCACTTTATACATGGGAAATAAGTGACGCTCTTCTGGCGCAAGGCCTTCATAAATAAGGCCCTGAGTTTGTTGGCTGTTGATTTGTTTTTTGCTTTTTGATAATACTTATTATGAACATTTGCAAGATAGTGGATTTGTATTTTGGGACACAGTGATGTTTCAAAAGTGATATTGAGTGGTTGTACATAGGTTCTGCACAGTGTTTCTTAAATGTTATTCAAAAAACGATTTTGGGTGCACTACATTGGTATTTTCATTTGGCCCTTATTTATGATTGCCTTGTGCAGCCGGTGCATCAGTTTAAATATGTGAAATAAGTGACGCTCTAGTGGCGCAAAGCCTTCATAAATAAGGCCCTGAGTTTATTTGCTGTTGGTTTGTTTTTGGCTTTTTGATAATGCTTGATATCAACATTTGCAAGATAGAGGATTTGTATTTTGGGAAACAGCGATGTTTCAAAAGTGAAATTCTGTGCTTGTACATAGGTTCTGCGCAGTGTTTCCTAAATGTTATTCAAAAAACGATTTTGGGTGCAATTCATTGGTATTTTCATTTGGCCCTTATTTATGATTGCCTTGTGCAGCCGGTGCATCACTTTAAACATGGGAAATAAGTGGCGCTCTAGTGGCGCAAGACCTTCATAAACAAGGCCCTGAGTTTATTTGCTGTTGGTTTCTTTTGGCTTTTTGATAATGCTTGATATCAACATTTGCAAGATAGAGGATTTGTATTTTGGGAAACAGTGATATTTCAAAAGTGAAATTCTGTGCTTGTACATAGGTTCTGCGCAGTGTTTCTTAAATGTTATTCAAAAAACGATTTTGGGTGTAAATTAATGGTATTTTCATTTGGCCCTTATTTATGATTGCCTTGTGCAGCCGGTGCATCACTTTATACATGGCAAATAAGTGACGCTCTTCTGGCACAAGGTCTTCATAAATAAGGCCCTGAGTTGGTTGGCTGTTGATTTTGTTTTTTGCTTTTTGATAATACTTATTATGAACATTTGTAAGATAGTGGATTTGTATTTTGGGACACAGTGATGTTTCAAAAGTGATATTGAGCGGTTGTACATAGGTTCTGCGCAGTATTTCTTAAATGTTATTCAAAAAACGATTTTGGGTGCAATTCATTGGTATTTTCATTTGGCCCTTATTTATGATTTCCTTGTGCAGCCGGTGCATCATTTTATGTTATGTTATGTTATGTTATGTTATTAAATTTTGTATAGCGCACAGATGCCGCAGCCAAGAGGCGTCCCGGCGCTTTTGGAGATAGAAGACATAACACAACAGTGATGACCAAAACACAGAGCTATACAGCAGAGAATAAATGGGTTTTTAATTGTTTCCTGAACTGAAACAAATCGTGGATGGAACGAAGTGAAGCAGGCAAAGAGTTCCATAGAGTAGCCGCCATCACCGAGAAAGAGCGTCCACCCATTCTGGACTTTTTAAAACGAGGAACAATGGCCAGATTAGACCCTGCAGACCGAAGAGCTCTTGCGGGGACATAGTGGAGGATGGTCTGGGTGAGAATGGGGGAGGAGGTCAGATTGAGAATTTTAAAAGTGAGGCACAAAGCCTTGAACTTAATTCTTTGGCCTACTGGGAGCCAGTGAAGGTCACGGATAGTACTGCGAGCTGAAACAAATTTGGGGAGGCCGACCAGCATCCTAGCCGCCGAATTTTGTACCCGCTGAAGACGGGCAAGCTCAGCTTGATTAACACCCAGAAACAGAGAACTGGCGTAGTCCAATCTGGTCAACACCAGAGCTTGGACTATGATCTGCCTGATGTCCGCGTCAAAAAATTTAAAAATAGGCCGTAGGCTTTGTAGAGCGCCGAAGAAGGTTCCTGCAACACGTTTAATGTGGGGAATAAAAGACAATTGATTGTCAAGCCAAACGCCCAAATTTCTGACTTCGGTTACAGGAGTAGGAACAGGACCCAATTCAGAAGGCCACCATTGGTCTCCCCAGAGCTCGCTGTCTCTACCGAAGAGAATGACCTCCGTCTTGGTGGCATTGAGTTGTAAGCGATTATTCGCCATCCAGCCGGCGACAGCTTTGAGGGCTGCCTGAAAGGTGGGGGCGTTCATGTTAGAATCGCCATTGAGTGACACCGCCAATTGTGTGTCATCGGCGTATGACACTATTGTAAGCCCAAAACTAGCAGCTACCTGCGCCAGCGGTGCAACATACAAGTTAAAAAGGGTGGGGCTGAGGGCCGAGCCCTGTGGCACTCCCTGCAGAATGGGGCGAGGGGCAGAGATGTAGGGAGGAGTAGAAACTTTGAAGGTTCGACCCGTAAGAAATGATCGAAACCATTCAAGCGCCTGTTCTCCGACTCCTGCCTCAGCGAGGCGATGTAAAAGGATGTGGTGGGAGACCGTGTCAAACGCGGCACTTAGATCCAATAGGATCAGTGCCGCCGTCTGACCTTGGTCAAGTATATTCCTGATGTGTTCCACCACCGCCAAAAGAGCAGTCTCGGTACTATGACCGGCTCGAAACCCATTCTGGGAGTTGTCCAGTATGTTTGCTTCTTGCAGGTGGAGGGATAAGATCCTATTAGCGTGAGCTTCAGCTATTTTAGCCATCCAAGGAAGGAGGGAAATAGGTCGGTAATGCTCTGATTTGGAAGGGTCAAGAGACTTTTTTTTAGGATTGGTATGATAGTGGCCTGCTTCCAAGCAGTGGGAACACTACCAGTTCTAAAGGAAAGATTTATTAAGTTCTGCATCGCCGGATAACAGCAATCTGCAAAATCACGAAATTGCATGGGTCTCATCGGGTCCTCCGGAGAACCTGATTTAACTTTAACCGTCAGATTTAGGAACTCCTCTTGGGTGGGACCTGGAATGACTAATAAGGATTTAGAGACCGGAGGGGCACTGATAATTTCACTGACAAAAGGCGTGGCAAACGACCTGTATATGGCCTCCACTTTTTCGACGAAAAATGAGGCCAGATCTTCGCAATGCGTCATAGAGGCAGTGAACGTGGAGGCAGTCCTTTTATTGGTGAGGTCCTTACACATCCTAAAAATGGTTTTAGTAGGGTTCGTGCTGCTTTTTATTTCTTGTGAGTAAAAAGCAGCCCTGGCTGAACATATGGCCTTATGATACGTCCTGATGCAAGATCTATAGGTTGCTTTAAGATCAGTATCATAGTTTCTGCGCCAGGCGCGTTCTGCTTTTTTACAAGATGCCTTCAGTGCCCTGAGGGATTCACCATACCAGGGACTGGTATGATGAAACATAGGAAATAAATGACGCTCTTCTGGCGCAAGGCCTTCATAAATAAGGCCTTGAGTTTCTTTGCTCTTGGTTTGTGTTCTGCTTTTTGATAATGCTTGATATCAACATTTGCAAGGTTGCGGATTCGTATTTTGGGAAACAGTGATGTTTCATAAGTGATATTGAGTGCTTATACATAGGTTCTGTGCAGTGTTTTTTAAATGTTATTCAAAAAACGATTTTGGGGGCAAATCAATGGTGTTTTCATTTGGCCCTTATTTATGATTGCCTTGTGCAGCTGGTGCATCACTTTATACATGGGAAATAAAAGACGCTCTTCTGGTGCAAGGCCTTCATAAATAAGGCCTTGAGTTTCTTTGCTATTGGTTTGTGTTCTGCTTTTTGATAATGCTTGATATCAACATTTGCAAGGTAGAGGATTTGTATTTTGGGAAACAGTGATGTTTCAAAAGTGAAATTCTGTGCTTGTACATAGGTTCTGCCCTGTGTTTTTTAAATGTTAATCAAAAAACGATTTTTGGTGCAAATCAATGGAATTTATATTTGGGTATTATTTATGATTGTCTTGTGGCATAGGTATGTCACTTTTAACATGGAAAGAAAGTGACGCACTGGTGGCGCAAGGCTTTCATAAATAAGGCCCTGAGTTTCTTTGCTCTTGGTTTGTGTTCTGCTTTTTGATAATGCTTGCTATCAACATTTGCAAGGTAGAGTATTTGTATTTTAGGAAACAGTGAGATTTCAAAAGTGAAATTCAGTGCTTCTACATAGATTCTACCCTGTGTTTTTTAAATGTTATTCAAAAAACGATTTTTGGTGCCAATCAATGGTATTTATATTTGGGTCTTATTTACGATTGTCTTGCCGGTATGTCTCTTTTAACATGGGATGCACTGGTGGCGCAAGGCCTTCATAAATAAGGCCCTGAGTTGCTGTTGTATAAACTTAAATATGATGCAATTTATTGTTTATATTGTTTGGTTTTTGTCATTACTTTGTTGTTTGCTAATAGTGGTGTTTAATGTTTTTTTTTCAGAACAACAGATTCAAATCAACTTTTGTAAAGCAAGAAAAAATGCCTTCAAGGCAAAGAAGTATCAAAAATACCATACGCAAAAGGAGAGGAACAGAATTTATGGAATCCTCTACAACAACTAGTTCAAAAAACACCAGAAAAGCTCCTGGTAAGACAATTAAGTCTTTTCTTCGCAACATATGTCGCACAAAAAGAAATGATATTGGTAATGTGAATATTCAGAAGGAGACAGAAAATCTAAAAAGGAAGGAGAGGCCCACAAAAAATATCTCGATTGGAGTACGAGAGAAGAGAATGGATAGCAATAGAAGGGTAGATCAATTTAGGGACATTCGTAGGCGAATGTTTCGTAATAGGATAGTTTTAAATTTGCTAAAAAATGATAAGAAAGGTAAACAGAGAACTGCTTTTTATAAGAAAAAGAAAAGTGTAGAGAAGATTGTGGATCAGGCTTTTGAAGTTAAGAAAAAATTATTTATTTTAGTAATCAATAGAATTAGGATACTTAATAAGGCAATTGATGTTTTCAAATCGAACAGTAGATGGAAAAGAATTATTAATCGGACTAATTTTTGTAAAGTATTTTCTGGCGAATGGATGCATAGTTCAAGTTCTGAGCCATTTTTCAATGAGGAGAGTTACTTTCAGGAAAATGATTTGGTGCATGCAGTTGACACCAGTGGTTGAGCATATGAGGTGAAAGATGGTTGTGTGATGGAAAAAGAGAAACTTGTGTCTAGAGATGCAGAAGAGGTATTAGCTGATGAAGTTTTAGGGAGACATACTAAGGGTCCAGTGTACACATGGAAGTGCAGTAGTATTTGTAGTGTGCGACAGGATTCAATCGATTTGCTTCGAAATTTCTTACGTACATATAGTAAGAAAAGTCTCAAACAAAAAATGAAGATTTTGCAAGAGTTAGATCCTTGCAAAGTGAGAGAAAGCACAGGTTTGCATGGGCATTCACTGGCTTGTCTTTCTAGAAAAGTATGTCAGAGTGTTTTTCATCATTTTAGGATTTTAGCAGTGCATCATAATAAGGTGAGGAAATTAGTGAGAAAGTTGTATTATGCAAAAAGTCCAGCACTTAAGCTTAAACAGTTAAACAGTGCTCTTTTGCATGGATCTGAAGAGGATGTGAAGACTATTTGTGAAGAAATTGTGTTTTGTTATTTTGGGAACAAAGGGGACAGTGTAGAAATGGATATAGTAATGGATGGTAATGTGGAAGACAATGGACAGATTTCAAGTACAGAAAAGTTTGACGAGGAAATTACCAAGTTTAAGGTGAAATCAAATGAAAGGCCTAATTTAACTTGTGTGTGTTGTGGACGGACTCATTATAAGATTCAGACTAGGTTAGTTGTTTTATATGCAAAATGTGAATTGGAAAATAATAGTGAAAGTAAGGATTTTGTAAGTTATTTGTTGGTGGAGAATTCTTTTGATTTGAGTTTTGATCAGCGTATTTGTAATTATTGTTTGAAAAAATTAAATGAAAATACAATGCCTGCTAGAGCAGTTCATAATAATCTTCAGTTGATAGATATTCCTTCTGAATTGATGGATTTAAATACTTATGAATCAATTTTGATTCAATGTGTCCATCCTTTTCAAGCTATTGTTCGCATGGAGCCTAAGATAGGGAAATTACCTCCCACAGATTTACAAAGAGGATTAAAGGGAAGAGTTGTTTATTTGCCTCTAGATGTCAAGAAAAATATTGATACAATTGGTGTAGAAAGAGTAGAAGAGGATCCTCTAGTTATTCTAGTTAATGGGGTTCCGACAAAGAGTAAGAAAATCTGGCAAGATTTAGTGGATGTTAGGAAAGTCAAAAAGGCAACGTTGTATTTGGTCAAAAACAATGAGTACTATAAAGATGTAAGTGTTGGAGCATAGGAAACAGCTACAGAAGAAGACAGTGATTGTTCAGTTGGCCAAATTGAAAAAGTTGATGTGTCTAGAAATGAAGAAATATATGAACATTATACTGTTCATCCTTTGCATTCCAAAGAAGTAATGGGGAATGTAATTGACTTGTTTCAAATGAAAGCAGCAAAAGGAAGTCCCATTAGTGTATGGGAAGAAAGTTTGGAAGCTCGTTGTTTTCCACAGTTATTTCCAACAGGACGAGGTGGACGATATGACGATCGTCCAGTTCAAATTCCTGCAGCTGAATACCAGACTTTAAGATTATATGCTGAAGATCCAAGGTTTCGGCAATGCATTCCGTATTTGTTTCATCTACTGTATGAAAGTGACTTGTCTGGTCTTTCTTATGCAGTTAATCATATATTGAAAAGTGGAGCTCATCTTCAAAATGTTTCTGCAAGGGACTTTATGGAGAAAGTCAATCTGCAAGATAGTATTTTGGAATCTCAGCTAATCAATCTCATGGCATGTCAGCGTGGAACCAATGAGTATGGAAAGGGGCGACCATTCGGTCCCCCCGAACGTATGGTGGAGTACCACGATCCCCCCAGGAAGCCATCTTGGGCGGGAGGCGAGTCTCGGCTGGTATGCCCGAAGCGGCGTAGCCGGGGCGCGCCTTTTTCCCGCCCTAGAGTGGGCTGGCCTAGACACCGACGCGGCCGGCCATGCCCTCGGAGGCAGGCGGGGGCGGGTTTACGCCCGCCCTGAAGACGGATAAAAGGAGCGGAAGCCAAGAAAGCATCCTCTTGTTCCTGTGCTCTGAAGCTGCACCTCCCCGCTGCACGTGAGCTCGAGACAGAACGAAGAGCCAATTTTGAGCGTTGTAATCTTTCTTTTGTCTTGCAGATATCCCGTCGGAGAATGCCAAAGAAAGTCGGAAAGCGGGTCGGTACCGAGCAGATGCTCCACATGCTCATGAAGGAGATAGCCGATCTGAAGAAAAAGGTGGAGGCTAAAGACGTGCCGGGAGGAACGAAACGGCCTTTGCAGGGAGCAGTCCCCGGTGGAAAAAGCAAGAGGCCCAGAAGGGGAGCACTTGGGGGAGACACCCCGGTTCCCGATACCCCACGTGAGGAGCCAATCCCGGTGCCGAAAGAAGGGAATCCAATTCCTGTGGTGGTCACCCCTGTGAACAGGGAGGATATGCCCCCCGAGTTAGCGGCACAATTGGCAGCGTGGTTGGGAAAAGATAGCGAGGGCGCCACAGCTGACGACGCCCGGGCAGTAATGAGGCAACTGCGGGAATCTAGGGAGGCTGCGAAGGCAACATCTTCTGTTCCCCTACAGGTTCCGGCGGCTGGAAGTACAGCAGGCCCAAGTTCGGCGACAAGCACGGGGTCTACTTCAGGTAAGCGGCCATTGCCGATTGCGGGGGAGGGGTCTGTACCTTCTCGAAGGGAAAAGATTGCCCAGCATGTCCCGCTAGAAATTAAGGAATTGATTTGGGCGGATAAGTATGTAAACATGTTTTCATTGCTTACCGACCATTACGAGATAGAGCATGTGAAGAGCCAAAAGGAGCTCATGCACCCGAGTGTTTGGCGCGCAAAAATGGCCGCCTTTAAGGTTGACGAGACCATTGGTACTTGGGGCAGAGCGTGGGGCATATTTACATCCATCATGGGCGAGCGCAGGCCCGAGTTGTTGACCGAGTTACCCATTTATCAGTCGCGTATTATGGAGTATTCTGTGGCATATGGGGGCAATCAGTGGTTCTGCTATGACAATCTTTTTAGAAAAGCTAAGGAACACAACCCTTTGTTGACTTGGGATTGTTACGACTCCGTGTCATGGCAAAAAATGGAGAGTACAGGAATGTTGAAGGTACCATTGGTGGGAAGTAACGGAGGAGAATCTTCCCGCCAAAACTCTGGGACGCCCTTTCGGACGGGTGCAGGTAATGAGTACCACTCGAAACCGAGTGGCAACACAGGGAAAAGGGGGATCTGTTGGAATTTTAACAGAGGGAAATGTACGAGACCCCAGGGGTCATGCAAATTCAGACATGAGTGTGGGGGGTGTGGGCAGCCATCCCATCCTGAGTCCTTGTGCAGAGCCAAAACGGGTGATAACGGTGGTAAGGGAGGCGCCAAACAGGTCTGATATAGTCCGAGGGGCGCCTTTACCTACCCCGATTGATACCATGGCAATGATTCCTTGGCTCAACGAATACCCGGATCATGCCTCCGCTGGGGTGTTGCGAAACGGGTTCTCATATGGTTTCCGCATCCCAGTGGGGGATTTTCAGGGTGTAGCAAACTGTAAGAATCAACTGTCGGTCTTGCAGCACGCGGCGGTGGTACAGGTAAAGATTGGGAAGGAGGTGACTCGAGGTCGTGTTGCCGGCCCATTCGATTTGCCACCGGTTGTTAACTTTGTTTGTTCCCCTCTAGGGGTGGTCCCCAAGAAGGACCCGGGTGAGTTTCGGCTGATACATAACTTGTCAGCCCCACGTGGTCTTTCCGTGAATGACGCGATAGACCCGGATGTGTGTTCAGTACGGTATGCGTCTTTCGATGAGGCCGTAGCCATGTTGAATCGCCTGGGGCCCGGGGCGCTGATGGCGAAATCAGACATTGAGTCAGCGTTCCGGTTGCTCCCGGTACACCCGGACGATCAGCGTCTTCTTGGTTTCATGTTTCAGGGTCGCTATTACATGGATAGATGTATGCCAATGGGGTGCTCGATTTCATGTGCCTATTTCGAGAAGTTCAGTTGTTTTCTGCAGTGGGTATTCACAAGGAAGACAGGTTTTCAACATGTTATGCACTATCTCGATGACTTTCTGTTTTTGGGGGCAGCCGGGGATCCTGAGTGTGGACAGGCTTTACAGGAATTTTGTGTCTTAATGAATCGATTTGGTGTGCCATTGGCGCCAGGTAAGACTGTGGGGCCCTCGACCTTGATCGAGTTTCTGGGGATCGAGCTCGATTCGGTAGAAGGTTGTTTTCGATTACCAAAGGAAAAAGTATTGAAATTCAGGTTAACCCTTGAGACATGTATTCGTGCAACAAAAGTAAACCTGCATCAATTGCAACAGGTGGTGGGTCAGTTGAATTTTGCCCTAAGAGTGATACCAATGGCGCGCCCCTTTTCCCGCTCGATTGTACAAGCCATGGTCGGCCTGAAGGAAGGACATCACCGCACGAGACTCTCGGCAGAGGTTCGTCAGGACATGCGCATTTGGTTGGCATTTCTGGCGGATTTCAATGGTCGAATTGTCTGGAACAAACCAGCGGTGTCCTCCGAGGAGCTGGGCCTTTGGACAGATTCGGCGGGGAGTATAGGTTTTGGTGCCATATTTGGTACACAATGGTCGGCTCAAAAATGGCCGCCATGGTGGCATGAGTACGGATTGACGAGTAACATTGCTTTTCTCGAACTTTTTCCGATTTTGGTGGCCCTGAAAACGTGGCCCGGGGGGTTTCTGTGATCACTCTGTGGTATTCTGGTCCGATAACATGACCGTGGTTGAGTGTATCAATAGTCAGGCAGCACGATGCAGATTGGTTCTGAGACTGCTCAAGGAGATTGTGTTGTTATGCATGCAACTGAATGTACTGTTTAGGGCAAGACATGTGCCGGGGGTGATGAACCAAGTGGCTGATGCGCTTTCTCGTTTCCGTATGCAGGCCTTCTGGGGTTTTCTGCCCACAGCGGACCCGGTGGCGGCACCCTTTCCCGAAGCTCTCTGGTCTCTCGGTGCCCCGAACTACGAAACCTCGTGGGAGAGAGTTTAGCACCCAGGACGAGGAAGGCATATGAAGGGGCGTTCCGTTCCTATTGGGCCTTTTTGGGTACTGCTAGGGGGGAGTTTTGGGGTCAGGAAGAGTCTGTAGTACAATTTCTACTCTCTTTACATCAGGCAGGCAAATCAGTAGCTATGACCCAGAGGCATCGGGCCGCCATTTCCTTTATGGCAAAGGCTCATGGGATCCAGGACCCGACAGCGTCTTTCGTTGTGCAGAAAGCGCTACGTGGGTGGCAACGCCTAGAGGGTCGCAGAGTGGATGAGAGGCACCCGATAGGTCTGGATAGGTTGGCCCTGTTATCCTCCGTACTCCCTGCAACATGTTCATCCCAGTATGAGACTGTGTTATTCCGAGCCGCATTTGCGCTAGCATTCCATGGGGCTATGCGGGTAAGCGAACTAGTGGCGAAGAACAAGAGGGATACGATGGGGGGATTGTGCCGGGAGCACATTCAGGTCAGGGGGGAGACGATGACGGTCTCATTTGTTAGGTCCAAATCCGATCAAGGTGCAATCGGGGACTGTGTAATCATTCAGAGGATCCCCGGTTCTTCCGTGTGCCCTGTGGTATGCATAGATGAATATTTGACGCAGAGGGTTGCAGCATGGGGGGGGACCTTCTTGAGACACGCTGATGCCACCCCACTGACGAGGTTTCAGTTCCAGAGGGTGCTTGCGATGTCGATTTCGGCCGCGGGCTTGAACCCCGGCGAGTTCGGGACCCATTCCTTTCGGATAGGGGCTGCTACTGAGGCTACAGCCAGGGGTCTGAGTGTGGAACAAGTAAAACGTGTGGGGCGTTGGTCCTCGAACTGTTATAAAAGGTATGTGCGGTTGCACATGTTGTGAAGCTGTAATGATATACTCACGCTTCTTGTTTCTGTTTGATTTTCAGTTACGCAAGCTTACGAAGCGGGGCGGACTGTACAGTCGACCCGACTCCTGGGGATCAGCGGTCAGAAATCACCGTCTGCGAATAAGGAGGTGTGGGTCGTGGGCCACTCATATGTGAGGCGTGCCGCGGACGTATTCAAAGCAGGTGATATGATTCACCTGGCTGGGGAATACGGGTACAGGGTGTCCTTCTACGGAAAGGGCGGGCTCTGTATTGACCAGTTTCAATTCTTTTTTGAGGGTTTGTTAGGGCGGACAAGGTCACCGCCGTCTATAATCATAGTCCATCTTGGGGGTAACGATCTGGTGGCCACTGGTAGACGACTTCTTCTTGAGGCAATGCTTTCCACAGTTAGTTGGTTGGCAAGGAGAGTTCCAGGGTGCACGGTTGCATGGTCCCATATGATCCCACGGAAAGTGTGGCGGGGGGCTGTTTCGGTTACTGCATTAAATCATTCAGTAAGGAAGATAAATAACAAAGTGAGTAGATTGTTTCGTTCAAATACACTGCATTCTGTTTCGCATGGTGGTATCAAAGGGGACAGTATGTATTTGGGGGACGGTGTTCATTTGTCCCGGGTGGGGAACGAGTTACTCATAGGAGACTTCATAGCATGGTTAAGGAGTTTACAGCATGACCTTTAGGTAGGAGTGTTTTGTGGGGGGTCCGGATAGCCGGTCAACTATCCGGCCTGTGGCGGTAAGGTCATGATCGGTGAGCAGTAATTCGAAGATCCCTATGAGGGGGCGTCACCCATTACGGATGGGAGCGCTCGGGGGAGGTGGCCAATTGGCCCCTCAACGGGGAGGCGGTCCTGTCTAAGGAGAGGCCGCCGGAAGGAAAGGAAAGGTGGTCAAGGCCCTTTCCTGGATAGGAGGGGCTACGGCCCCTCCTGGGGAATTTCCCGGGGCCAGGACATCTGCGACGGCAGATGGGTAAGTTGTGTGGGGTGCGGGAGGGGGTTTACGCTACCTTTTAGACACCTCACACGAGTCCTCGAATGACCGTTAAATGGCGCCGAGTTTATTGGGGCCCCCGTCAAGTACAAAGGGAAATTGGTAGATGCACTTGAGGTACGCCTCTGTGCGGTCGCTCCTCTCACAAGTGAAGGGGGTATTTCTGGTTTAGGGATCTGACACCGGTTACGACCTTGCCGTTGGCCCTTAACGTTAGGATGTACAATTTCAAGTCAAATGTTTTGTAGGATGTTAGTTCGGCTAGGAGAACCTTTGTATTAGAGATCTGTTAAGGTTAGCCAAACATCGTAATGTGGAAATGAAATTGTACATAATATGAAACTGTTATTTTAATGTTTTAATTTTGTTTCATATTTTAATAAATACGGCCGGGAAGGGTAACTCCCTTCCCGCCTTCCAAAAGTTCAAGAACTGTTTCCGGTTTCCCAATTCTTGGGGATGATTGTGTTGAGAGGGGGTGGCGGGTATCTCAGCCATATTGGTTCCGTCGTCATGGAGAATTGAAATGTATGCTAAGAAACTTAGGAACTCCTACATGGTTCCTCACTCTTAGCTGTGCTGAGTATGCATGGGACGACTTACTTGAATTTCTATGAGAGGCAAATGGAAACATACAAAATATAGAATTGAAAACACCTGGAGAACTGTGTTCTTTGGATCCAGTAAATGTTTGCAGATATTTTAATCATAGATTCGAAGCTATGATGTCTTTTATTACCAACAAAAAAAATCCTCCCCGTGGAGAGGTTTTGGATTTCTTTTGGAGGAAGGAATATCAAGCGTAAGGTGCTCCTCATATACATATGTTATTATGGTTTAAAGATGCACCCAAATTTGGATCAGATTTGGATGAAACAGTGATGAGTTTCATTGAAGAGTATTCAACATGTGCTGTTCCAAAATCTACTGAAGAAAATAGTTTAAAACAACAAGTTTTACGTTTTCAATCTCATCGTTGTGGAAAGTACTGCCGTCGAAAATTTAAAAACAAGGAAAAGTACTACACGAAATGTCGTTTTGCGTTTCCACGACCAGTGATTTCTAAGGGAAGAGTAAATAATTTGATGTCATCTCTACGACATACTGTGACGTGGAAATCTCCCAAAAATACATAGAATTTGAAAAGAAACGAAGAATATAAGTACATCAACGAATATAACCCAGTGATTTTGTCCATGGGGAATGCTAACATGGATATTCAGTTCGTTGCTGACAACTCTCTTGCTGTGGCTCGATATGTGACATCTTACATCACCAAAAAAGAAAAGACAGAACTGAAGGAAATGTGGGAGGACATTTCACATGAAAAGAGTCTAAGCAAGAAATTATACAGTTTCAGTCTGAAGATGATGTTGCATCGAGAAATTGGAGCATATGAATGTTCTGATCTGTTATCATCAGCAAGTCTCTATGCCAAATCAAGAACAATCATTTGGGTGAGTCTAGGTCTTGCTGCAACACGAAACTGAGTTTTGAAATCTGTACAAGAAATTGAATATTTGGCGGAGAAAGAACCAAACAGTACAGATATTTTGAAGACAAACATGTTGGATACATACTATACAAATAGAAGTACTCACCTTGAGAACACTTGTTTGTATGAAGTTCTGCAAAACTACAGTTATAAGAGGAACATCACAGAAGATATCAATAATGGAAAATATGCAGTCATTGGCTATGAAGGATGTCTAGTGAAGCAGAAAAAAGGCCATTTGATTAATCATCGAAAATTGAGTTGCGAAGCTCCAGACAAAAGAGAATTTAACTATTTAGCTCTTTTGCAACTATTTAAGCCATTGCGTACAGAAGAGGAACTACTTGGAGATTTTCTCTGTTATGAAGACTCTTTTAATGCGACTAAGGATACCATAGAATGTCCTATTTTTTTTAATTATCTGCAAATGTTGAACGAAGAAATAGAGCAAGAAACCACAATTGCTGAAGAGATTGCTAAAGATAGTTCTCAAGATAGTCAGAGTTCTACTTCATTGAGTCAGGATCCACTAGGAGGACCTATTATCCAAAATGAAGCTGCCACTGCCATGGATGAGGTGGAAAGAGCTATGGAACAAGCTCAAGAGGATGGAGTTAACTTAGAGGATTTGGTAAAGCAACTAAACGTTGAGCAGAAAAAGATATATGATGAAGTCACAGAACAGATTGAACATGGATTCAGACATGAGAAAAAAGAGTGCTCATGTACATCATTTGAGCCTGTCGGACTGTACGTAAGTGGAGAAGCAGGGACAGGAAAAAGTTTTCTAATTAAAGCCATTGCAAGTTATCTGCAGAAAAGGACTGATTCACCGCTGTCTTGTGTTGTAACTGCTCCAACTGGTCTGGCAGCACATAACATTAAAGGGATTACTCTACATCGTTTACAGATGCTGCCAGTTGAGCATGATAATAAATTGCATTACAACAAATTATCTGGAGATGCGTGTTCTGAAGTTTCAAGAGTCTTGAAGAAAATGAAACTTCTTATCATTGATGAAGTAAGCATGGTCTCAAATCTAATGCTTGCTTTTGTGCATTTGAGAATGCAAGAAATTCTTAGAACAGAGTATGATGTGTTATTTGGAGGAAAACACATTATTGTTTTTGGAGATCTATTGCAGTTGACTCCAGTAAAAGGACGACCAGTGTTTAAAATGCTCACGCATGAAGATACTAGGAAGTCCCTTGGCAGCATTGGAAATGTTAATATATGGTTACATTTTAAATATGCTTAACTGTTTCAAAATATGCGACAGGCAAAGGATGAAGATTATAAAAATATTCTACAAGATGTAAGAATCGGAAAAGTAAGCGAGCTTGGGAAAGAAGCTTTACATGCTCGATTAATTTCAAATTTGTATCCAAATAAAAACATTCTTCCAGAGAATATTTTTTTAAAAATGACTGAGAAGAAATCTAGAATATGTTTGATGCCAACTCTGCAAGAATGTTCCATCTTCAACAACAAAATGTTAGAGTTAGAAAATGAAGAGATTGTGAAACTGGAAGCAATAGATAAAATAGAGCATATGGGTGCAACAATTGTTTTGTCCGAAAATTTGAAAATCAAATTGGATTCATTAGAGAAAAGTATTTCTAAAACAGCTGGTTTTGAAAAGACTCTGAATGTGTGTTTAAATTGTCGTATCATTTTGAGAAGGAATTTAAATGTTGAAAGAGGTCTGGTAAATGGAGCAATGGGTTATGTTGTTGATTTTGTGAATTATAGAAATAGAGATGGAATTGAATTTTTAAAAAAAATAAAATTTGATCGCATTGAGCAAGTACAACAAATCAGTCGTTGTTCAGCTAGATTTTTACTTGTAAAAGACTTATATGTTCGCTGAAAACAGTTTCCTGTTTGTTTGGCATATGCAGTAACAATTCATAAATCTCAAGGTTTAAGTGTAGATAATGCTTTAGTGAACATTGGAAGATCTGTGTTTAAAGAGGGTATGGCATATGTGGCATTATCCCGAGTCAGAACTTTATCAGGATTGTACTTGATTGAGTGTGATGAGACAAAAATTTGTGCAGATCTAGATTGTGTTAAATAATACAATAGGTTAAGAAGAGAGTATGCTCCACATTTGCCTCAATATCCTCTGTTTGAAAAACGTGTGGTAGGCCGAAAAAGAAGAAATGAGAGTAATTGCAGTGAGGTAGTAGCAAAAAGACAAAAAGTAGACGAAATTGTAATTGAAAACAGAAAGAAAAAGAATTGTGAAGAAAATGTTGTTGGATTTCAGTTTGAAAATAGTTCTGGTGTCAACTGCTATGCTAATGTAGTGGTTAATGTTGTTTTTTTTTTCAAACTTTACAAGAACAGATTGTTGAAAATCGAGATCAAAGATTGTGTGGTTTATTGAATTCTGTGTTTGAGAAATGTAGCAGTGATAGAGCAAAAATAGAAAGTGTAACAGAAATTCGAAATATTTTAGATATGTGTTCTGGTCAAGATAAATTTTCACAGAACATTCAGCAGGATTGTCAGGAATTTTTAATGTATATGTTTGGTGTTTTGGAAGATGAACGTGTAGATGTAGATAATCTTTTCAGCCTTTCTTATCAATGGCAGCATGACTGCCACAATTGTAGTTCATCAAGTACTACTAGAATAGACACTGAAAGATTTATATATTTGACTTTACCTGACTGTAAATCAGTGTCATTTAAAAATCTAGTTAAAGCAGCAGATCATAATATGGTGTGTACCCAATGTAAGTGTCCAATGCTATCCATATTATTTATACAAAGTTATGGTCAGTATATCATTTTACTTTTCCAACGATGTAGACCTGATGGAACTAAATTGACAACTTCCATCAAAAATGTTGTGGCTTCTCAGTTATCAATTTCAGGAAGAACCTTTACAACTGAAGCTATTATTTATCATGACGGTTCTTCGACAACCTCAGGACATTATACATGCTACTTAAAATGTGAAAAAGGATGGAGTTACTGCAATGATTCTCATTTAACTTATAAATAATGTTTGCCTTATGACTCTACAAATTCTTATCTAGTGTTTTCAAAACCAAAGTTTTAGTAAATGGAATTGGCCTTTGAAGACGGGAATAGATAATAAAAGTTAGTTAGTTAGTTAGTTAATCTAATGTTTTAAATTATTTATCTCATATAGATACTTTAAGTGGATCTCAAAGTAAAAAATACTGATATATCTGACACAAATTGGCTGTGAGGAAAGTGTAAGATATGATGTTCTTAGATCTTTTTTCATAGGAAGTCGATGAAATGGAAGTTATAGAGCACAGCAGACTTTTTTTTCCACCAAAAGGACCTTCACTATCTTCTATTTGGCCTCACGGAAAAGTAAGTGAATCAAAGATCAGTGTACATATATGAGATGTATGTTTGAATGGGTTTTTTTAAACACAATCTTTAAGATTGTGTTTTTTTCCCGCTGCTATATGATGAAGACTTTGAACTCACTAATTTAAGCGAAATTCAATATATTCTGAGAACAGCAAAAATAAATAATGTAACATATTGTAGAAGTTATTCTATAGTTTGCATTGTGTAATTTATATTGTATTCACATTGTCTCACACTCCTTTTCCTTTTTCACCCTTATTTACCTCTCTTTACTCATTTACACTGCCTTTTTTTAACTTTGTTTCATCGCTGTTCCTTTACTGCACTTCATTCACAACTTCTCAATCCAATTTGAACTGTCTGCATTTCCTCTCTTCCTTCCACCACTTTTTATCTTTTACACATTCTCTCAGTACCACTGTACCACTGCTTTAGATTTCTTCCCCTCTCTTTCTTTCTTTTTCTCCTTTTTTTTTCTTTCGCACTCATTATACTGTAGTTCACTCAGTCTTTCTCTTTTCTATATACTTACACTCTCACTCCTTTTTCATCCATCGTTCTATATTAACCTCATTCCCTTCATCCCTTCACTCTGTGACTTCCCTTCACTCACTCTCAGTCATCTTCTATTCCTCTTTTTTATTAATAGTTCCTCATTCATACTTCTCTCCTTTTCATTCATTTTCCTTTTACTTTTGTTATCTTTCTTGATTTCGTTTTGGTATCTCACATTCTTTTAGTATCTTACTTACCTTCAGTAATTTGTTCTCTTTCTATTTCTTTTTTCTTCTTTTTTCTCTTTCTACATTACTTTATTTCTGTTTTTGTATCCTTCACTATTGCTTTATTTCTTAGTACACTTTTTTGATTTTTTACCTCTTGACCTGTTTCTTCTATTTTAATATATATTTTTTACTAATTATAATGTGTTTTTTCTTTTGTCTTTCACAGATACAAGTAAGTGTTCATTAATTATATGGTAAGTGTGTTTACAAAATGTAGTTTGTTGTCACCCTTTACTTTAACCTCACTACTTTTCTCTCACCCTACCTCACCCTTGTTTCCTTACTTTGCTTCCCTCACTTATTCTTATGCTCCATGTTAACTTCCTACCACATTCAACTTCTTTCAGTACCTCTGCTTATCCACACTCCTTCACTTACCTTTTTTACTGGTTCACTTAGTCCCTTTCTGACACTCCTTCCTTTACTCTCTCTCTTCTTTCTCTCTGTCACTCCCTATGTCTTACCCTTATTCACTTATATACACCCTCTTTCACTCCTCTTTACTTACACTCACTGCTATTTTCTTTCCCTCCGTCACTACTGTTTCTCTTGTTCCGTTACTATCTGTCATTCCCCATACTTAAGTCTCCTTCCTTTTACTTTCATCACCCATTCACATTTTCCCAGAACCTCTGCTTTAGTCTTCTTCCTCTTTCTTCTCTTCTTTTGCTCCCTTATTCATTTTTTTTTTCTCAGTTACTTCCTCTTACACCTTTTCTCTGTCTTACCATCTATTACACAGTCCCTCTGTGTTCCTCCCTCTAGCTCTCTTTCTCTTAACACCACTCTCTCTGTCCCCATTCCTCATGCTCACTCCTTCATTATTTTTGTTTTATTTTTTTGGGGTTGGTGCGCTGACGGTACCCGCACCGGGGCGTTCACGGGTACGCGCACCGGGAGCGCACCAAAGTCAAACATTTTGAAAATAAAAAAATATATTTAAACAAAAATATTATCATAATATACAATATAGGGTTAATTTTCAGAAAAACATACCTTTCTCAGCTCACAAAGACATTTGTGAAAAAATAACCTTAGAAATTCACTAAAAAGTACATAGGTATGAAGCCCCCAAAAAAGTTAAAAAATTAACAGTTAAAAAACCTATAAAATTCACTGAAAAAACCATAGGTTTCACACCAGTTGTAGTTAGGAATTAGCATTAAAAAAACCTATGAAATTCACTGACAAAAACCATATGCTACTTTCAAAATCTTCTATTATTTCATGACATTTAATTGGTTATGTACCTGAATATATATAAAGAAAGAGAGAGAAACACAGCCATTTTGACTACTACTTCCTGAAGTACATATCAAGTGCATTTCAACTGAGAACTTAAACTTCTTTTTGAAAGGTAAGATGTTATTTTAAAAACTGAAGTATGTTCTGCACTTTAAGTTAATTAGGAAAACATTTTCTGATAGTTATATACTATCCCTCTGTAATAGTTATAGAATAAGATATACTTCTCTGTTTTAGTTATGGATGGAGTTAGACTTGTCTTGTATAATTAAGAATTTACTTAGGGTTTATCACATACATTTTTTTATATTTCTACTTCCAGTCTGATACCATACACTGCCCAAAGATAAAATCACTGTTTAAAAAACCAAACTACCTGTCTGTACTTAAACCCAACAGTGCCCTATTTGTACTGATATATTTTTTTAAAATTCAATTTACAGCACAAAAATGGAATGAGAGAAAACAAATATCATGGAAATTGTTCTGGAAAGCAACAAAGACACAGAAATTGAACCCAATGACTCTGAATTCTTTGATGAATCATGGGACTTTGAACTTCTGCAATGTGTACAATCAGTAGATTACCTGATTGAAAATGAGAAAATTTCTGACAATCAATTATTAGAAGTTCTTTTAAATTTTGAAAACGAATCAGAGAAATAAATTCATATTTAATAATTAAAAGATTGTTTGAGACAATATTCATTTTTATATGTAGTTTTTTAAACTAGTACCAAATTGATTATAATGTAAAATCAGACTTTAAATATACTGTGCAACTTTTTTGTTTTACATAGTAAGTTTGCTCATAGTTACTTCCTTTCTCCCACTATATTATCTCCAATGTGTATTTAACATCTCTTTATCATCTCCTGCCTCCATGGTGTTTCTGCTTTCCTGACAGACTACGCTATGAATTCCATATACCACAATACCTTCTGAAACAACATGCAAGATATCTACAAAGGAAACAGTGTATTTTTATTTTTAGACTCTGCATTGGTACCTACATGTAGGTACTTAAATAAAAAAATACAACAAAAAGAACAATCAATACATACCTTATTTGAACATTCTTTCATTCTATTTTCCCTATATTACGCTCCCCGGACCGCTTCCCGGTGCGCGTACCGAGCGCTCCCCCTGCAAAAAAACGATAATAACAAATATTTGTTTTTCCCCGCGGGGCCCTTTTAAAGCCCCCTCATCAAACCTAGGGGGTCAGGGAGGATGTACTCTGCCCCCTTATGCTCATTTCCCCCTTTGTTTTTGCCACATCTTGTGTCTCGATCCTACTGAGACACAAGATGGTGGCTGCTCCGGACTGTTTAGAATGTTCACAGTCACCAGGGAGCCAATCCGCTTCTCCTGGCGAAGTTCCGTTACGCGTCAGGTACGCGAACGGGGCGCTAACCGGGACGCTGTCACGGATATATCTCTTTTTTAAAACGTTATTTCTCAAAATCCACTGGAGCACATATTTTAAGACATAGCAAAGGCAAGTCGGGCAAACCATATCTACAATTTTGCCAAGTTTCGTGTAAATCCATTCAGCCGTTCGAGCTAAAATTGATTCCAACCGTCCTATGGAAAAATGAATGGTAAAAACGTGTTTTGGAACCCCCCTTTTTTCTCGGCCCCCCCTTGACAAAACCCCCCCAAATTTTCAAGGGCTGCTCAGAAACAAAATGTGCCATTTTTCTGACAATTTCAGCCAATTCTGTCCACAAACGCCAAAGTTATTCGACACAGAATTTTCAAAAATCCCATAGGAAAAAAATCCTAACTATATATACCTACTGGCGACCGCCAGTAGGTAATATATATATATATATATATATATATATATATATATATATATATATATATATATATATATATATATATATATATATATATATATATATACACACACATATTTCCACCAAAAGATCAGCATCAGCCCAAGCCTCTTGTTACGGCAGGTAACATGGCATGGTCGCCACCCATATTATTTCCACACAATCCAGTGACAAAAATTCTCTTCAGAAGAAAAGCACCAGTGCCGCGGCCTTAATGAATAAACATGTTTATTCGCAACACAAAGGGACTTTGTTTTGCGGATAAACATGTTTATTCATTGAGGCCACGACACCAGTGTCTTTCTTGAGAAGAGAATTTTTGTCACTGTATTGTGTGGAGATATATACACACACACGCACACACACACACACACCAACACATATATATTTATGTATTACCTACTGGCGGTCGCCAGTAGGTAGTTATAGTTAGGATTTTTTTCAATGTTAAATCTCAAAATTCTATTTGGAATAACTTTGGCGCCGGTCGAGGAATCTGCCTGATAATTTCCTCAAAATGGCCTCGTCGAGCTCCGGTCCTTCCCTGAAAGTTTGGGGGGGATGCGTCAAGCGGGGGCCGAGATAAAAGGGGGGTCCCAAAACGCGTTTTCCCCATGTTAATTTCCATAGGGCGGTCGACCTCACTTTTAGCCCGAACGGCTGAATGGATTTACACCAAACCTGGCAAAATTGTAGGGACTGGTAGCCTTAAGTGCCTTTGCTATGTCTCAAGATATGTGCTCCAGTGGATTTTGAGTAATTTAGGTTCAAAAAAATATATATATCTATAGGCGTGCCCCGGTACGCGCACCGGGGAGTGCACCGGGCGTGCTACGCGACTTGCGCATGGAAAGCTGGCTCACGGGTGTCTGTAAACATTCGAAACAGTCCGGATCGGCCGCCATCTTGTGTCTCGGTAGGATCGAGACACAAGAGGTGACATAAAGACAAGGGGGAAATGACTATAAGGGGGCAGGGTAGACCCCCCCTGACCCCCTAGGTTTGATGTGGGGGCTAAAATAGGGCATTTATAAAAAATAAAAAAAATCGATTTGCGCGGGGGGAGCGCCCGGTATGCGCACCGTGGAGCGCACCGGGGAGCGAAGCATGGGGAAAATCCAGGGTTTTATTTATGAAGGCCATTGCGACAGTTTTGCGCCGCCGGTGCGTCACTTTTTGTGACACACCAGCAGTGTAAAAAATGCGCATTGTTGCGCTATATTTAAAAAGTGATGCATCTAGGTAGATGGGTCACTTTTTAAAACCCTGCGCCACATTATACCTGCGTCAGGTATAATGTATGCAGAGGGGGCGTTCCCCCGCAAAAAGCCTCGTAATAGTGACGCCGTGAAATCTATGAGATTTCACTGCGTCACTTTTAGGACGCTGTTGCGTCAAAATCTTGCTCTGCCTCACAGCAGGCGTAAGACTGACGCAAGACCTTTCACATGGGGCTTTGCCCATGTGAAAGGACGCATTACTGGAGTTGCGTCACTTTTGTGACACACTCCAGCAATGCGTCACTTTTGCGCTTACAGATACGTATCTGTAACTCCTTGCGACATGATTCGTCAAACATTAAATATGACACGTCAGGAATGTTGTAAGCAGTGCGCACTGAAAAGTGACGCATCGCTGTTTTCACGCAGCGATGCGTCTCTTTTCAGAAATGAGGCCCCCAGTTTATTCACTGTGTCACCTCTATGTCATGAGTCATGTAATATGTGACGTCATCAGCAGTGCATTGCGCACGTTATAGTGAGTTCAACCAACTATAACGTGGGAATTTCAATGGTTTTATGTCAGTAAAATTTCCAGCTAACTATAACTGGTGTGAAACCTATGGTTTTTTCAGTGAATTTAATAGGTTTTTTAAATGCTAATTCCTAACTATAACTGGTGTGAAACCTATGTTGTTTTCAGTGAATATATATAAGAATGAAAAAAATGTAATTTGTACATTGTCTATTGCTTATATATGTTTATAAAAAATAAAGATTGCTGCTGTGTGACTCTTTCTTGTTCTTATTACTGTTATATTCTGGTATCCACCAGGGTGTTAAATTTTGGACCACTTATAGCGGGAATAATGTTCCTGTACTCTGCAGTTTTCACCAACTTCTGAATACTGTGTTAGATTTATCTCAAATGTAGTTGCATTAAAGTGCTAATAATGAAATGCTGAGTAGCCGTTCCATTGCAAAACAAGGTGCACATTTGTGATTTATTCTAGATACTAAAATCCTGTATTGAATTGAACTGAGGTAGTGCCTGCACTTATAGTGTACACACAAAATCAATGAAGAAATCTCATTGTATTTATATTGATTAGGAATAGTGCATCAGGTGCTGGATCTTGACGGGATACACTGCCCAGTCCGTATATTATTCTGCACACAAAGTAATGACATCACAACTTTCACAACTGCAATTTGAAATTAATTCCGGCGATAACCCACTTTACCACCAGCAATTTTACACCTGTGTTCTGATGGTGTTAAGCAGGATGACTACCTGCAGCATGAAAGGAAACACAGCAAACAGACACACCAGAACACCCACAGGTGCCATAGAGTAAGTGAGCACAATACAATGATACCCATGAGGGCCACAACACTCATCGCAACAACAACAGGACCACCAATGCCCCCCAAACCCGCATCTGAGCAAGTGTGTCTGTGTGGTCATTGTGTTAGCATGATAAGCAAATGCCCTGCAACATCACATTGTGATGTCTTCAGCAGACGTTACCATGTCACCTCAGCGTTAGCAGTGACCCTGGACCTGTAGCTACGCATGCAACAACACACGTGTGCTGGTCCGGCCTACACAGGTCAGCGCAGGGCTGTGCCTATCCGGCAAGTGAAACTAGGTGTCTCGAACATGTCCGTGTGCAAGAAGTGCTGTAACTGTGTCTCTGTGTTCTGCTGTGGCCTGCCACAAGGGCCAAAGCAGACGATGTTGTAAAGTGGCATACAACACCACCAAAGGGCACCCTCGTGGTGTAGTTAGAATGCTGCCGGACATGCCGGCATACACATTATAATGCTGTGCCGTACGAGTGCAAGGGATACAACTGCACACCATACAAAATAGTGGAGGCTCGTAGGAGGGAGGAGCAGCTGTTTGGCAACGTAACACACAGTGAACCCGCCCATGTGCCCGTGCTGGGCATCTCATCCATGATGACCATGGTTGCACACATCCCACAACACCCACAACCAGCCTTTGTACACATCCTGTATGAATGCAGCGTGGTTTTCACTTCTATGCTCATTCAGTGGTGTGATATTGCCGGGTTGTGTGACTACGGTTATGCTCCTTGTTGGTGTGTTTCATTTTGGTCATTATTTGTCTATACTTATGCTGTACTTGATTGTACATGTGTGCCATTGTGCCCATCTCCCCCACTCCCTGCTTCTTCCTCTTCCTGGTGCTGTTGTTTCTATAATTTTGCTCTTCCACACTTAAATACATGTAAAGAACAAATTAGAATAGTTCCTTGATTCTTTTAGATTTCAAAACTTCTCTCTATTACTGTCTTTACAGTTTTCTTAATATTCAAGGACACATAGAAGTCGGAAGTGCAACATAGTCTATCTACACACTTTCTAGAACATTCTACAACATGTGCAGGTTAAAAGTTCATCAATGTTTTTAAACCCAGCAATGTTTTTCTGGAACATTTTCTCAAACATTTAACAACACGTGCAGGTTAAAAGTTCACGATTGTTTTAAGTGCGAACACTGCATTCCAAATGCAAGTAGCAGGTGTGGTTTAGTTGAGCACATTTTATCCAATAATATGTACTCCACATTCAACCTGCTTTTTCTTAACCAATCACAAAGATGCTTTTACGCAAAATGAATGTGCATCCAACTTTTAAAAAACAATGCTTTTCACCTCCCATTCAGGTATCGTTTTGTATGTGAAGAAAACTAGTTCCCCATCTTTAAACATATCTCTTATTCTACGAAGGAACTGCATGAGCTACAGACATCTTTCCATTCCTTCCAGCCATACCTTCAAAATGCTAAATTGGATCGTAGGACATAGCTATGTTTTCTGGTGCAAGAGTTATGCAGAACAGAGATGTATTGACTTAGACCTCGGTTTACAAAATGTGGACATTAAATGGTTTGTAAAACAGTACATTTATAGGAAGGTCTCAGGGAAAATTTTATAGACATGCAAGGTGTACTTCCCCTCAAACATGTACACAATACTCTACGCCTTGTGGCCCCCTTCCCTGAGTAGTGACCAGGTAAAGGTGAGGGCGACACCCAATTGTTATGGGTAAGTGTTTGTACTTGCTAAGACTACCTTTGAGTCAACTTTTGGTTACACATAGCCCTAATACTGAAGATAGGCTTGATCTTTATGACAATATGACAGAATGGGTAATTTTCCTGTAACCAACATACCTTTTCTTTTCTAGGTACCCGGTAACTATTTCCACATTTGACTAACTGGACATTACTGGTGCAGTATATCTAAGAATTTGTTTGTTTTTTCACTTCATAATATTTTCAGGCATGTGACACTTATCTTGGTCCTGACGAATGCCCCGATACTAGTAGATCCATGTGAGTGCAGAAACATGTCGACCTAATCACTTTGTCTAACGATTGGAGTTTCCACTTGTTAGCATACTGCTTTTTAACCATGACAACGACACTCTGTGAATAAAAAGGTTTAGAGTGCCTATGTTCATTTTTAAGACACCACCAATTATTGTTTAGCGCTGCACTTCTTTAGAAACCCTTCTCTTTTAGTGGCAAGAAATTATTTGGGGTTCTTGAGCTATACCTCTATGGAGTCAACAATTGACAGCTATCCTCAATCCCTTCAATCGGATAAAGAGTGAATCCTCTCCTATAGAGGTGTCTTTGTTGACTCTGTTGTCAGGAATTACCTTTTGTATGTCTTATTTCTCAGAGATCTAGACCCAAGGCGTAGAGTATTGTGTGCATTAAATGGTTTGGACAGAGAGGATTGAAGTGGCGCCAATTGTTGCCTTTGGTTAAAACCTATTTGCATCTCCAAAACCCTGACCTCTTGATTGTGCACTGTGGTGGAAGCGACCTATGCACATTGAGTGGAGTAGGTTTGGAAATGCTTATGAAAGACATCTTTGGGCAATTGATGTTACTTTTGCCTCAAACTGTCTTTGTATATTCCAATATATGCCAAAGAGAGAAATGGAAATGGTCCAAACAATTTTGTCCTCAGATTGAGAAATCTCGGAAGAAAGTCAACAAAGCTTTGTCTGAATACCTCAGAGACCACAAAATGGGGTCCATCTACAACAACAACATACGGTTTGATATTTTTGATTTGATTTGATTTTATAATTTATACAGCGCACAAATGCCCGGATGCGTCTTGGCACTATGGACAGTAGGACTGAATGATTATAATACCAATTAAGCATCAAGTCTCTTTGTGAAGAGCCAGGTCTTCAAAGCTCTTCTGAATGACATAAGCGATGTGCTACTCTTGATAAGGCTTGAGATGAGGTTCCGGATTTTGATTGTACCTACTAGGAAACTTCTTCCTCCCCAACGGACCTGCTTAAACTTGAGTGTTTGTAGTAGCTTAGAGTGAGCAAATCTTAGGCTCCTACCTGGTGTATATCATTTCAAATGCGTCTTCAAAAACTGCGGGCCAATTCCTTTTAATGCTTTAAAGGCCAGGCATTTCAATTTAAAAATGAACCTGTTGGCCACTGGAAGCCAATGTAGCCCTTCCGATCTATGGGCAACCGGTTAATTTATGGGAATATCAAATATCAATCTAGCTGCTGCATTCTGCAATCTCTGCAGTTTCAGCAGTAGTTGTGATTGCAACCATACATAGAGAGCATTGCCATAGTCCAGTCTGGACAAAGCAAGAGCTGTAACTAATGTCTTCAATGCCTCGCGAGGGATAAAAGGACACATTTTCCTAATCATTCTTAAAATAAGCCAAAAGGTAGAAGTTAGTTTATTAATCTGAGCATTAAATGTAAGCTTATTGTAGAAGACAAACCGCAAGTTAATAACCTTAGAGACTGGGATAGGACAGTTGCCCAGACTATCAGGCCACCATCTCAATGACCAAAAGGAAGGAATGGGGCCTAACAGCATAACTTCTGTCTTTTCCCCCGTAAAACTTTAGACAGTTGGCCTGCATACATTTATTTACCTGTGTCATGCAGTGATTAAAACAGTCAGCTGTCGCTTCCAGGTTATTTGAGACCTACACCACCACCTGTGTGTCATCAGCTTAAGAGATAGCGGAGAACCGACATTGTCTAATAATAGAAGCCAATGGCGCCACATATAAATTAAAAAGGGTGGGGCTAAGTGAAGACCCCTGAGGTACTTCACATGGCAGTTTGAATAATTTGGAGGCAGCATCTCCTAATTCCACCGAAAATGTTCTGTCTGCCAGATATGACGACAGAAGCTTCAGTGAGGAATCATTAAGCCCCATCTCTGCCAGTCTACTGGCTAGAATCTCATGGTTAACGGTGTTGAAGGCCGCCGAAAGATCTAATAAGATCAAGGCAGCTTTCCACCCTGCATCAAGGATTATCCTGAGTTCCTCAGCTGCCATGACTAACGCAGTCTCAGTCCCATGGCCATCCCTGAAGCCATATTTTGCATGGTCCTGCAGGTTCTCTTTATTAATAATTTCTGTAAGCTGGATATTGGGCAGCTTCTCTAGCACCTTAGATGGAAAGGGAATCCTTGAGATTGGACGATAGCTACTAGGCTCCTTTGGGTCTAGATTAGATTTCTTCAATAATGGCAGTACTGAAGCTGTTTTACAGGTCTCTGGGGAAAATGCCTGATTGAATTATCTTAGTGAACAGTAAATTTAATTGTTCACTAACGAGAGCCTGACACATGAGATAAACTTTAGGGGGCAAGGATCTGAGGGGGCTCCTGACTTAGTATTTCCCACCACCTAGATGATCTGATCTAACGAAGGGGGGGGGGGGAAGCAAATCCTGTCTTTGTTGTGTTGTTAACAACCCCTATTTTTGCCAGCATCGGGGGGTGTTATAATTGTCTCTAAAGGTTTTATAGACTGAGGCAACTTTATCAATGAAGAATTTTCCCAGAGTATCGCAGAATTCAGGGCTGCTCGTCGCAGGGCCTTTTCCTGAAATGGTGGCTAGCTTTTTCACTGTGGGGAAAGTACCTTGCTAGAGCTTTTGGTCTCTCGAATTTTAGGTGTAAAATAAGTACTTTTCTCCTCCATGATCATGTTCCTATATACTGATAATGACTGAGCATACCCAGCTTTCCTGACTTGCTCATAATTAGCTTTCCACTTTCTTTCAGCTCTCCTACAAGCCTGCTTTTGTAATCCTTACGGTAAACCATGGCTCCGAAGGGTTTGATCTTTTAGAAATAAAGGTCTTATTCGGGGCCACGAAATCAACGGCTGCTTTGAACCAAGACGGTAGTCTGCACACTGCTGTATTAGTATCGATTTGGAGATCCGGTTTAGAGTTCATGAGAGAATCTTGATATGGCGGATATATACAGAAGTGATGGAGTACACTTCACAGATCAGGGAAACTGAGTTTTCCTGAATAACTTGAAGCTGTGCATCCGTACTTATATGTAGTTCCAACTAATGAACACAAGGGCTCCTTTTAAAGCCACCCTATAACTTATAACTTAGGCCCGCTATTTTAGGGCCAGATTATGGCAACTCCCGGACCCTCGCCAAAATGTATTCTCCACACAGCTGTGGTGCAGCGGCCAGACCATTTCACTTTGCAGCACAGAGCTCTCGCTTTGATCCATGGCTTTACTCACAGATAGGGGTGAGTAGTTTGTGCTTTACAAATATCGTATTGATTGACCTTCGCACTCCCTATACAACACCACCTAAGCACCATATACAAGTGGGACAGGTGTGGCACAGCGCCCAGAGCACATCACTTCACAGCATGGCACACACCGTTTAGGCTCACTGTTTCATCCCTAAGTCCAGCAGCAGCTCAATTTAACAGCATGACACTCTAGGCAATACCTCACTTAATTTCCGTGCCGGCACTTTCAGACCGGTAAGGGTCAGTAGTTCAAGGGCTTTACCCTGAGTCCAACAGCAGCTCAGCTTACGCCCCCAGCTCCATTAGACCCTAGGAGGGAGTAGTTAGCACTTCACAAATACCAAATTGATTTGATACACCCGAATTTACCTTTGCACTGCCTCTATAACACCCCCTAAGCACCATACACAAGCTACAATGTTCTAAACAAAAGTTCATCCAAGTAGCTATAACTATATGCTCACACTACTTGGACAGGTATGGCACAGCGCCCACAGCACATGATTTCACAGCATATGACACACAGTTTGGGCTCACTCTTTCATTCCCGAGTCCAGCAGCAGCTCAAACTAGCAGCATGAGACTCTAGACAGTACCTCACATATATTCCGTACCACAGGACTTTCAGACCAGTATGAGTCAGTAGTTCATCCTACTAGGGATAAACACATGCTGACACTACTTCCACAGGTGTACTGCAGCGGCCACGGCACATGACTTCACAGCATAAGACACACAATTTGGGCTCACGCTTTAATCCCAGAGTCCCGCACCAACTCACCTTAGTAGCATCTCACTCTAGGCAATACTTCACTTAATTTCTGTAGCCCACCACTTTCACATCAGTAGGCATGAGTAGTTCACTTTGCATCCCCTCTATAGCACACCTTAAACACCCCACATAGGTTATAGTGCTCCTACTCTCTTCTTTCCCACTTTTTTCACCCTAGTTTACCCTTACTCACAAAATGGCAGCCAAGACTTCCTAGTTGCAACTGCTCGCACCGCTCACAGCTAATCAGCAGCAAGCTTGTGCTCGTAACGCCTCAGCCAATCAGATGGCAGAATTCCCAAATATCAATATCTGTAAATTTTGATATTTCTCAAAAACTACTGAAAGGATTTACACCAAATAAACAAAGGTGTGCTTTCTAGACCAAAACCCTTCTCCCTGCCAAATTTGGGGTAATTCAGTTCACCCGTTCGACCTGTAACCTTGTCTAAAGTTTACTATGCAAATTAACATGGAGAAAACACGTTTTGGGATCCCCTTTTTTCTCGCCCCCCTTGAGGAATTACCCCTAAACTTTCAACATAGGATTGATATCAACAAAAAATTAGTTTTGAAAATCTCATGAAGATTCATCAAACGACACTAAAGTTATTAGCAAAACAAAAAATGCTCTTCCTATGGAAACTCGGTCCTAACTATAACTACCTACTGGCGACCGCCAGTAGGTACAATATATATAAATCCATAAACAAAAGAAGGTAGTACGTGTGCTCAGTAACAACACAGAGATGTCAAAATAAACGATTCATTAATCATGAATCGCAACATGAAAGGTAAAGTGTAAAGTAACACAGAGCATCATTACATACATGATGTAAAAACTGTAGTAGGACTCGATGCAACAATGTGACATAGAAAGAGGGCTGCAATGACAAGTCTTCTCGGCATTTTGTAGTGGTTAAAAAACACAGTGTATCGACTGCTAGAATGTAACTCAGATTAGTGTGGAAATCGTATTGTGATTTGTCCAGGTTAACATTTTCTAGAAAAAACAGTGGTACATGCAACTAGTTACCTAGTATAAATTGCAATATAATGTCAATGGTTACATAATGCGTGCAAATGCCTAAGAAACATATCAGGATACTTGCATATTAATTGTACTCTACATGGTTTAAAATCATATTCAAATGGTGGTTACAAAAAATACATTCCCCTAGTGGGTAAATGTCATACTAGTAGTCCTCAGTTATAAAGAGCTCTCACAAACTGTACAAAGTGAAAAACACGATAAACTCTAGTGCATAAATAATGCGAAAGAAAAGTGATATTTCTTAACTGTGGTGATCGGAACATCTGGAGAATGATTCCATGAAGAAAAGGGTAGGGACCCACGTAGAATTAGCCTTCCAATCCAGTCGGCCCCTTCCTTTCCTCCTGCAAAAGGATAGAAATTAGTAAAAGACATATTAGTCCAAAGGAGCCATAAAATGACATAATAGAGGCAATTGGAAGAAAAATAGAAGAAACCTGTAGATGAAAGAAAGGAATGGCGGAAAGGGGGAGAAAAAAAGGATGAAAAAAGATTAAGAGAAAAACAAAGCATTTCAAAAACAGTAGTATTTAAATGGCATCGGACACTGTTTACATACATGTCAGTTATACATGATTATACATGGTTACTCGTCTTGCAAGTGTATGGCAATCCCTTAGTCAATATCATGCCTCCCTGGGTGGTGGGTTCCTAGGTCTATGGTATACCTGGATTCACACTTCCTAATTGTTAGTTCTCAGTTGCCTCCTTTGTGTTTGATTGTCACCTGTTCAATGACAACATACTGTAGTTTGGAACTATCAGAGTAATAATGTTTCTCGAAGTGTCTAGGTATGGGGTAGTGTTGATCTCCATTGACGATGGCCCTCATGTGCTCTAGGACCCGCTTTTTGTACATTTGTATGGTACTGCCAATGTAGCTGAGATTGCACAGGCATTCAAGTGCATACACAAGAAAGGAAGCTCAACATGTCAGAAATTGTTTGATATGTATGGTGGCATTGTTGTTGGTGTTAAGGAACTCTTTTCTCAGTTAGCCACTGAGGCATGCTTTGCAGTTGCTGCATGGGAAGAAGCCCTTTAGGTTGATACCCTTATTGTCTTTTATTGTGGTGATGTCACTGTGCACAAGTATGTCTCTTAGACTACGCCCTTTTCTATATATTATGTGTGGTCTGTCAGGGATGGATGTACCGATGACAGGATCTTTCTTCAGCATTTCCCAGTTCCAAGCCAGGATTTTATGAATTTCTTTAGAGTTGCCATTGTCAGTCAAATGACCTAGGTAATGGTGTCAATGTCATTGGATGAATTCTTATCATCCTTGCTCTCTAAGATGGTGGTCCTGTTGATCATTTTGTTTTTTTAACTGCTTTATGAAGGACCCACCTGG
Organism: Lissotriton vulgaris; assembly: GCF_964263255.1. Lineage (NCBI taxonomy): Eukaryota > Metazoa > Chordata > Amphibia > Caudata > Salamandridae > Lissotriton > Lissotriton vulgaris. The sequence continues at coordinate 1,823,170,168 of NC_141685.1, forward strand.
GGTACCCTCTTCTAAGCATGTTGTTTTGTTCAGACAGAAAGGACTCCTCTGAGCTGCAGTTCTGCTTAGCCCTTAGGATTCCCCATAGGGAATATTCCACTTGACCTTGTCAGGATGACTGCTCATTGTGTGCAGTAGACTGTTGCCTGCTGTGGCTTTTCTGAACAGACTCGTGTGTATGGCATTGCCTGTGATTTCAACTTTAACATCTAGAAACTCTACTGCTTTGTTGCTGATGTTACTGCTAAGTACGAGATTGTGACTGTTAATGTTCAATCTTTGTATGAAATCACTCACTTCATTAATGGTGCCCTTCCATATCAAAAACACGTCATCTATGTACCTAATCCATATGATCACCCTTTCAAAGTCTTCGCTGTACTTGATGTCTTTCCTTATCTCATCTTCCCAGGCTTCCAGGAACAGGTTTGCAAAACTTGGAGTGAAACATGTCCCCATCACGGTACAGAGGATCTGTTTGTATATTTTGCCATCAAACAGGAAAAAGTTGTTGTTAAGACAATACCTGATCATTTCAGTTATCATGTTGGTTTGCTATAGGTGTCTAACAGGTCTCCTAGAAAGATATTTCATACATGCCAAATTCATGCTCAATGATCGTATAGAGTGAGCTCAAATCCATGGTGATTAACAGAAAGTCATTTTAGCCATCGGACCTTTTGTATTTTGGTAAGAAAGTCTTTAGTGTCCTTCACATAGGAATGTAGAGTAATCACTTGGTCTTTAAGAAAATGATCCATGCATCTGGACAAATTCTCTAAAGCACTTCCTCTAGAGGATACTATGGGTCGGCCTGGGGGATTTGATTAGTCTTTATGGATTTTAGGAAGAATATATAAAACCGGGAGCTTGGGAAAATCCTTTTTAGAAAAGCAATATTCCTCCCATTCCAACAGGCCTTTGTCTCTCCAGTCAACTAGATTGTTCCAAATCCCTAGTACGCTTTTGGTGTATTTGTTCTAATTACCAAAGGCATAGAATAAGGGATTGTTCAACTGTCAATCAATCAATCGATCAATCAAGCATTTGTAGAGCGCACTACTCACCTGTGAGGGTCTCAAGGCGCTAAGGGGGGGGGGCGGGGATTACTGCTACTGCTCGTACATCCAGGTCTTGAGAAGTCTTCTAAAGGTCAACAAGTCCTGGGTTCATTGCAGGTGGGCGGGGAGGGTGTTCCATATCTTGGCGGTGAGGTGGGAGAATAATATGCCGCCGGTGGTCATTCCGTGGATGCAGGGAACAGTGGCAAGGGCGAGGTCAGCGGAGCGAAGCTGACGGTTCGGGGTGTAGAAGGTGAGTGGTTTGTTGAGGTATGCTGGTCCGGCGTTGTGGAATGCTTTGTGAGGGTGGGTGAGGAACTTGAAGGTGATCCTCTTGTTGACAGGGAGCCAGTGCAGTACCCTCAGGTGGGCAGTGATGTGGTGGGGGATGTAAAGGATGAGGTTTGCGGAGGCGTTCTGTGTGCATTGAAGTCTTTTCTGGACTTTGGCTGTGGTTCCCGCATACAGAGTGTTGCTGTAGTCCAGCCTGCTGCTGACGAGGGCCTTGGTGACAGTCCTTCTGGTTCCAGTGGGGATCCATCTGTAGATCTTGGGAAGCATGCAGAGGGCATTGAAGCAGGAGGAGGAGACTGCATTGACTTGCAGGGTCCTAGTTAGTGATGAGTCTAGGACAAACCCCAGGTTGCGTGCATGGTTGGTGGGTGTCGGTGCAGCTCCCAGCGCGGCCAGCCACCAGAAGTCATCCCAGGCTGATGGGGTGGTGCCCAGGATGAGGACTTCCGTCTTGTCTGAGTTCAGTTTCAGGCGGCTGTTCTTCATCCATTCGGCGATGCCCGTCATTCCTTCGTGGAGGTTGGTTTTGGTGGTGGTGTGGTCCTTGGTGAGGGAGATGATCAGATGGGTTTCGGCATATGAGATAATGTTGAGGTTGTGTGATTGGGAGTTTTTGTGTGGCTTCCGCTATGTACATGTTACTGCTTATGATCACCACATTGCCACCCTTGTCAGCAGGTCCTATGACAATGGTGCTGTCAGTGGCTAAATTCATGCTGGCATTCTTTTGTTCAATTGTGAGATTATATGGTATCCAGAAGGAACACGTTGGTAGTGGGATAAATATATATATGACAACACACAAAGTGACTTAATGAGTGAGATAACAAGATTGATTTTAACATACTCAAAGCAGGAAAGCCAGCTACGAGGCATAGTGAAGCACAATTTTCCACTGGTCTTAGATGATCCAGTGAAAGGCAAATGTTACCTCAAACTCTGACAATCACCTACAGTAAGTCAGCATCGATGGGAAACGCTCTAGTGAAGAGTAGCACAGAGGATATGCAAATAGGGTCATGGCTTACTGCAAGAAATGTATTTTTTTTAAATGCACAATCTGCAAAGCCTGTAAATATGGTATCAATAAGAACTCTTATCAGACAGCATCTAATAACTAAATGCAGAAGATTAATAAAACATCTAAAACTGATCATGCGGTTTACATTCTGGAATGCAGTTGCGACTTGCAGTATGTAGGCAGCACAGTTCTGCAAGCGCACAAGAGGGTTTTGCAGCATACCAGGGCCATACACAACAGTGATCTGAAATACTTTAAATATTTCATAATCGGTTATGTCGCTGTTCAAAAAAGAGGAGGAGATTGGGAGGAAAAAATTAGATGACTGGAAACAAAGTATATCTTAGAGCTTGACACAATGTGTCCTGGGGCTTTAAATACAAGCGAAGATCTGTACGCATATCTGTAACTAACTAAGTGAATACTCATAGGCTATGAGCCCTCCATACATCTATTATGGTTTCAAGGGTTCTAGATATTAGCAAGCATTTTTTAATACAGCTTTTAGATGAAACAATGTTATTTAATAATAATTCACTGTTATGAGTTCTTAACCCTACAATATTTATTCACCAGATGCACTTTACTTACTTTTTGCTACAGATGAGCCAATAATACATTAAGTCTATACAGGCAACAACCGAAGCAATATGAATTCATATAAAGCATATATATATAAACTTCTTTATTCGGCATTTCACGAAGGAAAACCATAAAAGAAACATTAAAAGATACGATTTACATGTTTACATAGAGATACAAGATAAAAGGTGAGTTCAGAGAAGTTCATACAAGAACGATATAAATTTAAAACAAAAATATCATAACATTTCTTATCGTCAAGATAAAATTTCAAGGTGCTTTTTACAGGTTTTTCCTATGCTTCATAATACATTTAAAAAAATTGAGAATGATGTAACAAACATATTCAGATTCCAGCATTTGACATTGAAGGAAAGCAGGCCGGCATTGTCTGAGGCCCCAACGCCTCAATATGGGAAGTAGCCAGATTTTCCTATGGGGATGATGGAATTTACAAAACTTGGGGCCAGATGTAGGTAAATCCGATTTACCGACTTTTAAATACTGAGTCATACCGATTCGGTATTTAAAAGTCGGTAAATTGGAAGGAGGCAGATGTAGGTAAAAAATTACCGAATCTGTAAGAGTCGGTATTTACAGATTCTGTAAATACCGAATTTTTATTTCCCATTGATTCCTATGGGCCTTGAAGTCCATAGGAATCAATGTGAAATACAGATTCGGTATTTACAGAATCGGTAAATACCGAATCCTGCAAGGGTGCAGGGGGTGCAACTTTGACACCCTCTAGCACCCCAATTCTGGACTTGTGTGCAATGTGGCATACAGACATGTCCTAAGGGCATGTCTGTGTGTCACATTGCACAGGTGTGCATGCACAGATGTGCATGCACACCTGAATTCGGTATTTTACCACCCAATAGGATTGGGTGGTGAAATACTGATTTTTAAGGGCCTGTGGCACTCTTAGGAGTGCCACCTACATATGGTTTTTCCGAATCGGTAAATATACCGATTTGGTATTTTACCGATTCTGTAAATTTACCGATTCGGTAACTTTACAGAATTGGTAAAATATAGGCCCCCTACATCTGGAAACACTAATACCGGTCGGTAACGGCCGAATTCGGCCGTTACCGACTGGTATAGGGCTCCTACATCTGGCCCATGATCACATGTAGATTAGACTGGTTAGATTTCCCGTCACAGGGACATGAGGGAAGGCTTAAATCCCACCCGTTATTCAAAGGGAAAGCAACCAATCTAAAAAAAGTATCCAATCTGAATCTTGTCATCAGCATTCTTTCATATGTTGTCACCTGCAATGTTAGATACGGGTGAATGCTGTGCGTCATTTGAACCATGTTCGCATGGATGACCGAAGGTTTTGACAACTCGGATGCCAATCTCAGTGTCTCTAAATGGCAGAGGGCTTGTTGCTTTAAAACTCTCTTCGGGAGGTCACCTATGGACTCTGGTTGGAGATAATATTTCTCAAGGCCAAGATCTTTAAAAAAAATTCTAATGTAGCAGAGCCACTTTACTTTTGAAGACTGGTCAAGAGCCATTGTATCTGCTACAATGGACTGGGTTAGCGCATTTTTGACAGATGTCCAAATGCGCCGCCACAACATCAATGGTTGAATCTTGAGCAAGTCCTCTAGGTAAGGAATTCCTAGTTCCAGGTGAGAGGCGTAGATTAAGGTGCCTCTCGGAGTAGCTAAAAGAAATCTTATTTATTTTATTTATTTATTTAATTTATATGGCGCGTTATAACCACCGGGGTCTCTAAGCGCTGTTTGTCCAGATTTACATAGTGAGGTATTACATTGACTTGATCCCACCTGTACACCTAAGGTCTGCTCCATGCTTGTTTAAATAGTACAGTTTTTAGTTTTTTTCTGAAGGATAGTAAGTTGCTTTCCTTCCTGAGTTCTGGAGCCAGTTTGTTCCATAAGGCTGGGAGTGTGTTGGAGAACGCACGACCCCCCACCGTAGTCAATTTGAAGCGGGATTGGGACAGGAGAGTGGCATCCGACGAGCGCAAAGTCCTACCCGGTGTGTAAGGGGATAGTCGGGATTTCAGATATTTTGGCGCTTTGCCATACAGAGCCTTGTGGGCGATGCACAGTCCTTTAAAAACAATCCTCTGACGAATTGGGAGCCAATGTAACTCCTGCATCAGAGGAGAAGAATGGGCAGTCCTGGGTTTTTTGTAGATCAGCCTAGCTGCATCGTTCATAACCCCCTGTAGTTTGTCCAGCAGCCGCTGGGGCAAACCTATATATAGGGAGTTCCCGTAGTCCAGCCTAGCCAAAATTGTGGCTGAGACCACGTGTCTCAGAGTGGAGAATGAAAGTAAGGCAGAGATCTTCCTTAGTTGTCTTAGAAGGCCTATACAAGTGCCCACCACCGTGGTAACTTGTTTTTCCATGGATAGTTTGTCATCCACATATAGGCCTAGACTTTTAACTGCGGACGCTGGTTTCGGTGGTGTACCCAGCTCCATAGGCCAAAATTTCTCGCTCCAAGGGTTGCCCGAGATGGAGATGGGCAACACTTCCGTCTTATCCGGGTCGACTTTCAGAGAGTTCTCGGACATCCAGTTGACCGTGGCTTTCAGTATGTCCTGCAGCCTGGTGGATGCTCCCGGGCCATCATCCAGCCGAATGATTATCTGGGTATCATCGGCGTAGTTGTACACTAGGCAGTCCATCCTATTCAGGAGAGCGATTAGTGGCTGCAGGTAGATATTGAAAAGTAGGGGTGACAAGGCTGAGCCCTGTGGGACCCCGCAGGTGATCGGAGCAGAGGTGGAAATTAAATCTCCCAACTGTACTCGTTGCGTCCTGCCCTGCAAGAATGATGTAAGCCATGCATGTGCTGTACCCATGATACCAAAGGATCTCAACCGCGACAATAGCTGTTTGTGACACACGGTGTCAAATGCCGCGGAGAGATCCAGTAGTATCAGGGCGCTCGGTGTTTTTACATCAGCCCGAGTTCTGAGCTCATCCAGGATAGATAGCATAACTAATTCCGTGCTATGATTAGCACGGAACCCTGCCTGATTGGTCTCCAGCAGGTTGTTGCTCTCTAGATGGCCCAAGAGTAGAGCTAACACATGCTGCTCAGGAAGGCTCTTAGGAAGGTGTTTTCTGCTACCTGTAGGGCGCTGGTGTCCGTGTGTCCCCAGACTCCCACTCCATACAAGGCAATGGCCTGACACTTGGCACTATAGATTTTCAATAACTCCACTGGTGTCCTCCTCCCCAACCGCTGGGAGAAGCTCATCAGGGCTGCTATGGATCTTTTAAATAGATGGCATCTTGTCTCTACGGCTGTAGATCTTTTGTCTATCGTGATACCAAGATATGGGTACTGGGCAGTAACCTCGAGTTTTTGATTGTCGAGATAGATCTCTTTTACTCCCTTTTTCCTAGTACCCGATATCATGACAAACGTTTTTTTGACATTCACTTGTAGGTCCAGACCGCCCATAAAAGTCGTGTATCTATTCAGGGAGTTCTGAAGTTTGCGCGGTGTACGCGCGAGAATGACAGCATCATCCGCATAAAGCAGGGCGGGAATCAGGCGCTGTTTTATACGTGGTAGGTCCTGGGCCCCCCCCAACATCCCCGTTTCCAGGCCATTGGTGTAAAGTGAAAAAAGGAAGGGGGCCAGGACACACCCTTGCCTGACTCCACGCTCCACTCTAAACGGTGCTGTCAACTCGCCGTTCAGGCCAAAACGCACTCTAGCCGAGGCTCCTGAATAGAGCTCCCTCAGAAAGTCTAAAAGGGGGGGATCCACTCCCATTTGGCTTAAGACCGTCCACAGTTTTGAGTGCGAAATGCAATCAAAAGCTGCGGACAGGTCTACATAAACCATATAGACCATGTTCTCCTTTGCCTGTACATATTTATCCATTATCAGACTGAGTTTGAGGGCCTGCTCTACCGTTCCGAACCCCTCTCGAAAATCAAACTGGAGGTCAGAAATAATGCCTCTCTCCTCACCCCACTGCTGAAGTCGTTCAAGGATTACTCTCCCGACGACCTTGCCAAGTGAGTCCAGCAGTGGGATGGGGCGATAGCATTTCACATCCTGGCGGTCCCCTTTATTAAATATGGGGACCATAATAGACTTGGTCCAAGAATTTAGCACTCCCTCATTAGCAGCAGCAGTACATACTCTTGTAAGAATGGGGGCCCAGAGGTCTAAGTTGTGTTTAAAAAAGTCCACTGGGACCCCATCCGAGTCTGGGGCTTTCCCAGTTTTGCTTATTTCCAAGGCCACTATTAGGTTGGGTATATCAAAAAGCAGCGGTATTGGATATTGTACTTTAGGAAGCGTGTTAGCAGACCCATCTATAGTTGAATTATTTTTAAAAATATTAGTGAAGTGGGCCACCCATGTTTCTTCATCTATGGCCACTTCAATCTTAGGACTGTTGTTACCACTGAGATAGGGAGATCTTACTGTTCGCCAAAAGGCTTTGCTGTTTTTAGAGACGGCGCTCATATGCAAATCTTCCCAGAGTTTCTGTTTCAGGTCTTGGGTTCTTAACTTACGTTTCCCAATGTATTGGTGCCTGAGGAGTTGGATCTGTCCCGTGTCTCTGAGTTTATTGTGTAGGGCGAGTTTTAATTTGGAGAGGGCTGTGGTGCAACTGTGATTAAACCACCCTTTCTTGACGGAATGCTTGGACGATGGTTTGGCTGTGAGTAGTCTCTTGATTTTCTCTAAAATTTGTCTAAAATTATTTAGGACTTCTTCATGATTTACCAAAAGATCCAAGCATTTGATTATGTTGGGGTAAGCCAACTCAACCAGTTTTTTTGTAATTTAATTAGGGTTAATTTTTCCCCATTTTATTGAATAACCATGATGTTTTCCTAACTCTAGCTTGTTCTGTACAAGAGTTTTTGGTATTTCTGTGTTTAGGGGCTTATACGCGGTTAAGTAAAGATCCATCCTCAGCGCAGAATGGTCACTTAGTGAGTTGTCAATAACCCGGAAAGCTTTAGCTATATCTAACAATCTAGGAGACAGGAAAATAAAATCGACTGTCGTATGGTGACCTCTGCCCACATAGGTCGGATTGAGGGAGTGTTGATCCAGACTTGGATGGTTAGCAATTACAAGATCCAGGTCGGAGAGCAGATTGTTCATAGCATTCCCCACCTTGGTGTGAACAAAGTGCACTAATGGGACCTCGAATTCATCCACAATCCCACAACAGTGTAATTTCACCAGTGGGCATGGATGAAGGTTATAGTCCCCTCCTCATAACAGATGAGTTGCCCCATGTAGGCCCTTCCACTGATAAAGTTGAGTTAATTTCTCGTGCACGTTACGAAGAAGGATCAAAATTGGTCTTCCTCTAAGTTGTTATAAGAGTTGACCAAAAGGATGGACTCCTTATTCGCAAAGGAAAGAGAGAGAATTTAACAGTTAGGATCAGAGTAAAGAGTGGACACCTTTAGATGGTTCAAAGTGTTTGCTATATACGTTATTAGCCCTCCTTTAGGCCTGCCTAGTGAGCTACGCACGGCTGGGATAAAATATGTTTTATAACCCAAGAGGTGGAGCTCTATTGTGGACCATGTCTCTTGAAGGCAAATTATTTTTCATGGTTCCAAAAAATGTTGGGCCATCCCATCCTCAATCTTAGGGCGTAGACCCGCCACGTTCCAAAAGAGTATAAGTATGGGCAATGTATCAGCTTTTAGTGCCTCTGCTTCAGTGGTTACCGGGGGAGTACTTATTTTAGGGATCGAGTGGGGTGAGTTCGAGTTGATAGATTCAGTTTCCATTGGTGGTCAATCGACCATTTCAAGTCCACTGAATCTGTTGGTCAGCGGGTTGTTATACCAGGGGTCCCAGCGGGGCAGTTCTCTATGTACCGTCCTCTGCGTGTGTGGACCCCATTCTTCCCAACCTCCTCCCTGGTAATGTGATCCCACTAAGTGCCAAGAATTATCATACTCACGATATCGGGGGCCCCCGTACTTTCTAGTGTTAGAAAAATCGACCTGACGGGGGGATGATACAGCCCATGGAGGCTCAGGATCCTGAAAAAAGCCATTGGGTTGTCTTAAAGGGTAATACCAATACCTCCATTTGCATTCGTGTGGTCCCAGGAGCAGATATACTCTACTACACGGGGGTCTTCAAAAGTAATCACGATGCAATCCCCAGGGATCGTTTTTCTGGCTTTACCCACCCATGGAGTCCTACGTACTGTCAGGATCCTTCCATTCCAAGTTAGAGGCATGGGACGATTAGTCTGTAACCAATGTTGTGCCTTGTTTTTCAAGGAACAACTAGGTCCCGCATTATGGTCCGCTAACTCCGGGACACCAGTCATGACCACTATATACGGTGAAGCCTCTGGTGGCAAATCAACAGGGAATCTAGCCTCCCCGGGACCTCTAGAAACATTTCTATTACCTATTGGAACCTGGGGATTAGGGGCCAAGGTTTGAATCACCGGAGTTTTAGATGTTGCTTTATTTGATGTCTTATTTGTTACCACTGCCTTTAGTGCAGGTGTTATTGGTGGCTGGGCGTTTCCCTGTGGCAGAGTCATGGTTACATTGGTAGTTGGAATCAGTGTGCTCTTAGTGGTTGTTAATGTAGGTGTCACAGCCTGGGGTACATTCTTTTGAGTGATTGCAGGTTTCAAAAGGGCATTTGCAGGCTTTAGGGAAGATTGCTTTTTATGATTATTTCCCCCTATTTTTTGGGCCCCTGCCAGTTGGTTATGTTGTGGGAGGTTAACAAACTTGGATATCTGAATCTCCAACTGTACTAACTTTTGTTCTACTGGTTGCAGAAATAGTTTAAAAAGGTCAGCGATCTTATTTAACAACTGTGAGTTGTCGCTATCTGATGGTCCCTTACTAGTAGATAAACAGATAGGCGAATCCAAATTAACGGGAGTAGGAATTTTGTGATCGATATGATGAATTAACGCAGAAACAACTAAGTGTTCTGCTCTAGGGTGTGGGCTCTGTAAATCACTAGAAATATGATCCGTCATGATAGGGGTAGGGTTTTTCGGATCATTCTTTCTTTTGCTTACTGCGTCCTCCCTCCTTCCCCTTGCTTGCATTCTTTCCAGAGAGGTCGTTTGTGCGGGAGTTTGAGGTAATAACTCGGGTGTTCTTTCAAGATCAGTGCTTAACTGTGAATCTGCAAGCTGGAACACCGACAAATCCACGTTGTTAGGCAAGCTACGTCTCTCACGAATCACCCTCGCCCTTCATTATTATTCCCAGGAATTGGTGTTCTGGCATCTGCCAGATTGCCCATGGAGGATCTTTTGGCGAATGCTAAATCCAAAGATACCCTTTCCTCTATCCGTGATATGCTTTGGTCTATGAATGTATTGGCCTTAGTGATGAAATCATCCATGGGGCCAAGCAATTTACCCACGCTGCCCGGGGCTTTAGTTTTGTTACCTCTAGTCACCACCATAATACCTAAAAGGTGACTAAGGGGAACAGGAGGAAAATGAAAAGTAAAACTTAAAAGGGGGTGGCCCAGTCCAGTCTCGCCAGTCCTCGAACGGCCTCAAATGGCCCGCCCTTTGCCCGGGCTTAGCCCCGGGCTGAATCCCAGAGCGGGGGCCGCGAGTCGTAGATGTAGGCGCCCAAGACAGCTGGGAGGAGTCCGGGAAGAGGGCACAGGTGCGCGTGATGTGGTGAGCGCTAAGCACTGTGGGCCTCGCAGTCCCAGACTCGGTGTTCCAGCGGCGGTTGTCTCAACACCCCAGGAGTCACAGGCAGAGACTAAGTAAGATCAGCAAAAGGTCCTCCTCACAGGTCACAAAGCGGCATTAGAAGCAGGGTCAAAGTAACGACTGCGAGCGGCGCCCGCGGAGCGGGGGCCGCGAGTCGTAGATGTAGGCGCCCAAGACAGCTGGGAGGAGTCCGGGAAGAGGGCACAGGTGCGCATGATGTGGTGAGCGCTAAGCACTGTGGGCCTCGCAGTCCCGGACTCGGTGTTCCAGCGGAGGTTGTCTCAACACCCCAGGAGTCACAGGCAGAGACGAAGTAAGATCAACAAAGTGTCCTCCTCACAGGTCACAAAGCCGCATTAGAAGCAGGGTCAAAGTAACGACTGCGAGCAAACAAGTACTGGCTGGGAAGGAATTGATAGCACATAGTCAATTAAGTAGAGGCTGATGTTTGCACATAATATATATATATAAACTTCTTTATTCGTTTTTTTTTTTAGATGAAAAACCATAAAAGAGACATTAAGAAAGTATAAATTACAATACACATTACAATATTGCACGGATAAAAAAGTTCACTAAAATTTCATACATGTACAGGGTAACAGGCACACGTCTTATTATTGAATCATATCATTAATCAGAAGTAGTATTACAAAATACTGGTTATAAATTTTGCCTATGCTTCATAGTACATTTTAAAAAATTAAGAACAAAGTAACAAACTGTTTCAGATTCATGCATTTGGAGTCTAAGCATTGCTGACCTACATTGTCTGAGGCCCCAGCTCCTCAGTATGGGAAGTAACCAAACTATCCTATGTGAGCGGTAGAATTTACAAAACATGGTTACATGTAAATTAGACTGAGTTGATTTGTCGTCCCAGGGGCATACAGGATAATTAGATTCACTCCCCTTTCTCATAGGAAACGCGACCAGTCTGAAAAATGTGTCTAGCCTAAATCTAGTCATCAACATTCTCTCATAGATTGTTACCTGTAGTGTCAAGTAGGGATGGATGCCATATGTTGTTTGTACCATATTTGCATGAATGACCGAGGTTTTTGACGCTTCAGATGCCAATCGCAGGGTCTCTAGATGACGGAGGGCTTGCTGTTTTAATACTTTTTTGGGGAGATCAATTATGGACTCTGGCTGGAAGTAATATTTCTCAAGTCCGAGATCTTTTAAGAAGTTTCTGGTATAGGAAAGCCATCTTACTCTGGAAGCCTTGTCGAGAGCCATTGTATCGGTTACGATAGACTGGGTCAGCGCATTTTTGACAGACGCCCAAATGTTGAATCTTGATCAGGCCCTCCAGGTAAGGGATTCCTAACTCTAAATGAGAGGCATAGGTTGAAGTGCCTTTTGGGGTGGCCAATAGGAATCTTAAGAAGGCATTTTCTGCTATCTGGATGAAACTCGGATCAGTGTGTCCCCAGACTCCAGCTTCATAAAGCGCAATGGCCTGACATTTGGCACTATATATTTTCAGTAACTCCACTGGGGCCCTTTTCCCCAGTCTCTGGGAGAAGCTCATTAAATCCGCTAATGATCTTTTAAATAGATGGCATCTTGTTTCTACAGCTGGCTTCCATGTCAATCGGTCGTCTATCATGATACCAAGGTACGGGTACTTGGTGGTGGCCTCGAGTTTGTGATTATCGAGGTAGATTTCTTTTACTCCTTTTTTCTTCGTACCTGATATCATGACAAACGTTTTCTTGACATTTACCTGTAAATCCAGACCCCCCATGAAAGTTGTGTATCTATTCAAGGAGTTCTGAAGCTCTCGTGGAGTACGCGCAAGGATAACCGCGTCATCCGCGTAGAGCAGAGCGGGAATCAGGTGCTGTTTAATGCGCGGGAGGTCCTGGGCCCCCCTCAACATCCCTTCCTCCAAGCCATTGGTATAAAATGAGAAAAGGAGGGGGGCCAGGACACATCCTTGCCTGACTCCACGCTCTACTCCAAAAGGCGCCGTCAGCTCGCCATTCAGTCCATAATGTACTCTGGCCGAGGCTCCTGAGTAGAGCTCTCTCAGAAAATCTAAAAGAGGGGATTCCACTCCCATGTGGCATAGAACTGACCACAGCTTTGAGTGCAAAACGCAGTCAAAAGCTGCGGACAGGTCCACGTAGACCATGTATATTTTGTTCCCCTTGGCCTGCGTGTATTTACCCATTATCAGACTGAGGTTGAGGGCCTGTTCTACCGTTCCGAAACCCTCTCGGAATCCAAACTGGAGATCAGAAATTATACCCCGGTCCTCACCCATTGCTGGAGTCGCTCTAGGATTTCTCTCCCCACGACTTTTCCGAGCGAGTCCAGCAATGAGATGGGGTGGTAGCATTTCACGTCTTGGCGGTCCCCCTTTTTAAAAATGGGGACCATTATAGACTTGGTCCAAGAGTTCAGAACTCCCTTGTTAGCGGCAGCGGTACATACTTTTGTAATGATGGGTGCCCAAAGTTCCAAATTATACTTGAAAAAATCCACAGGGACCCCATCAGGCCCTGGGGCTTTCCCACTTTTGCTTGATTCCAGTGCCTGTAATAGGTCAGGTATATCAAAATGGAGGGGAATTGGGTATTGTACTTTAGAGATCAGATTATCAGGGCCATCTGGGATTTCGTTATTTTTAAAAAATTTGGAAAATGCGCCACCCAGGTATCTTCATCTATGGCGACTTCAATCTTGGGTGTATTTGTGTCGGAAAGATAGGGGGCTCTGACAGTTCTCCAAAAAGCCTCGCTATTTTTTGAAACCGCACTCTTGTGTAGATCTTCCCAGAGTTTTTTTTCAACTCTTTGGTTCTTTGCTTACGTTCCCCTATGTATTGGCGTCTGAGGAGTTGGATTTGTCCCATATCCCTAGGTTTGTTATGTAAGGCGAGTTTTAATTTGGTAAGGGCAGTAGTGCAATTATGATTGAACCACCCTGTCTTGCCTGCATTTTTGGGCGTTACTTTGGATGAGAGTAGTTCTTTGATTTTTACTAATATTTGTGTGAAATTCTTTAGGACTTCTTCGTGACTAGTCGAGAGGTCCAAGCATTTTATTATGTTTGTATAGGCCAGCTCGACCAATTTTTTTGTGGTTTCACTAGGATTCATTTTTTCCCACTTAATTGTATAACCATTCTGTTTCCCCACCTCTAACTTGTTCTGGGCAAGAGTATTAGCAATTTTGGTATTTTGGGAATTAGAATCAGGTAGGTAGAGATACATCCTCAGCGCAGAGTGATCACTCAATGAGTTGTCGATAACCTGAAAGTCTCTGGCTGTGTCTAATAAGCCAGAAGACAAAAGAATAAAATCGACAGTCGTTTGGTGACCTCTGCCCACGTAGGTCGGGTGGAGGGACTTTAAGTCCGCACTTGGTTGATTGGCAATTTGCAAATCCAGTTCGGAAAGCACACTATTTAAAGCGTTCCCTGCTTTGCTATGCGTGAAGTGTACTAAAGGTGTCTCATGGTTGTCCACGATCCCATATCAATGTAAATTCGCCAGTGGGCATGGATGAAGGTTAAAGTCCCCTCCCCATAATAAATGGATTGCCCCATGCCTGCCTTTCCATTGATGAAATTGACTTATTCTCTCCTGTATATTTCTAAGGAGGATCATAAATTGATCTTCGTCTAAATTATTGTACAGATTGATCAATATAATGGTCTCCTTGTTCACGAGGGAAAGGGAAAAGAATGTGATAATTAGGATCCGAGTGGACGATAGACACTTTAAGATTTTTCAAGGTATTTGCTATATACGCTATTAGCCCACCTCTGGCCCTGCCTATTGTAGTACTCACGGCTGGAATAAAAAATGTTTTATATCCTGGTATGTGGAGCTGTGTTGTAGACCATGACTCTTGGAGGCAAATTATTTTATAAGGTTCTAAAAAGTTTTGAGCCGTCCCATCCTCAATCTTGGATCGCAGACCAGCTACGTTCCAGAAGAGGATGGGTATGGGATGTTGATCATCTTTTTAAAATACTATTTCTTTTTGTTTGGGAGGACTTATTTTCAGAGTAAGGGGGGGTAAGTTATAGTTAATGGGTTCATCTCCTGTTGGTGGTCAATCGACCATTTCTAGTCCACTGAATCTATTGTTCAGCGGGATGTTATACCACGAGTCCCATCGTGGAGGCTCTCTGTGTGTCGTCCTCTGTGTGTATGGCCTCCATTCTTCCCAACCTCCACCCTGATAACGTGAACCCTGATGTTGTGGACCCACTGGATGCCAGGAGTTGTCTTGCTCATATTGTCTAGGGCCCCTATAATATTTGGCGTTTGAGAAATCAACTTGACGGGGAGCGGGTGCTCCCCAAGGAGGATCGCTAGCCTGGGAAAAAACATCTAGTTGCCTAAAAGGATAGAAAAACGTAAGTGGTTTAACACTAATACCACCACTTACATTCGAGTCTCCCCAGGAACAGATATAATCTGCTGTTCGAGGATCTTCGAAGGTTATCACTATACAATCCCCTGGGATGGTTTTTCTAGATTTACCCACCCATGATGTTCTGCGTACTGACCGAATCTTTCCATGCCAGTTTGGAGGCATGGGACGATTGGTCTGTAGCCAGTGTTGTGCCTTATTTATCAAAGACCAGCCCGGTTCAATGCAGTGTTCCGCCAGTTCTGGGACACCAGTCATGACCACCACGTAAGGTGAAGCCTCAGGTGGCAGATCAACTGGATATCTGGTATC
Organism: Lissotriton vulgaris; assembly: GCF_964263255.1. Lineage (NCBI taxonomy): Eukaryota > Metazoa > Chordata > Amphibia > Caudata > Salamandridae > Lissotriton > Lissotriton vulgaris. The sequence continues at coordinate 1,823,185,546 of NC_141685.1, forward strand.
CCCCGCGTTTCTAAAGGTGTTTCTGTTAGCTCTTGGAACTGGGGGGTTAGGGGCTAGAGATTGTGGCGCAGGTGTATTAGAGGTTGTTTTATTTGTCATCTTATTATCTGCCACTAGGTTTGGCGCGGGTGTGATTGGGGCCTGTGGATTACCCTGTAGCCGAGTAAGAGGTGTCTTGGTTGTTGGATTCGGGCGGAATTGGTTTTCTGCACATTAGGAGTTGTGACATGGGGAGCGCACCTTTGTACCACAGTTGATTTCAAGGTCGTATTTATGGGCTTTAAGGGGGGTTATTTTTTATTGTTGAATGTCCCTGTTTTTTGAGCCCCAGCTGTTTGGTTGTGTTGTTGTAGTTTGATAAGCTTTGATAGCTGTGTCTCGATCTGTACTAGTCTTTGTTCTATTGGTACTAAAGAAAGTTTATATAGGTCAACAATCTTGTTTAAAAGCTCGGAATTAGCAGAGTCACATTGTCCCTTATTAGTTAATATGGAAGTCGGGGAATCACAATTAATAGGGGTAGGGGATTCCTGGTCGTTCTGGTGAATTAACGCAGTAACCACTATATGTTCTGTTCTAGGGGGCAATTCCTGTGGGGCACTAGGTATATGGTCTAATAGGTGGGAGGTAGGATTATTTTGATCGTTCTTTCTCTTGCTTATCGCACCCTCCCTCTTTCCCCTTGCTTGGATTTTTTTCTAGGGAACTCATTTGGGGGGGGTTTGGGGAACTAATTCAGGTGTTCTTTCTAAATCAGTGCTTAACTGCGAGTCAGCAATTTGGGACACGGATAGGCCCACAATGTTGGGTAGACTACATCTCTCGCGGCTCATCCTCGCCGCCTCATTACACCCTGCTGCTGGAGTTCTAGCATCGGCCAAATTGCCAAGAGAAGATCTTTTGGCAAATACTAGATCTAAGGATACCCTTTCTTCTATCAGGGATATGCTTTGGTCTATGAATGTGTTCGCCTTAGTTATAAAATCATCCATAGGCCCAAGCAATTTACCCACACTACCCTGGGCCTTGGTTTTATTTCCCCTAGTCACCACCATTTTACCTCGGAGATGACAAGGGTAGACAAAGTCAAGCGGGATAAATGCGATTGTGTAATTCAAAGGGGATAGCCCAGTCCAGTCTCTCTAGTCCTCGAACGGCCTCAAACGGCCCGCCCTTTGCCAGGGCTTCGCCCCGGGCTACGACCCGCGCGCGTCCCGCGATGCGCGTTTGTAGGTCGGACTTTGATGTATAAGGGGGCGTGTCACGGGGAGGGGGCGCGGCTCGGCCGGGAAGAGGAACCAGCTGTAGATGTTTCCCGGAATGCTGGTCCTCGCAGTCCCGGTCTCCGTGCCTCTCGCCTCTGCAGCCGCACTACTCCGGGCAATCTGGCAGCAACACCAGGGTCAACAAAGGGCAGGGACCTCCACGCACTCTCCGATTTGCAAGGTTAGAGTCACAAAGTCTTGGTCCAATCTCGAGCGGCTCCCGCGAACCGGGGGCCGCGAGAGGTGATATAGCAATGAGCAGGGGGCGTGTCACTGGGAGGGGGCGCGGCTCGGCCGGGAAGAGGAACCAGCTGTAGTTGTTTCCTGGAATGCTGGTCCTCGCAGTCCCGGTCTCCGCGCCTCTCGCCTCTGCAGCCGCACTACTCCGGGCAATCTGGCAGCAACACCAGGGTTAACAAAGGGCAGGGACCTCCACGCACTCTCCGATTTGCAAGGTTAGAGTCACAAAGTCTTGGTCCAATATCGAGCGGCTCCCGCGAAGCGGGGGCCGCGGGAGGTGATATAGCAATGAGCAGGGGGCGTGTCACTGGGAGGGGGCGCGGCTCGGCCGGGAAGAGGAACCAGCTGTAGATGTTTCCCGGAATGCTGGTCCTCGCAGTCCCGGTCTCCGCGCCTCTCGCCTCTGCAGCCGCACTACTCCGGGCAATCTGGCAGCAACACCAGGGTCAACAAAGGGCAGGGACCTCCACGCACTCTCCGATTTGCAAGGTTAGAGTCACAAAGTCTTGGTCCAATCTCGAGCGGCTCCCGCGAAGCGGGGGCAGCAAGAGGTGATATAGCAATGAGCAGGGGGCGTGTCACTGGGAGGGGGCGCGGCTCGGCCGGGAAGAGGAACCAGCTGTAGATGTTTCCCGGAATGCTGGTCCTCGCAGTCCCGGTCTCCGCGCCTCTCGCCTCTGCAGCCGCACTACTCCGGGCAATCTGGCAGCAACACCAGGGTCAACAAAGGACAGGGACCTCCACGCACTCTCCGATTTGCAAGGTTAGAGTCACAAAGTCTTGGTCCAATCTCGAGCGGCACCTAATAGGAAATCTGATATGCATTAAGGTATGCATTAAGGTATGCATAAGAACTATATACATTTGTTAAACAGACCTACAGAATATTTATATGTTTTAAAAACAATATTTATAATACATATTTATACAAAGAAACACACATATCTAGATACATACATATAATCAATTTATACATTTTTTACTCAGGGACATGCTGTGCATTATTGTGTTAGCATGGTGGTTTTGTTGAAAAGAGCCAATTCTTGAGAAGTCTTCTGAAGGCAAGGTAGTTTCAGTGAACTTATGCTTGGGGATAATCAATTCCTTAGTTTGGCTGCTTGAACAGAGAATGATATACCACCTATAGTGTGTTCGAATGATAACATTTAAATCAGAATAGCTACACATTAAAGCTGACAGCTACCTAGACATTAACGTGGAACATGCATGCTGAGCAGAACGTGTAGACAATGTGCCTTTTTTTAACGTGCAAAGTGTTAATGTACAGCTTTAATTTTTGCAGAAAGCTCTTATTTCTACTGTACTTTTACTGCTAAGTCCAATTAGGCCTTGTTTATCCTTCATTTTCTCTCTTGTTTTAATAAAGTTGATGTCTTTTTAGAAGATACCGACCCTACTGATTTAATCATTAAAACTCATTGTTGCTGTGAAAATGTGCTGTGTAAAATGTATTTCTTCCCTTCCTCACACCCCTTGATCTCATTGTAATTTAGAATACTTTCTTTATGCTTTACTTAGAATGTTAGAAATGAAAGACCGCATATTAGAATCAATAATGTTTGATCAAGGCCTGATTCTCATGATCTAATCAGGACAATTGGTAATAGAATATGTTTTGTTTTATAGAACAGTCCATTGTTATACAATAGAACTCTGAACAGCTAACAGAGTAGGTGTTCAGAGGTTCTCATGAGAACTTCACCAGGATGTAACAACTGTTTGAATGCTTATTAGCATTAGATAGCACCATATTGTCTTGTGCATGTACCGTGGGAAGAAACAGTAGATAATCATCAGAAGATCTTCCCTATTGTCCCGGAATGACTTCACACACTTCTGCATGGATACAAATGTTTTTATGTTTACATAAGAGTTCCTAGCTAGAAAGGGTAAGGCTAGACAGGTGATGCTCTGTGAAACAATTCCTTGCACACCACTGTGCTTTTCTTCCCTTTGACTGGTGGCTGTGAGCTTCTGCTGACAGCGATTCACTGTTGCCTGAAACTTTGTTAGGTGGCTAATTGACTTATGCTGCTGGTCATAAGTTACTGCTTTAGATGGTTGGTACTACAACTGTTTGCGAGACTCGGCTGAGTTTCTAAAACTGCTCTTTATGGGGAATTCGACTTTTTATAGATACTAAACCCAAGCTCCAAAAGACACAGGGCCACATGTATGAAAGAAAGATTTTGCAATTACCAAATAGCAATTTTTACCAAATAGCTATTTGGTCATTGCAAAATGCTATGGCTGTAGAATCACAAAATATTTTGCGATTCTTTAATATTACCTAATTTGGTAACTAGCGAATCGCTATTAGGTAATATGACTCCATTCGTTCCAATGGGCCGAAAGGCCCATAGGTGTCAATGGTTTTGCATTTGCTAATTTGCGATTAACTAATTGGTCATTGCAAATTAGCGAATGCAAAGCTAAGGGTGCATGTGGGCCTAAGACCCCCAAAGCGGTCCCAAAATTTAAATTCTGAACATGTAAAGCACACACATGCACTAAGGGACTAGAGGCGGACTAGAAGAGCAGTGCAAAATTATGCAAATGCCCAATGGGATGAATAACAGCGCAGATGGAAAAAGGCTATCATAGAAGGAACTACATTATATTCAGTCATTACATCAGAAGCTGTTAAGAAAGGAAATGAAGAAGATTCCGCAAAGAAGGAAGGAATGACATTTTAGAACAGATGCTAACTTCCAGACCTCCATCATATACAACCTCTTCTGATAAGAGAGAATTAGACACTAGGATCAGTCTGACTGTACCTACTGCCACTGCAAATCCAGGTGTAGCACACATTGAACAACCCTTACAAATATTACAAATTGTTCCACCAGTAGTGGCTCAACCACCAGTTGCAGTTTCTACTGGAACTAATACAGGTGGACTGCCTACTGTAGCCCCTGTCTGTAGTGTCAGTCCCCTAAATGTACCCTGAATAGTAGCAAGTGCTCCTCCTCTTGCAAAGATGAGGCCAGCAATTCAACTCATTGCTGGAGGTACACCCACAGTAGGATTTATTCCAACTTCCCAGAATTCACAAATCGTTGTGTGGAAACCGCTGCGAATGGTGCAAGCACTGATAGATGAGGGGACATTCTTTTTAACAGGCCCGATATCACCAGGCAATATAAGTGCAGCTGAAGAGGGATATATCCCAACCTGGTTGGAAGAAGCAGCAGGAATAAGGAAGGCAGAATGTACAGGGACACTAGAAATATCAGAAGGGAAAAACCTTTAAATAAAACTAAAGGTAGAACTAGAAGAAATAGTAAGCGAATATTTGGAATTTGAACACCTAGAACAATATCAAAGGAAATAGTTGATCAACTTGTGGAAAGAAGTTACAAGGAAAGAGGCTTTAGCTCATGACAGATTAGTGGAATTGGCTCAGAAATATGAGATTAATTTTAGCAAAAATGTACACTTGCAAATAAACTACAGAGTCCAATTGGATAACCCAGCAATGAAATGAAATGAAATGAAAATGGGTATTTATAAAGCTACTCACATAGAGTGTCCCGGCGCTAAACCACCAAAACCATAACAGAAAGAAACTACACCCAACCAACCAGAGTGCTACTGCTGAAACAGCCATGTTTTTAGTGGTCTCTTAAAAGGCAGCAAGTCCTGAACCTGTCCGAAATGCAAAGGCAAATCATTCCACAGACGTGCAGCTAAAACCTGAAAGGAGCATTCCCCTATCCGAGAGCGGGCGAACTTGGGAATGAGCATGAGGGGCTGTTCCTAGGACCTTAAGACCTGTAGAGGTTGATAGAGTTGGATCCTCCTTCTCAGATAAACTGCACCTGTACCATGGGACGCTTGATGTACAAGCACAAGAGCCTTAAACTGAATCCTCTTTCTAACCAGGAGCCAGTGCATTGATTTCAGCCGGGGTGACATGTGCACTCTGGGATTTACCATAAGAATAGCTCTGGCTGTGGCGTTCTGGACAACCTGCTGCCGATTGAGCAGATAGTCTGGTAACCCCAGATACAAGATATTTACATAGTCCAACCTGGATGTAATTAAGGCTTGCACTACGGTCTTTCGATATTCAGCCGGTAGTAGAGGGGGGACATTTTGAACCATACTTATCAATCCAAAACATGTCCCAGCCACGGTTTGGATCTGGGTTTTCATCACTAAGCTAGCATCCAGCTTAACTCCCAAGTTCTTTACCATGCTTACTGGAGCAGAGGGAGAGGACATGTCACGGAGCCAGCATAGGCTCCAATCCTCATATGGAGGAGAGCCAAAAAAGATGATTTCAGATTTTTCTGGGTTGCACTTAAGTTGGTTGAGTTGCATCCAAGGAAAAACCTCAGTTAGACATCTGTTGATCTCCATCCTCTGAAGTTCGCCCCTTTGTCACACGTGAACACCAGTTGTGTATCATCGGCATAAGAAATATACTTAACTCTGTGTGACTCTGCTAGGCATGCAAGTGGGGCCATATTTATTTTATTTATTTATATGCTTATATAGCGCAAGTATTCGACCCCCGAAGGGGTATCTCCGCACTTGTGTTCTTACCAGAGAGCCAGACAGAGTCATGAGAGAGATGCAGGATTTAGGCTGTCTGAAACAGGTTGGTCTTTAAGGACTTCCGAAAGGCTAAGAGATTGGTATTTTGCCTCAGAGTAGGGTGCAATGCGTTCCACATGGTAGGACCCCTGTAGGACAGTGCTCGGTCACCCTGCCTTGCTCTCTTAACACGTGGGACATGGAGCAGCAGTTGGTTGCTAGAGCGCAGAGAGCGGCCTGGTGTATACATATTACATTTTTCAGTCAAATATTTGGGACCTGAGCCAAACAAGCATTTATGGATTACACAGCATACTTTCAACTTGACCCGCTGGCGAATGGGCAGCCAGTGTAGTTTATCCAGGAGAGGGCGTGAAGGGGATCTGGCTGGAGCGTTAAGAACCAATTCGGCCGCTGTATTCTGGGCCACCTGTAGTCTGTTGAGTTGTGCTTCATTGGCAGATATAAGAAGCCCATTGCAGTAATCTAGCCTGCTGACCACAAGCGTCTGGACCAGCGTTTTCCTATAGTTGTCAGCCAGGAACGGGAGCACACGCCTCAGGAGTCCGATGACCCTGAAACAGGATCCAGTTACCTGATTTGTGTGTTCTTTTAATAGCAGCGACCGGTCAAGCCGTACTCATTCTTTTTCACTACCTGCTTGGGGCATGGGACTGGTCCCAAGTCCGACGGACACCATTCAGGAGACCACAGGAGAGGGGCATCCCCAAAAAGCATGACCTCCGTTTTGCCCACATTACATTGTAGGTAGTTGGAGGTCATCCAATCGGACACTGCTCTCATACCAGTGGCGAATGCATGTTTGATTGCCGTTGTTAAAGTCTTGAATGGAAATAGCAACTGGGTGTCGTCAGCATACGATATTGGAGTTAACCCATATTCTCTCACAATGTCAGCCAAGGGGGCCACATACACATTGAAAAGTGTAGGGCTTAGGCATGAGCCTTGGGGAACCCCCTTGGTGAGCTCCCTAGAGATGGAATAGTGGGAGCCCAATCCGACACTTTGTGAGTGGCCCGTTAGAAAACTCTCAAGCCAGGACAGAACAGAGCCGCCAATCCCCACCCTCTGAAGACGACCAAGAAGAATATCATGTGACACCGTGTCGTAGGCAGCGGACAAATTTAACAGCACCAGAATCATAGAGCCCCCTCTACCCTGTGCCATCCTGATGGTATCGGTTACGGAGAGGAGGGCAGATTCGGTGCTGTGATTGGGTCAGAACCCTGATTGCGAGTGGTCCAGTCCACCTGCTGCCTCGATATAGTTAGACAAATGGGTGTTCACATTCTTCTCGGTCAACTTACTTAGGTAAGGCAGAAGGGAGATAGGGCGGAGGTTGGAAAGATCTGACCATGGCAGGGCTGCGTTTTTCCGAATAGGGTTCACTATCGCTTTCTTCCATTCTTGAGGCACTTGCCCTTCCTTAAGAGAAAGGTTAATCACAGATTGAATGCCGGGTGAAAGCAAAGTACCTAAAGAGGCAACCATTTTCGCAGGCAAAGAATCCATAGGGGATCCTGTTTTAACTTGACTAAGCAGACAGGTGACAGTCGGTAGGCTGACTTCTGGGAACTCAGTAAATGGGGTGCATTCATACATAGATGGCAAGGGAGAAGAGCTGGCGACATTGCTCCTAGAATTCGCAGCCTTTGTAATTTTATCATAGATTAATTCTATTTTATTCTCAAAAGACAGGGAGATGTCATCACACAAAACTTGAGAGAAATCATCAGGGCTCTCACAGGCCACAGGTTTTACAAAGGACTGTAGGATTTTATAAAGTTCTCTGGACGAGTTACCAGCTTCAGCCAATTGTGAGGTAAGACAGTTTCTCCTGGCCAGTTTATGTTTTTATGATAGGGGACAGCGCCTCAGAGTACACTTTCTTACTATCTGCCGTGTAAGATTTCCTCCAGGTTTTTTCAAGCTTTCTGCACCTCTGCTTCTCCACTTTGAGCTCTTCAGTGTACCACACCTCTTGTTTAGAGGTGGGATACTGCTTGTGTAACTTCAAGGGGGCCAGTAGATCAATCACCTCTTAGAGGGCTTTATTAAACTTGGTAAGACCAGACTTAGCATTATCAATTTCTAAGATGGTAGGTTCTTTCCATACCTTCTGTAGCCCAGACTACAGGAAGAGATTTTTGAAGTGGTATATCAAGACCTAGAAATACAAATTCAACCATGAAGTGGTCCGACCAGTTTAATGGAGTCGGTGACCGGCTTTTAATTTTGGAGCAGTTGGAGAAAATGAGATCCAGGTTATGGCCACCTATATGTGTGTGTTAAAGAGTGTTGGGCTCAGAATGGCACCCTGCGGAACACCCACATGCATTGAGGGAATTGCGGCTGATAGGGGAGGGGGCCAGATTACCTGCTGTCGCTCAATCTGAAAGGAGGCAAACCATTTGTTCATTGTCCCCCCAATACCACACTCCGCCAACCTACGCAGGAGCCGGTCACAGTGAACGGTGTCAAAGGCTGCTGACAGATCCAGCAGTATCACCACAGCACTGCCCCCTTTGTCCATCTGAGTTTTAATAGTTTCAGAGACCTCCAATAACACTGTTTCAGTACTAAGGGACATTCTAAAGCCTGATTGACTGTCGTGGAAAACATGAGTTCCTTCCACATAGTCTGCTAGCACTAAATAATGTACTTCTTGAGGATCTTAGAGAAGAAAGGCAACAGGGATATGGGACTACAATTGGATGCAACGGCAGGGTCAGCTGTGGGTCTCTTTAAGAGAGGAACAATTTTTGCCTTTTTCCAACAGCTGTATACCATTCCATTTTCGAGCAAGGTATGTAGAACGAGATTAACAGCAGGATTTATGGTCTCTGCAATATTCTTCAAGATTTTTGCTGGACACGGGTCAGAGGGAGATCCTGACTTCAGTGTTACCATGATGTCAAGGGATTTTTCTAAAGAAATAGGAGGAAATTGGGTAAATGAGTGGCCAACCTCACACACCACGTTTCATCAGTTTCAGATGTGCCCATGTAGACAAATGATTGTTGTATCAAGCAGATATTATGGCTGAAATCAGCCATCTGGAGAATCCAACTGGAAGTGGGGATAAATGGCGTGCTCACTGCACGGGGGGATGAAAAATCCTTAACAATTTAAAAAAATGTATTTGCTCTTATTAGCCGCACCCTTTATTTTTGAAGTAAAGACATTTTTCTTTTCTGTGAGCACATCATTAAAATAAGCTTTCCGACCTTGCTTACAGATGGCTTTATCTTCGGAGTCAAACTTGGTTCGCCACACTCTCTCCAATCGTTTGCAGGCTCTTCTGCTTTTCCTAAGGATTTCTGTAAACCAGGGTGCAGAGGTGCAACCAATTTTAGCTTTACGAGTCGTAAGAGGTGCCAACTCAGAGGTCCAATCTTCGAGCCATTTCTCCAAGCTAGGGGAGTTGATCTCAGGATCTCTGCTAAAGTTAATAGGGTGCTGGCCCAGAGCTATTCTCAGACTATCAGAAGTGACCAGGCTAAAAGTTCTAAATGAACCAGGGTGGGGCTTATGTTTGGATTGAAAATGGAGTAGGGTCCTAGAGATTTTAAAACTTAAAAGAAAATGATCCAACCGCAGCAATGGTAGTGGGGTGTATGTTTCCAAACTAATGTTGTAAAATATTTGATCTAAAGTATGATCCTTTTCATGCATAAGGGAATTAATGCAAGGGAACAACCCAAAAATCTCTAAAGATTCCAGCAGCCGTAAAGCTTCCAAGTCAGAGGGATCATCCATATGAATATTAAAATCTCCTAACAATAGGCAATGCCAATATTTGGTGGAAATTGGAGAAATGGCATGACTAAGTGACTCAACGAACTTGCCCCCTGACCAGGTGGCCTATAAGTAAGGATTCCAGCAACAGATTGATGGTGGGAAACAGTAAGCAGAAAATTTAAGCTTTCAGCGCCCTCAATATCGTGCGCAGGTAGAATAGAGCAGGAAAAAGATTTTTTTTAATTATGCCAATTCTGCCCCCTCTTCCCACTGGCAGATCCTTTCTTATAATCCAATAATCTAGTGGGATAGCCCCCACAATTGTGGGGGTTTAGCCCTCATTAAACTAAGTTTCAGTTACAAACAAAACGTCGGGGTCGGACTCAAGTAGTAGGTCGTACAATTGAGCTTCATGTTTTTTTATGGATCGAGTGTTCAAGAGTAGGACCTTCAAAAGGCCGTAATCCTGTGAGTTCCAGTTCAAAACTAAACCATTACTCTTCTCAATTGCACTTCCACCCCTATGTTTGCTGTTATGAGGATCAGCTACCCAGTTACAAAAATTACATGGGGGTTTGGTCTCAGTCATTTTAATACTTTTACGAGCACAGTGACTCACCCATTTCCCAATTGTTAGGAGTTCTGATTTGCTGTAAAACACAGAGTTCCTGTGTAACAGTGAATGACTGGCAGCATTTCCAGCTCCGGACTCCTCCGGGATACTGACGGGCACAGACGGGCTTACCTTAGCCACACCATCAGTGCGCCAGCAGTGCGCCCGCTGCGCACCAGTGCAGCATCCTGTTTTATAGTTACCAGTTCTGACGACTAGACCTCACTATGAACCAAAATGGCGGAGTCGGTCAGAGGGACTTTCCTAACTGAAGATTCAGTTCCCCCCCCCCATAACAAATGAATCAGTAAGTTTCAATTCAAGTTCAATTCCCACAACAGTACAGATATGCTTAAAATTGGCTTTCCAGTAAAACAGATAAAAACTTTATATTCGATCGGTACTGTAAACAAATAGCAGCAGAGCGGAGTTAGGTGCTATCAATTACCGGTTATGGGGAAACATGGAAACATGAGGGTTTCAGGACTGCTTTTGCACATTATAGAATTCATTAAATGCATCAGCAAATGGAATGAAACTGAAAAACTTGAATTGAAATTGGCAAAGAAATATGAAAAGAAAAAGTTGAACAATTTATAAAAATTTCGAAGGTGTTGTGGGCAGATCTGAATATGTTTTTTGACATTGTGGTGCCTGCTGCTTTATGGGCTGAATGTAAGACTGTAGTTCAATGCTCGAAAGAGGTGCCAGTGAGAGAAACTAGAACAAATGCACCATCTTCTGTGGTAATGGAAAAATATGAGACAGTGATTACCTTTTTGAAAGGCAGAGTACAATCTAAAGATATGGATTTGCTCAAGATTAAAAGGACCAAAGGAAAATGTGCATAAGTATTATGATAGATTGTTGGTTTTTTTTGCAGCACAGTGGACGCGGATATCCTGAGGAGAGGGATATGGGGATTTTTGTATCCCAGTTTATTTTTGGGCTGAAACTAGGGATCTGTTTCACATGACTCAAAGTGTGATCTGCTGGCAGAATGAATCATTTGATGAGATCCTGAGATGCTAAATATTGCATTGATGAATTGAAAATCAAACCAAAGGGAGTCAAAGAGAAATTCATGTTAGCACAGAGAAAACTGGTTCAGAAAGGGTTCCAGAATTCTAGTTTTGCACGAAATCAAGGAAACAAGCAAGGCTATGTGGTTCTGCAAGCTGGGTTTCAGGGAACTCAAGGAGGATTGAATGTGTCATAGGGTAGAGCTAGAGGTGTTCCTGTGGGTACAGTTTCTGGATAAGATATAGCTGCTATGAAGAAGCTCACATCTTGTCACATCTGTCAAAGAATTGGACATTGGAAGAGGGAATGTCAATATAGTCCCGATAACTTTGCTGGAAATTTACAAATGCAGAGAGTCATGCAAACTCAAAATATGCGTGCACAACAGATACACATGCCTATTCAGTGAAAAATTCCAATGTTGCCTGTTCCACCAGCTCAAATAAATGTCCCTAATATGGGAAACACTAGATTTAATCTACACAGATGCCAAAGATTAATACCAATGAATTTCAGAATGCTCTGCCACCATTTCAGAATTCAAACCAGAACATTCACAGAAATTCCCTTCATTGAAATCTGATGGTTTAGGTTCTGATGATTCACAATGAAGGTGCTTGAGAGCGGAGAAAGATTCCGTACTTGGTGCAGTCTTAGACTTAGTCTAGATTGGCCCATTTGTAGATGCTGAGGTTTGTGGATACACTATTTCATTTTTGATCAATACTGGTGCTACTAGATCCATTGTTAGAATAGCAGAAGTCACAGACCTATTTCTCTTGGGGAAAAAATCCATGTTGTAGAAGTTACAAACAAACAATTTATGAACCTGGTTTCTAAAAAGTACTTTAAAAAGTGTCTTATTTAAAGAGAATCATAAATTTGTTGTATCCAATTCAATCCCTGTAAATTTGCTAGGAAAGTTTTTTATGTGCAAGTTAAATAGCACCTTATACTGCACTCTAGAAGGTGTGGTATTTCAAACTCACATGGAGGATGTAGCTTTTAAAATGATCAAACAACAGAATGAAACATAAATGTTTCCTTTGCCAACTATTTAATAGTTAACTGAGAATCTAAAAGGGACTGTAAACACAGAGGTTTGAAGTTTTACAGAAAAATACATCAGATTTATTAAAAGTGTTTAAATAGTTTAAGTAAAGGCAAACACAGTTTGTTCCAGAACCCCACCTTACTTAGTGATAGATGACATGTCACAGAGAGGAACTTTAAGGGCATTATTTGGAAGTACAGGTAACTCTCCAATTATGGGATTACAGAAACCCAATGGAAAATTTAGAATAGTGCAAGATCTACAGAAAATTAATGAGATTGAGGTTTCTTGTTGTGGTCTGCTATCAAATCGAAACCACCATATTGTTAAAAATCCCCTGTACGGCAGAATGTTTTACAGTCATTGATCAATGCCAAGCTTTATTTTCAGTGACATTACATGAGGAAAGCCAGTTTTTGTTCTCCTTCATGTTCCAGCAGAACGTATTAGCATGGTGTTGTGTCCCACAAGTGTATACTGAGTGTCCATTTATCTTCAACCAGATTTTTAAGAGAAATCTGGAGACCCTGCAAATGCCACTTGAGTCCACACTGGTTTAATATATGGATGATGTACTTGTGGCATCAGAAACACAAGAAGCATGCAAATGGGACACCATTGCATTGTTGAATCACCTGGCTGAGAATGGACTATAAAAAACTGTCTTAATGTCAAAAAGAAGTTTAATATCTGGGACACATAATTAGGAAGGGAGAGAGAAAGGTGTCTGCAGAAAGAGTGGAAGCAATCTTGCAGATGAACTCACCACAAATTCAGAAAGAATTTAGGATATGTAAGAATGGTTGGCTACTGTAGACAGTGGATACCAAACTCTTCCATAATGTCAAAAGCTTTACTAAGGGTGACACATAGAGATATGTCGGATCAAACTCCATGGAAGAACGAATGTACAAAAGCGTTCTTAGAGTTGAAAGAAAAATTGTGAGTGCCCCGGGCACAAGGAATGCCTGATTATTGAAAATAATACACACTTTTCTGTGGTGAGAGAGATGGATGCGCTCTCTCAGTACTGACACAGGTGCAGACCCGTAAAACCTATAGCCTACTTCTCTACTGGCCTTGACCCTGTAGCTGCAGGTCTTCCTGGTTGCCTAAAAATGATGCCCACAGTAAGTTAAGTACTAGTCTGGAAAAGAGTGAGAACACAGTGATGGGATACCTTTTTAACTGTTATGGTCGCACACTCTGTGGAGCTGTTGTTAACTGTTAAACCTGACATCATTGGCCTGAGTCTCTCCTCCATTTTTTCTGTTTGCCTCCTCTGTTTACGATGTTTTTGCTGGTATATTGCTCTGGGCACTGTGCCACTGCTGATCAATGCCGCAGTGCAAGTGCTCCCTATGTTAAATTACTGTATTGATTGAATTCCATGTTTGGCTTATTTGGTTTACTGTCAGTCCCTAGTCTAGTGCACGAGGAGTGCCAGGGCTTGTAAATACAAATGCCGCTAGTGGGCTTGCAGCACATGTTGTGCCACCCACATGAGCGGCCTAGTAAAAGTATGTCTAAAAGGTCTGCCATTGCTAGACCTACGTGCAGTCTGGTACTATCGCGCGGACTGTGCAAGTACACCTACTTGCCAGTCCCCAAACCTTCCCTTAACTTCATGTTAGTCACCCCTATGGTAGGCCCGAGAGCAGGGTGCATTGTAAGCATAAGGTAGGACAAGCCTGACGAAGTTGGCATGTCCTAATAGTGAATTACAGCCATATTCGTTCTTCACTATTGTAAGGTTACCTGCTCTCCGTAAGTTAGAATGGGCTGCCAGGATTATTATTGGTATAATCCTAGCGGGCTCGGGGAACATGGTACAGTGACGAGTTTGGTATCCCTGAACTCAGGGTTTAACCCCTCCCCTGCTGATGGCAGAACCGCTCCGTCATCAGCTACGGTTGGGCTGTGCTGATGACGGAGCGGTTCCGTCATGGCCCGGCCGCCGCGCCTGCGCGGCGCTGATTTCGCGCCTGCGCGGCAGTTGTATTGAGCGGGGCGGGTCATGACGGAACCGCTCCGTCACCAGCACAGCTCAACCGCGGCTGGTGACGGAGCGGTTCTGTCACCAGCATGCGGCCACCGCGCGGCTGCCCCGCCCCGTTAGCGCTGCGGTGGAATAGCCGCCGCAGCGAAAGGGTTAATAACGCATCCGTTTGGGTGGATGGTTTTTGGACTCTGGGTTTGAAAATAGCACTTTTAGAAAGTGGCTATTTTCTTGTCTAACTGTTACTGGTTTCTGCTGGTTTGGTGTGTGTGTGACAGGGGCTGGGTGGCTCCAGAGATCTGAATGAGTCAGTGTGGGGTGAGTGGGGCATTTGCATTGAGAGTAGGGGAAGAGTAGCTCCTGATAGCCGGCCCTGCCCGATACAATGCTGGCTCCAACTCCTGCCGAGCGACTGATAGCTCTGCTCCTGCCAGTGACAATACTGGCTCCACCTCCTGCTGGGCGTCTGAGGACCCAGCCCTGCACCGTGAATAGGCCAGGTGCCTCTGCCTGGCTACACCCACAACAACCCCGGGATGAGGGGAGTTCCCCTGCATGGACAAAGGGATCAAAGCCAAAAAGGGGTATAAGAGAAGGACCCCTGAACCAAGACTTTAGATCAATTCTGACAAGGAACCCTGAACCAAGGACAAGAAGCCTGCTGATCCAAGGACTTGCCTACCCCTTCTGCCAGAGTGCTGTTTGCTGGTGGGAATCCTGCAGTCACTTCTTTATTTTTGCCAAGGAACCAGGAGAGAGGAACTGAGTGTGTACTCTCAAACTTTGCCGAGGAAATCTCCAAGGGCTGGAAGCATGCCAGGCTCCTGTTGAAGTCACAGGGCTAAAGGACAATTAGCTGAAAGTGCTTGTTGCTGGAACCTGAAAGTCCAGCACCTCTGAAGAAATCCAGCAATCCTGACGCCGACGGACGCCGACGAATCCAGCTCGACATCGTGAGTGCAGCTCCCGTGTCCTGCCTCTTCGACACCGGCCGCTGGGTCCGATCTACGCTAGTAGCAAAGCCGCTGCCGACGCCTCGACCCCGAGCCCTCTCGACGCCGTGAGTGCTGCTCACTCTTGCAACATCATCATCGACGACGACGCCGTATCCTGCTTCACCTCGTGAGCGCTGCTCCTGCCTGACATCTGTCGACGCCGCTGCAGATCGACTCGACTCCGATGCCTGATTGACGCCGAAGACACGACGCCGGACATCTCGACGCTGCTGATCTTCGTGTGCTTCGCTTTTCCAAGGTACTGTGTTGTGGGGGGTCCGTGTGACTCCGGGCTCGACGTAGCGCTCCTCGCGGTCGACGCCGAACCTTTGGATTAACTTTGCCTCGACGTCATGTGACTCCCGTGTGGGTCACATTGTTGCCAAGAACTGTGCTCTAAAGAAGAAGAGTTGCTTTTGTTACCAAAGACTTTGTGCTAAGAAGAAACTACGCTTGAACTATTATTTTTCCTTCCAAGAGTATTTATTAAGATTGTGGTATATTTTTGTCGTTATTTGGTCCTGTGCTAAGCCTTATATAAACATTCATATTTTTATAATACTACTGTGTCGTGTCCATTTGTAGTGTATTTACTTTATTACTGTATATGGTCATAAATGCTAAATGCACTGCCTCTGAGAAAAGCCTGTCTGCTTTGCCAAGCTACCGAGGGGGTGAGCAGGGGTTATCTAAGTGTGTGATCCCCTTGCCCTGACTAGAGGAGGTGAGTCCCTATTTGTCAGAAGTGTATACCTCTGCCAACTAGAGACAGCCAAGTCTAACATTAACCAAAACAAAAACCCAGTACATGATGCACAATAGAATGACTCATTAGGAGCAACACTTCTTTAATCCGAGAACATAATTTTGAAGAGATGCACTGTGTTAAACTCTTCCACACTGTTGACAGTAAATTATGTTGATTGTGATGAAATTTAACATGATTGCCTAGATGACATGGATTTATGCACCAAACCTCGACCAGATATTAAGGATGAACTCCTGATTGAGCCCGACCATGTGTTGTTTGTGGATGGCTTGTGTTTAAGAAGTAAAGATGAATGAAGACTAATGACAGACGCCATTAGACCCTGCCCGCACTACTGTTGGCAGACCTCCGTCTGCCTGTGTACTCTATGAAATTCTCTAATGCTTATGAATTTTTTCATGAATTTTAATGATTGTTTGTCATTTTATAATTACGAATTTGTAAAACGTTATATATACATTCAAAACAAGATCATTCAATATATTTTAATCCTGTTCTAGACATTGAGTTTTCTGTCTAAACAAAAATTTTGATTACAGTAAATGAATTATCCAATCCCAATGCATTTCGGGAGAATATCCCTTCATCAGGGGCACTGAAAAACAGAAAATAAAGTTCTTATGTAACCTGAAATTTAAACCGTCATTCAGCACATAGAATATAAACATAATGGTTCATTGTCATATATCATGGTTAATCAGAAAGAGCTTCACATTTAGTATTGATGAGCTAGAAAGAATGGTGTGACCCAAAAGAAAACAGAAATATGACTGAACTGATAAGCACATGAATTTGTATGGCAAATGATTCAAACGCAAACAAGCTGTTTTACATATTTTGTTGTGGCAACACAGCTAATAATAGGTGATGAATTTAAATGCATCACGCCGAACCTTACCACGTTATAATTTGAAAAAACTTGATCTGTGACTTGAAGTCTAAGGCAGCTCCTTAGTTCAGAAGATTTCTAAATATTAAAAACATAATTTCTATTTAGAAACCTGAAGCTTTGCTAATATTACATAAACGTTAACCGAAAATGCCAGAATGCGTACCTTGCTGTTTATGGACCAAAGACTCGCTATGACGAACGAAGATGTGGGATCACTTTGCCAGCGGTAGTGGAGTAACTAACTGCAAATGTAAAAGAAACAAGATACGAGTGTCACCACCCGGAAATTCGTGATTTGCTAAAATCCGTGATTTGCTAAAACAATCTGTGAACTAGTATCGAATAAAAAAACCTAATGAAAAACCTTGAACAGTGTTTGGTATGTCTCCTCACTTCAGGCTAATATGCTGTTTGTAAACACTATGTAGAGACAAAATTACGGCGTAAAGTCACTCAGACAGTGAGGATGCAGCATTTAAAATGTACGCTATACTTTGCGAGAAGAAGGTGAACGTTCCTTTCAGAGTGCCGGCGAAGAAAGCGCTATGTCTATGTTGTAATTACGTGGAATTTCAAGCTTTACTTTCGACGTTGAGGCAATACTACAATAGAAAAGTTTGGAATAAAACCCAAATTAACTTAAAAGATGATGTTAAGAGTAGAGCTTAACTAATTTAGTAGTGAAAGCGTTTTGGCGCTTACCTAATGAAAGCAACTGCAATAGCTTTCTCAGCATCTGTCGTACGTTCAGTCTCAACTGCGCTGATAGGCCCGAAGTGAATCACGAACAAGCAGTCGAAAACGGACTGCGGAAGCCTGATATTTATATTGTGAACCGCGTTTGGTTGAATTGATATGGAGAAAAGACTGCCCATATGGAAACGGGTAGTTTCGAAAAGATTACGTTGACACACGGAACGTGCATTCATAATTAGCGGGAGTATGAAATCTAAAATGGGAAAGCACTAATAATCAATGGCTTGTGATAAAATCCACCACCTATGTGATAATAGAAAACTCGTAGAGTTTTTCTGATAAAACGAAGTAGTCCCTATGCATATCGTTCCGCCTTGTTTGAAAAAAGAGTGTTTGTGCTGGCTGAAAAACTTTCAAATTTTTGTCATTTAAAAAAATAATGTAAAAGAAACATGTTTAAAGGCAAGTGGAAACATAATAACTGTGAGAGTCACATTGTTGATAAGCATCCAATCATTACTTATAAATCATGCTCATTGTCTGTTCTTATAAACATTGATAGTACAATAATATGTATCAAGTTAACTGATAACTGTTCTCAACTGAGCTTTTTTTTAAAAACCAGGTGTGTATTTAGTAATTCATAGTCACCTAACTTGACTTTTGGTTTAAAATGGTTTACTTTAAATAGGAAATGTCCTGAAGTTTCCTACTGTGAGGAGTTTAATGTAGCTTGGGGTTAGTGGATAAGATAATATGTGTGGAATACGGTGCTCTAGAGAGAGTAAAAGGATCGTAGAGTAATGTCACTAGTAAATTGGCCTAAAGTTATTATTGAGTTCTAAAGGAAACATGCCATATCTATTTTGTCATTCAGACCCTTTGGGATTTGGGTCTGTAAAAAATGTATCCACCAAATCTCTCTTTGAGACGGATGTTTTTCACTGTTCCGGTCTGGCAAAATTTGTATCTGCTCTAGAATTAGAAATCTGAGTTGTGGAATTGTATGGTTCATCTCAATCCAATAAGAAACTAAACTCGAAGTGAGGATTTTGTTCCGTATGGGGCTTTTATGTGCAGTGATCCTTACTTTTGCTTTGCGCTCCGTTTTCCCTATTTAAAGCTTGCCGCAAGAGCATTTGATGGTATAAATGACAAATGATGAATTGCAATTAGTTCGTTGTCTCAATTTGATTCTTTTACCACTTTGGGGATGTTGTAAGTAAGATCATTCCATTACATTGTTACACTGTGTACAGTTGTAACATTTTTTCATTCCTGGGTTTTGACGAACTTGCCCTGGTTCTTTTTTCCTTTTTGTTACTAGCTCATGAAGGTTTTGGTTTCTTGTATGGGCAAATAATGGTTTATTGACAAATATTCCGTTGAATTCTTCCTCTTGTTGTAAAAGTTCGCATCGACAATTGATGATTCTTTTGATATCTTTAGTGTGTGTTGAGTACTTACTTACAAAAACTTGTCTGTCTTTTTTCAGCTTTACTTTGGTTTGTAGCAATTCTTTTCTTGATAATGGTGCTATTTTGCTTTCCGCTGTGTCAACAACCTCTCTATGATATCCTCAGGCTTCAAATCTCTCTCTTTGTCGTGTTAATTCTCCAGTGAGAGCTTCTTCATCTGACAAAATCCTTTTGATGCGTACTATTTGAGAGTACGGTAGATTGCGCAGCACTTTCCTGGGGTGAAAGCTATTGTAGGCTAAAGTGTTGTTTCTATCAGTTGGCTTATGGTAAACTGCAGTTTCTATAATGTTGTTTTTCAATTGGACCAATACATCAAGATATGGTACCTCTTGTTTATTGATGTTGAAGGGGAATTGAATACGAGGATTTTTTGTGTTCATTTTATGTATCTTTTCAATTAAAGTGGAATTAGGACCTCTCCATAGCAGAAAAATATCGTCAATGAATCGTTTATAGAACACTAAGTGAGTTTTCCATGTGTTCTCAGTTAGGATGAAGTCGTTTTTAAATTTGGCCATGAAGGTATTGGCAAAAGAAGGGGCTCCTGAAAATCCCATTGAAGTGCCGCTAATTTGTAGGAAATAGTAATTGTGTTGTAAGCAAAACTGTAATAATTTAAGGATGAAAACTTTGTTGGCAGCAATGTCTGACGTTTGCAACAGCGCCCACTCACAGGCTTCTAGTCCTTCAGCTAAAGGAATCGAAGTATATAATGATGTAACGTCAATAGTGCATAGCGTTATGTTGTCATTTCCCAAGTTTACAGTCTGTAGGGATTGCAAAAAATGGGCAGTGTCTCTCACATACGTGGTCCATCCTTGTACAACAATCTGCAAAAATTCATCAACATATTTTCCCAGTGGTTCAAACAGTGACCCACAACCACTGACTATGGGTCTCATTGGTGGATCAGTGGCATTTTTATGAATTTTGGGGAGCATGTAAAGTTCCGGACATCGTGGATTCTTAGTTGTCATGAATTTCATAGAGTTTTCATTGATCCAACCCATTTCCAATGCTTTCTTTAGAATCTCTTCCAGAACTTTAGTTATTTCTAGGATAGGGTTGTGAGGAAGTTTTAGATAGGTTGTTTCATCTTTGATGTGGGCCACTACCTTGGTTTCATAAAAACATGTGTCCATGATTACAAGCGCTCCTCCCTTGTCAGCTTTTTTTATTGTTATGGATTGATCTTCTGCCAGTTTTTTGAGTACATTAAGTTCATGTTTGTTTAAATTGGATCGTTGGTGTTGCTGCCACTTGATTTTCTGAAGATCTTGTTTCACTAAAATCTCAAACGTGTCCAGTATCTTATGCGAGACTGGTGCCAAATACGTGCTAGTTACTTTAAATTCCTTGTATTCTGGCTTCTCCTTTTGCCCAGTGAATTCTGGCATCTTAGGTACAACATTTTCGAAGAAGTGTCTTAATCTTAGTACTCGCATGAATTTAAATAGTGCCACTTCTGTTTCCAATTTGTTGCTTTGATAAGTAGGTACAAATCCTGTTCCTCTTTCCAAAAGTTTCAATTGCTGGTTGTCCAATTTTTTTGAAAGGATGTTTATTGCTAAACTCTGTTCTTGCTCCTTAGATTTTGACTGATTGTGTCCTTGTCCACGACGGGTCTTGCGTTGTCTGAAGTTTCTGGTGGTTTTCCCAGTGATGGACCCTTGACTAAAAAACTTGGTTGTTTCGTTGTTGTACTTGTTGATGCTTGTTCCCCTTCGACTGAGATTGGTGCAGATGTTAAAGCGACTGGTTTACGTGTTGACGATAAATCTTTATCAGAAACTACACTTTCCTGTGACGATGACACAAACTTTGGCGGTGGTTTTCTTCTCGCATATACTTCAGCCCAAGTATAAACTTCATTAAGTTTATAATCAATCGTATCTCTTTTGAATTTGCGTAGTTTCATCTCTTGTATGTCTTTGCCATATTTATCCAATTTATCATTTAAGTCTTTCAATGTTGCTGTAAGTTCTTCTTGTTCCATCTGTTTTGAAATTTCTTCCTTGAGAACATAAATTTCCTCCTCAAGTTCTTTAATAGTTTTGGCTAGTTCTTCAACCAATAAAAGAATTAAATCTAGTGAACATTTGTTGAGTATTGAATACCACTTGTCCATGAAATGTTTATTGTACTGAAATTTGTAGAGCATTGGTTTTATCGAAAGTCTTAATCCACGTGGAATTCTTTGAACTTTATGATACTGTATCAAGGTAGATGCATGGAGTTTTTGATTCAATACACGTCTGGAAATAAATTCTAGTTGTCGCAGTGATTGGGTGACTGAGTCTCTTCTTGTGCTGAATGTCCGGATATCTGTAATCAATGAATAAATATCTGATGCTTGTGCTGTAGTGTAAGTTTTTGTGTCTGCCTTGTTGTCCGTGATGTTTATATAGAATCAAACGACATTTTGTATTTTGGGTGCTACCTCACTGTTGGCTGATAGTAAGATTAGAAATGGTTTTGTGTGGTGACTCTCACAGTTATTATGTTTCCACTTGCCTTTAAACATGTTTCTTTTACATTATTTTTTTAAATGACGAAAATTTGAAAGTTTTTCAGCCAGCACAAACACTCTTTTTTCAAACAAGGCGGAACGATATGCATAGGTACTACTTTGTTTTATCAGAAAAACTCTATGAGTTTTCTATTATCACATAGGTGGTGGATTTTACCACAAGTCATTGATTATTAGTGCTTTCCCATTTTAGATTTCATACTCCCGCTAGTTGTAAATTATGAATGCACGTTCCGTGTGTCAACGTAATCTTTTCGAAACTACCCGTTTCCATATGGGCAGTCTTTTCTCCATATCAATTCAACCAAACGCGGTTCACAATAGAAATATCAGGCTTCCGCAGTCCATTTTCGACTTCTTGTTCGTGATTCACTTCGGGCCTATCAGCACAGTTGAGACTGAACGTACGACAGACGCCGAGAACGCTATTGCAGTTGCTTTCATTAGGTAAGCACCGAAACGCTTTCACTACTAAATTAGTTAAGCTCTACTCTTAACATCATCTTTTAAGTTAATTTGGGTTTTATCCCAAACTTTTCTATTGTAGTATTGCCTCAATGTCGAAAGTAAAGCTTGAAATTCCACGTAATTACAAAATAGACATAGCGCTTTCTTCGCCGGCACTCTGAAAGGAACGTTCACCTTCTTCTCGCAAAGTATAGCGTACATTTTAAATGCGGCATCCTCACTGTCTGAGTGACTTTACGCCGTAATTTTGTCTCTACATACTGTTCACAAACAGCATATTTGCCTGAAGTGAGGAGACCTACCAAACACTGTTCAATGTTTTTTCATTAGGTTTTTTTATTCGATACTAGTTCACAGATTGTTTTAGCAAATCACGGATTTTAGAAAATCACGGATTTCCGGGTGGTGACACTCGTATCTTGTTTCTATTACATTTGCAGTTAGTTACTCCACTACCGCTGGCAAAGTGATCCCACATCTTCGTTCCTCATAGCGAGTCTTTGGTCCATAAACAGCAAGGTACGCATTCTGGCATTTTCGGTTAACGTTTATGTATTATTAGCAAAGCTTCAGGTTTCTAAATAGAAATTATGTTTTTAATATTTAGAAATCTTCTGAACTAAGGAGCTGCCTTAGACTTCAAGTCACAGATCAAGTTTTTTCAAATTATAACGTGGTAAGGTTCGGCGTGATGCATTTAAATTCATCACCTATTATTAGCTGTGTTGCCACAACAAAATATGTAAAACAGCTCGTTTGCGTTTGAATCATTTGCCATACAAATTCATGTGCTTATCAGTTCAGCCATATTTCTGTTTTCTTTTGGGTCACATCATTCTTTCTAGCTCATCAATGCTAAATGTGAAGCTCTTTCTGATTAACCATGTTATATGACAATGAACCATTATGTTTATATTCTATGTGCTGAATGACGGTTTAAATTTCAGGTTACATAAGAACTTTATTTTCAGTTTTTCAGTGTCCCTGATGAAGGGATATTCTCCCGAAATGCATTGGGATTGGAAAATTCATTTACTGTAATGAAAATTTTTGTTTAGACAGAAAACTCAATGTCTAGAACAGGATTAAAATATATTGAATGATCTTGTTTTGAATGTATATATAACGTGTTTACAAATTCGTAATTATAAAATGACAAACAATCATTAAAATTCATGAAACAATTCATAAGCATTAGAGAATTTCATAGAGTACACAGGCAGACGGAGGTCTGCCAACAGTAGTGCGGGCAGGGTCTAATGGCGTCTGTCATTAGTCTTCATTCACTTTAACCTTTTGTGGAGGGTGGCTCCTCCTCCCCACCCAGCACACCCCATTGAAACAAAAGACAAGAATAAGTTCAAACAGAAACATAGATTAAGGAGTGCACCACACAACCCCATTTCTAAGAAGTAAAGATGGCACATTGAGAACAGCATAAGCCATGTGTCCTGCAAATGATGCTGTCAAAGCCTCATGGCTGAAACTGGCTGAATTGTTCGCTCTTGCAAAACTGCACAGATGAGAGTTAAAATCTTTACTGGCAGTCAGAACGGGTTTGGTGTGGTCCATGACTTTGGGCAACTGAGGCTCCACCATGGTTTTCTTACTTCTACAGGTACACTGATTCACAAAGGATTTGTTAGAGGCTTTACAGTTACCAGAAGAGATTGCAGTGTTCAAATGTCCAGGACATCAAAGTGAGAATGGGTATTCTGCCATGGCAATAGATATACAAACTCAGTCGCTCTGTATTGTGCTTTGTTGGCTACCACATTCAATGGAGGTTTCACATGTGAGGCTAAGGAAGAGAGTTCCTTCACTATGTTGATGAAATTCATTTACACCTGGGATGAGTTGAAGAGAGTGCAGTAAATGTGACAGAGGTAGAACAAAATAGTTGGGTAAAGGCAGGTTGTGAGAAAAATATAAGCAATATTTGGATGTCAGCAACAGGAGACCAATGTTGCCAGACAGCTTGTTGTGTGTCCAGTGTCTTGATATTACCATGGGTACACACATTTGGCTAGGGATTCAGTGATGATGCTGTTTAGACAAAGCTGGTACAACCCCAGGTTCCAAATGATTGAAGATAAAAGCTGTCATAGAAGTGTGATATGTCAAAAGTTGAATGCAGGAAAAGGAACACATGTCACTTTGACACAGATGGGGAGATCTGGTGGTCCCTTCAACAGGCAGCAGGTGGATTTTTTTGAGATGGCTGTTTACAACTGCAAAAAGAACAATTGATGGACAGAATGCAGAACAATGTCATACATTCACCCAAGTACAGAGATCTGGGCCTAAATACATTGTTTTGTTGCATCCCATGCCTTTCCAGTTTAAAAACAGCCATATGCAAATCAGTCTTGACCCTGCACCCAATGGAAACAGTCCGGCCCGAACTACCAGGCCAGGTCCTCCAAGGACTGGAAACAAGCATCCTAGGATCAGTTTCGGGGTTTCACCCTCATCAACCAGGATAACTTGACTCCAGTGGCATAGAGAGCACGGGGCCCACGTCTGGACATACCCGTTCCACTCGGGGTGACAAATGCAAAAAGAACAATGATGGACAGAATGCAGAACAATGTATATACATTCAGAGATCCGGGCCTAAATCCATAATTTTTTTGATCCCCATGCTATTCCAGTTTAAACTCAGCCATATGCTAATCAGTCTTTACCCTGAGCCCAATGGGAACAATCCAGCCAGTATTGCCAGGGCAGGTCCTACCTGGACTCGAAACAAGCATTCTAGGACTGTGTTTTTTGGGTTTCACCCCTCATCAGCCAGGATATTCTGACTCCAGTGACATGAAGAGCACGCGTACCATGTCTGGGCATACAACAATGATCCTCAACTAGAACAGTGCCACAACCTTAATTCTCATGATTGGGTTGTGATCAAGAAGTCAATACAAAAGGGTATGAAGTTCCTAAATGTTACAGGAGGACAAGAGGGTTAAGTGGTCATAAGTAACACCACTGTGTGCTTTGAGCATGTCATTTTCATGGGAACACATGTGCTTTGTATTTGATTGCATTAATTTACTTGTTGTCTAAATACTTGCTTTTATTCCATTAGGTTGGTCATCCTTTTACAAGCACTACACTGTAGGTTTGTTTAGGTTGGTTTATCAGGGGCATTTCACCAGACAACGACCTTGATGCAGAAAGATTTGTGTATATTGGTCCTGACGAATCGCCGCTGGATCGTATGACTATTAGGTGCGAAACATGTTGACCATCTGACAGAGCGCCAATCCTGAGACATTACCTCCGAAGTGTGCCACCCTGTTTTTATCAGGTTGGATGCCCTATTGATTAGAATTGTTCTCGCTGGTACTTCCATTTCCTGTTTTAACTTACTTTGGTTCATTTACCTCCACTCCCCCCATCTACACCTCTAGGCCCCTCATCCCCACAGCACCAACCGGCTAATTGGAATCAAAGATCTCCGCCAAAGAGCCCCTCATAGGTTGCCCATCAGGTATTGCAGCGCCGACCTGATGAGGAGCATGCTCTAAGAAAAAGCATGATACCCAGTGAGTGTGAGGGCCCGAATTCCAACAGGAAAAACTCCCTATTTCCCCTTTAACTTATGACCACCTAACTTTCTTGTCCTTATGTAACATTTAGGAACTGCATACCCTTTTGTATTGACTATTGTTGGAGCACGGACCCCTAAAAAACCCCTAGTCACTCCTTTTTGAGTTGTGATCAAGAAGCACATTTGAAAAATCTTGAACCCAGACGGAAATGCCCCTTCCAGGTAATTCTGACTAGAAATATTGCTGTTAAGTGTACTGGGATTCCAAACTGGATTCATGCCTCAAACACCAAGAGAGTGAGCAATCCTGAAGAAGTGGCTGTGGATATGATCATGCAAGAAGAGAATTGGTGACTGTACCACCACTTGAGAGACCACCCAGACAGTAGCGCTGTTTCTAAGTTAACGATTCAGAAAAGGGGGTGGTGATGAACAGAGTGTCTGAATTAAGCAGACCACTCTTACCCAGTCCAAAGATCAGGGCTTGATCCATCACCGTTTTTTAGCTCACTGCACCATCCCAGCTCAGAACTTGGCTATATGCAAATTAGTCTGACCCTGGCCCAGTGCATCATGGGAACAGGGCAGACCAAACTACCAAGCCAATTCTTATACTGGGAAGGAAACAAGCTACCGGGGACCGGTTTCTGGCATTTCAGCCGTCTTCGGCCCGGCTTGCTTGAATCCTGATGGTGCAATGAGCAAGGGACTCACATCTGAGTATACCCTTCCACGCTTATGGTGGACAAAAATGATTCAGAAAAGGGGGTGGTGATGAACAGAGTGTCTGAATTAAGCAGACCACTCTTACCCAGTCCAAAGATCAGGGCTTGATCCATCACCGTTTTTTAGCTCACTGCACCATCCCAGCTCAGAACTTGGCTATATGCAAATTAGTCTGACCCTGGCCCAGTGCATCATTGGAACAGGGCAGACCAAACTACCAAGCCAATTCTTATACTGGGAAGGAAACAAGCTACCGGGGACCGGTTTCTGGCATTTAAGCCGTCTTCGGCCCGGCTTGCTTGAATCCTGATGATGCAATGAGCAAGGGACTCACATCTGAGTACCCTTCCACGCTTATGGTGGACAAAAATGATTCAGAAAAGGGGGTGGTGATGAACAGAGTGTCTGAATTAAGCAGACCACTCTTACCCAGTCCAAAGATCAGGCCTTGATCCATCACCGTTTTTTAGCTCACTGCACCATCCCAGCTCAGAACTTGGCTATATGCAAATTAGTCTGACCCTGGCCCAGTGCATCATGGGAACAGGGCAGACCAAACTACCAAGCCAATTCTTATACTGGGAAGGAAACAAGCTACCGGGGACCGGTTTCTGGCATTTCAGCCGTCTTCGGCCCGGCTTGCTTGAATCCTGATGGTGCAATGAGCAAGGGACTCACATCTGAGTATACCCTTCCACGCTTATGGTGGACAAAAATGTCCCTCACCACCCCTTGTTGTAAATATTTTTGTAATGATATTTCCTGACACTTCCTCTGATTCTTGATCCACACCCCCCATTAGAGTCCCAAGGCTTAACTGGCAGTTGCCTGTATTAACTTGAAATTTACCAATGAGTTGGATGTTTGTATGGATCACTGACATATTATTGAATACAAAAATATAGACTTACCAAAATATCGTTGACAAAATATAGAATGCAAAAATATTGAATTTCTATCTACAAACAGGTAAGTACAAAAATATCGAATCAAAAATATTGTTGTAAAAAATATAGTTAGTCAAAATATCGATTTTTTTAATGTCTTAAAAGTTATTTAAAATTAAAGAAATAATAAATATAATTATCTGAAACATACTTAAAAATAATTAAATAACCTTAAAATTATAAATAATTAATTTCACTTTAAAAAGAAACATAAAATTGTATTTTTTAATACATATATATGAACGTAATATTAATTACAAATATACAATATTTTTACCGTAAGATAGCGGGAGGGTAAAATTTACTATTACCACTCCAGTGAGTGCAACAGTAGGGAAAGCATTGGATAGCGTAAGGGTAAAAATTACTATTCCTACTCCAGAGAGTGTACCAGTAGGGAAAGCATTGGATAGCGTAGGGTTAAAATTACTATTCTTACTCCAGAGGGTGCAACAGTAGGGTAAGTGTTTAAAAGTGTAGGGGTAAAAATACTAATCTAACTCCAGGGGTTGCAACAGTAGGTTAAGAGTTGGATAGCGTAGGGGTAAAAATTGCTATTCCCACTCCAGAGAGTGCAACAGTAGGGAAAGTGTTGGATAGTGTAGGGTAAAAATTACTATTCCTACTCCAGAGAGTGTACCAGTAGGGAAAGCATTGGATAGCGTAGGGTTAAAATTACTATTCTTACTCCAGAGGGTGCAACAGTAGGGTAAGTGTTTAAAAGTGTAGGGGTAAAAATACTAATCTAACTCCAGGGGTTGCAACAGTAGGTTAAGAGTTGGATAGCATAGGGGTAAAAATTACTATTCCCACTCCAGAGAGTGCAACAGTAGGGAAAGCGTTGGATAGCGTAGGGGTAAGAAATACTATTCCCACTCCAGAGAGTGCAACAGTAGGGAAAGGATTGGATAGAGGGAGGGTAAAAATTACTAGTCCCACTCCAGAGACTGCAACAGTAGGGAAAGCGTTGGATAGCTGGAGGGTAAAAATTACTAGTCCCACTCCAGAGAGTGCAACAGTAGGGAAAGCGTTGGATAGCGGGAGGGTAAAAATTACTATTCCCACTCCAGAGAGTGCAACACTAGGGAAAGCGTTGAATAGCGTAGGGGTAACAATTACTATTCTCACTCCAGAGAGTGCAACAGTAGGGAAAGCGTTGGATAGCATAGGGGTAAAAATTACTATTCCCACTTCAGAGAGTGCAACAGTAGGGAAAGCATTGGATAGTGGGAGGGTAAAAATTACTATTCCCACTTCAGAGAGTGCAACAGTAGGGAAAGCGTTGGATTTCGTGAGGGTAAAAAATACTATTGCCACTCCAGCGAGTGCAACAGTTGGGAAAGCATTGGATAGCGTTGGGGTATTACTATTCCTACTCCAGTAAGTTTAACAGTAGAGAAAGTAATGATTTAATGTATTAATAAAAATTAATTAAAGATCAATACCAATAAAATATTAATTTAATTAATTACCAACTTAATATTGTATCATAATTAATTCATTAGAAATACAAATAAATATTAGTTATTAAAAATTAATTACATATTCATAATTAATTAACAACTAATTAATTGTCAATAACAAAAAATAATGAATAATAAAAATGAATACCAGTAAATTTAATATGTCATTAATTACAATTACATTACTTCCCAACCTATTCCCCTATAAACCCACAACCCACTACAGAAAATACATTTATAAAATATTCATAATTATCAAATAATTAATTATTAAACATTAATTACCAATTAATAAGAATTAATAACCAATTAAAAATTAATTAACAATAAATTAAAAATCAATACCAAAAAATTAAAATAAATTATTTACTTAATTACAATTAAATTACTTCCCACCCTATTCCCCTATAAACCCACAACCCACTACAGAAAATAAATTAATAAAATTAACATAATTATCAATTCATCAATTAATAAAAAGTAATTACCAATTAATAAAAATGTATTACCAAATAAAAATGAATTAACAATAAATTCAAAATGAATATTAATAAATAAACATATTTAATTAATCGCAACTAAATTACTTCCCCCCTATTCCCCTACAAAAGCTAAATTAAATTCAAAATAATTAATAATTGCTAACAGATAATATTTAATTTAATATAATTAAATTAATTCCCACCCTATTCCCCTATAAACCCACCACCCGCTACAGAATTAAATTACGCAAAAATGAAATAACATAAAATTAATTACTTAAAATAAATTAAACACACATTACAAACATAATATACACTTTCACACATATACTAACATACAAAACAAAATATTATTAGAAATTCGATATATTTTAATGTCTATATTATATACTCCAATATTTTAAACTTCTATATTTTGACAATCAATATTATTTTGCTTACCTTCAATTGGATATTTTTAACCACTATCTTGTGTACATTCGATATTTTGTCCATTCTATATTTTTACTTCGGTATTATGTCCATTCTATATTTTGTATTCAATATTATGTCTAGTTACCGTTTGCACACCAGTTGATTTGCCTGCATTTTTGGGTACTCTCATTGATGAGTGAGTAAGTGATGAAAAGAGCTGCCTCTTCACTGGCAATTGCCTCTACCTATATTAATTTAAATTCAACATGAGTCAGCTGTTTAAGCCGGTTTTGGTCATCATTTGAACTGTCTACATCTATTGGGTGCTATTATTTCCCCAGATGTCAAAGATGTAAGAATCAAGTTGCAATCCTTGCAATTTCCTGGGAGCTCACATTAAAATTCATCTATATACAGTGGCACTCCAATCTATCCCTGCCATGATGAGACCGAGCTAAATTATATCTGAGTTTGAGATGTCATCAACAACAGAACACTCAGACTTGGTCTTTCCATAGTATTTAGGGGTCCCAGCTGTGAATTGTTATGCCTTGTTTCATTCAGACAGTATGCAGAAGAAGTAATTTGTTTATTGCACACAAGCATCATATTTTTATAATTGCTTTTTCTGTTTGATAACTGAAGACACTGATAACTTTTTCTATGTCTATTTATACCAATAACTCTTAGAAAATAGTTAGATTTTTACATATACAGAAGCTATGTTGATTTGAGATTTGAAATTAACTTTATATAATAATTTCTTTTACAATTTATTCTGCATTCCCTCCGGAAATGAGCCCTTGGTGAACTACTGTTTTGTATATTCATATTTACCCAAGTTCTCTATGGCATATTTGGTTGCTATTGTGCTCTATTATGTTTGCCTGTCTATTGAGGGAGTGGCTTTTCTGGATTTCAGCGACAGTTGCATATTTTTGCTAAAAATAAAGTATGGAATTTTACTTAACAACAACAGACACTCCATTTCATCCCCTCAAAAAAGACCTCACAGGTGCTCCCCCATTTATATGTAAGGACTGTTCCACACAGCACACTGCCATTCATACCTAAGATCACAGGTTCAGGTTCCAGACTCAACCCTCTAAGTCTTATAAAGCTTGACAATGAGCCAAAATCTATACATAGCTTGTGGTCTTAACATGCAAATGATGTTAGGTGTGTACGGTCATCTGAACCAGTAAAGTTTGAAATAAACCAAATGTAAAAACTGGCAAACATATCCCAATTTCCATTGCACCTGAAGCAGAAGCGGGAATCGGACTTCTTATTAGTGCTTTGCTCAAGCAAGTGAATCCTAGTGTCTACTGTAAGTTTATGTAACACTACTATTATGCTGATCACACAGCCTGGTAAAGACAGACCCAGATTTGTGCAAGACCTACAACAGATTAATGCTGTTGTGATGTTTAGTTTTCCCCCTGATGTCTCAAACAAATTGTGCCACTTGTATGACCATTTTAAAAGGTTGCAAACTGCCAATTTGGCTGTGTGTGACAGCTAAAACAGCCTGTAGCATGTATCAACGCTATTTTGCAAGCCCCTATTAGAAAGGGGCGTGCCAAGGGAGTCCCGTCCCAATAGTGAGTTGTACGGGTATGCACGATTGTAATGAAGCCGGAATGTGGTTGCAAAACAATCGCAGTTCAATGCCTACTTCAAGCAGCGAAATTGTTTTTCAAGAGCAGGTGGTGGTCTCATAGATCACTACCTACTCTAAAAAATTGTTGCAGAAACATTTCATGTTTCTTTTTTTAATGCATCACGTTTTATTTTAAGGAAAACTTGCTGAATTTTGAAAAAAAACTGCTTTATTGAAAAGGCCGTCACTTACATGGTGTTCTGCTGAACCCCAGCAGGCCAGCAGCCCTTTGAGTGATAGCCATTCCCAATGGGTCTCAAATTGTGACCGGCCTCATGAATATGAATATTAATGAGGTAGGTCTCTTGCTACACATTTGGGAATCACAAACAGTGTCTGAGACGCTGATGTACATTTCATTTAGAGACTCGATAATTGCGAGTCACAAAAAATCATACTTAATGAGCCTCAAAATGAGATGGTCATACATGTGGCCCATTGTCCTTTGTTCAAGCCATTGCCGAATGGTTGACAGTTCTTTCCAATCCCTATGCATACTGACAACCAGTTCCTTTTTGAGGTCTTATTTTCTTTCCTTCAACCCTGCTTGCACGGCTCCTTCCAAGCATGTACACCACAAAAACTTCTGTGAAATGCCACAGAATACCTGTCTGGGTTAATGCTAGCCCCTAATGGAGGACCACCAATACATTCCAGCTCAACAGCTATCTCCACACTCGGGAACCCTGCTTGCCCTTTGTATCTTGTTTCTGCTCTACAGGATAACTCTTCCTCATCAGGAAGGAGAGGAACTCCAACTGCCGACTTTCCTTGACTTTGTCTTTTCCAGGATGCAATTCTTCCTCTCTTCCACAGTTAACCACCTCTGACCTAGATAATTGGAAGTCTCCCATGTATTTAATCCCTCATTTTGGTTTTGGCAGACTTTGCTGCACACCTTGTTGTTTGGCTGATGGTGTGGCTCTGATTAAAGTCTCAGACGCCAGGCACCCAGATATCAAAGCACCTTGCCTGTGACTTGTTCCTGGCGCCCCCTTGTAGAGTGAAAACTCCTTTTTGCACCTTTTAGTTCAATATCGACAGTCTCATTGGAAATTACAAAGAGCGTAGGGATGGTGGGCCGCTGGGGTCAGCGGACCACCCTGTCTGTGAGATGACGGATGTGTGCCCAGTTGCCCACTTACACTTGTGGGGATGTGCCCATTATCCCTGTACTTTTTGACAAAGAAGAACTGCGCTTTGAGTAGTTTTTTGTGGATGAATTTTTCCTATAGCTGACTAAATGCTTCAAATTCTAATTCCATTGTAATAAACAACCACTGTTTCCCTAAACAAGGCCTTAGTTGGGATTCACTGTGCGGACACTGCTCATGGACTAATTTGTCAAACTCGAAACAGTAGCAACTATAAGGGCCACAGTAGTGCAAAGGTTACCTTGAAGTCCAATCTGAGCCAAATTTCACCCATAATATTTTGAATTCCTTTTTTTATATATATTTTGTTTTTGCAAAGGAGGCAGAGCAAAATACATCAACATATTATGTTTTCAATAATCATACATTCTAAATGTAATTACAGGGCAATAAAGCAAACAGAGAAGAAGGGGAAAAATACAAACTATAAGTAGTTTAATCCTCTAGCCTTAGCCAAGGCCTTTACCCTACACTCTGCTATATTACAAGGTCTTGGAGAGACCCAGACTCTAGATATAGCCAATCTAGCAGTAACTATAATTATTGCAATTTTGCAGATTGTGCCTGATTAGGATCCCACCTAAAGCCAAGCATAATTTCTTTATTAGAAAGAGTCATGTCTAGTCTCAGAAGGTTTTTAGAGTACAGTATAACATCGTGCCAAAAAGAAGCAAGCTGTGGGCAAGTAACAAACATATGAGCAATGTCAGCTCCATACACGCCACATTTAGGGCAATTAACCCTGGTTTTTAATTGATTAGTTGTTGTTTGCCTCCAGCATGTTATCTTGTTAGGCATATAGTATAGCATGCATACTGTCCTAAAATGATGGAGTCTCAAATTAATAGACCAGACAGCATTTTTTAGTGTTGAGAATGCCTCACTGAGCAGTATAGGAGTTACTTCCTCTCCAAGAATTGAACTCCATTTTGCAGCTAAATGTATGGAGGGATCGAGCCGATCCTGGCTGAAAAGTCAATATGCTGCACATATTGACTGCATTTGAGGAGGCTCATGTAAGAATATCAGTAATTGGTGAGTCTCTACAGATTTAAGACATTGTGATCTCAAAAAATAATCCCTAATTCGCAGATAATTATAATACGGTTGTTGTGGTATCGAAAAGCTATCCTGCAAATTTTGAAAAGTGCGAAAACCATTACAATCTTAAAGATCTTCCATTTGTCCACCCCAAAACTAGTCCATTGTTTTGATATCCCGTCGTGAAATATGCCAGGAAGCAGTGGGTTATCCCACAATGGGAACTTGGTAAAGTAAATCGGTAGAGAATACCTATCAGCAATTTCACGCCAAATAGTAACTAGACTCCTAAGAGTCATAAAGCTCACTCTCTTGAAGTAATTTGTATCATGGATCCGATAGAGGTACCTTTAGCTATCTTGGTCTAGCAAATGTTTGTGACTGAAACCTGATCCATGTTGGAGAGAAGGCTACGCAATCTGCGGGTAAAAGAGGCCCATTAGTAAAGTTTGAAATCAGGAAGCGAAAGGCAACCTTGATTGCATGGGTAATTTAGAAATTTAATTGTACGGCGGGCGCGCTTATAGCCCTATATGAAGCTGCTCACTGCCCCATCAAGTTTCTTAAAAAATTATTGGAAACTCTCAAAGGAATAGATCGAAATAAATATAAAAACTTCTGAAGAATTGTCATTTTAACAATATTGCATCAACCTATTATACTGATAGGTACTTTTGACAGTCCCTACATTTTTTATAACATTAACCAATAGCACATCATAATTTAGCTTAATTATGTTTTCGATCTGAGGAGTGATGAAAACCCCTAAATGAGAGGTCGATTACGATGGCGGACGGAAGGACAACCGCCGGCCTGTAGTATGCGGAAAATGCTTTTAACAGTCCGCAAGCCGCAGATAGTCCGTCCGCCATAATAGGATGGGAAGCACTGCCAAATTTCCGTACGCCACGGAAATATGTGTACCGCAGCGGAAACGCACCAGACCCCGCAGCGGACATAACCAATGCAGAGACACCGCCGTACAAAATGACGTATCTACTGTCCTCACAATCACCATGGCGGAAAACACACAGCAAATCGCTGTGGAAAAACCACCAGCCCGAACACAGCAGAACCACCACATCGAGAGGCAAAACATTGCAGAGAGACCCACCACAGGCAGACCACCGTCATGGACCCAGCCCTACACGCATTCCCGGTACTCTTCGTGCCCCACCACCAGCAAGTCATGGACCGTCCCCGACGACGACGCAGGTACGCAAACACACAACACACACACCACACACGCGTTGAAACCCCTGCCCACAACAGAACCCCAGGTCTGGACAGGAACACACATACATGCACCCCCAGCAAAACCTCCTGGCTACAACTGACCCCACGCACCCTGAACACGCATCGCAAACAAACAGCCACACCACGGACAACGATAACGGAAATCATACCCACAATCAACTAGGCAGGCAGGCAGGCAGGAATGGCTAGACCACACAGCTCCCAGGCTCACATACACACACCAGCACAAAAAGGCATAGCACACATAAGGAGACATGCTGGCCCACCCTTAGGCCAACACCACACCTACCCCATTAACAGACAGGGTCCCATACACCACACACCACAAAAATCAACCCTGCTGCACACACATCAAGAACCAACACACACACAATGAGCCCTGGCATGTTGACTGTCAAAGTCGAGACTGAACAACCTCTTGGTTAGCCACAAATCATGACTGTGACACCTGCACCATATAAAAAACATCCTGCAGTGTATGGGAAGCCACTGTTGTCCCAAAATGAGCCTCAGTGTGCCTCCCCCACCCTTACACAGTCCACAACCATATTGTAATGACTGTCACCCCTGCCAAACGAAAGTAAACAGTGCTGGGCAATGGTCATGTTAAAGTGGCAGACACAGCATGTACGACAGCAGCAATATATCAACAATGCAGGGAGACAACCAAGAATGACACAGATAAACCACAACACAGGATTAACTTGCGTTATTGAACAGCACAGAGGTTGGCATTGTGAGTAGGCAGGAGCATGCACACTGAATAGAACAGAGCAGGTCCATCTGAGGCAGCACATGAGAGGGCACAATGCAGCATCCTAACAGCAACAGGGCAGTGTTCACAACAGAGCAGGTAAATCTGAGGCAGCATATGAGAGGGGCAAAGAGCATCAACAATCCATGGTACAGAACAGAGCAGGTCCATCTGAGGCAGCACATGAGAGGGCACAATGCAGCATCCTAACAGCAACAGGGCAGTGTTCACAACAGAGCAGGTACATCTGAGGCAGCACATGAGAGGGCACAATGCAGCATCATAACACCAACAGGGCAGTGTTCACAACAGAACAGGTCCATCTGAGGCAACACATGAGAGGGGCAAAGAGCATCAACAGTCCATGGTACAGAACAGGGCAGGTCCATCTGAGGCAGCACATGAGAGGGCACAATGCAGCATCCTAACAGCAACAGACAGGGCAGTGTTCACAACAGAGCAGGTCCATCTGAGGCAGCACATGAGAGGGGCAAAGAGCATCAACAGTCCATGGTACAGAACAGAGCAGGTCCATCTGAGGCAGCACATGAGAGGGCCTCAATGCAGCATCCTAACAGCAACAGGGCAGTGTTCACAACAGAGCAGGTACATCTGATGCAGCACATGAGAGCGCACAAGGCAGCATCCTAACAGCAACAGGGCAGTGTTCACAACAGAGCAGGTACATCTGAGGCAGCACATGAGAGGGGCAAAGAACATCAACAGTCCATGGTACCGAACAGAGCAGGTCCATCTGAGGCAGCACATGAGAGGGCACAATGCAGCATCCTAACAGCAACAGGGAAGTGTTCACAACAGAGCAGGTCCATCTGAGGCAGCACATGAATGTGCTTCATGTGGACAGTCCCATGGACAATAATAATGCAAGGGTGGTTACAATGGACATTCCAGACATCAAGTACAATGAGATTTTAGTGATGGTAACTGCACCTTACAGCACAGAATCAAGTGGACTGTGGGACCTCGTAGTTTCGGACACAGTAGCAGGATCTGATACAGGAGTATGAGACACAGCCACAGCTCTAGTGACTGACACATGAGCCATAGACCCAGAAACACTGGCAGGACCGGATACAGGATTGTGAGACACTGCCACAGCTCTAGTGACTGACACATGAGCCATAGACCCAGACACACTGGCAGGACCGGATACAGGAGTGTGAGACACAGCCACAGCTCTAGTGACTGACACATGAGCCATAGACCCAGGCACACTGGCAGGACGGGATACAGGAGTGTGAGACACAGCCACAGCTCTAGTGACTGACACATGAGCCGTGGACCCAGGCACATTGGCAGGACCGGATACAGGAGTGTGAGACACAGCCACAGCTCTAGTGACTGACGCATGAGCCATAGACCCAGAAACACTGGCAGGACCGGATACAGGAGTGTGAGACACAGCCACAGCTCTAGTGACTGACACATGAGCCATAGACCCAGACACACTGGCAGGACCGGATACAGGAGTATGAGACACAGCCACAGCTCTAGTGACTGACACATGAGCCATAGACCCAGTCACACTGCCAGGACATGTCCCTGGACAGTGACCAACAAATACCATGCCAGCATCTGAGACATGAGAGTGGCGGACACACACAGTAGCAATACCTGAAACAGGAGAGGGCACAACTGACACAGTGCAACTACATGAGGCATGACAGCGAACAACAGACACAGTGCCACTATCTGACACATGAGAGTGAACTGCAGCTGACCCACTAGGACCACTGAAATGATGAGCCACAGGGCTGTATGGGCCAAGAGGTAGGGTGGCTAAGGGAGCTGGGGACAGCTGTACTGGAGCGACATTGTGGTGGTCAGGTGTCACTAATGTGTGTTTCCGTTTCTTTGGCATATGTAAGGGCACTCTGGACATGACTGGACTGATAAGTGGTGCGGGCTCATCAGAAACATCACCCATCAAAGGTGGATCATGTGCTGGTGTGGGTCTGCCCTCTGGGGATGTGCTGGACCCTGCTTGATGCTTGCTCTGGCCCTGCCTTCTGCCCTATGCATCATGTGTAATGGGGGATGCAACAACAGTGTACTCCTTCCTCTGCTTCACCGGGGTGTGGATGGGAGTAGAGGTATGGAGCGACTCCACCTCTGACACATGTGGTTTACATTCCTTCACTACCACCAGCTTCAGGGGATGCAGGGGTGATAGCTGCCTGTCCTTGGTGGATGTCCTGTCCATTGGAGAAGCCTTGGCCCTGGGATCTGCCTGCTCCCTGGGAGGTGCCTTGTCCGTGGGAGTGTCCCTGTCCTTGGGAGGTGCCCTGTCCTTGGGAGGTGCCCTGTCCTTTGCAGTGTCCCTGTCCTTGGGAGTGTCCCTGTCCTTGGGAGTATCCCTGTCCTTGGGAGGTGCCCTGTCCTTTGCAGTGTCCCTGTCCTTGGGAGTGTCCCTGTCCTTGGGAGGTGCCCTGTCCTTGGGAGGTGCCCTGTCCTTGGGAGTGTCCCTGTCCTTGGGAGGTTCCCTGTCCTTGGGAGGTGCCCTGTCCTTTGCAGTGTCCCTGTCCTTGGGAGTATCGCTGTCGTTGGATTGTGCCATGTCCTTGGGAGGTGCCCTGTCCTTGGGAGGTGCCCTGTCCTTTGTAGTGTCCCTGTCCTTTTGAGGTGCCCTGTCCTTGGGAGGTGCCCTGTCCTTTGTAGTGTTCCTGTCCTTGGGAGGTGCCCTGTCCTTGGGAGGTGCCCTGTCCTTTGTAGTGTTCCTGTCCTTGGGAGGTGCCCTGTCCTTACAAGTGTCCCTGTCCTTGGGAGGTGCCCTGTCCTTGGGAGGTGCCCTGTCCTTTGTAGTGTCCCTGTCCTTGGGAGATGCCCTGTCCTTGGTGTGTGCCTTGTCCATGAGATGTGACCTTGCCTTGGGAGTACTTTTTGAGTGGTATGCCTGTGTGCCCTGTGAATCTGTGTCCCCCAACACCCCTTGAGGATCCTGTGTGTCAACTCCAGGGTAGCTGATGTCGTGTTCTGTAAAAGATTTCCCTTTCCTAGGGGATGCTGTCTGTGGCCTCCGTTGCCTGCCTTGCTGCCTGTGCCTGCTTCTAGCGCAATACCCAGAAAATGAGGCCTGTTCAGAAATGTTACTCTCCCCTGAGACAGTAAGTGGTGTGGATGGGGGAACTGAAGTAGAACCTTGTCCATGTGACTGTTGAATGGCTGCAGACACTGTGTTGGATAATGACTGTACTGTTCTGTGGAGACCAACAACATCACCATGCATGCCCTCCATGAATGCTACCACCTGCCCCAACTTCCTATTGTGGTCCAGGAATGCATTAATCATATTTGTCTGCCCTACACACAGCTGGCGCAGCAGATTAACCACCTCAGCACTAAGGGCAATTTGTGTCACAGGGGCAGGAGCAGCGGTGCCTGCACCAAAGGCCACTCTGCTCCCCCTACTCTGGCGAGCACGAGCAGTACTTGTTGCAGTTGGTGGCAGTGTGGGCCCAATGTGCTGTGTACCTATTAAAGGTGTAGATTGTCCACTCCCTGTGTGTGGTATATGGTTCCCCAGGCCTACATATTCCGCAAAACCCGCTATACCATGAAAAGATGTTGGCACGGAAACTGAAAATGCAAAAGACAAGTTTATTAAGACCCCATGGGGTGGACATTCCTACAGCACCCTTCGGTAATGCAAGAAGTATTACACCGAACATCGGTGCGAGACCTCTTTTATACAGTTTTACAGTAATACAAATGTAGGCGGATCACATTTACAGAGTTTTAGGTACATATATGGTCATTTTTGGAACACAGCCAACTCATGGGAGGGGTTACAACACCACTGGTCAGTTTGGAGGGACATTCCTAAGTGATGACTATTCAACGGTCCTAAAAGGCTCAACTGCGCATGTGCGGGCTTGACCAGTACTAAAAATAACCTGTTGCTGGGTAAACTCGAGTAGTCAGTGGTACAGAGGAAGGACAAACGGGCATGCTAGCCATGAGGCGACGCATTCATATAAAATGGCCGCCGATACTTTCAAAATGGCTTCTGACAACCATAGTCAAGATAAGGGGAATTTGTGTAGCAAAGCTTAACGCTAACCTGATCACCGTCAAATTACGACAGACGACCCTTTTAGCGTTTAGCTGAAGCTACCTCATAATGGACATAGTCAGGGTATTCATCCTCAATATCAATAGACAGTATTTTCGTTACTTCTCTATGAATCATTTGTTCATTTTTTACAATAGCTCGTTTGGACGGGATACAGGCAGTGAAGCACATGGAACACAACATAGGGCCACATTGAATACAGAGACACAGAAAGAATAATATCCCAATTATTACACATAAAATCGTCAGCAACTTCCAACCCCATGTACTAAGCAATGTCCAAAACCACCCCGAAAATGTCCAAGTACCATTATCAGGATGTATTTCAGCAGCTATCTTATGTAACTTAGATATTGCATCATATACAGAAGGTGAATTATCTGGCACGTATACACAGCAACTACTTCCGATAATGCGGCATGCACCTCCACGATCGGCTAATATAACATCCAAAACCATACGATTTTGGAGCGTTACAATTCTAGTAATCTGAAGTTCCTCTGTTAAGTTTCCTAAAGCGAAGACTGTCTCATTAGCAACAGCTTCTACAACACGCGTTAGTCGTCTTATTTTCCGACTATTTAAAGCAGCCCCAACGAACGAAAAGAGACCTAAATTAAAGTCAACATACTGCTGCAGAGAAGTGTCTGTTTGATCGATCTCATCAAGAACTAATGTTCTTTTCACTCTATTCAATATAAAATCATGGTACAACACATAATCATTATGATACATAGGCGGGGCAATAAACACAGGGGGTAATACAAAGGATATATAACATGTTCCTAACCATCCTATAGGGAGACGATGATAACCTTTATTCCCACAAATAAAGTACGTGTTTCGTGAGGCCACAAATGTAATGCCATTTGGAGTGTCAAAGGTGAGAGTGGTATTACATTCACTTCTTCCTACTGGGATTGTACCTTTATTACGAACACATAAATCAGCTTTCGTATCGATAACAGTAATCACATGCAAATTAGACATATTCACACTTCTTTGATTGCTATAAATTCATGGCGAGGATACGTTATCGGGCCTGTACTCTTCCCATTCGAACTTAGCTCCTTCAGCTTGTGGATAGCCATCTCGATCGTTAAAACAAACTTTGTTGAGTCGGAAAAGTAGTCCACCTTTCGTTGGCCATCGCAAAGTAAACAAAAGTGTATACCAAGCATTACAAGAACCATTATGGGAAAACGGGAGAGGAATAAGTGGTGTGCCTCCTTTCTTCTGATGTCCAGGCAACATCCCACATACCCAGCAGTTCGAAGTGTTCGTCATGTTATGTGTATGATGCAGAATCTGGATGAAGCTGTTATTCAAATAAGTCTGTCTGTGTCGTTCTTCGTGGTAAGGTAGAGTAAAATGAAAATGTTCAGACGGAACCGGGGTGGTTGGCAATAAATGTTCTCTTGCCGGCACCAGAAGTTATACCACCCAAGCTATCACAGCTATCACCACAATTGTTACAACAAATAATACTGCACCAAGAATTCTCTTATTTCGCATTGTAGAAGATGCCATAGTTCAAAAGTTCAAAATGTCTTAAAAAAACAACTAAAAAAAATAAAGATATGAGTGCTGAGCTCCGAGGTAGCCATTGGTTTCTTCTCTGAGATTCAAGACGGGTGTCGCTACACTTGGCAGAACAGATCCCCCCCCCCTTGATATTCCTGGCTTCCGTTTCACAAACCTGGAGCGGTAACTCAACCAGTCTCGCACAAAACAACTGCTTTTCGTGGTCGTAGATTGTATCTCTCTCTTCCAGAGACGGTGTGGTCCGGGAAGGCTCCCTCCGATTCAGTAGGCGCCTCCAGCATGTTATCTTGTTAGGCATATAGTATAGCATGCATACTGTCCTAAAATGATGGAGTCTCAAATTAATAGACCAGACAGCATTTTTTAGTGTTGAGAATGCCTCACTGAGCAGTATAGGAGTTACTTCCTCTCCAAGAATTGAACTCCATTTTGCAGCTAAATGTATGGAGGGATCGAGCCGATCCTGGCTGAAAAGTCAATATGCTGCACATATTGACTGCATTTGAGGAGGCTCATGTAAGAATATCAGTAATTGGTGAGTCTCTACAGATTTAAGACATTGTGATCTCAAAAAATAATCCCTAATTCGCAGATAATTATAATACGGTTGTTGTGGTATCGAAAAGCTATCCTGCAAATTTTGAAAAGTGCGAAAACCATTACAATCTTAAAGATCTTCCATTTGTCCACCCCAAAACTAGTCCATTGTTTTGATATCCCGTCGTGAAATATGCCAGGAAGCAGTGGGTTATCCCACAATGGGAACTTGGTAAAGTAAATCGGTAGAGAATACCTATCAGCAATTTCACGCCAAATAGTAACTAGACTCCTAAGAGTCATAAAGCTCACGCTCTTGAAGTAATTTGTATCATGGATCCGATAGAGGTACCTTTAGCTATCTTGGTCTAGCAAATGTTTGTGACTGAAACCTGATCCATGTTGGAGAGAAGGCTACGCAATCTGCGGGTAAAAGAGGCCCATTAGTAAAGTTTGAAATCAGGAAGCGAAAGGCAACCTTGATTGCATGGGTAATTTAGAAATTTAATTGTACGGCGGGCGCGCTTATAGCCCTATATGAAGCTGCTCACTGCCCCATCAAGTTTCTTAAAAAATTATTGGAAACTCTCAAAGGAATAGATCGAAATAAATATAAAAACTTCTGAAGAATTGTCATTTTAACAATATTGCATCAACCTATTATACTGATAGGTACTTTTGACAGTCCCTACATTTTTTATAACATTAACCAATAGCACATCATAATTTAGCTTAATTATGTTTTCGATCTGAGGAGTGATGAAAACCCCTAAATGAGAGGTCGATTACGATGGCGGACGGAAGGACAACCGCCGGCCTGTAGTATGCGGAAAATGCTTTTAACAGTCCGCAAGCCGCAGATAGTCCGTCCGCCATAATAGGATGGGAAGCACTGCCAAATTTCCGTACGCCACGGAAATATGTGTACCGCAGCGGAAACGCACCAGACCCCGCAGCGGACATAACCAATGCAGAGACACCGCCGTACAAAATGACGTATCTACTGTCCTCACAATCACCATGGCGGAAAACACACAGCAAATCGCTGTGGAAAAACCACCAGCCCGAACACAGCAGAACCACCACATCGAGAGGCAAAACATTGCAGAGAGACCCACCACAGGCAGACCACCGTCATGGACCCAGCCCTACACGCATTCCCGGTACTCTTCGTGCCCCACCACCAGCAAGTCATGGACCGTCCCCGACGACGACGCAGGTACGCAAACACACAACACACACACCACACACGCGTTGAAACCCCTGCCCACAACAGAACCCCAGGTCTGGACAGGAACACACATACATGCACCCCCAGCAAAACCTCCTGGCTACAACTGACCCCACGCACCCTGAACACGCATCGCAAACAAACAGCCACACCACGGACAACGATAACGGAAATCATACCCACAATCAACTAGGCAGGCAGGCAGGCAGGAATGGCTAGACCACACAGCTCCCAGGCTCACATACACACACCAGCACAAAA
The DNA here is from genome assembly GCF_964263255.1 of Lissotriton vulgaris. NCBI lineage: Eukaryota > Metazoa > Chordata > Amphibia > Caudata > Salamandridae > Lissotriton > Lissotriton vulgaris. Next base: position 1,823,229,020 of record NC_141685.1, read on the forward strand.
AGGCATAGCACACATAAGGAGACATGCTGGCCCACCCTTAGGCCAACACCACACCTACCCCATTAACAGACAGGGTCCCATACACCACACACCACAAAAATCAACCCTGCTGCACACACATCAAGAACCAACACACACACAATGAGCCCTGGCATGTTGACTGTCAAAGTCGAGACTGAACAACCTCTTGGTTAGCCACAAATCATGACTGTGACACCTGCACCATATAAAAAACATCCTGCAGTGTATGGGAAGCCACTGTTGTCCCAAAATGAGCCTCAGTGTGCCTCCCCCACCCTTACACAGTCCACAACCATATTGTAATGACTGTCACCCCTGCCAAACGAAAGTAAACAGTGCTGGGCAATGGTCATGTTAAAGTGGCAGACACAGCATGTACGACAGCAGCAATATATCAACAATGCAGGGAGACAACCAAGAATGACACAGATAAACCACAACACAGGATTAACTTGCGTTATTGAACAGCACAGAGGTTGGCATTGTGAGTAGGCAGGAGCATGCACACTGAATAGAACAGAGCAGGTCCATCTGAGGCAGCACATGAGAGGGCACAATGCAGCATCCTAACAGCAACAGGGCAGTGTTCACAACAGAGCAGGTAAATCTGAGGCAGCATATGAGAGGGGCAAAGAGCATCAACAATCCATGGTACAGAACAGAGCAGGTCCATCTGAGGCAGCACATGAGAGGGCACAATGCAGCATCCTAACAGCAACAGGGCAGTGTTCACAACAGAGCAGGTACATCTGAGGCAGCACATGAGAGGGCACAATGCAGCATCATAACACCAACAGGGCAGTGTTCACAACAGAACAGGTCCATCTGAGGCAACACATGAGAGGGGCAAAGAGCATCAACAGTCCATGGTACAGAACAGGGCAGGTCCATCTGAGGCAGCACATGAGAGGGCACAATGCAGCATCCTAACAGCAACAGACAGGGCAGTGTTCACAACAGAGCAGGTCCATCTGAGGCAGCACATGAGAGGGGCAAAGAGCATCAACAGTCCATGGTACAGAACAGAGCAGGTCCATCTGAGGCAGCACATGAGAGGGCCTCAATGCAGCATCCTAACAGCAACAGGGCAGTGTTCACAACAGAGCAGGTACATCTGATGCAGCACATGAGAGCGCACAAGGCAGCATCCTAACAGCAACAGGGCAGTGTTCACAACAGAGCAGGTACATCTGAGGCAGCACATGAGAGGGGCAAAGAACATCAACAGTCCATGGTACCGAACAGAGCAGGTCCATCTGAGGCAGCACATGAGAGGGCACAATGCAGCATCCTAACAGCAACAGGGAAGTGTTCACAACAGAGCAGGTCCATCTGAGGCAGCACATGAATGTGCTTCATGTGGACAGTCCCATGGACAATAATAATGCAAGGGTGGTTACAATGGACATTCCAGACATCAAGTACAATGAGATTTTAGTGATGGTAACTGCACCTTACAGCACAGAATCAAGTGGACTGTGGGACCTCGTAGTTTCGGACACAGTAGCAGGATCTGATACAGGAGTATGAGACACAGCCACAGCTCTAGTGACTGACACATGAGCCATAGACCCAGAAACACTGGCAGGACCGGATACAGGATTGTGAGACACTGCCACAGCTCTAGTGACTGACACATGAGCCATAGACCCAGACACACTGGCAGGACCGGATACAGGAGTGTGAGACACAGCCACAGCTCTAGTGACTGACACATGAGCCATAGACCCAGGCACACTGGCAGGACGGGATACAGGAGTGTGAGACACAGCCACAGCTCTAGTGACTGACACATGAGCCGTGGACCCAGGCACATTGGCAGGACCGGATACAGGAGTGTGAGACACAGCCACAGCTCTAGTGACTGACGCATGAGCCATAGACCCAGAAACACTGGCAGGACCGGATACAGGAGTGTGAGACACAGCCACAGCTCTAGTGACTGACACATGAGCCATAGACCCAGACACACTGGCAGGACCGGATACAGGAGTATGAGACACAGCCACAGCTCTAGTGACTGACACATGAGCCATAGACCCAGTCACACTGCCAGGACATGTCCCTGGACAGTGACCAACAAATACCATGCCAGCATCTGAGACATGAGAGTGGCGGACACACACAGTAGCAATACCTGAAACAGGAGAGGGCACAACTGACACAGTGCAACTACATGAGGCATGACAGCGAACAACAGACACAGTGCCACTATCTGACACATGAGAGTGAACTGCAGCTGACCCACTAGGACCACTGAAATGATGAGCCACAGGGCTGTATGGGCCAAGAGGTAGGGTGGCTAAGGGAGCTGGGGACAGCTGTACTGGAGCGACATTGTGGTGGTCAGGTGTCACTAATGTGTGTTTCCGTTTCTTTGGCATATGTAAGGGCACTCTGGACATGACTGGACTGATAAGTGGTGCGGGCTCATCAGAAACATCACCCATCAAAGGTGGATCATGTGCTGGTGTGGGTCTGCCCTCTGGGGATGTGCTGGACCCTGCTTGATGCTTGCTCTGGCCCTGCCTTCTGCCCTATGCATCATGTGTAATGGGGGATGCAACAACAGTGTACTCCTTCCTCTGCTTCACCGGGGTGTGGATGGGAGTAGAGGTATGGAGCGACTCCACCTCTGACACATGTGGTTTACATTCCTTCACTACCACCAGCTTCAGGGGATGCAGGGGTGATAGCTGCCTGTCCTTGGTGGATGTCCTGTCCATTGGAGAAGCCTTGGCCCTGGGATCTGCCTGCTCCCTGGGAGGTGCCTTGTCCGTGGGAGTGTCCCTGTCCTTGGGAGGTGCCCTGTCCTTGGGAGGTGCCCTGTCCTTTGCAGTGTCCCTGTCCTTGGGAGTGTCCCTGTCCTTGGGAGTATCCCTGTCCTTGGGAGGTGCCCTGTCCTTTGCAGTGTCCCTGTCCTTGGGAGTGTCCCTGTCCTTGGGAGGTGCCCTGTCCTTGGGAGGTGCCCTGTCCTTGGGAGTGTCCCTGTCCTTGGGAGGTTCCCTGTCCTTGGGAGGTGCCCTGTCCTTTGCAGTGTCCCTGTCCTTGGGAGTATCGCTGTCGTTGGATTGTGCCATGTCCTTGGGAGGTGCCCTGTCCTTGGGATGTGCCCTGTCCTTTGTAGTGTCCCTGTCCTTTTGAGGTGCCCTGTCCTTGGGAGGTGCCCTGTCCTTTGTAGTGTTCCTGTCCTTGGGAGGTGCCCTGTCCTTGGGAGGTGCCCTGTCCTTTGTAGTGTTCCTGTCCTTGGGAGGTGCCCTGTCCTTACAAGTGTCCCTGTCCTTGGGAGGTGCCCTGTCCTTGGGAGGTGCCCTGTCCTTTGTAGTGTCCCTGTCCTTGGGAGATGCCCTGTCCTTGGTGTGTGCCTTGTCCATGAGATGTGACCTTGCCTTGGGAGTACTTTTTGAGTGGTATGCCTGTGTGCCCTGTGAATCTGTGTCCCCCAACACCCCTTGAGGATCCTGTGTGTCAACTCCAGGGTAGCTGATGTCGTGTTCTGTAAAAGATTTCCCTTTCCTAGGGGATGCTGTCTGTGGCCTCCGTTGCCTGCCTTGCTGCCTGTGCCTGCTTCTAGCGCAATACCCAGAAAATGAGGCCTGTTCAGAAATGTTACTCTCCCCTGAGACAGTAAGTGGTGTGGATGGGGGAACTGAAGTAGAACCTTGTCCATGTGACTGTTGAATGGCTGCAGACACTGTGTTGGATAATGACTGTACTGTTCTGTGGAGACCAACAACATCACCATGCATGCCCTCCATGAATGCTACCACCTGCCCCAACTTCCTATTGTGGTCCAGGAATGCATTAATCATATTTGTCTGCCCTACACACAGCTGGCGCAGCAGATTAACCACCTCAGCACTAAGGGCAATTTGTGTCACAGGGGCAGGAGCAGCGGTGCCTGCACCAAAGGCCACTCTGCTCCCCCTACTCTGGCGAGCACGAGCAGTACTTGTTGCAGTTGGTGGCAGTGTGGGCCCAATGTGCTGTGTACCTATTAAAGGTGTAGATTGTCCACTCCCTGTGTGTGGTATATGGTTCCCCAGGCCTACATATTCCGCAAAACCCGCTATACCATGAAAAGATGTTGGCACGGAAACTGAAAATGCAAAAGACAAGTTTATTAAGACCCCATGGGGTGGACATTCCTACAGCACCCTTCGGTAATGCAAGAAGTATCACACCGAACATCGGTGCGAGACCTCTTTTATACAGTTTTACAGTAATACAAATGTAGGCGGATCACATTTACAGAGTTTTAGGTACATATATGGTCATTTTTGGAACACAGCCAACTCATGGGAGGGGTTACAACACCACTGGTCAGTTTGGAGGGACATTCCTAAGTGATGACTATTCAACGGTCCTAAAAGGCTCAACTGCGCATGTGCGGGCTTGACCAGTACTAAAAATAACCTGTTGCTGGGTAAACTCGAGTAGTCAGTGGTACAGAGGAAGGACAAACGGGCATGCTAGCCATGAGGCGACGCATTCATATAAAATGGCCGCCGATACTTTCAAAATGGCTTCTGACAACCATAGTCAAGATAAGGGGAATTTGTGTAGCAAAGCTTAACGCTAACCTGATCACCGTCAAATTACGACAGACGACCCTTTTAGCGTTTAGCTGAAGCTACCTCATAATGGACATAGTCAGGGTATTCATCCTCAATATCAATAGACAGTATTTTCGTTACTTCTCTATGAATCATTTGTTCATTTTTTACAATAGCTCGTTTGGACGGGATACAGGCAGTGAAGCACATGGAACACAACATAGGGCCACATTGAATACAGAGACACAGAAAGAATAATATCCCAATTATTACACATAAAATCGTCAGCAACTTCCAACCCCATGTACTAAGCAATGTCCAAAACCACCCCGAAAATGTCCAAGTACCATTATCAGGATGTATTTCAGCAGCTATCTTATGTAACTTAGATATTGCATCATATACAGAAGGTGAATTATCTGGCACGTATACACAGCAACTACTTCCGATAATGCGGCATGCACCTCCACGATCGGCTAATATAACATCCAAAACCATACGATTTTGGAGCGTTACAATTCTAGTAATCTGAAGTTCCTCTGTTAAGTTTCCTAAAGCGAAGACTGTCTCATTAGCAACAGCTTCTACAACACGCGTTAGTCGTCTTATTTTCCGACTATTTAAAGCAGCCCCAACGAACGAAAAGAGACCTAAATTAAAGTCAACATACTGCTGCAGAGAAGTGTCTGTTTGATCGATCTCATCAAGAACTAATGTTCTTTTCACTCTATTCAATATAAAATCATGGTACAACACATAATCATTATGATACATAGGCGGGGCAATAAACACAGGGGGTAATACAAAGGATATATAACATGTTCCTAACCATCCTATAGGGAGACGATGATAACCTTTATTCCCACAAATAAAGTACGTGTTTCGTGAGGCCACAAATGTAATGCCATTTGGAGTGTCAAAGGTGAGAGTGGTATTACATTCACTTCTTCCTACTGGGATTGTACCTTTATTACGAACACATAAATCAGCTTTCGTATCGATAACAGTAATCACATGCAAATTAGACATATTCACACTTCTTTGATTGCTATAAATTCATGGCGAGGATACGTTATCGGGCCTGTACTCTTCCCATTCGAACTTAGCTCCTTCAGCTTGTGGATAGCCATCTCGATCGTTAAAACAAACTTTGTTGAGTCGGAAAAGTAGTCCACCTTTCGTTGGCCATCGCAAAGTAAACAAAAGTGTATACCAAGCATTACAAGAACCATTATGGGAAAACGGGAGAGGAATAAGTGGTGTGCCTCCTTTCTTCTGATGTCCAGGCAACATCCCACATACCCAGCAGTTCGAAGTGTTCGTCATGTTATGTGTATGATGCAGAATCTGGATGAAGCTGTTATTCAAATAAGTCTGTCTGTGTCGTTCTTCGTGGTAAGGTAGAGTAAAATGAAAATGTTCAGACGGAACCGGGGTGGTTGGCAATAAATGTTCTCTTGCCGGCACCAGAAGTTATACCACCCAAGCTATCACAGCTATCACCACAATTGTTACAACAAATAATACTGCACCAAGAATTCTCTTATTTCGCATTGTAGAAGATGCCATAGTTCAAAAGTTCAAAATGTCTTAAAAAAACAACTAAAAAAAATAAAGATATGAGTGCTGAGCTCCGAGGTAGCCATTGGTTTCTTCTCTGAGATTCAAGACGGGTGTCGCTACACTTGGCAGAACAGATCCCCCCCCCCTTGATATTCCTGGCTTCCGTTTCACAAACCTGGAGCGGTAACTCAACCAGTCTCGCACAAAACAACTGCTTTTCGTGGTCGTAGATTGTATCTCTCTCTTCCAGAGACGGTGTGGTCCGGGAAGGCTCCCTCCGATTCAGTAGGCGCCTCCAGCATGTTATCTTGTTAGGCATATAGTATAGCATGCATACTGTCCTAAAATGATGGAGTCTCAAATTAATAGACCAGACAGCATTTTTTAGTGTTGAGAATGCCTCACTGAGCAGTATAGGAGTTACTTCCTCTCCAAGAATTGAACTCCATTTTGCAGCTAAATGTATGGAGGGATCGAGCCGATCCTGGCTGAAAAGTCAATATGCTGCACATATTGACTGCATTTGAGGAGGCTCATGTAAGAATATCAGTAATTGGTGAGTCTCTACAGATTTAAGACATTGTGATCTCAAAAAATAATCCCTAATTCGCAGATAATTATAATACGGTTGTTGTGGTATCGAAAAGCTATCCTGCAAATTTTGAAAAGTGCGAAAACCATTACAATCTTAAAGATCTTCCATTTGTCCACCCCAAAACTAGTCCATTGTTTTGATATCCCGTCGTGAAATATGCCAGGAAGCAGTGGGTTATCCCACAATGGGAACTTGGTAAAGTAAATCGGTAGAGAATACCTATCAGCAATTTCACGCCAAATAGTAACTAGACTCCTAAGAGTCATAAAGCTCACGCTCTTGAAGTAATTTGTATCATGGATCCGATAGAGGTACCTTTAGCTATCTTGGTCTAGCAAATGTTTGTGACTGAAACCTGATCCATGTTGGAGAGAAGGCTACGCAATCTGCGGGTAAAAGAGGCCCATTAGTAAAGTTTGAAGTCAGGAAGCGAAAGGCAACCTTGATTGCATGGGTAATTTAGAAATTTAATTGTACGGCGGGCGCGCTTATAGCCCTATATGAAGCTGCTCACTGCCCCATCAAGTTTCTTAAAAAATTATTGGAAACTCTCAAAGGAATAGATCGAAATAAATATAAAAACTTCTGAAGAATTGTCATTTTAACAATATTGCATCAACCTATTATACTGATAGGTACTTTTGACAGTCCCTACATTTTTTATAACATTAACCAATAGCACATCATAATTTAGCTTAATTATGTTTTCGATCTGAGGAGTGATGAAAACCCCTAAATGAGAGGTCGATTACGATGGCGGACGGAAGGACAACCGCCGGCCTGTAGTATGCGGAAAATGCTTTTAACAGTCCGCAAGCCGCAGATAGTCCGTCCGCCATAATAGGATGGGAAGCACTGCCAAATTTCCGTACGCCACGGAAATATGTGTACCGCAGCGGAAACGCACCAGACCCCGCAGCGGACATAACCAATGCAGAGACACCGCCGTACAAAATGACGTATCTACTGTCCTCACAATCACCATGGCGGAAAACACACAGCAAATCGCTGTGGAACAACCACCAGCCCGAACACAGCAGAACCACCACATCGAGAGGCAAAACATTGCAGAGAGACCCACCACAGGCAGACCACCGTCATGGACCCAGCCCTACACGCATTCCCGGTACTCTTCGTGCCCCACCACCAGCAAGTCATGGACCGTCCCCGACGACGACGCAGGTACGCAAACACACAACACACACACCACACACGCGTTGAAACCCCTGCCCACAACAGAACCCCAGGTCTGGACAGGAACACACATACATGCACCCCCAGCAAAACCTCCTGGCTACAACTGACCCCACGCACCCTGAACACGCATCGCAAACAAACAGCCACACCACGGACAACGATAACGGAAATCATACCCACAATCAACTAGGCAGGCAGGCAGGCAGGAATGGCTAGACCACACAGCTCCCAGGCTCACATACACACACCAGCACAAAAAGGCATAGCACACATAAGGAGACATGCTGGCCCACCCTTAGGCCAACACCACACCTACCCCATTAACAGACAGGGTCCCATACACCACACACCACAAAAATCAACCCTGCTGCACACACATCAAGAACCAACACACACACAATGAGCCCTGGCATGTTGACTGTCAAAGTCGAGACTGAACAACCTCTTGGTTAGCCACAAATCATGACTGTGACACCTGCACCATATAAAAAACATCCTGCAGTGTATGGGAAGCCACTGTTGTCCCAAAATGAGCCTCAGTGTGCCTCCCCCACCCTTACACAGTCCACAACCATATTGTAATGACTGTCACCCCTGCCAAACGAAAGTAAACAGTGCTGGGCAATGGTCATGTTAAAGTGGCAGACACAGCATGTACGACAGCAGCAATATATCAACAATGCAGGGAGACAACCAAGAATGACACAGATAAACCACAACACAGGATTAACTTGCGTTATTGAACAGCACAGAGGTTGGCATTGTGAGTAGGCAGGAGCATGCACACTGAATAGAACAGAGCAGGTCCATCTGAGGCAGCACATGAGAGGGCACAATGCAGCATCCTAACAGCAACAGGGCAGTGTTCACAACAGAGCAGGTAAATCTGAGGCAGCATATGAGAGGGGCAAAGAGCATCAACAATCCATGGTACAGAACAGAGCAGGTCCATCTGAGGCAGCACATGAGAGGGCACAATGCAGCATCCTAACAGCAACAGGGCAGTGTTCACAACAGAGCAGGTACATCTGAGGCAGCACATGAGAGGGCACAATGCAGCATCATAACACCAACAGGGCAGTGTTCACAACAGAACAGGTCCATCTGAGGCAACACATGAGAGGGGCAAAGAGCATCAACAGTCCATGGTACAGAACAGGGCAGGTCCATCTGAGGCAGCACATGAGAGGGCACAATGCAGCATCCTAACAGCAACAGGGCAGTGTTCACAACAGAGCAGGTCCATCTGAGGCAGCACATGAGAGGGGCAAAGAGCATCAACAGTCCATGGTACAGAACAGAGCAGGTCCATCTGAGGCAGCACATGAGAGGGCCTCAATGCAGCATCCTAACAGCAACAGGGCAGTGTTCACAACAGAGCAGGTACATCTGATGCAGCACATGAGAGCGCACAAGGCAGCATCCTAACAGCAACAGGGCAGTGTTCACAACAGAGCAGGTACATCTGAGGCAGCACATGAGAGGGGCAAAGAACATCAACAGTCCATGGTACCGAACAGAGCAGGTCCATCTGAGGCAGCACATGAGAGGGCACAATGCAGCATCCTAACAGCAACAGGGAAGTGTTCACAACAGAGCAGGTCCATCTGAGGCAGCACATGAATGTGCTTCATGTGGACAGTCCCATGGACAATAATAATGCAAGGGTGGTTACAATGGACATTCCAGACATCAAGTACAATGAGATTTTAGTGATGGTAACTGCACCTTACAGCACAGAATCAAGTGGACTGTGGGACCTCGTAGTTTCGGACACAGTAGCACGATCTGATACAGGAGTATGAGACACAGCCACAGCTCTAGTGACTGACACATGAGCCATAGACCCAGAAACACTGGCAGGACCGGATACAGGATTGTGAGACACTGCCACAGCTCTAGTGACTGACACATGAGCCATAGACCCAGACACACTGGCAGGACCGGATACAGGAGTGTGAGACACAGCCACAGCTCTAGTGACTGACACATGAGCCATAGACCCAGGCACACTGGCAGGACGGGATACAGGAGTGTGAGACACAGCCACAGCTCTAGTGACTGACACATGAGCCGTGGACCCAGGCACATTGGCAGGACCGGATACAGGAGTGTGAGACACAGCCACAGCTCTAGTGACTGACGCATGAGCCATAGACCCAGAAACACTGGCAGGACCGGATACAGGAGTGTGAGACACAGCCACAGCTCTAGTGACTGACACATGAGCCATAGACCCAGACACACTGGCAGGACCGGATACAGGAGTATGAGACACAGCCACAGCTCTAGTGACTGACACATGAGCCATAGACCCAGTCACACTGCCAGGACATGTCCCTGGACAGTGACCAACAAATACCATGCCAGCATCTGAGACATGAGAGTGGCGGACACACACAGTAGCAATACCTGAAACAGGAGAGGGCACAACTGACACAGTGCAACTACATGAGGCATGACAGCGAACAACAGACACAGTGCCACTATCTGACACATGAGAGTGAACTGCAGCTGACCCACTAGGACCACTGAAATGATGAGCCACAGGGCTGTATGGGCCAAGAGGTAGGGTGGCTAAGGGAGCTGGGGACAGCTGTACTGGAGCGACATTGTGGTGGTCAGGTGTCACTAATGTGTGTTTCCGTTTCTTTGGCATATGTAAGGGCACTCTGGACATGACTGGACTGATAAGTGGTGCGGGCTCATCAGAAACATCACCCATCAAAGGTGGATCATGTGCTGGTGTGGGTCTGCCCTCTGGGGATGTGCTGGACCCTGCTTGATGCTTGCTCTGGCCCTGCCTTCTGCCCTATGCATCATGTGTAATGGGGGATGCAACAACAGTGTACTCCTTCCTCTGCTTCACCGGGGTGTGGATGGGAGTAGAGGTATGGAGCGACTCCACCTCTGACACATGTGGTTTACATTCCTTCACTAACACCAGCTTCAGGGGATGCAGGGGTGATAGCTGCCTGTCCTTGGTGGATGTCCTGTCCATTGGAGAAGCCTTGGCCCTGGGATCTGCCTGCTCCCTGGGAGGTGCCTTGTCCGTGGGAGTGTCCCTGTCCTTGGGAGGTGCCCTGTCCTTGGGAGGTGCCCTGTCCTTTGCAGTGTCCCTGTCCTTGGGAGTGTCCCTGTCCTTGGGAGTATCCCTGTCCTTGGGAGGTGCCCTGTCCTTTGCAGTGTCCCTGTCCTTGGGAGTGTCCCTGTCCTTGGGAGGTGCCCTGTCCTTGGGAGGTGCCCTGTCCTTGGGAGTGTCCCTGTCCTTGGGAGGTTCCCTGTCCTTGGGAGGTGCCCTGTCCTTTGCAGTGTCCCTGTCCTTGGGAGTATCGCTGTCGTTGGATTGTGCCATGTCCTTGGGAGGTGCCCTGTCCTTGGGAGGTGCCCTGTCCTTTGTAGTGTCCCTGTCCTTGTGAGGTGCCCTGTCCTTGGGAGGTGCCCTGTCCTTTGTAGTGTTCCTGTCCTTGGGAGGTGCCCTGTCCTTGGGAGGTGCCCTGTCCTTTGTAGTGTTCCTGTCCTTGGGAGGTGCCCTGTCCTTACAAGTGTCCCTGTCCTTGGGAGGTGCCCTGTCCTTGGGAGGTGCCCTGTCCTTTGTAGTGTCCCTGTCCTTGGGAGATGCCCTGTCCTTGGTGTGTGCCTTGTCCATGAGATGTGACCTTGCCTTGGGAGTACTTTTTGAGTGGTATGCCTGTGTGCCCTGTGAATCTGTGTCCCCCAACACCCCTTGAGGATCCTGTGTGTCAACTCCAGGGTAGCTGATGTCGTGTTCTGTAAAAGATTTCCCTTTCCTAGGGGATGCTGTCTGTGGCCTCCGTTGCCTGCCTTGCTGCCTGTGCCTGCTTCTAGCGCAATACCCAGAAAATGAGGCCTGTTCAGAAATGTTACTCTCCCCTGAGACAGTAAGTGGTGTGGATGGGGGAACTGAAGTAGAACCTTGTCCATGTGACTGTTGAATGGCTGCAGACACTGTGTTGGATAATGACTGTACTGTTCTGTGGAGACCAACAACATCACCATGCATGCCCTCCATGAATGCTACCACCTGCCCCAACTTCCTATTGTGGTCCAGGAATGCATTAATCATATTTGTCTGCCCTACACACAGCTGGCGCAGCAGATTAACCACCTCAGCACTAAGGGCAATTTGTGTCACAAGGGCAGGAGCAGCGGTGCCTGCACCAAAGGCCACTCTGCTCCCCCTACTCTGGCGAGCACGAGCAGTACTTGTTGCAGTTGGTGGCAGTGTGGGCCCAATGTGCTGTGTACCTATTAAAGGTGTAGATTGTCCACTCCCTGTGTGTGGTATATGGTTCTCCAGGCCTACATATTCCGCAAAACCCGCTATACCATGAAAAGATGTTGGCACGGAAACTGAAAATGCAAAAGACAAGTTTATTAAGACCCCATGGGGTGGACATTCCTACAGCACCCTTCGGTAATGCAAGAAGTATCACACCGAACATCGGTGCGAGACCTCTTTTATACAGTTTTACAGTAATACAAATGTAGGCGGATCACATTTACAGAGTTTTAGGTACATATATGGTCATTTTTGGAACACAGCCAACTCATGGGAGGGGTTACAACACCACTGGTCAGTTTGGAGGGACATTCCTAAGTGATGACTATTCAACGGTCCTAAAAGGCTCAACTGCGCATGTGCGGGCTTGACCAGTACTAAAAATAACCTGTTGCTGGGTAAACTCGAGTAGTCAGTGGTACAGAGGAAGGACAAACGGGCATGCTAGCCATGAGGCGACGCATTCATATAAAATGGCCGCCGATACTTTCAAAATGGCTTCTGACAACCATAGTCAAGATAAGGGGAATTTGTGTAGCAAAGCTTAACGCTAACCTGATCACCGTCAAATTACGACAGACGACCCTTTTAGCGTTTAGCTGAAGCTACCTCATAATGGACATAGTCAGGGTATTCATCCTCAATATCAATAGACAGTATTTTCGTTACTTCTCTATGAATCATTTGTTCATTTTTTACAATAGCTCGTTTGGACGGGATACAGGCAGTGAAGCACATGGAACACAACATAGGGCCACATTGAATACAGAGACACAGAAAGAATAATATCCCAATTATTACACATAAAATCGTCAGCAACTTCCAACCCCATGTACTAAGCAATGTCCAAAACCACCCCGAAAATGTCCAAGTACCATTATCAGGATGTATTTCAGCAGCTATCTTATGTAACTTAGATATTGCATCATATACAGAAGGTGAATTATCTGGCACGTATACACAGCAACTACTTCCGATAATGCGGCATGCACCTCCACGATCGGCTAATATAACATCCAAAACCATACGATTTTGGAGCGTTACAATTCTAGTAATCTGAAGTTCCTCTGTTAAGTTTCCTAAAGCGAAGACTGTCTCATTAGCAACAGCTTCTACAACACGCGTTAGTCGTCTTATTTTCCGACTATTTAAAGCAGCCCCAACGAACGAAAAGAGACCTAAATTAAAGTCAACATACTGCTGCAGAGAAGTGTCTGTTTGATCGATCTCATCAAGAACTAATGTTCTTTTCACTCTATTCAATATAAAATCATGGTACAACACATAATCATTATGATACATAGGCGGGGCAATAAACACAGGGGGTAATACAAAGGATATATAACATGTTCCTAACCATCCTATAGGGAGACGATGATAACCTTTATTCCCACAAATAAAGTACGTGTTTCGTGAGGCCACAAATGTAATGCCATTTGGAGTGTCAAAGGTGAGAGTGGTATTACATTCACTTCTTCCTACTGGGATTGTACCTTTATTACGAACACATAAATCAGCTTTCGTATCGATAACAGTAATCACATGCAAATTAGACATATTCACACTTCTTTGATTGCTATAAATTCATGGCGAGGATACGTTATCGGGCCTGTACTCTTCCCATTCGAACTTAGCTCCTTCAGCTTGTGGATAGCCATCTCGATCGTTAAAACAAACTTTGTTGAGTCGGAAAAGTAGTCCACCTTTCGTTGGCCATCGCAAAGTAAACAAAAGTGTATACCAAGCATTACAAGAACCATTATGGGAAAACGGGAGAGGAATAAGTGGTGTGCCTCCTTTCTTCTGATGTCCAGGCAACATCCCACATACCCAGCAGTTCGAAGTGTTCGTCATGTTATGTGTATGATGCAGAATCTGGATGAAGCTGTTATTCAAATAAGTCTGTCTGTGTCGTTCTTCGTGGTAAGGTAGAGTAAAATGAAAATGTTCAGACGGAACCGGGGTGGTTGGCAATAAATGTTCTCTTGCCGGCACCAGAAGTTATACCACCCAAGCTATCACAGCTATCACCACAATTGTTACAACAAATAATACTGCACCAAGAATTCTCTTATTTCGCATTGTAGAAGATGCCATAGTTCAAAAGTTCAAAATGTCTTAAAAAACCAACTAAAAAAAATAAAGATATGAGTGCTGAGCTCCGAGGTAGCCATTGGTTTCTTCTCTGAGATTCAAGACGGGTGTCGCTACACTTGGCAGAACAGATCCCCCCCCCCTTGATATTCCTGGCTTCCGTTTCACAAACCTGGAGCGGTAACTCAACCAGTCTCGCACAAAACAACTGCTTTTCGTGGTCGTAGATTGTATCTCTCTCTTCCAGAGACGGTGTGGTCCGGGAAGGCTCCCTCCGATTCAGTAGGCGCAACAGCTGGGCTCTTCTCCTCGTCCAAGATGTCTCGATAATCAAACAGCACAGTTGGGCTCACCAGGTCCGGAGAGACTCGACGGCAGTGAGTGGAATGAACCCACCGCTTCCTGTTGGTAACTCGCACCGCCGTACGAGTCGCTAGTAGCACTTGCTCGGGGCCACGCCACCTCGGCTCCAAGCTGCTGGTTCTCTCGAAGGACCTGACCATCACATGGTCACCAGGACGAAGATTGTGAGCCTCTCCAATGGAATTGTCGGGGAGCGTTTCTCGAACCTGTTGATGAATGGAAAGTAAATCATTTGTTAATCGTGCCAAATAATCGTTCATCATTATACAAGGCACATCATGTAACAATCGAGGCTTAGGAACTCCCCATATATTCATAGGCCTTCCAAACACCACTTCATAAGGTGTGAGGCCAGTTCGGGAATGGGGCACTGATCTGATGGATAGCAATGCCAATGGCAGAGCATCTGGCCATTTCAAAGACGTGGATACCACGATCTTTCCTAGCTTTAATTTCAGAGTAGCAT
This sequence comes from Lissotriton vulgaris, assembly GCF_964263255.1. Classification (NCBI taxonomy): domain Eukaryota; kingdom Metazoa; phylum Chordata; class Amphibia; order Caudata; family Salamandridae; genus Lissotriton; species Lissotriton vulgaris. The sequence continues at coordinate 1,823,244,178 of NC_141685.1, forward strand.
TATACCTCTCCACAAGACCTGCTGACTGTGGATGAAATACAGCATGAAACCTTTGCTGAATTCCCAATCCCTTCATTACATATTCCACAATTTTCCCAACAAAATGAGGACCGTTATCGCTCCACAAAAATTTACAAACACCATAGCGAGGGAAGTACTCCTTGAGCAAAACCTTAGCTGTTGTCAGCACTGTATTATCTTTCGTGGGGAAGGCCTCAATCCACTTACTGAAAGCACACACCACCACTAAGACATACTTAAGGTTATTGCAACGCTCAAGCTGGATATAGTCCATTTGTAGTACCTCAAATGGTGCAGTAGGTGGAACAAACCCTCCTTTCGGAGTGTACGTCCCTTTTGCAGGATTGTGCTGCAAATATGAAGACAGCTGTTCAGGGTTTTTTTGGAGATTTCAGATACTAGGGGCGCTCTGCCTAAAATTCTACGTTACAGTGTGTAGTGTAAGTGAGTCGTTGGGTAGTGCGTGAAGAGCAGACGGAAAAACGCCCTTAACCGTCTAAAAAAGTCAATGACTTAACAACAATTACACAGCTATGCTCTCGCAACTACAATCGGGTGTCAAAAACTTAGTACAATGACAAATGTAATTAAATATACAGAAGCAGATTCTTGAGTGTTTTTCTTGTCATAGCAAGACGATGATTTAATGTATCCAGACTTGAAGAACAGTCACAGTAAGCCGACACGTGTTTCGTCGTGTACAGGTGAGTCAACACGACTCTTCAGGGCTTTAAATTCAACTTAGAACAAGTGAGTTGAGAATAGTCTGGTACTCGTAGTAGCGTTCACTGAGTGATCATGTCCTCATATATCTTTCGAAAGACGGCGACCGGGAAACAACAGAGGAGGGATACCGCACTACTGCACACCGCGATTGAGAAAACGCACCCGTTTTCATAAGCGTCTTGGCAGGTGGATCCCCTCCCGGTACAGCCTAATACACACCCGTATTAAGCGCTAATTCTGGAAACCTTAACCTACCCTACTGGGCGAAACATAGCAGCAAGATTAATCTCTTGCACCTTACTTAACCGGATGTACCATTCCAATTAACTAACATATATGAGGACATGATCACTCAGTGAACGCTACTACGAGTACCAGACTATTCTCAACTCACTTGTTCTAAGTTGAATTTAAAGCCCTGAAGAGTCGTGTTGACTCACCTGTAAACGACGAAACACGTGTCGGCTTACTGTGACTGTTCTTCAAGTCTGGATACATTAAATCATCGTCTTGCTATGACAAGAAAAACACTCAAGAATCTGCTTCTGTATATTTAATTACATTTGTCATTGTACTAAGTTTTTGACACCCGATTGTAGTTGCGAGAGCATAGCTGTGTAATTGTGCTGCAAACATATAAGACAGGTCTGCACTACTCTTTTGACTGTATTGGCAATCTCAGGATGCTCCCAAACTCACGATAGCAATCGAGTAATTGCAAGAGCTCCAACATGTGCCAATCCATGTGTCATTTGAACCACTGCTTGCAAGTAAGCTGCAGGCAATTTACATCTTTCCATATCTTTGCTTCTCCAACAACCCTCATCATCCAGCACTCCCTCTGCTGCCCAAGTTGCGAGTTCTGCTTCAGACGCTGATTTCTGAATATCTAATATCTCCTCTCTAGCATCATGCCATCGCTCAGCCTGCGATTTCACTACATACATTGGTGATGCATTTCGTAACATGGCGGTTTCCCTCGCTATGCTATCTGCAAAAGCGTTTCCTTGTCCCACTTTGTCAGTCACTTTTTTATGTGCACTGCATTTGATTATTGCCACTTTCTTCGGACAAAGTAATGCATTCAAAAGATCACGCACTAGTTCTCCGTGCATGATGTGCATTCCGTGCGAGGTCAAAAACCCTCGTTCTCTCCAGAGTAGGCCAAAATCATGGGCTACTCCAAAGGCGTACCGGCTATCAGTGTAGATGTTCACACACAAGCCAGCACTCAATTCACATGCTCTTGTTAAGGCTATCAGTTCCGCTGCTTGGGCCGATTTCTGTGGTATTCGTGCTGCTTCTACCACTGTCTTAAGTGTTGTGATCGCATAGGCTGCGGAAGTTGTACCATCTGGCAGCCTCAAACACGATCCATCAACCCACAGTTCCCCATCCACATCTGGAAGTGGCGTATCCTGTAAATCGACACGACCCTTTGTTTGTTCTTCAGTCAGGAAAACACAATCATGGTGTTCTTCCTCCTGGGCCTCAGCAACTGGATACGGCAAAAAAAAGTGGCAGGGTTCAAAGTAGCACATCGCTTTAGTGTGATGTGTGGCGCCAACAGTGTAAGCTCATATCCTGTTAAACGTGCGCTCGTGAGATACTGGGTCTTTGTTTGGTTTAGTAGAGCATCTACCGCATGGGGAACTAACACCAGCAATTTGTGTGACAAAACTATTCCCTCACTCTGTCGTATGGCCACTGCTGTTGCTGCAACTGCTCTAAAACACCCAGGTAATCCTCGTGCTACAGGATCAAGTATTGCGGAAAAATACGCACAGGGCCTCTGCTTATCTCCGTGAGTCTGCACCAAAACTGACAATGCACACCCATCTTTCTCATGTACGTACAACGTGAAAATCTTTGTGTAGTCTGGTGTGCCTAACACTGGTGCAGAGCAAAGAGCTTGTCTCAATTGTTCAAAAGCATTCTGGCATTCATCTGTCCATTCAAGGGGCATTGGTGTAGTTTTGGACAATAACGCTAACAGAGGTTTTATAATGTGTGAAAACCCCATTATCCACTGCCTACAAAAAGACGTTAAGCCTATAAAAGCACGCACATCTCTCTGGGTACGGGGGACTGGTGTATCCAAGATCACTTGAATTCGATCAGACGTTAATGCACGCCCCTCCTTAGACAAAAGATGACCGAGGTAGGTCACCTTTGGTCTACAATATTGCAGTTTCTTTCTAGATACTTTATGGTTATTCTGAGCAAGAAAGGAGAGTAAAGCAAGAGTACTCTCCTCACACTGTGCATGTGTATCCGCAGCAAGTAGAATATCATCAACATACTGGATAAGGGCCACTCCAGTCTGCAAGTCAAAAGAATCGAGCTGTCTTTTCAAGGCCTGGCTTTAGATGCTAGGACTTTCTGTATAGCCTTGAGGAACTCGACAAAATCTATACGATTTATTATTTAATGTAAAGCCAAATAGATATCTGCTATCAGGATGAATAGGGATGGAAAAGAAGGCATTTTTTAGGTCAACCACGGTAAACGTGGTAGCAGTGGGCGGAATCAAGGTAAGTAAGGTGGTGATGTCAGAAACCACCGGGTACTGGGGCACTACGATCTTGTTAATTTCCCTCAAATCAATAATAAATCGATAGACTTTGTCATCGGTATCTTTCTTTAAGATCGGAAGAATCGGGCTGTTACAAACATTGTAGGGAACTTCCTCCACTACTCCTGCAATAATCAAATCATGCACAATGTGAGTTAAGGCAATTTCACCTTCCCTAGATATTTTGTATTGTGGCACACGTGGCAAAGACGCACCCTCCTTAACAATTATTCAAATAGGGGGAATAAGCATCTGTCCCACATCCGTGTCTGAAGTAGCCCATAATGTTTGTGGGAGAGAGGCTAACGCTTCAATTTCTTGCATTGTACACAGTCTATCTACATCTGGGTAATTATCGTTCAAGATAACCCACACTCCTTCAGGGGCACAGCGTATCGTTGCTCGGAAGTATTTAAGCAAATCTATACCCATAATATTATCTGGAGTATTTGGTGACAATAAGAACGGGCACGGACCAAAGAATCTGTCAATATAAAATGTAAGGGGTTGTGACAATGGGCTAAGAGAGGGTGTTCCATCGAACCCTATAGATGTAATCGTTTCGCCAGACAGGGGAGCCCTTGGAACCAAGTTTTTAGACAGAGCACTACGAGTAGCTCCTGTATCCACCAGGAACTGATCAGTAGAACTCAAAACGCCCGCTGATACATATGGACCTCTTTGATATACTGGTATTTCAACCGATTCCACACCCCATCCTACGCATTCCTATGCATGAACATAATCCTGAGATTCTACATTCTCACCCTCAGATATCTGGTACTGATTCCGTCGGTCAAAAGTATTACGATCATCTTGACCACGACCCCTCGCTTCAAACCTGCCACGATCACTTGCTCCACTCCTCGCTCCTGAATAACTATTTCGTGTCCTTCCACCTCCTCGACCACGCTGATTACGTTGTTCACGAAGCACCGGACAATCTGAAGCCCAATGTCCAAACTCTTTACAGTATGCACATTGGTCTTCAGCAATGTCAGTACGACCAGAAGACGCAACATACGTTCCACGCCTACCTCTGTCGTTCCCTCTCGGTTGTGTAGCACGAACTTGAGCCAACATCACTTTCGTCTTTAACTCCTTCGCTTTCTTATCAGTATTTTCCTTAGCCTCCAGTTCCTGACGCTCATAATACTGAGCCATAGTTAATAAAGAAGCAGGGGTCGCCGTGGTCCAAGAACTCTCACTAGTCTTTAAACGTTTTGCAATCTCCGGTAGGAGATTAGCCACATACTTATCGACGAACAAATGCCTACCCGTATCATCTGTTAATAATTGCCCGCTGTAATCATGAAATGCTTCCTCAAATCGAGAGAAGAAGTCAGACACCGACTCATCCGCTTTCTGCTTACAAGAAGCTAGCATAGTCCAATCAATCTTTTTAGGGGGTACGAGTGTTTTTAATTTATTTAAGATAGCAGTTGGAAGATCTAATATTAATTGACACGGCTTACATGCAGGCTCCCTAACTAAATCAGCTTGAGCTAAAGCTTTCCAATCCGCTCCCAAGGTCGCTTGGTCATCAAACTTACGAATTGCTCTCCACATATCAGGGGGCAATATTAACCCAAAAAAAAGATCAATATCAACTAACGTCATAACACACGAAGAAATAGCCCCTTCCACTCCTTCATAGAAAGCTGCTGGATTTTTACGCGGATCAGGTAAAGCATTTTTCAGTGCCATAACATCTGCTATATTCCAAGGTGTATAAACCCAATTATATACAAAATAACCCTTGGCATCCCCAGACAATTTATCATCACTTGTACCTTGCCCTTTAGGAAGGACATACAAAGGTGCAGCTTCACGCATAGGCATAACATGAACTGCAGGACTCTTATCTGTTCCAAAGATAGAACACTCTTTGGATGTGTCCGTCGATCCCGGCGCAGACATGTCTGATTCTTTTTTTGCGTCCCGTAATCTTGACGCCTCATCCCGTAGCTGGACCAATCGTCGGAAAAACTCATCCGCATCTGCAATAACAAATAAACCTTTACGCATATTCTCACGATTAACTGATATGTCCTTAGGCTCTAAATCAGTTGAATATTTCCTAAACCGGTCTACAACTTCATCTCCAAAGTGACTCAAGAAGTACAACCGTTCTCGTTCGGACCACTTACTCATTTCATCATTAATCTCTGTTATAGTTATTTTGTTCAAATTTAATTTACGGGCAAAACTGCGCAATTCCGCAGTCACACTAGCAGTTAACCTGACACGACTACCTCCTTGACCATCTCCGTCCGATTCCTCATCTGGGGCCGTAGGCAGAGCATACGGAGGCGGGCACCGATCTAATAATGAAAAATCATCAACTTCATTAGTAAGGACAGGATAAAGAGGACGCCGAATAGGAAATTGACCATTCATTTGCAAATTGCATTCCCGTGTCTCCCTGTCTTTCTTTTCCTGCAACTCTTTCTCCTCCAGCTGTAAAGCCTTATCCCGAGCAGCCTTTCGCTGTTCTTTGTCCGCCAAGGCTATTTCACGCTTCATTCGTTCTCGCACTGCTTTCTCCCACATTCGTACACAATCAAACATATCTTGTCTAGACCTACGCTGAAACAAACCTTGCTCCACATACTGAACCTTTCGTAAATCAAATGACCCATGTAGTGGCCATTGCAACTCAAGATCTCGTTTTGTATACTTATTCCATAATTTACTATATAGAATAGTGGGAAGGCCAAATTTGATGTACATTTCGCGATTAGGGGTCCCCTCTGGGGGAGCCGGCTGAGATTCATTTACTCGATAATTGGTACCATTTCCAAAACAGCACATTCCTCGGAGTGTGCTTAAAACAATCATGTCAAAATATCACAGAAACGCGATATCACAAAAAATGGCACTTAATATACTCTACACAAATGTGCTGTTCAAACAGAAACAAGTTTAGATAAATCTCTCTACATGCCTGCCTATGTGAAGTGCACTGCACATATAGTTCAAATCATAGAATCAAATGTTAGCTAACTCAAAACATATTCAAAGAGCCACCGTAAGCGTCCGTAGACTATCTTACCAATCACAAGCTTACCAAATTCTCAGATATCCAGATTACGACAACTCGAATGAGCAGGATCTCAGTCGAGGACCGGCGCCACCTGGAAGGTCAGATCAGAAGGAAAGGAAGAAAACACCGTGGGTGCCAAGACTCGGGTAACTCAGTGGCAGCGTACGCGTCCATGGCGAGTTTCCAATCCTTCGTCACGACCTCTGACTTGGGCATCCGAGTCGCCGATGAGTCCCTTCGTGGTCGCCAAATTGTGGTATATGGTTCTCCAGGCCTACATATTCCGCAAAACCCGCTATACCATGAAAAGATGTTGGCACGGAAACTGAAAATGCAAAAGACAAGTTTATTAAGACCCCATGGGGTGGTGGTACATTCCTACAGCACCCTTCGGTAATGCAAGAAGTATCACACCGAACATCGGTGCGAGACCTCTTTTATACAGTTTTACAGTAATAAAAATTTAGGCGGATCACATTTACAGAGTTTTAGGTACATATATGGTCATTTTTGGAACACAGCCAACTCATGGGAGGGGTTACAACACCACTGGTCAGTTTGGAGGGACATTCCTAAGTGATGACTATTCAACAGTCCTAAAGGGCTCAACTGCGCATGTGCGGGCTTGACCAGTACTAAAAATAGCCTGTTGCTGGGTAAACTCGAGTGGTCAGTGGTACAGAGGAAGGACAAACGGGCATGCTAGCCACGAGGCGACGCATTCATATAAAATGGCCGCCGATACTTTCAAAATGGCTTCTGACAACCATAGTCAAGATAAGGGGAATTTGTGTAGCAAAGCTTAACGCTAACCCGATCACCGTCAAATTATGACATGTGTCTAACAACAGTGCTGACTCACCACTGCTGTCTGAAGATGAGGACGATGGGGTTTCCATATGGGAGTCCACAGGGATAGTTTTGTTCCCCTCTCCGGGGCTGCTCTCTTCAGTCTCAGTTTGTGTGTGTGTGATCTCAGATCCAGATGCATTGCCACCCCTAAGCTCTGTCGTATGTGGGTCAGTGCCCTCGTCCAAAGCTGAAAGAGAGAGAAAAGAGGTATACCTAAGTACCACACCCACGTACTGAAACTTACAAAATACAAACATCCTTTCCTGCTGACCAACATGTAGCACCCATCCTGCACATGAACCACCCCTACCAGACATCCTCATGTCAGAGAATTAGTGGGCCCTGTGACACATGTACATGAAACAAACATGGCAAGTGCATGCAGCCCACCACACATGTGATGGCATGGGACCACAGACCTGAATGGCATGTCCTGGGCCCCTGCCTACAATGCAACTGGTATGTGCAGCTGGCTGACATGGATGCTAACTCTCACTCCGCTAATACCACCAACATGCAATAACAGCACAACATATACACCACGGATGTCACTACTGTGTCTGACCAGCAATACATGCATGCAGTCCCAAGTCACAGACCCATTCAGTGTGCTTACCACTAGTTTCCTGCTGCTACCCTCTAAACCGTGCAGACGGGTCAGGATGGGTCGCATTCATGATACGTAGCATCAGAGGGGTCATGGTACGTCATTGAAGACGGCCTGATCTTGGAATCAGCCCCAGTGTCATGTCCGCCACAATCTTGCTGAGCCTGGAGATATCGTCCCACCACTTGTGACAGTGTGTGTGTCACCTGTTGCAGACCCCCACTGCCTGTACATCACGTGCTATGGCCCTCCACACGGCCTTACAATGGTGCAGCTTGACCTACCATAATGGGAGACAAGAGGGGGCAAGTCAATGAACAGTTGGCCGTTCACACAGATAGAAGTTACTGGTATCTGTCTGCAGCCATGCACAGTACAACGTATGGGACGGACAGGTCGATATGGCATTATTGCATCATGCAAAGCAGGTGAGGTACACACCCACAAGATATATGTGATCGGTTGTGACCCAGCACAGTCGCAATACTACACATGTCATGTTTGTCTCTCCTCAAAGTTAACAATTTTCAGCATAGAGGTCAATCAGTCAGTGACAGAACCGGGAACACTTCACAAGGTGTCTGGGTTGCTGGGGCATACCCACATTGACTCCCACAGAACACCTCCCAGATTGCAGAGGCCAGGAGTCAGGGACCACCTCATGCACAGTACCATATGTCCACACAAGGACCCACAAATAACAGACCCTTGGACACATGGAAGAGAAGCGTCACATCTGCACACATAAAGGAACTTGGAAGGGGAAACTCAGACATGGTGGCAGTCCACACAATCCATGTAGTAGGCAGTCTGTGCATGATGTGAGACTTGACATAGCCACAACAGCAAATACAATGTGTGTCCTGACACAAGGCACATGGATGCAATGTCCAAAGCTTGTCACTAACACAAGGTAGACCATCCACATGAAAGACCAACACATGCCTCTTATGACAGTGACTAGACCAGGTACAGTAGCAAGGTAGGTTGTCCACAGCCCTGGTGAACATGTCCTAGTCCACATTGCAGAACAACACCAACATTGTCAAAATGACCCCAATACTACACAGAGTCCAGGGGTACCAACCAATAGCAGAACAGCACTACACATATCCAAGTATTGTCTCTCCACCTCCACACCACCATAATGCCCAGTACTGTGTGCCACACCAATGTGATGACATCAAAAGCCATGTCCTGAATCCCTAGGAAATTGTAATGTAACAACAACAAACCTGTCATGTCCACAGCATTGATTTTAAAATTTGAGTCCCTCAGGTGACCGAGAGCTGACAGGAGAAGCCAGCAACCCCCAGCACCAGTCGCCTCCATCCCAGCATGGACACTCTGGTGATGATTCCCTGGACACCTCGAATGCGGAGGGCGATGCCGGTCCGCATACACTCCCTGGGCCATCAGGCTCCCCGGACATCCATGCTCCCACCACCTTGGCCAGTGGAACCACAGCAACTTCTGCCATTGTGACCTGTGCAGCTAACACCACCACCACCACCACCACCAGTCCGGCCTGTGCCACCCTCCCTGACCCATTGGACGATGCCAGACCATCAACATTACAGGCTAGCAGGGAGAGTGGAAGAGTGAGGACACAGGTCAGGACACAGGTCAGGACACAGGTTCCGGACAGGAGGGCAGGTGTAAGGCCTGATGGGGGACAAGACCACCCAATCCTAGGACCGAGACCCTGGATCTCATTTCAAGAGTGCATGCATCGTACGAGCGGTCGCTGGCACAGGCGGATCGTGCGTGGCAAGACTGCCGGGTCTGGCCGGTTACCTACCGCAGGGTCCGGACGGTAGGTAACCGGCCATGGCCATCCATGCCACAGTGACATCAATACACATATTGGTACCCACCGCCCGGACCCTGCGGTAGGTAACCGGTCAGACCCGGCGGTAGGTAACCGGCCATGGCCATCCATGCCACGGTGACATCAATACACATATTGGCACCCACCGCCCGGACACTGCGGTAGGTAACCGGCCAGACCCGGCAGTAGGTAACCGGCCATGGTCATCCATGGCCCGGTGACATCAATACACATATTGGCACCCACCGCCCGGACCCTGCGGTAGGTAACCGGCCAGACCCGGCGGTAGGTAACTGCCTGGACCCGGCGGTAGGTAACCGCACGGACCCAGCAGTAGGTAACCGCACAGACTCTGTGGTGGGTGCCGCTATGTGACTGAATGGGGGATACAAACTGCCATTTCCACTTGCACAGTCAAATGTATCTGTTAGCCTGCCCCGCCCCCGCGGAATGCGTGCTCCGCCATTTTGATGCCAGTGAGTGTTGATTTTCAAATGATGCACCATCGCGGTAGCGCGCACATGCGGCTGGCGGTGTGTGACCGTGATGGTCCTTGCACATGCAGCCAATGGAAAGAGGTACTGCGGGACGCTTAAGGGATTTCTAAATAAGCGGAAGCCATACACCGCCACAGCGGGGCCAGTCATTGGCTCATTTTGAATGAGGCAGCCCGGGAACACCAATTGCTGCTGAAGTGTGCCACTGAAATCAGCTAAGGGCCCTATAAATATGTGAGTTTGAGCACCACACATCCACTGCTCCAGCCACTGCTGCCTGCACCCATCACCTCGACCTGTTGCTGCTGACCACTCCACCAACTGCTGCCTGCACCCATCACCTCGACCTGCTGCTGCTGCCCACTCCACCAACTGCTGCCTGCACCCATCACCTCGACCTGCTGCTGCTGCCCACTCCACCAACTGCTGCCTGTACCCATCACCTCAACCTGCTGTTGCTACCCACTCCACCAACTGCTGCTGTTGTGCCAGTGTCCTGGACCTTGCCTTGGCGAGAGGTGGACAGATCCGGTCCCATCCATTCAGTGCAGAGGAGCTGGAGGTCCTTGTGGACGGTGTGCTCCGCCACTATGAACGGCTCTACGGTGCCCCAGGACAGGTGGTAAGTGCAGTGGAGAACATGTTGTTGTTCGACGAATGCAGTATGCAGGTACTGCGTGCTCACCTGTCCCATGTTTTATGTAACTCTAGGCGAAGCATTACGCTATGCTCGCGGAGTTTGCGAAGTTTGCGCAACTTCGCACTACGCGAGCTGCATGTAGCACAGTGCGAACATGCGTAGTGCAGCGTAACATAGTGCAGCGGTCATATTTTGCTTGTTCGCGGTCCTCAACATCATGTTCGCGACCGCAAGCAAGCAAAATGACATCCCAGCGCGATTCTCAACGCGGGGAGGTCAGGTTTCTCATTGTGAGTGGTTGCGCATGCTCGCGACCGCTCTCAATGAGAAACTACCAGTTCGCGTTGAGAAAGCTGCCGCTCGAGTAATAATCTACTCGAACAGCAGAAAACTACAGCTCGCACTGTGCAAGATGCCGTTTTCAATGATTGCACAGTGCTGGATGCTTGCCCGTACTGTGCAATCATTGAAAACGCATCTTGCACATTGCAAACATGCTACTACGCAGCTCGCGTAGTGCTAGGTGAAGTTCGCATAGTGCGAAGTGCACTTCGCGTAGGTTCGCGTAGCACTACTTCGCGAACTACGCCCACCCCTATGTTGTAGCTGATGAAACATGTGAATTTAAGACTCATTCAGACCATACATTTACATTACAGTCACTGAAGGTATTTATCAACATAGAAACAAGTATTGTAGTATAAGTATTCTCTTGAATCTGTAACAGAGATGCAAATTTTCTTTTAGCTCTAGGAAGTCTTAGCACTTTAACCTTCTACAAAGAGCCAGGAATACAGAGGTTCACATAAGAGATAGCATATGTCATATTAAGGAGTAGATTGTAACTTACAAGGTGAGATACTGAAAGAATGTTTTTCATTTGAAATATCATTGCTTCTGCAGAACATCTTTAGCCCAGTTGCAAGAAGAGGCATAGTGAAGTTATCCATGAATTCTGCTCCTCCAACGTACTCCACTCCCCTTTCCCCAGGTGTACTGATAACCATCATAGTACTTGTAATGTAATGTAATATAAGTTGGATTTGTATAGCGATGTTTGTTACCTATGAGGGTATCCAAGCGCTGAATAGGTGAGTGATGAGGCTTCACCTTAATACAGGCAGTCTTGACGGCCCCATAAGAAGACTAATTGAATAGCAGGTCTTCAGCTTCTTGCAGAATTGAGAGAGGAGGCCCTGATTTGTTGGAGGAGGTAATTCAAGGATTTGGTGGCTTGGTAGGAGAATGATTGACCTCCCATTTTGATTCTGTACTATGAAGTCTGTGAAGGAGATGGGCGGAGATGCTGGCATAGAGTGTGCTGCGGTAGTCCAGGCTCCATGTGATTAGAGCCTATGTGATGGTATGTCTGAGGTCTAGTGGTAGCCACTTGAAGATTTTAAGCAACATGGGGAGGATGTGGAAGCGTGGGGAGGTGACAGCATTGACCTGGGAATGCAGGGTGAGGTTGGTGTCTAGGATGGGGCCTAGGTTCCTTGCATGGATGGTTGGGGTCGGTGTGGGTCCAAGATTGATGGGCGACCAGGTAGAGTCCCAAGGTGAGTTCATAATCCCGAAGATCAGCACTTCAGTTTTGTCAGTGTTGATCTTGAGGCAGTTTTCTTTCATCCAATTTACCAAACTATTCATACAGTGTTTGAAGTTTGTCCTTAGGGTAACAGTGTCGCCTGTGAAGGAAAACATTAGCTGGGTGTCGTCAACGTAGGAGATTATGTTAATTCTGTGGGACCTGATGGTGTTTGCAAGGTGAGTCATGTATATCTTGAAACTTGTGGGGCTGAATGATGATCCATGTGGGACTCTGTAGATGAGATCCCTGGGTTCTGTTGTGAATGTCAAGAGCCTGACTTGTTATGTTCTTCCGGAGAAGAAGGAAGCTATTCATTTGAATGCTGGTCCTTATGTTCCTGGTGTGTGTAGTCTGGTGATGAGTGTGTGGTGGGAGATGGTGTCAAAAATGGCGGAGATGTTAAGAAGGATGAGGGTGGCGGTCTGTCCATATTCGAGGAAAATATTATTTTGTAAAAGGTACTTTTAGAAAGTTACCTTTTCCCTGCCAAAAGCCTTCAGGTGCCCATTTGCAAGAGTTTTTACAGTCATCTGCCGGCTGAATGGCCCCTTTGAGAAGGTGTCAACTTGCTCCCACAGATGAACACAGGCCTTGGATGTAAGGAGATGTTCTGTTTCTCTAATAAAATGAGCATCTGGGCTGTGCCCAGGACTTTAATTAACTTCAAAGACGCTTACCCTGTCACAGGCACATGCTAGCTGACACCTAAGTGGGCCCTCCCTTGTTCCCCCAGACAGTTAGGCACCAATCCTAGTGGAAGAGGAGTTGTACACTGCATTGGTTTACAGTGACCACAGAGGAGGGTTGCTTACTTCCCTGGCCACACCTCTGGGTGGGGCACAGGAGCTCACCACAGGGGGAGAAAGTTTCTGCCATCTTAGTTTTAGGCAGTGCAAAAACAAAGGAGGCAGTGGTCAAACAGCTCAGCTTGCACATCACAAGTTCAGGGTAAGAATGGAGACAAGGTCATAAGGTTATGTGTGCTTAAAAGGACAAACAACACTGCCACCCACCTAATGTTGACATTTAAATGGAAAAGAACTTTCAAATATTCACCCAATAATATCATATGTTGAAAGCACCACACAACTGAAAAATCTTAGACTGTCTGTCCTACAGGTACAAAGCTTGTATCTGTAGAAAACCAAAACTTAGTAACACATGAAACAAAGTTCAAATATGAAGACACCGGGTGTGTCTGTAGTTCCAAATGCTTTTATTTTCTAGATATTCAGATTGATTGGAATCCAAAGAAGAAATAGCCAACATGAGATTCGTCATTTGATGACTTTTTCAAGGCTCAAAGATTTCGCGGAGTAGAAGCGCTCCGCTGGTATCTATCATAAAGATTTCCAGCGTGCCTCAGAGCCCAGAGGACGAGAACCAATTTAAACGGTTTTCTGAAAGGCAAGTAAAAAGATCTTATGATAATTCTAGGTCAAAGTACCTTGGAAAAACACTTAAGTCTAGTATCCGCGCTAAAGTGTAAAACTTGCTTTGTTGGAGGCTATGATAGGCCCATAGTAAAAGTGTTCTCAAGTGGCGGCACCATCCAGAGTCTCGTCAATGTTGACGCGTGGCAGAGTGTTGCGCTGTGGGATTGTTTGCAGTATGGCACAGATGAAATGCTGCAAAGGTGGGAACTTTTGACCTATTGGTAAGGGAGTGATCAGGAGTTTAGCCCCACTCGCAGGCTAGTACCAGGCATAAATTTGGCATCCTCACAACTCTTCTCAGAACATTTTCTGGAGTGGCGGAAAAACAAAGGAGGACTGGATCTGCTATCTGTGACCAGGGAAAAGCCTAGAAGACTAGACCTGCTCCGTCTCTTGTACCCAGGACAAAGAAGTAGACTCTGAGGGTCAAATGGCTGGCTTCCTGCTCAAGCCACAGAGACACAACATGCTACAAGAGGCCCTATCTGTGAATTCCCAGCTGACCAGATCCAAATGGCATGTGTTTCCTGCATGGCCCATTGTAGTTTTCCCTATGTTAGCCCAATTGTGCATGCTGTAGGGTGCATTTTCTTTTGCACAAGTTACTATATAAACACATTTGCTTGTGCCACATTGTGCTTTCAAATGGAGCCTGCAAATGTTTTTGCTTTCTGTTCTTTTCCTGGGATTTAGTCTGAACACACTAGACAAGGTCAAATAGCAATGTGTCTTGTTATTCTCTCTGGTCACACAGTAGCACCCAGACATAACACGCGAATGCAGCTGCTGTTTGTGAGCACACACCTTTTTGTCATATAACTGAGCACAAGAGTTGGAGAAAAAAACTGAGTGAGGGTGCTGAGATGAATTTGCTACATCAGCTGAGATGTAGAATGTTCATCTGTGTTGCTAAGGTATGGGGTCTGCCACTAACCCCAGAGATCTTTGCAATATAAACATTTAGCTTCAGTAAAAGAAGGGGGGAGTTTTAGGGTAAATCTGTCTTAGAACATGACAGGGCTTGTAGTAGTATATGGTTCATTAGCCATTCTAATGGTATTTTTGATATGCATTTGTTTTGTAATTGTGGCATGAATACTGCATTATAGAGCATGATAGTTTAAATAATCATTCTAAACTTCCTTTGTGTCTCTTGTTTATATTATTGTCGATGAGTATGAGTGAGAGTGCGAAAGTGTGTGTCCTGTTACCGTGATCCTGGGGTGGGTCGAGAATGTTGGGTTTCTGGAGTGCCAACTAACTTGTTTCTCTGGAAAGGTTAGGAGGGCAAGTGAGGCACTATGAGCTAGTCGAATTTATGTCCAAGGAGGCTAATGGGATATGGTGACCAAGTCCCTACATACTGATGTTCTATGGTCCCAAGTGTAATTATGTTTCTGTTCAGAATACCTGCAACACAAATAGATCTGCCCATGACCCTGCTGCTATCCCCTGCTATCCCCTGCCGGAGTGAGTCTTGACCCCCACCTGGTGTCTCCAAGACTTTGGAACCTTGGCTGACGCTAAAGTATACTCCTCCTAACTTTTCATGCAACCCGGGAATTTGAAACTTTTTGACTTCAAAGACCTCCAGAGGACTGGCACCAACCTATCAAGTTGAACCGACAATGCTGTGTTGCCGCTGGGCCAAAGAATAATGTTGCCTGTGCTTGGAGCAGGAAATCTTTTTTCAGCTGGACCTCCAAAAACAATGTCCAGGATTTTGGAGCCCCCATCGGCTACAGCTTGCAGTCTTGCCCCTCTGAGGAAATCTGAGCTCCAAAAAAGACTGCCGTACTCTCAATGGCACACTGCGGCACTGTGGGCTGCATTCGGACTGCCACAGGACCGCCACATCCGTCGGGATTCAGGATCCCGCATTGTGGTAGTGGTGGTCTGAGGCAGGAAATGCTGGTGATGCCACATTATTCTGACTTGCCAAACCACCACCTTTTCTATGGCGGTGAGCCCGCCATGAAAAGGGTGGCAGTGAGGCTAAGGCCTACTGCCACCTCTTGGCACAGGGTGCACATGCAGAAGGAGGGGGGAGCACATGTAGTGCCCCCCTGGATTGGCACCCGCAGTTCCATGTTGGAAGGTTCAGTTGGCGGCCTGACAGCGGCAGTCTGCATGTTTGTCTTTTCTATGAGCCTGACAGACTGCTACTGCTAGACCGCTGCAGCACCTCTCGCCAGGCCAAGTTTTAACTCCAAATCTGGCGGGTGGCAGACACACACATACACACGCTGATCAGACTAATCAAACGGCATCAGTATCCTTTCTACTAGCGTACGGTCGCTGAAAGGCTCGAAAAAAGCCCAGGGAAATTGATAAACTTGCAACACAAAAGGCCATATCTAGGTGACGAATTCTCTCTTGCTATCAGGGCGTAGTTTGGATTGGTGCAGCAGGTGAAGAGGCATACGTTTAGGGGCAGATTTATGTTGGGAATGCGCCACGTTCGCGTCACGCAACTGCGGCGTAAACGTGGCGCATCCCTACGACCTATTAACAATGTGACACATCTAGGCAGATGCGTCACGTTGTAAAGCCCTGCGCCACTTGTGGGCGTTCTGGCGCAGGGAGGGCGTTCCGGGGCAGATGCGCCTCGCAAAAGTGGCTGAGTGAAATCTATAAGATTTCACTCAGTCACTTTCAGGCCAATGCTGCGTCAAAACCCTGCGCCTGCTTGAAGCAGGCGTAGGTCTTGACGCAGCATTATAAAGATGGGGCACCCCCGAGCCTTGCTGGAGTTGTGTCGCGCTTGCGACGCAACTCCAGCAATGCGGCACCTTTACGGCACAGATGCGTCACGCATCTGAGCCGTTTTTGCCCCATGGTGCGTCGCATTGTAAATGCGGCGCACCATGGGTGGCGGAGCAGCAGCGCAAAATAACTGGCGCATCCCTGTGGATGCGCCAGTCATCATAAATCTGCCCCTTAGAGTTTAAGGGGCCCACTGAAGTCTGATTATTCCTGTAATTTATCATTAAAAGAGCAGCCAGTGTCCCCATTTCCTTCCCTGCAGGAGAGTCCTTCATATTCTTACTCTGCTTCTAGTTACTGTTGCTGTGCAGAGGGGTGCGCCACAGCAGCCTGCCTAGTGCAAGGCTAGGAGTTCAACGAGAAAGGTGATGCATTCTGCATCCCAGTTATTCACCACAGTGTTTCCCAAACTGTGGTCTGCGGACCCCCAGGGGTCCTTGACACATTCCCAGGGGGTCCGCAGGCAGCAGTTTAAAAAGCACTGCAAAGTTTCCTGTATCATTAGAGCAACAATAAAAGTGTCAAGATAACACGAGTGATTGATGTACTTGCAGGAGAGAGATGAGAGTTTTGTCCAGTGGCAGCTTTAACTTATCTAATGTAGCACAAAGGGTTAATATGCCTACTGCAAAAAACGTGTACCATGCATTTACATTTTTTTAATTTCATGTGCATAGGTCAGTGAGTTACTGCTTTTGTCAGTAACTTACTTTTCTTCCCAGATTGTCGTACCCTGGTGCATAGTAAGGTTTTCATTTACTATTCTTTAAAAGCTAATACAATTCAATACGTAATGATAAATGTGTTGTAGACTGCACCATAGTTTCCCCAAATCTTTTGGGGGAGAGCCTTACAAAACCCATCTGTAGTGGCCAGGCTCACTCACTGCACTTGATATGTACCGTATGGGGACTGGTCTGAAAACCTTTTCTAGGGCTGCTTTTGGTTTCCAGTCTGGCCCTGGCAGGAGCAGGAGCCTGGTACTGCAAAATAAAATCAGCCATTTAAAAGTTAGTCACTGGGATGCAGCACCAATCTTCCGATTAAATTATTTTGTTTTTGCAAATTCTTTCAGTATAAAATATTAAGTGGGATAATTACAACAGAAGTGGAGGAGCGTGTCGTTAGCCTCCTTGGCTTGACACGCTCCACCACTTCAGAAACGCAGGGCAGCACCATATTTACAAGAATATGGTGCAGCCCCGTGTTTCCCCCTGCGCTGGTGCTACATTTAGCAGGGTAGCGCCAATGCAGGCACTCTTGCACCATAGTGCAAGGGCATCTGTGTGCAGGGGAAGATAGTTTATGTACAAGAAGGTCCTCCTTCCTGCACATAAACAATTTTGAAATGCTGTTTTGTCACTTCTATGTGTTTTGCTTAATGCAGCACACATGGAAGTTACAAAATGTAATTTTTTTAAAGATTGTTTATGTGCAGGAAGTGTCACCTTCCTGAACATAAACAAACCAAGGCGTTTTGCTTTCTCCATGTGTACTGAATGAGGCAGCACACATGGAGAAAGACAAATTGAGGAGAAATAAAGCATTTCTCCTTGTTTCACAAGTTAAGACCAGGTGTTCCCTGGTTTTAATTTTGGCGCAGTTTCCTATTTACGCTGCCCTTGTAAATAGGAGGCAGCATAAAAATCAATGGGTGTTGCGGTCAAACGCCCACCACAACCCTCACTGCCCACCTCTTTCATGCTAAGATTGCATGAAATGGGGTGTTATTTGCAAGGCAGCGTTAAGCCACGGTAAGTGCCTCGACGCTGCCTTGTAAATAAAGCGAAGCCCCTATCGCCATGGGAACATCACAAAAAGTGACAGTCCCTTGGGGATAGGGGCTTGTAAATATGGGTTTATTTTGTTCGAATTAATGATATTAAGTACTTTTAATGAACTTTATAAAGTGTTTTTATGCGAACTGCATTTTTGAAAATATTTTCAATGATAGCAAAACCATTGTCAACAGTTTAGGCTAAAATGTTTTTTACATTTGAACAAGAACTTTCGCGCATACACAAATACGTGTTGATGTCATTTGACAAGACTTTCGTGACGTTTTGCCAGTAATTATTATTATTATAGGCAGCGATAGTCTCAAACCAAAATAGAGTGCAATTCGATGCATAAATTAGCATAACTGCTGAGTGCAAAGTGAGCTATGCAGATATGCCCACAGTGCAGGCAGGACATGTAGACGTCCATGATTAAAACAGGCAGTGAGTGGTTCACTGCAGGCCACCACATGTTCGGCCTCGGACTCTTTAGAATACTCTGTAGTCACACGTTGTCTGGGCTCCTTCCTGAATCTTATTTAAACTCAAACCATGGAGGGTGGACTGATAGCGACAAAATAGTATATGCAATTCTAAATGAAAAGGACAGTGACGAAAGAGTGCGAGGAGATGGTAAATGTTTTAAATTCATTTTAGGCATTAAAAAAACTGAGATGCATTGCATTCTGGGAGGGGATAATGCATTCGCCCAAAGTGCCATTGTGGATTAGCAATGCGAGCACGTTTCCAGGCGTGATTGTACCGATCCATTACTGCAAGCGTAAGCAGAATACAATGTTATGACTTGACCTTTCATCTCTGTCATTGGGAATATTTCTAAGAAATGGTATAAAACATGCGGGAACCATTTGAAATAATAGAGCAATATCCTAGCAGCTACAACAATTTATTAACCGTTCTTCTTTAAAATGTAATCCTTTCAATGCACTGTTAAAAACTAAGGTTGTATTTCATTTCTTATTTTAAAAAAACACGAAGTGAATGGTCTGAGTAAACGTAAGCAAGAATTGATTTTGTTAAGTTCTGAATCAGCAGAATAACTTTTTCCTTACATGTGTTAAGGCATTTTACACTCCTTTTCCAGACTAAATCCGAAGTACTTTGTTGCTAGGTTACAAAATACATCTTAAATTGTTAAAGAAAAGTTCAAGTACTAAACTCGCTAAGAAAAATACCACCCTCTAGGAAAGGAGCCCACACCGACCCAGAAATACACTGAAAGACATGTCTCTCAGTGACTTCTGCATTAACTCACATTTCACATCTACCATCTTGTGCAAGACCGACAACTCGCAGCACCCGCACATCATTATGATAGCGTGGAACATCTGATACAGTGAATTTCTGTTTTATTTTGAGGAGGAAACATAAGATATTATTAAAACAACTTCAACATCTGGCTTTGGGGATAAAGTAATTTTGCAGTTTCGCTGCCAAGCTCCTGCGCCAAGCTTACAGAAAACAGCCGGCCTTCCAGCCCCTCTCTGAACAGACCAGCAAATGGTGAGGAGCCGCAGTATCGAACACAGATGAAAAGTACGATAATCCGAATTGAGGCCTACGGCAGTGAACCAGTAGTCGCACTGTGTGTGAGATGGATTAAAAAACACAGATGTAGCTATCATCAGTGCAACAATTGTAGTGACACCGGGGCCCAAGGATTTGAGGGGGGCCACTGCAACTCAGTTTCACTTGATTAAGGTCTAATAACGCTTGCTGCGCCACTGAAGCCTCCGCTGCTGTTCGACATTTACCAATCTGAGTGTGTCCTTTGAAATGTGGTAAAAAAAAGAACAGAATCTGATGCTGGTATGATATGAAGAGAATGCTGATTTTCTCATCAAGAATATGGAAGGAAAACCACTTTTTTTTAAAGAAACAGAGACGAACATTATGCTTTCTCAACTTACTACCCTTATTATCTCAGCAGAATCAGAGAACCCTACTCTTCCTAGGAAACGGAGTGAAACCACTTATCAGTCATCACTTTAGTCTATCCATTGAAGTAACTAAGAAGTAACATCCTCTTTTCTTGAGGACAGCCAACAATTTAAATTCTATGAATGAATCCGAATAACATAAGAAGAAGAAACCCAACATAAACAAAACAACTTCTTTAGAATTCCCAGACGATTCATCAGGAAAATACAAGAGTCTGGCTGGTTGTGTTTCATATGGATACCGTTGAGATGAAGATTTAGGAAGGACCGGGAACTGAAGCAATTGCAAATAAAAACAAATAATCAAGATTGCATTAGATAAAAACTGACAGAGGGAACAAAACATTCGACAGTTTATAGACAGTGGAGGGATTCTAATCTTCACCATGTCTTTATTAAGATCAGAACTTCCCTTCTCTATTATAAGAAGAAAAATATGCATTTTTTAGAAAGACAGAAAGCTCATATTACATTTTTTTAAAATACATTTACTACTGTCAAATAGGAGTAAGCCACTAATTTGCAATAAAACACCCTCAATGCTGAAGCTTAGCAGATCTAACAATACCCTATAATATTGTTTCAGCCCATAAACTCTGAAATCCATGTCTCCTCTAGTGGAATCATCTTTGTTAGAAATTGGGTTTCTGGTTGGCAGAGGTATGCACCCTTTCCGAGCAAAAAACACAATACTAGTCAGGGTAAGTTGGATACACACCCTAAATTAACCTGTGCTCACCCTCTGGTAGCTTGGCACAGAACAGTCAGACTTAACTTAAGAGGCAATGTGTAAATTATTTGTGCAACACGTATAACAGTAAAACAGGGAAATACCACACAAAAAGATACCACACCTGGTTAGAAAACTTGAGCTTAATTTATTGAACAAAATACGACCAAACTAACAAAAATACATTAATTAGAACGGAGTTAGAATTTTTAAAGAATATCTTGAAATATAGTGCTTTAAAGCATAAAAGCTCCAACCGGGGCCATCTGGTCATGCTAGACCAAGTAAAACCCAAAAGTTCAGTCCCACCACAATGGAGCATGAATTGGATACAGGGGCCATCCTTGGCACAGTGAAAACAGTACCTTGGTTTGGACTTTTTTCGAAGGTGAGATGTGAGAAGCAGCCAGAGGCAATGCTTCGGTATTAATCCTTAGGATGTGGGCAATGGGTCAGTTCTGAGCCACGCAAGTTTCAGATGCGTTGTCATCGTACCCCTCTGATGTAGGCAATGGGTTACCATTAAGCTGCATAGATGGTGATTTGATGTCCTTGATCATGGCAGCAGTAGTCATGAGTTGGCATCGAGTGAAATGTGCCAGTTCCAGGCTGCGCAATGACGGCGATGCATGGGTTATAGCAGTTGCAGCTCTTTATACTCCCTTACAAGGGTCCAGGACTAAACTGGCACAACTTGGTAGGGCACAACTCTCAGATGGCAGAGTACAGGTGCTGGTTGTGAGGTGGATTGAGGTCCTTGAGGCTTCCAACAGGAGGCAAGCAGTCAAGCCCTTTGAGCAACCCTGGGTTCAAGTGGCATAGGTCCAGTTCTTCTCACTCAGGCAGGGAGGGCAACAAGCAGGTCAGCACAGCAGAAAATCATTTATTCCAGAGCAGCAGTCCAGCATAGTGGCAGTCCTTCAGCAGCACAGCAGTCCTTCTTCCTGGTAGAGTATCCGTAGGTCCAGAAGTGTACTGAATTGGTGGTGTCAGAGGTCTAGGACTAAACCCAGTTGGGTCTTTGAAGTGGGGGAGACTTCAAAGAGAAACCTTTGAAGTGCAGGAGTCCCTATTTTCCTGCCCTGGCTCTAGACTCACTGCAGGGGGGTATGCAACTATTTGTGTGGGGACAGGACACAACATTTTCAAGTGTAAGGGCCCTTTGTTTGTGGTTGTCTAGTTGGAATGCACAAAGCCAGGTGTCACCCACCTCAGAAGTGTATTCAGAGACAGGTCGACCGCACTGCATGGTTGCAGTAAGAAAATACCATCTTTCTAAAAGTGGTATTTTCATAACTTTAATTTAAAATCCAACTTCACTATAATTTGTGTTTTTAAATTAAGATTCCAGGGACTCCAAATTTGGGAATCCATCTCTTCCAATTTGGAAATTGCACATGCAATGGAATTAGACAATGCCAATCAGATAGGCCTTGCAGTAGTGAAATAACAATTTCAAGAGTATTTCACTACCACGACATGTAAAACTCAAAAGTATATGTTCTACTTTTTTAATACAGTGTAGCCTCCCCATGGGATGTCCAGGGCTTACCTTAGTGGATGACCTCTACATAATGAAAAGGAAGGTTTGTGCCTTGCAAGTGGGTTAACTTAATACACACATAGAGGGGTGGAGAGGAAAAAACCACATGTAACAAAGAGTACAAGCAGTGACACAATTGTATGCTTGAAAAAACTGCCCTCACTCACACACAAATGTGTGTGATATGCTTCATCATCGGGTCTGCTGCGATGCTCAGGCGTAGCCACGCACCGAGCGGATCATAGGGAGGGGGAACATAAAACACAAAGACAAAACACAAAATAGGAAGTGACAACAGTGTTTACACAGAATGTGTCAGCCCAAGACTGGGTACAGTGATAAAACAGAATAGTGCAGTCAAGACAGTGAAATTAAAACTGGCTCATGGACACCTAATGTGCCTTTAATTGTAGGTTCCAAGGTCTGGATTAAAAATTAATAAATCACGGATGGTGGTGTTAAAGAAGGAAATTAGGAACCTATAACACCCCTCCTAAACGGCTGGAGTCAACATGTTTCGACCTAAGCGTGCCCTCAATTAGTTGGTCACATCGGTCTTCTTCAGGACGTCTGACGGGAGTTCTGCCAACACGGGAATCATATATGTTGCGGCGTCAGTAAGAGGGGCACTATTGGTGACAGAGACTTCCGCCGGAACAGCTGTGTTCCTTGCAATTCCACCCCCCTGACGTCATTTCGAGTTTAATCATACAATAAATTCGTATATGTTTCCCGTGTTGGCGGAACTCCCTCCACATGGGCCAGAGTGATTGATTAAATCTACTTTTACCGCCTTAGCTACAGACTGAGGTAAGTGGTTTTTCATGGGACTGGGACAGTCAGAAGTGAGGGCACGCTTAGGTCGAAACATGTTGACTCCAGCATTTTAGGAGGAGTGTTATAGGTTCCTAATTTCCGTCTTTCACACCACCATCTGTGATTTATTTATTTTTAATCCTGACCTTGGAACTTACCATTAAAGGCACATTAGGTGTCCATGAGCCAGTTTTCATTTCACTATCTTGACTGCACTATTCTGTTTTATCACTGTATCCAGTCTTGGACTGACACATTCTGTTGTGAACACTGCTGTCACTTCCTATTTTGTGTTTTGTCTTTGTGTTTTATGTTCCCCCTCCCTATGCTCCGCTCAGTGCGTGGCTACGCCTGAGCGTCGCAGCAGACCGGATGATGAAGCATGTCACACACATTTGTATGTGAGTGAGGGCATTTTTTTCAAGCATACAATTTTGTCACTGCTTGTACTCTTTGTTACATGTGTTTTTTTCCTCTCCACCCCTCTATGTGTGTATTATATTGACTTTAGGGGGTTCGGAGTGGTAGAGTAGTTGTCTGACTCTCTCCCCTCTTTTGTGTGATAGAAAAGTGGGTTAACTTGCCAGGTCGACATTGCAGTTTACCACTGCACACAGGCTTTTCAGAGGCAGGCCGGAGACATCTTTAAAAGGCTACTTAAGTGGGTGGCACAATCAGTGCTGCAGGCTCACGAGTAGCATTTCATTTATGGGTCCTAGACACATGTAGTGGAGAAGGTACAGGAACACGGGTTCTAGGGAACGATATTAACAATTGAGGGGAGGATGTTCTATAATCAGGAGTCTGTAACTTACATTCTTTAAGATCAAACAGTACACACAACTTTGAAGGAGAAGGAAAATAAGAAAAGTCAGCACTAGTGGAGAGACACTCTTTGTGCATCTGTTAACAGAACATAATATTTTTGAAGAATAATAAAGTCTTTTAGTAACGTTTGAAGCCCTAGCAATCAAGACTCTTTTAAAGGACATCAAACAGAAAAGGGGGATAAGTTTTGTTGACAACATTCTAGTTGATAGTATTTTTTAGATCATGTTAGTAACAATTACAGAATTAACTTGATATGTTTTTGATGGGTGTAACATCTGATACCTTTCAGCAATTTGCCAACCAATGGATGTTTTCTAATGAATTTTTTCTCAAAAAGCCCATGGCCACCTCTCGATCATATCAGTTGAAGGCTTGCAGGTTGGGATATACCAGGACCTTTCCCCACTTAGTCTCCAGATGCGAAGGGCCTTGTGGCCAGCTGTGGAAAGTGAGCCCATAATTCTATCGATGCCCAGGCTGCTGGCGCAAACCGCCTCTTAGTTCCCATTCTGAATAGTTACCAAATAAAGAGACGGGCGCTGGAAGCAGGAATCAAGAACAAAGTTTATTTCTCATGAGGAGAGCCAGTCATTTCGGACACGAAACACAGTGTCTTTCGGGAGGTGCTCTAACAAGTGAGCTTGAGACTCTTGCCTTTATACCTTGCAAAACATTTGATGGTACAATCAGGATAGTATGACGCAAAAGAAAGACGTCCCTATAATCCTCGTGATGATCCTACTCCACATACGTTCACAATGGGGACCCTTGACCTGCTGATAAGAGGGGAGGGCAATCACGCAGCTGAGTGTTTCGTAGGATGTGTACGCCTGATCATGGCCCAGGGGGTGGGGTGGCTAGGCATACAATAAGGGCAGTAAATGGTATCTCCTGGCTTAGGCGATGGCCTCGGACATGTGTGGTCAGCCGGACTCGGGGGAAGGGGTCATCAAAGGAGTGGTATTCATGCCTGCGTGGACAATCGAGCGTGGAGGGAGGGCTTGTCAATAGAGGGGCATTCATGGAAGGGAAGGAGGTGCTGGTCAGGCGCGGCCGTGACTCTCAAGGACAGGGCCTTGCGGAAGAAGAAGGTTTATGACTTGCTCATATGAGGAGAAGGAGGGGGTCAGGGTGCGTGCAGGGCCAGAGTCGCGCGGAGAGAGAGAGAGAGAGAGAGAGAGAGATCTTATGATCTGTACATGAGAGAACAGGGGCAGTCAGATACAACTGGGGGGCTATGTCAGCTGAGGCGAAGGATGCTTCTTCGAGAGGGAAATGGGGAAGGCCTGGGTCAAGCAGGAGGGTTACCTTTTCACATCAGGATCGCGCAAAGGGAAAGGGTTTCATGGTCTATACATGAGAGAGGGGGTGCAAGATACGCGCAGGAGGGAAGCTGGGGATTCCAATGGGTAAAAAGGCCATGGTGCCTAGAATGGCTGCACATATGCATAGGGGTACGGGTTCTTACTGGCAGGGTGATACGGTCAATAACTTAAAGTATCCATGGTGCCCACAGGGAGAGGAGTGGGAAAGGAAGGGAAATGAGTGCTGTCTATGTACATCAGTTTCGTCAGATTTCACAGTCGCCCCTTTTTACATAGCAGCAATCATTTTTGCAGCTGATGGCATTACAGGTAGACAAGCATCGTTGACGAATTAGCACTTTGTCGATACTAACATGTGGCGTTAGGCGTGGGCGGAAAATCCGTTCCGCTCGCGGATTTTGCGGATTTTCGGGAAATCCGCAATCCGCGAGATTTGCGAATTTCCCGCAAAATCCGCAAATCCGCGAGCAGCGGATTTTGCTCGCACTGCTCGCACTGTTAGCGTGAGTTCGCGCCCCGCGAATAAGTGCGAAATTGCAGAAATACGATCTTGACAAAACTGAAAGTAACTACTTACCAGGTTCAAAAGTTCAGGCACATCATTAGTAGCCATTTCCTGCAGTGCTTCCTGAGGGGCCCCTCCAGAGTTCAGTTGCCAGTTGAAACTATTATGTGACCCTGCTCTGAACCTCAGAATAGTTACACATATGCCACAAAGGTCCTGAATTACAGCTAAGGGAGACAAGCAGGAGCCAGGCTGGAAGTTAAAATCCATTAATCAGCCCCTAATTCATTATTGTCAGTTGGGGCAGGGCAGGTGTTGTAACTAATTTTGCAACAATGAAAGCACTTAGCAAGTGCAAAAGATCACTAATCAGGGCGCACTAAGGAAGCAGGTGCCAGCTAAAAAAATATTCTGTGACACATTAATCAGCCCCAAATTAATTCAGGTCACTTGAGGCAGGGAAGGTGTGCTTTGCTTTGCCGAAAATAATGTACACTGGACAACCAGAGGGTGTAGTGATGAAACAGAGGGTGGCATGGGTGGGCCAGAGGGTGGCATGAGTAGTCAGAGAGTGGCAGTGGTGACAGAGAGTGGCAGTGATGAAGAAGAGTGTCCCAAACAGGCTGGACACGTAGAAACAACAAGTTCGCAAAACTTGCGACCCGACAGGTAAGTTCGCAAATTGCGAAATTGTAAAAACCCTCGCGAACTGGCAGAAACACGGGCGAACACAAAAAAAAAAAAAATCCGCAAATTCGCGGGAATTCGCGGATTTTGCGGATTGCGAATCCGCAAATCCGCAAAATTCCCGGATTGCCAATCCGCAAAATCCGCTCATGCTTATGTGGCGTACAATCATAGACAGTCAAGGTGATGGGAAGAACGCAGTACATAGGAAATCACTTTTTCGTTGTGTTCCGGGCAATTAAACGCACTACATAGCATAAATCTTTCTGACTTAAAAAATGTGACCAATGAACAGTTTTGACCAGGTAGTTGAGAGCGGAATTCAGTTCAATACACAAGATCTCTTCGTCACAGTGTCTTTTATCAGCGAGCCATCACTGGTAGGCTCTAATCCGGGTACTTTCGTTGGCACTGTTGAGCACCGGCGGTGGAGCTATAGGTCCAGCTCGGTTCGATCCTTACGCGTTGCAGGGTGCGGTCAGTCCTCTGCTGTTAGACCACAGTCCTGTTCCCTAAACAGTCCGTTTGGCGGCGCCTTATGCTCGGCACCTATAGTTCTGTGGCAACACCCTCGTCCCATATAATTGCAGCTCTTTCCTTTGGCAGAAAGTCACGTGGGAAGGTGGGTGGATGTTGTTCAAATAGTCGATAGGAGAGAGAGTGAGCGGAGTTGGGTCAGAGTTCCTGGGACACACAAAAAGGGACCAAGGGAGCAAAGGTTAACAAGCAGGCAGGCCCATCAATCGGGCCCTAAGAAGGCGGACGGAGACTCCAGGCACACGTGGGTTAGCAGTCGGAGGGCTTCAAAGCGGCCCGTCATTTTTCATTTTCCACGTTAAAATTGCGGTCTCGTCCCGTGTCTTGTTGCTCTGCAGCTCCACCTCTGGTCGATGTCATACGTGTCCCAAGGTCTGCAGTCAGGCTGAACGTCACATCTGACCCATCTCCTCCGGTGATCGTGAATCTTTGAATAGGTACAAGACAACGTTTTAGAGAAATGGCAGAAGAAGACATCTACGCATATGAATTCCTCCCTCAATTCTCCGCATTTGAGATTTTATGCTCATCGGTCACAGTCAGAGGTCTATTACCAAGCAGTGCATGCGTCAGCATTCCTACTGAGTCTATGGCAGGTTTATTCATTGTCCTATTTATAACTCACATGAGGATAAATGACATTTCCATCAACTGTGCGTTACATCATATTCAATATTACAGAGCATTTCCCTTCAGGAACAATCATATTTTCAGACAGGGTGGGGGTGCTATCGTCGAGAGTCGGGCAAAACAAGATTTCCTCATTACGTTTATACCCGGGACAGCAGAAGTGGTTCTATCAAAAATGGGGCGGGGATGCTTCGGGCGCTTGCGCTTGGGTGCAAAGGGGTGGGGCAATCTGGGTATTGGGTGTCAATCTAGACGTTGGCGTTCGTCTCTGAAGAACAGACATAGGATGCCATTGACATACAGTTCCCCTATAAATGGCCTGATTTGGGGGACTTTAGTCGTCTTACCTGTCCTTTCCTTCTCAGCCAATTCAAGTTCATTCATTTTGCAGAAAGGAGAGGCAGTAACATGGCGAAAATACAGTCATTTTAGTTTCGGTCAATTTCGCTGAACACCTTCGCGTTCGAATATGTATCAAATCAGACTGGTGCCGGTGGGGCACAATTTTACCAAAAAGAGGGAGGAAAAATAGGGAGACTCTCATAGAGAGTGAGAGTCGTCCGCAATCTAAACGAGCCATTCGGTACACGTGTGACATGTAAAGAGAGAGAGAGAGAGAGAGAGAGATAAGGGGGTGGAGAGAGAAAGAGAGAGAGAGAGAGATAGAGATAAAAAAGGGTGGAGAGAGAGAGAGAGAGACGTGTACGAAAATAGGTCATTTAGTGCGCTCACAACACAGAACGGCAAAGGTCAGGTAACATGCAGATACAGACAGAGGGGAGACATAAATTCGTACGTTACACACACACAAACTCAGACAGGGAAGACGGCACATGTATTACACATATACAAGACATTCACAACAAGACTGGAAACAATTGTTAGTCTACAAGATCTGTTTTTATATTTTCTACATATCGTTACTATCCTATTTATCTACGTGCTTAGCTCTTTCTGCCCTTCCCCCCTTTCCCTTCTCGCTTGTCATGCCTGCGAGCGTTCCCAATTACCAATACTCACACCTCGGTTGGTCGATCAGAAATTAACCTAGTTGCGCTAGTTACCCATGGTTGGATCTTAAACCATTTTTCTGTTCCCTCCTGTGGTGGGAAGTTCTCCAGGCTGAGGCAACGGCAAGCATTGATCGGGAAAACAGTCGGACAGCTCGGCTATATCTGTAAGAGTGTGAGAAAGGGGGCAGTGCATTTTGAACATCGGCAACATTTCTAACTCCCTAGGCGGGTGGTGCCGTGGCAACCCTTACCCGTACAATTTTCTTTGTCCTTTCCCTACCTAGTCAAAACGTCCAGTTTCATTATTTAACGCGTCCTTTCTAGTCAAATTTTCGTCATTCAGTACCTGTCCAGTTTCTATGTCAGTCCATCCTCCCAGTTGCTATGTTCTAAGGAGGAACAGTCATGTTTAAGTCTACGTCTTTTAAAAACTTTTATTTGTCATAAGGACCATGCTCATATTCCCTTCTTCCCCTTCTCATCGGCGGTTCGGCCGTCGTCCATCCATTCATCAGCCAGTGTTCCGACGTGACCTGCAGAAGGGAGGAGAAAGAAGGGGTGGGGGGGCAATATTCAAACCTCATCAGCACGCAGTAATCCGGAAATGTGTTTACCTACCACATACTCGACCTATCTCCACGTAGTGCATTTCTCTACCATCACGGCGTTTAAGCCCAGAGGGACCAGAAATGTCAGACAGATAATCATTGACGATCTGCGTATCTACATGAGTTACTTGGTCGTAACCCCTTTTGATCGGGTACAAGGGTGGCGGTCAGGTGGCATTTCTGTGGTGTCGTTTTTAGGTCTCCTAAAGCACTTTTCCGGCTGCCTGTGACACATAGTGTGGCTGCTAAATATCGGGTCCTTTTTAACCTTTAACCTTCATCATACTTTCTCGTTGTTCACAGTAGTAATACATTCAAAACTCATTAATGCAACTGCTACAACTATGCTTTCGTTTTCAAAATACTTTTAATAAAAAGTGTTGACACATAAATACAGGCCTACAACCCGGTGGACTAGCCACGGAGCAGATTGGAACTGTACATAAGGAGAACAAAGCTGGTGGCAGTCCATTGCATAAAGTGCGGCAGTGCAATAAAATCGTATTAAACTCCCCTACAGAGCAAGCATGATGCATGTCAGTAATTCATCTTTAACAAATTCATAAATACATTATCCAATGTTCATTCATTACCTTGAATTACACCAATTCATTTTCCAACTCATAATCGGTACCCACCCTAAGTCAATTCATTGTCCAAGCACATACTCAATATCCTTCATATCTACTTTCATTATCCAAACGTTATATATATCTCGGGGTAAAAAGCTTGCGCAATCAGGGTGCAACAAAGTTCATTAAAAACGTCTCATTTTGTGTCGGCGCCATTTTGGGTGGGGTCAGGCAAGTTCCAGCACAGTCAGAGTATCTCTAGTCTCGCATGGTTGGCCCAGAACTTTCCATTGGCAGTTCAGAAAGTCTCGTGCAATGTGGTTAACAGTCTAACAATATGGACCACGAGTCAAAGAATGGGAAGGGCGGCAACAATTTTCCTACCGGGTCATTCTGGTGTTCCTCCGGAACTGAACAAGCCTGTGCCGTGGCGGCATTTTAGCCATTTCCGATCCGAGCCTGGTGCCGGCAGGAGTAGCACCGATGTCGTGGTTCCCAGCGAAGGGGGCGGGGGCACCCATGCAGGGGGTCGGGGGCCCCCCGGCTCTTATAGAATCTTCAAGGTCGAGGAGAGGCGATATGGAGCGAGTGCCCGTCCTGGGCAGAAGACCGCTTTTTGATGTTGACCCTCTTTAAGCAAAAGAGTGTTGGGGTGTCGCTGGAAGCCTCCACCTGGAGGGAGGTGGGGGAGGGTCGTTCGCGCCGCCTCCCCCTTCCAGCGACCCCGCGCCGTTCTTCGGCTCCATCGTTTCGACATTGGCCGTGCCAGCCATTGATGATGGGGGGGGTGGTCGGCGGCTGAGGCAAGACAGCCCCCCCCCTCCCTGTTTGACATGTGGCGGGACTACCTCCAACTCTCCAGGGGGGGGCTTGAAATGTGGCGGGACTGCCTGTACCTATGCAGGCGATGGCATGCGGCGAATTTGGCATGTGGCGGGACTACTTGATTTGCCGCCGTCCTCGCCTTGGCTTCGGCCTTCGACAAAAAGCCGGATCGGGTGAGAGAGAGAGGTGGTCGGTGGCCGAGGCAAGACAGCCCCCTCTCTCCCCGCGGCCTGCAGGGCGGCAGTAGAGAAAAGATGGAGAGGTCCTTGTCATCCTTTGGACCGCCTGCCCAACATCATCTCCTCCTGACCGTGGCCAGGCGAGTCCCTCGTGCCTCGAGGCCTCGCCTTCCGGATGGGCGTAACCGTGGACCTGTTGCACTTCGGGAGCTTCCGGAATGGGGGTAGGTACCTATTGAGTTGTTTCTATTTCATGTGACCGTTATTTGGGCGGGGCGGGCAATGAGGCAGACATGTTGGGAGCAGGAACAGGCAGTGAAGCCTAGCTACCTCGTGGCTATGTTCTGCTATCAAATCTTTTTGCCATTTTACATTTCTTATTACGAACTATTTCTAATGTTTCTTATTTTTGGTGAAGTCAAAAGCTCATCAGGGGGTTACTGACTTAGCCTGATTTCCTTTTATTTTTCTTTCTCTTCCTTAGCGTGTTTCGAGCTAAAGCTTTCTGTTAGTAGGGAACGGTGATCACTTCATATTTTTTATGCGTCCTTTTCACTAGGGGGGTACATCTGGACGGACCAGACGAGTCCCCTCCAATAAATGGTCCGGGGTGGAACGAGATTATCGATCAAAAGGGGAACATATATTCCTTCATTAGGGTATCATCCTGGACAGACCGAGCGATGTACTTCCACTTACTAGGGTAGCCTCCTGGACGGACCAGTCGGTCTATTTTCTACTAAATGGCCCATGAGTAGAGAGCATATGTCCTCCATAAGGGTAGTCTCCTGGGCGGACCATGCGAGCTACCCCACAATCACCAACCAGTGGGGAGTGGGTAGGACTGACGAATTCACAAAGGGGCATAACCTACCCTTTTCTACTTGCAAAGACAGAATATTTCTATTTCACGTTGTTTGCAAATAGAAAATACCTCAAACGAAACAATTCCTGAGACAACAATGTCCAGGCAACCAACCAACCAATGGGGAGAAAAACAGGCATGACGGATTACAACGGGGACAAATGTCTGCATTACCTGCCCTTCGCTATCCATAAAGGGAACAGAATATTCCTATTCGTCTCTGTTTGTGGACAGGGAAGATCTCAAAGAGCAACAATCGATTATTAATCGACTTCAAACAACAATCAATTATAATCGACTTCAAGCAACAATCGATTATTAATCGACTTCAAACAATCAGTGGGGAGAAAAGTAGGCATGACGGATTACACCGGGGACAAAAAGTCTGCATTACCTACCCTTCTCTATCTGCAAAGAGGGACGACGTTCCTATTCGCCGCTGTTTGCAAACAGAGAATGTCTCGTTCTCAAAAGAGAACCAATATGTCAAGTAGCCTTCAAAGCTAAATGAACCAATACCAACAATATCAGTATACAAATACCGACTTTCAATACAAACAATCAATCAATCAGGTGGATAGAGCCACCCTACCAATCAGGCGTAAAAACACCCTACTTAATCTTACCCGGACCGGACCATACGGACAGTTCTTCGACTCCCTCCTCCAGCGCCCGATCGTTCTCTTACTCCATGTAGCATTCCTGTGGGATTCCAGTCAGGACAATAGGTGCCTCGCTTTAAAAGGGCTAGAGTGGGTGGTCGCTCGTTTTCTGTGCTGGCGGCTGCTCTTTGGAATTCTCTTCCAGCTCCACTCCGCTCAATTTCTGATCTGCTTCTTTTTAGGAAGACCTTGAAGACTTTTCTCTTCTCCACAGTTTAGTTTGTCTCTTGTCTGGCCTTCTTAATTGTGTTGTGTTATTTAGATCTCCAAGCGCCGGGACGCCTCTTAGCTGCGGCATCCGTGCGCTATATAAAAAACAGTTAACATAACATAACATAACATAACTCAAGAGAGGTCCGTTCAGAATTGGTGAAGTTCTGTCGATCGGCAGCCGGGCTAGGGCCCTCTCAAGGCAGGTATACTCCGATCATTTTAGACGTTCACTTCTTCCTCTGGATCTCTCTTACCGAACCCTATGTCACTGATGGACCCCGCGTTGGGACGCCAATTGTGGAAAGTGAGCCCATAATTCTATCGATGCCCAGGCTGCTGGCGCAAACCGCCTCTTAGTTCCCATTCTGAATAGTTACCAAATAAAGAGACGGGCGCTGGAAGCAGGAATCAAGAACAGAGTTTATTTCTCATGAGGAGAGCCAGTCATTTCGGACACGAAACACAGTGTCTTTCGGGAGGTGCTCTAACAAGTGAGCTTGAGACTCTTGCCTTTATACCTTGCAAAACATTTGATGGTACAATCAGGATAGTATGACGCAAAAGAAAGACGTCCCTATAATCCTCGTGATGATCCTACTCCACATACGTTCACAATGGGGACCCTTGACCTGCTGATAAGAGGGGAGGGCAATCACGCAGCTGAGTGTTTCGTAGGATGTGTACGCCTGATCATGGCCCAGGGGGTGGGGTGGCTAGGCATACAATAAGGGCAGTAAATGGTATCTCCTGGCTTAGGCGATGGCCTCGGACATGTGTGGTCAGCCGGACTCGGGGGAAGGGGTCATCAAAGGAGTGGTATTCATGTCTGCGTGGACAATCGAGCGTGGAGGGAGGGCTTGTCAATAGAGGGGCATTCATGGAAGGGAAGGAGGTGCTGGTCAGGCGCGGCCGTGACTCTCAAGGACAGGGCCTTGCGGAAGAAGAAGGTTTATGACTTGCTCATATGAGGAGAAGGAGGGGGTCAGGGTGCGTGCAGGGCCAGAGTCGCGCGGAGAGAGAGAGAGAGAGAGAGAGAGAGATCTTATGATCTGTACATGAGAGAACAGGGGCAGTCAGATACAACTGGGGGGCTATGTCAGCTGAGGCGAAGGATGCTTCTTCGAGAGGGAAATGGGGAAGGCCTGGGTCAAGCAGGAGGGTTACCTTTTCACATCAGGATCGCGCAAAGGGAAAGGGTTTCATGGTCTATACATGAGAGAGGGGGTGCAAGATACGCGCAGGAGGGAAGCTGGGGATTCCAATGGGTAAAAAGGCCATGGTGCCTAGAATGGCTGCACATATGCATAGGGGTACGGGTTCTTACTGGCAGGGTGATACGGTCAATAACTTAAAGTATCCATGGTGCCCACAGGGAGAGGAGTGGGAAAGGAAGGGAAATGAGTGCTGTCTATGTACATCAGTTTCGTCAGATTTCACACAGCAACAGCATTCCTGAGAAAGAAAGGCATCCTCTATAAGTGGGGACACCCCTTTATGGCTGACTTTCATCTGGAACCAGGAAACCCACATGGTCCGCACATTGGAAGAGGAGCAGTCAGTGCTGGGCCTCGCCCCGGATGGGAAGCATGAAGCTGCACAGCGTGGACCCACTGTTGTTTAGTTCCTAATAATACATAGGATTTGCGCTTTTGGACAACATAAACTGAGGGATTGTTGTTGATAATGATTCTGGATACCCCGAAAGGATATGTTAACCTTTATACCAGCTAGCTTACAGTGCCACTATTAGCCGCCTGTGTGGAACAGGAGCCCGCATTACTATCGATGCCCAGGCTGCTGGCGCAAGTCGCCTATTAGTTTCCATTCTGAATAGTTACCAAAAAAGAGACGGGCGCTGGGAGCAGGAATCACAAGAACAGAGTTTATTTCTCATGAGGAGAGCCAGTCATTTCAGACACGAAACAAGGTGTCATCGGGAGGTGCTCTAACAAGTGAGCTGAGACTCCTTCTTTTATACCTTACAAAACACTTGATAGTACAATCAGGACAGTGTGACGCAAAGGAAAAGACATCCCTATAATCCTCGTGTCAATCCTACCCCACATGTATTCTCAATAGGGACCCTTGACCTGCTGATAAGAGGGGAGGGCAATCACGCAGCTGAGTGTTCCGTCAACAGTTTAGGATGTGCGCGCCTGATCATAGCCAGGGGGTGGGGTGGCCAGGATCAATAGTGAGTCCTTTGAAGGGGGGTGACTTCATACAATAAAGTGCAGTAAATGGTATCCTCTGGCTTAGGCGATGGCCTCGGACATGTGTGGTCAGTCGGACTCGGGGAAGGGGTCATCAAAGGAGTGGCATTCATGCCGCGTGGACAATCGAGCGCGGAGGGAGTGCTTTGTCAATAGAGGGGCATTCATGGAGGGAAAGGAGGTGTTGGTCAGGCGCGGCCGTGACTCCCAAGGACAGGGCCTTGCAGAGGAGGAAGGTTTATGACTTGTCCATGTGAGGGAGAAGGAGGGGGTCAGGGTGCGCGCAGGGACAGAGTCGCACAGAGAGAGAGAGAGAGGTCTTATGACCCGCACATGAGAGAACGGGGGCAGTCAGATACAGCTGGGGGGTTATGTCAGCTGAGGCGAAGGATGCTTCTTCAAGAGGAAAATGGGGGGGGGGCATGGGTCAAGCAGGAGTGTTGCCTTTCATAGCAGGGTCGCGCAAAAGGGAGAGGGTTTCATGGTTTATGCACGAGAGAGAGAGAGAGTTCGAATACACGCAGAAGGGAAGCCGGTGAGTCTAATCTTAGGCGGGCAAAAGGCCAGGGTGCCTAAAATGGCTGTCATGTACACAGGAGTACAGGCCTTCGCTGGCAGTGGGATGTAGTTAATGCTTTACGGTATTCATGGTACGCGCAGGGAGAGGAGTGGGAAAAAGGGAAATGAATGCTGTTTATGTACATCAAGTTCTTCAATTTCCACAGTCGCCCCTTTTTACATTACAGCGTTCATTTTCGTAATCGATGATGGTACATATAAACAGGTGCCGTCAAAGAATTAGCAGTTGTCAATACTAACATATGGCAAATAATCATGGACAGTTGAGGTGTTTGGCAGAATGCGGCACATAGGAGATTGCATTTCGTCGAGTTCCTATCATTTTCAAAGCACTACATAGCATAAATGTTTCTGACTTAAAAAAAATGTGACCAATGAACACTTCGACCAAGGCAGTTGAGGGCGGAATTCAGTTCAATATACAAGATCTCTTCGTCACAGTGTCTTTTAGCAGTGAGCCATCACTGGTAGGCTCTAGTCCGTGTACTTTCGTTGGCGCTGTGGAGCACCGGCGGTGGAGCTATAGGTCCAGCTCGGGTCTATCCTTACGCGTTGCAGGGTGCGGTCAGTCCTCTGCTGTTAGACCACAGTCCTGTTCCCTAAACAATCCGTTCAGCGGTGCCTTATGCTCGGCACCCATATTTCTGTGGCAACACCCTATTCCCAGTTGAATGCAGTTCTTCCTTTTGGCCTTCCTTTTGGCAATAAGTCACGTGGAAAAGAGTGTCACGTGGAAAAGAGTGGGTGTGTGGTTCAAATAGTCGATAGGAGAGAGAGTGGAGTTGGGTCAGAGTTCCTGGGACACACAAAAGGGACCAAGGGAGCAAAGGATAACAAGCAGGCAGGCCCATTAATCGGGCCTAAAGAAGGGGGACGGAGACTCCAGGCACACGTGGTTTAGCAGACGGGGGGCTTCAGGGCAGCCCATCAAGCTTCATTTTCCACGTTTGAAATTGCTGTCTCGTCCCGTATCTTGTTGCTCTGCGGCTCCACCTTTGGTTGAGGTCACACGTGTCTCAAGATCTGCAGCTAGGCTGTACGCCACGTCCGACCCTCCTCCTCCGGTGATCGTGAATCTTTGAATAGGTACAAAAACAAGCTTTTAGAGAACTGACAGACGAAGGCATTTATGCATGTGAATTCCTCCCTTAATTCTACGTGCTTGGGAGATACGCTCATCGGTCACAGTCAGAGGTCTATTACCAAGTAGTGCATATGTCGGCATTCCTACTGAGTTCATGCCAAGTTTATTCATCGTCCCATTTATAATTCAAGTGAGGACAAAATAATATTCCCATCAACTGTGCATTTCATCATGTTCGACATTTTCGGAACATTTCCCCTCAAGGCTGGCTAACCTTATCAAACAGGGCGGGGGCGCTATCATCGAGAGTCAGGTAAAACAAGTCTTTCTCGAGGGACTCATGGTCATCATGTTTATACCTGGGACAGCAGCTGGGGTCTATCAATGGGGCGGGGACGCTTCGGGCATTCGCGCTTGGGTGCAAAGGGGGTGGGGTAATCTGGGCATTGGGGGTCAAGCTGGACGTTGGCGTTCGTCTCTGATGAACAGAAAATAAGGTGCCATTGACATACAGTTCCCCTATAAAGGCCGGATTGGGGGACCTTAGTCGTCTTACCTGTCCTTTCTTTCTCAGCCAATTCGAGTTCATTTATTTTGCAGAAAGGAGAGGTAGTAATATGGCGAGGTACAATCATTTTAGTTTTGGTCAATTTCGCTGAACACCTTCGTGTTCAATAATTACCCAATCAGACTGGTGCCTGTGAGGCACGATTTTACCATAAGAAGGAAGATGAAATAAGGAGACTCTCATAGAGTGAGAGTTGTCCGCAATCTAAACGAGCCATTTGGTACACGCAGGACATGTAGTGAGAGAGAGAGAGAGAGAGAGAGAGAGAGAGAGAGAGAGAGAGAGAGGGAGAGAGAGAGAGAGAGAGAAAGAGAAGGGGAGAGAGAGAGAGAGAGAGAGAGAGAGAGAGAGAGAGAGGGGGAGAGAGTGGGGGAGAGGGATAGAGGAAGGGAGAGACGTGTACAAAAATAGGTCGTTTGGTGCGTTCACAACACAGAAATGTAGGAGGTCAGGTAACGGAGAGACGTAAACAAAGAAAGAACACAAACCCCTACAGTACACACACACACACACTCAGACGAAGGAAGACAGTACATGTATTACATACATAAGACATTCACAAC
This sequence comes from Lissotriton vulgaris, assembly GCF_964263255.1. Lineage (NCBI taxonomy): Eukaryota > Metazoa > Chordata > Amphibia > Caudata > Salamandridae > Lissotriton > Lissotriton vulgaris. The sequence goes on from NC_141685.1 coordinate 1,823,282,053, forward strand.
AAAAACATAAAACAATAGTTGGCCAATGAGATCTATATGTTTTTATATCCTACTTATCTTTTACTATCCTATTTACCTACGTGCTTAGCTCTGTCTACCTTTTCCTCCCTTTTCCCTCTCACCTGTTATCTTTTCGAGCGTTCTCAATTGCCAATACTTACATCTCGATCAGTCGATCAGAAATTAACCTGGTTGCGCTATTTACCCATGGTTGGATCTTAAACCATTTTTCAGTTCCTTCCTTTGGTGGGAAGTACTCCGGGCTGAGGCAACGGCAAGTATTGATCGGGAGAACAGTCGGACAGCTTGGCTAGATCTATAAGAGTATGAGAAGGGGGAAGCAGTACATTTTGAACATCAGCAACGTTTCTAATTCCCCAGATTGGTGCAGTCTTGGTAACCCTTACCCGTGCACTTCTCTTTTCGTCCTTTCCCTACCTAGTCAAATGTCTAGTTACATTCTTCTAACGTGCTATTTCGAGCCAATTTTTCGTCATACAGTACCCGTCAAGTCTCTATGTCAGTCCATCCTCCCAGTCGCTATGTTCTGAGGAGATATAGTCATGTCAAGTCTACGTCTTTTTAAGAACTTATTGTCATAAGGACCATGCTCATATTCCCTTCTTCCCTTTCTCATCGGCGGTTCGGTCATCGTCCTTCCATACTTCAGCCAAGGTTCCGACGTGACCTGCAGAAGGGAGGAGAAGAAGGGGGGGGGTGCAGCATTCAAAACACATCAGCGCGCATAAATCCGGAAATGTTTTTACCTACCACATACTCGACCTATCTCCACGTAGTGCATTTCTTTACCATCTCGGCGTTTAAGCCCAGAGGGACCAGTAAGGTCAGATAGATAATTATTGACGATCTGCGTATCTACATGAGTTACTTGGTCGTAACCCCTTTTGGTCGGGTGCAAGGGTGGCGGTCAGGTGGCATTTCTGTGGTGTCGCTTTAAGGCTTCTAAAACACTTTTCCGGCTGCCTGTGACACATAATGTGGCTGCTAAATATCGGGTCCTTTTTAACCTTCAGCCTTCATCATACTTTCTCGTTGCTCACAGTAGTAATACATTCAAAACTCATTAATGCAACCGCTACAACTATGCTTTCGTTTTCAAAATACTTTTAATAAAAAAGTGTTGATGTATAAATACAGGCCTACAACCCAGTGGACTGGCCACGGAGCAGATTGGAACTGTACATAGGAAGAACAAAGTTGGTGGCAGTTCATTGCATAAAGTGCGGCGGTGCAATAAAATCGTATAAAACTTTACCACAGAGCAAGCATGATGCATGTCGAGTATTCAGTCAAAAATAAATTAATTCATTATCCAGATGCTCGTTCACTGTCTAAATTACACCAATTCATTGTTCCCATTCATAATCAGTACCCACCCTAAGTCAGTTCATTGTCCAAACACGTGATCAATATCGGTATTGCTTTTCCTCTATAAGCACATAATCACTATCCATCTTATCGACTTTCATTGTCCAAAAATGCATACATATCTTAGAGCATCAATATTCGAGCAATCCGGGTGAACAGGGAGTTCAAAAGTTCCGTTTCGTGTATCGGCGCCATTTTGGGCGAGGTCAGGCAGGTTCCGGTATAGTCAGAATGTCTCCAATGACTCATGGTTGGACCAGAACCTTCCGTTGGCAGTTTCAAAAAGTTTTTCGCAATGTGGTAACAGTCTAACAAATGGACCATCAGTCAAAGAGTGGGGAGGGCAACAACAAGTTTCCTACCGGGTCATTCTGGTGTTCCACCGGAACTGAACAAGTCTGTACTTTGGCTGTGTTTTAGCCATTTCCAAACTGAGGCTGGCGCCGGCAGGAGTGTCGATGTCGCGGGTCCCAATGAGGGGGGACGGGGGCACCCATGCAGAGGGGTCGGGGGCCCCCCGGCTCTTATAGAATCTTCAAGGTCGAGGAGAGACGGTATGGGGCATGTGCCCGCCCCGGGCAAAAAGACCGCTTTTCGATGTGGACCCTCTTTAAGTAAGAGCGTTGGGGTGTCGCTGGAAGCCTCCACCTGGAGGGAGGTGGGGGAGGCTCGTTCGCGCCACCTCCCCCTTCCAGCGACCCCTCGCCGATCCTCGGCTCCGCCGTTTCGATATTGGCCGTGCCGGCTATTGAAGATGGGGGGGTGGTCGGTGGCTGAGGCAAGACAGCCCCCCCCCTTCTTGACATGTGGCGGGACTACCTCCAACTCTCCAGGAATTTGACATGTGGCGGGACTACCTGTAACTACCCAGGCGTCGGCATGTGGCGGGACTACTTGCACTTGTCCAGGCGTTGACATGTGGCGGGACTACATGTAAGCGCCGCCGTTCTTGTTTGTGGCTTCGGCCTTCTTCGCGGGCCGGTCCAGGCGAGAGACAGAGGGGGGGGGGGTGGTCGGTGGCTGAGGCAAGACAGCCCCCCCCCGTGGCCCGCAGGGCAGCAGAAGAGGAGAGAAGGAGAGGCCATTACCGTTTTCTGGGCCGTCCGCCCCACAGCCTCCCCTTCCGACTGCGTCCAGGCGAGCCCCGCATGCCTTGAGGCCTCGCCTACCGGATGGGCGTAACCGCGGACCTGTGGCACTTCGGGAGTTTCCGGAATGGGGGTAGGTACCTATTGATTTGTATCTATTTCATGTGACCGTTATTTGGGCGTGGTGGGCAATGAGGCAGACATGTTTTAGGGCAGGAATAGGCAACGGAACCTAGCCACCTCGTGGCTTGCCTTGGTGTCAAGCTTGTCTTCCCTCGCCATTTTTATGTTTCTTATTACGGGTTGTTTCTAACATTTCTTATTTTATTTTTAGCGAAGTTGATAACTCCTCAGTGGCCTACTGATTTCGCTCAACTCCTTTTCTTGTATTTTTATGCCATAACCTATTATAAGCTATAGCGACTAGTCCACACTTTAATGAACAGGTCCTTATTAGGTGTGCCTTCCAGTGGAGCTGGATGGTTTGACTCTAATAAGCGGTCCGGGCTAAACAGGCTACCAACCAATGGGGAGAAGATAGGCATGACGGATTACAACGGGGACAAAAGTCTGCACTACCTATCTTATCACGGCGGACAAAGACTAGACAGAATATTTCTATTCTACGTTGTTTGGAGGCCGTGAATACCTCAAAAGAACCAATACCGAATAATCGGTCAATCAAACAATCCAGTGGGGAGAATAAGTGGGCACGAAAAGTTATCGTTACCTACTCTTTCTCTACCTGCAAAGAGAGACCTTGTTCCTCCCTGTTTGCAGACAAAGAATCTCCAGACAATAATCCACGAACGGTAGTTCGGGAAACAGTGGGGGAGGAAGATAAGCACGACGGATTACAATGGGGACAAAAGTCTGCGTTACCTATCCTTCACTGCTTGCAGAGAGAGAGCCTGTTGTTTTCTCCGTTTGCAGACAGTGAATCTCCAGAGGGTTTCAACAAAGCGTAATACTAGTATTATCCAAAACAATCATTTCACAATTTTGTCGCATTTACGCGACCTTACCCGGACCGGACCGTGTGGGCAGTTCTTCGCCCTCCTCCTTCCAGCGCCCGATCGTTCTTTTACTCCATGATTTTACCGCAGCAGTCCTGTGGGATTCCAGTCAGGACAGTAGGTCACTCGAGAGAGGTTCGTTCGGAATTGGTGAAGTTCATTCAATCGGCAGCCGGACGAGGGCCCTCTCAAGGCAGGTATACTCCGATCATTTAGATGTTCACCTCATCGTCTGGATCTCTCTCATTGGACCCTATGTCACTGATGGACCCCGCGTTGGGACGCCAATTGTGGAACAGGAGCCCGCATTACTATCGATGCCCAGGCTGCTGGCGCAAGTCGCCTATTAGTTTCCATTCTGAATAGTTACCAAAAAAGAGACGGGCGCTGGGAGCAGGAATCACAAGAACAGAGTTTATTTCTCATGAGGAGAGCCAGTCATTTCAGACACGAAACAAGGTGTCATCGGGAGGTGCTCTAACAAGTGAGCTGAGACTCCTTCTTTTATACCTTACAAAACACTTGATAGTACAATCAGGACAGTGTGACGCAAAGGAAAAGACATCCCTATAATCCTCGTGTCAATCCTACCCCACATGTATTCTCAATAGGGACCCTTGACCTGCTGATAAGAGGGGAGGGCAATCACGCAGCTGAGTGTTCCGTCAACAGTTTAGGATGTGCGCGCCTGATCATAGCCAGGGGGTGGGGTGGCCAGGATCAATAGTGAGTCCTTTGAAGGGGGGTGACTTCATACAATAAAGTGCAGTAAATGGTATCCTCTGGCTTAGGCGATGGCCTCGGACATGTGTGGTCAGTCGGACTCGGGGAAGGGGTCATCAAAGGAGTGGCATTCATGCCGCGTGGACAATCGAGCGCGGAGGGAGTGCTTTGTCAATAGAGGGGCATTCATGGAGGGAAAGGAGGTGTTGGTCAGGCGCGGCCGTGACTCCCAAGGACAGGGCCTTGCAGAGGAGGAAGGTTTATGACTTGTCCATGTGAGGGAGAAGGAGGGGGTCAGGGTGCGCGCAGGGACAGAGTCGCACAGAGAGAGAGAGAGAGGTCTTATGACCCGCACATGAGAGAACGGGGGCAGTCAGATACAGCTGGGGGGTTATGTCAGCTGAGGCGAAGTATGCTTCTTCAAGAGGAAAATGGGGGGGGGGGGGGGGTCAAGCAGGAGGGTTGCCTTTCATAGCAGGGTCGCGCAAAAGGGAGAGGGTTTCATGGTTTATGCACGAGAGAGAGAGAGAGTTCGAATACACGCAGAAGGGAAGCCGGTGAGTCTAATCTTAGGCGGGCAAAAGGCCAGGGTGCCTAAAATGGCTGTAATGTACACAGGAGTACAGGCCTTCGCTGGCAGTGGGATGTAGTTAATGCTTTACGGTATTCATGGTACGCGCAGGGAGAGGAGTGGGAAAAAGGGAAATGAATGCTGTTTATGTACATCAAGTTCTTCAATTTCCACAGTCGCCCCTTTTTACATTACAGCGTTCATTTTCGTAATCGATGATGGTACATATAAACAGGTGCCGTCAAAGAATTAGCAGTTGTCAATACTAACATATGGCAAATAATCATGGACAGTTGAGGTGTTTGGCAGAATGCGGCACATAGGAGATTGCATTTCGTCGAGTTCCTATCATTTTCAAAGCACTACATAGCATAAATGTTTCTGACTTAAAAAAAATGTGACCAATGAACACTTCGACCAAGGCAGTTGAGGGCGGAATTCAGTTCAATATACAAGATCTCTTCGTCACAGTGTCTTTTAGCAGTGAGCCATCACTGGTAGGCTCTAGTCCGTGTACTTTCGTTGGCGCTGTGGAGCACCGGCGGTGGAGCTATAGGTCCAGCTCGGGTCTATCCTTACGCGTTGCAGGGTGCGGTCAGTCCTCTGCTGTTAGACCACAGTCCTGTTCCCTAAACAATCCGTTCAGCGGTGCCTTATGCTCGGCACCCATATTTCTGTGGCAACACCCTATTCCCAGTTGAATGCAGTTCTTCCTTTTGGCCTTCCTTTTGGCAATAAGTCACGTGGAAAAGAGTGTCACGTGGAAAAGAGTGGGTGTGTGGTTCAAATAGTCGATAGGAGAGAGAGTGGAGTTGGGTCAGAGTTCCTGGGACACACAAAAGGGACCACGGGAGCAAAGGATAACAAGCAGGCAGGCCCATTAATCGGGCCTAAAGAAGGGGGACGGAGACTCCAGGCACACGTGGTTTAGCAGACGGTGGGCTTCAGGGCAGCCCATCAAGCTTCATTTTCCACGTTTGAAATTGCTGTCTCGTCCCGTATCTTGTTGCTCTGCGGCTCCACCTTTGGTTGAGGTCACACGTGTCTCAAGATCTGCAGCTAGGCTGTACGCCACGTCCGACCCTCCTCCTCCGGTGATCGTGAATCTTTGAATAGGTACAAAAACAAGCTTTTAGAGAACTGACAGACGAAGGCATTTATGCATGTGAATTCCTCCCTTAATTCTACGTGCTTGGGAGATACGCTCATCGGTCACAGTCAGAGGTCTATTACCAAGTAGTGCATATGTCGGCATTCCTACTGAGTTCATGCCAAGTTTATTCATCGTCCCATTTATAATTCAAGTGAGGACAAAATAATATTCCCATCAACTGTGCATTTCATCATGTTCGACATTTTCGGAACATTTCCCCTCAAGGCTGGCTAACCTTATCAAACAGGGCGGGGGCGCTATCATCGAGAGTCAGGTAAAACAAGTCTTTCTCGAGGGACTCATGGTCATCATGTTTATACCTGGGACAGCAGCTGGGGTCTATCAATGGGGCGGGGACGCTTCGGGCATTCGCGCTTGGGTGCAAAGGGGGTGGGGTAATCTGGGCATTGGGGGTCAAGCTGGACGTTGGCGTTCGTCTCTGATGAACAGAAAATAAGGTGCCATTGACATACAGTTCCCCTATAAAGGCCGGATTGGGGGACCTTAGTCGTCTTACCTGTCCTTTCTTTCTCAGCCAATTCGAGTTCATTTATTTTGCAGAAAGGAGAGGTAGTAATATGGCGAGGTACAATCATTTTAGTTTTGGTCAATTTCGCTGAACACCTTCGTGTTCAATAATTACCCAATCAGACTGGTGCCTGTGAGGCACGATTTTACCATAAGAAGGAAGATGAAATAAGGAGACTCTCATAGAGTGAGAGTTGTCCGCAATCTAAACGAGCCATTTGGTACACGCATGACATGTAGTGAGAGAGAGAGAGAGAGAGAGAGGGGACAGAGTCGCACAGAGAGAGAGAGAGAGGTCTTATGACCCGCACATGAGAGAACGGGGGCAGTCAGATACAGCTGGGGGGTTATGTCAGCTGAGGCGACGGATGCTTCTTCAAGAGGAAAATGGGGGGGGGGGCATGGGTCAAGCAGGAGGGTTGCCTTTCATAGCAGGGTCGCGCAAAAGGGAGAGGGTTTCATGGTTTATGCACGAGAGAGAGAGAGAGTTCGAATACACGCAGAAGGGAAGCCGGTGAGTCTAATCTTAGGCGGGCAAAAGGCCAGGGTGCCTAAAATGGCTGTCATGTACACAGGAGTACAGGCCTTCGCTGGCAGTGGGATGTAGTTAATGCTTTACGGTATTCATGGTACGCGCAGGGAGAGGAGTGGGAAAAAGGGAAATGAATGCTGTTTATGTACATCAAGTTCTTCAATTTCCACACCTGACCTTACCAAGGAGCGAATAGCTTCTGGCAACTATCGAACATGACAACCCTTGATCCTTCAGGGATCATGGAATTAGTACAGCACTTTTCAGTTAGTCACTCAATCTCATTAGGTCTCAGAGAAATACACAGAATAAACGATGGGAGCGTTTTCAATATGCAATTATTGAAGCAGCATCATTCTAGTAGAAAACAATCATTAGACAGAAACTGATGTATAAGATTACGAGCACTAACAGTAAATAAAAGGTAGAATTCTACCATGGTGCTTAAACAGTCAATAAACGCAGGCATATAGATACATGGCAGTATAAAGCGTACTCCTACTATTCGGGCCCATTATAAGTGTACCTACCTGTACCTAGCCTGTATGTAGTTGTACAGCCAAGAATCCCTAGGAATGGGCCAACCCCATTTCCTGATGTGAGAGAATGAAGGACCACATCTTGGTCTTGAGTTGGACACCCTGCAAAGGTTGTCAGACCAATGCATGCTGGAGATTCTTCAGGCTAGAATCCCAGTGCATTGTGTCAGATAATAAGCATCTCCTCCTAGCTATCTATTGTTTGGTATGGTTCTTTGATACCAAAAGGAGAGCCTTTAGGTTCCATGCATGAGCCTAAATCAATACCTACAATTATGCAAAGTAGCTCTTTCACCCTAGGAGGAAGATGGGCATGACTTTAAAGCAGGGTATGTTCATGCTGTGATGTACATCATTTGCAGGGGACATTTCTAAGAATCCTCATGCATAATAATTGAAGCCAGTTTCCAAGAAACTGGTCGACATTTATTCAGCACATACTGAGTAAAAGATCAGTGATGGAACTGTTATGCAGAGCAAGGTAGGACAAATGTAGGTAAAAGGTTGTGTAGCCACCTAGGCCTATATTGGGGTACATTGAGGTTCACAACACCGCAGCACAGTCTTAGGAACAGATCAAGACACCATAGTCGAAAGGAGAAATACCTGCTGCCAAAGCCCTTGGATGCTGAAAGCCTCAGGGGAAGGGAGGCTCTTGTATACAAGCTTCAGCAAAGTGAGGAGACATCGGATGCTTCTGGCTCATAACTCACCACTGATGCTGAAACGGCACGGCTTGCCTTCGCCCTGCAGATGTAAAGGCTGGGAGGCCCCATCTGCGATAGATTTGTCTGGTGGGGCCCTCTTCTCTACCTTGCTCCTGGTGTGATGGCTGCATGCTCCCCTCAGGTGCTAAAAAGGGCTCATCTTGAGTGGGGTTTTTCTCTAGCATCTCTTTATTTGTCTGGTCGTACACTGGAGGGAAGCGACACAAGATATCTATTGTTTTATGCACAATTCATCCCCGGTGTTACTTTTGCAATCTGAGCCCTGTGGCCTTCTCTTTTCTCCTTATTTGACAACCCCTTACTTTCTGTTCACCAGGTTTCTTTTTATGTTTGCCTCTGTCTCTGGCCATGGTGAGGGCTGGGATCCCACCCTTAATCACATCGAAGCCTAGAACCTAAACTCATTAGACCCATTAAAATATTGAGCCTCAATGTTCGTGGCCTTAATTTCCCGGAAAAGCATCTCGCACTGCTTATGTTCCTCAGGGAATATGGTTGCGAGATTTGTCTACTACAGAAAACACACCTTCTCTGCTCTGACTGGAAAATGGCTTTGGTCTTGATGGTTTGACCACCAATGCTTCTCTTCCATGGCTGAAAAAAGGGTGGGGTAGCCATTCTGCTGGCAACACACTTTCAGGGGTAGATCCTTTCAACCCAGGCTGACATTCTACGTTACAAAGAAACAGGGTTAAACCCACTAAAGTCAAAAGGACCTGGGTAACTATGTAGTACAAAAGGAAGGGGTCCCAGACAAAGAACAAATAATTCAAAATATGACTTAATTGAAAATATAATGGTTTCACAAAGAAAAATTGTTTGATGCAAAAAAGTTTAATTCAGATTTGCACATATTACCTTTCATTGGTTAGAACGCATAACGCACTGATGACAAAAGTATTTTCGTAAAATGCCATGAATAGAATTGCCAGGTCCGGAGCAAAGGCTGCCCCCATTGCCACGCCTTTAGTTTGCAAATAAAATACATTCTGGAACATAAAGAAATTCCTCATCATAGCAATCTTTAATAGGAGGATAATGAATGAAGTAGGTACTTGCACCGGAGCTTCTCGACTGTCCAGGGCGGCAGTGGCCACCAAATGGTCCTCCTCCTGGGGAATGCTCGTATAGAGCGACACAATGTCTCAGGTTACCAGTATTTCCTCCTCTGGATTAAATGGTTTGCCATCTACCAAATTGATGGTGTGTGTAGTGTCTCTCAGATAGGTGGTAGTCGCTTCCGCTAAAGGTTTTAGGAAGAAATCCACATCACCAACTCCTACCCCAAGCAAGACTTTAGCGGCTGAAGTGGAGTTTGGTTGTCTGCATTAGCTGTTTTGGGACTCCTTGCGGGCCTTATGTTGTGGCCTTTGGCTAAAGGAACCCCATGTACTTAATTTCTGAATTGTGAATAATACATGTCACTGAATGATTCAGGTTATCCCTACATCCTACCCCATCCTTGACACTCTTCCTCACTTCACCCCTTCCCCGTTGTGTATGTGGGCACATATATAAAAAAGCTTGCTATTTAGAGAAATATTTGTTGTGTTCTAACCAATGAAAGGTAATATGTGCAAATCTGAATTAAACTTTTTTGCATCAAACAATTTTGCTTTGTGAAACCATTATATTTTCAATTAAGTCATATCAGGCTGACATTCTAGGCAGGCTCTTTTCCCTGCGGGTGGGGATGGGAATCACACCTACACAATTGTCTCAATATCCGCTCCAAATGACTCAGAGGAATGCATTGGGTGTAATCTTGGAATCCACAGACAAAGATATAATAGTAGGGGGGACTTCAATATTGTGCAGGCCCTTCAAATGGATAGGTAAGTGGTGAAGGCTGAGAGGAATGGGGTACTTTCAGACGCCACATGGCGGTGGATAGTAGAGGCAGGGTTAGAGAACATATGATGCCTGCGAAATCCCTCTGCCAAGGAATGAACCTTTCTTTCTACTGTGCACCAAACATATGCCAGAATAGATTTGTTTTTTGCCTCTCCGCGAATGTCCCTGGCTATAGTGGCAGTAGACATAGGGGTGGCAGCATTGTCAGACCACTCTCCTATTATCCTTTCCCTGAGACTGCAAGGGGGCCCCCCTCATATGACATGGCAGCTGAACCATAGTCTGCTCACATACGACTCAAATGTTGTGGCAATATGAAAAAGTCCATACAAGACTACCTGTACTCGAACAATGGCGAATCCATTCCAATCGCACTTCTGTGGGATGCACTAAAGGTGGTACTCAGGGGACAATTTATCACTATTGCAACGAAACTCAATGGGGACAGGAAGGTAAAGGGGTACAACTAGAAGACAAGGTTAGGGAACTGGAAGGAGGCCGTCTGTTCAGAGGATTCATTCAAGCGAGGCACCAACTCACTACAGCACATAAGCAGTTGAGGGCATTGGACTTGGACAAGGTGAAATACGCTCTCCTATGTACCAGGCAGAAGTACTATGAGGGAGGATAAGGCAGGCAAATTACTGGCATACAGACTCCATGCTCAAACTGTCCAATGGCGAGTTCAGTAACTTGAGTGTCCTAATGGAGAGGGGCTGAGATCTGACGATTTTATAGCAGGTAAATTTGAAAAATTTCTACATGGCTATGTACTCCGCAGAGACACTTGTTGATGTGGAAGTGGTAGGTTATGTTGCAGAGTCTTGAGTTACCCCGCCCCCCAAATCTGAAACAGTCAAACTGGACACTGATATTAGCTCTGAGGAGGTACTCAGTGCTATTCAGAGGCTCCCCTTTGCAAGGTGCCCGACAAAGATGGCTTCACCTCTGACTTTTACAACACATTCACTCTTGCCCTTGCCCTTTTGCTATCTTGTTTCTATAAATACTTTAGCACTACCGGGTGTCGTGCTCCCTCCATGCAGATAGCGGCAATTGTGGTCCTGCCAAAAGCCAGGAAAAGACCCGAAGAAATTTGCATCATACCTACCTATCTTCCTGTTAAATGTAGACCTGAAAATCTTCACTAGTGTGCTTGCTTTCTGGTTAGCCCCATACATTCAGGGTCTCATAGACCCGGATATGTCCAGGGTTATCCCCGAGAGGAGCTGTAGTGATGGCACTAAGTGACTAGGCCAGCTTCTTGACAAATCACAACGCTCCCAGACACTGGCTTTGCTCTTGTCCATAGATGCAGAAAAGGCCTTTGATAAGATGCATTCACACCACCTGCTGGCAGTGCTTGCCAGCTTTGGGCTGTGTGGGAGATTTCAAAAGTGGATTTGCTGTAACTACACTTGTCCAGTGGCAAAGGTCCATGTGAATGGAATCTCATCCTTAAGATTTCACGTGAAACATGACACGGGTGCCGTTTGTCTCCTTTATAATGTGGGCTACATATGGAGCCTTTCACAGAGTGGATTCATCAACAATCATATATCTCTGGGATCCATATGGGGGATAGGGAATGCAAAATGTCACTTTCTGCAGACAATGTGTTGCTGATTTTAACTCAACCATTCCAGTCCCTGCCTCCACAGCTCCAGGTCATGGTCGAGTTCAGGGAATTGTTTGGCTTTAAGACCAACCTTCAGAAAGCACAAGCCTTCAACCTGATGATCTCCAGGGACAATAAGGGCACCTGACGGCCCGGTTCCCTTTCGCCTGGGCGACCGAAGGGGTGACGTATCTGGGACTATGGATTTTTTCCATACCCGAGCCTACATCCCGAAAACTGTGCTGCCCTACTCACTATGACGAAATCTGAACTTTCGGCCTGGAAAAGGCATGCCTTGTCCTGGCTTGGCAGGCTAGCGGCAGTGAAGATGACTATGCTCCCTCAGATCCTATTTTTCATTCAGAACACTAATGCTTCAGCCCCCCCGTCGGTCCTATCTAAGTTGCAACACCTCATTGGAGACTTTGTGTGGACAGGCAAAAGACCCTGCCAGGCCACAGACCTACTTCAAACAGAAGGAATGGGGGGCTGGGTTTTCCCCATTTGAAAGGAATCACCAGGTGGCACAGCTGCGCTATATGGTAGAATGGTATAGAATGAATGTGAAAAACACTGGCGCTTCATTTACTGTGCAGCGGTCGGGATTCAAATAAGGAAAGTTCCCTCTCTGCCAAAGAAATCTCACACAGGTGTACATTTCACCTGTTACAAGGGATAGGGTGGGGGTATGTGACAGGGTACAAACAGCGAGATGCCTTTCCATGTCACCGTCACCTCTGACCCCATTCATTGGCCAACTGGAGTTCCCTGAACGGAGATGGATACATTAAGTGGTAGGATGCCAATTGTAAGAGGTTGGGGGACCACTTTGATGAAGCAGGAGTGAGGGATTTTGCCCAACTTTGCGCTGGATATGGCATACCGCAGGACGCTTACTGTCAATATATTGCCCTCCACATTAGGTTACGCAACCCCATGTGCGCTGCATGCAAGTCGTTCCTTGACAGACTTTTGAAAAATTGTTTGTCACCCCCCACTCTGACAAATGTCTACTCTCTGACATATAGTATTTGCTCACCACACCTTTGGACCACACAAAATCACCAGCACAGTGTAGGTGGAAGACTGAATGTGAGTGGAATTTTCTCTTAAAGAATGGCAGAACATCATCCATAGAGCAAGGTCCTCCTCATACAAGCCAGCAGGCAAGGAGATGTTCCTCAAAATTTGCTAATTATTGGTACTATACCCCAGTTCGAGTGGCCTGTTGGTGGATCAGGGTAGGCCCATACTGCTGGCTCCGCTGCAGACAAAATAGCACCCTGACTCACTTGCTGTGTAGCTGCCCAAAGAGTCAGCAGTTCTGGGCTGCCTTTCTGTTCAATGTTGACGCCATCTATAAGACTGAATTGCCTCAATTCCCGAGAATTATATTACTGGATCTGCCTAAAGCGCTGACCTACCCTCTCAGATCCTGCAGTGGAAGAACAATTACCTAGGCGATTGGAGCGGCCAAGCAGACCTTCTTATCTTGTTGGGGCACCGAAGCAACTCCAACCCGACTGGATTTGTTACATAAACTATGGGAACTCGTGGGTATGGAGAAGCTTAACACTAGAGTTACACACACATTACCATGCTTTGATAAAACATGTAGATTCCTAGTGACAGAGTTTGTCGAACTATTCTGCCCCATATACCTGCGGGTACTCCACCTTCCCCAAGCATTACTAATGGCAGAGTAGCAGTAAACCGAGGCATCGATAATACAGCTGCTGGCTTACGATGAACTTTATGTCTGGTTATTGAGTGCTTTTATCCCTGTTATTTCTTTATAAATAGCGCCCCTTTTTCTCTAGACTTCTCTTTACTCTCACAATGGTTGTTGTTCCCAACCAGCCTAAAAATGTAGGTGGTCGCTGTTGTTCTTACTATATAACATCAATAAAAAGATCTGAATCATAAAAAGCCCATGGCCCACAGAATAGCTCATTAAAAACTATTTGTAGTTCTGAAAGACATACCCTGAGATGCCAAATAGGCTTGGAAATTCAGATCTGAATGGACATTTGCTAGAATAGTATAGTATTTCTTACCAAGCACCCCCAAATCCAAGCTTGCAAAGCTATCATGTAAATCTTGGTGGTGCACAGGGCCCTTGAAAAGTGTATACATCAGCAGCTAAAGGCACAGGTCTGTCAGAGACCAAGTTTGAGTGAAAGGTTTCAAGCCTTCCACTGTAGATTGGTGGACAACTCCAGATTTATACTATTGCTGAAGAGAATTTAAAGAAGGCTAGGGTAAAATGGGAGCAATATAAAAAATATCTACTGACATTTTGAGAAGAGATCAGAACCACACCTAGGACATAGTGAGCATATGAGACCCACACGGCCTCCTATCTGTGATTCTGAGCCAGACACCTGGAGATCATTCATGATAAAAGAAGGAAAAGCACAATCTGACCAGCAACCATTCTTGAAACAACATGTATGGGTGCTAGATGTGAGGAATGGGGGATAAAGCAAGATTGAATTACAGCCTTGAGCTCGCACAGCCAAACATTAGATGTAATACCTGGTGTCCTCAATGAGTTTGCCATTAAAGGATGTGGAGAGCTGGCATGGCTGCCAGCCTAGTGATGGTTAGGAGTGCATTCTTTGTGGCTTAATACTGTATGGAAGGAAGCTGCAGTGCTCAAACTGCAGTCTTATTGAAAGATATAAACAGGGCTTTTCTACCTCTATTTCCATTCCATCTTGTAGGTGGACATTTTGATTTGGGAAGAATTCAGTGCTCTTCTATAGCTCCTATAGGTTTCTATTGTTAAGTACTTCAAGCGCATTCAGTCAAACCTTATGGCTTGATGGGTTCTATCTCTGTTGCTAAGTTCATAACCGGCCTTCCTGCACTGAGTGGTTTTGTTGTTTTTATAACTTCCCTGTCTCCTGTTTCCCTTCCCCTCGCCTTTGTCTCTGCCTACTCCTGCAGGCAGACACTCTGAATCTTCAGAGGCTTACTCCAGTCATGGTTTGCATTCAGACCAGAGTAAGTCAAAATACCCATCTACATGTTTGTAGACAGGTACTTCAGACTTTTCCTAATTTTTTTTAAAGATCTTTTTGGTCTTATTTTTCCTATACAGTAGGCCACCAGCACCTGCATTCTACCTAAAGAGGGTGCTAAGATCCACTCCCCACTTTCCTTATTTTGTTCCTGTTTCCACTTTCTTCTGGTATGTTTGTTAAGCTACTCTAGTCTAATTGTTCATTTGATTTCAGAGGCAAGCCATCTTTCAGCAGTTGAGGGTTGTATATCAAATACTTTTCTAACAGCAGAGTCAGCGGATATTAGAAATAGCATTTGCATGTTCAGACATAAGACAAACAGATTTAAGGACAACAAGCCCCAATGTTGATTCCATGTTCGAAAAGCTATCTAGTGAAATCTCCTCTCCCTGTGATTATAAGTTGTCAGGAGTGCCAACCTGCCACTTGTGGATGCTTGGAAGAACGTTTGCGGTAAATTGAAATTTTGTGATGGGGTCAGAAATACCAACATGGCTTTGCCAACCCTTCCATGGGTTTGGACTTTGAGCTTCCCAGATGGTTAATACTTTGGACAGCAGAAATATTGCTATCTGCAAATGCAGTGTGCAATGTGTCCAGCCGTTGGTGAAACTGTGATTGGCGAAAGAAAACTCCTTTCCAAACCATATTCCACCAGTCCAGTTGTGCTGCACCTAGTTCACCAAACTCTGCAGACTGTCATCTGACTGTAACACTGGATCTGTAGATGCTATTAAATGATCTCTCCACCATGTCATATCTTCCCTAATGTACTTGTCTGTAGGGAATTCCTTTCCTTATGATCTGTTTTTCCACAAGCTACAACTTAATTTGTCTCACAATGTCCAGCAGAAGACCCCTTGATAAATGTCTAATGTTGTGATGTCAGTGTGCAAAATAATGAAGGGGTCCAGAAAACATAACTTGAATAGACAAAGACAAAACCCTACCATTCTGGCAAATTCCGTATTAGTTGTGTTAGAGAGTGACATAATCACTCCTAATCTTTTTGATAAGAGTTATGTTGTAATAGAGGTAAGATCCTAGTATGTAGATAATCCAATAGGGAATGAAGTAGGTTATGGCAAAGGTTTACTAAGACACATTAACAGATTGCTTCCAAGTAACAGGTAAAACAGAAAGTAAACCCCAGAAGGAGCACCCGCCCTGCTGCATAGCCCACTCTCACCAACTGACACTGACTAAACCAGGCACACATCAACATTCTGGGATGTCATATTCACTCTGGCTGACCAGCAAGGAAAAGAGAGCTAGGAAAGAATGTATTGCAGCAACACAAGAAACAACACATCTTACTCCTATAGAACATAAAGAAAATAACAACAGATTGAGGGTGGCAATACCACAAAAAGATAATGCACAGATAACAAATGCAAACTAGACATGAAATAATGCATTAATAATAAATGCAAGATGGAACCTCGCATACATTAAACACTTAACAAATAGATACACATGCAATATGTAAAGACAACACATACATCTGATGCATGAAAAATTGAAACATGTGCAAGATGTACATAATGCATACAGCTAAAACGTAACCCAACACACAAACCAAAAAGGAAAAACCAAATATTCAAGTCATAAAACATACCCCCACAGGAGCCCGTTATCCTTCATAACGCAGCCTGAACTGTAATACTGGGCTGGGAATCATACTTTATACACCAAGGTCACTCCACAAATCCACTCCTCCTCCTGCATCACAAACAGGATACGGGAAGGTGGAAACCTTTGGCTAACAAATGCCTCTTCACCCTTAACACCTGAGAAAGGGTGGTAACCTTAGACCTTCAACCAGGAACCTCCTCAAAGGGTATATTTCAACCCATCACATTACCACCTACACACAGAATCTCAGAAAAATGTAGCAAAAGGTATTTTTCAACCAACCTGATCACAGACTGAGTAACTTTAAACACATCACATCTCCACTTACACAGGACATCTCAGAAACATTTAGGAAAATATATCTTCCAACCAACCACATCACAGGGTATCTTTAAACCCATCACATTCCCAATCACTCAGGATATATTTTAACCCATCACATTACCACTCATGTAGGGAAAGTCAGAAAATGTATCAGAAAGAAAAAAATGTAAATATATATGCCTTTCAAACATAACCCCTAAGGAAGGGTGGAAAAATCTCAGTCACACGTCATGACCAGAACATGGTCTCAACTCAAGTCCACCCCCTTGGGGAGGAGTAGGATTTTGATGCATTCCAAATTTTTTTTAAATCTGAGCAATCATCAAGTTCTATGGAACACCCACAGCAATACCCATGGAACGCCCCTTTCACGCAGAGTAATGCATGAAAGGGGCCCAAATTTACAAAGCCATGAAAAGTCACGCTAGGTCACTTTTCTGATGCACCGGAGGCACAACGGACTTGCAAATAAGCCCCATAGTTTGTAATTTTAAATACATCATTTATTGTTTTTATATAATTAGTAACCCCTACGCTGCTGGCGTCGGCCAACGGCCGTCGCATGCACTACCTACGTAGTGATGCGCACGTCTATTGGCCGACGCGGCCCTGCCCACTGCACTAAACCGCCGCACCGTGGCAGAATTGCCGCCGCGGTTAAGCGGGTAATTTGTAATTTATAATGTAGTATCAGGTTTTTAGTTGGTAGGGGAACAGGGTGGGAAGTTAGTTAAATTATAATGAATTTCATTTGAATGTTAATTTAGTTTTATTGTAAGTTTTTTTGCTTTATGTAAGCAATATTTCAATTTAAGTATTGTTTGGTTTATCATTAGAATTATTTTAGTGCTGTTTAAATGTTTTGGGTTTTAGGGAGGGAAGTGAATTTTATTTCACTTAATTTAAAGTTATTTTATTTTAGCAATTATTTTGTGTTTTTTAAATTAATTCTTCTTTTTAATTTGTCCGCTTTGTATTATATTTAGAATATGATTTAACATATTCCCTACTGTTGCTTAGAATGGAGTGGGAATAGTAAATTTAATCCCTTTAAAGACCAACACATTCCTGTCATGTGGTCACATTTAGGTCCAAGTAGGTACACCACCATTTTACATGCTCATGTTTTAAAGTTGCCCTCTTTTCTTAAATACTGGCATTTGACACACATTTGTTTGGGTGCCTGTACATAATAATGTTTTCGGAAATGGCTTTGCTTACATTTACACTTCTTCATAGGCATATTGTCAAGTGCTTTAAACATTCTCTACAAGGACTAAGTTCACTATACAAAATGCTGTTGTTTGTTATTGTCCGCTCTGCGATTGAGCTATCACAAAAGAATCAACACTAGTGGTCCCACTGTGGCTCCAGCATGTTTCATGAGTGCAGTTTATTATATAAAAAACATCAATCCTTGGTTAAGGCAGAGGAATATTTTGCGGACACTGTAGACGTCGCCCCCATGCCAGAATTCCAGTCCAGTTGATTTCTGTTTACCTCCTGTGAGGGATGATGCCCTGCTCTCCACCAAGACAGGCTCCTTGATGACACTTACTTAGATCACCCTGCCGGATTAGCCCACCCTAGGCACACTATGATAGGTAGCAGTAGGTAGGAGCACAAAATATAACAGTACTTATATGCGAGCATATATCCTATTTAACAGCACAACAGTTGAGTTGTTTATCTTCTTTACCATTCTCATAAGGCTGAGTAAACTTTTCAGTTTCCTTCTATTGATTATTTCAGTGCATGTCTTTTGCACAAGAATCATAATGCTTCAATAAATATTGCAACTCCATGCTGTGTATTTCTTGTGGATCTCTTTGGGTATGCATGAGTTACCAAACTTAAGGGTTGTAAATCTGTTTCCACGATTGCCTTAGCAGCGTAAAAGTAATCTTTATTGTAGAGTTAATTAAAACTCACAATTTAAAACATTCAACATTAAAATATATAAATCAGCCTTGTTTCTCTTTATAAATAATTAGCACTTCCAGTTTAGCTTTTTTTATGTTGTACTATAAATAAGAGTCCCAGCTCCATTATCAATAATGTCCTTCTAAATATATAAGTCATGGACAATGAGCTTTGAACTTGGGATTGCCTATTCAGGCCATCTTTAAAATGAATAAGAAATAAGACATCATCATCATATATAACTTTATTCGGTTATTTGTACAAAAACCATCAAAGTGTTACAGAAATAAAACATATATATATATATTTACTGTTAAAAAGTATTAAAACATTATTATCTCAAGTACAAATGACAGTCCCAAATCAAGGTGAAATAGACATACGTGCATGGATGAAATCGACCTAATCATACATAACAAATTCAGAAACAACTGCCAGTGCATGGGGATGCAAAACCATATTTCCAGAACTTAGGGCCAGATGTAGGAAAATCGTATTTACCGATTCATAAATACCAAATTTTACCGATTCAGTATTAATGAATCAGTAAATATGAAGGTGTGTGATGTAGGAAAATTCTGTAATTGGATTACCGAATCTGTAAAAATCGGTATTTACCGAATCGGTAAATACTGATTCGGTAATGCCATTGATTCCTATGGGCATTGAAGCCCATAGGAATCAATGGGCATTACCGAATCGGTATTTACCGATTCGGTAAATACTGATTCTAGCAAGGGTGCAGGGGGTGTCACTTTGACACCCTCTTGCACCCCAAAGACGGGCATGTGAGCCATGTGGCACACAGACATGCCCTAAGGGCATGTCTGTCTGTCACATGGCTAGGTGTGCATGCACACATGTGCATGCACACCTGGATTCGGTATTTTACCACCCAATTGAATTGGGTGGTAAAATACCGAATCTGTAAGGCGTGTGGCACTCTCAAGAGTGCCACCTACATTTGGATATACCGAATCTGTAAAAATACTGATTCAGTATTTTACAGATTCGGTAAATTTACCGATTCGGTAAATTTACCGATTCTGTAAATTATATGCCCCTACATCTGAAAACCCAAATACCGGTCGGTAACGGCCGAATTCGGCCGTTACCGACCGGTATTTTGGCTCCTACATCTGGCCCTTAATGTTTTATGTATGTATACAATATGGAAAAGTTAAATATAACAGCACAGCTATAATAAAAGTTTTTGGCAAATTATCCAATAGGAGAATAAAAAGCGACTTACAGCAAAGACTATTGGCCCAGCGGTATCTGTTTTTAAAATTATGAACGCAATCTGGTACTGCCTTGCACCCAAGTTGAGGCATGTTGGTCTAATCGACCTCCTGCGTAACGGCGTAACTGCCGGTACTTAGGACATAAATACTGAACATGTTCTTCGGTTTTGTTAATTTCGGTGCAGGCAGGTCAAAGATCTAGAACTAAGCCAACCGCCTCTACAAACTTGTGGTGAGGGGCGGCAAGATCAGATCAAGGAAGGGTTAAAAAAAAGCATGATTTTACATTAAAAAAGTTAGATGTTAATTGACCACTTGTTTGATTATTGGTGTAATGCTCCCCCACTGCCTTCCAGTACATAGCTTTGAGGGTCAAAATATCAGGTTTTGTGGCCCTATCTGGATGCACCCACAGGTCCATCAGATTCAGTAGTTTGCACCACTTAGTGATGTGTTTGAACCATGGTAGATGTTTAGCGCTATTAATCGCCAGGACCTCCTGTAGGGAATTACGATAATTACTTAATTGAGGAGTGGTCCATAGGCGCAGCCAATAGTTGAGGGGTCTCAGGGCAGCCAAGTCACCTATTCTCTTTAACCCAAGGTCACAGAAAAGTGGGGTGAGTGGTGTTGTGATAGGTAGTGAAATGAGAGCCCTAGCAAAAGTGTTCACACAGATCCTTAATTCGCTAACAGAAGTGTACCCCCAAATCCCTGCTCAATACAGGGCTCCACTTTGGGCTTTTGCACAATAGATATCTAGAGCCGGAGAGAGGGGTTGGGTATAAGATTGTTTAAAAAATCTTAATATTGATTTAGATCATTGGCATAGTGTTCGGAAACTCTTCCTCAATTGATATTCCCAACTAAGGGGGTCATTAGGAGTGCGTTTTTTCCGCATCCTCCGGGACGGCGGAAGTGTCCGCCGGCCCGGAGGAAGCGGAAAAACCACTGGGGAGCCTTCAAAGACCCCCCGCCAGATTAGGATGGTTGGGGGGTCAGGAAGATCGTCTGCCGCTTTTCCGCCGCGGTCGCCTTACGACTGAGGCGGAAAAGCTCTAATATGGAGACAGTGTCTAACAAACACCGCCAGCCATATTAGGATGGGGGTGAACAGATGCCTTTCCGCGGCAGCTTCTTCAGTGGAAAGGCATGCAGTGATTTCTTTGGGGGTCCGTTGCAGAACCCCCAGGGTAACGGGGGTGAGGGTGCACATGGGGGGTACCTATGGTACCCCCCTGCATTTGCATGCACAAAGCGGCAGGCACCACGCGGTGCTTGCCGCTTTGTGCATGCAAATGCGAAGCATGCAGTTTTAACATTGCGGCGGGTGCTGCTTCCAGCAGCACCCATCGCAATGTTAAACATACAGGATGTGACCGCCATGGTGGCGGTCACATCCTAATTTGCACAGAGGGACCGCCGCTGCCCCTGTGGATGGTCCCTCCTCCTCTGGGGTGGCGGACGGACGCAGGTCCGTCCGCCATCCTAATAGGGCCCTTAGTGTCTCACTCAGACCTATGCCTAGATAATCAAAAATGTTTACCCGTTCCAGGGGTTCTTGTAAAATCTTAATCTCCTGAAGACCACCCCGTACTTTAGCAAACACCATATATTTTGTCTTTGAGGAGTTCAGTTCCAATCTCCTCTCCGTGCAAAATCCCAGAAATTTGTACAATAAGACCTGAAAGCCCATAGGTGTTGTAGATATTAATAGAGTTGTCTGCAAAGAGCAGGATGGACACTTTTGCATCATTTAAAGAGAGGGGATCATTCTTACAGCCCATTAAACAACTCACCACATTATTAATAAACAGGGAAAACAGCTTGGGGACAGGAACACACCCTTGGCGCACCCTACGTTGTATGGGTATCTTCTCTGTTAATTCCCCGTTTTTCCCCCACCAGACCTGGGCATGATTATCCTTATGCAGCCTGGCAATCACAGACACCAAATACTCTGGGTCACCTCGGTCAAGCATGGTCTTACACAACAGATCATGCGGTACCAGGTCAAATGTAGCTCGCAGATCCACAAAGGCTACATAGAGCCGCTGTTTCCTGAGTAGCACATACTTCCGTGTTAGCAGGGAAAATGTAAAAGCTTGATCGCACGTGCTAATTTTCATGCGAAAACCCGCCTGGCCTGAGGACAAAATTGTATTTTTGTCCGTCCATCCTTAAAGATCATAAGTTGCCTGTCAAAATCCTTTTGTAAATTGTCTATCAGGCTGATGGGTCTATAGTTGGAGGGGATAGCAGCATTGCCCTTTTTGTAAATAGTTATTATCTCTGCTCCCCTACAAGTTTCCGGAATATCTCCGCCGGCCACTGTGCAATTAGACAAAAGGTTTATACACAGTGCCATTATCATAGGTTCTTATTTGCACAGGTCTCCCAGTACCAAATCAGGGCCAGGAGCTTTACCTGCTTTTAATTTACTGATTGCTGACACAGTATCCTCTAAGCTAAAAACTAATGATAAGTTATTTTCAGTCAAATCAGAGACAGTGGCTTCCAAGTTTAGGGCAACCCTGTCAGTATATAAACTGACAATGGCCTCTTCTTCTGAATATAATCTCGAAAAATTATCCACCCAAGCCTCTGGTTGACTGTGATAATTGTTGGGGGTGACTTTCTCCGCACTGCCCTTGGATACAATATGCCAGAACATGCAGCTATCTCTATCTTGAGCTGCTGAAACAAGGTCGTTCCAGTTTGTATCGGCATAATCACGCTTAGCTTTACTAAGCGCTACTCTGTAAATATTACGAGCCAAAATTATATCAGGTCTAGAGTGCGCTCTAACTACTATTTGTAGTGCCATCTTGGCTCTCTTACAATCGGCATTGAACCAAATACCATCCCTTGCATTAGCAGGCCTTCCACCAGAGCTATGTTTGGAAAAGACTTATTGTAAGGCTTCAAAAAACAAATTATGTACTTCAATAACATACTAAAATTTGGACAAATCAGAACTAGCCTTGTGGTTACACAAATTAGTTAAGGAAGCCACGAAGAGCTCATATATTCTGGTGTAACGGTCCTGGTCAGCTTGCACTTTAGGCCATGTGACTCTTCTGCGGTTATTAGTTGTACATGGCTCTACTATTTTGGCAGTGAGCATCCCTGTCCAAGTCCCTACCCTTCAGTTTTAGTAGCAGAGAATTATAATCACTGTCTGTCCTTAGTACAATGGTCATGTCTTCCATTAGCGACCATATTCTAACATCAACAAGAATGTAATCTATGATACTTGTGTAGGCACCCCCCTTAAAGGCGGCCTGTCTTCCTAGATCTGATGAAGTTTACCCATTGCAGGACCTGAGACTCCTACCTGCGGTTAGGGAGGCAATCTGTAAAGAGACATTTGAGAGACGTTGGCCATGTATGCCAACGACCTGATTGGGAATGCCCCATATCTCCTCCTCCTCCTCGAGCAAAGCACTTAATAAGGGGGACGGTTGGAAAGCGGAATTAAAGTCCCCTGCAACTGTAATTTTAGAATTTAATTGGTATCCACCCACCAATTCGTCTAAAAGTGTAAGTACCAAGGATTCGCTGCTAAAGGGTTCTGACCTAGCATAGACATTGAACAAGGTCAGGATTAAACCAGACAAGAAAATAAGCTGAATTCCCATAAGGACAAGTGAATTTATTAGTATATGCTTGTACCTACAAGCTAGGGTATTTTTGACTAATATTAGCAGTCCGCCACTAGCCCTACCTGTCGTTTCTGAGGGGATAGTATCCACACAATATGTGGTGTAACCATTTATATACACTTTGTCTATAGCCTAGGTCTCTTGGTATACACAGATTTCAGTATTTCCTATGGCAGCAAACTATTCCGGATCTTGGAGCTTGGAATGTATCCCTGCTAGGTTCCAGGATATTAGAGTTAGGCTATTATTTACCTTGTGTCTACCAGGGGGGCACCCCCTTGAGTATCTACTCTACTTGAAAGAGCATTATCAGTGGTTTGAGCAAGCAAGCACTGCAATTGGGGAGAAAATGTAGCTATGTCAATTATATTGTTAGTTATCTCCTCAGTAACTACAGTAGGGGGTTGCCCAACAACCCAATCGGTGGAAAGGTTAGCACCCTGGAGCCCCAAAGTTAAAGCATTATCTGAGCTCGATGAATCTACAGACGGTACATTGATATGCTTATCCAAAGTGTGTCTTAACTCTATATATGGCCTATCTATTATAGGTTTCTCGATAAAGCCCCTTGCTGTCTCTCTAGAACCAAAAGTCCCCATACCTTCTAAGCAAATATTAGCTTGTGATACAGACAAATTACCCTGAAATAAGACATAATAAAGTGCTTGTGCGTCAAGGTACCAACACTTAGGCAAACAATCCCGCTTTAGAATGACTGTTGGTGTTTGCTGTCAGGTATGCTAGCTGGCTGCTATTCTGCTTCCACATCTTGCTAATGCTTTAGTCTTCCAGCCACTAAATCGAAGTACTTTGCAAGACAGCAGTTTAGCTTAGTCTCTTCTGGGTTAAAACACAGTTTTACACCCTGCCTGCAGGTCCTGATTCCTTTCTGGTTCCATTTTACTCGAAGTAAGGCATGCCTTAAGTCTATCAAACTTGGGCAAATACAGATAATGTGTATTAGATCCTCTTTTCCTGTTCTACAGAGACGACAGGCCTGCTCTTCTTGTCTCCTTTTCCAAGGTGCCAAATGAGGGAGGATTGGTAAAATACCAAAACGTAACTTTAAAAACTTTTATTTTATCTGTTTGATTCCCTTTTTCAGATAAGCTTGTGGCGTGAGAGCTTTGTAGTCATTCAACACTATCCATCCGTGAGACTTCTTGGCCAGAGTTTCCTTATCTTCTGTTAATCCCTTGGACGCTCATGACGAGCTCGTCATGAACCACGGTGCTTGTGTGCTCATGACGAGCTGAGCTTGTCATGAACGTTGGAAAGTTTGCACACTGGTCTAATTCCCCTGCTGTGCGAGGGCTCTTAAGAAATGGGTGTGGTCATGACGATCTGAGCTCGTCATGAGCACACGACCACCGCGGCTCATGACGAGCTAAGTTCGTCATGAGCACCGGGGCGCTGTGGCGCGCCCCTTCCCCCAGCACAGCGGGGGAATGAGCCCCGCATGCAAGGGGTTAAGGATATCATTTTCGTTACTTTGGTTACAACCTTTTTGAAGCTCTTATGATCTGTTGATAATTCCCAAAGATCGGTCAGTTCTAGCCTTTCTAGTGATTCCAACAGGTACTCCCTGGCAGGTGATTTCTCTCATTGTTGCATCTCGGTCCAGAGGTGGGCATTTAGAGATCCTTGCTCTGCACCTCTGATCTTGTGCCAACATTTTATAAAAGCACCCCTTCTTTCCACTGTTTGCTTCTGAAGGCCAAAATCGAGGTGTATTTGGGCAGGTGATACATAGTTGGGTAGCCGAAAAATTTCTCTGTATGCTCTGGTAATCATTTGATTTAGGACCAACGTATCTTTTCCATGCATTGGTTTACTCCCATATGTGAGCATTGGCTGCAGTCGTGCTCTGATCACTTGTAGTAGAGGGTCAAGTGTACAGTCTGGTAGGGCTTTCTTCAGGGACTTCATCATGAGATAGCTCATGGTGCCCTTTCGACACAGGGTCTCTAGTTGAGGTTTGAACAAGCCTCTGCTGTCCAATATAGCTAGTTACCTGTTCCAGTTTCCACCCTTCCAATTACCAAGTATTTTTCCAGGACTTGTTGTAATTCACTGTAATAATTTTTTGTTTTGTTTAAATTAATGCTTAATCCGTTATGTTGCTAGAATTTGCTAGTAGTATCTAGAAGGTGTTGCAGGCCAATTGGAGACCGGCTTATTAAGACCAAGTCATCCACATATAGGAGATTGGACAGCGAGATTTTCCCAATAATGGGGCATGTGATGTTGTATTGTCCAGTTCCCCTGGAAGGTCTGCTAAGAAGAGATTGCACAACAAGGGGCTAGAGGGCACCCTTGCTTTAGGCCTTTGGAGGTGTTAATTCGCCTTGAGAGATGCGTCCCAGCTTGATCTTGACCCAGGTGTTAGTGTGTAATAAGATCAGCTGTTTCATAAGATGTCTCGGTACACCTCACTTTTCCAACTTTTGCCATAGTTTTGCCCAATGCACATGGTCAAACGCTGCGCTATAATCTATAAAACATAAGAATAGCAAGCTTTTTGCTACCTTTGCCACGTCTGTCAGCAGGGTTAACGCCATGATGTTAGTTGTAGTGCTTTGTCCTCTACAGAACCCTGTTTGATAATCGGTATTCGTTTTGACGATGCCCGAGATGTCAGTTCCTCCAGGACTAGGCCTGCATAATACTTTGCCTCTTTATCAATTAGGGCAATGAGCTGATAGTTGCTAGGGTTGCTCCAGTCGCCCTGCTTATAAATTGGACTTATTATTGAGCCTTTCTAAGATGCCGGGCTGGTTTCTGACTCCTGAATGCCCTTAAACACTGGTACCAGTAAGATGCTCCAGATTTCAATATCATACTTATACATTATTGGGGGTATTCCATTTGGACCTGGGGCTCCTTCCAATTTGCCTTTTAATATTTGTGATTTTATCCAAGCCGCTAATATGTGAATACTATTTTCTTTACTTGATGGCAATTTTGCGCTTGTTTATCCTGTCCTTTTGTTTTTGTCGTTTCTCATCCTTTGGCGTCCTCGCTAGTCCCTTGTTTAGCCTTTCCTATGTTGATTTTATTCTTTTTCATCTTAGTGGTCCATGATTTCTCTTCAATTAAATTCTCCTTTTGGTTTTTATCATTAAAGTAGTTGTACAGATGATTTGCCCAATCTGCCTCTGCTATATATGAGTTTATTCCATGGTGACCTGGCCGTTGGAGACAATGGATTGTCCGCCAAAACCTGGCGCTGTTTTTCAATTTTGAATCGTACGTTATCTTTGCCCAGAATTCATCATTCAGTTACCTTTTCTTTTCCCAGATCTCCTTTTTTAGCTTTGCCTTTAGGTTCCGTCGCTCCCTTTGATGGCTTCATTTTGTAGTTGTGTGCGGAGCATCTTAAAATTTGATTTATTTTCTGTTTAAGTCTTTTTATCTCGGGTGAGTTTGCCTTTCTTAATAAATGGCCCAGAGAATTCCCTTTTAAAATCTGTGGTTTTGTGGCATATTTTGTCCCGAGGGCCATTTTAAACTCCTCCCAAGCTTCATTTGGGTTTATAGTCAGGTTGTTTTATTGATGAATAAGTTCCTTCGCACTTGTTAATAGCTCTTCGATCTTGTTTGGCTTACACCTTATTCGTTTATAATCAGAGGTTTACTCGGTCACAGCGCTTATCCTTGTTTCTATTTTGCTCCCTCTAGTTACGCTTAGCATCACTTCTTGCAGTAGGTGGTCACTTTGACCATTTTTGCCCAATGTAAACGATTCGATGATTTCAAACAAAGGAAGAGTTGCCAGAGTGAAATCTAGGTCGGAGGAGATGGTTGAGGAGTGATAAGTTGATGCTGGCGGGGTATCCTCTTTGAATCAGCTGTTCAACGCCCTCAGGTTTAGTTGTTCTAAATCATTCAGTAATTGCATTGAGTGTCATGCTTGTTTATTAGTGCTTCCTTTTCTGTGAAGAACCCTACCTGGATGTTGCCGGTTGCCGCCTAATCACCAAGGAAAACGCCAACTTCTCTTGCAGCCTCCCCGTGTCCCTGGAGGGATTGACCGCCCTGTCGCTTTTTAACAACTTGCAGCACCCGCTTCGCTGGTGCTGCTGCGTGGTGTGTGGCGTGGGGTCGAGGCTGCTGGAGTGCTCGTGAGCCAGCGGAAGGAGGAGGGAGCATCGTGGGGCAACTGAGGGCGCGCGCTGCAGGGACTCTCTAGACCAGGAGTCCCTGCGCTGCACAGGTGTGCACGGCCGCGCCCCCAGCAAGACACGCCCCACGGCTGCAACGCCCCCCTTTAAGAACAGCGATCTTCCGCTCAGCGGGACGCGAGCGGGACGCCGAGCGAAGCCCGGGCAAAGGGCGGGCTCTCTGTGGCCCTCAGAGGCCAGAAGAGGCTGGGCTGGGCCACCCCCCTAAAGTCATCCAAAGACTCTACCCACACCAGGTAATTACCTGTGCCC
Source organism: Lissotriton vulgaris (assembly GCF_964263255.1). Classification (NCBI taxonomy): domain Eukaryota; kingdom Metazoa; phylum Chordata; class Amphibia; order Caudata; family Salamandridae; genus Lissotriton; species Lissotriton vulgaris. The sequence goes on from NC_141685.1 coordinate 1,823,310,048, forward strand.
TATTCAACGTAGTCAAGTCAATCCATCATCCCTGCACCCTCTTTCTTTAGACTATGAGGAAGACTGCTAAGAAGCCCAAGATGCCCACATTAAGATCAAGCACAAAACCTAAACCTAAAGTGGACCCCCCTCAAACATTACCAACACTAACTGCCATCGATAAGATGCTTAAACAAACTATAGGGACGGTATCCAATGCCATCGCCAACACAGAGAGAAGGCTGTCTCTACCACCCGTAACTATCCTCCAAGACACTCAGGACATTCTTATCAATTCATCTGCAGTTTCCTTAGACTCGGCAGATGACCCTGACACTAGTCTGGCCATTACCCCCTCTTCTTTCGTCGATCTTTCATGCGCTCAGGCGCCCGCCGAAAGTAGTAAGGAGCGAACGGATTTACTAATAAACAACAACAAGAGGAAACTAAATACTATGGAAAAAAATGGCCCCAAGGAAGGCTTCAAAAGCGGAGGTAAAAAAGGCCAAACTAAAACAAGAAATCATGACCTGGTGACGCCTATAAATCCACCTACACCAGGAATACCGTGTTGGATTACCAATATGGTGGCTGACCTTAAAACGGACCTTGAGCACTCCATCACTGTGCTGATAAAACCTCTTATAGCTAAGATCGACAGACTAACATCCCTTATAAACAACAAGGGTGTTGGCCCTAAAGGCCAAACAGTACAAGAGGGCGCCTTAACAAAACAGGATGGCACTATACCTAAAAGATCAACTAAAGAGAAGGCCAATCCAATAGCGGACATGGCAGCAAACAATTCCATCAGAGCTATACAGAAAAGTACCAAAGATACAAAAAAAGGCTGCTACCACACCGAATACAGGTAAAACCAATAAACAAACATTTACCGAAACCATTAAACCATCCCTTCGACCCACTGAAACACCTTAAGGAAACAACGTTCAAACTCCCAAAGAGGCTCCCAAGACCAATCCGATCCCATCGGCAACCGCTTCAGGACAATAAACCTCCCACCTGAAGCTTTACCCTTCGTAGTGGTCTTAACAGGAGTCCCACCATTAAGAGAGGGCAAGAGGGAAACTCAAGTAGAGTTAAAAAACAAATGTGCACAGTGGCTACAAATACATAGACCACTACCCCCCAACATTCACTGGGAGATTCTCTCAGTAAGAAGGGGGGAGTGGATCGGTAAAGGCACAAAGACTATAGCAGGGGATATAATTACGGTAAATTTTAGAGACATTGCAGCAGTCAATTTTATTTGCAATGCCCCCCCTAGTTATACCCACTCACAAATTCATCCTGTACACCTATCCTACTTTTACCCATTTGCACATCATAGACCCATGCAGAGCAATAGACCTCCAATGATTAGAATGCCCCAAATGGACCCCCAATACAGACTACCCCAGTGGCAAAGGCCACATCATGTGACCCCATACTATGATCCATTCCTAACGCAGCACGCACACTGGAACAGGTTCAGCGTACTGGAAGAGGTTGATTGACAGGGGCGGGAAAAGCAACCCTCTAATCAGGCAAGGTTGAAGGAGGCAGGACCACCCACAACAGGAAGGACAACGGGGGAGGGGAACAGACCAGAACCCGTACCCAATAAGGGAGGTGGCAATAAGTCTCCGAATATGAGCAGGGCAAAAGGCGACTTGATAAAATCCCCCCAACATAGGCCAACCACCAAACAGTGTAGATCAGCTATTCATAGCAGCTTACAACCTAGCCCCGACGTACCACCTGAAGTGGAAAATCAGGCAGTGCTCCCATCAAGAGACCTAATAGGAATTCCCAAGGATGACACTCATAAAAACGTACAAATTGTATCCTGGAATATAGCAGGATTAGCGGCCAAATTTCAATCCCAAGAATGGCTTAGCTACATAAGCAAATTCCAAATTATATGCCTGCAAGAAACATGGGCCACTGAACTAAATGACTATAGCCTAGAGGGTTACAAATGTTTCTCCGTCCTGGCCAAAAAGGTATCTTCGGGGAGAGCCAGTGGGGGACTCGTAATATATGTCAACCTAGATATTCAGGGCACCTGGTCAAACACTAACTGGGTCTCATATAATCTCCAAGTAGTAAGGTTCGTCTCCACAAGACTAAACATTTTTCTAGTCAACTGGTATAACGTGACTGGCATGACGGGAAAGGAAACAGCCGTAAAAGAACTGGACTCTTGCCTAGAAAATTTGATCAACTTAAACAAGACACCAAACCCCCCAAGTTTAATACTTATGGGGGATTTTAACTGTCACATTTGTGATAAACTAAAACCTTTTAATAAAGACTGGTCGAGATGCACCATAATGAAAGGCCCACATTTCACTCACTCAAAAGAGGGATGGGACCTGGAGAGACTAACGAAAAGGCATAATCTAACTCAAACTTTAGATCTTGTTGTGTTGGGTGAAAAAGGAGAATTAACCCCAACATACAAAGGAAGAGGTTGCCACTCTTATATTGACTATATCCTAGTCTCGCCTATATTAAAAAGAAATATAAGTAAAATCATAATAGATGCAAGCATCTTCAGTGATCACAATCCAGTCATTCTCACAATAAAAGGTTTTGATTTTAAACTGGGTTCAAAGAAATCTGACACCATAGAAAAAGCAGTGGACCAAGGAAGAAGAATCAAATGGGCCAGGATTGATGGGGATAGATTTTACAAAAGTCTGATAGCAGAGGGCTTAGAAGCAATAAATTTATGCCTTGACCCAAGTGTGGAAGGTGTCCTGGTGGTCAGGGCATTTGAAGAAATTGCGTCCCATGTAAATAACCTTTTAAAGACTACTGGAACTAGCAAAGTGCCCTCAGCCCCACGTTGGTTCGACTCGATCTGTACCAAGGCGCTCAAAAACCTGAAACTTAGCCTTCATGCCAAACCAAGGGACAAGATCGTTGTCGCACAGAACAGAGCCGAATACAAAAAAGCTCTGAAAAAACGTAAACAAAGCCTACAAAATCAAGCCTGGGAGGATCTAAGGGACGCTGCTGAAAGGAAAGACTCTGCAAGCTTCTGGAAAGTTATTAACTCTCCATGTTTCCAGGACCAAGGAGCACCAAAAATAATGAACATTATCTTGCCAGAACAATGGTTCAACCACTTCCAGAGTCTATATAACCACTCAAGCCACTCAACCCAGGGGGATGTACCAGGGAGCTTTCAACCGGCCAAATTGGACTTTTCCCTGAAAGAAGTTGAAATGGGAATAGCAGGGCTCAGCAAAAACAAAGCGCCCGGATGGAATCCCACCTGACTTATTTCTAAGCAGTCCCGAGCTATGGGCCCCGCTGCTTACAAGCGTTCTGAACGAGGCAGTGGTGGCAGGACTGCCCCGTTCCTGGTCAACAGCGACCATAGTTCCCATTTACATAAAAGGGAATCGTGACGACCCTCAATGCTATCGACCCATTTCACTTATTGATGTGACTGCAAAAGTATTGGGGCGAGTCATTTTACACCGATTACAAGATTGGACAGAGGAGCACCAGGTCCTCTCTGAAATTCAATATGGCTTCAGGGAGGGCAGATCCACCACCGACCAATGTTTGAACTTATATCTTCTGACAGCTAAATATACTGTCGCTGGGAAGGGGTCCATTTATATGGGGTTTATGGACCTTTCAGCAGCTTTTGACCGCGTAAACAGAAGAAAGCTCTGGTCACTGTTGATTGAACTAGGAGTGGATCAACCGCTAGTGGACACCCTGCAAAATCTTCACTGGAATACATCTGCAAGCGTAAGGTACAACCAAGAGGGAAAAAAGACCGACCCCTTTGCCTGCACCAGTAGAGTAAGGCAGGGTTGCATCCTCGCGCCCTTCCTTTTTTCCATAAATATCAACTCGCTGGAAAATGATCTCCTTAAATTAAAGGTGGACTCACCCCAAATTGGTCATCGTGCAGTGCCCGTACTATTATACGCCGATGACGCGGTACTGCTTGCCAGAACCCCTCTAGGATTACAAACACTGATCGTCGGTTTTGTTGTGTTCATGGATAAACTGGACCTAGCGACAAACCTGGAAAAATCCTACATCATGTCAGCAGGGCAATTGACAAAAGGGAACTTTACCTTCCACATCGGGCCACATAAGATTGACCAGGTTAAGACCTTTTCATACTTGGGGGTACTGTTCGATAACCATCTCAACTTCAAACCCGTGGTAGAGAAGCACTCAATGAAATTGGCAGCTTCAGTAGGAGCCATCATGGGGTATTGACAAAGATTAGGAAGATGGTCTCCAGAGCAAATACTGAACCTGTACAAGTCAATTTGCTGTGCGAAGGTAACCTATGGGGCAGAACTGTGGGGCTTCATAGATAACAAAGCACAGCAAATACAGACAGAAGAAAATAAATTCTTGAGAAGAGTCCTGAAAGTGCCCCAGAGCGTATCAGCTTATATTATCCATGAAGAAGTGGGAGAACCTTTTATAGTAGACAAGGATTAAAATTAAACCTCTCCTGGCATGGGTCAAATTATGGACCAACCCCGAGGCGGCCCTAACAAGACAAATTATCTTGGATTGCCTCAAACGAGATAAAGGCCACGACATACCCTGGCTAAAGTACGTCAAGAACTCACTAGCGGAGATTGATTGTATAGACCTCTTCACATCCCCAGACTCTCTAACTATCGAGAGCAAAGCTCTGGTGAAAAAACTCTTTCCAGAACGGCTTCAATCATTAAGGGCTGAGAAAGAAAGTCACAAACCCACTGTTCTATCTTATAGTAAACTCACAGCGAAGCAAGGAATGGAACCTTATCTGAGGGTCATGCATAATGCTCAGGACCGCTATGTCATGACCCGCTTTAGACTTAATATGCTTCACCATCTCTTTGCGGTTCCGGCTGGGTTCACTCATACAGTGGCAGAGAAGGGTACCTGCGGCTGCGACCATCGGTCTCCGCAGGATACCCTTCACTTTGTTTTATTGTGTCCGTTTTATGCAGTACCAAGACGCAAGTTTCTGGTGGGGATTCTGAAAGATTTAAAGTTTAAACAAGCGAAATTGGCCCTAAGGTTTTTACAGGAAGCTGAAGACGCTTATACCCTTTTCTGCACTATAAACTTTATCCGGATGGCACTACGGCTGAGGAACACCAGAGAAATCGGACTCTAACATTATCTGACCCCTTGGTTAATTAACCCCTTGTCCCACTAGCCTAATGAACTATGGTGTTAGATAATTTTACCTTTTAAATCCCTTTTTTAATGGAAAACTCACTTTTTTAAATAATTTTGTGTATAATGTATATGTGCTTTTATGGTGTCTTTTTAAGAACCGAAATAAAGATTATAAATTATTATTATTAATTATTATTATTATTATTATAGTGCTTGGACTTGGTTTGAAATTTCCCAAGCTATATTGAGTTCTTGTGCTAGTTCATCTTCCAGCGCAGTTCCAAATAGGAAAAGATTGAAATCACCTGCCAAGATCAAATTCTCTGCGTCCCTCCCTTCTATGATTTTTGCCATTTCTTTTACCAGTTCCTTTGGCCCTTTAAGTCTGTGCTTCGGGTGTATATATGAGTTGATTATAGTAAGTGGTTGGACCTCCTTTTTTATTTTGATTGTTATGGCTATTGCCTGTATAACGATTGGGGCTGTTATTTTACCCTTGATTTCTTCTGTTTTTCCTATTGTAAGAATTGAGGCAAATGTCAGTAGACCGCCTGAGCGATGACCAAAGGTTGAGCCTCTAGTGGCTGGGACAATTTGTGACATGTACCCTTGTAGAGCTATCTCGTGCTCTTCCCAGGTTTCTTGAAGTAATATCAGGTCAAATGACCTTAGATAATTTAATGTTTCCAGATCCTCCAACTTATTCGTCAGACCATTGATGCTCCAGATGCATATTCTAGTGTTAGTTGGAACTGTGTGTGATGAAGTCTGGGTGGGTACCCCTTGTCACTGCCCGTCTCCGTTTGCTATTGTTTGCCATATATTGGCCCGGGTGGGAACAGATGCTTGTGTTGTTAAGGTTTTTGTGTATAAGAGGGTACCGTGAGGCCCCGGAGAGTGGCTAAGCACTCCTTTTAGAATTGATGTTGCTGTGTGCAAATGGTCTATTTTAGGTTCTTCTAAAAACTGTGTTGGATAGGCTGGTCTTTTTCCTAGTTCCAGTTTTATTCCCCACTGAGAGAATTTGTTAATTTCCTCAGGATTTGGTCAGCCAACTCATTTGATCTCCATGTTATCTTTGTCGCTTCTGGGCATTGTTGGTCAGGTGTAGGCTGAAAATCTATAGCAAGAAAATCTGTTGAATTGATGTCTTCCAGTCCTTTAATAGAGTGGATGAGTCTCAATATATCTGTTTAGATTGTCCACTCTTCCTCTGAATATGTATTCTGGGACAAATAGAATGATGTCTGTCTCCTTTTAAATGGTGGCCCCGGCTTCCTGGAGTAAGGATGAGTCATAATAATTGGCGGTCAGAGAGTTGGTTGCTATTTTTACTATTTAGAATCGCAATTCCAGGTCCGTTGGATTCTTCTGGTGCCTGAACTATAGCTTGTTTATTTCCGCTTTGTATTTTTTCTCTTTGTGTTTTTTCACTTGACAGGCTATCTGTCTGTCTTCTTGCTCTTCTCGGTGTGTCGCTTTCTGACTCAGTTCTTTCCTGTCATTGCGTGTGTGTTGCCATACTGCTCTTCTTCAGCCCAGGCTGTACACTTGTTGTCTCAAATGATTCAGTTGGCATCGGGATTTCCGATTTGTTTGAATACCTCATGGTTTTCAGTTTCTTGTCCAAGAGGGGAGTCTGCTCGACCTGGGTAGAAGTTTAAGTTTTCTTTCTTTGCTCCTTTTTTCCCAGGGTTACCGCTGGCTGATTCTTCTCATTGTTGTTCGCTGCCAATATTTTCCTATTCCTGCCCTTCCTTTTTAGTTTCTGGCGGGCTCGTGCATTTGTAAATGCATCTGCGCTGGCTCTTTCTTCGTTTGGGTTGGTTAAGATGGAGTTTCCTTAGGGAATCAGGGTTGCCATATTCTGAGGTTGCACATTGTAGCTGTTACCTTGCCAGATTAGGGGTACAGATTTCACTGTGAGCTAGCAGTACTCAGGAATCAGTACTGCACAGTTTTGGTGTTTATGTGGTCCAACAAATGCACAGTTTTACTGAGAAATTGTGAACCATACGGTATGGCGCCTCCAACATTCTAGATTGGTTTCTTATATAATGGATTTCCTGAGTAGTTTTCTTTTGTTTGCACAAAGACCCCTACTCACCTACTAACCGCAGGCTTCTGTGGTGTTAGGGAAAAATGCTCATCAGCCTATGTGTTGGCTGTATGTTGTTCAAGCTTGAACTTTTAAAAGTGATCACCCCAAAGAGATTCCCTTCCTGAATTCCACATTTTCAAATGGCTAATGCAGCACTAGTTAACACATACTGGTGAATTCCAGACATATATTCACACCAATGTTACAACAAAATGGGCTCTCCCTTAGAGGAAGAGATGTGACCTTCGTGAAAGGAGGCCCACAAAGCCTACAAGACAGAGGTATTCTATTCATGGGTTACATTCCCAGCCGTTAATACACAATCAAGACATTTACATGCGTACACTGTAGCTCCAGTTCCTAACAACTACACAGCTTATGAAGTATTGGAGATACCATTATCATTTCAAGAACCCCTAAATTGGTTTGAATGTGCCGTACCATTTATAAGAAACAATGTTAAACTAGGTCTACTCAGCAATGAGGGAGCAACATGGCTATTGTTAGCTGGTTACATACCCTACCCAGATGTAGCAAATCTGACAGCACCAGAGTTACGTATACTATATACAGATCTAGCCAAAATATACCGATGCATGATGCAAAATGTGATGCAAACAATGGCAATAAATCACACAAGCGCTGTTCAGGCTGCACAATCACTCTTGATGGTATCTTTAGGTCAGGTCTAAGATGGCTGACAGGTGAGGAGCTCCGGCCTTTTTGGCTTAACCCCTTCCATGCTTCAGACAACCCCCAGCCATCCGACATTACGGTGGGTGTGTAGAGAGGATGGACCGCAGCCCTCCGAATCCCTCCCACTATTCAAATCACCCGCACAGTGCAAAAATGTGTGCAGGATGCAAGGGGTTAAACCCCCTGACTTCTACCTCCTCCTGGACGCCCTTACTCACCTGAGGTCCTGTTTGTCTGCGGTCCTCATCGCTCCAATCTCCCACTTGTGGGCTCGAGATTTGCGGAGAAAAAAGGATCAATGCTTTTCTTCCTTGGACACTGAACAACCATGGCCGATGCCCGGTGGAGCTGCCCAGCCAGCTATAGGGGAGATTGGCTCTGGTTTCTTGCTGCGGCTGTCACCTACCCAGCGGGACATCAGGCATGGCTCTCCTTTCCTCTCTGCCGTGTTCTCTCTCCTTTCCTGCCTTCCTGACAAAACCACCACGTAATATTTCTTTCTTCCTTGGTGGCTGCAGGGTAATGGAGGGGTATCTCTCCCCCGGCCGTTTCTTCCGGAGTCACTGCTGGTGAGATGGCTGGGGGTCTCTCCTCTGGCCGCATATCTTCCTTCCGGACGTGGGTGCCAGACATCCCTCTGCTTAGTAACCAATAATTCATTGAGAATGCAGCTAAGAGATCTTGACTTCACCAACATGCTGGTCCTGTGCCGTAGCTGCCTGGCTTCCTGCTGGCTCCCTTCTGGGGCTACGATGGAGACATGAGTGTCTTGTTTCTTTCACCGATTGAGCCGCCTCAAGATCACCAAGTTTTGTTTCCCTCTTATGTGTTATGACCCCGCAGCTGCCTTCTTCTCCGAGGCTGCTCCCTGATCTCCAGCATCTATCCTACTTTCCCTGGATTCTGATGTCTTGTAGAGCGATTGACGACCTCTAGCCTTCCTCCATTCCAGATCTGATGACCGCCCCCCATTCAGCCCTGTCTTGGGGTTGGTTATTTTATTTTTTGTCTTTTTTACCAGAATTGTGCTCGACTGCAATCCCACCATTTTGTTGCGAGGTACCTGGGTCCTTCAATTGGAGTCCTTCATTTTATGCACTCGGCATACCCTCAGACTGATTCTTGCAGCACATCATTCCACCTTTTTGACTATCACCCTTATTCGACCCCCTCAGGAGCCTTCTTCACCCTTCTCTTATTTCTCCTCCCTCAGACCCTTTCATTCCCTAATTTGGGACTTAACTCTGTGAGGAATAGCTGGATCTGGATGTGCTGATTACTGGATCACTACCAGCTTGTTTGACTCTGACCTTTGGCGGCTGGTCAGCTGTGTCCTGATCTGCATTTGTTACCCTTCTTACTTTATCCCCCTCACCCTCTATGCTCCACTAGTCTCGTGTTCTATGCTATTTAATGTTCTAGTAACAGATTTACTTGTAACTAATGTAACTTTGTAACTATAAGTAACCTCAGGGTAAGGGCACTGATACCTCCGGGTCTAGCCAGTGCTAAATAAAACTCTTCAAATAAAACAATTGGCTATGCCTATTATTAGTCCAGTGACCATCAATGCATTCATGGATAAGGTTCTCAACAGACGGGAAGATATCCGTTCTGGATTGCACAAAAAACAAATCAACTTGAAGCAATCTTTCCCCATACAGGACCCCAAACAAAACATAGAATTCTCACAATATGCTTGCCAAATGGGATGACTCCTCTGGCGGAAGACCGCGCTACTTGGGGCACAGTCTTGGCTGCAGTATATACCAGAATACATAGTACACCCTCATTAGCTGTTTTGCCGGAGGCGCCTAAAGAGATCCAAAATGAGTACAAGGCAGCCCCTGCCCCTGATTTGAGGATGAAACTAATGGACAATTTTGCTGCAGCATCTGCAATAATGCTAACTAATATAAAAGGGGATGCAGCAGCATTGGCTATATGCCAGGGACTGACACATGTTGCTCTTGGACACCAGAATGTGAATTACCTAAAACTACCTATGCATCAATAGGTAGAGATAATACCACAGATTAAGGTTAATCCTGAAAAGGATAACTCAAAGCAGGCATCAGAGTCTTCTAAGAAGAAGTAGGATTGGTAGAAAAATAAAGAAAAAACTAAAACACAGAGTGGATCTCCTTTACAGGACACATACATACACCAAGTAGTGTGCCTTAGTGCAAGCTCCCGCATTCTACTGCAACCATGTGGGTTGGGATGACAGATCCCCTTATCACATCATACCTGTGAGGTCCACTCTCTAACCACAAAGACAATGCCCCATTAAACATGAGGCCCAAAAAATATTTTAGAGATATACTCACACCACTTGAGTTCCAAGGTGTAATAGAAAGTTGCAACTCACCAATGAATAATCCTTTGTTTCCAGTATAAAAAACAGATCATTCATATCATTTAGTCCTAGATTACAGACACTTAGACACTCCTACATGCAGATTTGTGGTACAAAACGTGCATTACACAGCACTAATAAACAATATAGTGCGTAAAAAATACAAAAGCATATTAGACATATCAAATTGAGTTTGCTGCCAAATATAGCAACTGAAAGCAGATACTTGACCGAATTCAGTACTCTAGGTTCTCAAAAACAGTTATTTTGTTTGCAACAATTATAAAAAAATATCCCAGGGCTGTTTTCAGCCCATGTAATGGAACTGTTACAAGACTTCGATGATCAGGCATTGTAATATGTCAGTGATATATACTCGACAGATGATGACCTATCAATTCACTTGGCTAGAGTAGATGAAAGAGTTTTGGGATCTGCTTACATGAGCTACAAATTACATTTTTAAAACGAAACTTATCTATCTCGGTGCCCTGTCCTTGGGATCCGAATGGTGAAGTGAAGGCGGAATCCTTGCTATACATTTTCTAGAGAAGTGTGCACTGTTACAGCTAAACACATTGAAAAAACTCCAATCAATATTCAGTTTCCTCAATTTTGGCAGGACTTACATTCCGGAATATGCAGAATGGGTAAACCAAGGTACGACTTTATTCATCCAGACGTTTCAAGCACAAATTGAACATCTAAACACACACAAATGATATGCTCAGTACAAGCTGACAAGTTAGCTTAAAAAAATGTACACAAACGTGTTAACACCACAAACCTGGTGATCTATATAATTGCGGGTGCATCAGGATACACCTATGTCACATTCTAAGAAGGAGACACCATACCTATTGCATGTAAATTGCATTTATATAAAAATGCAGGAATTCATTTTGCACTGACGGAAAAAAATCCTGTTGGCAGTACAGACTGCTGTAGTGAAAGAAAGATCATTGGTTCAAGGGAAACTGATAATTGTTGTGACTCCTATTCCGGCCTTAGAGGCTGTTGCAAAGGCTAGCATTCCAAATGCAAACGCTTTACATCAGGGATGCATACAATGGTCCAAATCACTCACAGCAACAGATGTAGATCACATATTTTACTCTACATCACAAACACAAGTATATCTCCAATATGAACAGGAATATCCTCTGCCCAATTAAGTTGTGCCTCTAGGCCAGAATGGTTACGTAATCTACACTGATGGTTCTGCTCAGCCTGCAGTAGGGACAAGGCCCAATACTCTGCCGCTCGAGCAGTGATAATGGGTACAATGCGGGATGGAGATTTCCGACCTCATAAAACATAAGCAGTCATTTGGTGATTGCACTGCACAATTTTCTGAACTGAAAGCTCTACTTCTGGCACATGAAAGTATGGATCCTGGGTTCCCCACACTTGTTGGGCCCCATTTACAAAGGTAAACTTACACTTTTATGCAAGTTTCCTACTTTGTGGTATTCACAAAGGGAAACGTAGACCAAAAGTCTGTCTTTACTACTTTTTAGTATTCACAAAGGTTAAGTAAAGTTAGACCTTTGTTCTAAGTTTACCTTGAAAATTTTGAAAAGTAGTAAAGGTACACTTTTGGTCTAAGTTTACGTTTCTGTATACTAAAAACTAGTAAGACTAGACTTTTGGTCTAAGTGGACCTTTGCGAATACCAAAAAGCAGTAAATTTGGACTTTTGGTCTACATTTACCTTTGTGAATCAGGCCCATTATGTGTGATTCATAATATTGTGTCCAGTCCTACAATGAGTATTTACACTACTGGATCTAAAATGGATTGATAGATTCCAAAGGGTGCATGCTAAAGCACAAGATGTTTTGGGGACAAGTGGCCAAATTAAAAGCATCTTTGCCATGGACGCATGTGATTCACACACGGAGTCATCATCATGTTGGAATAACCGTTGCAAGGAAGTCAAGGGCTGATGAAGCCTCGATTGACGACCTCTAGCCTTCCTCCATTCCAGATCTGATGACCGCCCCCCATTCAGCCCTGTCTTGGGGTTGGTTATTTTATTTTTTGTCTTTTTTACCAGAATTGTGCTCGACTGCAATCCCACCATTTTGTTGCGAGGTACCTGGGTCCTTCAATTGGAGTCCTTCATTTTATGCACTCGGCATACCCTCAGACTGATTCTTGCAGCACATCATTCCACCTTTTTGACTATCACCCTTATTCGACCCCCTCAGGAGCCTTCTTCACCCTTCTCTTATTTCTCCTCCCTCAGACCCTTTCATTCCCTAATTTGGGACTTAACTCTGTGAGGAATAGCTGGATCTGGATGTGCTGATTACTGGATCACTACCAGCTTGTTTGACTCTGACCTTTGGTGGCTGGTCAGCTGTGTCCTGATCTGCATTTGTTACCCTTCTTACTTTATCCCCCTCACCCTCTATGCTCCACTAGTCTCGTGTTCTATGCTATTTAATGTTCTAGTAACAGATTTACTTGTAACTAATGTAACTTTGTAACTATAAGTAACCTCATGTAAAGGGCACTGATACCTCCGGGTCTAGCCAGTGCTAAATAAAACTCTTCAAATAAAACAATTGGCTATGCCTATTATTAGTCCAGTGACCATCAATGCATTCATGGATAAGGTTCTCAACAGACGGGAAGATATCCGTTCTGGATTGCACAAAAAACAAATCAACTTGAAGCAATCTTTCCCCATACAGGACCCCAAACAAAACATAGAATTCTCACAATATGCTTGCCAAATGGGATGACTCCTCTGGCGGAAGACCGCGCTACTTGGGGCACAGTCTTGGCTGCAGTATATACCAGAATACATAGTACACCCTCATTAGCTGTTTTGCCGGAGGTGCCTAAAGAGATCCAAAATGAGTACAAGGCAGCCCCTGCCCCTGATTTGAGGATGAAACTAATGGACAATTTTGCTGCAGCATCTGCAATAATGCTAACTAATATAAAAGGGGATGCAGCAGCATTGGCTATATGCCAGGGACTGACACATGTTGCTCTTGGACACCAGAATGTGAATTACCTAAAACTACCTATGCATCAATAGGTAGAGATAATACCACAGATTAAGGTTAATCCTGAAAAGGATAACTCAAAGCAGGCATCAGAGTCTTCTAAGAAGAAGTAGGATTGGTAGAAAAATAAAGAAAAAACTAAAACACAGAGTGGATCTCCTTTACAGGACACATACATACACCACGTAGTGTGCCTTAGTGCAAGCTCCCGCATTCTACTGCAACCATGTGGGTTGGGATGACAGATCCCCTTATCACATCATACCTGTGAGGTCCACTCTCTAACCACAAAGACAATGCCCCATTAAACATGAGGCCCAAAAAATATTTTAGAGATATACTCACACCACTTGAGTTCCAAGGTGTAATAGAAAGTTGCAACTCACCAATGAATAATCCTTTGTTTCCAGTATAAAAAACAGATCATTCATATCATTTAGTCCTAGATTACAGACACTTAGACACTCCTACATGCAGATTTGTGGTACAAAACGTGCATTACACAGCACTAATAAACAATATAGTGCGTAAAAAATACAAAAGCATATTAGACATATCAAATTGAGTTTGCTGCCAAATATAGCAACTGAAAGCAGATACTTGACCGAATTCAGTACTCTAGGTTCTCAAAAACAGTTATTTTGTTTGCAACAATTATAAAAAAATATCCCAGGGCTGTTTTCAGCCCATGTAATGGAACTGTTACAAGACTTCGATGATCAGGCATTGTAATATGTCAGTGATATATACTCGACAGATGATGACCTATCAATTCACTTGGCTAGAGTAGATGAAATAGTTTTGGGATCTGCTTACATGAGCTACAAATTACATTTTTAAAACGAAACTTATCTATCTCGGTGCCCTGTCCTTGGGATCCGAATGGTGAAGTGAAGGCGGAATCCTTGCTATACATTTTCTAGAGAAGTGTGCACTGTTACAGCTAAACACATTGAAAAAACTCCAATCAATATTCAGTTTCCTCAATTTTGGCAGGACTTACATTCCGGAATATGCAGAATGGGTAAACCAAGGTACGCCTTTATTCATCCAGACGTTTCAAGCACAAATTGAACATCTAAACACACACAAATGATATGCTCAGTACAAGCTGACAAGTTAGCTTAAAAAAATGTACACAAACGTGTTAACACCACAAACCTGGTGATCTATATAATTGCGGGTGCATCAGGATACACCTATGTCACATTCTAAGAAGGAGACACCGTACCTTTTGCATGTAAATTGCATTTATATAAAAATGCAGGAATTCATTTTGCACTGACGGAAAAAAATCCTGTTGGCAGTACAGACTGCTGTAGTGAAAGAAAGATCATTGGTTCAAGGGAAACTGATAATTGTTGTGACTCCTATTCCGGCCTTAGAGGCTGTTGCAAAGGCTAGCATTCCAAATGCAAACGCTTTACATCAGGGATGCATACAATGGTCCAAATCACTCACAGCAACAGATGTAGATCACATATTTTACTCTACATCACAAACACAAGTATATCTCCAATATGGAGCTGTGGGTGAAAAGTAATTGACTGGAACATGACCCCACACAATCATAAATAGTTTAGATTAAGTCAAGCCTTCCTTCCATCACTTTCTTGTAAGCTGCAGTTGAAGGCCTAAGTGTGATTGATGTGCCCAGATTTGTGTCTCATTTGCACTGTGCTGCAGGACTCCAGGTGCACTAGTGTGAAGAGGCCTAAATAGGTATACATTGTCCAGGGTTACTTGTGTTACCGTATAAGAGGAGACCCAGCTTGGTGGACTGGGCTTGACCCTTTCTTTTGGAGCATAGAATGTGCTGGTGAGGAGCACAGTTCATTTTTGGGTGGAGTAGTTCGCTTGGCACTCCACCACCTTCACCTTGGCAGCAGTAAACTTCCATTCACCAAAATCATCCTGTGTTGCCAGTCCATGCCCCCATGAAACCTACACCTCACTGTTTCTATAAAAGGCTACAAGAACTGTTGTTTTTACCACTTGCATAGTGAGGCCCCAGAGTGGAAGCTCTAGCTCTCCCCACAGCCACACACTGACCAATCTTGGTTTCACTGAAAAGGGATGAGTTAATGACTGGCAGTCAGTGACTTTAGTGACTTTTTAAAACTATAACATTCAGAATGGAATGGTGCACTGGGAAAGTGTTCTCCTCCAAATAATTGTTGAGACAGTATTTATACATATTCCTTTTTACTTTCTTTTTTATACATACTTCTTCACAAGAAATCCATGAGTGTACATAAACTATCCAGCCAATGAGTTTCATTCAAAATATCAGTTTTTAACTTCATCAGGGCTCATACATATCGTGTTTACAGGATATTCATTTTCCTCATCATAAATAACTCACAGTTTGTTTCAATTGATTGATACATAAATAGTTACATAGATGTACTTCCTTCTTGGAATAGGTCAAGTCCGTTCCAAAGATATTTCACAATGGTTTAGTCCGTAAGTTAGTGAACGGAGTTATTTACCCATCATTGATACCTTCAATCATCTTGTTATCCTCCTCTGGCTTTCCACAGCAAAGTGGAAGTTCCAACTCTCCCTACAGCCACACGCTGACCACTCTTGGTTTCACTGAAAAGGATGAGCCAATGAGTGGTATTCAATGACTTTAGTGACTTTCTAAAACTGTTGCTTATGAACTATGATATTTTAAAGAGCAGTTACTGTGCTAAGGCTGTTGTGACTGCCTTTCCTACCTTTTTCTCTTCCTCACTGCACCAGGCAGAGCTCGGGCAGCAGTATTCCCTTCACTGATACGCAGCATGCTGCTAGACACTGCCCACTTGGCTGCTAAGGTACAATTACTCTTTCACTGTAATTTCCATTGAAATCAATGGAAAGTCCATGACGAGTTACCCTTGTCATTAGCAGCCAAGAGGTTAACACCTTCCTGGACTCTCACTCACCCAGTTTTCTGCTTTTATGGGTTTTTGTTCAAAGTGCTTTATCACACGTAGAAGAGCCTTGCATACTTGATTCTTGCAGAACGGGCAAAGCTCCACAACCATGTCTACTGATGTAATCAGCCAGCCAGGATGTCGCACTATTTATGTTCACACTCAACATTTGCCAACAGTCAGGTTTGTACTCCAGAGAAGCGAAGTTTATCCTGGCCATGAGACTGTGCATGTACATGGGACCCACAGTGGCAATGTATTTGCTCTTTGTTTCATATTCCACTTTCTCCAGTTACTGGAAAAGTACCCGTTATGTTGAGTTCCTCTGTGCTGGATGGCTCTGCCACCTTGTCATGCATTCAGCATGTCAAGCTATATCCAACAAAAAGGCAATAAGGAATAACAGGATAAAAAGTCACATGCACTCGTTAAATTGTCTTTTGAATGCCGTTTATTAAAAAGAGAGCATAATAGAATATTAATAATGGTTAAGAAGTGGCCAGACAATCAAAATTATTGTGGTAAATTGAAGAAGCTCAATGCAGAGTTAAGCAAATTGATTTGGAAAGAAAAATGTAAGCAAACAGGCCCTTTGGGCAAAAGCGCTATACACTAGTGAACAGAATAACACAAGAGAATGTTGGACATTAATCAATAACTTGAATAGAGTTAGTAGAACAACAACATCCTCTACAGTTACTGAATCAGGATGGGTCAGGTTTTTACAATCGCATTTGAATTATAACCCAGGTGTGGAGTTTACCCTAGGTCCAGATAATACAAAGGATGCTGAGGAAAATGAATTATATGCAACTGAAGACAAGTATGTAAGCTTATTAAGAAACAGACTTTATGGAGCACCTGGTCCGAACAGGATTCCAGCTGCCCTTTACAAAGAGAAAGCACTAATTTGGCAGGTTACCTAACAAGGGTTTTTTAACTAAGCATTGTAAACATCAACTATACCGAAATCCTGGAATGGTTGGATAGTTTCTCCAATCTATAAAAAGTGGAGAGTGGGCACGGCCAACAAATTATTGATTAATTATGTTGCAAGCTACAGAAGCTAAATTCTTTGCAGCAATCCTTCTGAGAGAATTAATAGAGAAGGCAATAGAAATGCACTTAATACCACCTTATATAAGGACAAGGTACGGCAACTAATATTTTAACACTTGCAATTTTAATTGAAAAATACAAATGGAGAAATCATCTGTTATACTTATGTTTCGTGGGTTTTAAATCAGCTTTTGATCATGTAAATCAGCAAATTCTATGGGGTGAATTGGAAAAATATGCCATTGGCCCTGGACTTTTAAAAGCAATCCAATTACTATACACCGACACCTAGACTAGGGTTTAACTAGGTAAAGGCACATAGCTATCAAGAAAACTCGAAACAACCCAGGGTTTAAAACAAGGGTGTGTTCTAGCACCCTACATATTTAATTTATTTTTATCTGATTTAATGGGAACTCTAGATAATGAGTTGGCTCATCCTCCTAAATTGGCAAATAAATGTTTTTCAAATATATTATATGCCTATGACGTTGCTCTGCTAAGTTAAACAAAGATAGGTTTAAAGCATCTTATGCATAAAATATCAAAATACTCAATTGCGAACAAGATGGTAATAAATGAAGCAAACACAAAAGTAATGGAAGTTTATAATAAGGCATTCAAACATAGTAAATATAAATGGTATTTGCAAAGTCGACAGTTAGAACAAGTGAAACCGATAAATATCTGGGTGTACTGTTTGATGATCATTGCATAGTTCTTTGGGAGGGCCTAACTATCTCCCACTACTAAAGGTTATAAAAGTAAAATTGCTGCCCAGTCTCACCCATGGAAGTGAAGCACCCTGTGTTCAAGGACTCCGTACTCTTGAATAATGCTAATACTAAAAGTGTCAAGTATTTGTTTCAGCTATATGCTAACGCATCCCCTGCACAAATTAGATAAGACTTTTGAATATACAATCAGCAAATTGCAAGGATGGGGAAATATATAATGGAATAAGAAACAAATCAAAACTAATACTTCTAATACAATGAGTTGCTTACTCTGGCAAGAAATACAGCAAAATCAAAGTTCACAATTTTTGAAATATCTGCAAAAAGCACTGAAAGAGTTATTGGCACATGAGATTTGGGAAATGACTATAACACCAACATCCTTTAAACAGATGAATAACGGAATAATAAAACGTCTGTCGCTCCTCAAAGATAAAGAGCAATTTGCTAAGCGAGCACTTAGCGCCGGGATACCCTGCTGGGTAGCAGTGCGCTTTCTAAATCTTTTCAATAAATACATTCATGGATGATTGTGAAAGAGTATAAGAGCCTTAAAGCCCAGCCCTTTTTAGAACCTCCTTGTACTAATCAAATAAAAAATAGATTTGTTAAAGCGAGATCTGGCTATCTTCCAGGATCAACGCATGCATTGCCATGGTTACAACCATCTAGGTCGATCCGGTGCAGAATATGCAACCAATGGGAAGGAAACATTATTCATTTGGTTTGTATATGTAGAGCAATGAAGGAAGAAAGATGGAGATATTTAAAAAAACGATTTTAATAATCCAGGAGTACGATCATGTAGAAAAGCTCTGGTAGTCTGTTTTAAACCAACGGATATATTCAAGAACGTAAACTTTACAAAAATTCTGCTTTTTACAAAAAAGAAATTAGAAGCCAGTGACTTGAGTATGGTAAATTTGGTAGTTGAAAATGCCTAGAATAAAAATCTAATTTTCACAGAAGAATTTGCACACACAAAATGAAACTTGCCCCTTTTATATTAAGATATGACTTGTTGACTTGCAATATGGAGAAATTTAATTTGCCCATATTATGTATTTTCTTTTCCCACAGTTGATTATTTGTTTGCCTTTGGTTTTATGTGGTCCTCGGAATTGCAGTCTTGTTTTAATATGGCTGTGAAATTAATGATATTCCATTGTATGATTTTAATTAATAACGCAATAAAGATTTGAATTGAATTGAACATGCAAGTTAAAAACAGTAAATCAATCAATTGTACAATATCCTACCACATAACTACTCAGAATCTATCTCGGTATGATTGGCCTGGATTGTGCCAAACTGTACATTGCACTCAGCATATCCTCCTCATCCATTGCCAGAGAAACACATTCTTGTGATGTTCTTGGCCTTATTTTTCTGGGCTTTTGTTTACTCTGACTCTTGATCCATCTCTAAGTTAAAACTTAAAAACTTCTCTGGATTGAAGTAAATCTGTTAGCACCAGGCCACGGGTAGTTCAGCAGCTAATTATTGAGCCCAGTGTGAGAGAGCTTTGTAGGAGCAATGGCTGGGCTTCAAGAGTAGCTGGACAATGCATGGAAGGCAGAGTGATTTTCAGACTTATGTTATGGTTAATGCCTACTGCAGAGTGCTGGTGTACATTGACCTCACTGACATTTGTTGAATGGATTCCAGAGCTTGATTTAGGGATGGGTAAATGCCCCCCAGAAACATGGTGGGTCATTCTTCAACTCCACCCCCACCAATGGGTGGACAGTATGGGCACAGAAGTGCTGCACCCTTTCATGCACTCTCCCCAACTCACGACTGCCTAGTTAATACACTAAATTGTGTTTCCCTAGAGATAGGAGATACTAGGGAGACACACAGAGTCTTTACATTTTAACCACAGTACCCCTGTTATAGCTTGGTGGGATTGCAAAGAGAGGCAGAATAGTTATCTATAGACCTACCACCATTTGTTTAGCCAGAATACCCTGTCCACTCTGATCCTATGTACTAAATTAGCCGGTGAACCTTGCATTGTGAGTCAATTCATTACATGAAGTACACAGTGTTTAGTTACTCTATGTCCATACTACGAGGGTGATAGGTGGATACCAGACGTGTTACCTTTTTTCTTGATTGCCTCATATTATGCTATTCATGTAGCCTAGAAAACATTTGTTATTTGGAATAAAACATGTGTGGCCTGAGTTATTTTGGATCTACTGCCTAGTGCAATGAAAGGTTTACAGAAACATGTGAAAGAAAATATAACTCCAAATTTACTAACATTTCACCCTCTGTTTGCATTACCAAAGTGATGCAAACTGGTTTGAAATGTTTATTTGGAATTTACTTCCCAGTGCAAAATGGCTTTTGCAGCAGTAAGCAGCCTAAAAGTAACGGAAAGTAGCACTTTGTGTTGCTTTGCATTAGTGTGCATC
Source organism: Lissotriton vulgaris (assembly GCF_964263255.1). Lineage (NCBI taxonomy): Eukaryota > Metazoa > Chordata > Amphibia > Caudata > Salamandridae > Lissotriton > Lissotriton vulgaris. Next base: position 1,823,330,515 of record NC_141685.1, read on the forward strand.
AAGGGGTGCCCCGAGGGTGGTACAATGATGCTTCCTGCAACCAATCCTGGTTTTTGGTGCAAAGCTCTATGGACAAACAGTAGTAGACAGCTTTGCACCATAAAAATAATACCTCTTTGAGGAAGACGTAAAATGGAGACACTGAAAATGGGAACATTTTACAGTTTGCCTAGGCATAGTATTTTGTACTGGATGGATGCCTTTCCAGTATGAAACCTATGCTAGACAGGATGCGGGACACTTTTGTACTAAGGTGCAAAGGTGTAAGCATGGCTTTTGGCAGCCTAATTGTGCTCCCCTGAGTGTTTACAACAATTTCACATAACTTACACCACCCTGGGTGGAGCACTATTTATAGACCGCCTTTGGGTAAGAAGAAATCTAGGGCCTCATTTATTAGATTTTGCCGTAGGGCAGCACAGCAGGCCTTCCCTAGAGCAAAAGAAAAGGGCAGGAATGCACTGTATCCTTATGACACAGGGCATTCCTGTCCTTTTCCAATGGGCAGGCACACAATGGGCTGCCGTGCTCCAATGCAGGCACCTTTGCAGCATGGTGAAAGGGTGCCTGCTTTGCGGGGATTAATATTTTTGTCCAGGAAAGGAAACATTCTTGAACAAAAATAATCACAAGAGGCTTTTTCCTCTTTCTATGTGGGCTACAGAATACAGCCCAAATCTGGGCAGTGTCAAAAAGCCATGGATGATGTGTTAAAAGAACAGATATTTATCCTGCAGCATTAAGTCAAATAAAGTGGCATAGTGCTGCCTGATAAATATCACGCAGGCTTCTGCGTCCCAAAAAGTGACGTTCCGGCAGTGCAAGGAGCCTCATAAATGAGGCCTGTAGTACTTCGCCTGGGTGTCTCATTACACGGGCCAAATCTTTGCATACACCTTCTGTACTACTGTGATACTGTGGTACTTCTGACATTTCTTTGATACCAAATGATGCTATTATGCTCAGCCACATTTGATTTTAAGATAAAAGTATGATTAGGCTAAAGAGCAGAAACATATTTGATATATTTGCCCGTCTGATGAAAAATGGGGTGCTGAATTTCGATGTTTGACAAGGAGAACTGGATTTCAATGGTACAGTCACTAACATACCAGCTAATCTGCCTTTGTTGCTCCTCGAATTTTTGCGAAAAAAAGAAATTACGCAAAGGACAAAGGTCCTCCCTACAAATGTTCTCAAAAGAATTTGTGAGCACTATTTCCATTTTTCATTTGTGGCTTTGATGCACATAGAACGAATTCCCAAGTGGTAAGTGAACTTCATGGCATACAAAATTAGATACATACATTTCTAAGTTAATAGTTTGATTGGAAAGTGGAGCACGAGGAAAATGACATTGAATCCGAGGCAGTGGAAATATACCGGGGATTCAGGCTGCTGGAACCATGATGGATTTTTTTTGGCTTTGTTCGCAGTGTTTTGGGAATGATCCTAAACATGCTAAATGGTCCAATTACAGTTTTGGGAATTGTTCGCTCTTTTCTCCTGCCGCGGCGAACTCTTAGCACAGGAGACTGAGGCGCAGAGGATGTGACTTGGCTCTCAACAGCTGCTGAGATGAAGCCGCCCTTAGCGCTGGCAGGAGCAGAGCGAGGTTCGGCCCTCGCTTTTATCCCACGCAGATAAACCATGAGGCTTCAGAGACAGAGATCAAGCAGAATGAACGACGGATTCCATATCCGTGCCCCGTTGACACAATAGCCAGGCATCTGTTTGTTCATAACGTGCATCTTCAGAGTGTGGGATGCGGCCAAAGCAAGGAAATGGTCCATAGAAATCACTGATGAGTCTGTAAATATACATTGCTGTCGTCTTGAGACTGTGCAATTAAAGCGATGTCCAGATTTTGTGAAAGTTGAAAGGGCTAGTAGTTATTTTTCTCTCTAAGAACAAAGATTGAAACACATACACAATTCAGATCTGTTTTACTAAAGGGTTCCAAGAAGACAGTCAGGGACAGATTTCCAAGCCCCTTGCGCCACTTTTGCGTCACTTTTCCTATGTTAAAAATTACCCAAAAGTGGCGCAAGGGCCTTGTAAATAAGCCCTTCAGGTAGGAAATACACGTAACTTAGGTTTGCTGAATTTACACCGAGGTGTTCAAACTGGGGCAAATCATTTAACAGAAGCGTGCATCTTACTTCCGTTAAGTTTCATTCATGCTTACAATTCAGGGTGTTTTAAAGGGTGTGTCACAGGGATGGCCATGAAAATCATTTTGAACATCTTTTATAGGTGTTCACGAATGTCTCACTTTTCAACACACTCGAGTTATACCTGAAAGGTCCACTTGTAAATGCTGCAGAAATTAACACAAAGATCAGAATTTACGCCATTTTTCTTGGAAGGGTTGGGGTGGGCGTTTAGGGAGAAATTGGAAAGTGAAAACATTTCGGAAGTTGCATTTAAAAAGGGTCTACCTCACAAGCTCTCAGAGGCTGGACTGGCCTTTACGAAGTATATCAAATATGCAACTAGAAGTAAGTGCTGAAATGAAAAAACAGAAGTGCAGGTACTCTGTACAAGAGTAGCTGCTTGTTTCTGAGAAGTGCCGGTACTCTCTGTAATGACGGAGCCACCCGGCCCATCCACTCACACACACACACACCCAGAGGGCGGGCTCGCCCAAGGGTATAAATAAAAGGGCACAAGACTCATGGTCTTCGGCACAGAGTAGTTAACACTGTCTGCACGTGTCCATTTATTTAGTAAAGACCCAAACCTGTGGCCTAGGTTTTCCTTTGCCCCGGTGACCTGCGTCACCACACTGGCGACGAGGTGGGTCTGCCCCACACCTCGACCCCGTCGACACAGGCCAGTCTACAGACCCCGTGTCCGTGGTGCTCGCGCTGCCTGCGCTTTAGCTGCTGCTGGGACACGGTCTGCTGCAGCTGCCCGCTCCCGCCGGGTGCGCAGCGAAGTGAAGTGAAGCCGTCGCGCCAAGACCGGCGCTGAGGTGAGGCCTCCGCAGGCGGAGGCGATCAGCCGTGCGCGCTGCTGTCCTCGCGATGTGCCGCATCAAGCTGTGGGGCCCGCTTTATTCTGCGCTCGTTCGCGCTCCTGCCCCCATGTGGTTGTACCGGTGGTCAAGCTTGCACGCTCTGCATGGTGCGCTCGCACGGGGGAGGAGTTGGCCTCCGCGAGCTGGGAGCCTGTTAGACATCACACGCCCCCACCGCCCCCAATGAGAAGCCCCCTGCTGGCCAGCACCACGCGCATCAACGCAGGGGTGCAGAGCATTGTGCTGCAGCGCCTGGCATATCTGTTCTGCAGCTGGGGTTGTTGAGCCCCCCCTCCAGGAACTCTGGACTCTGCACCAGGGCCCCTCTAACCCAAGTACTTGTGGCCCCCGAGAGCACAGCAAGCCCAGCTCTGGCTACCATCACCCCGCTGAGGCCCAGGCACGCCGGCAGCTGCACACAGACGCGTGGCCCAACCCAAGGGTATCCACTGACGGGGGAAGGCCGCACAGGCGCTCGCCCATGCCGGACCCGCCAGGGTGCAGCCGACACCTGCAGCATCGTGGGGACTGTGCCAGCACCGCCCGCACCTAAGCTAGTGGGGACTGCGCCAGCACTGCCACGCCCAAGAAGGATGAGTGATCCGGCAGCCGCTGGTAGTGGTGCCCCTTTGACAGCGCCAGGGCCTAATCAGGCCACGCTCCAGGCCCCCGCTCCACAACATGCAGCCCACCAATCTCCTGCTCCAGTTTAGGCAGCCCAGCATATCCACACCCCCCAGGCCACGGAATAGCCACCCGCTGCCGCCATTCAGTGAGCTGTCGGACCTGTCCACCGCCTCAGCAAGATGGCATTCCTGGATCGGTCGCCTCGATCACTATTTCGTGGGCGTCAGGGAGACGGATGGAAGGGTAAAGAGGTCGCTCCTCATGTGCTATGGCGGAGCAGAACTATTCGATCAGTCTGAGACGTTGCCGGACAGGGGCGAAGATGACTACTACGCTGGGGCGGTTGCAGCTCTAAATTGCCACTTTGATCCACAGATCAACCCGGACAACAAGTGGTTTTAAGCTACCGCAAGCACGGCAGGGAGAGACAGAAACCGTGGACGTCTACTATGTCCGTTTGAGGAAACTTGCCACCTCATGTGAACTGCCTGATCAGAGACTAGAAATCCGTGCACAGCTCATTTAAGGCTGCCGCTCTATCCAGCTGAGACGTCTCATTCTCCTGCAGCCTCGCATTTCCCTCGACGAAATACTGGTCCTTGCCAGATCACACGAATTGTCCAACGCGCGGGCTGACGAGATGGAAGCGCCCCTGAATCGTCCTTCCGCAGCGCCACGGACACCCACAATCATGGAGGAGAAGGTGGACATGATCCGCAGACGGCCTCAACAGCCCAAAGGAGGAGCGAGGGCACCACACACCTCCATGTGCGGCAACATGGGTGGAAAATGTCTTGCGAGAGGGAAAACGTGCTCACAGTGTGGCAAGCTAAACCATTTCGCTAAAGTTTGCAGGAGCAGTGGTGGGTGGCGCAATGCCCCAGGCCTGCGCAGACTTGCACAAGGAGTGCGACAACTAACTTTGGAGGATCCAGGTACCTGCAGTGACAACTCAAGATCAAATTTCGACCTCGAAGAGGATGACAATAATGTATTCTTCGTGTCGTTCGTTGGCAGAGAAGGATCTAGAATGGACCACCAATGTGTGACATCACCGTAGCAGGTTCCCCCGGTACACGCCCTGATAGACACAGTGGTGTCGGTCAACGTGATGGACAGCATCCATTATGAGAAGCTGGCACCTCGCCCGCCACTCCACCCGTCCAGAGCAAAAATATACACGTACGACAGAGATGAGACACTCCCTCTGCGAGGGGTCACTGAGGTGGAGGTCACCACCAATGGCCAGAGCCTAAGAACGAGATTCCACATCATGGAGGGGGAGAGAGGAACCCTCCTCTGTTGCCACACAGCAGAAGACTTAGAGCTGGTGTTCTTCGCCAATCAAGTACATGAGTTGCACGCACGAGAAATGCTCAAGGACTTCCCCATGCTGTTTCAGTGCTTAGGCTGCCTCAAGGGAAAGACTTTCAAGCTGCATGTGGACCACACGGTCAGGCCCATGGCGTTGATGGAAGAAGAACTCCAAAAGCTTGAAGACGGGGGTAATTGAAAAAGTGTAGGGCCCAACCCCGTGGGTCTCACCCCTCGTCGTCGCCCCAAAACCGAAACAACCAGGGGCCATTCGACTGTGCGTCGACATGCGCCTACCCAACAAGGCTGTGAAACGAGAGCGTCATGTCACACCTACGATGGATGACATCGTCGCTGACTAAAATGGTATCAGGTGGTTCAGTAAGTTGGACCTCAATGCGGGATACCACCAACTGGAGCTCCACTCCGACAGCCGCAACATCACTACGTTTTCCACACACATCGGCCTATGTCAATATAAAAGGCTAAGATTCGGTGTCTCATCAGCAGCGGAGGTGTTCCAAAACGCCATAAGGGAGACGCTCTCCGGACTGTCGGGGGTAATCAACTTAAGCGACGACATACTCATAGTCTCCAAGACCCTCGAGGACCACCACACACACCTCAGGGCCACACTGCAACGTCTGGCGGACAATGGGCTTACACTGCACCGAGCGAAGTGCTCCTTTTACCAGGAGTCGGTAGACTTCTTCGGCTACATATTCTCCAGGGATGGTTTGCGCGTTAGCCCAAGAAAGGCGGAGGCCATCTGGTCAGCACCAAGACCGACGACAGCTACTGAAGTCCGAAGTTTCTTGGGGTTGACCTCATATTGTGGCCGGTTCATTCCCAACCTCGTGTCCCTCTCCGAACCACTTCGGGTCCTAACTAAGGCAGGACAACCATGGACCTGGTCAGCTAAGGAAGACACAGCGTTCCAGGCGGTCAAAGAGGACCTAAGCGATGATGGCGTACTTCCGCCCCAACAGGCGCACATAGGTCATGGTGGACGCTAGCCCTGTCGGCCTGGGGGCTGTCCTCATGCAAGAGATGGAGTCGAGAGACTGGGTACCCACTGCATACGCCAGTCGGGCGCTGACTGCCACAGAAATGCGGTATGCTCAAATAGAGCGGGAGGCACTGGCCATGAAGTGGGCGTGCCAACACTTCCATCTATACCTCTATTGCCATGAGTTTCGGGTGATCATGGATCACAAGCCCCTTGTCCCGCTATTCGCTGGAACCGCCAGACTTGCACCCCCCCCGGGATTGAGAGATGGGCTGTATAGCTGCAGACGTACCACTTCGAGGTACACTTCCGACCAGGGGCCAACAATCCAGCTGATTTCCTATCACGTCATCCGGGCGCACCCATGCCATCCCTCATGCTGCTGATGTGGATGAAGTCAAAGAGTCCGTGCAGATGATCTCACGGGAAGCTTGTCCAGTCGCTCTCATGCTGGCAGATGTAGGGAAGGCCACAGAGTCTGATGAATGCCTCACGAGAGTAAAGAGTATGCTGACCAACCGTAACTGGAGACATTTGGTCGATGGAGCCAGGTCCCTTACAGCAAAGGAACAATGTTTTCGACAGCAAGTATGGAAAGCCCAAATTGAGCTCAGCGAAGGCCCTTACGGGGTGATAGTTCGAGGAACCTCTCGCGTGATCCCAACTAGCCTGCCGGATGAAGTGATCAATCTGGCGCATCAGGGACACCAAGGTGCATCCAAAACCAAAGCCAGGCTCCGAAGCAAAGTATGGTTCCCTGGGATGGACGCCATGGTGGAGGAGGTGGTACGCAACTGCCATTCATGCAACATTATGGGCGGAGACCCAGTGCCTCACCCCGTAATCACCGAAGACCCATGTCCAGACCCATGGTCCAAACTGAGCATTAAATTTTGGATCATTCCCAGTTGGATGGAACACCCTGGTGCTCATCGACTCCCACTCATGATTTCCTGTGGTGGAAGTGGTGCCCTCGACAGCGTTCACCCATGTCCAAGTGGTACTGGATCGCACATTCGCGATGATGGGAATACCTGAAGAAATTCGGTCAGACAATGAGCCACCCTTCCAGGGCCGAGACTTCCAGACTTATCTGGCCTCCCAGGGCATCAAGCACAAGAAGATTACCCCACAGTGGCCCCAGGCAAACGGGGAGGTGGAGTGGTTCATGCGAACGCTGAACTGGGCCCTCCGCATCGTGGTGGAGAACAGAGACGATGCTGAACAATGCCTCTCACAATTCCTCAGTGCCTACTGCCAAACTCCACACTGTACCAACACGTGCGCCCCAGCAAACCTGCTGTTCCGAAAAAACCCCAGAGACTGCGTACCGGCTGACCCATCCTGGAGTCCCCCGCAACTAGACCAGAACGCCACACAAGGAAGAAGGAAGCAGTCTAACGACAAAGCGAGTCAGACTCGAAGGGCTCCACCCATGAACATTGTCGTTGGGGGTATAAATAAAAGGGCGCAAGACCGCTCTTGGTCTTCGCCCAGAGTAGTTAACACTGTCTGCACGTGTCCATTTATTTAGTAAAGGCCCAAACCTGTGGCCTAGGTTTTCCTTTGCCCCGTGTCCTGCGTCACCACACTCTCCAATTAAAAACATTACGTCTCTCTTCAGAAGTGCAGGTGCTCTCCCTCTCAAAATAAAAAAGTGCCACTACTCCATACCGGACAGTACTGGCCCATTTCAGGCACTGGTTATGAGTGCATTTGTAAATCAGGCCTTACATTTCTTTTAAATCTCTAGTTAAAGCAACTAGTTACATAAGAGGAGTGAGTTGTCAACCATTTTCCAAGTAAGATGCGCCATATGATCTTTGGTTCCCTTGGTTTTTACCTTATGTGCAGCTTTTTGCCAGTTGCAAACATTGAAATTGTTCTTATTTTCATACTCTTATACCAGCATGCTCTAAATATCCGAAAATTAGGTTGTGGATAAAATTTCGCAACCAGCTGTTTTCGTGGGTCATTTAATGGATCAGTACTTTTTATGAAAGAATATTGCGGTTACATATACTCCTGTCTACCTTCAGAGACTGCTGGGAGAATTGCGTTTTCCATTCAAAGATAACAAGCTGTAAAGCTTCCGACCTCTGGGGGTCCCAGTCATGTAGTTCAGGAAGGGTACTGAACCGATATGTGACTACTTTTACAATTGCATCCCTACCTTTTATGCTTTTGGATGTGGTGCGACTACTAAGGAGGATGTCTTCTTAATCTTCCCTGTGAGTGTTCCACCTACTTCTGTCTCCTAAGTGTTCTTCCCTGGTATCCTTTCCTGGCTATTTGTGCCAATTAGGAGTTTATATATGTCTGGTTTGAGACGTTTGTCTCTTTTTAATTCTTTAAATGGCATCAATGGCGGCTATCAAGCGGTTTGATAGTGTCATATAGAATCCAATTCCTAATTTGAAAGTAGTGATGCCTTTCTGTCTCTGAGAGGTCATAGCTTTTATAAGTTTTCATTTTTTTTTTAATTCCTGTTTTTAGAAATTGGGTCTGTAGTTGGCAGTGGCATGCACCCTGTCCAAGTATGAACACTTCCTTTTAGTCAGGTTACAGAGGCAATGTGTAAAGTATTTGTACATAACACGCTGTAACACAATGAAAACACAACAAATAGACACCACACCAGTTTAGAAAAACAGTATCTTAATCTAAACCAAACAAGACCAAAATGACAAATATTCAACATACACAATTCAAAATATGACTTAAAAAAGATTTCAAGCAATACCATCCATAGAACTCTATGGATGCAGTGATTGTACACAAAGTATCTCAGAAGCGTCAAAATTAACAAGGCAAAAAGCTGCAGAGGAGGGAAGTGTTGGAAAACACAGCGAGGTGTCCGTTCCTGAGTCCACAGGGAGGCTATGCACCAGTTTTGCTCTATGCAGGAGAAGTGTTGCGTCAAATCCATACTGCAGCAGGTACAATGCATCGAAACCCAAGACGGGATGTGTATGGTTACGAGGGTGCAAGGCCCAGCCATCCTGGAATGAGCTGAGTGTAGGCAAACTCACCACACTGCCAGTAAGCATCCATCAATACGGAGGTGCCCCATTATTCTGTACCAAGCGATATAGTTCCTTTACCTCTTAAACACAAAGAGTACAGTGCAAGTTTCCATACTATTAGGTGTTGCCCCTTCCCTTCTAGCCATCTGCACCTATCTATCTTACTGTCCCAGAATTCCTGACATGGGGTATCTATGCTGGTATTCAACCCTTAGCTTTTAACCTAATTTCCCCTGGTATCATCAAGGTGAAGGGCACTGCACTGGAACTCGAACTCTGAGGTCCACTTGTTATTAAAGAATACTGACCCAGATATGCTAAAGACCATCCTGGGACCACAGACAAAGGCGGATGCTGACATGTTTGTGCATTGGTGTGGTGGACTTGCTAGTACAAGAATCTCTTCTCTGGAAAATCTCAGGGCCAAACAGTGTCCTCCTCTATGGTGCCCCTGTAGTGAAGGCAGGCCCTTGCTTGCACACATTGCTATGTTAGCATAAGCTTATTAGAAGTTTAAATGCCATTTTGCCTATTTGTCGCTTTTGCACACAACACTGCATGTAACTTTGTGAATATCTTCAAATGAGAATGGCTTGTTTTCAACATCCCTACCCTTATATTGTGCCCTTAGTCTGCACAGTGAGTTCTAAAGTCGCCAAGGTTATCATAACAATGTTAGCTGTTATTCGGGATGATCGGCTCACGGTTAAACACAACATGCACGCAGGTGCAGCTAACTGAAATTCTGGCGCTTTTAATATTGCACTGCGTACATGATTTTAGGCAATTATAGAAAATCCGTTTCCAGAGAGACAGAGAGCTTTTGCAGATCCTGATGTGATTCACCTCTGCTGATCTTGGAGGTATGGGGTCCCCTATTCAAGTTTAAGATCCCTTCTATATTTTTTAAAACATAGTTCCTAGCTAGGGAGTGTGGCATACAAGGCACTATAGGACCTGTTCCCACTATCATTATAATATGATTTCTCCTTTTGTGTTTTATGGAATTGTAACAATGCTGATCATATTATTTTTAATCATATGCCTGATTATGTTCGCAAAAATACTGCATCTTAGAGCACGTCGTTAAAATAAACATTTTAAACTTTAACTTGTCTATTTTTACCCATGTTGTAGACAGGTATGAGAATAACAAACAAAAGAGTGTTCTTGATTCCCACCATTCCTGAGAGTAATCTAATATGCATGTTCTGGGTTGTTTAATCATTGGTTACTTTGCTATAGGACAAAGAGCTAATGTGACACTGATGCTAGTCGGTTAGGGGTTCTAGGTACTGAGGTGAGTTTTTTGGTCCACCACAATTCACTAAGGTCCTTGGTCTCTGAGCACAACTTTGTGTATGAGCACAATCCCTGCAACACCCCACCTTCGCATCCTGTCTAGCTCAGTTGAATGTCGCTAGGCTCAGTGAAAAGGTGTAACACTTTGGGGCTGGTTTCATATCAGGTAATGCTTTCCACTACTCTATGGGGTTCTACTCTTCTGGGGTGTATCTTGGCTCTAATCCTACATAGGTTCAGGTTAGAGAGACATTTTGCTTTTTCTGGGGCTATTTCTTGTGCTAGGTAAAGTCTGTCTGCACCCACAGCATGGGGTATCAGTGAGCAGACATAGCATGACCTAACATACGTCTGGGTGCCCATGGCAGTCATGTTGTGCAAGAGTGCACTGTGTAGGACGTGTGGAATAGCAGCATTTGGTTCAGTGTAGTGTAAGTGATATGGGAGAGCTCCCAACACAAGCACTGTAGAAATGTTGAGGTAGACTCCAAGTGACTGGGCAAATTTCTCACTGTGGACGGATGCAGACATACTCATGCTAAGCAGATGGTATACAAAGGTGCAATATTATATAACTTTTGGAGCATTGCAGGTTCTTGGTATGGTGTCTGGAGAGGTCGTCTGCAGCTTTCTGGCATCCGGGGAGGGACTTTGCTTGGCACAGTGTAAAGGGTCTGTTGTCAGAAAATTGTCCGTAAAAAATAGTCTATTGTCTTTTTGGCTTGGACCCTTGGGCCTCGTTTGGACTTCAGAGGCTGTTCCTGATGAAGTGGTGCTCTGCTGTAAAGATGGTGCAAATATGGCTTGATTGCAGGCCTGTTGGATAAGAACTGTGGGTTGTAGGATAGCTTTTAAAAAAACCTACATCATCATTCCTGTGCCTGTCTTTCTTAGGAAATATTCAGTAGATCCGTTTTGCACAACTTTTTAGTGGGGTACTGGAAGATGGCCCCGGTTAGGGAGTCATTTTAGGAGACAGTGAACATTTAGTCATGGAGCACCTGAGTTTTCTTTTTGTGGGTCATTTTGGTCCTCCCCTCCTCCATGACAGAGGTGAGTGTTTTAGTTGGGTGATCTTCGTGGGTGAGTGGATTATTGTGTTTACCTAACTCATGTTTTATGGGTATTGTCGACCCTTTAATACCCTACTTTCCCTAATGTGTTTGGGTGTACTTTTATAAAGGCGGATGAAGCCTTTTGACCTACACATGCTCAATGTACCCTTAAAGGAAGGGAGCGTGTAGCGATTTGGATGTTATGGGTAATTGCAATATGTCCTGAGGACATATGTATGCCCCACTGGTCCCATCATGTGGCATGCAATGAGGTTTTCTCTAATGGAGTTGAGTGTTTTAACTATGCCATTTTCTGGAAGGTTTGTTTTGGGCTACTTTTAGGCGGCTTCTTGCAGGTCATTGGGCACCTTCCTAAGGTCTCATTTAGTGTGGACTTTATTGTGGCATACCGGTGGGGGTTGAGAGTCTGCTCCATGGCCCTCATGGCATTTAAATGTGGCAATGATTGCGAATGGGCCTATTGCTCCCTTGGTTGATGTTCGTGAGGCCCTGTGTATCTTAACGACAAACTGGGGGCAGTGATGAGTTTTTATGTGTACCTTATGGGGGGGACTGCAATGGTCATTACCGGAACCCATTTTCCCTTCCATCACCCCCTCCTCCCACAGATCAAGGATGTTCAGGGAAATCCTACCCTGCAACACGCTACTCCCACTGTCTTGGAGGCACATGATACAATGAGCATACTTTGGATGTTTGGAAGCATTAGAGGAGATGAGGGTGCATAATGTCCTGCTTACAATGGAATTCAGGTGCCCATCAGGGACTTCTACTGAGAGCAACAAACTGAGATGGCTGATTGCCCTGGTGAATTTCCCTACTTACTTATTGGCAAAATTGTGCGTGGACTACAGTGTTCCAAGGTGGACACCATTATCCCACGTGTGCAGAAAACCTGGCCTCTGGAACGGGAGCGTCACCTTGTTTTGGAACTGAAAGGGGGTCTCCACTAGCTGGAGGCCTAATAAAGTTGAGGAATGGGTTCATTTTTACCTAGTGACAGGAACCCGACCCCTTTGGACTTGCACCAGGGGACCTGGCTGCCTGTTTTTTTGCACTGGTCGGGAGGCGACATGCCCCCTCATCAGACTGCCCTACCCCTCGGACAAGGCCTGCCAACCCTGCTCTGGAGGACTAGCAGCAGAGTGGGGCCTAGACCCCTGCTGGTACCCAAATTGGTGAATTTTAGCATTAATGTAGCATTTGACAGAACATACTTGAGGCATGAGTTTCCTCTAAACAATTAAAAGTTTGAGTTTTCTTTTAATGCTGTGCCACTAGTCTTTATTGTTGTGGTGAGTTTTCCGAAGTGGATATGAAGTGGATGCATCATTTTCTGGGTTCAAATTTACTGTGTATTTGAAATGGGCGATTGCGTGAAGACATAGTTTCCCCAGACGGTCACCCCTTCCCGCTGTGGCTGTGGCCCTGGGGCTTGCTGGGCTCAGTACCCTTCCTTTTTGGTTTTTTAAACAATCTTTATTGCATTTTAACCCCCAAAAATATATACAATTTTCCCCCTTCCCCCAGCCAAGAAAACACAAAACAAAAGCATAACAATGAAAGTTAGGTTGCCAAGCTGGCAACATAGTAAGCCTGTATAAATAATAACAACAGAAGATACAAATATCTGTAACTCTATGTTTCTTTCTGACTCCTATCCGTCGATCTGGAAGAAAGCAATTATTAAACCTTTACTGAAAAAAACAAATCTTGATCCCTCAGAACCCAAAGGTTATCGACCAATTGCATCTCTCCCTTTTCCGTCCAAAATATTTGAAAAAATTATGAACTGTCAGCTGGCCCACTATATCGATCAGAATAATCTACTTGATGACACCCAATTTGGATTTAGGAAAGGTCATGGGACAGAAACGGCACTGATAAAGGCAGCAGACGAAGTCAGAATGATTATGGATTAAGGAGGCGCAGCAGTCCTGATATTACTGGACTTGTCTGCAGCCTTAGACACGGTCGATCAAACCATCTTGATCGACCGTGTAGCCTCTATTGGCATCCAGGATAAAGCCAAATCTCTTCTGATTTCCTTTCTGTCTGACCGTAAACAGTCTGTTAAACTGGGTGGCTTCTACTCTCCTGTTTTCACCCTACCTTGCGATGTTCCCCAAGGATCCTCGTTAAGTCCGACGCTTTTTAACATCTACGTGTCGGACTTGGCGAGGGTCATTAAATCATATGGAATTGGGCTAACATCGTACGCCGACGATACCCAGCTGGTACTGGCCATTCATAACAACGGAGGAGCAGTTGCGGCGAACTTTCAGGAAGGCATGCTGGCCATTAGTTCCTGGATGGATCATAACTGTTTAAAATGAAACTCCGACAAGACGGAGGTCATGATCTTTGGTAGCTTGACCCCGTCCTGGTCCCCAGTATGGTGGCCCCCTGATCTAGGCTCTCCCCCAACACCGGTCACCAAAGTCAGGAACTTAGGGGTATTATTTGATGATAAACTATAATTTGTGAGCCATGCAAATGCAGTAGTCTCTGCATTTTTTTACATTCCTCGAATGGTCAAGAAACTCTTGCCTTTTCTCCCCCCAGCGCGGGCAACACCCTCATGTGCACCCTGGTACTCTCCAGGGTCGATTACTGTAATGGTCTGCTATTAAATGCCCAAAAGCAAGTCCTCAATAAGATGCAACTAATCCAGAACCCGGCAGCCTGGATTCTGACCCGTACTTCAAAATTCTCCTCCATCACCACCATTGTTCGCCAACTTCACTGGCTCCTGGTCAGAAGTCGCACCAAATTTAAGGCGCTGTGTATTATCTATAAAGCCATGCATAACATAGGGCCAGAATTCTTAAAAAAAGCCTTGTGTGTATATACTCCCAAAAGAGCCTTACGTTCATCCACAGCCCATCTGCTCCCAATCCCGCGGACAAAAAAAGTGACTTGGGGAGATAGACGCTTCACAGTGACTGTTTCCAGATTGTGGACACCCTCCCCCTCGATATCAAAAACAGTCCTTCCTTGATGACATTTCGGAAACAATTAAAAACATGGCTTTTTAATCAGTAATAAGTCAGTGATCCCCTTCAGCATATAAGTTGAGCAGCGCTGAGACACCTCAGGGTATTTGCACGCTATATAAAGTGTATAAATAAATAAAATAAATAAATATGTATCCAAATACATCACATCATAACAAATTATAATTAAAATAAGCCTCAACAGCAAGAGAGCGCCACACAGAGAATCAAGAGCCAGCATAATCATAAACAAGGGACAGATGAGTTTGAGTTTGAGTTTAAAATATTTCTTGATCGCACGTACACCGAGCGGTTTCATGGCGCTATAGAAGTGCTACAGATCCTGGGGGGCAGAAGAAATGGGGGCGCCTAAGGTGCTATTAGGAAGGGAAAGCTTGGGTGAAGAGAAAGGTTTTGAGTGCCTTGCGAAAAAGAGAGTACTGGGTGCAGGATCTCAAGTGATCCGGGAGGGAGTTCCAAAAACTGGGACCGATTGTGGAAAATTTGGAGCCGCCCCATTTTTTTCTTCTGAAACGGGGAACTACGAGAAGTTGTTGGGTAGAAGAGCGCAGCTCCCTGGAAGGGACATATGGGTGAATTTCGGATGTGATAAAGGCAGGGGCTGACCCAGATCGGGTATTAAAAATAAGATCATCCTTGCCCCTGTGTTACGAGCCATCCCCTCATTATAGCCCAATTTTGTCGCCCCATTTTCTGACCTTGGTAACCTTAGTGTGCAAAAAATGCCCTTTCTGTATGATAAATTGAGAGTTGCCGGGCCAACCATTAATTAAATGACAGGGGAGCAGGATTGAGCCATGTTGTCGCCAGGCACAATCTGTGCACTGGAGAACCGCAGCCTTAAGGCCCGGCGGTGCAGGGTACGCCTGAAATCCCCGGGATTCACCTGCCTTGTCAAAACAGAGACACGGATTCTTCGTCTGGCGTAGAAGATGGTATTTATTAGCTGCAGCTAGTACAGTGGTCTTAGAAGTCGTCAGTACAACGAGGTTCAAAAGAGACTGCCACTTAACTCCGTGGCGCACAGGTTTATATACGATACAATACAATGCAAAATGAAATCACACAAGAGTATGAGCTATAGGCAAACGTTATAGACAATATTTTAAGACCAAAGCAACTCAAGTTCCTGGTTCTGTTTGTCATTCGACCCCTTAAGTAAATCACAAATGAATCCACACAATTCAATTTACAAGCAGAGAAAACACAGCTGCGTGTTGTAGAAGGACAGTCGTGAAACAAGAGAATGCATGAGACATGTAACGAAGGACAGCAGATAAGATAACTTAAAGGAAACAATGGTGTGAAATGACATGTAGTCCGGACGGGGATTAATCAGCTCAGATAGGAATTAGTGTACTCGGCCAGACCCTGACACTCGTTAGTAAACATAGGTGAGGAAGCCACCTGGCACGCAAAGCAGAAACGACAAAAACATCGCATTCGCCGAGCTGCCTGAGTGAGGGCAACATAAAATGGCGCGATCACAAAATGGAGGCTGAGCACGAACGAAATTGTAAATTACAGAACCTCAGAACTGCCATGGCGAGAAACAGGAAGGGGATGGAGCCATAGAAGAGCTTCCTGTTCCTGAACTCCTAAGACCCCTAGGAGAATCTATTGGGAGGTAACCTTGGTCCGCAAATTTGAATTGTGCCTCAAAAAATGAGATATATCCCTTCTCAGGTTCACTAACCCCAGGCACTTCGCCAACATATGAACTAAGTGTGCCCCTGCAAAAAGACAGACCGACGGCGGACTATGATAGCCACACCTCACTGGTACGTTCTTTGTGTGGAAATGTCTTGAAATGATCAATGAGAGTGTGCCCAACAAAACCTGCACCTTCCATCGTTGGGTGCAACTGCAACGCAGATCAAGAATATGGATTGCATTGGAATGGTGCACCAATGTGCTTCTTTCTCAAAGTACATAATTCCTTATCTCGATTCTCCTTTATTCAAATAATGTCAATGTAACAACTCTAGCCAATGCATTTCTTTCAACTGACATTGCACTTCACCTGTGATGGATTCTGAACAGACCGGATACTGGACATCTTAGAGATGTGGCTAAGGAATTGATGACAGGCCTACACACCTGAGCCCTTTCATGGAACGGTTCCATAGTTGACTGTAGCAGCGTTGATCCTTACATAGGAAACAATGGGGAGATAAAGCAAGTTACTGCTGTTTCAATTCACTTCTATTCTTGCTACCCCAAATTGGATTTTTTACCAGTTTTACATTTAAGCCCTGATGAAGTTCAATGTCAATTGAACAAAGCACGTTGTATTAAGTTGTTGCATTGACATTATTTGAATAAAGGAGAAACAAACATAAGGAACTCTTGTCCGTATATTATGTACTTTGGGAAAGAAGCTCAGTGGTGCACCATTCCAATATAATCCATAAGTCTGCCCCTGCCTCCAGCCAGCGTGGGCAGTTCATGTCAAAGACTTCTCCCCAACTTTTGATTTTAGCTGGAGTGATATATAGATTGAACCACGTTTTGTAGTGTTTTATCTGAAGGTTAGCGGATATAAGAGTTGAGCAAGCTAGTTCTAGACAGGAGAGAGTATCCTCCTCTGTTACCTGCAATGACCCCATCCATCCAGTAGCATGTTTGCCAAAATCATCCCCCATCCTCTCATTTAATAGTTTATAAATACTTCCTTAAAGAGGAAGTGATCTTAACTAGCAAATCTAAAAGCTCAACTCTATTGAACCCCTCCCCACCTCCTCTTTTCTTCCCCATAAAATTCCTAATTTGTAAAAACTTAAAGAACTTGTTATTTCCTAGAAGTAATTTACTCCTCATGTATTCAAAGGTAGTAAAGCCCTTATCAAAAAATAATTCCCCAAAAATAAATGGGCCCAGGTTTTCCCCCAACGCCTAATATAGGGATCATGAAATATATCTGGCACCAGAGGGGTTATCATGGAGGGGGATATAGAAACTATAATAGCCGACCCCAAGTGTCTTCCTGTCACTGGTCCACACTCGAAATTCATACAAGAGGGTATTAAACCTAACCCTTTTTGACATAACCAAATTCCAGTTGCTTAAGCAAGCATTCCCGAACCACAACTCCAAGGGACAATTCAAAACATGATATAACAGTATTCAGCACAGGCCCTTCCTGAGTTGAAAAAAACAACATGGGCATTAGTTGTTGCAGCGCCGAGGACTAATAATAAAGCCGAACGTTTGGTGCTGCCCATCCACCCCTTTGCCTCGGAAGGGAAGTTACTTCATGGCCCTCCGGGACTGGCATATGCCCAACGAAACCTTCCAATCACAGCATCCAAAGCCATAAACTATGGGTTGTTCACCTCCAACAGTATAGCTCTTAAGTAATACAAAATGGAAGAAACATAATTTTAATTAAATTACATCTGCCATTCAAGGTAAGTCTGAGCTTATTCCATCTAAGCAGCTCCGCCTTGGTTTTATTAATTAAAGTACCCAAATTAGCTTCTAACACTTCCTCAGTATCTGCGCAAATATTGATGCCCAAATATACTGCGTTCGGAACCACCCGTATATATCCTCAAACCTAGTATTATCGTTTATAAGTATCTGCATTTTGTCCATGTTAAGTATATACACTGAGATACATCCAAAGAGGTGCGCCTCCGCTTCGATTTCCTTAACTGCGGTCGTGGGGACAGCAGTGACAAGTGCAAGGTTGTCCGCGTAGGCCAAAATTTTAGTGTTTATCCCAGCCACTAGTGGACATTGGCAGGATTAAAGCATTCCCTCAGATTCAATGGATTAAAGCATCAAAATAGAGGGCGAAGGGCAGGGGGTAACAAGGACAACCCTGGCTTGTCTCACTCTGGATTTTAGCTATCTTCGATTCTCCCCCCATTAACAAAATTGTAGCCGTGGGTTAAATATATAGCATTTTAATCCAAGCAATAAAGTCCACTCCCAGACCCTTTTTTACCAATAACCCCCAATAGATAGGCCCAGGGGATCCCATTAAACGCTTTATCAGCGTCTAATATTAACAGCGCCATGGGATCTCCTTGGATTTTAGCCACATCAAATAAAGTGATTACCCGGTTGAAGACGTTGAAGATCCACCGGTTTCCCCTTTTTGGGGAACACCACCATCCTTGTAGAAACCCATGCGAGGGGGCTCATGTAGACGTTGAAGAGGGTTGGGCTGAGTGAAGATCCCTGTGGTACGCCGCAGATGACTTTGGTGGCCTCGGATCTGAACAGAGGGAGGCGGACTCTCTGGGTTCTTCCGGTGAGGAATGAGATGATCCACTCCAGCGCTTTCTCTCGGATTCCGACGTTGCTGAGGCCCTTCACTAGGGTGCGGTAGCAGACGGTGTTGAATGCTGCAGAGAGGTCCAGGAGGATGAGGGCTGCTGTTTCCCCGTTGTCGATCAGGGTTCTGATGTCATCGGTGGCTGCGATTAGGGCGGTCTCGGTGCTGTGGTTGGCCCGAAACCCGGACTGCGAGGGGTCGAGGGATCCGTTTGTCTTGAGGAAGGCGGCAAGCTGTTTGTTGACGGTCTTCTCGATGACTTTGGCCGGAAAAGGAAGGAGCGAGATGGGACGGTAGTTCTTAAGGTCGGTGGGGTCCGCCGTTGGTTTCTTCAGGAGGGTGGTCAGCTCGGCGTGCTTCCAGCTCTCCAGGAAGGTGGCAGTGTGGAAGGAGGAGTTGATGGTGTCTCGGAGATGGGGTGCGATGGTGGCGTCGGCTTTGTTGAAGACGTGGTGTGGGCACGGGTCGGTTGGTGATCCGGAGTGGATGGAGTTTATCGTGCGGGTTTTGTCTTCGGTGCTGATCGGGGTCCAGTTGCGGAGGGTGGTGGTGGCGGGTGCTGGTTCGGTGGTAGGGTGCGTGGTCAGTGCGTCGAAGCTGTCGTGTATGTCGGCGATCTTGCGGTGGAAGAACGAGGCGAGTGAGTTGCAGAGGTCTTGCGAGGGAGTGATGTCGTTGTTTCCGGCGCTGGGGTTGGAGAACTCTTTGACGATCCTGAAGAGTTCCTTTCTGTCGTGGGTGTTGTTGTCCAGTCGTTCTTTGAGTGCCGTCTTCTTGGTGGCGCGGATCAGCTGATGGTGTTGGCGGATAGCGTGCTTGAGGGCGGTCCTGTTGTCTGTGGTGTGGTCAAGCCACCAGGCTTTCTCGAGGGTGCGGCAGTTCTTCTTGGATTCCTTGAGTTCATCGGTGAACCAGGGGGTTTTCTTGCTGCTGGGTCTGCTGGGAGGGTTCCTTAGTGGTGCGAGGAGTGATCGGCGCAGGTGGTCAGCCACTTGGTGAGGTTGCTGGCTGCTTCGTTGGGGTCCGTTGTGCTGGTCGGAGTGTTCTGGCTGAGGGAAGCGGTGAGCTGCTCGGAGGTGATCTTGCTCCAGCTTCGGCGGGGGACCTGTTGCGGGTGGTGGTGGGTCGTGGTTCTTCTGAAGCTGAAGTGGACGCAGCTGTGGTTGGTCCAGTGGAGTCCGGTGGCGTGGCTGAAGGAGATGTGCTTGCTGGATGAGAAGACGGGGTCAAGCGTGTGGCCGGCATAGTGGGTGGGGGTGTTCACCAGTTGCTTCAGTCCGAGGTTTGCGAGGTTGTCCAGCAGGGCGGTGGTGTTTCTGTCATTGTTGTTCTCCAGGTGAAAGTTGAGGTCCCCTAGGAGGATGTAGTCGGCGGAGGGAAGGGCGTGCGGGCTGATGAAGTCTGCGATGTCTTTGCTGAATTGTGTGCGTGTTCCCGGTGGTCTGTAGATGAGGGTGCCGCGGAAGGTGGTCTTGGGGTCAGTGTGTACCTGGAAGTGCAGGTGTTCGGCGGCGGTGAAGGTTTCGTCTGAGTTAGTTGAGATGCGGATGGTGTTCTTGTGTATGATGGCGATGCCTCCTCCCGTCTGGTTGACGTGGTCCTTCCGGGTGATCTTGTATCCATCCGGGATGGCTATGGCGATGTTGGGCGCCGAGGACGCGTTCATCCAGGTTTCCGTGAGGAAGGCGACGTCCGGTGCTGTCGTGTCGAGCAGGTCCCAGAGTTCTACGGCGTGCCTTTGGACCGAGCGGGTGTTGAGCCCCCTCGCAGCCATCGCACGGCAGCACAACCTCAACATCATCTCCTTCGCCGACGACACCCAGCTCATCCTGTCCCTCCCCAACGACCCCGCCACCGCCAGAGCCAACCTACACGAAGGGATGAAAGACGTCGCCGACTGGATGAGAAACAGCTGCCTTAAACTGAACTCAGACAAGACGGAAGTCCTCATCCTGGGATCATCACCCTCCGCCTAGGACGACTCCTGGTGGCCCTCGGCCCTGGGCACCGCTCCCAAACCAACGGACCACGCACAAAACCTGGGCTTCATCCTGGACTCCTCCCTGTCAATGACCAGACAAGTCAACACCGTCTCATCCTCGTGCTTCAACACCCTGCGAATGCTCCGCAAGATCTTCAGATGGATCCCCACGGAAACCAGGAAGACCGTCACCCAGGCACTCGTCACCAGCCGACTAGACTACGGGAACACCCTATACGCCGGAACCACGGCCAAACTTCAAAAAAGACTCCAACACATCCAGAACGCCTTCGCACGACTCATCCTAGACATCCCCCGACACAGCCACATCACCGGACACCTAAGAGACCTGCACTGGCTCCCCGTCAGCAAGAGAATCACGTTCAGACTCCCCACCCACGCACACAAGGCTCTCCACAACCTGGGCCCCAGTACCTCAACGACCGCATGACCTTCTACACGCCCACCCGCCAGCTACGATCGACCAGCCATGCACTCGCCACCGTACCACGCATCCGCAGAGCCAAAGCCGGAGGAAGATCCTTCTCCTACCTGGCATCCAAGACTTGGAACTCCCTCCCCACCCACCTTCGGCAAACCCAAGACCATCTCTCCTTCAGGAAGCAGCTCAAGACCTGGCTGTTCGAGCAGTAACGTACCCCTCCCCCAGCGCCTTGAGACCCACCCGGGTGAGTAGCGCGCTTTACAAATGCCGTGATTGATTGATTGACCCGGCGATTATGGTCGGTTGTACCCATTCCCGGGATAAAACCATGTTGTACAGGTCAAACAATCTTTTTTATATACTTGGATAGCCTTGAGGCTAGGATTTTAGCAAAGATCGTAGTGTTAGAGTAATAGGTCGATATGACCCTAATTGATCCACTGATTTCCCCTTTTTGTGGAACACCACCATCGTCGTAGAAACCCATGCGTCAGAAGGGGGGAACCCCTCTGAACAGCTGAGAATACCTCAAGCATAAATCCATGAAGGGATTTATGCTTTATAAAATTCCCCAGGAATAAAATCTGTCCCTGCGGATTTTCCTGAATCTAGCCCTGCTGCTGTAACTGTGATTTTTTTCTGCCGATATGGGTTGATCTAATAACACCCGATCCTCCCTGTCTAATATATCCAGGGCCACAGGATCTAAATATGTTTCTATCTGTCCTGGATCTACCTTTTCCTCAGCATGTAACTACTGATAGTATGTTTGAAAAGTGGAGCGTATCTCCCCATGTCTGAAATGGGACCAAGCTCTGGGTCTTGTTTTTTCTTAATGTCACCTTAGGTTGTCTATTGTCTAGCCCAAAAAGCTAGTACATGCCCCGCTTTTTCATTAAATTCATATGTTTTATTCTTACATAGCGTAGATTTTTGGGCCGCTTTTTTGGCAGAGATGCCCCTAATATAACGTGAAGCTGGGCCTCCTCAATGTCCCATCCAACAGAAACCGCATCTAGAAGACCTGCCTCAACCTGCACTAGGGCTAGATAGAATTCCTGCAGCTGGTGTTTCTCCTTCTTCTGCCTATTCCAACTAAATCTCACAGTTTCCCTACGAGTCCCTGCTTTAAATGTATCCCATACTATTCCAATGGGAGCAGTCCCTAAGTTTTCAGCCATAAGCATTGGAATCCACTTCCTCATATGTAAAATATAATCATCATGTAGCAGCAAAGCTCTTTCAAATGACCAACCCCCCTTAGATTGTGAAGTCGCTTGAATATCTAGTTCTAAAACCAGGAGATTGTGGTCGGACGTCACCAGCGGAAATTTAAATATACGAGAAGTAGACATGAACCTGCTAAATATAAAAAAAATAATCTAAGTGGGCGTGCACCTTATGAGGGGCGGAATACTATGTATAGCCTGGGTCCAATTATTCCTTATCAGCCCAAACATTGTGGAGTCCATGTGTTTTACCAAGCTGACCCAATGATCGGAAGACTTTGGGCTTACGCCCTTGATACGATGCTACACCTGCCATCAGGGTGTCTCCTTTAATATTGATGTTAAAATCCCCACACACCACTAAAGTAAGGGACCACCGAGCCGGTTCGGCACAGATCCAGTCCAATAAAGGTGAGTCATCAATGACAGGCCGGTAGATAGAACAAAGTGTAAAAACTCTGTGATCATTAGTGCATTCTACAATAGCCCATCTTCCAAATTTGTCTGCCCTGGATCTAGTGTTTTGGACCTTGCTTTTACGTCCCAATATTGCCACCCCACCAGTGCGGGTACCTTGTAGCATGAGATAACTTGGTACCCTTTGAAATCCAGCAGTCGTTTCTTTGATCCCTCTACATGCATTTCCTGGATATCAGCTTTTAAGTACTGCAAATCAATATTGACCCTCTGTCTCTTCCGAAAATTATTCAGCCCGCAAATATTAATAGAGGCCATTCTTAGACTAATCATCCTTTATTATAATATAGTATAGCCTAATAAGATTCCTTCCCTCCCAACCATAAACACCACCCTCCACTTTTCTTGGATTCCACCCTGCCTCCCACTAAAGCCCAAAGAAAAAAATCATCAGAAGACCATAACATAACAGGGGGAACCCTGTTCTACAAATGCCTATATGACCCATCCAAGAGATCCAGAGAGATATGCCCCAAGAGAGAAACCTAGTGAAACAAAAACACAGCCAAAAATATCCTAACTAGAGAAACACACTTTTCATGCCATGACAGAAAGAAACGTGGCCAAAAGTTTTTATCATACCTTCCCAGTCCAGTCTCATTGGAAATTGCTTTCAGGTAGTCTTGTGCTTTGACCTCTGACAGAAAAGTCTGGGTATTTCCCTTGAAGAGCACCTTGAGACAAGCCAGATTTAACAACTGTACTTGGCATCCAGGCTGCTGAAAAGGGGAGAATAGCTGCCAGAATTGCCACCTCCTCTCAACTGTCACATGGCACAAATCCGGCCTCATGAAAAAGGTATGCCCATTGTATTGCTTCCGGTCTTGCCTTATCAAATATCGCCTGCCACAGGAGGAAATTACAGAAATAGACCAGGATGGGTCTAGGCCTTTTTCGGTTGTTGAGTCTGATTTTTTTTAGGGGACAAGGGGAACTGGTGTACCCTTTGGACTTCAGAATCCCAGTCACAATGGGCAAGCTTGGGGAACGTCACCCTTAAGTAATTCCAGCATGAAGGATCTGATGTCACTTCCCTATATTTTTTCTATGATGCCAAGAAATCGTAAGTTGTTTCTACGTTGACAGTTCTCGAAATCCCCCTGCTTCCACATCACATCAACTAACTGGGTCTCTTACAGGTTTTACCTTTTTTCGACTGTTGCCACGGCATCCTCCACTGCCTCCGTCTTCTCCTCAACTAAGGTAATCCTGTCTGCCATATTATTATTATTATTATTATTATTCTGAGTTTTATATAGCGCCTGGTTACCAAAAAAGGCATCCCAGCGCTCACCAGAGAATGAAACTACAGAGTAATGCGGGGGTTTAGGCAGAAAACAGAAAAGTTTTTAAAAGCTTGCGGAACCGCAGCAAACTGGTTTCCGAGCGAAGTTGTAGGGGAAGAGAATTCCACAGAGTGGCTACATTTATAGAGAACCTTCTGCCACCAGTTCTTACTTTCTTCACCCACCCAACCTGCAAAAGATGTTGGTGATCAGACCGGAGAGAGCGGAGGGCTTTGTAGGGCTGAACCATCTTCCCCAGAATAGGTGGACCTGCCCCCTGCAGGACTTTATGGGCGATGCAGAGTGATTTAAACTTCACCCTGTCCCTCACAGGGAGCCAATGCAGTGCCTTGAGCGCAGGGCGAGCAGATTGATATCTGGGTCTGCCCGTCAAAAGCCTGGCGGCAGCATTCTGCACTTGCTGCAGTTTGTTCATGGTAGATTCTGGAGCACCCAGGAACAACGCGTTGCTGAAATCCAGCCGCGAGATGATAAGCCCCTGGATGAGAAGTCTCCTAGTGACCTCTGGGAGCAGCGGTAGAATCTTCCGAGCCGAGCGGAGCAGGCCAAAGCACACGCCAGCAGTCTTTTTGGCATGGGTCCTGCTCAAGCCAAACCCCGAGGCTCTTAATCTCCTGCTTGGGAGTGGGTACAGGTCCAAGGCAATCGGGCCAGCTGCTGGGAGACAGAGATGGAGAGGAGTTTCCCAGCAGCATCAGCTCCGTCTTGGAACCGTTGAGCTTTAAAGCTGAGCTGCACATCCATGTGTAGATCTTCTCCAGACACGAGTGCAGTCGGTCAGGATGGTGAGCCGACTGGGAAAGGCCTACCACCAACTGAGTATCATCAGCATAACTGATGATTTTGATACCCAGCGGCAGTACCACACTCTCCAGGGGTGCCATATAGACGTTGAATAACGTAGGGCTCAATGAAGAGCCCTGTGGCACACCACACTGGAGAGGGATTGAAGATGATTTTTCAGGGCCTTCCCATACCTCGAATGTGCGACCTTCCAAGAAGGAAGCAAACCACTTGAGGGCCAGACCGGTGATCCCCACCTCTGCCAGCCGTTGGAGAAGCACCTGATGGTCCACGGTGTCAAAAGCAGCACTGAGGTCCAGGAGGATCACTGCCACTGATCCCCCTGAGTCCAAAATGCTCCTAGCGTTCTCCACAACCGCCAGCAAGGCGGTGTCAGTCCCCTGACCGGGACGGAAACCGGTTTGGGAGTCACCTATGAGGGAATTGGCCTCCAAGAAGTCCGACAGGCGGCTGTTGACCAGCTTCTCAGCGATCTTACTAAGGCCCGGCAGCAGCGAGATAGGCCTAAAGTTGGCAAGGTCGGCGGGGTCCAGATTAGGCTTTTTTAAAAGGGCCTTCACGACCGCCCCTTTCCAACTGGGGGGAACTACCCCTTGAGTGAGGGACAAGTTGATAAGGTCCGTCACTGGGCCACCAATGGTAGATGCCACCTGTTTTAGATATTTAACAGGTACCGGATCTTTCGGGGAACCACTCTTCATGGTCCTCAAAATCAAGAGAACTTCCTCCATGGTAACAGTACCAAAGGAGGTCAGCTCCACTGATCGCATCCTACCCTGCGGACCAGGGATATCACCCGGGGAAGATACCTCACCTGGGTGGGGAAGGGAAGCCAGAATATTATCAATTTTTGTTTTAAAGAAGGACGCCAGTTCAGTGCATTTTTGCGTGGGTCCTCATGGATGATCTGGGGTTCGGGGATGTTCAGTAGTTCCTTGATAACTCTAAATGATTCTTTAGAAGAGTTGGCCGCAGAGCCTATTCTCTCTTCAAAGAATCCCGATTTTGCCGCACGAATGGCGGATTTGTATATACTCAGGGCCTCCCGATAATCTTTCCGCTTCGTTTCACACCAGTCTTTCCTCCAGGACCGCTCTAGCCTCTTGCAACCCTTCCTTAGGGATCTCAATTCAGGCGTGTACCATGGCGCCGAACCCACTCTCTTCCCCTTCATAAGCTGTTTCTTTTTGGGAAGAAGGATATCTAACGAGTCCGTAAGCCAAGTGTGTACATTCGCTTCCGCGACTAACGGGTTAGAACCAGGAGGGGGCCGCGTTGCCTCCAGATGTGCCGACCAGGTGTCAATCGAGAGCCTCGACCAGGCTCTTTCCAAAGTGTGGACCCTTGGGACCATTGCAGCTAGATTCTCAAATTGCCACACTGCGGGCACCAAGAAGTGGTCTGTCCAGGGCAGGGGCAGCGCCGGAGAAGGATTAAAATGGCCCAGGTTAGAGAAAATAGGGTCAAGCAGGTGACCCTTCTCATGGGTCGCCCCCGGGTTGGCCAGAGTGATTCCAAACGCTTTGAGATCATCCAACAGATCTACTCCCGGGGCGTTAGAGGGGTCGTCAAGATGGATATTAAAATCCCCAAGAGCCACAAAGTTGGTGGCTGAGGAAGCAAGAAGAGTCGTAGTTTCTAGGAAGGAATTGGGGAAATTTCCCAGAGAGCCAGGCGGGCGATAAATCAACAGGCCCGTCAGAGACACCGTAGATGACAAACGGAGGGTGAACTGACAGCTCTCACAATCAGCCACCCCTCCGTTCTGAACCTTACAAGCAAGCGTGTCTCTAAAGAGGATAGCAACTCCTCCTCCCCTCCCCACAGGTCTGTCTAGGTGGGATATAAGATAGCCTGGAGGGAGTGCTCTGACCATATCAGGGCCCGAGCTGGGGGAAAGCCAGGTCTCGGTGAGAAACAGCACATCGAGCTCGTGGTCCAGAATAAGAGAGTTAATCTCAATGGCGTGGCTCGGCAAAGACCGGCAATTCAATAGCGCCAAGGAAAGAGCAGACTTCACAGCCACAGAATTATGACCGGTAATACAGGCTCTGCACGGTAAAAATGGAGTAGTTACCTCTAGTGCGAAACAGCAGGTGGAAGGGTGGGACGGACGATAGGACAGGAGAGCCTCCCTCTCATAATGATACCTATTGGTAGGTCGCGCCGAGGAGATGGACATAGTGACAGGCCCTAAGCCCGTCCTGGCCCGGACGGGCACAGACGGGCTGAACTCTGGCGTAACTCCGGCGTCATTACGGCGTCCCCGCTGCGCGTGGCCGCTGCGCGTCAGCATGGCTGTCTAAGTAGACAGCGAGCAAGATCGACAAAGGACTACAGCCACACTGCTCTCCCTCACCAAAGATGGCCGCCTCGAGACAGGGCGAAGGACCCGCAAAGCGCGGTGAGTTTGCCTATTAGAGTGCAAGTTAAGGGTGACAGAGGTGGGGGTATGTGGGCCAGGCAATAAAAACAAGGAAAAAATGCCTAAAACAATTTTTAAATTAAATGGAAAAAACGGGAGGTTTAAAAGCAGCAGAGCTGCCACCACACACACACACGCTACCACAATAGTGCCACACGCTGGAAAGAACGCGCTACTAAACTTGCCTGCCTAAGTAGACAGCGAGCAAGATCGACAAAGGACTACAGCCACACTGCTCTCCCTCACCAAAGATGGCCGCCTCGAGACAGGGCGAAGGACCCGCAAAGCGCGGTGAGTTTGCCTATTAGAGTGCAAGTTAAGGGTGACAGAGGTGGGGGTATGTGGGCCAGACAATAAAAACAAGGAAAAAATGCCTAAAACAATTTTTAAATTAAATGGAAAAAACGGGAGGTTTAAAAGCAGCAGAGCTGCCACCACACACACACACGCTACCACAATAGCGCACACGCTGGAAAGAACGCGCTACTAAACTTGCCTGCCTAAGTAGACAGCGAGCAAGATCGACAAAGGACTACAGCCACACTGCTCTCCCTCACCAAAGATGGCCGCCTCGAGACAGGGCGAAGGACCCGCAAAGCGCGGTGAGTTTGCCTATTAGAGTGCAAGTTAAGGGTGACAGAGGTGGGGTATGTGGGCCAGGCAATAAAAACAAGGAAAAAATGCCTAAAACAATTTTTAAATTAAATGGAAAAAACGGGAGGTTTAAAAGCAGCAGAGCTGCCACCACACACACACACGCTACCACAATAGTGCCACACGCTGGAAAGAACGCGCTACTAAACTTGCCTGCCTAAGTAGACAGCGAGCAAGATCGACAAAGGACTACAGCCACACTGCTCTCCCTCACCAAAGATGGCCGCCTCGAGACAGGGCGAAGGACCCGCAAAGCGCGGTGAGTTTGCCTATTAGAGTGCAAGTTAAGGGTGACAGAGGTGGGGGTATGTGGGCCAGGCAATAAAAACAAGGAAAAAATGCCTAAAACAATTTTTAAATTAAATGGAAAAAACGGGAGGTTTAAAAGCAGCAGAGCTGCCACCACACACACACACGCTACCACAATAGTGCCACACGCTGGAAAGAACGCGCTACTAAACTTGCCTGCCTAAGTAGACAGCGAGCAAGATCGACAAAGGACTACAGCCACACTGCTCTCCCTCACCAAAGATGGCCGCCTCGAGACAGGGCGAAGGACCCGCAAAGCGCGGTGAGTTTGCCTATTAGAGTGCAAGTTAAGGGTGACAGAGGTGGGGGTATGTGGGCCAGGCAATAAAAACAAGGAAAAAATTCCTAAAACAATTTTTAAATTAAATGGAAAAAACGGGAGGTTTAAAAGCAGCAGAGCTGCCACCACACACACACACGCTACCACAATAGTGCCACACGCTGGAAAGAACGCGCTACTAAACTTGCCTGCCTAAGTAGACAGCGAGCAAGATCGACAAAGGACTACAGCCACACTGCTCTCCCTCACCAAAGATGGCCGCCTCGAGACAGGGCGAAGGACCCGCAAAGCGCGGTGAGTTTGCCTATTAGAGTGCAAGTTAAGGGTGACAGAGGTGGGGGTATGTGGGCCAGGCAATAAAAACAAGGAAAAAATGCCTAAAACAATTTTTAAATTAAATGGAAAAAACGGGAGGTTTAAAAGCAGCAGAGCTGCCACCACACACACACACGCTACCACAATAGCGCCACACGCTGGAAAGAACGCGCTACTAAACTTGCCTGCCTAAGTAGACAGCGAGCAAGATCGACAAAGGACTACAGCCACACTGCTCTCCCTCACCAAAGATGGCCGCCTCGAGACAGGGCGAAGGACCCGCAAAGCGCGGTGAGTTTGCCTATTAGAGTGCAAGTTAAGGGTGACAGAGGTGGGGGTATGTGGGCCAGGCAATAAAAACAAGGAAAAAATGCCTAAAACAATTTTTAAATTAAATGGAAAAAACGGGAGGTTTAAAAGCAGCAGAGCTGCCACCACACACACACACGCTACCACAATAGTGCCACACGCTGGAAAGAACGCGCTACTAAACTTGCCTGCCTAAGTAGACAGCGAGCAAGATCGACAAAGGACTACAGCCACACTGCTCTCCCTCACCAAAGATGGCCGCCTCGAGACAGGGCGAAGGACCCGCAAACCGCGGTGAGTTTGCCTATTAGAGTGCAAGTTAAGGGTGACAGAGGTGGGGGTATGTGGGCCAGGCAATAAAAACAAGGAAAAAATGCCTAAAACAATTTTTAAATTAAATGGAAAAAACGGGAGGTTTAAAAGCAGCAGAGCTGCCACCACACACACACACGCTACCACAATAGCGCCACACGCTGGAAAGAACGCGCTACTAAACTTGCCTGCCTAAGTAGACAGCGAGCAAGATCGACAAAGGACTACAGCCACACTGCTCTCCCTCACCAAAGATGGCCGCCTCGAGACAGGGCGAAGGACCCGCAAAGCGCGGTGAGTTTGCCTATTAGAGTGCAAGTTAAGGGTGACAGAGGTGGGGGTATGTGGGCCAGGCAATAAAAACAAGGAAAAAATGCCTAAAACAATTTTTAAATTAAATGGAAAAAACGGGAGGTTTAAAAGCAGCAGAGCTGCCACCACACACACACACGCTACCACAATAGTGCCACACGCTGGAAAGAACGCGCTACTAAACTTGCCTGCCTAAGTAGACAGCGAGCAAGATCGACAAAGGACTACAGCCACACTGCTCTCCCTCACCAAAGATGGCCGCCTCGAGACAGGGCGAAGGACCCGCAAAGCGCAGTGAGTTTGCCTATTAGAGTGCAAGTTAAGGGTGACAGAGGTGGGGGTATGTGGGCCAGGCAATAAAAACAAGGAAAAAATGCCTAAAACAATTATCTCAGAGCATATTTTGGTAACTTTTCACACAGTGCCTTGTATCTTCTATGTAGCCAGATAACCTCTTTTATGTTCGACCCTAACCTCCGACTGCATCTGTTTCAGCGTTGAATAAATTGTGTCCATTGTAGGTACAGGATTCATGTCTGCAGATGGCCCCCCTTGTGGGGAGCCTCATCTCTCTATCTCGATATCACTATATCCCTGATGAGTTGTTGAATAGTCCCATTTCAATTGCCTCATAATGTATACCTCTGATCCAGTTTCTTTTTCAAACCTCCTTGCTCCCTCACTGCATTTTTTTGAGAGAGCAAGTTGCTTTTGCATTGACAGTTTCACCTTTCTCCCACTCTGGCTATCGCCCGATGATCCTGAAGCTGGGTCGTCATCGGTCAGCTCCTCGCTGAGGCTGGAGAGGTCCAACTCATCCGTATGGAAAATAACTTTTCAGCAGCTTCAGGGAATCCTCCTGTCTGTAAAGCTGCCTTTAAGTCCCGTCCTAAATTCCTGCCTCTCACAAGGGGCAGTCGTGGCTGGCATGACTGGTGGGTGGGGGGTGAGTGGAGGGTTCACGTGGGGAGGAGGGGGGAGTTAAAATATTATAAAGAAATGAAACTTACCTTCCCGGATCCCGCGACGTCGCAGCTCCTGGCCAGGTCCCGTTTTCCTGCTCTCCTGCTGAACAGGAAGCAGGCAGCCTCCCTCCTCTCCCCTAAGCCAATCACAATGCTGCAATGGCAGCATTGTGATTGGTGGGGAGGATGCCCAGCCAGGCACCTGTGGGGAGACCATTTTCTCGATGTAGGCTGCATGAAGCCTACATGGAGAAAATGGAGAGTCCACAAGACTGGTTTGGTTGGTCAACCAAGTCAGGGCCAGCAACATTGGGCAGGCCACTCCTCCCCGATCCGAAGCCCGCCCCTGAACCAGGCATACGCTTCTGCTTTCTAGGGGCGGGCGTAGTACACGTGGTCACGCTAAGCGGAGCTACGCGAAGACGTTCTCGCACTACGCGAGCTTCGCGTAGCTTCGCAAGCATGCGTAGTAGCTTTTCAGACTCTTTCGTGAGGTGTTTTTCCTGCTCAGGAGTGCGTTGTGAGTGTTCGGGGCACTGTCTGCATGCTCAGGGGGATCGTAGCTCCCGAACTTACCCATGCGGTGGGCTATGGGCGCGACCATCTTGTTTTTTCAATTGTCCCGCCGCCTTGCGTTGCCTTATTTCCTGTTCCGGGTCGTATATAACGTGTTCACTTTGTGCAAGTCATGTTCGGGAACGCTATCTACTTGTTCGCGACGACTAGTGCGTGTTAGTGAGAAATATCGCGTGAACTTACCCACGTGTTCGCGACGGGCGCGGCCATCTTGTTTTTCACTCTATGCTATGGTTCTGGGACTAGTTTTCTATCCATCTTTAATCTTTGCAATCTCTACTTATTTTCACTGTTTTTCTCACTTTTTTTATTTGTCATCACTGTCTCTCTGTCCCCAAGTTTATATTTTGTGAATTATTTCTTCTTTCACTGTGTTTTTGTTACTTTTCTACTATTTTATTTTACTTCTTTATTCAAACTCCTACTTCTTCCCCCTAACTTTCTTTTTTCCTTCTTTTCTTTTCTGCCTCCACCCCAGAACCATGGCAAAGGGCAGCAGTACCGGCTCCAAGGGCAAGGCGCCTGCGCCCAAGAGCTGGCTGCCTTGCGGCAGAATGCGTCCTGCAGGAGTGCAGGCCTGACAACTTTTCAGGGAGGCGGGGGTGGCCGCCCTGGTTTTCTTCGTCCACCGCAACCTCCCCTTGACCTTGGCAGCAGGCGGCAGGCTAGGCTCCGGCTACTTTACCCAGGAGCGTCACCGCCGGTGGGGGAAGGTGCACCGGGCAGTCTTTCGCTGCTCGGGGATCCGACACAACCACCAGCAGCTGGCCCACCGGTGGTCCAACATCCTGGACCGGGAGCAGGACCTGTTGGACCTGCTAGGTGTTGAGGTTGTGGGGCTTGGTGAGTAGCTAGTAATATATAGTAGTATAAGTATTGTGTAGAATTCTTGGATGAGTAACACAATTACTAATGCGCTTAGTTACATTGCAGATCAATTCCGTTTCAAAATCTTCTGTGATTGTATGAAACAGGTCCTGCTTGGCACTTCTCTTACTTGTTTGTAACTTTGCGCTAGCCTGGGCTGAATATTGATGTCAGAGTTTACTTTAGAGAACTGCTGTTAGTTAATGCTATTGCTAGATAGAGTCTAGTCTTTCTATTGTCCTTCAGTGAAATAGTGGTGGATGAAAAGTAGGTTTACTTAGTATTAGTTCATATTTTTTTTGCGGTTTGTCACTGAATGCTTCTTACCCCAGTCCTCCATAGAACCTTTTTGTAGTTTGTTTAGTGAGTGGTAGGCTTAGCAATAGCATTGTCAGTCAGTAGCAGAACAACATATGACGCAACCAACCAACACTTGTGTAAGTCCATTACACCATAGACACTCCAAATATACCACAGAGTCTATGTGCAAGTTCAAAAGCTTTATTTTTTCAAATAATAACAAGCTTTGTAAGTTGTTCCATGAAATTACATCCAGCTCCAACATGCAAAATAAAGAATATTAAAAGTAAACATTTTTACAACCAGTGCATGATAGACATCTCTGTGAATTGTGGGAGACCCCTCACCGTTGAACGTATACTGGTTACATGCATCTTTCGTAAGCTCTGCAAATCTCCGGTTCGTAGAAGGCAATCTTATCATCTGCCTATTATGAGAAAAATGGGGCACGTTAGACAGTATAAAATAATACAGGTAATCTAAGTGGGTGTGCACCTTATGAGGTGCGGAATACTATGTATAGCCTGGGTCCAATGATTCCTTATAAGCCCAAACATTGTGGAGTCCATGTGTTTTAACAAGCTGACCCAATGATCGGAAGACTTTGGGCTTACGCCCTTGATACGATGCTACACCTGCCATCAGGGTGTCTCCTTTAATATTGATGTTAAAATCCCCACACACCACTAAAGTAAGGGACCACCGAGCCGGTTCGGCACAGATCCAGTCCAATAAAGGTGAGTCATCAATGACAGGCCGGTAGATAGAACAAAGTGTAAAAACTCTGTGATCATTAGTGCATTCTACAATAGCCCATCTTCCAAATTTGTCTGCCCTGGATCTAGTGTTTCGGACCTTGCTTTTACGTCCCAATATTGCCACCCCACCAGTGCGGGTACCTTGTAGCATGAGATAACTTGGTACCCTTTGAAATCCAGCAGTCGTTTCTTTGATCCCTCTACATGCATTTCCTGGATATCCGCTTTTAAGTACTGCAAATCAATATTGACCCTCTGTCTCTTCCGAAAATTATTCAGCCCGCAAATATTAATAGAGGCTATTCTTAGACTAATCATCCTTTATTATAATATAGTATAGCCTAATAAGATTCCTTCCCTCCCAACCATAAACACCACCCTCCACTTTTCTTGGATTCCACCCTGCCTCCCACTAAAGCCCAAAGAAAAAAATCATCAGAAGACCATAACATAACAGGGGGAACCCTGTTCTACAAATGCCTATATGACCCATCCAAGAGATCCAGAGAGATATGCCCCAAGAGAGAAACCTAGTGAATCAAAAACACAGCCAAAAATATCCTAACTAGAGAAACACACTTTTCATGCCATGACAGAAAGAAACGTGGCCAAAAGTTTTTATCATACCTTCCCAGTCCAGTCTCATTGGAAATTGCTTTCAGGTAGTCTTGTGCTTTGACCTCTGACAGAAAAGTCTGGGTATTTCCCTTGAAGATCACCTTGAGACAAGCCAGATTTAACAACTGTACTTGGCATCCAGGCTGCTGAAAATGGGAGAATAGCTGCCAGAATTGCACCTCCTCTCAACTGTCACATGGCACAAATCCGGCCTCACGAAAAAGGTATGCCCATTGTATTGCTTCCGGTCTTGCCTTATCAAATATCGCCTGCCACAGGAGGAAATTACAGAAATAGACCAGGATGGGTCTAGGCCTTTTTCGGTTGTTGAGTCTGATTTTTTGTAGGGGACAAGGGGAACTGGTGTACCCTTTGGACTTCAGAATCCCAGTCACAATGGGCAAGCTTGGGGAACGTCACCCTTAAGTAATTCCATCATGAAGGATCTGATGTCACTTCCCTATATTTTTTCTATGATGCCAAGAAATCGTAAGTTGTTTCTACGTTGACAGTTCTCGAAATCCTCCTGCTTCCACATCACATCAACTAACTGGGTCTCTTACAGGTTTTACCTTTTTTCGACTGTTGCCACGGCATACTCCACTGCCTCCGTCTGCTCCTCAACTAAGGTAATCCTGTCTGCCATCTCAGAGCATATTTTGGTAACTTTTCACACAGTGCCTTGTATCTTCTATGTAGCCAGATAACCTCTTTTATGTTCGACCCTAACCTCCGACTGCATCTGTTTCAGCGTTGAATAAATTGTGTCCATTGTAGGTACAGGATTCATGTCTGCAGATGGCCCCCCTTGTGGGGAGCCTCATCTCTCTATATCGATATCACTATATCCCTGATGAGTTGTTGAATAGTCCCATTTCAATTGCCTCATAATGTATACCTCTGAACCAGTTTCTTTTTCAAACCTCCTTGCTCTCTCACTGCATTTTTTTGAGAGAGCAAGTTGCTTTTGCATTGACAGTTTCACCTTTCTCCCACTCTGGCTATCGCCCGATGATCCTGAAGCTGGGTCGTCATCGGTCAGCTCCTCGCTGAGGCTGGAGAGGTCCATCTCCTCCGTATGGAAAATAACTTTTCAGCAGCTTCAGGGGATCCTCCTGTCTGTAAAGCTGCCTTTAAGTCCCGTCCTAAATTCCTGCCTCTCACAAGGGGCAGTCGTGACTGGCATGACTGGTGAGTGGGAGGGTGAGTGGAGGGTTCACGTGGGGAGGAGGGGGGAGTTAAAATAATATAAAGAAATGAAACTTACCTTCCCGGATCCCTCGACGTCGCAGCTCCTGGCCAGGTCCCGTTTTCCTGCTCTCCTGCTGAACAGGAAGCAGGCAGCCTCCCTCCTCTCCCCTAAGCCAATCACAATGCTGCAATGGCAGCATTGTGATTGGTGGGGAGGATGCCCAGCCAGGCACCTCTGGGGAGACCATTTTCTGATGTAGGCTGCATGAAGCCTACATGGAGAAAATGGAGAGTCCACAAGACTGGTTTGGTTGGTCAACCAAATCAGGGCCAGCAACATTGGGCAGGCCACTCCTCCCTGATCTGAAGCCCGCCCCTGAACCAGGCATACACTTCTGCTTTCTAGGGGTGGGCGTAGTACACGTAGTCACGCTAAGCGGAGCTACGCGAAGACATTCTCGCACTACGCGAGCTTCGCGTAGCTTCGCAAGCGTGCGTAGTAGCTTTTCAGACTCTTTCGTGAGGTGTTTTTCCTGCTCAGGAGTGCGTTGTGTGTTCGGGGCAATGTCTGCATGCTCGGGGGGATCGTAGCTCCCGAACTTACCCATGCGGTGGGCTATGGGCGCGACCATCTTGTTTTTTCAATTGTCCCGCCGCCTTGCGTTGCCTTATTTCCTGTTCCGGGTCGTATATAACGTGTTCACTTTGTGCAAGTCATGTTCGGGAACGCTATCTACTTGTTTGCGACGACTAGTGCGTGTTAGTGAGAAATATCGCGTGAACTTACCCACGTGTTCGCGACGGGCGCGGCCATCTCGTTTTTCACTCTATGCTATGGTTCTGGGACTAGTTTTCTATCCATCTTTAATCTTTGCAATCTCTACTTATTTTCACTGTTTTTCTCACTTTTTTTATTTGTCATCACTGTCTCTCTGTCCCTAAGTTTATATTTTGTGAATTATTTCTTCTTTCACTGTGTTTTTGTTACTTTTCTACTATTTTATTTTACTTCTTTATTCAAACTCCTACTTCTTCCCCCTAACTTTCTTTTTTCCTTCTTTTCTTTTCTGCCTCCACCCCAGAACCATGGCAAAGGGCAGCAGTACCGGCTCCAAGGGCAAGGCGCCTGCGCCCAAGAGCTGGCTGCCTTGCGGCAGAATGCGTCCTGCAGGCCCGACAACTTTTCAGGGAGGCGGGGGTGGCCGCCCTGGTTTTCTTCGTCCACCGCAACCTCCCCTTGACCTTGGCAGCAGGCGGCAGGCTAGGCTCCGGGTACTTTACCCAGGAGCGTCACCGCCGGTGGGGGAAGGTGCACCGGGCAGTCTTTCGCTGCTCGGGGATCCGACACAACCACCAGCAGCTGGCCCACCGGTGGTCCAACATCCTGGACCGGGAGCAGGACCTGTTGGACCTGCTAGGTGTTGAGGTTGTGGGGCTTGGTGAGTAGCTAGTAATATATAGTAGTATAAGTATTGTGTAGAATTCTTGGATGAGTAACACAATTACTAATGCGCTTAGTTACATTGCAGATCAATTCCGTTTCAAAATCTTCTGTGATTGTATGAAACAGGTGCTGCTTGGCACTTCTCTTACTTGTTTGTAACTTTGCGCTAGCCTGGGCTGAATATTGATGTCAGAGTTTACTTTAGAGAACTGCAGTTAGTTAATGCTATTGCTAGATAGAGTCTAGTCTTTCTATTGTCCTTCAGTGAAATAGTGGTGGATGAAAAGTAGGTTTACTTACTATTAGTTCATATTTTTTTTGCGGTTTGTCACTGAATGCTTCTTACCCCAGTCCTCCATATAACCTTTTTGTAGTTTGTTTAGTGAGTGGTAGGCTTAGCAATAGCATTGTCAGTCAGTAGCAGAACAACATATGACGCAACCAACCAACACTCGTGTAAGTCCATTACACCATAGACACTCCAAATATACCACAGAGTCTATGTGCAAGTTCAAAAGCTTTATTTTTTCAAATAATAACAAGCTTTGTAAGTTGTTCCATGAAATTACATCCAGCTCCAACATGCAAAATAAAGAATATTAAAAGTAAACATTTTTACAACCAGTGCATGATAGACATCTCTGTGAATTGTGGGAGACCCCTCACCGTTGAACGTATACTGGTTACATGCATCTTTCGTAAGCTCTGCAAATCTCCGGTTCGTAGAAGGCAATCTTATCATCTGCCTATTATGAGAAAAATGGGGCACGTTAGACAGTATAAAATAATACAATTATGCAAGTTTTTTGCCAAAAAGTGTAACATTATGCCTAAGCAATAGGGACTAACCGAACTCCATAAAAAAGTGGCTTGTTTTCAAAGTCTTCACTTGTATGCAACACTCATGTGGCATCAAAGGCGTCTTACTGCGCAACAAGCTGCGTGGTAACATGCGCAAAAGAGTAGACATGAATCTAAAATGGTCACATGGCTCAGGCTAACTTTCCAAAGACTACAGTAGGAGTTCAGATGAGATGACCCTAGGGACCATATGTAATACTACTAATGACTGTCTACTGATTCTACTGTAGTATGCAATTTGGAAATTTGGACTCGTGATGATTTCTGTTGTACTTTAACTGTTTTTTTCAATCTTCCTTCCTGGTGAAAACGAGTAAATAGGGGGAGGTGAACAGGCTTCTAAAAAGTTGTACTTGTTTTTCTAGGTGCACTACCAGTACCAACCATCAGTGCCGACTGGGCCAGCGGGGATGCCAATGCTGCCATCCAGGAGGCTGAAATGCCAGAAACCGGTCCTCGGAAGCTTGTTTCCGGTCTAGGGAAGGCATGGCTTGGCAGTTCGGGCTGGAACGTTCCCATGAGGCACAGGGTCAGACTGATTTGCATATGGCAATGTCTGAACTGGGGTGGCAGAATGGGCTAAAGAACGGTGATGGATTAAACCCAGATCAGTTGACTGGGTGTGAGTGTTTGATTGGTTCAGATGCTCCGTCCATCGCCACCGCCTTTTGTACCGCTTTGTTCGCCATAAGTTGGCAGGGTATGCTCAGACGTGAGTCCCTTGCTCACTTTGCCACTGGATTCAAGCAAGCCAGGCTGAAGACGGCTGAAATGCCAGAAACCGGTCCTTGGAAGACTGTTTCCGGTCCAGGGAAGGCATGGCTTGGCAGTTCGGGCTGGACTGTTCCCATGAGGCACAGGGTCAGACTGATTTGCATATGGCCTTGTCTAAACTGGGGTGGCAGAATGGGCTAAAGAACGGTGATGGATTAAACCCAGATCTGTTGACTGGGTGTGAGTGCTTGATTGGTTCAGATGCTCTGTCTATCTCCACCCCCTTTTGTACTGCTTCATTCGCCATAAGTTGGCAGGGTATGCTCAGACGTGAGTCCCTTGCTCACTTTGCCACTGGATTCAAGCAAGCCAGGCTGAATATTGCTGAAATGCCAGAAACCAGTCCTCGGAAACTTGTTTCCGGTCCAGGGAAGGCATGGCTTGGCAGTTCGGGCTGGACTGTTCCCATGAGGCACAGGGTCAGACTGATTTGCATATGGCCATGTCTGAACTGGGGTGGCAGAGTGGGCTAAAGAACGGTGATGGATTAAACCCAGATCTGTTGACTGGGTGTGAGTGTTTGATTGGTTCAGATGCTCTGTCCATCACCACCCCCTTTTGTACCGCTTTGTTCGCCATAAGTTGGCAGGATATGCTCAAACGTGAGTCCCTTGCTCACTTTGCCAATGGATTCAAGCAAGCCGGGCTGAAGACAGCTGAAATGCCAGAAACCGGTCCTCAGAAGCTTGTTTCCGGTCCAGGGAAGGCATGGCTTGGCAGTTCGGGCTGGACTGTTCCCATGAGGCATAGGGTCAGACTGATTTGCATATGGCATGGTCTGAACTGGGGTGGCAGAGTGGGCTAAAGAACGGTGATGGATTAAACCCAGATCTGTTGACTGGGTGTGAGTGTTTGATTGGTTCAGATGCTCCGTCCATCACCACCCCCTTTTGTACCGCTTTGTTCGCCATAAGTTGGCAGGGTATGCTCAGACTTGAGTCTCTTGCTCAATTTTCCACTGGATTCAAGCAAGCCGGGGTGAAGATGGCTGAAATGCCAAAAACCTGAACTCGGTAGCTTGTTTCCGGTCCAGGGAAGGCACAGCTTGGCAGTGCGGGCTGGACTGTTCCCATGAGGCACAGGGTCAGACTGATTTGCATATGGCCATGTCTGAACTGGGGTGCAGAGTGGGCTAAAGAACGGTGATGGATTAAACCCAGATCTGTTGACTGGGTGTGAGTGTTTGATTGGTTCAGATGCTCCGTCCATCACCGCCCACTTTTGTACCGCTTTGTTCGCCATAAGTTGCAAGGGTATGCTCAGACGTGAGTCCCTTGCTCACTTTGCCACTGGATTCAAGCAAGCCGGGCTGAAGACAGCTGAAATGCCAGAAACTGGTCCTCGTAAGCTTGTTTCCGGTCCAGGGAAGGCATGGCTTGGCAGTTCGGGCTGGACTGTTCCCATGAGGCACAGGGTTAGACTGATTTGCATATGGCATGGTCTGAACTGGGGTGGCAGAGTGGGCTAAAGAACGGTGATGGATTAAACCCAGATCTGTTGACTGGGTGTGAGTGTTTGATTGGTTCAGATGCTCCGTCCATCACCACCCCCTTTTGTACCACTTTGTTCACCATAAGTTGGCAGGGTATGCTCAGACTTGAGTCCCTTGCTCACTTTTCCACTGGATTCAAGCAAGCCGGGGTGAAGATGGCTGAAATGCCAAAAACCTGAACTCGGTAGCTTGTTTCCGGTCCAGGGAAGGCACGGCTTGGCAGTGCGGGCTGGACTGTTCCCATGAGGCACAGGGTCAGACTGATTTGCATATGGCCATGTCTGAACTGGGGTGGCAGAGTGGGCTAAAGAACGGTGATGGATTAAACCCAGATCTGTTGACTGGGTGTGAGTGTTTGATTGGTTCAGATGCTCCGTCGATCACCACCCCCTTTTGTACCGCTTTGTTCGCCATAAGTTGGCAGGGTATGCTCAGACGTGAGTCCCTTGCTCACTTTGCCACTGGATTCAAGCAAGCCGGGTTGAATATGGCTGAAATGCCAGAAACTGGTCCTCGGAAGCTTGTTTCCGGTCCAGGGAAGGCATGGCTTGGTAGTTCGGGCTGGACTGTTCCCATGAGGCACAGGGTCAGACTGATTTGCATATGGCCATGTCTGAACTGGGGTGGCAGAGTGGGTAAAGAACGTTGATGGATTAAACCCAGCTCTGTTGACTTGGTGTGAGTGTTTGATTGCTTCAGATGCTCCGTCCATCACCACCCCCTTTTTTACCGCTTTGTTCGCCATAAGTTGGCAGGGTATGCTCAGACGTGAGTCCCTTGCTCACTTTGCCACTGGATTCAAGCAAGCCGGGCTGAAGACGGCTGAAATGCCAGAAACCTGTCCTCAGAAACATGTTTCCGGTCCAGGGAAGGCATGGCTTGGCAGTTCGGGCTGGACTGTTCCCATGAGGCACAGGGTCAGACTGATTTGCATATAGCCATGTCTGAACTGGGGTCGCAGAGTGGGCTAAAGAACGGTGATAGCTTAAACCCAGATCTGTTGACTGGGTGTGAGTGTTTGATTGGTTCAGATGCTCCGTCCATCACCACCCCCTTTTGAACCGCCATCCAGGAGGGGGCAAGAGATACGGCACCGGCTGGAGCACCAGTGGGGGAGGAAACAGCAGCGCTGGGTCGTGGTAAGTTATGTTCATTGCTTATGGTAATTACTAGCTGGAAGGGGAACATTTCACTCACTGTACTGTGAGACTTATTAAGTGTGTATGAACTTGAAGTTGTACTGAAAAATATACAACGGTTGAAGAGAAGACACCCCTTCCTTAGCATTACCAATGCATTAGCAATAGCATTACCAGTGTGAGTTGAGTAAACAAAGGCCTCTTCTATCAGACTCCAACTCAGCTTTGAAAGTTATGGAGAAGACTAAAAATCAGATCAGATGACCTTGATGGATGTGTTGAACAAAAAGGGAAAGAACTAGGGTGGAAGGAGGATGGACGAAAGAGATGTAATACTTCCAGCAGAGAAGTATACTATGGAAGCAGCATGCAGGTTGCTGCTAGGAATCAGGTGCATGGGTTGTTGAAGGATGGGTGAAAGGTAAAAGAAGGTGCCTGCCTGTGTGGCCGACACAATATGGGTGGATAGTGGATAGCAAGAATCAACAGCGGTGTCTGTGTCAAACCCAAATCCAAGGCAAGGAAGGAAGGAGCGGATGCATGGGTGGTTGTTGGTGAAAGTGAAACCAGCTAAGATTTGTTAACGGATACCTTTAAACAAAAGAATGATAGATATTTACTTTTAATGGATGGATGCCCCCTAGATGGATTGTATCCATCATAGGTGGGGACTGTCACTGGATGCAGACGAGTCTTACTTTGAAGATAATGTAAAAGAAAGTGGGTCAGAGTAGCAAAGCAGAGGGTCATCATATATTATATAAAGGTAGGATTTCATTTCAGAATACAGTTGATGACTCAGTAGTTTGCAAGCACATCATATATATTATTAAGCGCCTTACTCTGAATCCAAGGACCACTTCCTACCTATTTTAAATGTTTTCCGATTTTTATTTATATATTTACTTATCAGTAATTGTCCACAATCCATAGTTTGCTCCCCCCCACCCTGCCCCTCTCCACATCACCGCCCACTAGCACTCCCCCCTCTGACCGCTACTGGACTGATATGTCGTTCCATATAAGTAATGATCATTGGATCATAAGTATATTATATTATTATGAATCTTCCTTTTTGTAATCGCCAGACGCCAGGGCACAGTGAAAGTGAAATTGAGCAATTGCCCTTCATGTAACAGAGAGAGTATGGCCAGTGCCACCCATAATCGAAAAATATACAAGCTTCTCAACCTGCAGCTTAGTTAACCCCTTCGATGCTGTTGACGGAACGGTTCCGCCATGCACGTCGGGTGAGCTGTGCGGATGACGGAATTGTTCCGTCATGACTCCGCCCGCGCAAGGCAGAGTCAGCATGGGCGGGGAATTCGCTCCGCACGGAAGCGGTTAATAAAAGTAACAGCCTACAACAAGGTTATCTAATTCATGTAAACTAGAGAGAAAAAAAGACTGGTGTTCTTTTGTGTACTGGAGTCCATCCATAGTACTAGAGCAAGTATAATGCCGTAAAAAAACTCCAACAAATGTTAGAGGCCAGGGAAGCAGGAGGATAGAT
Organism: Lissotriton vulgaris; assembly: GCF_964263255.1. Classification (NCBI taxonomy): domain Eukaryota; kingdom Metazoa; phylum Chordata; class Amphibia; order Caudata; family Salamandridae; genus Lissotriton; species Lissotriton vulgaris. The sequence goes on from NC_141685.1 coordinate 1,823,372,850, forward strand.
ACTTAAAGTAACCACAAATGTTATGTACTGCGCTTGCTAGTGCTACTGTGCTGCTATGTGTTGAATTCATTTTGTGTTACTGTTTCGCTAAGAATTTTGGTTACAATTCTGTTTCTTTTTTTATAGATGCTCCTTCCCAAAAACCAACAAGGAAGGTGTTAGCAGCCAGGGCCCGGCAACGGAAACTACCACCGGCTGGTGGCTATACCGAGGAGGAGGAGGAGGCGGCGGCAGTAGCTGCTGCCTCTTCCAATCCCCGGGCCCCAGCCAGGCCCCGCCTGCAGGAGTACGGCGCCGCGGTCAGGCAGCTGCCCACCGCCTCCATTTGCAAAACATCTGCAAAACCCCCACATGGATGCAAATGTAGGTGCCGTGCATTTCACCAGCAACTTCTCCTCCGGATGGCACAGCTGGAGAACCAATTAGAGGAGCGTGTCAAAATTCTGGTGGGCAAACACCTTAAAGCCCGCCGAATATAGATGGACCCTGTTTATTTGCCCCTTTTTTAATACTTTTGTTAGTGGGTGGGAATTGGGTGTTGGGGTTTCTCTTATTTTTGGGACATTGGTTGGACTTGGACATTGGTTGGGTTAGGGAGAGGGGTGGGTGAGGTGTGGGATAGGCTATTTTTTTAAAGAAAATAAATGTTTTTATTTATACTTAAACATACAATGTTAATGTTTTGTGGTGGGGTTACTGTTTCACGAATTAATGTACGTCACAAGGTTTACTTGCAGATGCAGGGCAACAGCCAGTGTTTGGTTTAAATAATCTGCCAATTTTGTGGCATGCAAACAGATAGAGGCGGTATCCCTCACTGAGTTATATTTGTCCTACTAGTACTACCAGTACTATCAGTCGCTCCTCCTACTCCATTATACCTCCCAGCAAACGTATCTTACCTGTGATTGATGAGGATTAAGTTTGGCACAGCAATGGCTGCATGGTTTCCCAAGAGAATGGAAAAGATGCTGTGGTTTTGGTGGTAGTAGTAGACACTGGCAATAGCATTTGCAAACACAAAAAAAGAGACAGTCATTTGCCCGAGATCGACTGTGGGAGTAGTAGAAAAGTACAGTACATAATAAGACTGCAAAACAAACAATATTGCACCTGCTACACTAAACGAAAACAAAGGTGTCGGGGACTGCCTAGTACAAGAAGCTAAGAAGTTAAACTGTAGTTGTGTTGAAGGAGTCACTTAAACACAATCCTAATTCGTAAACTTTAATGTTGTAAATCCAATCAATGCCGGCAATTAATTAAGATGTATTCAGTGGGTCCTTTTGTAAAATGAATTGGCTTGTACATACACTGAGCATGGGTGGTCAAGCAGAAGAAGATCCTCGCCCTGTCTCGTAGACATTTAATTAGTGTTGCTTTCACCACATCTGCCCCAGCAAGCGTGTCATCAATTGTAGATTTAATGTAGTCACATCACACCTCAATATAAAACCACACAGCCCAGGGGAAGAGGGTTAGGGTTTGATGAATGGATGGGAAGGGGGGTTTGGGGAAAGGTTTGACAAAGAAAAACAGTACGCATGGAGACAACAAAAGCAAAACAATGAAGACGATGATGATCCAATAAATCTATAAACTAAAGGTAGAAAAGGGAAATGCATGCATGATGAAGATAACTTGAAGGTTAATGAGTAGTACTTAACTACTACTACACAATTCGACAGTACAAGGAAGTAGTATTATATGAAATTTGCCTTGGCTGTATGCCCTCAGAGAAACCCTATTTACCTGCTGTACCAGGCTGAAAGCTAGCAAAGAAAATTAAAAAATAGTTGTAGGGAGCAACTAGCAAACAAAGTCACACAGTCATAAAATGAATGAAGTGACAAAAGGAATCAAATTATTAAAAATCTGAAAATGATACTAAAGTTACTGTATTATCCAGCTCCAAATGTGTAGTTGTATATCGTCATTCATCTTGGTCCTCCCTTCCATGGACACTCTGAACATCATTCTTGGGTGCCACTGGCTGGCTGATGAGGATTGGTAAGGTAAGTGTGAGTTCCTGCTCCAAGTATAATAGTACTGGGTAAAAGGCCGGCCTGTAAGTGTTGATGGAAAAACAAAAGGGGGATTGAAAAATTAATGATTGAAAAAAACAAATCAATTACGGTGTAGTGCAAAAAGACAAGACTCTTGAGCAAGAAGACTTTCAGACTGAGGCGTCTTGGATAAATTGTGTCTACTCTACTAGTTACACAGCATTAATCTACAAGAAAAAAAAGATAGGAGCCAGCACAGAACAGGCCCACGGCACCGGTCTGTGACCCAAACTCCATTTACCTTAATTTTTGACTGAGCCAGACAAAAGGCATATTCAGCAACCTAGCATTTCCCAAATCAAGCGAATAAATCAATGCGCCACTGTCAGTCATCATCATACCACTATTCGACTCCACCACTGCACAGACATGTAGCCTAGGTCTGCTGTGGGTCTTGTTGATTGGTTGTGTTTACCTTTTATTCCACTTCCTGAAAGTATTCCATCAATCATCTCAGATCCAACTGACTGACTGCGTGCAAAGATAGTATGGTCATCATCATCATCAGGTGTGGTACGTATACGTGTTGTCCAACAGACCAACAGCAACTCTGTCTGTAGTGAGTGACTCCGATTAAGTAAGTCCAGACTGAACCTGCAGTAGTAGGAGTACAATTGGTTATTATTAAACAACATGGAAACATTGACTATCACTTGAGTCACTTTTACTTTGTTATTATTTAAACTCCTAGTATAGTTTTACTTCATGCACATTTGGTCAGAGTCAGCAAGCATCCAATGCAATGCATGGAATAATTCATTAATCATATACCTGTTTTGCTCTTCTCTTTGGCTGTCAGATCAGAGATGCCGAGCCTTCTGAAAGGGATGACGAGTTTACTTTAGTTTTGGATGCCTGCTCAAGTTCTGACAGTGAAGAGTTTTGTATGCCTGCAGACAAAGGTGGTAGCCTTAAGACAGTGATGAGTTTCGGATTGGAAACAAAACAGAAGATGGATATAGTCACATACGTTGCACTTGTTATGGAGGGACTGTTAGAGGCTACATAATTGTACTATTCTCCATCTCCATCCAATGCCTGGCAAGATGGAAATGTATTTAGGGTGAGTCAGGAAGATGGAGCAGGACTCTGAGGAGTGGAGTGGACAGTTAAATGCACAGACGTGCAACTCCAATAGGTAAATAAAAATAAGAGACGGTGCTGATGGATTTGTTGTGGTTTGATTTGAACCAGAAAGACAGATATACACACAAATAAAAGAAGGGAGAAAGTAGCAATTTGAAAGCCTAGTAGTCAGGTATGAGGAGCTCATCCTTAAACCCTGGTGGTTCGGACAGAAGTGGGTCATGAAACCCACTGTTTATGTCTTCGGAGTCGCTCTCCTCTTCCTGCTGTGTTTCTGGTATTTTGTAGTCTGGTGGTATGAAGTGCGGATTCATTTTGATCATGGTTAACCTCTCCACGCTTTTGGGCAAGAGACTGGTCCTTTTCACAGTTACAATGGCACCAGCAGCACTGAAAACACGCTCAGAAAAGACACTTGCAACTGGGCATGCCAGATACTTTTCCCCAGCCTGCTGAGCACTGGCCTTTGGCTTCTTTTCCCATACCAATACACCAATGACCTTTGCTCCATGAACACCTCTGTTGTATTATCCAGATAGGCCTGGACCATCCGCTCAATGTTCAGTGGTGCTCCGATCTGCTTGGCCTCTTTTGACTTTGCACCAGCGACAGACTTACCTATCCCTTTCTGTAGAAACCAAGCAGCTATTTCTTTGCTGTGTTTGATGAATCAGATCCTGTTGGTGCTGTTGTTGATGGTATTGGTAGTGTCGGTGACTGCTGGGAAGCAAACGCACTGCTCTCTTGCTCTGAAGAAGAATTTGACTCTGGTATCTGCCCTGTAGTATTTGCACTGTCCTGGGCTGGCACTGGCAGGCCTCTAATTGAGAGCCATTTATTTTCTAAATCAGTAGCTTTCTCAGCTATTAATGTTTTGTACTTGGCAACATCCCCTTCAGAAAAAGGAATTGCTGCATTACTGTTCAGAAATAATTTGTACCGTGGATCCTAAATTGTGGCAGTAATGTAATGTCGATGTGACACAATCTTATTTTGAATTCTTGTATTGTCAGATAAACGGACGGCTAAAGTGTTCGCCAAATAACATGCGTCTACTTTGTCTTCCACACCTTCGTATGTTTCAGACACCTCCTTCAGCTCTTGCTCTAGCATGTACAACAATGGGATAACTTGGCCCATTATACAGTCCTCCCTGCTGACTGCACGTGTGTAGACCTCAAAAGGAAGTAGCATCTCTGTCAGGCATTTAATGAGGTCCCATTGCCACATCTCAATGGTCATGGCTTTCACAGTAGGATTCCCTAATCTTCTTGTCATGATATAAGCATTAAGTGGTATGTACTGCTCAAACAGACGATCAAGCATGTAATAGGTTGAGTTGCAATGTGTTGGCACCTCCTGGATGAGTGCTTTGACTGGCATTTTATGCTCACTCTGAATGGCCCTTAGCTGCTTCCGGGCTTTATAAGAATGGTTGAAATGTGTGCATATTCTTCTGCAGGTGGTCAGTAAGTTGCTGACTTTGCTTTCATTTTTCAGAAAATCTTGAACAACAATGTTAATGCAGTGTGCCAAACACGGGACCCTGAAATAGCCACCATCTTTCATGGCCTTAACTACATTACTGCCATTGTCCGTGGCAACAAAATCAATGTTAAGCCCTCTTGGTCGCAGCCATTGAAAGACCTTGCTGTTAAACTCAGCCAAAATGTTTGCAGCAGCATGAGATTTCTCCATAGCAAACATGGCTATAGTTGCATGTCTGTGAGTCTCATTAAAAATATCAACAGTGTCAACGCCTGTAGATAGCTTGTCTCTAACATCTGAAAAAGAGATCCAGTGTGCGGTGATGCACATGTAATCAGTGGCTTGGCCACTGGTCCACATGTCTGTTGTCAGGTGGATACTATGAACAGCACTCTGATGTGAGGCTTTTCAAAGCAATTCCAGCACGTCGTGATGTAGTGCTAGAAGAGCAACTCTGGCAAAATAGTAGCGGTTGGGAACCTTCCATTTTGGGCAGATTGTTGACACAAATTCCAGAAAACCCACCCCTTCAACAAAAGAAAAAGGGAGAAGGTCCAGTGCTAACATTTTAGCAAGCTAAGCATTGCACAAACGTGCTTTTGGGTGGTTGCGTTCGCACTTTCCCTACTGCCTAGTAAACATGCTAAGAATGGTAGGCTGCGTGGTATTTCTTTGGGTTCGGCTCAACGCAGCACTTTGCATTGCAGACTTCGCAGTACTCCTTGGTGTCTCCGGCTGACTCTTACTCTTGTTCCACTGAGATGTTGCTGATGCAGAGGATGTGGGCTGTGCCACTGCAGTGCTGGGGACAGGGCTAAATGTGTACCACTACCAGATAGAATGTCTCCCTCTTCTTCTTCCTGTTCGACTGTGAGTGAACCTTGTACTAGTTTATCCCCACCAACATCAATTGTTCTAGTTTTTATGCTACAAAGGTGGTCCTCCCACTTGATTGCGTGGTGTTTTTTCAAATGGGTCATTTGGCCTCCGGTACCATAGTTTGTACTAAGCTTACAACGACTGACAGCAAAATGACAAATGGAGTATATAGCAATGTTCTCCTCCTTTATGCTAACCGTAAAGAAGTCCCACACAGGGGAGCTTTACATTTTGTCTCCTGCTAGAGATGCCACTTCCAATGCTGGATGAACTGGAGGGTGTGTGTTGAATTTGACTATGTGGCTGCGCAGTAGTACCACTACCTACTTCTGCAGAGTAGGTACTTGTGCTGGATGTAGGACGCTGCCGGCCCTTTGCTAATATAAATATGGAAGCTGGAGGTCGTGTTGGTGTTGCCGGTGTTGGAGATATGCGTGCTACATCCCTACTAGTCGCAGCCATTCTGGATAGGGTAAAAATGTTGATCTCCATGTCCTCTGGGCCAGGAGTGATGCTTGTGATGACTGGATCAGACTCATCATCATCATTATCCTGCTGTTCTACATCAACCTCCATACGTGTAAGGCTTTCTGGAACCTTCCTTTTCCCTAGCCTGGTCTTGGGATGTGTCTCCCTCTCATGCTCAGCTTGTTGTGGCTCCCAAGTGAGATCTAGATCATCAGAAGGGATGCTTGGCGAAGAACTCGATGGACTAACCCTCCTTTTCCTTGGTGGGGATTTGGAAGACAATAGATCTCCTGCATGAGTGGCTTCCTCTTCTTCTTGCTCTGCATGAGGCCCAATTTTCTGAACTGCCCATACTTCGGGAGGAACAACAACTACTATTGCGGGCGGTGTCAAGGGATCACATGCTGTTGTCATTTGTCATATGTAACATTGGTAATATACCATATCAGAGCCAACTATCTTGTATTAAACATTATAATTGTTACAAAGATAATGATACTATGTTGCTGACATCCTTGCGGTTAGCTGTGCTTGTTTACTTTAGCCATACTGTATTGCTATTACTGCTAATATTTCTTGAAGCTAGCTGTGCTTGTTGATTCATGTGCACAAGCCTCGTGTCACTCTTCAGCCTTCCTCACGTGTAGATATTGTAAAAACAGTTTCAGGGGTTCATGTGAGGGAGTGTGCGTACTTGCGTACCCAAAGCTATAAATACCCAATCCTGACATGTGGTGATGCTTCGCTTCAATGTAAAGTGTCACCGCGAGTGTTCCTAAGTCTTGAACCAGCTCCGTGAGTTTTTCACCGACTCTTCCTGCATCCTGAGTTCAAGAGAAGTCCAGCTCCCGCCTTCCCTCTTCTTCCCTTCCCCTCATCAACACTTACCTTCTTTGTGATCTCCGAGACCCGTGGACGGCTTCTCCTTCGTGTACCTCTCCTGACGGATCTCCGCGTCACAGGTAAGGTTGGATTTCTGCTTCCGCTCCCTACAAGAATAAAAGAAAGAACGTTTCGTTTTTGAAAGAAAAGCTAATTATAAACATTAAACAGCTGGGATCAGCAAGCAATGAACTGAGTGAAAAAGACTTTTCACCAAACATTGTAAAGGTAACTCGTGAAATTAGTAAACCTTGGCAAAGACAATTGTTGGAGACATTTAATCAAGCATTTTTAAAAACAACAATCAAGCATTGTTAAAGTCATAAGTAAAAATGACATATTCCTTGAAGTTCAAATTGTTTTTAAGTTCGTTCTGTACACCTTAACTGTATAAAGGACCATTGGCATCAACAAGCATTGATAAATGCAATTGTGTGTAAACCAATAACTGTTATTGTAAATCCTGAGAAGGTTTGTTTAAATCAAAAGACAGACCATATGAATGAGTTCACAGTAGTGATAAGGTGTTATCCTTCCCTAGACATTAGTAGGGTATTTGGTGTTCTCTCTCTTTATATCTTTTCCAGAACCCCCAGTTTGGCTGTCATCAATACAACGGTCAGGTAGGACTTGTTTTAAAGAAGAGTTAAGTGATCAAAACGAATCACTAATCACCTAACCTAACATTAAAATTGATAACTTATTAAAGGACCCAGGTTAATTTGTTCTTGTCTTAATAATCCTTAGGGCGCTCAAGAAAGAGTTTTCATTAACAAGAGTCACCTTGACAGTTGAAGAAGTGTGAGCATGGGCCAGAAGTAACCTGGTATGTTCGGTCTGATTTGAAATGTTTAAGAAAACCTGATTAATCACATTCAAGGTAATTTACCAGATTATATTGTTGTTATTGTTATTAAAAGAAAGAGTTTGTCAGCTGGCGAATCCATACAAAAGGCCCTGAACACTTCACTTTGAGAAGCAGAATCTGGAACCTCAAGGACTAGTGTTTTGTTTGTTTCTCTCTCCACTTCCCCTTTCCCTTGTGGATGAATCAGCATTGTCAAGAGTATTAATCCTTGCTAACTGATTGGTTCATGAAAGAGTTGGAAGTTTTCATCGCCAAGAAGGAAACAACAGGAATGTTGTGAGTGAATGCTCAACAGGCGGTGGTTGCCGTTGTTGTTGTTGTTTACCACTTATCTGCTGTGTTCCCTCATGCGTTGATTGTGTACTACTTTGATATAGCGATAAGTTTAGGTCAGGCTCAGCATCACTGCTTTCCACCATTAGGTTGGCTACCCCTTCCACACTCATCTGCTTGGCCTGGGTTGGTGGGTTGGGCCCACTGATGCGGAGGTGCTGGCCGCAGCTTCCACCCCAGACACCGCTGCTGCAGGTGTAATTTTTGGTTTCCCAAAAAAGGTTTTGGGGTCAACACCAGACTTAAGTGTCACTTCCTTCTTCTGTTATTCCTTCTTCTTCTCAGCAACTTTCTTGGTCTCGGAGGACCTGGTACCTGCTTTCTTTGGGCCATCTTCTTGAGATGTCAGCAGCACTCAGTTGCACAAGTTGCAGAGATGTCTGGTCAAGTCACACCACACGTCACGTACAACAGAACGACATCGGTCTGGCAGTACAACGGGTGATGAATGATGACAGACACCTCCTCCTTAGTCTTTTGTGCACCTACAAGCAAAGAAGGCAAATGTGGAATTTGTTGAGCTTTCATTTTAATTACTAGTATTGTTAGTATACTCAGTAAGAGTAAGAATAACAAAGAACTAAAATACAAATGTAATGGAAGAGAAACTTGTTTATCCTTAATTTGTGCATCATTTTTGATAGATGCAGCATCAGTGACCTGCAGCTGATGGGGATGGAAACAGTAAGCCAACAGGAACAATGGAAAGACACACAGGCCTATGTGGCAAAAACAAAACAGCACACTACCACCACCACGGCACCCAGCCACATGCTCACTCATGACAGGCACATGGGTAAAGCACAGAAAACAATAAACTCAAGCAGGCCTATATCCCTATATGGCCAGACAAAGGAGGATGCCTGTTACACATCACAGCTTAATGGAAAAAAGAAAATCCCTATGGCTAAAAAGGTTGGAAAGTTACACAACAACAACACATACAACAAAGGCATTTATTAACACACATTCAAAAAGGTAACTATACCCCAAACACTACATTTGGGAATTCAATACAATGCCGTCCATGCCCTAAATGATGTTACATTCAACAGACAACATAGAAAAAGCTACATCAAGCACCCCCGATGACTACCTCTGGGACTCTAGGCCTACTGGCGGAATAGGCCACAAGTTTGGAGGCCTATGGCAAAAGCACAGTGGAAGGTCACAAAAAATGGCCGCCACCACATGGCCTGGCCACCCACAACAACATGAAAAGAAAGAGAAGATAGACAATACATGCCTATGGCAGAAGGACAATGCTTGGCTGCACAAAATGGCCGCCACCACATGGTCAGCCCACCCTCAAACAACAAAGTACATACAAAAGACAGTAACAGAAAGTTGAGTTCTCTGGAGAACTTCCTTCCTCTTTTTTTTTTTTTAAAAAACGAACAGAAAATGACTTCATGCCCCAAACCAAATAACAACCTGAGGAGTTTTTTTAGCAAAATGAACAAAATCCTCATTTTCGAGAAGGTTTTATGCAACTAGAGACATATTGCTCGTGAGATCGCAAATTCGGTATGTTCGGCGGCGTGAACTGTACAAAAAGTCATAATCGCGTGCACGAGCATGCAGATTGAGCGCGCGAAGAAGACAAAACTGTAAGGTTGCGTTGTCTCACTGTGCAAAGTTAACAAAACTATGCAAGCTGAATTCCTAGGGTTACCTACTGGCAGAAAATGCCATATTGTTTACACACACTCAAAACCTGAAATTCCACCCCAAAAACCACATTTTGCAAATCAATCCAAAGCCATCCATGCCATAGATGATGTTAAAGATTAAACAAACACCACAAAAACAGTTGATTACCTTTCATGCACCCATGATGACTCGAGTAGTACCTCTGGGCCTATTGCCAGAGTAGGCCACAAGCTTGGAGGTGTATGGCAAAAGCACAGAGGCTGGTCAAACAATATGGCCGCCACCACATGGCCAGGCCACCCTCAGAAAGTACATACAATGAACTCAAGCAGGCCTACACGGATGTATGACGTTACAACGCATACTTTTACTCCGCATACCATTACAACGCGGTATTCACAACGCATACCATTACAACACATAGCGCTTTGGGGTGCTGGATAGTGGTAAGTATAATTTACTATTCTAACTCCAGTCCCCGTGGACCCTAGGGAAGGTGTTGGATAGTAAATTAAACTTACCTCTTATCCTAGAGCGCCCCCCAGCGGTATGCGTTGTAATGGTATGCGTTGTAATGCCTGCGTTGTAGTGGTAGTGCGTTGTAAAAAATGCGTTGTAACAGGTGCATACCGGCCTACACTAACTATATGAGCTCCTAGAGTTACCTATTGGCTGAAAAGGCAATATTTAATTAACACACACACAAAAACTGAAATTCCACTCCAAAAAACACAGTTTGCAATTGAATCCAATGCCATCCATGAAGTTTAAAAACTTGAAATTCAACAGACACCGCAGAAACATGGTTAGACCCATGGGTACCTCTAGGCCTACTGGATGAAATTTCAAAGAAATACAACTTGGCCCCTCATGAAAGTACAGGCCTCCCTCAACAATAATTTTTAACAAGGATTGAAAAGCCCAGAAAACTGTAGGTAAAAAAAAGCCCAAATCATGCAAACATGTATAACAATTCTCCTACTTACTTGTAAAAGAAAATGTAAAATCCAAAAGTCCTCAATAAATCCAATCAAATGATATGATGCAGCATACACACAAAAAGTGATCCTTCCAGCTCCAAAATCCAAATGAAAGTGAACAGCACATGGACAAAGCACTGGGAGGAGCCTGCTAGACAGGAACAGGAAGTTGGAGATTCAAGGGCACTTCCTTACTCTTGAAAAAAAGAGTAGAAAAAAAGAGGACTCCTTGCACAAAAGACTACAGCCAAATCACAATCTGAGGGTTTTTTCTGAGCAAAATGATCATTTTTAGGAGGTTTTATCATGCTCGAGAGATATTCTGTGCCAGATTGTAGTTTCTACGTGTTCAGAAACGCGATCTTACTAACACTGCGCCGGAAGGAAGATCGCGTGTCCTAATGACGTGACCGCACGTCCAAATGACATGATCCCGTTCGCACAGTCTCGCGGGACTGTGCTGCCGGATTCCAAACCTCGTGGCGCACGCGACTGGGAAAGAAAATCAAGAAGGCGAACGCAGAACCACGGTAAGTCGTTACCGTGCATGCGAGAACGCAATTGAGCGTGCAAGGAAGAAAACAACTACGCTACGCTGTAGGTTGCGAAGTATTTGGCAACTTCGCGTTCACTGCAAAGCGCAAAGTTGCTGCTACTTCGCAAACTCCACGAGTGGAGTGTAGTTCACTGCCCAGAGTTACTGCTTTCACGCAGTTCGAGAAACAGAAACATAAAATGTTAGTTTTACCATTTTATGTTTCTACTTCTCACACTGAGAAAGCAATAGGGGCAACGCTCCGACGCCCTATTGGAGGAGCGACCCCTGTCAAGGGGGACACTCCTGTCATCCCTATTCAATTCCCTATCTACAAAAAAAAACGTGGCTCTGTTCCCTGAGCCCCAGCCACCACTGTCTCCGTAATTAGCTCTTCGTTTCTCTCATTTCCTTCCATAGCCGCTTCCTTCTCATTTTAATTTTGCACAGTGCTGCCCGGCAAGCTTTGCTCAGTTCCAATGAACTCCACTGGAGTGTTAGCTTCTACTATCGCAGGCGCAGACTGAGGAGAAATAGAGGCAGAGGACTTACCTTGATCTTTCAGTTGTACCGCGCATGTTTACCAGCAAAGATTTCAGGTATAGAAGATTGCCTCTCTCTAGACACTTCGAGGCAGGTCAGAGTACCTTGTGTTTTTAGAGAATCCACTCTCGGTCTCTCTCTGCCATTGAGGGTTTTCCCAGCTGCAGTTCCCATAGCTTCCTCCGTCTCCTGCAGTGTCAGTTTCTTGCTATGAGTAGCGGAGCGTGCAGGGGCCTTCCCAGAGGCTCCGCCTGCTCCTTTAGCAGTTTGGTTGTTTTCAGCAGCATCGCTGAGCTTCACAACTGCTGGAGCCAAGGGAGAGTGTTGCGATTGTTGTCCGGGATAAACACAGATCTCCAGGCGGTCTTCCCCAACACCAGCCGCCCGACAGCGTACCTAAGCTGTCGCTGAAAATGCAGCCTGGCACGCTCGAAGAAAAAGGTAAGATCAAGCATCAGCACCGGTGGTTAGGAGCAGGGGCTGGGAAGCAATTACGCCGCGAGCTAAGTGGCCGCTATCTTGCTCTAGTCCTCCTAATGGTCGGTTCCCTTCCTGATGCAGTTGCTATGTGTTTACAAAACAAAAATAATGTCCCCTACATTTCTCCAGTATTCTTTTCCAAAGTACCCACTCTTCAAACTATTCACTCAAACATACCAATTCTAAACTCTTCAACATGTGACCATGTTAGCTGTGTTCCTACTCCAATTCTACAGCACTATTCCAAAGTCTCCACACTAAGATCGTTGCAGGAGTAAATTCAATTTCAACAAATTATTAAAAAGTATATTGTAGTGTAATCACACATATGAAAACAATTATTATATTAAAATGATAGGTATGATTATAAACACCATTACTTGTCTCCAGATCTCGATGTAATACTAATCATCTATCACATATCTGTGGATTAATAACAATAATCACATTGTATAGCAATTAATCAATTCATTGGATGCAAAATGCTTTTCATGTATTCACATTTAAATTTAAACCACTAAATAATTTTTTTTAAACATGTAGTTGTCGATGTGGCGTTCTGGTGCATCATATCCAATGCAACCAGCTTCTTAAGAAAAAAGGATTTATAACAACAGGCATCTGTATGCTTGTTTTACACACAACTCCCCCGGGTATTTGATGTACTCCCGGTGTCAATTGAGCTCTCTAGTTACTTTACTCAATCCTCCACTTCTACATACATTTATCTGATTTGTCAACTTTCCTTGGAGGTACGTTGGGTTCTAATGGCTTTAGGTCCCTCCTTTACTCCTCAGTATTCATCCATGTTACATCTTCCTTTTTATTTCTCTATCACTTTAAGTGAAGGTCATTTTTCATTATTGGTTATGTTCCACATAGAATCCTGCTTCCTGCTAGACACCAGGTCAGTTGCACTGTTCCTGCCTGCCAAGCAGCTGCAGTTTGTATGAATTATAAACTCTTAGTGGACCCACTGGTTATCTCCATATCTTCTTGAACGGCCTAGTTGGGTACTCACGCTTTTAAATGTTTCAGCTCCCGTCTGTCTGATCGGGTGGTTTTTCCATATCTCGCTTTGCGCCTAGTCCTCCTAATGTGTCATTCCCTTCCTGATGCAGTTACCATGTGTTTGATCAACCAACTGGTCCTTGTTGAGGTAGTGTGTTTGTTGATTGCTTTTATTGTGACTGAATGTGCTGCGTGCCCAGGTTGATCTGGGTTTGGTTTTGTGGATAGGGATTTTACGTGGACTGGGCCGGGCTTTGATCATGATAAGCTTTCAGATGGCAATGGCCAGTCAGGTGGCTGATCCAGAGGCAGTCAAATCACTCTCTGAGCCCTGTCCTTCTAACTGGGTCAGAAACATCTGGGGTTCTGTAGTGGAGTCCCTCTCAAGACTGATGCCATGCACACGCTCACTGTCAATGCGGCCCACTTTGGGGTGGTTTTACTCACTTTGTAGAGACACAGCTTAGTTGATTTTTCTGGGGTTGCTCCTGGTTCTGGCCCTTCCTAGTGGGCCATTGTGTGGTTGGTGTGTGGGGTGCTCACTACCCCTCTGGCTATGGGATTGTCCCCATGTGACCAATGGGGGCACTTCCTTGGGTTGTTATATCATTTGCTAGGTTGTCTGAGTTCCCTTCAATGTTCTCTTGCTTGAACATTCTATTCAGCAGCAAGTAGGAGGCTTTCGGCATGGGAGATGCACCACACAGTGTGGGGCAGCCTTGTCTCTGCCACCTTCTCACTCTGGGAGGGGCCAGAGTATAGACAGAGGCTGAGCTATGTAATGAGAGGGATACAAATGGTCTGTTTGTTACTGCCATTGCCCCGATGCACCTTGGGCCAACTCCCCACATAGCCCCCAGTGGACTCAGTAGGCATGCACAAGTCAAGGCCCAGAATCTCTGGCCCCTTGTGTACCTTACTGGCTAACAAAGTCTTTGTTATTTTGGCAATCTCCACTAGGAGGTGTTGTGTGCCGTATGCCCACTGCCGAGCTAGTTCGTATAGCTCAAGGAGATTCCCCATATACTCCCGGATCATCCCTGTGAAGTGGGTCTGACTGGCCAGGACCACCCAGGCTGTCAACCATTTGCCCTGGGAGTGTATTGATGGTTGATGCCCTGAGGGGGGACCCCATGGGAGAAGCAGGCTATAGCCTCATCCTCAGCAAACTAGATTGACATATTCAGTTTAGTCATCAGTTCATGTCCTATGATATTAGACGGGGAGGAGGGAAAGTACAACAACAGCTGTTCCTTGACCCTTTCTCCCCCTGTGAAGACCCCTTGTATGGCTGCAATGCCTTTTGATAGGGGGACCTTGTCACCCCTGTGTCTAGTAGAAAGTCGTAAAGTATCCAGTATAGCAGCATCTCAACAACAGGGTCCTCCACAAGGCAGTCTGGTGTGGGCAGTAGTGGGTGTGTGTCTTTGAGAGTCCTGTAAGCCCCTGTTGTGAATATTCCTGTACCTTCGCTGTCGGATTCTGGAAAGCTGGTGTTCTCTTCCTTGCTATCGATAGTCGTGCTATTGTTTAGACCTGTTATGAGGTTGCTGGCTGCCCACGGAGTGTAGTTTTTATGGGCAAAACATGGCAGACAGGGAGTCGAGCTTGGGCGAATTCTAGCACCAAGCTGGGATAAGGCCAGACCTGTCTCGCATCATCCTTATCCTAGATCTAGTGGTTTGCTGACTGGTGAGAAACTCTGTTGACTCCTAGGTCAGTGGATTGGTGTGACTCAGTGCAGGAATGGCAGAAATAGCTAACATTAGAGAGACTATCTCTTTGTTTGTGCATGCTGGGGGAGGTGCTGATGCCTTGCTTGCGGGTTCTGGGGCAGAATCGTAAGTCAGGGCTCCCTTGAATTTGGCCCATAATTGTAACAATGCCTCTCTTTCTCTGCCCTATGTATTTGGTCTGACCATCACCCTTGTGTGTTCTATTAAGTTGGTGTTGAAGTTTCCCCCTCTGGCTAGGGGAATGCATGCATTTTAGTTTGCGTGCCATTCACCGTAAAATGTATTTAACTTTTTAACCTGCTTGGGGAACCTTGATTGCATATGGTTTAAAGACGACTCTATGATGGGTTGGGAACTTTTTAAGGGCTAGTACTCGTCTAATGTAATTGGTGTTTTAAACAAACTTAAATACCACTCTGATTGTGGGGGAAATATGTACAAGGGATTATACCTGCAATAACTGCTGTTAATATGAGCTCAGCTTAGGATAAAGATTCATCAAACTTTCATAATACATAAAAACACATATGTAATATAACAACCTGTAAGAAAGTGCATTGGTTAACTCAAAAAACATATGAATTGTAGTTTTTGTCAGCAGAATAGCAAAATGAAAAGCAAATGATGACTTTTTTTACACGCACATAAAATCATTAACTCAACAGGAAATTTAACATGGAATGCAATTGCAATAATTTTATCAGCACCACAAAATTAGGAACAAATACATTAATTGAAAACCACAATGAAAATGTAAGAGAAAAAAGTGACAGAAGGAAAAATGATGTCTTTGTACAAAAACCTTATCCCGCTTTTAGCGCATGCCACTCAATGACGAGGGGAAGCTCTGCGTGGTACATGGAATTAAGTGAGCCTGATAGTCTGATAGTATTGGCTCAGGGACAGAGATAGCAACAATTTATACAGGGACAAAGAAGTTACTTGACAACTGCAGGCCCTGCTTATCCAATCACAAGCTGCACCTTGCTCTCCAAGGTCTAAATTACACCCAATGTCACACCCAGGATTCATGCTTACCGGCTGTGTCACGCCCAGTGGTCCAAGTGAATAGCACCTCTCACTTCTTTCAGAAACTACCAATGTTAAGAAAACAATAGCATTAAGAAAACTCCTTTAGACTAAAAAATAAGATGGAGATGCTGACTCTATATCACAGCCAGAGCCTACGTGTACCTTCTGTTTCATGCCAAGTGCTCCAAGGCCCCACCCATGGATCACACCCAGTGATCAAGCGTACCCTCTGTGTCTCACCCAGCAGTCCAAGTGGTCCACGTATCACACCCAGAGAGGAGCGTATCCTCTGTGTGATGTCTTGCAGTCCAATCGATAAACAACCTTTCCTAGTTTACCATACGCTAAATGTTGGGACTAAGGAACAGATGTAGTCACTTACCCACTGATGCGGCTTCAGGATGGGCATGCGCCACGGGGATTCAGCAGAACTTCCAATCAATTGCAAGATCTGCTCACCGTTCTTGTTGCGCAGATGTTAATCCGTATGGGCGGGGTCCTTTTCCTTCGGCTGCAGTCAGGCTTGAAGAAGCAATCTCTCCTGGCTGGCTAAGCCAAAATGGTGCACGAATATGAACTAACCCTGAAACATTGAAAGACAAAAGGCATTTGGCAAAACAGGAACAGTTGGTTTAATTAAAAGCATCGGCCGGGAGGACAGGCAACAGAGTCGGGGTCTGAAGATTGTCTCAAAGCACATTGGTTTTAGCCATCATTTTATCCATTACATGGGGTGTCATAAAGCATTTATACATTCCTTTGGAGACAGAAATCCAGGCCTAGTCACAGATTAAAAACCTGGCCTTTTGCTAATAAGTGTGGGTGGGCCTCAACTTCATGCAGATACCATGCAGGGCCAAAGGATAGGTGTCCAGATGTCGTGTCTTGGGCGTGCATGATCACTTAGTATTATGTTCATGCTGTGTTCCGATTGGCTGTGTGTTCCTATCTTAGTGTAGCATCTGACTTTATAGTGTTTTTGGGAACTTGCTCCCCACCGGACAAATGTGCTTTATTGGCGCCAATCTCCGGAGACCATTGTGGTTTTGCTTCCTATCTGTGGGTTGATTTGCGTTTTCCTGATTGCACATGTGTCTAAGAGTTACATGTGATCTGTCAATCAGCTGCTGCAGGCCTACGTCACAGTGTATGCCTGACCCGGCATTTCTGACTAAGCATTGAGGGGGAAATTGATGGAGGAAGGATTCGCACGAATCGTGACTTTTTGACATAACGGTAATGTATTAATCAACATGTTTGTTTTATCAATATTGCATTTCACAAAACATTGGGTATCTAGAAGAATCTTGCATATGTGTTTCTTCTAACGATTATCCGCTCGCTCTAAAAATGGCTGCTGCAACGCCCGATTTCTTACTGCGCATGCATCTGTCACACTCACGTGACATGACATACTCTTTGCTTTGGAGGGAATCTTTTGCTTCTGCGCATTAGAACTAAGATGGCTGCTCTGTGTTACAGCATGCATGAAGCTTGCACTGCTGCTTTTGCTAAGCTGTTTGTCCTGCCTAATTTCTAATGTAATAGATACAATAAAGTAATGGAAATAGAGTAGTAATAAGTGGTATACTGTACATTCATTTATTCTGTGTTCTAAAACTGTTTCTTTCTATTTTTTCATGTAAAGTAATCTTGGGCCTGGGAGATGATATTACTCCATCTTGAAAACCCACCGCACACTGGAAGATGCACATGAGAAAACGAACTTTTGAACCCAAACGGAAGAAAACTTGTTAATATGTTATAACAATGTATTTGTTAATAGAACATTCATTGTCGGGTGGAATAAAACATACGTGGGAAAATAAATTGATGGGCGGGAACGCAAACATTAATATTAATTCTAAAAAGTTTCATTTGGTATGGTGTGATGACCTCTCCTCATGTTTTTGTCCAATCAAAATTGTGGATCCTTACACTTGCAACATTGGGGGGGGGGGGGTAAACTGACCTGGAAAATAGTATAACTAGGGTAGACTTAGCTAGCTAATTTGTCCGACTTGTCCGTATAGCTGACCTGTCACTGACCCAACAAACTCAATAGGTGATCGGGAGCAGAGGTGCTGGTTAAGCCCTTTGTCAGAAGGTTCAAAACCCAGATCGGGGTTTGAGAGCTGAAGTGCTGGCGAAGCACTTTGTCAGAGAAATCGATAACTTTTACTGGGTTCTGGCAGTTAGCTGCAAGGAGGGAGTAACGCAGGGGTCGCAACTTTTACTGCGGTTGCTGGTCTTAGCCCTTGGTGGTCCTGTCCTGATCCAATTTGGCTTTACCTGTCCTGATTCCGATCTGCACGTGCTTGCCTTTATGGTGCCTGCATTTTCGGGGTTCTGTCCTTTAAACTGACCCATGGCCAGGGTTAGTTCTTTACACCATTCTAGGTAAATATTCAATGTGGGTATGTCATTGTATTGCTTACCTCTCTCTCCCCACCCTCTTGTCAAATGCGTAAAGACTGATTTATAAAAATTCTGCATGTTTTCATTCTAATCGTTATTTTACTAGTTGAGAATTTTCTATTATTCAATGGTTGGATTATGACATTTTAAAGATTTTAGATAAAGAGTTTTAAACCTTTCCTGAATTATGGTTATTTTATGAGTGCAAATGTTCTTATTTTACCTATTATTCTAACACCTTTGATCCCTTAGGACTCTAGGTACCGATGAAGAAGATTGGTAAGTCAATGGTATAGGTCGTAAATGAAAATTATAAATCACTGATTAGAGTAAGTGCACAGGTTACCTGATTAAAATCTCATCATATGTTGTTTATGGTCCCAGCTGAGTATTGTAATCTGAGTTGGGTGACCTGCGTGCTCTATCAGTATAAACTGAATTCAACCACGGAGATGCAAGTTCGTTATTATACGTACATAGATCATGGTGTACATTGACATCCTATTTATCAATAATAACATTACAACGTTAAAATCGGATGAAACGACTCACGTGCAAGCCCGAGAGTTGTGCTTGCACAGGATCTGCAGGGTCAGATGAAAGCTGTCCATTCGGCATATATTTGCAATGGCGTCGAAAGGAATGCAAAACACATGGCAGCCGCGCTCCTGAAACCTTCACCACCTTTCAACACTGCCAAGAAGCAATATATTGGCACCAGATGGACTACATGAATCAAGACGTATGATGATTTCACAGACATGTTGCATGAAGTAGATAATAGGAAAATCATTAAATACTTAAAGAAACTTGCCGGTGATGGAGTAAAATAAGTGCTGAATAAAATATTACAATCAATGTCATACAGTCGGAGCAAAGAAGCATTAAGAACCAAGTTTAATATGATGCCGAAGGTCGATTATGAAAGATACATTTTCAATTAAGTGAGACAGAATTCAGCTGGACACTACCCCAAGATTACAATAAAGATCACCTGCTGCCCCATTACCGTTATTATAGACAGTGGTTCGTCAACTAACATCATGCCAGTTGAAATGTTTACCAAACTGTCTCCTGTGCCATGCCTCAACCCATCAAACACAACGGTATACACATGGGCTGTTGCCAAACCATTGCAGAGTCAAGGATCATTCACAGAAATGATGCAACATAAAACAACGTCAGTGCAAGCACCCATTTATGTTCTGCAAGGAACTTCATGGAGTGCATGCTTACTGAGTTTTGCCACTCATGCTAATATGGGACTGATATCCCTCAACTATAACTTCTAGACTCAATCTAAGATTGTGAGTCAGTTGCAACTTTATGTTAAAAAGGACTTTGCCCTGTTGCCCAGCGTCACCACAGAGTCAAATTTTTTACATCCAAGAAGCCATTTAGAGGGAACTGAAAACTCTTTTGAAGCATGAAATAATGGCGCGCTCCACCGGTCCTAGGCCCTGGGTCTTGCCCATGGTGTTGTTACCAAAAACCGACAGTGGAGGTGGGGTGTGCATCTGTGTTGATATCTACCAGGCCAAAAAAGTAATTGACAGAGAAAGACATATTGGTCCACACAAAGCGGACATCATCATGCAGCTGAACAGAGCCAAAGTCTTCTCCCATGTTGACCTGAACAAAGGATGCCATCAACTCAAGCTGTAAGAGAACTTGAGGTACATTACTACTTTTTTGACTCATGTGGGTTTGTTCAGATACAAAAGGTTGATTTTTGGAGTGTTGTCGGCTGCAGAAATATTTCAGGAGTTTGCATGTCGAATAATTCAACCTGTTACACATGCTTTTAACTAGAGATAACATACTGGTATTTGGAAGAATGTCAAAGGAGCATGACAAGGTTCTTACACAAGTATGCCAGCTACCTGCAGATGCAGGTCTCACTCTGAATGCAGCAAAGTGTGCATTTCACAAGACCAAACTTAAGTTCTTTGGGCACATATTCTCTGATGGGGAGATGACTCCTGATCCAGATTAAGTGGAAGCACTGTCAGCTACCTGCCTCCCACAAGATATCACCATGCTGTGATCCTTACTAGGCATGGCCAGTAATTGCTCAATGTACATTCGTGAATTCGCTACAGTAAGTTCCCCACTGAGGCGCTGTCCATGGGCACATGGAGATTAAGTGATTTGCCTCAAATCACAGGATGGTGCGCCAATGCCAGACTTGAATCCAGCTCCCGGTTTAGCAGCTCTGCCCGCTGCGTCACATCCTCTCATAAAGAGACTTGATAAAATGGACCTTTCCAGTGGTCTCCTAAATGTGATCAAAGTTTGAAAAGAATAAAACATGGGCTTGAGAATGTAACCAGGATGGCCCATTTTGACCCCTGGGTACATACTGAGATCACAATTGATGCAAGCCCGGTGAGGCTAGGGGCAATCCTTGCTCAACATAATGGTAATCTGAATGCTCAGAGACACATTGTGGCCTATTCTAGTTGAAGCCTGCCTGACACAGAACTTGCCTACTCTCAGCCTTAGTAGGAGAGTCTGGCTGTAGGGTGGGCCTGTGAACATTTGCATGTGTTTTTATATGTAAAACATTTTACTATCAACACAGACCACCAAGCATTGCTCACTATTTTTGGCAACCCGAAAGCCAAAATGCCCCCTTACATTGAGATGTGGGGTTGCAGCTGTTAGACTATAACTATCCAATTGCACACAAGCCAGCAAAGAACAGAAACCTGATGATTAATTTTCACAAGTACTGTTACATTGCTATCGTTTGACATCCAAAACAGTGGGAAATACATTAATTTTATTTTGAGATCCAGCACGCCAGTAGCCGTATTCATTAGACAGATTATTGCTGCCACTAATTGTGACAACATTCTTATCCTCAAAGAGGTTATTTCAACTCAGTAGTGGAAGAAAAGTACTCAACCTTTTGCTGACGAGGTTGAATTTTAAGAATAACAAAATTTACAGAATGGACTGTTCATTACCATGGAAGGTGATGTTTTGAGAGGCTTGAGAATTGTCATACCCTGGAGTCTAAGACAGCAAGTCATCGCAATAGCCCATGAAGGATATCGTGGCATTGTAGTCACCAAAAGAGCAGTAAGAGATGGAATGTGGTTCCAGCACCTAGACAAGCAAGTTGAGAGGGAACTAAAAGAGCCATCTTTGCAAATGCGTTTCCCCAAAAGTGATGCAGCATCCATTAACATTGTGTGAACTTTTTACACAAACCTGGGAAAGAGTTGCAGATGATTTCTTTCGGCCCTTAGGAAATGGACATCATCTCATGGTAGTCATAGATGAGTATTCTCATTTTCCTTGAGTGGAGGAGCTATTATCAACAATCCATTACAAGTTCATCATGCATCTGGATGACATCTTAGCAGCATCGGGTATACCCACCATTCTCAAATTTAATGGTCTGCCACTCAATAGAAAATAATTTTATGAGCTTCTAGTCAGACTCAATATCTATCATCAAAAGAGTACACCTCTGTGGCTCCAAGCCAATGGTGTTGTGGAACGATTCATGGATACCCTCAAAAGTGTAATTCAACGAGCCTTAATGGAAGGAATCGAGTTAAACCAGGCCCTATATTCAAGCCCTCCGTTCTTATCATTCAACTCCTCACTCCACAACTGGTGAGAGTCCTGCCACCTTGCTATTTGAGAGAGAGAGCTATCAGAATGAAACTGCCACAGTGGGAAGCCGACTTATCCTTGAATGCTAATGAGGTTGCTGTCACAGACACTTCTCAGAAGTGCAAAATGAAAACGTATTCAAATCAGCGTCAATGGGCTCAGGAAACAGTCTTCGATGAAGGTAACTGGGTACTTGTCAAACAGAAACAAAAGTGGAAAACAGACAACCAGTTTGCTGTTTAAGGGCTGTGATGTGCAAAAGGCACATGAGGACAGTGCCTTGTCTCGGAAAATCCATCATAAGTGACTCATTACACTTAAAGATGTTTGTCAGATCCTTCAATCATGAATGAGGCAACCCCGCCTAATAATCCAGATCAAGAATCAGAACCTGTGCCATCAGTTCACAATCAGAGTGCATCTCAACTACTTCATACACGATCTTGTTGACTAATGCAAGCACCTCAATGACTTATTGAAGAACTATAATGTTGAGTGTTGTTTATACTTTTTATGTAACAAAGATTAGAGATGTATTGTCATGAGTCTATGTGTGCTAGGACCTTTGCGGTTCTGGGCGGAATCAACAGAGGAATTACGTAACTTTCTGAGAGGTGTTAAGGTATGGTTAATAAAGGTTATGACATAATGAGAGTGCAGTGTGTGACTGTATGCTGAAGAATAAAGATGTCTTTTACAGAGCTCCATGTGTGGCGTGTTTATTTGCATGAGCCTGGGCTGGGGAGGACGCTACAGTAGCCAGTGTGATTTGTGGTTCTCAAGGGTTACATGATACAGTCTGTCTGGTTAATATTAACTCATCTTGTCAGTGACATAATTTACTTAATAACTTTTTTCTAGCTTTAGATCAGATTTTCATTTTCATCCAAGCAATTCTTCTTAGCATTTAGTCTTCTTTTACTTGCCAGTGACTGAAATAGAGATAAATGATTAACAGCGACACTGCAATGTGTGCTTTACCTTTAGACAACTAAGTGCTCAGAACATAAATCCCACTTCTCACTAAAATATAGGCACTGATAATAATATGGAAACGTAGAGGCAGATTTAATTTTAGGAAAGTCACTGGAATGGGTTTTGTTTTGTTAATAATTATGCAAGGGGAAGTGGCCAATAAATCTGGAAAAATAAACTCAACCAATTGGATTGTGCACTTGTTGATTCTATTATAGCTGGTGAGAGCAAAAAACTGCCACTGGCAGTTATCTCTCATAAAGAAAAAAAATAAAATTTGTACCTACTTTTTCCTATGAGCAATAAATGGGGCAAAAACAGAGCGAGCCTGTATTCCAGAGAGATTGTTGGTAAGTATGTGTCGATTTATTTGGACACAGATTAATTGTAGATCATGCTGTATCACCTTTACTCTAAATCTACTCCAGGTTACTCGTGACATTCATTTAGCAGATTCAACAGTGACACAAGAAGGGAAATCCAAGGTATATATTTATTGTGGATGGTAATGTTCCGATTACAGGTAATCTTCATTAACCTGAGTCCAAATGCTCTCTGTCCCAATACTATGAGATTTGTGAGGTCCTCGCCTCCAACAGCCTCTTCAAAAGGAAACGAAAGATATTTACAAAGTTTTCTATCTATGCTCAACCCATTAGCCTAAATCCCTCCCCTCCTCTTCCCACATGCCACCTGTACAAATCTAAATTGTATTGGTGGTGCACGTTTCCGGAATTTGGGAGGAAAGGGCAGCATGCAGTACTGGGATGGGGAGCACTTGACTTTAGGATAACGCAGATTACCGGTAAGTAATATAACCATTAGCCATTGTCCGAGCTCCCCGTCAAAGTTTTAGGATGAGACCAAACTTTCAGGAATTGACAATACAAATTCTTCATGCATATAAAAAGTGTCTTACATACTTACTTCTTTCGGCTTTTAAAATTCCTGAAACAAACTTCTTACCTTCTTTCTGTTGAAGGCCAATTCTATGATGGGAGACAAAATTAATTGGTGAGGACCAGGTTGCTGCTCTACAGATCTCCCCAAAAAATATACTGGTCATCTTAGCCCAAGAGGTGGAAACCTTCCTGGCTGAAAACACTCGCGGTTTTTTCCTTGTACTGTATGTACTACTGTGATGTAGGCTTACAAAATTATTTGCTGAATACTGCAACTCAAAGCGGGTGTTGAGATTTTTTCTACCCCATTGGTCAAGTCAAGAAGATACAAAATGGAAATTCGTAATACCAGATCGTTAGTTTTTACTAGATAGTTGTACTTAGCTCTCTTTGCAGGGTCACCCCAAACATTTTGTCTTTACCCCTCCTATTTGTGCTGAATTTGTTTCTGTTGGCTCTAGGACTGTATATAACCACTGCAAAGGTGCTTGTAGTCTCTCCTTTAAATATGGTAAAATTGGCTTACACCTGATTGGCAACATTAATTTACTTACAAGTCCCTTGTAGAGTGGTATACCATATACCCAGGGCCTTTAGATTAAATAATACTAGTGGGCCTGCGGCCCTTATTGTGATGCCCACTTAATTAGCTCCTTAAAATATGTCCCAGGTCTGCCATTGTTCGTTTTTATGTAGTTTTATATAGCGTAAACTTGACCCAGTTTCGGATATCAGAGCGCTTTACATAGCACCAGTTGAGTTACATGAGGACACATTAATTTTTATTTTTTGTTGGGCATGGGGAGATTATGTGATTTGCTCAGAAGCACAGGATGTTCAGCGTCATTTCCGAGACTTGAACCCAGTTTCCGGATCCAAGGTCGACCGCCCAGGTCGTTAAGACAACTCCTCTCCCCATTGCAGCTTGAATGCAGTTTTAAACTGGCAATTTGACTCGGCAATATAACACTCTTGCCTCCTCTTTTATTACATGGATCAGCCCTAAGGTAGGCACTAGGTAACCCTTTGGACAGGGTGCATTGAAATTTTAAAGTTGAGCATGTACTTTTAGGTCTTACATGTCTTAGTAATGAAAAACTCCTACATTGGTTTTTCTCTACTCTGAGGCCTACCCCTCCCATAGAATAACATTGGGTTCTCCATTTACATTTAATAAGTGCTAACTTTTGATTGGGAATAGGTGTTATTAAATGAATGGGATGATGTGGATAAAGTCATATCGAAAGATTTCTAAAGAACAGAATCCTCTGCAGACATTTGATGAGACTTTTCACAGCTTGCAAAGGTGAATGTTATTTTAGGAAGTATCAGGTGAACATTTCATGTTTGGTGACTCAGAAATTGTAGTTAAAATTCCTCATTAACGGTAAAGTCAGATTTTAAAATGCGAATTTTTAAAATGTCACTTTTAGAAAGTTGGCATTTTCCAGCCCTTTGCTATTTGATGCCTGAATCCTGTCCTAAATCACATGACTGGGTGTACTTGGCAGTTTTTGGGAAGGGCTTGGGATACATTAGCAGCATACGTTCTGGCGCAAATGGCAACGTTTGCTGCAGATTTCTCCTTTTTCGAAGAGGATTATATTTTTCAATCCACAGTTTCCGGGAGATGTGCTTCTGCTGAGGCCAAGGACAATTGATGAAGTGATACTTCCTAAAATAACATTCACCTTTGCAAGCTGTGAAAATTCTCATTAAATGTCTGCAGAGGATTCTTTTCCTTAGAAATCTTTGGATATGACTTCATCCACATCATTCAATTAATTTAATAACATATTCCAGATGACATCATGAAAAGGCAAGTCCTTAAACTTAAGCAAACTATATTGTACAATAATTCATCCTCCTTTTGAGGAGCTTTCTCTTGGAAGCTGATCACTAACAAATATGTTTAAGTAGCTCCATCACATATTGCACATATTTTCCTCTCAGACCTTTCTCCTGGGCTTCATCCTAATAGGATTTTTACCTTTTCTTTTGGGGCTTTGATAATGCAGCATTGACTGCTTCCCTACGTAAGAATTCCAGGTCTGCTCTCCTCATCACCCAGGTTTGGGCAGTGCCTTTATTCTGAGTGCTTAAGCTGCTTCATTTCCACCGACACAAACATAGGTTAGTAAACAATGAAGATTTAGGGGCATCATTATGATGGCGGGAGGATCGCCATCGCCGGCTCAGCGGTGGAGACCCACCAGCCATCCCAACTTGATTTACTCCAGCCGAATATTATGGCGGGGGTATCACGGTGGGCGGAAAGTCCGTCCGCCGCTTTTCCGCCAGTTGGCAATTGTTATGATTTCCGGCTGGGCAGACTGGGGCCTTAATATGGTGGCGGTGCCTAACAGGCACCGCCATCCATATTAGGATGTGTGTCTGCAAAGGCCTTTCCATGGCAGCGATGCCGCCATGGAAAGGCTGGTGGTGAATAGCTTTGAGGGCCCGTCGTGGGCTCCTGTGGGGTGGCGGGCTGCACTTGGGAATACCGATGATACCCGCCTACATTGCCATGCCCAAGGTGGCAGGCACCGCGTGGTGCCAACCACGTCGTGCATGGTAATGCACAACATGACATTTGGCATTGTGGCGGCTGCTGCTCACAGCAGCACCCGCCGCAATGTCAAGATTATGCAATGTGACCGTCAGGGTGGGGGTCATATCCTAATCAGTGGTGCAGGACCGCCGCACGTGTGGCGAACGGTCCCAGCACCGCTAATGTGGCGGGTGGACGAAAGTCCGCCTGCCATCCTAATAACCCCTTTAATCTCTGGAGATGAAAAATAAATGGAAGGCACCCTGGTGGAAGTCTGACAGCACACGTGACCCAAACACACAGAAAGCTGTCAGGAGTGCCACTTCTGGAATCCACACAGCTACATGGTTCACTGACAAAATATTGAGGTAATAAATCTAGAAGTAAAATGTATTGATGAAAAAATATAGAATGCATAAATATCAGCTCCCTATACTTAAACAGGTAAGTATAAAAATATCGGGGGGGGGGGGGGAATAAATAAATATATATGTATAAATATATATTTTATATATATATATATATATATATATATATATATATATATATATATATATATATATATATATATATATATATATATATATATATATATAATATAATAAATATTAAATAAGTAAATAATACAATTAATATACAAAAAAATGTAATATAAATTTAAACAATATAATAAATTAACATAATTAAAAAATCAAGCCACACATACATAATAATTCACATATATTTACTTTAAAACAATTAAAACATGATTAATTTGATTTTATTCTATAATTATAAAATTAGATATAGATTTACAAATATATATATGTACCAATAACATAAAATCTAATAAGAAAAAAACAGATCGTTATAAATTAAAACATTAAATTATTTACAAATCTTCAAACATAAATTTCCTTTTCCAGTGAGTTCAACATTAGGGAAAGTGTTGGATGGCGGAGGGGTAAAATGGACTATTCTCACTCCAGTAAGTATAACAGTAGGCAAAGTGTTGGATAGCCGAGGGGTAACAATTACCATTCCAACTCCAGTGAGTGCAACCATAGGGAAAGTGTTGGATAGCGGATAGGTGAAAATTACTTTTCCTGCACCAGTCAGTGCAACAGTAGGGACATTATCATGTAGCAGTGGTGTAAAAATTACTAGTCCCACTCCAATAATTGTAAAAGTAGGGAAAGTGATGGATAGCATAGGAGGAACATTGCTATTTCACCTCCTGTGTGTTTGCAACAGTAGGGACACTGTTGGATAGCAAAAAGGTAAAAATAAATACTCCCACTCCAGTGAGAGCAACAGTAGAGAAAGTATTGAATAGCAGAGGGGTAAAAAAAAACTATTCCCACTCCAGGGAGTGCAACAGTAGAGAAAGTGTTGGATAGCGAAGGGGGTAAAAAATACTATTCCCACTTTAGTCAGTGCAACAGTAGAGAAAGTGTTGAATAGCGGAGAGGTAAAAATTATTATTCCCACTCCAGTGAGTGCAATGGTAGGGAAAGTGTTGGATAGCCGAGGGGTGAAAATTACTATTCACACTCCAGTGAGTGCAACATTAGGGATAGTGTTGGATTGCAGAGGAGTAACAATTATTATTCTCACTCCAGCCATTTCAAAATTAAAAACAAACAATATTGTAACAAAAATATTTAAAAAACAAAAAAAATTAAAATATATGTACATGTTAAAAATGTAAATACAAATATATTTAATATTGAAAAAATATATATATTATAATGTTAAATACATATGACAAATACCTACAAATAATACTAAATAAAATGAAAAATAATTTCCAAACAAATACATATTTTCAATTCGAAATTATTTAGAAACAAATACATTATTTACTTTTTTTTATTTCCTATCCTATAACACCACACAATTCACACCTCATATCTAAATTAAAAAAACTTCCTTAATTAACATATTTAATTACCAATTAAAAATAATATTAATTAAAAAACAAATTAAAACTCATAATAATTATTTAACTTCCCACACTTTACCACTGTAATCCCCACAACCCACATCTAAAATTACCCAAGTAAACCCTATTTTCAATTAAAACACTAATAGTATTTAACAACTAATTATAAAGTAAGTAAAATGTATTTACTCCCCACACTTTACCCCTATAACAATAAAACACATACACAAAAAACTAAACAAATACCCTAATGAAATATAAATTAATTAATAGTAATGATCAACTAATTTTTAATTAATTAAACATAAATTACTTCCCACCCTTTACACCTATAAACACCACAACTCACACCTAAAATTAATTACACAAATTCCATATTTATTTTCAAATAATGAACTAATATTAATTAACGACTAATTATTAATTAATTAAAAATAAATTACTTTCCACACTTTCCCTTATAAACGCAACAACCCACACTTAAAACAAATCACAGAATTACCATAATTAATTAACAATTAATTAGTTAATATAAATTAACAACTAATTGGTTATTAATTAAACATAAATTACTTCCTACACTTTACCCCTATAAACCCCACAACCCAAACCTAAAAAAATTGCACAATTACTATAATTATCAATTAATTAATTAATCATATTTAACAACCAAATATTAATTCATTACAAATAAATTACTACCCACAATTAACACTACGGAATCTAAATTAAATAAATAAAGGAATCATTAATTTATTCTAATTATATTACTTCCCACCCTATTCCCCTATAAATCCACAACCCACTACAAAACAAAAACAATCCAAAATGTAATTAAAATAAAATTCACAACTACTAAAAATTTAACACATATATTAAACATCATAAACAATACTTATACAAAAAACATACATTACCTACATTTAAAATATAAACTAAAAACATAACACTAATTAAGAAAATCAATATTTTAAACAACTATATTTTTGTAAACAATATTAATGACTTCTATATCTTTAAAAACAATATTTCTTACCCTAAATTTGATATTCTTGACCACAATATTCTGTCAATATGTATGAATCACGATATTTCCAGCTCAATATTTGTGTAAGTCGACATTTCAAACACCCTCAACACCCTGGACATAGCAGATTCTGAAACCTCCTCAACACGGCTCAGCACATGAGCTGCATCCACAGATATAACAGGCAAGAATACAAAAATATGAATACATTCCTTTACTTTACATTTCCTTGCCCCCAGCACTGTGGGAAGGCTGTGACAGCAAAAACAGCAGGACTCTGGGAAGGGAAACGGAGGGATTCATACATTCCTTTCCTTTTAAAACATTTAGAGGTCGATTCCGATTCTGGACAGAAATTGGCCTGACTGACACTGACCGGGAACTGACTCAGACCGACATGTACAGGGAGCGTACGACCCGCGCAGTACGATGTAAATCCTGTGACCTACAACCGAGCCGTACGTCCGAGTTGTATAGAAATCAGTAATTAGGCTGGAAACTGGACACGAGCCGCACCGACCGGCACGAACCAGGAATGAACCCGACCCATACATACCCGCAACGTCCGACACGCACAGTACGATGCAATACATATGAAACCCGTCCGATTCGCACGGAGCACAAGCTGCATGACCAACATGCACATAAAACGTACCTGAAGCGAGAGAGACCACCGCGACCGACTCGCATGCAACATAGAACAAAGTCAGCATGAAAGACACGGAGCAGCCCACACGAGCCAATATGAGTGTCCAACATGCCCACAAAAAACAATGAGATAAACACAAAAAAGGACCAATCAAGCCATGACAAAGTCAATAAATAACAAAAAAAACTCACAAAGACACACCCACAACTCCACCTATATGAAGGCCAAAAGTCATTACCATGATCCTTTGCAAATACAACAGACCAGCCAGCACAGAACAACTTGAGACAGCAACCACAGACACACGCACAACCCACCCATCACACAACCTACACACTATCAGCTCCCCTCCAAAAGCTCTCCCACATACATCTAGCAAAACAGACACCCGCACTGGCACCCACACACACACACATCACTCCTCGCCACCACCAATCACCATGCCCCCTAAGAAGTTCACAGACATTGAGTTAAAAGTATTGGTAGATGAGATCCTCAGAGTGGAGCCACATTTGTTTGGTACATTTGTACAAAGGACCCCCATGTCACTGAAAACTAAGATATGGGAGAGGATTTTGGACAAGGTGAACGCACAAGCACCAATGTATCTCACAAAGACCGACATCTAGAACAGGTGGTATAATGTGCACAGGAGGGTCAAGAAGCTCTTCCAGAAGGAACACGCCTTGAGTCAACACACTGGCGGTGACCCTCCTGCCAAACCAGTCTACTTCAGGTCCTGGGAGGAGAAGGTGCGGGACATCCTACCACCAGAGAGCGTCCTCGGCCTAGCAGACATACTAGAGCCTGGTGAGTACACAACCAATATACTCAATATTGTGTCACAATACACACACATCACCGTTAAGGGGACAGCGAAACCATGCACTGATACCAAAGACATAGTAAACAAAAGTTAATCAGCCCAAGAAGTGTTTCCAAGTCAGACAAACACAATAATGGCCACATCATAGTGATTTGTAACTGTGTCATGACAAGTACAAACCTACCAACAAATAGAGCAAGGCAGTGGCACAAATGTAAGTAAACAATGTCAGACATTCTTGCCACCACAGCCACTACCTCACAGTGAAGCTGACTGACAGGAAGGAATAGTGGGTATGCAGGTGAAGGGAATGCATCCAAAAGCATGATGGGGTTGTTGTCACAGATAATGCTCACCCTCCCAATAGGACCATCAACATCTCGCTGAAGAATGTTCACCTTAGAGGGGATGGAAATGGTCTGGCAAGAACTCTGGGACTGGGCTCTGTTGTGGGGAGCACAAGGCCCTGCTGGGAATTGCCCACCACCAAACCCCAGAACTGCACTGTCAGCCATCTTGTCAGCACAGGCACACCCCCTCACAGGGAAGCAGAGTCCAAAGGAGGGAAGTGAGGGCATTCTGGGAAGGGGGGTGTAGCCCAGAGCATGGTGGGAGTTGCAGTCACTCACAATCCTCAGCCACCTACATGGCCCAGCAAGCCCACACCGAACCATTCTCACCTCAGAGGGGGTGGAAATGGACTGGCAAGTACTCTGGGACTGGGCTCTGTTGTGGGGAGGACAAGGCCCTGCTGGGAATTGCCACCACCAAACACCAGAACTACACTGTCAGCCATCTTGTCAGCACAGGCACACCCCCTCACAGAGAATCCAACGGCGGGAAGTGAGGGCATGCTGGGAAGGGGGGTGTAGTCCAGAGCATGGTGGGAGTTGCAGTCACTCACAATCCTCAGCCACTTACATGGCCCAGGAAGCCCACACTGAACCGTGCTCACCTCAGAGGGGGTGGAATTAGACTGGCAAAGACTCTGGGACTGGGCTCTGTTGTGGGGAGCACAAGGCTCTGCTGGGAATTGGCCACCACAAAACACCAGAACTGTACTGTCAGCCATCTTCTCAGCACAGGCACACCCCTCAAAGGGAAGCAGAATCAAATGTTAACAGGATTACACTCCTGTGTCAGCCACCTGATGGCCCTTGAGTACCAATGACCATGTACATTGAAATCCATGCATGAGCTGGGCATGCACACACATCAACATGCACATTGAAAGGCTTCATGTTGGCAGGACAATGTGCAACAACAATATCAATCTCTGTCTGTGACGAGTGAAGACAATGCAGTGTACAGGCATGCATCCTGACGTCCCGTTGCAAATGTCATGTATATAAACCATTGTTACAAAAATGAAGGAGGGGGAATGGTTCACTCGCCTTGCAACCTGGGTCATTGCGTATTGTGCTGCCTCCAGTGAAAACCTCACATATGTAAACATGCGTAGTGCGGAATATCATGCTTTTCAGCATCAGTGTACTGTAGCATTATCATCATTGGCTCACCATTGTTGCAAATATGCTGTGCCTCCACCTGGAGGTAAACTGGCTAGTGTCCCAGTGATGAAAACTGAGAGTGTGTGTCTGTGCTTAAGTGCTCTGAGTCTAAATCACTCACATCACCCAAAGGCAAAGGAAAACTTGTGAACTTTGTGATGTATGAAGTTACAAACAAAGGTGTTGCGTGTGTGGATCCAGCTACTGATCCACCTCACCAGGGTCATTCACTGTTACCATGGTTGCACAGGCTGAGTGATCCATTCCCCCTCCTTCATTGTTAGTTCTACCCATTGCAAGCTGAATGTATCAGTAGCTCTTCCTTCCTATGCCTGTAGTAACATAACTGACAATGTCTGTCTCTTCCAAACACAGGTGGTGCAGGGGAAACAGCAGCAAAAGAAGAGGAGTCCCTGTCCCACGCTCTGGTGGAGGATGAGCTCTCTGGTCTGGATCTGGCTCTGTCCTCTTCGGATGACAAACAACAACCTTGCACCTCCGGAGTGAGTCATCATGCAGCCCCAGCATCACAAATATCTGCACCCCCTGCAGCCACGCCAACAACATCTGGCCACAGCCCGAGCACCACAGCCAACACGGGCAGACCTAGGACACAGAATTCAAACTGCACAGGGCCACCGGCCACCCAGGAAGCTACGGACAAGACCACCAGTAGCAACACCCAAGGGGGCCTAGGGTAACCTATGCGTGCCACTACAGGTCCTGCCTGTGTGGCTAGGGGTGGTGGGAGGGGTGTTAGGCAGAGATCACTGCCTGCAGAGGGGCGCCGACTGCATGATGACCCCCAAATGCTACGTATCATAGATGCGTACCAGGATAGCACCGGAGGATTCAGCCAGGCAGTGGGGATCCTCAAGGACATGCAACAAGAGCAGGCTGTCCATCATGCACGCATGGAGGCCAAGTGGGACAAACTTACTGCGGTGCATAGCGACATATTGACTTGTCTCCACCAGATCAGCTGAAATATGTTCACACCTCCCTGTGTGCACACAACATCTGTTGCTGCAACATCTTCAAATGCCACAAGGATGGAGGATTAATCTGGTGGAGAGTCTGATGCTCTGCCGATGCCTCCACTTGAGGATCCTCCCCAAAGAAGGACAAGTGAGCCACAGATCTTCATGCACATCCCCCAGGAACACAGAACCTGTTTTGGATATTGGCCTTTGTGTCTCAAAGCGTTCACCTTGTTTCCCATGACACAACTCCCCAACATGACATGGAGGGTCCATGTTTTTCGAATGTAGATGAATGTGGACTTCACTCTGGACATTTCATCTACCAAGACTTCAAACTCACATGTGAACTTTGAATTCTAAACCTTATGTACAGCATTATATCCACACAGGTATGTAAATAAACTCACCATTACACTATATTTGCCTATGTTGTGATTCAAACTTGGTATGTGCCATGGAGCTGATGAAATGCCGAAGTACACAGTGCATGCCAACTACTAAAGCAATGTCATTACCGTTATGTGATATATGTTGATGTGACACATATGAGGGAGACACACCAATAGGGCACCACAACACATACTCACCATGGGCATGTGACACATTGCTTACAAAGATGTTTGCCAGATGTACGGCAGAATGCACAGATACCACACCTATCTACAGTCAGTGCTAACAAGCCCACAGGTGAGGTAACCAAATGTCATTCAGATGTGTGAAGACAAACAACACACATAACTAAGAGAAGCACAGGTTCATTACACATCAGCAACAACTTCATTACACAACAGTAGCAAGGTAATTCCACCTGACAGTGGGCACACGGTCATTAAGTGTTGTCATGTCGAACTTCAGGGGTGTGTGGTACATCACATGATGGGACACTAGAAGTCCCACCCTGGTATTGGATTCTGGTTGTTGGGTGTTAGAGTTGACCAAGCAACAGGTAAAATACCTTGGGAAGGACAGACATAAGACACAGTCAGAAGCACACCCGAACTGGATGGAAAAGCAATACACATGCACAAAACATGTCACAAGAAACCTACACAGTAACAAGTTAGCATGTCGACACTATTGTGGACTACAGACGATCTGACAGGACACATCACTCCACGCATCCAGTCAAGTAACACACGGACAAACACAAACAGCAACTGAGCTGCACAAACACATCTCAGGCTAACTCAGGACATTGACATAACAACCCTGGGAACTCACATTCAGCTGAAGAAGTTGTTCATGAGCTGTGTGCGGACGTCACCCTCATCATCATCATCACTAGCCACTTGGCCCAGGCCTGGATCTTCCACAGGTGGGGGATGTTGGTCATCGTCATCCTGTATGAGAGGCACCTTCTTCTGCACTGCCATGTTGTGTAACCTGCAGCATACTATGATGATCTTGCACACCTTTGCAGGCTCATATGGGAGGGCCCCTCCGGTCATGTACAGGCAGCGGAAGCGGTTTTTCAGGAGACCAAAGGTATTATCAATCACTCTCCTGGTTCGACCATGTGCCTCATTGTATCGCATCTCAGCTGCTGTCACAGGGTTCCTGAGGGATGTCAGCAACCATGGCATGTTGGGGTATCCAAAGTCACCTACATAAAAAGAATTGCACATTAGTTGAGTATTGTAAGGGGGTGGGAGACAACATTGTCAAACACACACAATGGTAAACAGTACACACCAACAAGCCAGGCACGCTGGTTTGGCATCTTTGACATCATCAACACTATGTGACTCCTCCTCATGATGTAGGCATTGTGAGCAGAACCAGGGAAACATACACACACACATGTGTGATCACCATGTCCGCTAGACATACCACCAGAGCACTGATGGAGTGGAAATGTTTCCTGTTCCGGTATGTTTGCTCATGTGCCCGTGGTGGTATCAGGGCCACATGTGTTCCATCAATTGATCCAATGACATTAGGCATCCTCCTCAGTCTATAAAAAGCATCCTTAATGTCTGTGAGTTCACCAGGGCTAGAAAACCTGATGTACAAGTCAAGGGAAATGCAACATCCCCTCCAGGACATCACAAAGCACACTGCAGAGTATAGTTTGTGACATCCCACCAGCAGTAGCCACAGTGTGTTGAAAGGTACCAGTGGCAAAAAAGTGCAGGGCTGCCATCACCTTCACCTTTGGGGTCAGTGCGGTAGGGTATGTCCGGCTAGGTAGTAGATGTGGCGACAATTGCTCTGCCAACTCATCAATCAGTGTCCTGGTGAAGCAGTAGCGTCGGATGCTGTCAAGTTCCACCATGGTTTCAAGGTCAGGGAACGGTCCAGCTGGAGCCCTGCAGTACAGAGATAGTTAAAGTAAGATTTTACATTCCTCTACCCATGTGGCACAGACCTTGCACAAAATCACATGATACATCATAGCAATACGAAATGAACTGAGGTGTGTGCTGTTCGGTATGGACACATATGTCACCTTAATGCCCATCATCTCACATATCAATGAGATGTGTACAGGAGTTCCATGGAGTGCAGTGGCAAATCATTGGACCGTGGCACATGGGGCAGAGACGCTGGGCTTCTGTTTGACACTCTCACCTTATCAGTCCTGCGCCGGATTGCTGGTTTATAGACCCCCAGGCCTTATTGGTTCTTTTCATGAGGAGCTTCACACAGTGATTTCTTCTCTTAGTGTGAAGTTCAAACATTGCCTACTGTTAGGCGATTTTAACATCCATATGGAGTTGGCAGATGCTGTGGACACCATTAAGATTCTGGATACTACCAAGCCATTGGGACTGATGCCCTATCTGACAACCCCTACTCATAATAAAGGCCACACGCTGGATCAAATATTTTCTTCCTTCCCTATTGAAGTGGCTGTACCTGAACCAGTGTTGTGGTCCGATCACTATCTGGTAAATTTTGACATTCTTTATGCTTCCAGGTCTACAATCAGAGGTCCTGGCCATCAATCCCTGGCCCCTTGTGCTTTTCACCGGGTGTCAGTGGATATAATAGCACAGTACCTGTCGGCACATCCTTGCTTGTTCACTGGCGACCTAGAGGAAGATCTAGAGCTTTTTCAAACTTGGCTCGCCCAGTGCCTTGATGAGGAAATGCCGCCCCTGGCAGTTCGCAAAATTTCCACCCGTGCCATGGCACCTTGGTTCACGCCGGCACTTAATATCAGTCGCAGACGCTGTAGGAAGGCCGAAAGAGCATGGCGTCTGAACTATGATGAACCACTGAAGGAAGCCTATCTGGAAAAGAAATCCTATTAGGCCAGGAGGATTGATGCGGCCATGAACACCAGTAAGGAAATTTTCACGATAGTGAGGGAATTCACATCACCGGCCTCCGTTACACGAAAGTGTTCTTTTCGGAACCGTGGGTCGATCAATTGGCAGGCTTTTTTGCCAATAAAATCGAAAGCATCCAGGTGTCCTTTTCGTGGTGGCGTCTAGTCCAGTGCCTCTTTCTTTTTTGTCCACCGCGGTGCGGCCAACATTGTCTAATTTTCCGACTTTTTGGCAAAAAGCGTCGTCGGATTTTTTATCCAAATTGAAATCAGGTTCCCCGCTGGACCCCTGTCCCGCTAAGTCTCTGGCCAAAATAGCACATATCATCAATCCCATAATTAACCCTATTTTGAACCAGTCCCTTCAGATGGGTGTGGTGCCTCAGGCCTGGAAACAGGCTCGTGTTCTCCCTCTCTTAAAAAAGCCTACCCTTGACTCTGGTATTCACGCCAACTATCGGCCTATCTCTCTTCTCCCAGCCTTTGCAAAGGTTGTGTAAAAGCATGTGCAGTCTGTTTTTTCGGATTTTTGGGAGACTCATGATGTCCTCCACCACACCCATTCGGGGTTTCGTGCAAATATGAGCACTCAAACTGCACTTCTGGAGGTGTCAGAGGCCATCAGAGAGGTCCGGGATGTTGGAGGAAAAGCACTGCTGGTGATGCTAGATCTCTCAGCGGCGTTTGACACCGTCCCCAACAACCGTCTCCTTTCTAGACTCTCAGAGATCGGTGTGGATGGGACGGTGTTCAGATGGTTTGAGTAATTTCTTTCTGACCACCAACAGACAGTCTGGGCGCCTCCGTTCTTAGCCGTAGTGCCACCATTGGAGATGGGAGTCCCTCAGGGGTCTATTCTGAGTCCCACTCTCTTTAACATCTATATGTCCCTTTTGGCGGCGCTGGCTGAGTCTTATGGTGCCCAGATTGTCTCATATGCCGATGACACACAGCTTCTCTTCACGTGCGAAAAGAACATGGACTTCAATGGGGAGCGTATTAAGAACTGTTTGGGAGCCGTCTTTGCCTGGTTCCTATTGAACCAGTTGAAGTGTAATTCGGATAAATTGGAGGTTCTCTTTTTTGGCCGTCCTCCAGTCCCTGGCTGAAAGTCCTGGTGGCCGGAGGCTATGTTCCCTCCTTCCACTGATACCGCGGTTGCTAAGAATCTTGGTGTGAAGATGGACAATTGCCTCACGTTTAAACCACAGATTCTGGGCCTGGTCGGTCAGTGCTTTGGTCCTTTAAAGATGTTGAGGAAATTTCAGCCACTTTTGTCCCTTGCCCATAGGAGGACTGCGGTTCAGGCCTTGATAGGATCAAGGCTGGACTATGCAAATGTGTTATATCTAGGCCTCCCTGAGTACCTCTTGTCGCGTCTACAGGTGGTGCAGAACTCTGCAGCGAGAGCGATTTTTGGCCTTAGCTGGAGATCCGGCGTGGCAGGACTTCTGAAATCTCTTCATTGGCTGCCTATACGGAAACGTATCGCCTTCTAAACTCTCACTATAGCTTTTAAGGCCCTGCACAGCACGGGTGCCCAATACCTCAGGAACAGAATTGGCATGCACCAGCCGTCCAGAGCTCTGCGCTCTGCGTCATTGTCGCTGGCTACGGTACCGGCTATTAGGCGTGCTCGTATCGGGGGTCGCTCCTTTAGACATCTGGCGCCCCTATCTTGGAATGCACTGCCTCTGTCTCTGAGGAAGACTGATAACTTGTTGTCATTCAGATAGGATCTCAAAACTTGACTGTTTTGCCAATAATTCCACCCTCTATCCTTGTTCTGTGCCTTGCTAGGTCTGATAGCGCCGGGACACTCTGTTTGAGTAGCTGAGCGCTCTACAAAACACCGGGTAACATAACATAACATAACATAACAGTACCTATATACTGCTGTCACCTTCAAAACACACAACACATTGACAAGTGAGGACTGATGTTTCACAGGCATCACAACTCCATGTCAGGGAGATAGCCATAGTCCCTGTATTGCCACATGTGCACAGGAATGACATGGCATATCATGTACATCCCACCACATGAGTCCCACTGGTAGTGGCCCCTGTGGTCTCTGCAATACATACATGGACATCCCTGACACACACACACACACACAGCATAAATGTTGATGCACAAAGCACATGTTGGACACTGTCTCCCATTGGGCACATGGAACCACAGTCATCATAGACACAACATGCAAACAGACTGTGGGTGTACATCATGATTGTGGCCATGGGTCTCGCTGTGACGTACATACCATGCAACCCTGTACACAGGTTGTAGGTGACAGGTCATACACATCTCCAAACTGCTATTGTGTCCATGACTCATGCCCATTAGAGAACAGTTGCACGTTACATTGGTGAGGTGCACAACACAAAAAGTATTTGTCCCCATGAACCTGTGCCCATCCTGGGAGTATCTGCACCAAAGTGCCACACAAGAAAACATATGGGGCCTCCCCAGCTACACGCAGGTGATGCAGCCTTACATGCCATGGGATGTATTGTGGGACATGGTGTGGTGTGTGGTGTTGAAGGTGTGAATTCAACATAGATGAGAGCAGAGGTACTGCTCGCGACTTCGAGGAATGCACACTTTTCTGTGGACCACAATAGGTCCTAATGTTTAAATCATCTTTGTTTCAATCAATAAAGATCCATATACATTTGTATCTTATGCCATCTTCTTCTTTACTTTTTAATGATTGTTTCTCATTAAATTATTTTCAAATATTGGCAATTTTCATTTTTAACGCATTTCACATCTAACCCAATGCATTTCGGGTACCCGAAATGCATTGGGTTAGATGTGAAATGCGTTAAAAATGAAAATGAGAAACAATCATTAAAAAGTAAAGAAGAAGATGGCATAAGATACAAATGTATATGGATCTTTATTGATTGTGGTCCACAGAAAAGTGTGCATTCCTCGAAGTCGCGAGCAGTACCTCTGCTCTCATCTATGTTGAATTCTCAGACAGTGTTCCTAGACAAAACACTTTAAACGAAGGAGTCGCACAAAAATAAGAAAATTGCTAACATTTGCTATAACAATAAGTGTGCAACTGGTGATAATTTAAGATTTGTGTTGAAGGTGTGGCCATGGCAATGAAATCTGTGTGGAATCCGTCTGCAAGTCACACCAATGTGAACCGACACGGGTGACTTGCTTGCAGACACGCCATACATGCATGGACCGAGTAGGGAGGATTCCTTGTCCATTGACTGCACGATGCGTATGCATTACAGTCACCCGTGTCGGTACACATTGAAGACAATGGGCCATGCGTGTGCACGGCTTGGTTCATGCATGCACGACGCGTATACAATGTGACCTGACGCGTGTGACTTCTACAGAGATGTGTCGTGCAGTTCTGGACTAAGCCATGTGCACGGCTAGGACATTGACTGCAATCTGAACCGACGTGGGTGACCTGTAAGCAGACGCGTCGTACAGTCATGGACCCAGACGTGCGCACGCATAGCCCATAGAATCGTATTGAGACTGATGAGTGTGGTTTAAAAAAATACGCGTTGTATAGTCAGTATACCAAGCCGTGCGCACCCATTGGCAATGGGCTGTCATGGAAACAGACGCAAATTCAAAAATCATACAAGTAGTACGCTGGAAATTCAATTGGATGCCTACAACAATGTTGTAATCCTAGGGTGTCATGGAGGTGAAATTTTGAACGATGCGGAAGATGTGTACGAGTCTTACATTTCCATGGATTGGACAGATTCATAGAATGCAACCGTGTTGGGCCTGTCAGTAAGGAGTAATATCACAGATTGTGCCTCTGCAGCACTGATTTAAGGCTGGCAGGCCCCCAGGGAGCTCATTTGCCTGCACTACATGCAACTGGACCACATCTCTGATACCACTGCTGCTGTCTATGCTTCCTCTGGATCCTGCAATGGCATGTACTCTGGAGAGGGCCCCAGCATTCACAGAAAAGGAAAACCAGGCCCTGCTGAAGGGGTCCTCCCACGGTACAGCAAGCTGTATGTGAAACCAGGGGAGCAGGTGAGTGTGCAGTCCACCGCCTACCAATTCTGCAAGTTGTCTGACGAGCAGTGATTGAAGTGTGCACAGCAGTGGGAAGCATATGCACTGAGTACTTTCAGCACCCAATTTATGTGGGTACATGTTAGGAAAAGGAGTCCAGCTGCAAAAGTGTAGTAGTGCTATCCTTTAATTCCCAGGCAATGTTACCATGTCAGAGCTGCAACACAAATGCACATTTCTATGGGTTCACTACCTGTGTACCTCTTTTAGCTTTCTGATGACTCCATGTATTTTTAACTGTAGGCAGCACATTTATGTGGCATGTGTGGTAATGTCCTCTTCACTTTG
Source organism: Lissotriton vulgaris (assembly GCF_964263255.1). Classification (NCBI taxonomy): domain Eukaryota; kingdom Metazoa; phylum Chordata; class Amphibia; order Caudata; family Salamandridae; genus Lissotriton; species Lissotriton vulgaris. The sequence goes on from NC_141685.1 coordinate 1,823,413,925, forward strand.
TCATCCTCACATATTGATGCCCACCAGAAGCAGGAGATCTGGCTGACCATTGCCTGGGCAGTAAGATCAGTGGGGGTCAATAAGCACCAGATCCGCATCTGCCAGAAGAGGTGGCAGGACCTACGTGGCTGGACCCGGAGGATCGCAAGGGTCCAGCTGAAGCTGTTGCCTCCTCGCCGTAGGGGGGGACACCGGACCCTGACCCCTCCTCATACTCCGGATTCTGGTGGTGGTGTTCCCGGACATGGATGGGCAACTGAAGTCCAGACAGCAGCAAGAAGTTGGTAAGTCCATACCCAGTCTGTGAAATATGTCTGACATGCTATTTGCAGTCTTTTGACCTGTTCATGCTTCCACATTACGTTCGTCTTGTAGTCCTGGACTCATGTCACTCAATCGTGTAAGTCACATTTCTCATCTGATCCACAGTTGTGGTCCCTACAGTCTGTGACTTTCTTCACTTGGGCACTGCGTCCCTGCATGGTGAAGGTCCTGTACAGGTATATGTTACTGGAACTCAGATGTGTGCTTCGTGGGTGGGTCTATTGTTTGCACAATGCCTGGTCTCTGACATGTGTTCTGTGTGTGCCTTTCATATGTGTTCCAACTGCTGGTCTAGGTCACCACATGTGTCTGGGGTTTTCAAAACACACCCATGCAGCAGGTGAGGCCATGTAGTGGCCTCAAGAGTATGTATTTCAAGTGTGTCACACTTGCCCAGACACAAGTCCAGGCTTATACACTGTTTCAGGTTTACCTGGGCAATCATGCCACACTCCCGTACATAAACCTACTGATTGTGCTTAGTGAAATGTGCCATCAGGTGTCTGACTCTATGTCATTGTGGTGTTGCTTCCTTTTTGTGACAACTGGTGTGTCGATGATTTTAGTGTCAGCAGGACATCTGAGATGTTACTATGAGGATAATACCTGTGCAACAAATAGGGGTGTGCCCACTTGACTGTGCACAATACTTTATGCAACAGTGATTTTCAGGCAGCTGTTTTTCATTTGCAGCAGACTGTGCAGTGCTCATGTTCAGGTAGTTGTGTTTGCAGTCACTCATATGTCAGATTTTAGTGATGTGGGTTTATCATAGTCCAAGAAACAGTTTTTGGCAGGGGACGGACAAGTGCACTTGTCAGCTGCAGAGTTTGCTATGGGTATGAACTATGATTGTGACACAGTGCAGACTAATGTTGTCTGGATACCATGCCCCTATGACATTTGGTAGTTGAGACTGACTTACCATGCATGCCTGTGCCAGGGCATTGACTTGCTAAGAGGGATCCTGCAATGGTGTCTAAGGTGCTCCATGCACCCCATTGTGTCATTGACAATCAGGACGTGAGGAAATCATTGTATGTGGTGCTGCTAGGCATCACACGATAGTGAAATGTGACTCTGGCCATCCATTCATCCTGACACATGTACTGAGTGAATGACACGTGATGTGATGTGTGTGTATAGTAACGAACTTCTACATGGTCACTTGCATGTCCAACAACTGTGTAGGTGGTGCATGTGTGCACTTTGGGGTATTATCAGCCAAGATGCAACAGAAATATGGGTACAGGTCCAGGAGGGATATGGGTGCCATGGTTGATTCTCAGACTGGCTATTGCCCTACATACACCTGTGTGGGCAGTTTGAGCAATTATCAGCTGACGATGCCAGTGCCTACCCTGTAATGTGCTGTAATCACTGTCTTGTGTGCAGTCAGTGCAGGCGACTAATGCGGGTCTTGTTTTCCAAATCATATGCAGATACATCTGCAGGCTCAGTAGGAGACAGCGCCATGGAACTGGAGAGCCGCAGGGCCTGCCTGGGCCAGCATCCGAGGAGTTGGAGGGACCCAGTGGCACGGAGGGTCAGGGGACCCACACCGAGCAGTCACCATCCACCTCAGCTGAGGACCACAGCAGCTCAGAGGATGACTCCCTTGTGGGGGCGGATGTCAGCAGCCAGTAAACCACAGATAGTGAGGCTGTTCCCACCACCACCATCCCCTTGACTCCCATCCCAGAGGTCCTTGGCAGCTCCCATGTTCGGGAGCATGTCTCCTTCATGCCAGGCACTGCACCCCCTGCCCCTGTGTCCCCTGCTGCCCTGAGTGTGGAGTCTGTGGACTTGCTTAAGCAGATCCATGTGGGGCAGACATCAATGCTGAGAGTCCTCCATGCACACACCAGTCTGTTGACACAACTGGTGTCATTCATGGAGGGCATCTCATCGGGCATGTCTGCCCTAAAGAGGACCAATCAGTCCATGGCCTCCTCCCTGACAGCAGCAGTATCCCTCCTCCAACAGTCCCTCACCCCTTCTGCTTCTGCCCCATCAACAAGTCCTGGCACCCTACCTGTCCCCAGCACACACACACCGGCACAGTCAACCAAACACACATAGAAAGACAGCACACAATCACCCAAACCAAAGTCAAGACATGCACGCAAGCAAAGACAGGGGACTGATACCACACTCCCAGGGGATGGTTTGCAAACACACACACAAGCATCCACAACCACTCCGCAGTCCTAGGATCCCTTTCCCTCCAAGAGACCTTCCCCTGCCTCACCTGCAACCCCATTTCCAAAGAAGCTCTTCCTGTGTGACCGTGGCCTCTTCCCCACCGATCCAGGAGATCCAGGGTACAGGGGGAAGAGGGAGTCCCCACATACAGAGGGGAGTGCTCCTCATACCCGGACACCCTCCCCCAGGTGCAGGCAGACTGAGGCCCCCACCCGCAAGTCACCCCGTACCAGAAAGAGCAAGACCCCACCCCCACCTGTTCTGACTGGGTTTTTTGTCCCGCCTTTTTGAGTGAAGGTGACTTTAGCCTACTATCATTCTGATAGAGGGGTTAGAACCTCAGACCTGGCCTATTTACAAGGTGTTTGATATAATTCTCTATTCTTTTCTTTATTCTAGGGCCGATAAGTTTATGTTAGGGGATAGATTCCTTAGTATCAGTATTATTCCGTCCTTTTGTAAAGCTATTAGTATATTTCTCACAGAGTTATGCTTATTTCAGGCCTTGTAGGCCTCGAACGAGAGAGACTCCATCTTTCTTTCTGCCTCGGCTGCTTGAGACGCTTTTAGGTCAAATGTAATGTTTTAGTTATAAGGTGTTGTTCGCTTGGAGAGAACCGGCTCAGGCTGGCCCTTATTGAAAGACTGTATTTTTCTTCGTGTCGAAGACATAACATCAGGCCAGCCGGCTGAGAACATGTCCTTGGCACGGGGTGGTACAAGAATTTGGTGGGCGGCAGGTTACTGGCCGGAAATTTCCATGCATGAACAAGGTTCCATATTAACGAAAGCACGGAGAGTTCGAGGGAGTTAGTCATTGAGTCAGTTAGCAGACGGCAGCTAGTCGTTAGCATTATTGCAGTTAATCAACTTAAAATAGACAGTCGCCATTTTGAAGTCCAAAAAAGACCGAAGGAAGATAATCTCTCAGAAAGATTGAAGTTACTTTAGTTGGAGCAGCTGGTGAGCTTTGACCCTGAGATCAGAGCATGCAGAGCGAAGAAGTTAGCGGAGCGAACGTGTACTAGAGTAGCAGAAACTGATTTATAAGATCGAAGTTGGAAGGTGAAGATAGTCTGTGGTCGAGAGGAGAGAGGAGTAGTGCAGAACGACGAGAGTGCAGCAGACGAAACAGAGAACCAGAGGGAGGTTCCAGTGACTTGGAGGGGAGCAGAGGAGACAGGGCAAAGCGGTGCAGACGTGTATCCGTGACTGCAGGAGTGATCCTATGATGAGCCAAGGCACAGACGAGAAGGGAACCCAGATGACAACTGAGTCCAGACTTCGTACTCATAAGGTGACGTCGACCCTTTCTTATTAGCGTGCACACACATTCTAATTCTTTCCTTTGCTTTTCAGGCTACATGTTATATTGCAGTATTATATTGTTGTTATAATTTGTTATTGTGTAATAAAGGAACCCCAGTTCTTAGTGAACCATTGTGTAATTGTTATTTTATATGACATAGTTAACCTTTCTTCTAGTCAGATGCTGTTATGGGGATGGATGCGTTTCCCGTCCGGGTAAATGGTAACTGAGCAAGGGAGCATGGAGCACTTGAATCAGAGAATAACCTTTACATATTGTGATTTGGCCATTCTTGTGTGAGAGGATTGAACTGTCTATCTACCACATAAAATATAACAATTATATCCCCAGTAGATATTAGTATATAATAAAACTTCTCACAAGAGAGAGAGAGTTAAAGGTATTAATAGGACAGTGACCGTCATTGTGTAATGGCGTTAGTGAGAACATTGATTGTGATCAATGTGTATACCCACAGGATTGTGGTTTGAGTAAGCAAATACCCACAGGATTGTGGCTTGAGTGAGCACAGATTGTGGTCAGTGTGTAAAGGTAAGTAATCGGAACTGCCCCAGGGTAGCCTAGTCGGGGCCTACATTGCCGCGAGACTATAAGGTATGAGTGTGATATAGAATATGGAAGTCCTTAGTAATCAGTGAGTATTTCTAGTAATCCCTGTAGATTTGGTGGTGTTTTAGAGGATCTAACCTGTATATTGTTAATTCCCCATCCTCAGGTAGGTACCCAGGTGCCTTGGTAAGTAGGTCCTGAGGAGGGAGGTGGTTACGTTTCGACTGGGTTGGTGGTATCTTGGTGAGCTGATTCTATCTGGTCTGAAAATCCGGTCGTTACACCACCCCACTGCCCCACTGCACAGTCTCCTTCCACCATCCCCCAGGCCAACACTCATCAGGTTCTCCCGCCACACCCTGCCCCAGGTTCCCCTACCCACAGATACATCATACCCAAAATGGTCAGGCCCCCCCCTACCACTTGCTCTTCCACTGACTCCAACCCCGGTCAGCCTGTCTGTGCAACTGTTGTGGGAGCGTGCCCCCCCTCTGTCCTGCAAACCTCACCTGGACCCCATTCTGCTACCATGGAGTTAGGCACTGCAGTGGAGTCCACAACAACCCAGTTTGACATGGGCACTGCAGTGGGGACCCTGTCCACTACACCTGACCTGCCCTCTGTAGTGGATCTGGCACCCACCCCATCAGACTTGTGCCTCACAGTTGTGGCGGCACACACCATGTCAGACACCTCCACTGGGTATGTAACTGTTACCACGGATTTTTTACAACGCATACCATTACCACAGATTTTTTACAACGCAGGTCATTTTACAACGGAAACCTTTACAACGCAATACACTACAACGCAGATACTATTACAACGCATACCATTACAACATAAGTATAATTATAGGTAAGTTTATCTTTTTTTTTTAAAACATTTATTAGTAGTATTTTGTTATGGGGTACAGGGGTATTTTTAGGTTTTAGGGCTGGGTTTGGGTTTTGGGGTACAGGGGTATTTTTAGGTTTTAGGGCTGGGTTTGGGTTTTGGGAGACATGGGTATTTTTAGGTTTTAGGGCTGGGTTTGGGTTTTGGGGTACAGGGGTATTTTTAGGTTTTAGGGCTGGGTTTGGGTTTTGGGGTACAGGGGTATTTTTAGGTTTTAGGGCTGGGTTTGTGTTTGTGTTTTGAGGTACAGGGGTATTTTTAGGTTTTAGGGCTGGGTGTGGGTTTTGAGGTACAGGGGTATTTTTAGGTTTTAGGGCTGGGTTTGGGTTTTGGGGTACAGGGGTATTTTTAGGTTTTAGGGCTGGGTTTGGGTTTTGAGGTACAGGGGTATTTTTAGGTTTTTGGGCTGGGTTTGGGTTTTGGGGTACAGGGGTATTTTTAGGTTTTAGGGCTGGGTTTGGGTTTTGAGGTACAGGGGTATTTTTAGGTTTTAGGGCTGGGTTTGGGTTTCGGGGTACAGGGGTATTTTTAGGTTTTAGGGCTCGGTTTGGGTTTTAGGTTACAAGGGTATTTTTAGGTTTTAGGGCTGGGTTTGGGTTTTGGGGTACAGGGGTATTTTTAGTATATATTTAGAAATAATAAAATTAAAATTAATTTTATTAATAAAATTATTTAATAATTAAATAATAAATAATTAAATTAAATAATACAAAAATAATTATTTACATTATATAATAATATTATATACTTACCTATACTTACGTTGTAATGGTATGCGTTGTAATAGTATCTGCGTTGTAGTGTATTGCGTTGTAAAGGTATCCGTTGTAAAATGACCTGCGTTGTAAAAAATCTGTGGTAATGGTATGCGTGCTAAAAGTACGAGTGGTAACATCATTCATCCCCTCCACTGCAGTTGCCAGTGACTCTCCTGCACCCACCACCCCGTCACAGCCCCCCTTCTGATGAGCCCTGATCCTGTCCCTGCGGTGCCTAGCCTACCCCCATGTATACCCCTCAGAGTGGATTTCCCCAGTCCTTAGCAGTGCAGGCAAGCAACGGGTGACAGGTGTCACTCACACCCTCTTTGGACTTTGCATTTTGACGGGACATTCGCCTTTGTCTTTTTTTGGACTTTCCCTTTCATTTTTGAATTTGCTGAATAAAGCATTTGTTGTTATCCTTGTGCCTTTGATTTGGCTGTACATTATGTTGATGATGTTTACCATGACCTTGCTGTGATGATGCAGGATTTTCAATGTCGGTACTGAGGTGTTGATGTGATGTACCCCATGTGGTCCATGAGATATGTATCCTGTTAAGGTTGGTATCCATGTCATCCTTTGCAGCTAATTGGGTATGTCATGATTAAGCTATTTAGCACAGGGATGTTAACATTTCACTTGAATGGCCACATCTGTGGCTTGCACCCATGCACATATGATGCGCTTCCCATTGTCCAATTTGTATCTTTCACTGACTGTGGGCCCATCTCCATTGGACATGCAGGTGTGGGCAACATTGAGGTAGGAGTCAACTCTGTCCTCTGTGTAACTTGCTAGACATATGTATTGTGACTGTGCAGATGACTTAAGGGACAATCCCGTACCCAGGCGGATGTGACCAGTGCCTACATTGGGTGGTACATGATGGGTGACTGGACATGACTGTGACCTGCTGGAACTGTGTTTGGCACAGATGTGCCTCCCGAGGAGTTGAGTCCTATATAGTTAGTGTGTTGTTCAGTGACATTGCCTGTGCCAATGGTGTGTGTTGTGTGGGCATGTTTGTGTGTGTTCCCATCCCTTTTTTTACACAGGCTATGTTCCCTTCATATGTTGGTGTTGGTGATGCTTGCTGAGTTGTCCTGTGTTCATCACACATCTTTGTTTGGGCTTCCCAGATAAGTGGGTGCACAACACACTACGGTTCATGTGTGTGTCATCATTAGGATTTGTTAATTCTGAGTGGAGATGTTGTGGTCAGACGCAGATGTTACACAGTCAGGGCTCTCCTGAGTACTTGTTTGTTCGCAACATCATGTAGATGTCCTTAGGTGGTACCTTTCAGTGATTCAGACATGTGTGTGTGTGTGGGTCTGCTCTCACCCGTCAGGTTCAGAGGTGCAATGTTAGCAGGTTTCTGTATGTGTGCCTTGTGGTTCTCCTTGAGGTCTGCATTCTCCTGGGACTGTATCAGGGATTCCTAAGGTCAATGGAGGTCTGACGTCATGGCCATGTACCGCATACTGTGCAGTGTGTCTGTCATTCACAGTGTTTGTAGACTGTCCTTGTGTGTTGAGCCTGTGCACCTTAGATCCTCACAACATTACTGTGTTTATCACGGGTGCCAGTGCAATGTTACTGGTCCATGTGGGCTTCAGTGATGCACATCAGTGCAGTTCAGGATGTGTGGTGTTCAGGGTGGACAGATGTGAATTGTTGCATGTCTGGGCTCCTACCTCCCTTTTGTCCCTGGTTGACGTGCCATGCTGAGTGATTGGTGTTTGTGTAGGTGTGATGTACATTTGTGTCACAGGACACCGGTCTGTGTTTCCCAGTTTGCACGTCATCTCCCTTTGACATCACAGTGGACCTTTCATGGAGGTTTGTGTCACCCCAATTTATGGTCCCTGGGGGTAGTGCTGTTGTGGGTCTGTCTCATGCTGTTTCACTTGATGTTCATTCCAGCTTGTGTCACATGCGTCTGTTGGTATCCCTATCATATCACGATGCCTGATTGCCCACAAAGGGGTGCACAATTGATGACTTACTTTTGTGTGGCACTGTGTCCACATCTGGGTCATTGTGGTTCAGCCACCATCATGTGTTGTGTAGTTGCCTGGGGATACTGAGACACACACACACACATACTGTGTGTGATGTGCAGTGTGAGGTTGCCTGATGGTGTTTGTGCATCTGCACCAGTGCATTGGAATTGCTGCTGTGGGCAATTGGCTGAATGTTATTTAGTTTATTTTCCCTGCTGTCCCTATGAGTCATATCTCATCATTCTGCACATTGTTCCTGGCTGTCCTGTCCCATTGCTGCCATGGAATTGGATTTTGTGGACTGACACCTACAGTCTACACAGGATGTATTGCTTTGTGTGTCTAGTTTCGAGATGTATGTATGCATTATGATGGTCACTTCTGCTTTTGTGTCATTGTACACTGTATGCAATTTCAGGCCCCATGGGGTGATGCTTGTCTGCACCTGGCCGAGTGTATGTTGTGTTTTCACAGTGCTGTTTGCCTCACCACAACTCCATGGGTATGTGACACAACCACTACTTTGCCTGAAAATGTGTATCATGTTCTGCGACCAGGACATACATGCTATTTGGCATTTGAAGCTATTTCTATGATGACACTTACCTTTAGGTCACTGTAATGATGGGGGATTTACACCCTTTGCCACAATGCTCAACTTTTGCTGCCGTTTGTGCCTACACATTTTACATAGGATCTACACAGTGATGGGGATTTGGAGCACATTGGCACAGTGCTAATGTGAAGCGTGATTTGTGTAGCCAACACTCTGGTGTTGGTAACTCATGTGATGGTAGTTACATTGTGTGTCTAAGTCATATTTATTGTTGGGGGTATTTGTCAAACACTGCACACTGTTGTCATGATGTTATGGAGAATATATTTGGCTGACATACCTGAAGTTGATGTATGATGGATGTGTGGCGCATCACCCATCCTATGGGTGGGTGTGTCAAAGTTGTTTGACACACAGACCCCTATGGGTGGGGGTGGCTGTAGTGATAGGCAACATGCCCCTATGGGTGGGGGTGGCAGTAGTGGTGGGCAACATGACACATGTGTGTAGGGGTGGCTGTAGTGATAGGTAACATGCCCCTATGGGTAGGGTGGCAGTAGTGGTGGGCAACATGACACATATGGGTGGGGGTGGCTGTAGTGATAGGTAACATGCCCCCATGGGTGGGGGTGGTAGTTGTAGTGGCCATGGGATCCCTATGGAGGCCTGTTGCTAGTGAACATGGTCTGGACCCCCTGGGTATGTGTGAAAGTTGGCGGGTACGTGTTGTTTGTTTGTATGGTGGGTGTCCAACTTACCGTCTGCGCCGTCCGCGTCGGTTCCTGATCCGGTCATAGATGTACATGACTGGTATGACCTGCGCGATTGGATTCATGGCGCGTTCGTGACGTACCCGTTGCTGGCCGGTGCGTCTCGAAGCCGTGGCTTGTGTTCTGGTGTGATTTGTACCTGATATGCAGCTCCACCGGATGCTGTGACGTGCTGTATGTGGCGAGCCACCCGGCGCACAGGAAGAACGCATCGTACTTGTCCAGCCGGAAATTGCAATGTTTATGTTGCCGTACGAGGCGAATTGTGTGTTTACGGGTCAGGCTCGTACGGAAAAGGTGGATGGATTCTGAGCGTATGTGTCTGTCGTGAATTTGGCACTTTTCCGCATTGTACTTCCTCGCCCAGATGGTCCAGCTCCTGGTACGATTCGGCCATAAGGTAAGGCTACGGACAGCTCTCAGAGAGCCGACCAACCGAGATCGAAATCGACCGCTAAGAAGAAATGGCTTTCGGGGTGTGAATACCTCAATCTATTAGGACGTGGATGGGAAGCTAGGACGGGGGATAATGGGTAATGAAGCAAGTAGTGCATGCGGTGTTGTGTCCAATGATCAGCAAACACATTTGAATCAATGCAAGTGTTTTCCAACATAAACAAAGATTACATTTAACATCCATTTGGCTGAGAAAATACGTATACACCAAGAAGACTTCCAATATAGCTTGGTGGGGAAACAACAGAGCCAACCGAGAGAACCTATTAGAGACCGACCAATAGGGATAGGGTGATGATTTGACCAAGTATATTTGATAAGCTGAAGCTCATGACTCAGCATCCACCACTGTAAAACCTTCAAATGTGTGTACTCTGTGTTACGTTTTCCTGCATATAAAAATGAGAGCTGCAGGTCAATTCTTTCTGTCACATGAGCCCAATGCAAAAGCCAGTCAGCATTACCTCAAAATTCACTCAATAAAGGACAGTTTCTCATAGATAGTAGAGAACTCAGAGGTGGTATGGGATTGTCCCCATCATCAAAATAGTAAGGAATGCAGCATTACTTAAAGAAAGCATAGTAAACGTTATTTGACTAGCTCAAAAAGTTTGTTCATTTCAAAATTGCTATAAAAATAGAAAAAAGACTATCCATTTTAAGAACAAACTGTGAATATTATGATTGGTTATTCAGGTAAAAAGCTAGACGGGCAGCATGAAACATAGACATAACAAATAGTAAATGAAGGAAATCACCTCTATTTTCACCCTGGTGTTTACAAATAAAATGAGAAGGATTGAGAAAAACAATCAAACACATCAGATATTCTTTCTTGAAAAGTGACATTGGGCCTGAATACGATGGTGGGCGGATTTGAGTCCGCCCACCAATGTAGCGGGTATGGGATCGCCCGCCTGTAAGGCGGCGGTCCCACACCCCTAATAATAATGCGACCGCCACTGTGGCATTCGCATCCGCAATTTAACACTGCGGCGGGTGCTTCTGGCTGCAGAACCCGCTGCAATGGTAAATGGCCATGTTGTGCATTTCCCTGCACAACGTGGAAGGCACCGCGCGGTGCCTGCCACCTTGTCCACCTTGTCCATGGAAATGTAGAGGGGTACCATGGGTGCCCTCTGTGCACAACTGGCTCCCCCAACACAAAGGGGGCCCGCAACAGGCCCCCGAATCCAGCCTTTCGGTGGTGGTTCCACCGACGGCATTGTAATCGGGCGGGCGGAGCCTGCTAGGCACCGCCACCATATCCACTCTGCCAGGCAATCAGAATAATTGCCTGTGGACAAAGCGTGGCGGCGGTCTTTGCCCGCCACACTTGCGGAACGATTCTCCCCACCATCCTAATGTGTCGGGGGACATAGGCAGTCAGATGGCAGATGGACCACCGCCATCGGACCATTGGTGGCGGCCCGTCCGCAATCATAATGACCCCCTTAGTAAAGCACTTTTAAAACAAAATATCTCCTATGTTTGCCACAATGGGAGTGATTAGCTAACCACAAGCTATTTTCTGTCTTCAAATTCTAGGCATTTACTCATGTTCTCTTCGGAGAGAGATGCCACAGAGCATTTTAGGTAACTAGGTGGCTGTAAGCTAACAAAGGGCTCTCTCACCATCCAGAAAACAAAAAATGACTGTGAGAGTGCACTGGTGGCCTGTTCACAACTGTATCCAAAGCAAAGTAGGAGCTGACTCAAGCATCCACCCACCTCAGAAAAATTAGGGTAAAGGACGTCTGAAACAACTGTCAGAGGTCGTGGTGCCCAGTTCGCACATGAGAACAAGGCACCTGAGCACCTGGGCAACCTTTTCTTTTTTTTAAACGACACAAATCCTCACATTCTTGAATGGAAGGATATGAGTGATTATGAATCGTCCTTACCCCATAGCAATATGTGGATGAGAGGGCAATAAATGTGCTATCCCTTGCACTAGCGAGCCATTGGTAATCTTTGCAGCTACTGTTATTAAAGGGGCAATGGAGCTCATGAACACTCTCTTTAATTTGGAATTGCCATTTTGTTCATTATTGCTTGAGACTCATCAATGTTGCCTCCGCAGACACCCATTGCTACTTTGTGCTGATTCATGGTCATTACTGTACATGCCAAATCATACCCTTTAATGTCTGAGTTAATTGCCATTTTTCAATGACTGGGTCTATTAAGTCCTATGAGGTCAGGAGAACATTGAAGTATGTTACTACATGGGGCCCAGTAATGATCTGCGTTACTGGCTGGGTACACTGATGCTCATTGATAACTAGGACAATTGTAGTTCATTTATACCTGAGGACATTGATCCTAATTCGGACTCATTTAAGCTTTGTAACGTTAATGCTCATCATAGACTGCACACATTGGTAGCAACATTAGTGATTATTACATCAGCAGTCATTAATGCTCCTTATGGCCCAGTGTCATTTGTTCTCATTAATGCTTGTGTCTATTAAAATTCCTCACAGGCTAAAGCCCTTAATTCAGGGGTCATTCTGGATTCTTACTCACTCAGAACTTTGACACTCAAAGTTTGGAACCACTAAGAACCACTTCAAGCAGCATATTAATTATGTCTACTTGAGACTTTCAACAAGCAGGTAAACTGTAAAGAACTAAGGGTCTGAATATTGAACTGCCAAACACAGGGTGGCAGTACGGCAACTGCCTCATCAGTGGTCTGACCGCCATATTACGATGACGCAGGTCAGACCGCCTTTGGACCACCGCAACCACCAGAGATCCGTGATCCCTGGCAGTCAGAGGCTCGAAATATGCTGGCTGTGCCCCTGCAGCATACCCAAGCACATTACAAGTTTCTTCACTATTCACTTTTCATGACAGTGAACCCACCATGAAAAGTGTGGAGGTGAGGAAACAAAAGGGGCCCTATCGGGCTACCTTTTGCCTAAAGACCTGGGGATGCATACAAGGGGGCACATGGTGTGCCCCTTCTGTGCATGCACCCACTGTGCCAGCAAGGCATTAACTTTACAGTCCATGCCATGGAACGCGCTGGGGCTCTACTTCATTACTGCTCATGCAAATAGTGAGGGTCAGACCTGCGCACAGGGAGGGTCATAGAGTGCACATACATGTACCCTAAGCTTGGAGTAGCCTCCTCCTTGACCATTGAAGGATGCACAACCATCTTGCATTTAGATCATTTGAGCAGTGCACAACCATTTTGCTTTTAGAAGAGCCCTTAAAACCTTTTTGTTTTTCTTAAATTGTATATTTGTTATTTTTTTCTTTCATAGTCTTTTGTTTTATTCTCTTGAGGCAAGATGCTTTTGAGCGCTTAATAAATAACAATGATATTAATAAAAGGTGCATGGCCCTCTTCAAAACATGATTAAAGTAAAAATATTGCATGCTATAGACAAATCTAGAAAAACGTGTTAAAGCACAGCCATCCTACTTCGCTAAAGCCAGTGTTATGCAATAATCATCCATCAAGGCACAACTCAACAAGAAAATCCACCTTAGTAGTGATACCAAAGTGCCTCACCAGCTAGATTTGGCATCTGACTCTTGTGTTAGCGGATCGATTAGAGCACATTTCTTAGCTATCAACACTGAGCATCACATAAAAAGGTAATTACAGTAGACTGCCATATTTATGGATTGGAAGCACATAGGCTTGATGGCCATTGGCTAAAGGTCAGAGAGTGAAACGGGTGGCTGGTCAACAAACGTTCACACAGACTTAATTGCGCACAGCCTCATATATTTGTTGATCTGCACTATTTATTCTTTTCACAAATTCAATTTATCCTTATTTGTTTCACTATTAATGTGAACATCACAATTATAACATTATCTAACAGTTTACATTGTTCAGCACAATTCACAACAGTACAAAGTTCACTGTGTAAACAGAAAGCAAACATTCAATACAAAATAGGTTGGATTAGCATTCGCCCAATGCATTTCGGGACGTTAGGAGAGTCCCTTCGTCAGGAGCACCACTGTAAAATAAACATAATATCAACAAAATAGTACCTTCACCATCATCACCCATGTGGTGCTTGTGTAAAGAGAAACAAAAAAGTTTTTTTACTCACACCCAAGAATCTATGTCTCGATAAGATGCTGATTAACTGCAGTCAATCAAAAAAAAGCCTTTTTCTAAGAACAAAATTCAAACCAATTATTAAAACTCAATGTTGTTCCCTCTTCATCTCAACACATCAATTCATGAAAACACATAGTTTCGTACCTATTGATTTGGGTCCACAGGAAGGTATTGAAAAGTTCACCAGTCAGACTCCGTGTTATACTCTGTTTACTCCAACCACTGTCAACCTGTAGCGTATTGACAGATAACCATCACTATTTCATAGCCTCATTATTTCTTAAAACAAGCACAGCGTTAGTCTTTACATACCTCGTGTCACTTCAAAGCGATTCTTGTACTATATCCACTTTACTCACAAGGTCGTCAGACCTGTTAAATAAATTACAAAAAAGCCGTCACTCTACTGCTCAAAGGTAATCCTAAAGAAAACCCCAAAAAACGCTTATGTTTCTCACCTTTGTCGAAATCTATCAGTATCCAAACGCCACTAATTCCGCTTTCCACTCTCGCTTCAAACCATCCTACGGCTTTTGATAATTAAATCAGGCGCTTCCTACTTAACACGTACAACATTGCTTGTCATTGGCTACTCGACCACAACGTCTGCCAATCCCGCCAGCTCACACTGTTCCCTCACACCGAGTCGAACAGCTTTCAGCGAATCTATCCCATGGAACAAACACCCATCGTGTCAACCAATCGGAAACTAGTTAACAACCTACGCGGTAGCGTCCTGTTTTTTTCAACGAACACAAAATCCCACACTTTATCGGTGCGAGCAACAAGGGTAAATATCACAAAAACAAACGCATCCCCATATTCTAATGTTGCAAACAACAAAGAAGTAAGAAAAATCTATTAGACACTACTGAAATCTTGAGGAGGGGACAGTTTTGTGAAAATAATAAAAAATGGAAAATGGAAAGTATGTGCAAATAGAGAAAAAATAAATAAATAAAAATGTAAACAGAAAAAGACATACATATGATACGAATTAAATACAAAGAATAGACCTTTTACTTTTTCTCTTGTAATTGAAACATACACAGCAAGATACAATATCAAAGTCATAAAGCAATAATGTTTAAAGATAACTGCTGAGTTCAATACGGTCATTAAGACCCCCTGGGGTCAGAGTCCCAAGTTTTTTATCCAAAATGTCTCTCTCTGTAGCAATTTTTTATTCAAATCTGTGCCTTCTCTGCTTTGTACAACCTCTATGATTTGGAATCTCAACTGTGCTATAGAGTGTTGTTTCTCTAGCCAATGCGTGGATAGGGGAGATGTTAACGATTTGTTACGTATCCTGCTTTTATGTTCAGAGATACGGATTTTTAGTTTACGCTCAGTCTTTCCTATATATAGTAGTCCACAAGGGCACTTGATTGAATAAATAACCTGATTTGTATTGCAATCACCCTCATATGTTAATTTTATTGATTTTCCAGATTGTGGGTGTGAGAGTACATTGCCTACGATCACATTGTTGCAGTGTACACAATTAGTGCACCTGCGCATTCCCTTGAAATTTTTTTGTTTTGTTTCTGTGTTGCTCAATAACTCTTTTAGATTTTTAGAACGAGTATAAGCAAATAGTGGTTAATCCTTGAAGATCTGGTTAAAATCTGTCTCTTGTTCCAGAAGTTCCCATCTTTTCTTGATCATATTCTTGATTTTCTGAGAGTTCGTTGAATATTTTGACACAAATACATTCCGTTTTTTTACAATCTGTGGTTTCTTCATCAATAATGTCTCCCGATCCTCCTTGAGAGCTTTTTCTTGCGCTTCTTCCAATAATTTTACTGGATATCCTCTTTTTTTGTAATTCTCCTTATACTCATTTATGTATTCAATGCTCTTCTCAGATTTTGTCACTATTCTCCTTAATCTTAGAAATTGAGAATAAGGTAAATTTTTTAATAGATTCGGAGGATGAAAGCTCAAGAAGTGTAGCATACTGTTTTTATCCGTAGGTTTTCGATGTAGTGTAGTAACAATTTGGTCTCCTTCAATTGCTACTCTCACATCCAAGTATGCTATCTCAGATGTACTGGTACTGTATGTCACTTGAATCCTTGCATTCCTAGTGTTCAATTCCACAATATTTTTCTTCAATTGTGTTTCTGAACCAGACCAAATTAAAAAGATGTCGTCAATAAAGCGACAAAAAAATTCAAGGTTGTTAGTCCATTCCTTATGTGAAAAAATATGGTCATGTTCAAATTTTGCCATGTAGGTATTGGCATATACTGGGGCTCCAGTAAAGCCCATCGAAGTTCCATTTAGTTGCATATAGAACTTATTAGCCCATTTGAAGTAACTGTTTTGCAGACAAAATTGGGTTAGTTCTAGCAGAAATATTGGGTTTAGCTCAATTTCAGGATGTTGTAACAACATCCATTCTTCTGCTTCCAAGCCTTCAGTGTGTCCAATCGAAGTATACAGTGATACTATGTCTATCGTACACAGGATATATTCTTTTCCATTTTCAAGTTTGATCTTCGCCAACTTGAGTAAGAAATCTGTTGTGTCCTGTATGTAGGTATGCCAGTTTTGAATGAATGGTTGTAAAAAATAGTCAATTACTTTTCCTGCTGGTTCAAACATGGAATTACAACCAGACACAATTGGCCTGAATGGTGGATTTTCCAATGATTTATGTGCCTTCGGTAACATGTAAAGATTAGGTCATTTAGGGTTCTTGACCATCAAGAATTTTGCCATCTTGTCTGTAATCCACTGCGCTTCTTCAGCTTTTTCTATCAATGCTTGGAGTATCTTCTGTATTTCAAGAGTGGGATCTTGTTCCACCAATAGGTAGGTATTAGTATCATCTACATGCTCTTGTACTTTCTTGTTATAAAAATCTGAATCCATCAGTACCAGAGCACCACCTTTATCAGCCTTCTGGAAGGTTAACTCTGTTTTTCTGCCCAGTTGTACGAGTATACTTTTTTCTTTTCTGTTCAAATTCTTAAGTTGTTTGTTGTTTTTATTCAAGTTCAGTTTTTTAGATCTTTACTGACAAGTGACTCAAATAGGTCCAATGTTTTATGAGATGTGGGTGCCTCAAAAGTACTTTTTGGTCGAAATATTTCCTCCTTCTTTTCTGAAGTATCCTCCTTTTGAACAATGTTATCAAAGAAATTCCTTAGTCTCAGATTTCTCATGAATTTGTAAAAGGATATTTCATCATCAAACAAGGATCCAGTGTGTGTAGGAACGAACGTTATGCCTTTATTGAGGATCATCTCCTCTTGTGTTGTTAATGGATGCTTACAAATGTTAATTATAAGGGTTTCCCCTGGCTCCGTAATCCCTTCTTGACTTTCTCCTTCTCTTTTTCTTTTTCCTCTCCTTGTTTTTTTGTGATATCCGGATCTGGAGGGCGGTCTGTTTCTCCTAACGTCCAGAAATGCATTGGGCGAATGCTAATCAAACCTATTTTGTATTGAATGTTTGCTTTCTGTTTACACAGTGAACTTTGTACTGTTGTGAATTGTGATGAACAATGTAAACTGTTAGATAATGTTATAATTGTGATGTTCACAGTAATAGTGGAACAAATAAGGATAAATTGAATTTGTGAAAAGAATAAATAGTGCAGATCAACAAATATATTAGGCTGTGCGCAATTAAGTCTGTGTGAACGTTTGTTAACCAGCCACCCGTTTCAGTTTAGTTTGAGTATTGGGTATACTCGATTAGTTGCAGCACGCAGATCAAAAAAAACTCAATTTAATCTCGTTAAACAAGAAGAAAAAAAGGTGTGCTCAGAAACACACTTATCAGTTTTAAAGGTCAGAGAGAGCATGCCAAAATTAACTTTAAAGCTCTTTGAGGCATTTCAGTGGGTCTTAGGGGCTCATTACGATGGCGAACGGACTTGCTCTGTCCAACACAGTGGCATGAACCGGGACTGTCCACCATGCATGTGGCAGTCCCGCTACCCTATTATGATGGGACCGCCACTGCTACGGTCTTGTTCCACACATTAACATTGCAGCGGTGGCTGCTGACAGCAGCACCGCCGCAATGCCAAAAAGAGCATGTTGTGCATTTCACTGCACTATGTGGCATTCACTTCACTGTGCATGTCACTTGATACAATGAAATGATGGGGGGAACCATGGGTACCCCCCAGTGCACCCTCAGCTCCCACCACCACAAGGGGGGCCTGCAATGGGACTCCAAAACCAAACTCTGCCCGCGGTTGCATCACCACGGAAAGGCTGGCTGGAGACCGCATCCTAATTTGGTAGACTGTGCTTGCTAGGCACCGCCACCATTTTGTGGATGGAGACCGCTCCGCTGTGCCATCGTAATGATGGCCTTGGGCAGTTCCAGAGTGGGCGTGCTTTGTATCAAGTGACATGCACAGTGAAGTGAATGCCACATAGTGCAGTGAAATGCACAACATGCTCTTTTTGGCATTGCGGCGGTGCTGCTGTCAGCACCACACTGCCTGCCCAGCGGTGGCGGTCCTTCTGCCATCATAATGAGCCCCTTAGTGTCATCTAAGCCACCAAGGCAAGCATATTGTTAAAGGTATATGCTAAAAAAAATTGCACTCTAACTTCTTTTGACACAATATTTCTCAAGTACCTGCGGCCGTTTTAACTACTTTTGCTGAATATCATGATTTGGATTTTTGAGTTATTTATTGTAATCAAATGTTTAATGCATAATTTAGTATCCAAGGACTTCTGCCGCCCAAAACCCAAGCATCAGCTCATGGGTAGTAGAGAGTATCATTAAAGACGCTTTGAGTTCTAATTTAAGAATCCAAAATAACGAGTGACATTGGATAAGAAAAATTTTCTAACGTAATGATCCCTTAAAGATCACTAAACATTGTTGGATCTATTTGAAGGTTTCAACAGACTATTGTAACTGAGTACTTTTCAGGGACTATGTTTTGTATTAGGTACATTTCCTTGTATATTGGCGTTATTAATGATGATTTTTTTATACATGAACTGTGATTTTTGTTGAACATAACAATTCTTTTCTTACTTATGTAAAGTGTGTTTTAACGAAACTTGAGAAAATTTCTCTTTTTAATAAATTAGTATAAACACTACATTTCAGTTGTGGGTATATAATATAATAGATATAATTCATGGGATGGACTTCAATTTACCAGCTAGTTCCAGAGGACGGGTGTACTAACCCCCCCTCTTCCCTTCCCCTCTAACCCCGAAGAATGTTGATGGTCGGAGAATTACCTGAGTGAAAGGTGTGTGAAACTTAACTCCAGGGATTATTTCTCTGCTTAATTATACTAAGAGCCCTGTTCCCTGGAACGTGTGGGGCCACCTCTCTTTTTGATTCACCATTGTAAGAGAGTATCCTCATTTTACAGATCCCAAAGTAAACAGAACATTGTGAAGTTACTTGATCAGAGAATCACTGTAACTAAATAAATACATGTTACATAGGGTTGGCACCACTAAGCTGTCCTGTCCAGCCAGTCTTTAGGAACACAATGCATATCATTTAGAGTCTCATTCATGTCTTTTAACTTAGAGAGTATTAAAGTTTTTTTGAATGTGCAATTTTGGCTAACAAATAATTTGGGCATACTAATTATTTGTAAGACCAATATAGGTGTAACTGATGAATTAATTATGTTTCACTTCAAATTAATTAATTCCAATGTTTAGAAATTTGGGGCCATAAGTATCATTATTTATTGTGATTCCCTGCGAATCACTATTAGGTAATCATTATTTAAACGTATGAAACTAATGGGTCCCACATCAACATACCTCATTAATATTCATAAGGTAGGTCACAATTTGCGACCCATTGCCAGTTCCCCCTATACGTGCGCAGTGTATTATGGTCCTAATGAGGACAACTCCAGTTTTCTTCTGAAATTAGGGGGTATTTTATTACAACACACGGCGCCGGTAATATTGGGGGGAGATTTCAATTTAGTTTTCGATAACCAGTTAGACCGTATTTTAAGAGTGAAATATCGTGTCCTAAAGAACTCTTTTTTAGCTTTTAGGAATATGATGAAGGACTTTAATTTACAGGATGGAGAGCCAAATATGGAGCTGTAAGAGAATATTCCTTTTACAGCAAAAATATAAGCAGTACACAAGAATTGACTATTTTTTGGTAGACCGTGCTTTAACGCCAGACATAGTGTCGGTATCTCATATTCCAGCAGGTTTTTCTGATCATTCAGTGGTGGAATTAGTAATTAATTCCAGGACTGGGACCATAGAGGTTATATGGACTCTAGACAGAACACTCTTGTTGGACGTTGAAATCAAATCTAAGGTTAGGGAAAGTATTACTGAGTATTTCCATTTCAATATAGGTACAGGCACAGAGCAATCAGTTTGGGAATCTTTCAAGGCCTACTTGAGAGGTATACTGAGTTCACAGATGACTTATAGGAAGAGATCAATTAAGAAAAGAGACACTGACGACCTCAAAGTCATAAAAAAGAAAAAATTACAACTACAGGCAGCAGCCCTCGCTGATAGGGATAACATCTTGAGGTTGGAAAAGGAACTCTTAGAACTTCAATCAGTATTTAAAGCAAGAAGCGATAAAACAATTAAGGACAGGTGGGAGGTTAGTAGACTGAAGAATTTTGAGTACGGGGAGAAGTGTGGTACTCTCTTGGCCTGGAAGTCGAGATCAGAGAGGAGTAGGAATAATATTGACTCATTAATCCATCGGGACTCGGGAGTACTGTTAATGGAGGAAGAAGAGATTAGGGAGGAAGCAAGTGGGTTCATGAGGGGGCTATATCAAGAAGATAGCTGTTGTGGAGTTGAGGATGTGGAGGCTTGGTTAGGCTTGAGGGATTTGCCCCATCTGTGTGAATCGGATAAGACCTTGTTAGCTAGTGAGATCACAGAGTGGAAGATAAGGGCGCAGCTGAAGAAGATGAGTTGAGGGAAAGCCGCTGGCCCTGACGGCTTGCCGACAGAGGTGTATGAGGATAACTTGGAGGAAATATTGCCCGTGCTTATGACACTCTTCAATAGAATCTTTTTACAAGGAGGCGAAATTCCCCCTTCATGGCTGGAGGCTACTATTGCCCTAATAATAAAACCAAATAAAGATACTCAAAAGATAGAGTCGTATAGACTGATATCTCTCTTAAATTCTGATCTGAAGATATTTTCTGGAATACTAGCAATCAGATTAGCAAAAGTCATCAAGACAATTATCCATCCAGATCAGAGAAGGTTTATACCTGGCCGGCAGCTCAATGAGCTTACGTTTCAAGTGATTGAGGCAATCGATGTAGCAGAGGAGGGAGGACTGCCACTCACCATTGTAGTGATTGATGCTGCTAAAGCATTCGGTCAGGTCAATTGGGTGTTCCTATGAGAGACTATGACACGTTTTGGGTTTCCTTCCATTTTTATAGAGGGAGTTAAATCTTTATACAGGAGCCCCCGGGCCAAGGTCCTTATTAATGGTGGTCTGACAGACTGGTTTAACATCTCCAGAGGTAAGAGGCAGGGCTGTCCCCTGTCTCCTCTCCTGTTCGATGTATACATCGAGCCCTCCGCATGCTCCCTGAGATCGGGCTCCGTTATTACACCTTTCAAAATGGGGGAGTTAGAACTAAAAACAGCTTTATATGCAGATGATCTCCTCCTCTATACTGTTAACCCTGCTGAGGCTATTCCTAGATTATTTAAATTAGCAGAAGACTTTGGCAGGGAGCAGGATATAAAATTAACAAAGAAAAAATGGATATAATGAGTTGGAATAGCGCAGCTCCGGTACAGGGGGACATACCAAAAATTAGATATCTGGGTATATACCTTACACAGAAATTAGCGGATACTTCTAAAACCAGCTGGCATATAGTGGTGACGGAAGTAAGAAAATTATTATCCTGGTGGGGGGGTTTGCCCTTGAATATCTATGGAAGAGTGAATTTAGTTAAAATGACCATCCTCCCCAAAATAACTTTTTTGTTTAATTGCATACCCCTAATATTTAATCCCAAGGATATTGCCAACCTCCAAGGAAAGATCGGATCATTTATTTGGGCAACAAAATCTCCCAGGACAGCATGGAGGAAATTGAGAAGGTGGTTGAAGTTGGGAGGCTTGGCTATACCTGACTTGCTCTCTTATTGCTATGCCTTCCAGTTTAAGAATTTTAGAATGCTGGCCAATATGCTAGACTCCTCTTCGCACGGCCGTCTCTTTCAGGCAATGTTATCGGACCAGCCACAAGGTTTTGAATTTTTCCTCCATAAATTTGGGGACCAAAAATTCTACAAAAAGGGTCCCTTGAAGATCTTACACGCGGCACTTAAAGTCCGGCAGCATATTCGGAAGGTTCTGGGGATCCCCTACTACAACACACAAGCCCCAATATGGGATTCCCCGGGTACTCCTGACTGCTTGTTGGATAGGCTGGCACAACCACTGAAGGAAGCAGGCTTGGGAAAGTGGGGGGGGGGACCTCTGTGTTAACACTTGGCTCCTGGATTGGGAATCTTTATCTAATCTAACTCACAAGATTCAAGTACTACCAATTGTCATCAGGGTGGGGAAGACAGTGTTGGGGAAAGGAGGAGGAGACCCAGATTCTAGATTTCATCAGTAGAGGGAGAGGCTGGAAGCGGGAGGTCGCCTTCTGGTATAACACTTTGTTGGCTGCAAAAGATAGTCTGGATTCTGAAATAATGAGTCTATGGGGCAATTCTTTAACTGAGAATCAAGAGGACATACAGAAAGTCTGGCCTGATGCATTTACCACCTCACAAAAGATAATCAAACCAGCAAACCTCAGAAAAAAATCACCTAGTCACTGCATACAGGGTATATTGGACTCCTGCTAAACTATCTAGGATATCAGCTGAAATTTATCATTGTCTGAGATGTAACTTCCCGGCAGCGGACCATTTACATATGTTTATGGATTGCCCAGAAATTACCAGCTACTGGAGGCACGTGTGTGATTTCTTGGAGGAGGTTTTATTAACATCAATTATCTGTTGCCCCAGATTGATTTTCTTTGGTCTCCCACAGGGGTACTCAATGAATAATTTAGCCACACAGTTTCTGTTTTATGTGGTTGTTATTGCTAGAGGGAAATATGCAGAGAGTGCAAGTCGAAGGCCCCCCCAAGATTTGCTGACTGCTTAAGGAATATCATGATGATCAGCCAGTCAGGTAGGTTATGTGGTGGAGAGAGTGCCATTAAGATCTCGTCTGCGCTAAAAGATTGGTCAGAAAAATAACTAAAAGTCCAATGATTATGCCAGAGGTTTGTGGTCCGGTCCTCCCTGGTAATAAGGTAATAGGAGTTGGACAAGGAGGCAGCCTACCTCTGGGTGATTTCTTTAGGCTGCGTACACAATCCAGGGGCGGAATCCAAGTTTGTGCGTGCGAAAGGCTCAGAGAGATCCCATCTAGAGCAGATATCTTCTGGTGGCATGTATGAGGACAAAAAAAAGAAACCCTGTACAATTTTTGATGACTTCCCATTTTCCCACGGATTCTGTCGCTTATTGAGAGTTTCCCTTTCTTACTAAGACAAGCTGTAAGTTTCTTCCCTTCCCCTTTAGAGATGCTGATTAATCTATCTACGAACATCCTCTTTTTTATTGAGGTTTAATTTAATTTTGGATTTCTGATTTTTTACTATGTATTTGAATCAACCTGCATGTACTGCATTTCTCTGTGTTGTATATTTTGAGATTTTATTACTAAAACCTTTTAACATGTCATCACTCTAAAACGGAGTTATTGAGAAGTCCAAGTCAGTATTTGATTTCGTCTACTAATACCGTTGGGCTTGATATTGTGGAGAGTGGTGTCTCTAATCGCTATATCAAGGCTGCTGGAGTCGAGCTGCCAGAGGTACATTTTCGCAAGATCAAAATATTGAGTTTCAGTGAATTATTGTGGCTTGGTTCATAGAAAAGTACGAACACCAGACACCCATGCAAACTCTTTCGTCCCACTATAAAGGCCATTTCATGAGGCCATTTAATTTGGAGATGTCTACAGGATACAATGCAGCAGGCATCAGTCCTAGTCTGAGCTTCACAGGTCAGGATACCTCTAGTGCTGCTGTCTTGTGCATTGTGTCCTTCCCCTCTTACAAATGCCTGGTTATGTACACTGTAATATAACTTAACTCTTTGAATGGATGTTCCAATGATCTAGAAAACTCTAGCACTACTTGGACCTGGAGGACATAACGTGGCCAAAAGTTGATAGTCTGACTGTTTAGAAACATTCCCGTTCTCAAATAACGATATCAAAATTGATTCAATGCATTACATGGGGTTTTCACTGTTATCCGCAATTAAATAGAAAAGTCAACATTTTAGCCCCTCATGGTGATATAAGTATAAGGAAACAGTTTGATACAGCTTTCGGGTCAACAGCAGCTGGCACATTACTTTTCCTGATATTATTAATCATTTTATTATCTGTGACAACAACATGCAGTACAAAAACTATAATCACGTATTAAAGCACAAGAAATTCATTCTATAGGATAACAACAAATCATAAAAATACCACCAACTATAGTGATCATGTTATCCCTGTTACAAGCTTTCAACAACAGGAACATGTACCAATCGACCACAAACCATTTTGCATTCTAAACATTTTTAAAAATCTCAATGTATGGCCATTCTGACTGATAATTCACTGACATACATTCTCAGCCAGTCTCTTTTTTACACATACCTTTCACTTGGTGTATTGTGTAGAAGTTAGGCTTAAAGAAATACTTGATCTTGTGAATTTTTACATTATTTTTGAATTGTAGTTCTTATTTTCTATTTTTTTATATATTTATTTAATTCATACGGACTCATGGGATCCCATGGTGGCTAATTTATTAAGCCAACAGATTTCTTTTTGTGATAAAATGATGTTATCATCTTCTATTCCCCGTATGCATTTTACCTCATCCTCACTTTAGAACCTCAACTGTGTTAAAGAATGACGGTGTACCAAAATATTTCTTGCCTAAGGTCTTTTTATATTTCACTTCCTAATGTTGGATGTATGTTCTTGCCACTGGTGTTTCCCCTTTCTGGTCATGTATCCAACATAGTACGATCTTCAAGGTTGCTGAATAATGTACATTACTCAACTGCTCTTACAGGGAAGCAAGAATGACGTGATGAGGGTATGAGTGGTCACATGTTCAATAATTGTGGTCATACAGATCTTAATAAATTACAGAGAACCCATTAAATTATCTTTTTTTATTTAATCAATGTGGTCCCGTGTTGGTTGTTTCATTAAGGCAATAGATTTATTCCGTTTAAATGTTGTTCTCATCTACTCGTCTTTGCAGAGATTTCACCTCATACACCATTTGTACCTTAATTGTATTAAAATGGGACGATGTACAAAATATGTCTTGCCAAAGGTACTTGTGTATTTCGCGTTCTAATGTTGGACAAGTGTTCTTGCCACTTGAGTTTCATTTTTCTAGTCATTTGCCCAATATAGTAACGTCCATAATTTCCCCAAATCATGCGAATTACTTAGTTGCTTTCACAGGAAGGTAAGGAAGACATAATGTGGTTGAGACTGGCCAAGATATGATAGCACAAACTTTTTAAAATGTGGTGTTCAAAAGATATGGAAAGTGGTAACAGAAAAGAATGCCCCATGAATACAACTCAGATGTTGAGATTAAACAGTCCTTAGAGCTAAATTGAGTAAAAAAATCAAATTTGGATTAGCAAATGTTTACACAAAGTTACTATTGATGAATGTGATTTATTTAATTCCCCTAAATGTTCAGTAAAAAAATACACAGTTCTTACAGCAAGTTGGAAATGTAACTTTGAGTGTGAATTGTTAGTCCTTAATTTTGACAGGAAAAGAACACGTTAATGACGGTATGTATACTCTGAACATGGGTCACCTGCTCATTTGACATGCAAACAAAACAACAGCTAACCAATAGAAAATTACACAAACTAATGTGAGTAAATATTTTAGAGGCTGCTAAGCAGTTGTCAAAATAAGAAAATCAAATTACGTTCCAGCACTTTTTCATACCTGATAAATAGGGAACCCTGTTAAATAACTGCTATGATTGGACATGATTATCAATTAGGTAGATGAAAATGGCCTAACGTGTATATATTTTCTAACCTGCAGAAGTTATCAATTTAAAATATGTATGCATTTCACCACTATGCTATGGTCCTTGTGGGAAGGAATTTCAAAGTTCAGTCTGTAGCAGGGCGCTGCTGGCAAAGTGCTCTAATGATACACCCACTCCCTATAAGTTTCTTGGCCACATGTGCAAATAAAAGTAACATTCAAATAGTCAGCCGCATGGATCATTCAAAGAGAATGGCATTGGAATAACAAATGTCATGCTGTGCTAATTATGTTATATCTATGACACAGGGAAATAAGAAATTATACTACTTTTGTGGAATCACAAGTACTAACCTGTCTGAAAAAGCCAAAGGATCGTTAATACATACCTTCTGTATATTAAGTATGAATAAGGCTACATTTTGATATTCATCACATTTAATGGTGACGTTTTTTTTATCAACTTACAGGAAAAGGAAAAGGAACTTTTTGAAAGTTATACATTCTCTACCTGAAGCCCCTCCAGGTTAATCAGAGTTGGTCTGGTGCAGCTCGCCTGTCAAAGCTGCTTTAATAAAGTGTGAAATGCAATACTCAGAGCAGAGACAACTGCTTAGGCCTGGCATGAGGGGGTGGGTAAACAGTGTGACCCAGTTTAGACAAAGCATAGCAGTTTAACAGTGTCCAGAATCTCCCCTAACCCTGGGGAGATCTGTACATTTATAGATGAATAAGGGAAGCCTGCAGGAGAGGTATCTTGTAAACGCAAAAAGGGCTTTATTTCAGTTCCAGTCCCATTTTAGAGTGGTTTAGAGCTCTTTCCCTTAAACACACCATGGATTTTCCCATGTTGGGTTTTGCTGAAAAGAAGACAACTGAAAAACTGGAAAGGTTTGCCCTTGAGAACATTTCTCCCATTGGTCAGGAGTGTCCAGTAGTCACCAACACCCACTGAAAATTGAATTGAAGAAAAGTTCCATTTCGCCCCTTCATCTCAGAACACTTTCTGAACATGTGGCAGAACAAAACAGGAAGGGACCTGCTGTTCACAACCTGTGAGGAGACGTGAATGGTTGTGCCTGCCTCAACTTGTGCCTAGGACTTGACTCCAAGGTTTAGTTGGTTGACTTCAAGTGGTCAAAACCTACATGAAGCCTTTTTCCTACACTGACTAGTGGGCCAGTTTTAACTAGAGTACTGACTCTTGCTGGTGACCTGTGCTGAGGTTTGCCTTGGCCCCTAGGCACTGTCCCGGAGGTCCTGGTAGCCTTAGAATCGAATCAATCAATCAATCATGCCTTTGTTCAGCGCTACTACTCACCTGTGCGGGGCTCAAGGCGCTGGGGGAGGGGGGTTCCAGTCCATCAAGGAGGGGTTCAGTCAAAAAGAGCCAGGTTTTGAGTTTTCTTTTTTTTTTATCCTCATTTTGCGAAGCTTATGTATAAGGAGTTTCGGGAGACCGTTGTTCAAACGTTTGGTGCCGTCACTGCCCCATGTTACGCTTATGGTCGGGGAGTATCCCTTTAGATTTTATTTCCGAACAGGTTTCTCCTTTTCCTTTATCATTTCCAATAATTCTGTTTCGGTAGCGGGTGAGCTAGCCTTCCCGGCTACTCGGCAGAGATGATTTCCGCCTGAATTATTGTTATCGCTCTAATCATTGGATTTGATTTCCGAGACCATTCTGAAGGTGTTAATTAACTGTTTGGATATAATGTTCCCAGATTGCCCAGAATTCTGTTTTCTTGCTAGCTTTCCCTTTCCTATCTAATTTGTTAGTTTTTACAACAGAGTTTAGCCAGTTTGTGTGTGTAGGAGGAGCTGGTTTGATCCAATTTATGCAGATCTCTCTCCTAGCTAGTAATATCAACACAAACAAAAGCTTTTCTTGTTTTTTGGTCAATTTCCTCGTTACTATATCATTAGTGAGGTGTATCCCAAAAATAATTAAAATAGTACTTACTTCAATTTGGATTCCCAATACCATGTTTATCGTCTTACCAGCTTCATGCCAGAAGGAGGAGAGTGAAGGGCATTTGTGGAACATGTGGATATCATCCGCCTTCTCCATCCCACACTTAGGGCAAGATTTTGTAGTTGCTCCTTTGAATTTTATGGAGTCCAGTATGCCCTATGGACTGTGAATAGGTGATTCCTTTTCAGGGAGGCTGGTTTTACAGTGGACCAGCATTTTTCTAAAGAATTTTGCCAGATAGTTTGTAAGTCTAGTCCCGGCATATCTTTCCTCCATATTGTTTCAGGGACTATGCACTCTTTTCTCTGGCCATTAGGAGAGCCCAATACCATCTGGATATTTCTTTTTTTATCGGTGTGGCTTTGATCATTTCCCTCTCTAGATCTTCGTTACCCGTTTTTGTTTCTGTTAGGGATTTGGCCCAGCTGGTCAACTGGTAGTAGTTAAATTTTGATAAGGTTGAATTGGTGATTGAGGATATTTGGTCCCAAGTAATTATACAATTCTCTACCAATAGTTGTCCCCAGCATTTAATTCTTGCTGCTTTTAATGGTAAGGCCAGAGAGTCCTTTAAACAGTCTGGTGTGCCTGGAGAGTCCCAGATCGGAGCCATGGGGCTATAGTATGGTATCTTTACTGTGTTCCTGATGTGGTACCATAATTTTGCGGTGTTGAGTATAATCTTTAGTTTTATTTTTTTGAAGTATTTTGGGTGACCAAACTTAAACAGGAATTGGTCTAGTTTGCCTGTCATAATCTGTAGAAAAACCGGATAGGAGAGGTATTTTCTTAATAAGGGTCTCATGTTCTTAAAATGGAAAGCCCTGTAATATTTGAATAAATCTGGGGGGCGATACCTCCATGCTCTTTCTTCCTTCTTAGTTTATTCCAAGAAATTCTTGTACTCTTAGATGACCATATAAAGCTGGCTATTTCACCTTGGATTTTTTTTGGGCGTCTTTCTTGAATTCCAAAGGTATGGTATTGAATAGATATGTAAATTTGGGTATGATTGACATTTTTATTATGTTGGATTTTCCCAGAAAGGTTAAGGGTAACCCGTCCCAAACTTTGAATAGTCTCCTTGTTTCTGTGAGGACTCTGTTCAAGTTTAGTTGGGTGACTTTTTCTAGTTCTTTAACGAGGTTGATCCCCTGATATTTTATTTTGTTCCTATTGTATAGAGTATCTGGATGCGAGTTCCAACTCATTTTTTTTTTTTTTTTTTTAAATAATTTTTATTGTAGTCACACCAAAACAGGCCATTGCATAGATATTCAGCACCATAAATTTGAGCAGTTACATAATATGATTCGTTGTCTCATACACAGCCTTCGTGCCCACAACCCGGGGGTTGGGAGGCGATGATTTCACGGCTCTCCCACGCCTGATGGTAAAAATAAAGGAGTAGCTGGTTTCCGGATTGTGTGCATAACTACTTTTACAACTTTGCCAAACAACGCGCTGAGCCCCAACTCCCATCCCCTGCGCTAAAACCTGAAACCCCCCCGTGTCCCACCCCACCCCCCACCACCTGTCTATGGCCCTTGTAACGATCATTCCTCCGTTCCTGAAGTGCTTTCTTCGTCTCCCCTGTATGTCTGCCACCCCTAGGGCATCAGCTTGCTCCTTCTACCCTTCCTGCCTCGGGGGCCTCCATTTCCTCGTCTGCCTCGCTATCTCTGAGTGCTTGTACCATCACTTCCCATGAGGTCGCAGTGTCATCCGCCCTCTGGCTAGGGGTCCTGCGCGCAAGCTGGTACCTGTGTGTGCTGTCAGCCGTCGCCCATTTCAGAAATTCCTGCCGCCACCTCCGGGGAGTCGGACCCACCCTCGCTTTCCAGTTCCTAGTGATCTCCCTCTTAGCCACCATCAACCCCATGTCAATAAACTTGCTCGTGAGTTTGTTTTTGGGGGTATGAGGGAACCAGTGTAAAAGACACTCCGCCGGTCCAAAGGCGATGGACCTTTCAGTTACTTCGTTGAGCACGTCGCCTATGTCCTGCCAATAGTCCCGAAGGGCCGGGCACGCCCACAGCATATGCACTAATTCGACCCCCTCTTCCGGGCACCGGGGACAGGTCGCTGTTACAGTGCCGAAATACCTCCTGATCCTCCCCGGGGTCATGTACGCCCTATGCAGTACATAGTAATGTATAAGTTGAAATCTAGCGTTTCTCGTGCTGTTGCGAGCCCTACGGACAAGCTGTGCCCATGTAGTGTCAGGTATGTCTTTACCCAGGTCCACCTCCCATTTGGCTTTCAGTGATGTAAGAGGAGGGAGATTCTCTCTCACCATTCTACTGTAGAGGCACGTCACCGCCTTGATTGTACCCGCTGACATCATGGTATATTGGCATGCAGCCGCCGTCTCGGGTTCCTCTAGCCCCGTGCCCCAGTGGGCCTGCACTGCCCTGGTTACTGCCGCATGAAGTTAAAAAAAACCCTCTCGGGATGTCGAAGCGCTCCAGTAGTTCTTGGAACGGCAGTAGCGTACCATTTTCATAAAGGTCCCCAATCACATGCACCCCCGCCTCCTCCCACCTCTGTAGATGCGACCAGTCGCCGCCATGCGGTAACGCTGTCAGCATGCCCAGAGGGATCTCCAGTGCATATGGGCGCCTAGTTCCCACCCTCATCTGTGCTCGATTCCAGCATTGGCGGTACGTGCGTTGTTCCAACGACAAGTCCCGATTATCTATCCGCTGCTGGAGGGTAATATATGCCAAGACATGCCTGGGCATCCCCCGCAACCTTTCGTCTTCCGGGCCCCTGAATACTCGTGCCACCTCCTGCGTGAAGCCCTGCAGTTGGGCCGCTAAATAATAAAGCTCAAAGTCCGGCACCGCCAGTCCCCCTTCATCCTTCGGGCGAGAGAGCGTTGCCAGCGCCACCCTGCACCGCCCCGCTCCCCAGATGAACGTCGTGATCAAAGATCGGAGCTGCCTAAAGAAGGAGCTAGGTATCCAGATTGGGAGCGTCCGAAAGTAATACAACAATCTCGGCAGGGCAACCATCTTCAACAAGGAGATCCGGCCTGCCACCGAGAGCGGCAACGTGGCCCAGAAGGCCATACAGCCCTTTAGTCCTTGCACGCACCGCCCCAGGTTGCCCTCAAGCAAGTCTTCCGCCTTGTGGTAAATATGGACCCCCAAGTATTTAATACAGGCAGGTTCCCAGGCTAACTCCGACCGGTGTTGCGGCTGAGCAGCCCCCTCCAGCAGCGGGAACAAACTTGTCTTGGGCCAATTAACCCTCAGGGCCGACATCGCGCCGAAGCGCTCTAGCAACGCCTCCGCGCCCTGCAGGTCCTCAGCCCCGTCGTGGAGGAATAGCAGTAAATCATCAGCATAAAGCGAGATGAACTGCTGCCCGTCTCGGGCCCGCACCCCGCGGAAGTGACGCCCCGTCCGGGCCTCAGCCGCCAGTGGCTCGATAGCCAGTGCAAATAGAAGCGGCGAGAGGGAGCAACCCTGCCGAGTGCCCCTTTCTACTGGATAGCGGAGGGACACCGTCGACCCAACTCTCACTCTTGCTATCGCTTCCGCGTAGAGGACCTTCGTCCATTGGATATAGCCAGCTCCCAGACCGAATCGCTCCATAACAGCATAGAGGTAGTCCCACTCTAGGCTGTCGAAAGCTTTTTCAATGTCTACCGAGAGAACCAATTCAGCCCCGACCCCCCCCCTCCAGCTCGTCCATGAGGCGAACAAGCCTTCTGACATTAATCGTGCTGTTTCAAGTCGGTATAAAACCGTTCTGGTCGTCGTGCACCAGTCCCGGCATGTGTGGTAGGAGCCTCGCCGCCAGTATGGAGCTCAAGATCTTGTAATCTGCGGTGAGCATAGAGAGCGGCCGGTAAGACGCGGGGTCGCTACTCTCTCTGCCGGGCTTCAGCAGTGGTACTACCAATGCCTCCCGCATTGACTGCGGTAGACGGCCCGCTGCCTTGGCCTCCTTATAAACGGTCAGGAGTCGCGGCGCCAAAGCGTCTAAATATTTACTATAGAACTCTATGGGGAGCCCGTCTATCCCCGGAGATTTGTTACGTGCCATACTCCGCACCGCCTTCCTTATCTCCCCTAGTCCGATGTCCGATCCCAGTTCCTTCGCCTGCTCCGCCTCTAGCCGTCGTAGGGGTAAGCCGCCCAAGAAGGGCTCAGCCAGTCCCGTCCGATCTCCCGGGGTGCTCTTGTACAGGCCTTCATAATATTTCTGGAATCCGTCAACTATACCCAACTGAGTATGTTGCACCATGCCAGCTGCATCCCGCAGCTGTAGTATGGGTGAGCATCGCCTAGTGGGGTTCGAAAGCCAGGCCAGAAGGGTGCCCGCCTTATCTCCGTCTACGTGGGAGCGCAACACATAACGCTTATAGTCAAAGGCTCGGAGCCTCTCCACTTCAGTGGCCACCGCCTCCCTAGCCGAGCAAAGCGTCTCTTGGAGTTCCGGGCACCCGGGCCGCTCCCTTTCCGCCTCCCTCAGCTTGTCATCCGCCTTAGTTAAATCGCTCAACAACACTTTCCGCACGCCTACATAATCCTTGATACAGATACCCCGCATCACCACCTTAAAGGCGTCCCATTCCGTTGCCCTGGAGGTCGCCGTCCCTTCATTCTCCGCGAAATATAAATCCACCCCCTCCGCCAGGGCCGCCCCGAATAGGGGGTCTTCCAGAGTCTCAGGCCTTAGTTTCCAGGTCGGGACCCTGGGCTTCTCCGCTACCCACGCTAGCCGGATCAGGAGTGGATTATGGTCCGAGATCGTTCTCGACAGGTATTCCGACCCTGTGACGTACGGCAACACCCCCCGGGAGCATAGTATCGCATCCAATCGGACATGCAAATCATGTAGCCCAGAGAAAAAGGAGTAATCCCGGTCAGTCTAGTGTTGTCCGCGCCATACATCCGTCAACTCCCAACTCTCCTGCCACTCCCTCCTACCTCTAGATAGCCTGTGTACCGGGGAATCATGCAGTGGGGGGTGGGATCTATCCAATGAGGGGTCTGCAATGGAATTAAAGTCGCCCCCCAGCAGGACCGGGCCCGCCAGGGAGTGAGCCAGCGTCCCCGACAGTCTCGCAAAGAAAGCCAGCTGGTCAGTATTCGGGGCATATATACTAGCTAGTACTACATCTCTGCCTTCTAGCTTCCCCTCCACCACCACGTACCTCCCTTCCTGGTCTACTCACTGGCGCTTGAGTTGGAATGGTGTGCCTGCTCTAATCCAAATTAGTACTCCCCTTGCATAGGCTGAGTAGCTGGTGTGAAAAATCTGGCCCCGCCATCTCCTCTGTAGCGCCGCCCCCTCCTGTTTTGTGAGATGCGTTTCCTGCAGCAGTGCAATATGCACCCCCCTCCGCACTAAAAAGGCATGCACTTTATGTCTACGCTGCATGGTGTGTAGGCCCCGCACATTCCAGGTTAAGCAGTTCAAACGATTCGCATTAGCCATTGTCCCAATGATCCGGCTGAAACACTCTCTTCAGTTCCTGCCCTTCGACGGTGGTGGTGCCCCTCCTGAACAAAACAAAACCTCCCAACTGTCCTGCCCATGACATACCCAGGGTCAATGACTTCAAAGAGAGTAAACAAACCCCAACTGTGGAAGCCCCCCCACCCCCAGAACAGGCCCCAATATCGAAATATCAGTCCCCATCCAAACTCCAGCGCCTGATTGACCCAGGTTTCAACTACACAGCCGCAGCCGTGGGTGCCTTAAGGGCCTACGGAGCGCGGCCTCGTCCAGGGGGGGGCTGCGCTGCCCACCTCCCCGCTCCCTCCCCAATTCCCCATGATCTTCCTGCTCTGAGCCCCCCGGTGTGCCCCGACCCTCGTAGGCATGGAATTATGGGTCCCCTCCCAGCGCCCCAAACATTACCCTTTGTCCTCTGCTGGCAGTTCAGATATTCAGGATCTCATCCGCCGTCTGCGGCGCCACCAGCGGCCCTTCGGTCCGATGAACCCCAGAAAGATCCGATTCCGAGCCCGATGCCGAGACATGAGTGTCCGAATCCGTAGCACATTTAGAGTCGGGGCCCTCAGCCCGCCCCAGCTTCCCCACTTCCAACAACGCAGCCTGCCGTTATGCTTCAGTCTGGGAGGCCGTCGGCCCAAGCTTCACCTGCCTCCGTTTCCTCAACCTCTTCGATTTCCGCAGCCGGGTTGGCTCCCGCTCCCGCTCCTTTTCCCTTTTCTCTCGTACCTTGGCACCATCAGTTCCAGCCTTATATGTCTCCCACCAGTCCCAGGCGTCCGCTGCCGTGCTAAAAAAGAGCGTCTTGTCGTCCACCACCACCCGGAGCCTGGCTGGGAAAAGCAAGGAGTAGGCGATCCCTTCAGCACGCAGTTCCTTTTTGATTGTGAGGAAGGAGGCCCGCTGCTTCTGCGTCTCAAAGGTAAAATCTGGGAAGAGTGTAACCCTGCTGTTCGCAATCTGGAATGGGCCATCCTCTCGGGCTTTTTGCAGGAGCAAATCTCTGTCCTTGTGGTGAAGCAACTTCGCTATGATCGGTCTGGGCGGGAGCCCGGGCTTGGGAGGCCCAGAAGGGACCCTGTGGGCACGCTCCAGAGTGAAGAATGGCGAAAGTCCTTCCGGTGCCACTACCGTTTTCAGCCATTCATCCATGTAGTCCACCATGTCTCTCGTCCCCTCTGTCTCCGGCACGCCCAAGATCCGCACATTACTGCGCCGGCTCCTATTTTCTGCGTCCTCCGCACGCCTTTCCAGGGTGCGTATGCGGTCCAGGGCCTCCGTTAGTTTACCCTCCAGCACTTTGTGAGCGGGCGCCAGGTCTTTAATCGCAGTCTCAGTGTCCTTGACCCTGTCCTTCAATTTATTGTGGTCCGCCCGGAGCAGGCCCAGCCCGACGCCACCTGCGCTATATCATTGTGGAGCGCGTCACGTGTGGCCATTATGGCGTCCAAAATGCGATCCTGCAATCGCTGCAGGTCCGTCTGCTCAATGGGGCCACCCTCCGCCACATCGGACGACGCCGCCTCCTCCGCCTTGGACCTCGGCTTCCCCATTGCGGCCGGCCTTGTCGCTTACGTCCGTTCAATGGCCTGCGCCCCCCCTGGGCCTCCACAGCGTGTTCAGCTCCAAGGCTCAACGGCTTCCTGTTGCGCAGGTACTGCTCTTCTGATGCAGCATCTGCCGTGGTAAAGGGGCGGGGGGAGGAGATCAGGGCCTCCGGTCCATCCCCCTCGATGCGCGCCCCCTGGGACCTGCAACAACCTGTCCTTGTCCGCCTGGGCTACTACTTCCGTTCCGCCGCGCCCCAGGGAGCTTGGTATCGCCGAGGTCCCTCCGTGGCTCTATGAGCCACTCCACTTTGTCCCCGCAATCAGCGCAGGGGGGGGGGGGCCCTGGGGATGTATTGCA
The DNA here is from genome assembly GCF_964263255.1 of Lissotriton vulgaris. Taxonomy (NCBI): domain Eukaryota; kingdom Metazoa; phylum Chordata; class Amphibia; order Caudata; family Salamandridae; genus Lissotriton; species Lissotriton vulgaris. The sequence continues at coordinate 1,823,449,325 of NC_141685.1, forward strand.
CAGTGTCTCCCCCTCCGTAGTCCGCCGCTCAGGTCTGCCCCCGCTCACCTCCTTGCATAGCTGGGGCTCGGTCCTGGGTCACATCTCGCCATTCCTCCTCCCGGCATCGGAAGCCGTCTGCCAGCCCCGCCTGTAAGGGCGCACCCGGGCTGTCTCCTTTCCCAGCGCTCGTGGCCGCCACGCACCGCAGCCGGGGGGGTCAGAGAGTGTCTCCTGCACTGGGGGGGTTCACCGCTGGAAGCCTCGAAGTCGGCGGTCGCGCTCTCTCAGAGCGTCCCAGCAGTGTGATCAGCCGGGTAGCCCTCGGTCTTCTAGGGCTCCGCCGCGGCCGCCATCTTGTGCGCCGTTCTTCTTTCTCCGTCCCGGCGGCCGCTATGATCGGCGGCCGTGCTCCTCGAGGCCGTCCCGCCAGCTGCTCAGAATGTGCCCCGCCGGTCACCACCGTGTCCTCGTGCGGCGCCGGGGCACACGCGGGTTCTCCGCCACTTTTAGCAGGATTAATGAGGGGAAGAGGCACGGAGCTCTAGGCTCACGCCACCATCACCCTCGGCGCTCAAGCCACGCCCCCCGCGAGTTCCAACTCATAGCTTCAGTTTTTGTTTGGTTTGTTAAGTAGCCTGACACTTTGCCAAAGTTTACTATTGTATCTTCTGTTGCCTCAGTAGAGTTTTCAAAATTATCTGTGAATACCATCAGATCATCCGCATACAATGCAACTTTTTTTAGCCAGTTATGATGTTTAAAAGGTGATATTTGGGTGTGACTTCTCAGGTGACATGCGAGTGGCTCAATATAGAGATTAAAAAGAAGCGGGGACAGCGGGCACCCTTGTCTTGTGCTTCTTTGTATTTCAATGTTATTGGTGAGGCTTCCGTTAACTAGAACTTTTGCTCTTGGTGTTTTGTATATTTCCCCTACCATATGACCAAAGTTTTCTCCTAGATTGTATTTGTTGATGACTTGGTTTAAAAAGGTCCAGTTGACTCTGTCGAAAGCTTTGGCTGCTTCAAAAGTGATTATGGTGAGGGTTTTATTTGCCGCTGATGGCTATGTCTATAGTTGCAAATAATTCATGTGTTATTTTGTGAATTTGTCTTTCTTTTATGAACCCTTTCTGATCTGGATTAATCAATTTTGGTATTAGTGTGGATAGTCTCCTTGTTATAACTTGCATAAAGGTTTTGTAATCGCAATTTAGCAATGAAATGGGTCTGTAGGATTCATAAAGTTCTGATTTTTACCAGGTTTTAGAATGATGCTGATTATCGCTTTGTTCCATGAATCGGGGATTTTTTCTTGGTTTATGTATATTGCGTTTATTAGTTCTGTTAGTTGGACCACTACTGATTCCTTTAATGCTATGTAGAACTCGTTAGGTAGAGCATCGGGGCCGGCAGCTTTCCTTTTTTTCAGGTCTTTTATGGCAGCTCTCACTTCTTCCGGTCTAATTTCGCTATTTAGCTCGTTTTTCTCTTCCTCCGTCAATGTTGGTAGTGTTATGGAATCTAGATATTTTGAGGACTGCTCTTTAGTTGAGCTTAAATCTTCTTTATTTAGGTTTGAGAAAAAAGCTGTGAATTGGTGTTTTATTATGGAATCATCAGAGCTTGATATTGTTTGATCAGGGCTTTGAATGCAGGTTATTTGATTTCTTGTTTGGTCTGTTTTAGTCCTCCACGCCAGCATTTTTCCACATCCTTCTCCATATTCGTGGTTTGACAATTTGCTGGCTTCCCACTTTTTTCTCACTATGTTCTCCAAGTAGTCGGACAGTTTCTCTTTAAGCAATTGGTTTTTGCTTTCTAGTGCTGATTTTAGTTCTGGTGAGCTTACTGACGCGATTTGCTCTTCCACCAGTTTAATGTCGCCCTCCATGGTTGTAAATTCCTGTTTTTTAATTTTAGACCTGTGGGCCCCCAAAGTTAGTAGCTTTCCCCTGGCAACTGCTTTATAGGCGTCCCAGGCAATTTGTTTTGTCGTGCCTGCCTTATTATCTTCAAAGAAATTTACGGAGACTGTCATTAGTTCATCAATACATTGCGGATTGATCAGTAGGGTCCGATCAACTGTCCATCTAGGTAGTGTTTTCTTGTTTGTCATTAGAAGGGTTAGCTGTACTGCAGAATGGTCAGACAGGTGAGCAGGTAGGTGTTCAATGCTTGCGACATTATCCTGTAAGCTCCTGTTTAAAAGAAAAAAGTCAATTCTGGATTTATGACCCAGTTTTTTATTGTGGAATGTAAATGGGTGTCTTTTGTCTCCCTTTGTTTTCCACATGTCTATCAAGTCTAGATCTTTTTTATAGTTACCTTGCCATTCCCTCATTTTGGGTAGATTAACATGTTTACTGGGGGGAGATCTATCCATTTTAGGATCAAGTATAATATTATAGTCACCCCCTAGTATTATAGGAGCGGTGGTTGATAGCAACTCTAAGTAAAGTGTTTGGAGTGGAGTCGGGTCATCTAGATTTGGACCATAGTAGCCGACTATAGAGAGTGTGTTGTCGTTTATTCTTATTTTAGTCACGACCCATCTTCCCTTGCTATCCACTGCTTTATATTCGATCTTAGCTTTTAGTGATTTTTTAAAAATAATTGCTACCCCTTTAATATTGCAGTCTTGATTAGTGCATACACAGGCATCCACCCAATATAGTTTTTTCAATATTTTATCCCATTCAATGCTTAAGAGGTGTGTCTCTTGCAATAGACTTATTTCACTCTCTGTTTCTTACAAGTATTCAAGGATTCTTCTCCTTCTGTTAACCGTTCTGAGGCCATTGACATTCCACGATAGAATCTTGATTCTTTATTTATTTGCTTACAGATTTTGGGCAGTGTTTTAGGCAAGGTTGAGTATTATAGCTCCCGAAAACTCCTTTTGATTCCATTTCAGAGGACATTTTTTTTCCCCCTAGTTTGCTCCCCACCCGTGGTCTGATTTTACTTTGTGATACATTATTTTTGTGAAGTTCAATTTTTCCCTCCCTGAGGAAGCCTCCCTTTTTTCTTTGGGCGATATTTTCGCCCGTTTTGAGCTCCATTTTTCACCAGGCGTGTAAAACCATTTTCCCTCCTTATGTATTTACAATTTTTTCATACTTTCTCCATTCGCAGTTGGTCTTTGATCTGCTCAATGAAAGTTTCTACCTCCTCGGGGTCTCTTATATTATGCATTTTATTTCTCCACATGATCCGGAGAGCCGCGGGAAACTTCATTTGAACAGTGGCCCGAGGGATTTTAATTCTTCCATGAATTGACTCAGTTCCCATTGTCTGTCCTGGGTGGCTTTGGACATATCAGAATGTATTCTGAAGGACCAGTTGTCTTTTTTCATTATTCCATTTTTTAAACCTTCACTTAAGATTTTTTCTTTCAATGTGTAAGTCTTAAAATGTATTCGAATTTTTCTTGGTGTTCTTCTTTCTTTGCTTTTTCCAAAGGGGTCTCTGTGGACCCTTTGGATTTCCTCCATCAAGTTGCTCTCTTTGGTCCAGGGAAAGAACTCTTCTAGAAGGGAGACAATGAATTTTTTAATATCTGTCCCTTCCAGATTTTCTGGAACATTTAGCACCCTTAAGTTGTTTTTCCTCGCTTGGTTTTCTAGCGACTCTAGTTTTTCTTTCATATATTTGTCACTGTCTTTTAACGATCTTATATATTTTTGGTTTGTGGCCACTTTTTTGCTTAGTGTTTCTACAGCAGCTTCAACTGTGGTGACTCTTTCTCCTAATTCATTTAGTTTCTGATCAAGACTTTCGCACACTTCGTGAATTTTATTCTGATTAACTTCAGAGATTGTGAATCTCTCTCTCATTTCTCCCATCATTTGATCTATGAGTTTTTTCATATATCTCTCAGTTTGGTTGGCAGTGGGGGGGGTCATCTCTTGTTCCGGTGGAGACCAGGTGAGAGGGTTCTGTTGTGTGGGTTTCAAAGGGTCTCATAATTGGCTGAGGATTTAGAGTTCAGCACCCCTGAAAAAACGTCAAATCAAACTAGGCAACAAAAAGGCCCCCTGGTTCAACGATGATCTCAAGAAATCCAAGAAACTCTGTCGCTCCCTTGAGAAGGCCTGGAAAAAGACCCAAACACCAGCACTAGGGACACCTTCAAAAACGCCACCCGCATACACCACTAACTGATCCGGACTGCCAAGAAAGACGCATTCAAAGACTGACTAGACAACAGCGCCCACAACAGCAAGGAATTATTCAACATCGTCAAAGAGTTTACCAACCCCACTGCCAACTCCAACAACATCACTCCCTCTCAAACCCTTTGCGACTCCCTAGCTTTGTTCTCCCACGACAAAATCGCAGACATCCACAACAGCTTCGACAACCAACCCGGAGACCAACCCACCCAACCTTCTGCCGTACCTTCACCCCCCCTTGAACATCCTTAACGAATGGAACCCAATCTCCACTGAGGACACCATCCGCCTGATGAACTCCATCCATTCAGGATCCCCCACAGACCCATGCCCTCACCACATCTTCAACAAAGCAGATTCCATCATAGCACCACACCTCCGAGATGTCATCAACTGCTCCCTCAACTTCGCCACCTTCCCGGATAGCTGGAAACACGCCGAACTCAGCGCCCTTCTGAAAAAACCCACAGCTGCCCCCCCCCGAACTCAAAAACTACCGCCCCATCTCGCTCCTTCCATTCCCGGCCAAAGTTATCGAGAAAGCTGTCAACAACCAACTCGCCGCCTTCCTCGAAACCAACAAATCCCTCGACTCCTCACAGTCCGGCTTCCAAACTAAACACAGCACTGAGACCGCACTCATCGCAGCAACAGACAACATTCGAACTCTACTGGACAATGGAGACACAGTCGCCCTCATCCTCCTCGACCTCTCCGCAGCCTTCTACACAGTCTGTCATAACACCCAGTTACAACGCCTCAGAAATCGAAATTCAAGGAAAAGCACTGGAATGGATCACCTCGTTCCTTGCTGGAAGAACCCAGAGAGTCCGCCTCCCACCATTCAAGTCAGAGGCCACTGAAGTCATTTGCGGCGTGCCACAAGGATCCTCACTCAGTCCCACCCTCTTCAACGTATACGCTGATGACACTCAACTTATCCTCTCACTCACCAAAGACCCTAACACCGCCAAAACCAACCTACATGAAGGAATGAAAGAAGTAGCCGAGTGGATGAAGCACAGCCGTCTGAAACTGAATTCAGACAAAACAGAAGTCCTTATCTTAGGTACCTCCCCCTCCGCCTGGGACGACTCTTGGTGGCCAGAGGCCCTTGGAAAAGCACCCATCCCGACGGACCACGCACGGAACCTTGGCGTCATCCTGGACTCCTCACGATCGATGACCAGACAAGTCAACGCCGTTTCATCATTTGGCTTCAACATTCTTCGCATGCTCAAAAAAACATTTTGCTGGATCCCTACCGAAACTAGAAAAACGGTCACCCACGCACTGGTTACAAGTCGCCTGGACTACGGAAACACCCTATACGCCGGTACCACCGCAAAACTTCAGAAAAAACTCCAACGCATCCAGAACGCATCAGCCAGACTCATACTAGACATCCCGCGTAACAACCACATTTCTGGTCACCTGAAAAACCTCCACTGGCTCCCCGTCAATAAGAGGATAACATTCCGTCTCCTAAGCCACGCACACAAAGCACTTTACGAACTTGGACCCGAATGCCTCAACACACGACTCTCCTTCTACACCCCCTCCCGCCAGCTACGTTCCTCCAACCAAGCCCTTGCTGCTGTACCTCGTATCAACAAAACCACCATGGGAGGAAGATCCTTCTCCTACCTGGCGGCTAAAACCTGGAACTCACTTCCCATTCACCTTCGCCTCACTCAGAACCACCTAGCATTCAGAAAGCAACTTAAAACCTGGATATTCGACAATTAATCTCCCACCCTTCTCAAAGCGCCTTGGGACCCTCTGGGTATGTAGCGCGCTATATAAATTAATTGAATTGAATTGAATTCTCCCTTACTTGTAGCCAAAACTTTTTCTCCTGTCTTTGCTAGCACTGGTCTCTCTTCCATTTGAAGGCTTGAGTTTGTAGTTTTTACTAACTTTTTTGAGGTGGGCAGAGAAGGGTCGGTCTTGTCCCTTAGGGCGGGAGTTCCACCTCTAACTTGAACCAGTTGCTGGACTTTAAAGATAGATCTTAGGAGGGAGTTATTTTTATTTTTTGTTCCGAGTTATTTTTTCCTTGTTCTTTCGCTATTGCTGCTCTGGATTTTTATACCTTCAGGTAAGCTTTCAAGGTTAGAAGGTCCTCTTTGTTTTCTTTTTTTTGTACTCCTGGGGGCCAAGACCTGTTTTGTGGGAGGAGGGAAGTTCTGTTGGAAAATTGTCTGTTCCTAAGGCAGTAGGAAGATTTCCACTCTCTATTGCGGTCTCGCCGTCGCTAGTCAAGGTCCTGGGTGTTATTGAGGATTGCGAAAGATTCCCCCCCTCAGAGTTTCTAGATATTAGAATGGCAGCTGTGGCGACAGTACTGTTTTCTGCCCTTACCACTTGACCCCCATCATCTGCAAGGTTACACCCCACAATCAAATCTGGTGCTGCACCCCCCACAACATTTGCCCCCACCCTGGACCTTAATCATAAGTTTGTAGTCTGATCTCTCATGATGGAGCCCCTCCTTCGGCCATTTCTTCAGCGCTGACAGTTTAGAGATTGCTGGCCAGTCTCGTTGATTCTCTGGTACTTCCTCCCTTGTTGCTATTCCCTCTGCCCCCGGTCTCCCAAGTAAGCGACCTTCTTCCAAAGCGGGAACCTGCTCTGCAGCTCCGTCGTTTTCTTTCACTGCTTGGTGGAGCCGCGGGTACGTTTGGGTGAATTCTGCCGTCTCCCGGGTTCTGAGCTCAATTTCGCCGTCACTGCCACACCTCCCCCAGAACAGAAAGGGGATTCTTCCAAGCGCGACCCGGCAGCTCTTGGTCGCGTCGACTGCCGCTGCCCAGGTCCCAGAGTACGGCGTCTTGGTTACTCCGGAGGCATACAGTTGGGGGAGGACTCGCATAACGCTTTCCGGACCATCAGGTAGATCGTAGAGTTATTTGTTTTATCTACGGGTCATTGGAGGGTAGTAGTGGATGGAAGGTAGGTTTGTGTCAAAATTATGCCCTGGTGAGCCTGGAGCTCCCGATTGAGCGTCTTAGTCGGCCGCCATCTTCCTCTCCAAAAGAAAGAAAAACGGCCCAGGTTTTGAGGTTTCTTGTGAAGATGGGGAGAGATGGTGTCTGTCTGAGGTGGAGAAGGAAGCATGTGCCAGGCTCTGGCCGCGAGGAAGGAGAAGGAGCTGTTGCAGATAAAAGGAACTACCCCAGAAAGACTGAGAAGTTGGGACTTAAAATAATTTTAGGCTTCCGCGATGTATCAGCGGGACTTCAAGGCAAAGTTGTGCTATTGTCATGACACTTTGTCGGATACAGCTTCAGGCTTTCCCCCGCTGAAGTATTCAGAGACCCGCAGAAAAAAGACTAAAGAAATTATTTACATGTTGGTCGAGAGGGAACTCCATAGCAATGGCAATGAAGACCCCCCGTGCAATAAAGTGGGCCACTCACCCCATTTAAATACGGGCATATCATAGGTTTGGCTACAGCGCTGACTAACTCATCATTGCTATAGTTAAACTTCTCCAATGGACTAAGGGCATTGAACGATTGGCTGTATGTCCATCCATCTAATTAAGATAAGCATACATGTAGCTATTGTTTACTGTCCGTCACTGCCAGGCAAACCTTGACAGTAAGGAACAGAAAAATACAAACAATGCCTCCATCGCCATAGTGATGACTACCATGGAAAGGGGGTGTGAGAAATCAGGACCTGTTAGCAGTTCTCCCCCACTTTGTACCCACATTTTGACTGCTAGGGTTGTGCCCTGAGCTCTACTAACCTGTGCTCTGTGTAAAAAGTACATGGCAATTTTGTATTATTAAAATTGGCAATGACAGACCCCTGTAAGTCCCTAGTATATAATAAGGCAAGAGGGATTCAAACTACCTATAAACCCCTAGTCTAGTATATAATAGGGCAGGAAGGTTTAGAGGTTGAGTAGACTTACTGCACTGGAACCGGCACTACAGTGGTGCCCTCTGTAATTTTCAATGCCAGCCCTCCCTTGCAGCCTGCTTTTAAATTAAAATGATATGCAAATTCAACTTTGGATTTAAAGGCACTTCCAAAGTATTGATCAACCATATTTCTACATATAAGACACCCCTAAGGTCTCCCCTATGTGCCCCAGGGGGTAGGGTGCTTTATAACTATAAGCAAGGACATTATAAAAGATGTTTTATAAGCTGGTGAGGGTAAAACTGCCAATTCCATTTTCCCTCTTGGAGTGAATGGCTCAATAGGCCAACATTGAGATATTGTATTTAAGTATACATATTGTTAGGAGCCACGTCAAATATATGTGAAGGTATAAAATCAATAGTTAAGATAAATCCAACAACTTGCCATTGTAAGATTTATAATAACTATGAAAAAAAACAGCTAATAACATTTCTTTTCTGTGATCCAAAATCCAGCCTTTCAGCTTCTCTCTACTGATTGGCCAATGCAAAAAGAACAATTGATGGACAGAATGCAGAGCAATGTCATACATTTACCCCAGTACAGATATCTGGGCCTAAATCCATCATTTTTTTGCTCACCATGCCATTCCAGTTTCGACCCAGCCATATGCAAATCAGTCTTGACCCTGTGCCCAATGGGAACAGTCCAGACCGAACTGCCAGGCCAGGTCCTCTCTGGACTGGAGACAAGCATCCTAGGACGGGGTTTCAGGCTTTCAGCCTTCATCAGCCAGGATAGCTTGAGTCCAGTGGCATGGAGAGCATGGGACTCACGTCTGAGCATACCCGTCTCACTCGGGGTGACAAATGCAAAAAGAACAATTGATGAACAGAATGCAGAACCATGTCATACATTCACCCCAGTGATTGGCCAGCCTCTGCCCAGACTGTTCAGGCTGATCTAATGAGATGTGAAAAGCCCTGCTAGAGATACAATGGGTTTCCTGTGGCAGAGAAGTACAACCTGCAAAGCAGATCGCAGGAAGAGGGTATAGAGTAGCATGAGACAACATCTGACGGCGCTTCACTGGCTGCCCGTAGCAGAACAGGTGAAATTTAAATTCTTTTTTATAGCTCATCGGGTTCTTTATGCCCTGAGACCAATTTATCTTCAAAAACGTTTTCCTTTTATACTCTACCAAGATTACTCAGCTCTACGTCTCAACTTTTGGCCAATGTCCCTCAGTTCCGCTTGCAAAGGACGGGGGGGTAGCTCACTTACTTTGAAATCGTCGCTGGCTTGGTACTCGCTGCCTTTTGCCCTTCATAGCATTCAGGACCTTTTAAAATAAACTGATAAACTGAAAACATTCCTTTGCAATTAATCTGGCCACCCTCTATCTCTCAAGGTTCGCGCCGTGACACTCTTGTAGTGTATCTGCACGCTTTATAAATGTAAATAACATAACATAACTGGTCTTTAAAGGAAGAATGACACTTTAGGACAGCACAGGTTGACTACCTCATCCTACTGCCCCAGCTCAAGAAGGATTAATGAGTGGACTCCCTGCAAGCTATTGGTTGACAGAGCCCACGTGCATCATCTCCATCAAGAGCCCCCATCTTGGAGTGCTTTCACGACTGGTGTCCTAAAGTGGCGCTATAGGTATTTAAGTACTAGAAAGTGTTAGTTCTTTATAAATTCATATCTCCATTTGCCTACATTGGATTTTTGGTGTTTTGTTGCCTTTTTGTTCATAAAAATATAATATATTGTTACAAACTGGAATTGGATTTTAATTTTGTGTTGTGTCTTACCTATTTAATGTATTGGTGCTTTTAAATGCTTTACACACCTGTCTCTTAAGTTATGCCTGCTTGCTTGATGCCAGCTAACAAGGGCTGAGCAAGGGAATAATTTAGGCCTTGTATAATAATAATACAGAATTTTGTAAGGCGCGTACGGTTACCTCAACCGCAAGTGTCCCGGCTCTAAGCGTACAGTACGAAAGATGGAAGTGGTGAGGGGAAGTCCATGGCTCTGATCTAATGGGTAAAATGCCAGGTTTTCAGGCCCTTTGTGAACCTTTTATTGTGTTTGTTGCCAAAGTCACTACTTAGTAGACTCAATAATTTTGATTAAACCCTACACCAAGTTGCGAAAAGCATTGACAGGAACTGCCATAAAGGCAATACCTGACAGTGCTTTAAAAAAGGCCATCATTGGCCGTCATTTCAAAATTTAGTGGACATCTCCATCAAGGCGATGGATTCATTTACTCTGTTTCTCTGACAGAGAAACCAGCATTCAGCCAATTTCAAATTCGGCCCCTAAGTTCAAAAAACAAATTTTGTCTGGGCGATGGCATGAAAAGTATCCACCCAATGACAGAATTCTGGGGGCTGGGAAATTTGAATTTCTTGTGCTAATCCCACCAAAACCAATAGTATTTAATGGAAACTCATCCAGTGGTTATCTGGCTTCGAAAGGTGTGTGGTGGATACAGCCTTCAAACTTGCCCCGCTGTAGGATTTCGATATCCATTAAAAAAGACTAAGGCAGTCATTACGATGGCGGAAGGACCTCCACCGCCAGCCATGTGGTGGTGGGCCGTCCGCCATCGGACCGTGATTTTCCATTGCCACATTGCGATGGCGGGGGGATCCAGACTGCGACTGTGGTGGACGCAAAGACCGTCCACCACGGAACCACCAACAGGCAATTGTTACGATTGCCTGGCAGAGTGGTCTGCATCCATAAAATAGTGGCAGTGCCTAGCAGACACTGTCCGCCAAATCAGGATGCTGTCTCCAGCCAGCCTTTATGTGGCAGGTAACCCGCCATTAAAAGCCTGGGGGCGATTGGTTTTAGGGGACCGTTGCGGGCACCCCTTGTGTCTGGGGGTGGTGTTTGTGCAATGGGGAGACATTTCACTGCACCAAGTGGCAGGCACCATGAGGTGCCTGCAACGTAGTGCAGTGAAATGCATAACATGCATTTTGAACATTGCGGCAGGTGCTGTGGTCAGCAGCACCCGCTGCAATGTTAAAGTGCAAAATGCGACCGCTGTCCTAATTGGGTGTGGGGGACCGCCGCATTTATTGCGGATGGTCCCGGTCACCACCACGACGGCAGACGGACTCCAATCCGTCCGCCATCATAATCGGCCCCTAATTCAGAAGGTGAAATCTTTGATTGGGACGACTCAGTTGATATATTGGAACTGTATTATAGTGCAGTTGGCCTGAAATTGCACTCAGGTCCAGGTCACAAACAGTTATTTCCAGCTGGTGCTTTACTTTTCTTGGTGCTTTTCGCTTTAAAACATTTTTTTTAAACATATCACTGGTACCACTTATTGGTTTTTAGTTTTATTGATGTCATTGATCTGTTTGATTGGTGTCACTGTTTGGAAATTCGTTGTAGGATTTTTATTGAGTTATTTTATTTTTGCATTTTGGCTGTTTTAGTGTTGCTATTTAATTTCTACATTTTCCTAAGTTAAGCCTGTCTACTTTGTGTTATTGATACCAGGAGTTGAGCCCAGATTTAAAATATTAATGCTGGGTGTTTGACCTTGCAATATTTTGGGAATTATTATTTGTGTAGGGCTCACATGCTCCCCAACTAATAGCCTATTTTCTTAAGAAGGTGTAAACAGAGTGTGAGAAAATCCCCCTTTTAGTCTGGTCACTAGTATTTTGTCCTGAATTATAATGCTGATTTTTAGACTCACACTGTGGCACTGCTATCCAGTGCCCAGTGCCTGTGCTATGACCTCTAAAACATAAAAAAACATTGGTTAATCCCTGACTGGTATACTTAACTATAAGGAAATAGTATATGGTGTGGTGTGAAAACTACACCCTTGGCATGGAAAGTTGAATTTCACCTGTGGGCTGCAGCACCTATTTTGCCATCCAAGAGAGTGACCCAAAAAAACATAGCTTCAGATTTACCATTGTAGCCTGACTGCTTCAGGTTGAACAGGTACCCCAACCAGTTAAAATAACCCATTTGACAGGGGAAAATCTTCCTTTTAAATAATAATAATAAGAAACCCCTGCGTAGAACTTGTGGCCTACAAGGTAGAGCATACAGTATTTAAAAGTGGGACATTTAGAATGGTATTGTTATCACGTCGCTAAAGTGGCAAGGCCTCACATGCTATTTTCACTGTGGAATGTCCTGGCTGTTGTAGGACTACAACTGGACTACAGACTAAATTATTTCTTCAGTTCTCCCAGGTTTGGGACCACCTAGAAAAAATAGCTCAACCACTATGCTAAATATTTATTAAAAATCCAATTCATTGGTTAATTTAGATTTTAATAAATATTTAGGAACTGTAAGCTCAAGAAACTTACCTTTTCCCTGCCTGAACCTCCTGCTACTAATTTTCATTAGCATGGTAGCAGCTGCCCTGTCAGTACATATTGAAGTGTGAAAACTGCTGCTAGAGCAGAAACAATGGACTAGATGTGGGGAGCTGGTTTCTTCCCCTTTCAAGAAGAGATCAGTTAGGGTGGAACCAGGAACTTCATGACATTATAAACGGCCCGCCCCATCTTTGTTCCCACTGGCATGCTGGCTCCAAACCTAGGGGAAGAGCTTACCAAGTAGCAACTAGAATTTAACCGGACTAATGGCCTCTGCCTGGCACTCAAAGAGTCTCTAGATACTCCCAGAAATAGTTTGACATTTTTTGAAAGCTTTTGCTCCTGAGCCAAGGGGATCTACCGCTAAAAGTACCTGAATTGGCAATGAAGTGAATTTCATATTCATCCCCTGAAAGGCATCAGCATTTCTGAAAGAACAACAAAGACCCTTTCTGTTTTGGGACTTAAACATTTGCAAGCAAAACCCTCAATACCTACAGGACCTTTTTGGGCCCAACCTTGTGCCAACCCTCTATGTTTTGGGACTTAAACACTTTCATGTCAACCCCTCAAAAGCGGCAGGGCCTTATTGGGACTAAGCTGTGAGAAGTTTGGTAGAAAGTGGGTTATTGGAAGGGGCAAATGTAGATCTGCCACTGGCAATAAGACCACTAACACATGATAGGACCCAGCATAGGTCTTAGAAAGTTATTCCTATGCTTAACCCTCGGTAACGTGGCTGTGAGCAGACAGGCTTAACTTCAAAGACAGGTATGTAAAGCATTTAAAAACACCATTTCAGTACATAATTAAGACAAAACACATAATAAAAATCCAATACCAATTTATAAAAATAGGAAATATTTTTATCTTTAAAATCACACTAAGACAACAAAAATCCAATGTAGGGAACATAGAAGATTATAGCACCATATTGTGATACCATTACCTACTCGCGATAGACCTGGGCAAAGTCAAAGTTTCAGGCCGGGCGCGATGGAGCCCAGAGCGGCTACAGCCCTCGGCAGGTCCCGGTCCAAGTTTCTATCTTCGCACTTAGAAACTTTTCTGGAGCTTTTTTTCTTGAGGCCCCTTGAAGCTCCCAGGCAATCCGGATTCGGTGAGGGTTCGCCGGCTTGTTTTGTGATGAGGTCCTGGTGAACTTCCCTGGAGCGGATGTAGAAAATATTTCAAGTTTGCTTCAGCGGCCCAGAAATCCAGGCCCACACGCGATGGAAGACAGGCAGCTTGGCTCTTGCGGTTGCTCCCGGTCGACTTTCCTGGAGCTTTTTCTAGCTTTTTCTAGCGGGGTCTCTTGATGCGCCTCCTGTAGCCGGATCCGGTGAGGGTTCGCCGGCTTCAGATTTTCTCTAGTCCCGGTCAATCTCTGGAAGTCAATGCTATGGAGCTTTTCAGCGGGACGAACCTGGATGGCTTGGCCGGCTCGCGGTTGAAGGCAGGCGGCCTGGCTGGCCAGGTGGAGTTGATCCCTCTATTGAGCTTTTTTCCAAAGTTAGTCCAAACTTCTCCAAACTTCCTGAAGTTCCTCAAGAGGTCCCAAGGTGTCTCACATTTACTCCAAGGGTCTGGAAGTTCCAAGATGGTCCTTTAAAGGTGAGGACTTCAGTTCCCACAATCCACTGGTGCAAAACCTGTACAAATCCACTGATGGGTTGCCAAGGTGTAGATTTAGTTGGGGATATTCCTGCTGAGCTTCTTTTAACCTGTAGCTTGTAGGGAGTCCAATCTTTACTTCTTATCCAGCAAGATAATCCACAGGGCTGCAGTTTCAGATGGTGTAGTCTTCATAGGGCAGGCCTTAGAGTTCCTTGCACAGCAAAATCTTCTCAGCAGGGCACTTCTTGCTTCATTTAGATCTGGAGGGCTCTGCCCCTCTCAGATACTTATTCAAAATTCTCTGGGTCAAGCAACTGGCCACTTCTGACCAATGAGAGCATGGTAACTCCTCATGGCTATGACCACATCCTGTAGAGTGTGGCATTATTTTGTCCCAGAGTGCCTCAAATCTTCCAAATCCGAAATGGCTGATTTTCCAGCAAGGAGGTAAGAGTTGGCTAAACACACCCCCTGGGATGGCTTATTTCCATGGACTCTCCCCCTACCACCTGCACATACCTTCCTTAAGCCTAGCCCTGACTCTGGGTCATAAGTATCAAAGTGAAACTGAAACCCAGGCCTCCCCTCTGCCTTTGAAGAGCATGGTTTGCGACTCCACCCCCTGGACTTGCATTCCAATAGACCAGCACACTGCCCTCCCAGCAGAGTGGTTAACCCCAGGGGTTCCTTATCACCTCTTCAAAGCAGCCTGGCTAATCCATTTAACTCTGACCAATCAGGGCAGACCACTGGAAGGCTGAATTTGGACTTACAAACAAGAAAGGTTTTCCCTACCATTCTAGAAAGAGTTTGAAAGGTAGCTCTATCTCCTTCCTATCATGAGTTATTCTTTAATAACTCCCTGCCATAATAATCTATAGGCCATGGGATTTTCTATGGGAAAAATTACTTGGGCCAGTTTTCTAGCATCAGGGCTTATAAAAACATATTTTATAAGTATTTCACTAATTTCTACAGGGCCCCCACCCCCTGTGCAGCTATAGGAGACTTTAGGGGTTCTGAATCTGCAGAAATATTGCAGATCCTCCTTACCCAGTGCTCCTAGCATCAAGGTCGAATTTGAGCAGCACTTTAACACAATGTGGGGAGTGAAATGTGAGATTTCACTTTACCCAGGCACATAAAAACTCATTTTATAAGAGTGTACCTTATAGATAACTGACCCTCCACCCCTGGGATACCTAGGGGAGACCCTGGGGTCCCTAATATGCCAAAACATCCTAGGTTTTCCATTTTTAAGTACCCCTACCACCAAAGTCGAGTTTCTGCACTATTTTACTGATTAAAAGCAGTACAGGCACCCAGTGCTGATTTTAAACTGACCTCAGGCTTCAGCAGCGCACCCATGCTGGTGTAGAAAAAGCTGCTGACCTCTAAACTGCCATGACTCAGGGTACTGGGGACTTCTAGGCAGTTTCATTCCCCTGCCATATTTTATACTAGGGAACTATGGGGTAGGTCATGCCAATTACAGGGGTACCCCACCATATCATAGTTTACCCTAGTGTATGTTGGGTGTTTTAACTGTACTCTAATGTGTTCCTTTCAGCTCAGCACTGCCCCTGGGCCTGGTTAGGCAGAGCCCAGGGTCAGTCAAAATCAGTTACTACCAGCATCAGTCAGCAAAAAGTTGGGAGGTGCCCATGGCACAGGATGACTTTACAACAAAGTTCCATTGTAGTAGCTACGATTTCATATTCATCCCACGGGGCAGCATTTTCTTCTCAAAAAGTAGCAACAATTCTTTCTGCTTTAGGATTTTGAAAAGTTTTTTTACTTTTTTACTTCCAGACTTTCACTGGGACCAAGCCACTTGGTCCCGGACCAATGTACCATCATAATTTACTTCTAATCGCACCCAGGTACTGGTCCACTACTTCCATAGACTATCATTGGTGCTTTGCTCTTTTTGGCTTTATTTCCACTTACATATAAAGAAAATCACATCTCCTTTTCCCATTATGGTATTTTTGTCATTCTGATGACATTTTGTTAATTAACCCTATCTCTATTTTTCTAATCCCAGCCCTGGTCCCCAAACCAGTCCGCCGCCCAGCGATGACTGCCCGACCCTGCACACCCAGACCTCAATGCTCACCTGCCGCCACCTGTGTGTCTCCAAGAGGGCCCACCACATGCTGGAGCAACCTCCTCAGCCGTCGCTGGATTCCGCTGCACAGGCCCCCAGCGCATCCTGCTGCACCGCGCCGAGGAGTCATGTCTGTACAGCCAGCTGCCTTTGGTGTACACGTGGTCCAGCCGAGCTCACAATTCAAATCAGGTCTTCATTGCCAGGATGGCGTATCGAGGCCTACGCATCATCGCAGGCTGCAGACCCGCTCAGCTCTGGTGGCACTAACTCATTGCCACTTGACGGGAGGCCTGTGCCGGCCAAAATGCCTCAGCTGCCACCAACTCTGTGCACCTCAAGCCCCTGTTGCGTGAGGCTCATGTCGGCCAAAGTGCCATGGCTGCCACCAACTCTGTGTACCTCAAGTCATCGCCATGTTGCGTGAGGCCCGTATCTGCTAAAGTGCCTCGGCTGCCACCAACTCTGTGCACCTCAAGTCATGGGCCATTTATGATTGAATATCATGGTGCGGATGCCACCATGTCACCTCTGGCAGTGGGGAATGTGATGTGGTTGGTCCCTAGGCCCTCATGCATACACAATAACCACACAGACACATCCAGATAGAGAGTGGAAATGGCGTCAAGCACTTGCGCCTGGACCTTTTTATTGGCAGGGTCACATGTCCTCTGATGCCTTTGTTGGATGGGTGTGGTGTGGGTGTATACCAGCCCTGAGGGAGTGGCTGTGGCATGCTTACAACTAGACCTGTGATCAGAAGATCACTACAGGGAAGACCTGAGACATGTAGCGTTGTAGTTACTCCCTGTAAGCGTAAGCGGAGGCGGCTGGCTGAAACGCGCATCCTTCATGACTTTACCAATATGGCGGTTTGAATCCGCGCATCCACTGAGATAGGTACACGATGGGTGCGGGACTCCACTTTTTTCTAAAAAAATAATAATATATATATATTAATATTTAAGAAAACAGAAGGCATTATGCTATTTTAATAACAAACAAAAAAATTACAAAAACTATTTTTAGTGTATTAAAGTTACAAAATATTAAAATTCTTTTTCAAAATTACTGAAAAAAACATAGGTTTAATAAACATTATAGTTAGAAAATAGCATTTAAAAAACCATTAAAATTCACTGAAAAAACCATAGGTTTCAGGCAAGTTATAGTTAGAAATAGCATTTAAAAAACCTTAAAAATTCACTGAAAAAACCATAGGTTTCAGGCACGATATAGTTAGTTGGACATTTCACTTATACAAAACCAGTGAAATTCAACTGTTATAGTTAGCTGAGCTAACTATAACTCACACCCTCACAAGGCACCGCTGATTGCGTCACAAATTCTATCATTCATGACATGGTCAGTAACAACACTAATTACATCTCAAATGACATCACTGATGACATCTCAAATGCATCTATGTGATAATATGATGCACCTCCTCAGACCCTATTCATATACCCTCTTTAAAATACAGACTACCATTTTCGAAAAAAGAGACATACAAGTACCAGTTACTACATACCCACTCAGTGATTCCTAGGTCTACACACACACACATCAACTCATTTACCCATACAGTCACTATCATTTGCACTCATACACCTATACAGACACTCACACACCGCCACTCATCCATAGAGTTACTCACACACCTATTTAGTCATTCATGCAAATAATCAATCACACTCCCATTTACTCAACTATACATTTATACACACACCACCTCACTTATTCATACAGATACTAACACATACTTAATCTCTTATACAATCACTGATACAAGTACACACACATCCATACATCCACTTTCATAATCACTCACTCTCACATATAGTCATTTATTGTCAAGACTCCAAGTTCCTCAGGAGCAGTACCCTCAAATGGCCCACCTTCTGGCAGCCCCGACTCTGAGTATGTATTTCCAAAGTTTCAGGATGGCCAGATGAGAGGAAGGGAATTAAGGAGGGTCCTGCGGGGAGAGAGATCTGTAATGACACACCACAATGAGATGAATACACAACCTTGTTTGATAACAACTCAGTTAAATACTGGTTGCTGTGAATACAAAGTGAATACATCCAGGGTTGAATGTCTTGGATAATAATTAAGCCCTTTGACATATCTCAGCAAGGGTATTTGGTTGATATCACCAGAGGATTAAATAACTTGAGCTTTCAAAATTAAACACATGAGGTGGAGTAGTTCTTGTTATGAAAAGCAGTTTCTAAATTGTTATCAGTTATCCCAATGTCAAAATATTCAATTCAAAGTAATAGCTGTTAAATTCTAATCTTTCGAATCCAACTGTATCCAAAGTTTCCTTGAATTCCAATGAACCCCTTGGATGCTGCAGCGATTCTGCGCCTGTGCAGCACATTCCGATCGCGGGTGCGGTCATAACGGCCGGGAGCCGTCATCAGCACACAAGCACTGTGTGCCATGACGTCTCCCGGCCGTCATCAGCATGCAAGGGGTTAAGCATGCAAATGCGCTTACATCTAATTCCGCCAACATGCTCATCTTTACAGTTCGAGCGAGGACAAATGCGAGCTTCTAAAAGACAAGCCCCCGCTCGCTACCTAACTTTGCAGGCAATCTTACCTGCAATCTTCAAAAACGGCCTGCACTCCTTAAGAACAGTCTCCGCTGGACAGGAGACAATGCAGACGAATCCGACGAAAATAGAAGAGCTCCGGATCAAGAAACCTTCAGACGCGAGCCCAGAATAATCAGCACCGAGGGATGGGGGCGGCTTTCCTTTTAAAGGCGCAAAGAGCGTCCTACGGAAGCCGCGGTTGAACTCAATCCCAACGTGTGTTTTGACAGCGGTTCTGCTAATGATGCTAAAACAAGAACGGGTTAGCAAACAATATTTCTTATATGCTATTAGATCACAATGGTTCCATAGCATTTGAAATAACATTGACTACAGAGGTATTAGCATTATTAAACCTAACTGTGACTGAGGGATATGAAATATGACTAAGCGTTTGAAGATCACCACATAGAACATGGCCTAGCATATCAACAGTTAGGTCAGATTACTCAGAGCATAAAGTCAGTCAATATGTACACAAATAAAGACTTGACAACAAAGAGTTCTGATAGTCCATATGTACATAAGCAGGGTCCTGACATTTAAATACTCCTACACTCACATATACTGCCTTTCACAAACATAGTTGTTCACACATGTATGACTGAGACATCTGTTCACTCACCAACACACCCTTACGCACACTCAATCACCCATACATCGCCACAGAGCTGCGTTGCAGTGTTGTAAAAAGGGGCGTGTCCTTTGAACATCTCTCTGCAACGCAGCTCCCTGGCGCATACTGTAGGTACCTGGTGGGCTAGTTGGCCCCCAGGGACCCTCAGGATTGAAGAGGAATTAATTTCCCAACTTGAAACGCGCCACAGGGCGTGTTTGCACATATGTCAACTCAGGCCCCGCCCCCTCCCTTCACCACTGTGCAAACGCGCCACGTGGTGCGTTTTAAGTTGGGGGATTAAACCCCCTTGAACCTTGAGGCTCCCTGGGGCCAACTAGCCCACCAGGTACCTCCAGTAAGCGCAATGGAGCTGCGTTGCAGAGTGTTGTAAAAAGGGGCGTGGCCTCTGAACACCTCTCTGCAACGCAGCTTTCTGGAACACACTGGAGGTACCTGGGGGCTAGTTGGCAACCAGGGACCCTTAGGATTGAGGAGGAATTAATTCTCCAACGTAAAAAGCACCATAGGGCGAGTTTGCAAACATGTCACCTCAGGCCACTCCCCCTTCCTTCACCATTGTGCAAACGCGCCCCGTTGGAGTTGGAGTTGGAGAATTAATACTCTTTCAATACTGAGGGTCCCTGAGTGCCAACTAGAACAACAGGTATCTCCAGTATTTGCCAGGGAGCTGCGTTGCAGACAGATGTTCAGAAGACACACCCCTTTTTAAACCTCTCTGCAACGCTGCTCTGTGGCGCTTGCTTGAGGTAACTAGTGGGCTAGTTTGACCCTAGGGACCATTAGGATTCAAGGAGACTTAATCTCTCAACTTAGAAGGGACACAGGGCACTTTTACACAGTGATGAAGAGAGGGGGATGGGGCCTGAGGTGATGTGTGCAAACACGCCCTGTGGTGCGTTTTAAGTTGGGGAAGTAATTCCCCTTCAATCCAGAGGGACTCTGGGGGCCAAGTAGCCCACCAGGTGCTTCCAGTGAGCGCCACTGTGCTGTGTTGCTAAGAGGTGGTCCGGGTCGTGCCTAACCCTGGGCGAAGCATTACGCTACGCTCGCAGAGTTTGCGAAGTTTGCGCAACTTCGCACTACACGAGCTGCACGTAGCACAGTGCGAACACGTGTAGTGCAGCGTAGCGTAGTGCAGAGCTCATTTTTTGCTTGTTCGCGGTCCTGAACATCATGTTCGCGACCGCGAGCAAGAAAAATGACATCCCGGCGAGATTCTCAATGCGGGGAGGTAAGGTTTCTCATTGTGAGTGGTTGCGCATGCTCGCGACCGCTCTCAATGAGAAACTACCAGTTCGTGTTGAGAAAGCTGCAGCTCGAGTAATAATCTACTCGAGCAGCAGAAAACTACAGCTCGCACTGTGCAAGATGCCGTTTTCAATGATTGCACAGTGCCGGATGCTTGTCCGCACTGTGCAATCATTGAAAACACATCTTGCACAGTGCGAACATGCTACTACGCAGTTCGCATAGTGCTACGTGAAGTTCGCGTAGTGCGAAGTGCACTTCGCGTAGCTTTGCGTAGCGCTACTTCGCGAACTACGCCCACCCTTAGTCGTGCCCTTCTTTATTCCTCTCTTCAATGGCGCTTACTGGAGGCACCTAGTGGTCTAATTTGATCCTAGGGACCCTCAAGATTCAAGGGGACTTAATCTCCCAACTTAAAACGGCCACAGGGCATGTTTACACAGTGAAGAAGGGAGGGGACGGGCCTGAGGTGACATGTGCAAACACGCCCTGTGGTGCTTTTTAAGTTAGGGAAATAATTCCCCTTCAATTTTGAGGGCCCTTGGGGGGCCAACTAACCCACCAGGGGCTTCCAGTAACTGCCACTGCGTTGCAGAGAGGTGGTCCAGGTCGTGCCCCTTTTTACACCTCTGTGCAACACAGCTCTGCGGCACTTACTGGAGGAACCTAGTGGGCTAGTTGGACCCCAGGGACCCTCAGGATTCAAGGGGACTTAATTCCCCAACTTAAAACGTGCCATAGGGCGTGTTTGCACAGGTCACCACAGGCCCCCCTCCCTTTGCCAGTGTGCAAACATGCCCCGTGGCGCATTTTAAGAGATAGTTTTAATCCCCCTGCCCTATTATATACTAGGAGCTTACAGAGGAGGTCATGCTAATCACAGGGGTAGCCCAACGCATAGTGTTCCCTAGTGCATGTAGGTGTTTTAACTCTATTCTAAGGGTCTTTTAGCAAAGCAGTGGCTCTAGGACTGGTTAGTCTGAGTCAGTTACCACCTGTACCCATTGGAAAAAGTTGAGGGTACAGGATGATTTTGCAACAAGGCCTCTTTCGCTCCTCTGTTTCTTCTTTCTGCACGTCTTCCTTCTCCCTGCTCTTTTCTGCGTCTTTGAGGACTTCTGTTGCTTCTTACTGCATTTCTTTTTCTTCTTTCTGTGTGTTTTTTCTTCTTTCTTCACTTGTCCTACCTCTGTAGGCATAGTTACATCAAGCATTTAAAAAACCTTTGAAATTCACTTAAAAAAAACATATGTTTCAGGCATGTTATAGTTTGGAATTAGCATTTAAAAAACTTTGGAAATTCACTGATAAAACCATGGGTTTCAGGGACGTTATAGTTAGTTGGACATTTTGCTCATACGAAACCATTGAAATACCCCTGTTATAGTTACTTCAACTAACTATAACTCGTGCCCCCGTAATGCACTGCTGATGATGTCACATATTACATCAGTGATTAACATGGTCAGTGACATCACTCATGACTTCACTGATGACATCTCAAATGACATCACTGATGACATCATCCTTGTGATAGAGTGACAGACCTCCTCTCACCCTAATATAACCTTTGATACACACAATCAAAAATAGAAACAAACATTTTCAAAACAATGGACATACCAATACAACTTACAACGCACCTATTCAGTGATTCCAAGAACTACACACACATTTATTTACTCATTTACCAACAGTCCTATACAGTCACTCATACATGTACTCACTCATCATATGTACTCAGACACCTATATATTTTGTTACACAGTGAAACTCATCCATAGAGTTACTCACACACATAGTCACACATGGAAACAAAGTATCAAACATCCATAAATGTCATATACAGTTATACACACACCACCACACTTCACTTACTGCTACAGAAACTTCCACATACTTACTCTCTTAAGCAATCACTTATAGAAACACATACTAATTTATACAGGAACTCTTCCAATCTTTCACTCTCACATATAATCACTTATGTACATCAAAACTCACATATACTAGTTTAAAACATATGTAGTTACTCATAAAGTCACTATTGAGACAGTCATTCACTCACTAACACACCCATAGACACACTCATCCACCTATACAGTCCTGCACACATGCTGTCATTAACACATACAAGCAGTGAGCCACTCGTTCATGCATCTATTCACTACGTAAGACACCCCAAGGAACCATACAGACACTCAGACACTCATACTGATACTCAAAAAAACAAATAATAACCTATATAGACACTTATGTAGTTACTCACCAACCCATGCAGTCACTTATACACAAAGTGAGAGACTGATAAAGATATTTACATATTTAAACATTACTCACTAACCCATGTATGCACTAACATACACTTAATACGTCTGTTAAACAATCAATTTTACAAATCAAAATCATCCATTTAGAAAATTATATAGCCATATATTCTGCCATCAACCTTGAGATATACATATATAAAATATATTTAATTTTCAGAAAAACAAACATTCACTGGATGATGTCATCAGTGATATCATTTGAGATGTCATCAGTGATGTCACTGACCATGTCATGAGTGGTGTAATATGTGACGTCATTAGCAGTGCATTGTGGGCGCTGAAAGTTTCGGGTTGATTCATCATGCAATTTTCCATAGGGAACTTTAAGTGAGGCTACAGCCCGAACTGCTGTACGGAATTACACCAAATTTGGTAAAAAGGTAGAGTTTGTTTCGCAGATTACGCTTTTTGTTAAATGGTGTTATTTCCTTCCAGTAGTTTCTTAGAAAATCAAAAGTAAAATCATAGATATATCTATAGACGAAATACCACACGCATACTGTCTGAGGATAGTACGCATATCATTACGAGCACGAGCTGCATGCTAATTGGCTGTAAACTGTCTGTCAACATTCCAATTCAGGAAGTGTTGGCAGCCATCTTGTGCCTCGGTAGCACCGAGGCCAAAGAAAACAGAAAAAGAAGCGTGAAAAACGCAAAAAGGGGGCAGGGTAGAAACACCCTGTCCCCCTAGGCGTGCTCAGGGGGTCCCACAAGTACCCCCAAAGATCCAAAAATTATTATTATTTTTTTAATCGCAGGATACCTTACCCTGCCGATCCCCCCCAAAAATTAAGGCACCACTCTGCAAATGCGCCCCCTGGTGCGTTTGCAGAGGGGGAAATAATTCTCCTTGAATACTGGGGCCCCTGGGGGCCATGAAGCCCACCAGGAACCTCCAGTATGTGCCAGGGGGCTGCCTTGCAGAGACGTGTAAAGAGACCACGCCCCTTTTTACACCTCTCTGCAATGCAGCCCCTTGGCGCATACTGGAGGTTTCTGGTGGGCTAGTTGGCCCCCAGGGACCTCCAGTATTCAAGGGGAATTACTTCCCCCTCTGCAAACGTGCCAGGGGGCTCGTTTGCAGAGTGGTGAAGGTAGGAGTCAGGGCTTGAGGTGACGGATAGCACCACTCTGCAAACGCGCCCCCCTGGCGCGTTTGCAGAGGGGGAACTAATTCCCCTTGAATACTGGGGGTCCCTGGGGGCCAACTAGCCCACCAGGAACCTCCAGTATGTGCCAGGGGGCTGCATTGCAGAGTGTTGTAAAAAGGGGCATACCCTCTGAACACCTCTCTGCAACGTCGCTCCCAGGCGCATACTGGAGGTACCTGGTGAGCTAGTTGGCCCACAGGGGACCTCAGGAATGAAGAGGAATTAATTCCCCAACTTAAAACGCGCCACAAGACGTGTTTGCACACATGTCACCTCAGGCACCGCCCCCTTCCTTCAGCATCGTTCAAATATATTCCTCTAAAATCAGCCGAACTATGAATTCCGAATTACTCACCTGTTATCAGGAGTGACCTCAGTGTTGCAACTTTAAGCCCAGTACTGATCCTGAAAAGTAATTTTAATCGTGCTTACCAGTTACTTGAATTTCCTTCCATAGGAATCCAGTGTGTGGTTTTCACCAGAAAAGTTTCTAAGTGTGGAGTTTTGGAACTTTAAAAAATTCCTATAAAATCAACCAAACTACGAATTCCGATTTACTCACCTCAGGAGTGGCCTCAGTGCTGCTTCTTTTAGCCCAGCACTGACCCTGAAAAGTAATTCTAACCATACTTACCAGTAACTTGTATTTCCATCCATAGGAATGCATTGTGTGGTTTTCAGCAGAGAAGTTTCTAAGTGTTGATTTTTGTAATGTACAAATATTCAGCTAAAATCAGCAGAACTACAAATTACGATTTACTCACCTGTTATCAGGAGTGACCTCAGTGCTGCTTCTTTTAGTCCAACACAGACCCTGAAAAGTAATTCTAACCGTACTTACCAGTAACTTGTATTTCCTTTCATAGGAATCCATTGTCTGGTTTTCACCAGAAAAGTTTCTAAGTATCTACTTTCACAAACTAAAAATATTCCTAAAAAATTGCCTGTATGACTTAAACACATTCTTTCAACTGTTTACAGGAGATGCACCAGTGCTGGATCCAGGATGCACCACTGAGTAAGAAAAGTAATGCTAACACTACTTGCTAAGTGAATTTTCTTCCATAGGGTAACATTAAGTGATTTTACTTGGAAATTCTTCTAAGTGTAGAGTTTTGGAACTTTAAAAAGTCCTCTAAAATCAGCCGAACTATGAATTCCGATTTACTCACCTGTTATCAGGAGAGACCTCAGTGCTGCATCTTTCAGTCCACTACTGATCCTGAAAAGTAATTCTAACCAAACTTACAGTAACTTGAATTTTACGAAAAAGTCATTAATTTAGACACTTACTTACCCATTTATTCTTCCATCGACCTTTAGATATACATATATAAAAAATATTTATTTTTCAGAGACACACATCCACTGGATGATGTCATCAGTGATGTCATCAGTGATGTCATTTGAGATGTCATCAGTAATGTCATTTGAGATGTCATCAGTGATGTCATGAGTGATGTCACTGACCATGTCATGAGTGATGTAATATGTGACGTCATCAGCAGTGCATTGCGGGCGCGCGAGTTATAGTTAGCCGAACTAACTATAACAGGGGAATTTCAAAGATTTTGTATGAGTAAAATGACCAGCTAACTATAAATGGTGTGAAACCTATGGTTTTTTCAGTGAATTTCAAAGGTTTTTAAAATGCTAATTCCTGACTATAACGTGTGTGAAACCTTTGGTTTTTTCAATGAATTTGCAAGGTTTTTTAAATGCTAACTCCTAACTATAACGTGGCTGAAACCTATGGTTTTTTCAGTGAATTTCAAAGGTTTTTTTAAATGGTCATTCCTAACTATAACATGGCTGAAACCTACGGTTTTTCCACTGAATATATATATATATATATATATATATATATATATATATATATATATATATATATATAATGTACATCGGCGCTCGTGTTGTACCATGGATCACGGGTCACTCCCGAGCGGGTGCTTAATACGCGATGGTACATGCGTTCAAAATTAAAGGCTCACACTCCATGTCCTCATTCCGAAAACAAAGTTCAGCACTCCCGGGGGTACAGGCAGATGTTACTTTATTTCGCCATTAGTCGCAGACAGACGCGTTTCGGACGTAAGTCCTTCGTCAGTGTTTACTTTGCGCGCCATTCAGCGGCTACCTATATACGTCATTCTGACACACCCAACAGTGTTAATCAGATGGGTATCGAGATCGCATGTATGCCTCTACGAAAGGTGCAGCCATCTTGTAACGCATACAATATGCGCTGAAGTTTAACTTAAACCTTTTTATCGTGCCCATAAAGCTGTGGATCGGCTTGGTGGCCGCAGAGCTAGTGTAACTTTCCTATAAAGTCGTGGATCGGCATATCACCAGCTACCTTCGTTTGCTCCATGCTATTTCGAATACAATCCATAATTAATAAATTCATCATAGGCATTTCCCAATGTTAATTCCATTACATTATTCCAACAGCATACAATCAATTGGAGTACAGACGCCTCTGTCTCCATCAAATTTCATAATATCGGACAACATAGCACATGACCAAAGACAAAAATCAAAAAACGGTTAAGTTCATTCATAAAGTATCCCAAAAACAATTTAAAGTTGATCCTTCATTTTCCTAAGTGTACCAGTAATTCCTCTCCACTATTCATCCCATGTGGATGCTTTGTTTGTAAATCGATGATATAGCGGGATTCCAGTCTACGTAGCCTCAAAAGTCTGTCACCTCCCCTAGGATTTATCGGAACATGATCTATGCCAAAATATTGTAATAGATCCCTATTACTCTGATGTTCCTTGGCAAAATGCCGTGCCACCGGATAATTTACATCTTTATTGCAGATGGCACGTTGGTGTTCCAAGATTCGCATCTTTACATCGTTAATTGTACTGCCGATATATTTTAGTCCGCAAGGAAATATCAAGCAGTACACAACATAGGGGGTCTGACATGTGATAAACTTAGTTATTTTTCTTGATGTTTTTAGACCAGGAATATTATATGTTAGGACTCTTTTGCTGTTTTCACAGGCTTTGCATTTGGCACACGGAAAGAATCCCTTCATGTCTTTGAGGGTATTGCTTTTCTTAGGCTTAGGGGGCATGAGATGACTTTGTACCAGTTTATCTTTTAAATAATTCTGTTTTCGAATGGTTATCAGGGGACGGATGGGAACGTCCTGCCCTATAATGGGGTCCAGACGCAGTACATGCCAGTTTTTCGTTAATATTCTTCTCAATTGGTTGGCATCACTTGGGAAAGTTGTCACCAACCTGAATTTGTTGTTAAGATCAGATTTGGCCTTTGGTTCTTTAGCATTAAGTAAAGTCCGTCTTGGTATTTTAAGAACTTTCTGGAAAGTTTTCTTAAGAAGACTCGGGTCATATCCCCTGGTTTCAAATCTTACAATAGATTCATTTGCTGCGTTAATAAAGTCGGAATCCCTTGAACAATTCGGCCGGAGTCTTAACAGCTCACCATAGGGTATGCTTCGAATTAGGTTCCCAGGGTGACTACTTTTGGCATGTAATATGCTATTGCCCGAAGTGGGCTTCCTGTATAATGATGTTTCGAGTTTCCCTTTGCTAACAAAAACCTTCAAATCTAAATAGTGCACTTCCTCTCTGCTTAGGTCATTGGTGAATTTTAGGTTCAAGTTATTTCTGTTCAGATCCCTGATAAAATCTTCCACCTGGTTGAAGGAACCCCTCCATACCAGGAACAGGTTGTCTATATAACGACGCCACCCAACCACATTATCAGCCCATTTAGCGTTGTCACCTCCCAGGGCCACCTGCTCCTCCCACCAGCTCACGAATAAATTCGCGTAACTGGGAGCGAAGCAGGTGCCCATCGCTGTCCCTGAGATCTGTTTGTATAGATCATTTTGAAATAGGAAGATGTTGTGTGTTAAACAGAATTCAAGTAGTTCAATCAACATAACCCCATGTTCAGTATACTTCATTGGTCTTTTTTCCAGGAAGTATCTTACAGCCTCGACTCCCTGCTCATGCCGGATGCAAGTATAGAGGCTCGTGATGTCAAGAGTTATGAGTATGTATGTTTTGTCCCACTGAATGTTTTCAACTTGTTCAATAAAATCCTTAGTGTCTTTTACATAAGACCTTAATGTGACAACCAATTGTGCAAGAAATTAATCAATGTACATTGAGAGTTTCTCAGTGAGTCCTCCCTTTGACGACACAATTGGTCTCCCTGGTGGTAAGCGGAGGTTTTTGTGCACTTTAGGCAGTTGGTAAAAAGTCGGTGTTACTGGCTCATGTTTACGCAAGAATAGAAATTCATTTGTGCCCAACATAGATCTATTTCACCATTTATTCAGTAGATTGTGATACGTTTGTATACTTTGAGCATACTCATCTTTGTTTGTTCTTGTATAACAATTCACATCCCCCAGTTGACGGAGGGACTCTTGGCAGTATTGTTCTCTAGGGAGTAACACAATATTCCCTCCCTTATCTGAGGGTTTCACAATAATCTCATCATTCTTACTTATCTCAGATAGGATCTGCGTTTGCATTCCAGAGAGATTAATTTTATGGAGATTGTGTCTCTGTCCGGTGATCCTAAACTTCATCAGGTCATCAATCACCGCTTCTGAGAATGTATTGATGGCATCATAAGGCATCTGTGGATTGAATTGCGATGGTGCCTTAAAATTGGTTTCCGGAGCTTTTTGTTCAATGTTTGCTCTCCTTGCTCTCATTATCGGATCATCACATATCTCCAGATCTTGTTCGGTTCTTAATTCTGTCAAGGTTTCCATGAGATTTAAGTCTCTGGTGCTCAAGGTATCAGTCATTTCTCTTGTGCTTTTTTTCTTTGGTTTTTTTTTCGTTTTTACCATGATTGCAGGCTTTAGTGCGAAGAATTTGTGAAGTTTGATTTTGCGGACCAACCTAAACAGGTCTATCCTGGTCTGTGTGTATTCTAACCTGTCACTCGGACAGAATGTTAGACCCAGCTGCAAGGTGTCTTCCTCTTCTTGGTTAGAATTTTATCAGTTAGATTGATAATCGTGAGGTTAGAATCAGGGATTACCAACGGTTGCCCCTCTTTTTGTGAGGGTTCCGGGATCCTGCTCCCCCTCTTCCTCTTCCCCTTCCAGCCTCCTCTTCGGGTTCTTCTTCATTTTCTGGGGGTCTTGATTTCCCTCCCCTGAGCCAGCTTTGGCGTATCAACTTGAACTCCAACTGAAAAGGGCTTTTAGAAGTTGAAAAAAGTATGAAAGGGACGAACGAGACTATGCCTTAGGACGTATTCTTACCTTCTCCAAAAAATTTGATGCTCCGCGAAAGGCACTAAACAAAAAGAAAGGAACAGTGCCAATGACACCTGCGGAAACCTCGGAATCAGAGGTGACGGAGGAAGAACAGTCGGGTGATGAAGTGGCATCAGCCTCAAAAACAACTTCTAAAAGCCCTTTTCAGCTGGAGTTCAAGTTGATACGCAAAAGCTGGCTGATTCTGCACAAGAAATCCACTAGCAAGCAGCATAGACCTTCTGAAAATGATGATTTTTATCAGAATAACTCCTCAGGTTGACATTTGCCTGCCCTTTTTTGGATTTGAGGCCTTTTGACTTTCTTTGGATCACTTTTGGATTAGAAATCAAATTTCACAAGTAAGTTTGTTTGGGGCATTACATTTGCTGTTCTGCAGAAAAACGAGTTTTGCTAAACTGAAAGCACTCAGCAGGTGCAAAAGTTCAAATTCATCATTAGTAACTATTCCCTGTAGTGCTTCCTGACTGGGGCCCCTCCAGAGTTCAGTTGCTAGTTGCAACAATTGTATGACCCTGCTCTGACCCTCACAGCCGGATCATAGAATAGCTACAAGTAGGCCACAAAGGTCCTGGAAAAAAAAATTGCACTGCAACAGAAAGCAAATTACAGATAAGGAAGCAGGTGCCAGACTGGAATTTTAAAACAGTGACACATTAATAAATCAACCCCAAATTAATTCATGTCAGTTTAAGCAGGGCAGGTGTGCTTGCTTTTTCCCCCCATAATTTACAGTGATGATGATGAACCAGAGGGTGGCATTGATGTACCAGAGGGTGGCATGGGTGAAACAGAGGCTGGCAGTGTTGAAACAGAGGGTGCTGTGAACCTGTGATGATGAACCAGACGTAGAAACAACATAGTCGCGACCGTTGCGTGCCGACAAGTAAGTTCGCAATTGCGAACTGGTACAAAATCCTCGCGAACTGGCAGAAACCCTTGCGAACACTATAAAAACAAAAAAATCTGCAAATTCGCGAGAATTCGCGGATTTTGCGGATTGCGAGTTCGCAAATACGCAAATATGCAAATTTGCGAACGCCAGATGCGCAAAATTCGCCCATGCTAATGTGCCATCTGCAATAAAGATGTAAATTATCCGGTGGCACGGCATTTTGCCAAGGAACATCAGAGTAATAGGGATCTATTACAATATTTTGGCATAGATCATGTTCCGATAAATCCTAGGGGAGGTGACAGACTTTTGAGGCTACGTAGACTGGAATCCCGCTATATCATCGATTTACAAACAAAGCATCCACATGGGATGAATAGTGGAGAGGAATTACTGGTACACTTAGGAAAATGAAGGATCAACTTTAAATTGTTTTTGGGCTACTTTATGAATGAACTTAACCGTTTTTTGATTTTTGTCTTTCGTCATATGCTATGTTGTCCGATATTATGAAATTTGATGGAGACAGATGCGTCTGTACTCCAATTGAGTGTATGCTGCTGGAATAATGTAATGGAATTAACATTGGGGCATGCCTATGATGAATTTATTAATTATGGATTGTATTCGAAATCGCATGGAGCAAACGAAGGTAGCTGGTGATATGCCGATCCACGGCTTTATAGGAAAGTTACACCTGCTCTGCGGTCACCAAGCCGATCCACGGCTTTATGGGCACGATAAAAAGGTTTAAGTTATCCTTCAGCGCACATTGTATGCATTACAAGATGGCCGCACCTTTCGTAGAGGCATACATGCGATCTCGATACCCATCTGATTAACACTGTTGGGCGTGTCAGAATGACGTATATAGGTAGCCGCTGAATGGCGCGCAAAGTAAACACTGACGAAGGACTTCCGTCCGAAACGCGTCTGTCTGCGAATAATGGCGAAATAAAGTAACATCTGCCTGTACCCCCGGGAGTGCTGAACTTTGTTTTCGGAATGAGGAAATGGAGTGTGAGCCTTTAATATATATGTATATATATATATACGCTGGTTTCCAAAAATACTCAGAGGTGACATATACTTTCTATGTTATTAGACATTGTCACTGGCCCTGCTTGAAACACAAATCGAGCAGTGCCTCCACTTCATATTCTAGGGGAACAACCTAATACAGTGGGAGGAAACAAAGGTGAGTAGGCATATGCCTTTTCAGTCGAGTGGCATGAATCACATGATGTATGTGCCAGTGACTGGCTAATTCAAGCAAATTGCTGAAGGCACTACCACTCCTTTCACCAAAAAGGGGGCCCTGAATCTTGAGGCAAACTGTGGATGAGACCACGCAATGGTCAGAACTTGTAGGCTATCCAGAACCTATCCTCCATAGTGTAAGTGGAAGCAGCTTGTTGGTGGCTTCTCTAAAAGGTTTACATGTAACCACAGGGCTTGTCCCAGGTGGTGATTAACTGGCCATTGGATAGCTAAAGTTCTGAACAGTGATAGAAAGATTGTTGTAATTAATGCTTTTCTGTTCGTGGAAGACATCGTTCGGTGATGAATCCCAAATGTGCAGTACAGGAGAGATTTGCTGGTAGAGCTTAGTGCAATATTATCATATACGCATCCAGCCAGTCAGATGCCCTACTCCATTCTGTCAGATGAGTCATCAGGAAGCATCTTCAATGCAGTTCTGCTGATTATCTGTTCAGTCTGTCCTTCTGGTGAAATTAGCTGGAAGATTTCAAATGGTCAGTACCAATGACGTCATTAGCTCTGACCAACAGCTTGCTGGAATACCTATCAGTCACTAGGATCTCAACGAGTCCATGTAATCTAAATATAATATAGAAATCTGATGTGTCTGCTAATGTCATGCTTGGAGCTAGTTTCTTCATTGGAATCAAATACCCCAATGTAGTGAAAACTACCACTGCAAAGAAGTTCCACTATGACTGTCTGGTGAATCAACTGCTACTCAGCAATTTCCCACAAATTCCAAGCCTGATGGATGGTGGCACCTGAAATGTCATATCCGTCTAATTTTCTTACGTGTCCCATCCTACCTCTTAGTACTGACACCCACACACAATTATATGATGTTGCGATGAACATGTATTTATGCATGTTAGACCTGACATCCTTGTTGTGGTTTCCTCTGACAATTTGCCTTCTGACCTCCTGTTTTGCTGATTTCATTTTACTGGCTTTAGGATTCTGGGCATTTTACCACTGCTAACCATTGCTAAAGTGCATATGCTCTTGACTCTAAACATGGGAACATTGGCTTGTCCTCTATTGGCATATTTAATTTACCCACAAGTCCTTAGTAAAGTGCAATATATGTGCACAGGGCCTGTACATTAACTGCTACTGGTGGATCTGCAGTACTGATTGTGCCATCCAATTCATTAGCCCTCTAAACATGGCTCAGTTGCAGAGCTTGTGTGTGCAGTTGTAAACTGCCATTTCAACCTGGCAAGTTAAACTACTTGCCAAGCCCAACCGTTCCTTTTTATTACATGTGAGTCACCTCTAAGATAGGCCTTAGGTAGCCCCATGGGCAGGGTGCAGTTTACTGAACAAGTAGGACATTCGATTTTAAGTTTCACAAGCCTTGGAATTGAAAAACTTTTAAATTCATTTTTCACTACTGCAAGGTATATCTCTCCTATATGTTAACATTGGTATTGCCTTATAACATATTTTAAGTGTAATTTCCAATTGAGAGCAAGATAGAAATTTGGAGTTTGGTGTCTCTGGACTCACAGTTTGAAATCACAACTTATGGTGTAGTCGGATTTTAAATTGTAAGTCTGGAAATGCTCCTATTAGAAAGTTGGCGTTTTCTTACATTAACCATTCTGTGCCTCTGCCTGTCTCTGAGCGCACAACTGAGATGGGTGACAGCTGGGATTTGTGGATTCCCTCTAGACAGTCAAACAATGGGAGAGGTGTAATCACTCAAATCCAGAAGGAGTGTTTATGTTTTCAAAAAATTGTCACAAGTAAATATTAAAGTCCAAAAGAAGATCTTCCAGACGTTTGATGTAGTTCTTTTTCTTTATTCAATCAGATATCAATATCAGCCAACTTGAAAAACAGTTAGTACTTTTGACAGCCAACGCGTTTCGTCCCCATCCGGGACATCATCAGTTCTTCATCCAATATAAATCCACTTGGTCATTTATCTGAGCTCGCACCACATATCTTGTGTTCTACTGCAAGCACTTTATAAACAAGTTATTTGTCTTTTAGTCCTTATTTATTCACCTTCCAAAAACTGAACCGTTTTCAAATTTCTTCCAAGCCCATCATACTCCTCTCAATCTTCAGTGTATATCCAAATCCAATTTTTAATCCATTCTTCTTCTCAATCCCAAAACCTTAACTGAGCATTGAATCAAAATATGTCAGGGCTCCCTCTTTGCGGATTTATCGAGCCGGAAGAGGGACGCCGGGCGAGATTTGTGCCAGAAGGTGAACCACAAGAAGTCGAGCATACCTATGTTGAATGAATAGGTTGTAGATAATTTAAAGAATAACCTTCCAGTGCACACAGGGTTTGACCTCCATCGTCTTTTCTAGTTTGGACAATGGAAGAAGTAGTGTTGCATTGCATCCTGATGACCCATTACCAGGCTGATGGACCTTCTTGAGGTAGATTAGGAGGGAGGACCTGGCACTTGCATCTGAATAGAGCTGTGCCTGTCCCCACACAAAGAACTGCATACCCCCTGTAGTACGTCTGGAGCCAGGGCAGGCAAGGCAGTCACCTTGTGATCTTCAAAAGCCTCTTTGATGTCTCCCTCAATTCAAAGCACATTTGGGTATAGGTGCTGAATCCTTGACACTTCCAGATCAGAACAGTGCTGTAACCAAGGACATTGTGCATGGAAACTGCTGAACTATAGGAGGGACTGCCACTTTGCTAACTGTGTTGCTGTGTTGGCCTGTCGCCCTGTGATTGCTGTGCTCCAGGAGGGATTGCCACTTTGCAGCTTGCTCTGCTGTGTTGGCCTGCTACTTGCTGCTTCTTGCCCATAAGTGAGAGGGACTGGACCTGCTCTCTACATCATTGAACCCAAGATTCTCCACATGCTTGCTGGCTTGCCTCCTGTTTTCTGAAGTCTTGGGGATACAAAATACTTTTTTCAACTCTGCTAGTCCTGCTGGGCTCTGCCTTCTTTGAGGCCTACCTTTGCCTGAGGTGGCCCCTCCTGCCTGGAGCTCAGAAGAGGGTTTTACAGCTGTTTTCCCACAAAAACAGGTGCATCAATACGACTGCGTGAGATAAATTGATGCATCGCCCCCCCCGGCACCAATGCTGTGGCGATTCCACAATGACACAGGTCCCGACTGCGAGGCTCAACTATGATGCAGCACTGATTCTCCAACACAGTCTGGGAGGATCAATGATAATGTACCACTAAATCTTCAATGCTGTCTGCAAGGCTTGTCTCTGACGCAGTGATCAAACTGCTGGGAACATTTCACTTCATTGTGTCCTCGACGTCAATACAAGGTACTTCCTCAGCGAGACCAGTCCTAGTTCTTGTGGCAATATTCACTTATTGGACTGTAAACATCAATGGTCGACATTCGTTACCCAAGGGATCTCTTTAATCTCAAGATAATCCAAAATGTTTCAATCTACTGCCTCTTTAAAACAACAACCTCTCTGATCTATACAAACAGGACAGCACAAACAAAAATGTGTGAAAAGCGAGATGGCACCTCACGGGCGCACCACCAATGGGACCCCTGGTTGGTACTCACCAGGATGGCCCTGTTCTCATCATTGGTGCCATCAAGCTAAAACAAAAGCGTGTCTCGAACCCCAAAAATAAAAAGACAGTGGATGGTGCAGTGGACACAACTTATATGTGACACAACTAACAACATGTAACATTTAACATATAAGTCACTGCGCAACTAGGACAATAAACTTTACTTTCGTTCCTTTCTTTGTTGCAAACAGTAAACACACATATACTAAAAAAGGAGATCTGTGTGTTTACTGTTTGCAACAAAGAAAGGAACGAAAGTAATGTAAAAAGTAAAGTAAAGTATGTTAAATGATGAGAACAGGGCCATCCTGGTGAGTACCAACCTTTTGACCGTTAGTGACTTCTAAGCACTATTTTCATTTTTAATCTGAAGATCTTCATATTGTTTTTTTGTTGTTTTGGTCTTGTTTTACTCAGATACATATTGTCTCATTTTCTAAAATGTTGTGGGGTCTTTTTTTTGTATTTTCGTTGTG
Source organism: Lissotriton vulgaris (assembly GCF_964263255.1). Lineage (NCBI taxonomy): Eukaryota > Metazoa > Chordata > Amphibia > Caudata > Salamandridae > Lissotriton > Lissotriton vulgaris. Next base: position 1,823,484,907 of record NC_141685.1, read on the forward strand.
TTATTGTAATTAAAGGGTGTGCAAATACTATACACATTACCTCTTAAGTTAAGCCTGACTTCACTGTGTCAAGCTACCAGAGGGTGAGCGCAGGTTAATTTAGGTTATGTATCTGACTAACCCTAACTAGGATTGTGGCCTTGAACAGCTGAACAGCAAAACAACATTAATGAGCCCATATTAGCTGCAGTGCGACTATTTGAAACCCATTTGCGATGAATGCATTGAGTCACTGATCTGCTGACTGCCAACTAAATAACTGAGTTAAACATAAGTAAACAAGGTGGTACTTCCAGGAGCCTATGGGCAGCTCAGTAGGGCTGCGCGCTATTCTCTGGTCTACGTGCAATTATATCAGACACACAGAATGCAGGCCCGAAATTCTAATCTTCCAAAGAATCCCCAGATATAACATCGTCGCTACAGTGAGGCAAAATAAATATTGTGAATGGGAACAGACAGCTTTTAGGCTGCACAGCACTTGGGAACATGTGCTTCAGATGCGGGACAGGAGAGGTGACAGGAAAGGAGAGGTGATGGGACAGGAGAAGTGATGGGGCAGGGGAAGTGAAGGGGCAGGAGCAATGATGGGGCAGTGGAAGTGAAGGGGCAGGAGCGGTGATAAGGAATGGGCACGAGCGGTAACCGGCAAGAGCAGTGAACTGATAGGGGCATTGAACGGATAAGAGCAGTGAACGGGGCAGGAGAAATGATGGGACAGGAGAAGTGATGTGGCTGTAGCGGTGATCAGGCAGGAGTGCTGACCGGACAGGAGCAGTGAATGGGCAGGAGCTGTGACGGGGCAGGAAAAGTGATGGGGTAGGATATGTGACAAGGCAGGAAAAGTGACGGGCCAGGAGCAGTGACAGAGTAGGAGAGGCAACATGAAAAAGAGATGACTGGGCAGGAGAGGTAACTGGGCAGGAGAGGTGACCGGGCAGGAGAGGTGACCGGGCAGGTGAAGTGGCGGGGCAGGAGAAGTGACGGAGCAGGAGAGATGACAGGGAAGGAGAGGTGATGGGACAGGGGAGGTGACGGGCAGGAGTGGTGATAGGGCAGGAGAGGTGACGGGGCAGGAGCGGTGAACGGGGCAGGAGCGGTGAACGGGGCAGGAGCGGTGAACGGGGCAGGAGCGGTGAACGGGGCAGGAGCCGTGAACGGGGCAGGAGCGGTGAACGGAGCAGGAGCAGTGAACGGGGCAGGAGCAGTGAACAAGGCAGGAGCAGTGAACGGGGCAGGAGCAGTGAACAGGGCAGGAGCAGTGAACAGGGCAGGAGAAGTGATGGGCAGGAGAGGCGACGGAGCAGGAGAGGTGACTTGGAAGGAGAGGCAACAGGACAGGAGAGGTGACCGGGCACAAGAAGTGACGGGCAGGTGACATGACAGGTAGGTGATGTGATGGGCAGGAGAGGTGATGGGCAGGAGAGGTGACGGGGCAGGAGAAGTGACGAAGCAGTAGAAGTAATGGGGCAGGAGCGGTGATTAGGCATGAGCAGGAGTGGTAACCGGGCAGGAGTGGTGAACAGGGCAGGAGCAGTGAACGGGGCAGGAGCAGTGAACGGGGCAGGAACAGTGAACGGGGCAGGAACAGTGAACGGGGCAGGGACAGTGAACGGGGCAGGAACAGTGAACGGGGCGGGAGCAGTGAATGGGGTGGGAGCAGTGAACGGGGCGGGAGTAGTGAACGGGGCGGGAGCAGTGAACGTTGGTGATCAATGTACCTGCTGGAGAGAGATGGGAGCATGTTTTGTCTAGTGGCTGTTTTACTCATCTAAGGTAGCGCAATGGGGTAATATGCCTGCTGCAAAGAAGATGTACCATGCATATCAAAGAGCAATATGTTATGTGCATAGTTCTGTGGGTAATGCTTTGTGTTCACTTCCCGAATGAAAGGACTCTTAAATACATATGGCCTGGCAGTTCGGGCTGGACTGTTCCCATTGGGCGCAGCATCAAGACTGATTTGCATATGGCTGGGTCCAAACTGGAATGGCATGGTGAGCAAAAAAAACAATGGATTTAGGCCTAGATCTCTGTACTGAGGTGAATGTGTGACATCGTTCTGCATTCTGTCCATCAATTGTTTACATTTCACACGCTTTACATAAACCTGTATTCCCTATGAGTGTTTGCTTTTCCTGAATTAAACCTCAAATAAACATGTTTATCCATTGTTTTAATTAAATAACGTTATAAGCTGTAACTGGTCAGTGAAATGCTAAACGTGCAAAAAATTGGTATGTTTTGCAATTTCTAGCCACACCCCTGACTCCGCCCACTGATTCAATCTTCGGTTATTCCCGCCCCACGATTCTCCACCCACAGTTCCCCTACTTTTTCTTTCCCACTTCGACCACTGTGTTAATGTTGCAAGTGAGCCCCAGAGCTCCCCTCCTTCACCTCCACACTTCTTCGATTCCTAGAGGTTTCCACCATGCCAGGGGCTGCTCAAGCACGCCTTTTCTCCCACACCATTGTGGAATGTCTCTGCATTTTGTACTGTGTACAGTCCAGCCACGAGTAATGTCATTCGTCTAAAAACGCCAGTTGAGTTGGTTAATTGGCATAAGGTAGATAATTTAGTGTAAGATGAAAATCTGAAATTGAAATTCTGTCAGTGATAAGATAACCAAGCCTTTCCTTATTGAGGGGCCGCTTAAATGAACATCCGTGGGCCTAGTGATAGATAATTCACACCTATCTCTGGCAGTCAATACACCGTTATTTTTAGAGTGTGCGCTGCATAAAAGTCAGGCTCCTTTTTCTAGTTAAGAACACATCTTTTCAATAGATTTTATTCATACTTGACAACGAAAAAAGATGCACACAGCAGTCTTTGTGCAGAGAGGATGTGGCCTAACGCCTAGAGCGGGTGATCTCGAAACTAGGAAACCAGGTTGATTCTCGGCAGGGACGCTCAAAGTCGGAGGATTCTGTGAAAAATTGCTAAATCTCCCCGTGCCGAACAAAATTAATGTGTCCCTCTGTAAGCGCTCTGAAACCTTCGAGTCGCGTTCGCGCTATATAAAAGTATATAAAAAATGTGCAGGCCAGCAAAAAAGACAGTGGCAGCATCAGCGGACAATGGCGAAGAAAAGGAAGTAGAGGCAAAATGCATATCCAAACGCGACTGGAGCTAGGAGGAATTTTTAAACGTGGCAAACCGCCACTCAACATGTTAAACGCGGTAGGAGCCGCGAGACAAAGCAATCGCGGCAACAGCCGCTATACAATTTGAGCACGGCAGGAGCCGCTAGCCCACAGTAGTCCCATTTTTGAAACTCTCAGGAATATGATTTATTACTGATAAAGGAACTGCACACATTGTCTTCCCAGTGGTATTCACAGCCACCCTCGATTTCTTAGAACTGCTTACACAGGAGCCGGCAGCACCGCCTCCACCACTATCCTGTGATTCCTTTTGGGGTGCCGCTCGAACAGTGGGTCTTTCATTGCGCTAAGGAAGGGTGCTACAGAACGGACTACAAGCACCAGGATTTCCTCATCTGTCACACCTGCGCCTGGTCGGCCTCCCGCCCACCAGCGCTACTTGACTCCTCGCGGCCCCCGCTACGCGGGAACGCGCGCTGGGCGAAGCTCGGGCCAAGTGTGGGCCGGTTTGAGCCCATTGGAGACAGGGGAAGGCTGGGCAGCCATGGCCCTTGGAGGGAGTTTCGGTGGGGCGGAGAGACGGGGCGGGGGAGGGGCAGGGTGGGGTTGCTAAAAACTGGAGTATGGATAATTGAAGGTAAGTAAACCGGGATTGGCTAATAAACATGAGGGAAAATCTGGCAACGCCAAATCATTGGCTACTGGTGGTTCAAGAATTCTATTGTGGAATATCGCTGGCCTCATGGCCAAAATGGACCAACCCATTTGGGGGTCTATGTTGATTGCCATGAGATCTGCCTATTCCAGGAAACATGGGCTGTAGACCCCCAGTATAGAGTGGGGTTCATCGCATAATGTGAGGCGGCCGTTAAGGGACCCATGGGGAGACCATTGGGGGACTATGTATATGGGTGGGTTCCCACCTAGGATATAATATAAGGCGAGTAGACACGCACTGTCCAGATATTACGTGTATTCCACTGTCACATAGCAATCTCCCGAAACTAGCGATAATCAATGTTTATTCAAGGCCAGTCCAGTATGCTGCGACTTCCCAGACGCTAGATTTACTGGCAAATTTTCTTAGCACATTTCAGGGGGGCACCCACTTTGTAACTGGTGGGGATTTTAATTGCCATTTCGAACCCCTCAACGGCCTCACACAAGATATAACTAGTGATGAGGATGCAGCATGGTCAATTCCTCCCTCTAACATTTATCCAACTAGGGGGTGGACACCCTCAGTCCTTTAGTTAACAACATTAACCCTGACTCACTCCCTAAGGGCATGCAATGGACGCTTTCCGGGAGATAACCCGGGGCACCCCACTTTTGGAATAGCTGGCCAAGCATCAACAATTGACTATCTAATGCTCAGTGTGGAGATCTGGCACAATGTGGTTGATTTCAGCGTTGAAGCATGCTGTGAAAGTGACCACAATCCCTTGATTACTGTTTTGGACTTCCAGATGGGGGGTATAGGTCATACCAGAGATACCCCGCAGCAAAATAATTTGGTTGCTGTACAAGGAGGTAGACAGATCCGGTGGGCTAAAATGAACCAATCACCAGAAACCATGTCAGAACTATATACAAGCATTATACCTTTGCTGGAGAAAGCTAGTCTTATATTGGTTGATAGACCGCGCCTGGGCCCACCAGCGAGTTAGGAAAAATCCACTTAGAAACGGTCCAGACTTTGGGAGGTTTCTTTTTTAAGAGCGGGCCCAATAATTTTAAACAAGGCAGTGATAGAAAATCCTGGTATAACAGGGATTGTAATGAAGCTAAAGAAGCTTTGTTGCTCTCACTTAAGGGGGGTGACAAGGACTGTATTCGGGAAGCCAGGGTAGTATTCAAGAAGTCAATCACAAATGCTAAAACAGATTGTGAAGTAGATAGATGGCAGGCTATCAAGAATGCTCTAGATCAAAAGGACAGCAGAACATTTTGGAATTTGGTCCATTTGGGGAAAACTGAGGGTAGGACCACTGTTGACCCAAACATCGACGAAGAATCCTGGCATCTATATTTTAAAGAACTATATTCAAGTCTGTGTACTGGCTTAAGCGTCAGTAAGGCTCCGCCATGTGATTTTAATTTCGAACCCTTACGGGATATACCGCTGTGTACAATGGGTTAGGTAGCATCAGCTTTAGCAAAGCTATAACCTATTAAAGCACCAGGATTAGACAAAATTCATGGGAGATTTGTTAAAAAATGAGCAGACAGTCTGGGCCCCATATCTATTGGCATTTTTAACACAATTCTTCATGGCCTTGCAGCGCCGCCCACTTGGACAGGTGCTGAGATTGCCCCTATTTTCAAAAAAGGATCTCCGATTGAGCCCGCAAATTTTAGGCCAATAAGCGTCATTGACGTTACGCAGAAAATTTATGGGTGGGTACTACTAGGTAGGCTCCAAGATTGGATGGAAGACTGAGAGGTATTAACTCTGTTGCAAGCAGGATTCAGAACTAAAATCTCAACTATAGACCAATTGTTTAGGCTCCAGTTAATTTACTGGAAGCATGTGGTCTTGGAAGGTGGGAGCCTGTATCTCACTTTTGTGGATCTGAAGTCTGCGTTTGATATGGTGGACCATGACCAGCTGTGGACATGGGAGTTCCACCATATCTGTGTTTCCAACACCAATGCCTCCACGAGGGCACATATGCCAGAGTGAGATACGGCAAGAATGGTCAATTAACAGCGCCCTTCCCTGTTGGAAAGGGGGTAAGGCAAGGTTGTGTCCTTGCCCCAACCCTCTTCTCACTATTTTTAAATGGTCTTATTGAAGATCTGCTTGCCGCAAAGGATTTGGACTCCCCAAGAATAGCATCATGTAAATTCCCCGCACTAATGTTTGCGGATGACACCCTGCTCCTCTCGAAGTCATCAATGGGGATGCAGCGAGTGTTAAAGGAGTTCAACCAGTTCTGCAAAAAAAGGAACCTCATCATTAACATTAATAAAACAAAATACATGGTCTTCAATGCTAACTCCACCAATTGCCCTCACCCGTTGATGGATGATAGGCCACTTGAGCGGGTTCATATCTTCGATTATCTGAGCTTATCTTTAAATGATAAGATGGGATGGGGCCTCCAAATGGACAAGCCCACTTGAAATTAACTCAGGCAATTGGGGGAATAATGAAAGTCCAAAAGACCTGTGTCACGCGGGCTATAAGCCCACCGCTTGAGATCTATAAAGTACAAGCCAGGTCTGCTTCCCTATATGGGGCCGAACTCTGGGGACATTGTTCATCTAATGCCCTGACACTTACTGAAAATAAGTTTATTAGACAAATCTTGGTTCTACCAACAAATACACCCCTAGTACTGCTACGGATGGACTTAGACATCCTCCCTATGGTGGATCTAATCTCAACTCGACCGCTGCTATATTGGCGAAGGTTGTGGAGTACACCCGAGCTTAGATATTATAGGGAGGAATTAAAAGCGGTAATGCCGATATTGGGGGCTGTGCGCAGTATACCTTGGTTGTCTTTTGTCAGGGACTCTTTTCGTGCTATGGGTAGGGAAGATCTATTATGGGCTACCCCTGAGGAATGGTGTGTAGCCACCTCTAAAAAACAACTTGCTAAAGCAGTGAAAGATTATAAATACACTAGTATGATCCAGGCAGTTAAAACCACTAGTCTAACGTATGGGTTCTTGGATTTTAAATCTTATTATCGATTTGAGCAGGTGCTAGACTCAATACAGCCTCCCTTAGCAAGGAAGTTGTATCTGCAATTCAGATACGGGTCGCTCCCGCTCTTTGCAGTAACTAACAAGTGGGTGGGCACTATAAAGTCCCTCTGCCCTGGACGCATGGTGGAGGAGGAAACAGTGACCCATGTGATGCTCTACTGTTCTGCATATAAGCAGTCCAGGTCCAAATGGATCACTCAATTGTGCAGAAACTTGGGTATTAGGAACCATTGTGAATTTTTCACGATCCTAAAATCTGACACAAACCCAGTTTATGTTGTTGCAAGTTCTAAATTTCTCCTTGCTGTGTGGTTGAAACGAAGGAATCTGCTAAAGAACGGCACCTAGTTACGTGTGGCTGTTCTTATGAAAGTTTAATTAATGTGACAGCAAAACTTCGGAAATTGCCTCTGTGTTAGAGACAGAGTGCTTGTAAGCTGGTAGCCTCGCTAAATACGGACGTTTAACTTTTAAGCTTTTTTGAAATATTTCTTAAATGTTTTTATCCCTAAATTAGTGTTTTAAAAAAAATAATGTTTTAACATGAAATTGCCTCCCTTGTCATTCTGCCCTGACCCTCACTGAACCTGTAAATAAATGCCAGTTTAATAATGAAAATGAATTTTCTACTGCTGCTATTGTTATATTTTAATGTATTTTATTGTATTGGAAATGCTTTTATGGCTGAAATAGCCACAATAAATGTTTTTGATGATGATAGTCATATCCAAATATGAGCACACTTGTCTATTAAAAGGAAATAGAGGGTATGAGGCATGGGCAGGACATCAGTCGGTAATGGCCGCCTATATCAAGGCATCTAGTGGCATGAGGAGGAGGTGAAAGTGTGCAGCCTCTGCTATGGTCTTTAGTAACATCTGCAAGAGTTGTAGGTTGACACAGGAACTTGGAAGGGCAGTCTCCTAATGTGAGTAATTAGGAAGGGGTGGAGTAGGAAGGGTGGCAGACTGCTCCCAGACACTGTGGGGAGGAGGATGGGTACCTGATGCTCAATGAACTAGTACAGAACAGAAGGAACGCTAGAGATGAACTCTGCCGGGGATAACACTTATGCAAGGAGGTGTGTGGGATGAGTTATTGTGCATTAGTGAAAGCGCCGGCAGTGCCAAGGAAAGACAGTGGTAAATGGACTCTTCTAACAAGCCCGACAGGGAAAAGCAAGACATTCGTTAGAACTGATGGTAGGATTTGTTTTTGGGGCAAGATGGCGGCCAGACTATCGGCTGGGCGAGCTGGCTAGTGATACTCTCTCCCGGCTGACTCGCCATTCTGCTTTTGTAATGGATCCTGAGGCTTTCGGTATAGCAGGACTCAGATTTTAGAATTTTGCAACAGTACCTCAGTGTTCAGAAAAAGATTTCAGAGCAACGGAATGCTTTGGCGCTTCCTTGTCTCAAGGAAGCAACTTACCAGCTGGATTCTCTCCTGGCGGGCAGGATACTTTGCACATTGTTCCGACAGCTCTGGTAGTGGTGTCTTTTCGCTGCAATCTTTTGTCTCTCAGTGCGAAGATATGCCTCCAAAGGGGAAGAGCACCGCTACGGCTCCCGGCATCACTGGACGTGCCTCGCTCGTCCAGGGGGGCAGCTCCTCGAAGGTTAACACCGAGGAGGAACGTGCTGTGACAGCTCCGATTTCGGGAGCAGCCACCCCTGAGGAAGCATCGCATACCCGGCAAGTTTCTGCAGAGACGCTGGCTCCAGTCACAGCGAAGTAAAAGCACACAGTTCCAACTATGTTAAAAAAATCGGCAGACAAGAACAAGACGCCACAGCCACCTATCAAGGCCAAAAAAGGTCAGTCTGCTACTGTAACTCCTGTTGCAGCTGTATCTCCAAAACTCCCAGCAACGTCAGCTTTAGATAAAATGGATGCTGGCCTTTCTCCTACTCCCCGGATCTCATCAGTGTCTGCTGGTTCTCCCAATAAGTAGGACCTTGGCATGATTCACAACAAGGTTGGCCATTTTTTCACTTCGGGAGAGAGGGAAGGTAGGCATTGCCTGGGGGGGGTCGATAAATAAGCACTAGTACAAGAGATCCAGTGTTAGTGTCGAGTTTAATAAGAATATTCTCTACCTATCATAGTGATAAACTTGTAATCTTTGTGTATAATGGCGGCCACGTCGTCACCCATCTTTCCTAGGGGCCGATTAGCAGACAGGATGTAATAATCTGAAGGGAGTGCCGATAAGATGTCTGGTGTGGAGTCCTGGGTTAACCAGGTTTCAGTAATCAAGAGGACATCAGGTTTTTCTGAAGTAAGCAGCAGGAAGATATCAAGTTGGTGCTTTACCAGGGAGCGTTTATTGAGGTAAAGAATACGTAGGGCGATTTGGTTTGCTGTTGTGGGAACGGTGAGTTGGAGAGAATACGGAATGGGGGGGGTAAGGTGACATGGCCGTCTGAGTATGAAGGATACCATTAGCCAAAATATGACTATAAACAACAGGGTCTAAAGGGGGGAAGGGTTGCACTAATGATCTTAACATCTTAGAAGAATAGCTGGTGATTTGGCCATAGTCCGTAGCCCCTGGGCCCGGCCCGGCGTTGACGGGCTTGCCTTTGGCGCACCTTTAGTGCGCCAAAGGAAGGCCCGCTGTGCTCCTGCGTAGTGCATGCATTTTATGCCTGTCCTTGCCTCTAGCTCCTCCTCCTTACGGCCAATTGGCCTAGGGGTGGAGAACGTGCAAGGGTCAGCAAGGATCAGCAGTGAGATTTAAAAGTAAAATTAAGTTTCAATTTCAATTAAAAAAATTTACAGAGCAGCTAGACCAGTTTTACAAAAAGTGCTGTCAGGCAGTGGTCCGTGCGGCAACATACAACACAATTGCCCGCTCCCACGCTGCAGCCGCTTTTATGCCTGGCCCGGCCTCTAGCTCCTCCTCCTTAAGGCCAATTGGCTAAGGCAAGGATCGGCAAGGAAATAGCAAATAAGCCCCTGCATGTCCATAGAATTTGGGGAACTCAATGGGGACCCCCATTCCAGAGCAGAAGATGTAGCTCCACCGCAAGCATTTGAAGAAACCCATGAGTAAGCAGTATTTTGGCAGAGAAATCAGGATAATGCCACCATCTTGTATAGAGCCGCATGACCAAGGAAAGATGGTGGCAGTTTTCTGCAGTGCTATACAACTCCTGAGAGCTATTTAGCACCACATATTGGTTGTGTTCTAGGAATTCCTTTTTATCTTGAGTAATGTGCACACCCAGATACTTAAACCCTTCCAGGTAACTGCTGTGGCATTTGAAATTGTTCTTGGCGGGCCATTTACCTAGTTTGTAGAGCACTCATTTGTAACAGTTTATACAAAACAAGTTGGGTGTGGTTTCCTTAGTTTCAGAAATATAAAGGAGAATATAATCTGCACAGAATTACTTTTGCCTGTACCAGCGTCCTCCCCATCTCAGCCTCTGAGCCACTGCATCCCCTCTAACCCAACATGCCAATGGTTCTAATGCTAGGGCAAAGACCACTGGTGACAGGGGATACCCCTGTCTGGGGTGTCTGCCAAGTCGGAAGGTGTTTGATAGACTCCGTTTAATTTGACTTGAGCTAGGGGATCTCCATAGATTAGCCTAAGCCATTATTGATATTTCATTTTAAATCCCATTTTTATGGAACTGAAAAGAGATACAGCAATTTGCCAGAGTCAAGTGCTCATGAGAGTCCTGAGGCTCCATGGGACACGTAGTCCTTCTTGCCTTCACTCAAGTCCTTTACATAGGGAGCCCATCCGAGACACACAGCCTCTTTCCACGTGCCCCAACACTCTATGCACACTGCCAGCTTCTTCTACTCGTGAAGAGACGTGTGTTCAGAGTACTGCGCCTCTGCATGAAACAAGCACTCAAAGATAAGCAAGTCCCTCAGAACATGACAATTGATATGATACAATTACACAGGCCCCATTCTCTTTCATACAACCAGCATGTAGCATGCAGATGGAGTGCTTTAATCTCGTTATAGGAATTGATTACCATAATTGTGCTGGTAAATGAACTTATCAAGCAGGGACCACATTTTCAGCTTCAAAATTGTTTTGATATTCTCATAAGTGCATTTTCACAAAGTAAAATGAAATGAAAACATCTTGACTTCATAAAATTAGTAGGAAAGTGTTCAATGGAATGAAATTAAATATCCAAAGAGGGAGGTATGGATACACTGGAGAAATAAATGATTACTTAAGTAACAATTGTATTTGATTGCAGAATATAATTAAAAGCGACCGAAGCATTAGTTGTACAAAGTACTTACCTCCGACTCTTCGTTTCTCTATCTGCGTGTCACTCCGTATTAGTGAATGTGTAGTTGAACGTGTACCTAAATAGGTATTTGGGTGTATATTTCTATCCTACTGATTTTTTTCAAAATCCTCAAAAATCAAGTAATAGATAACCTTCTTTTCTGATCCTTATTAGGCTGCAATTAATTGGAGCTTGAATGGTGATGGATTCCTACTCATGTTGGTCTTCAGAACAATGTGTATGGATAACAGGAGAAGATATAACATTTAATTGTGTAAATTGTTTCGGTCTTCAAAAAAATATCTAACCTCTAATTCTGAAGATGTTTCGAAATGGTGTGACATTTGGTATTTATTATTCTCCTGATGTGTAATTATTTCAGGGTAGTGCTGTGGTTTCTCCTTTCCAATGTGTTTGTTGTGTCTTAGTTTTGTTATTGAGTTTAAATTACCCAAAGGTTGTCTGTTAACCCTACCTGTTTTTGTGGCATTAGCAAATAATTCGTTCTCTGAGAGTTTATATTCATGACTCTCAAATTTCATTGCTTGAATGTTAATAAATCCAGTGACCCTAGGCTACTGAACAGTACCCAGTGCATAGAGCATTTGCTACAGAGGATACATGTGACTTTCTCTTTCAAGGGGCTCAGTGAACTATGTAAACATTTTCACCGGAATATTAAAATCCTGTATGGCCCTTTTAGATTAGTGTTTATAATTTACTTCAGATCTTCTAACACCTTAGCATTCCTCTGTTCTGAGTCAAATTTTTTCGTAAAAAAAAAAAAACGGAATAATTTCAATCACACAATGAGCAGGAATCACAGAATGATTATAGATGAACAATTATTGAAAAGCGATGGGACAGTGTATCAGCCAAAATATTCTTGTAACGAAGAATATAAGTGACAGTAACATCATGGTGTACAAAGGAAAATGGCCATCAAGATCAATGACTATTCCTGCATTGGCCATTTAAGCACACACCAAACACAAAACAGGATATTCTTGTCCATCATCCTATTTTTTGTCACAACAATTATGCTGCAGCTCTTTCAGAGGCATCTATTTGTTAAAAAATGTTTTTTGAGGGCATTAAATGGCCCTTAAGCCCATTCATCATGCAAAGGCCTTTTTCATATTTTCTTTATTTAGTAAAGAAGAATATTACTGGTTATCTCTGCAAATGTCCTAATTCATTGACAATACAAAACGAACACATTTCAGAAAGCCTTGATTCTCTTTTACAAGAGTAAGCGAAGGATATTCCAAAATTGCTGATACATTCTTTAAATCCAAACCATGGAAAGATAGAAGCATTTAATGAATATCCTAGATACTCAATCACTTCCTCACCTTCCCCATTACACATTTTTTCAGGCTTACACAGCAGATCATGTTAAAGGGCTCTTGATAAAGCCAGGCTTACATGTTCCTTGTGTTTTACACGGCTCTTAGAAAAGAATCAACATATCATCCAGATAGTAGAACACAAATTGAATAAAACATAAAAAATGAATCCATAAATAAAGAACAATGTCAGGAGGATTGCACTGGAGATCTTGATCCCTCTTTGGTAGAATAATAGTGACCCCGCCTGTGTGCAAGATGGTACAATAAGTCTATTTCCAAATTACCCTGCATATAAGCCCTCAGCTTCTCCATTTATGATATGGGATAATTGCGTTCCTAAAAGAACAAGAACGGCAAGTTCAGTTGGTATGGCACATGCATCATTCATATGAGAGTACAATGGGAATATTTTAGACTTACCAAAACTAGAGACAGGGTCAAAGAAGGATTAGGCACAATTAAATTTAATGGGGAAATCAGTTACCTTATAAGTTAGTGACCAATAACATCATGCAGCATAATAATGATCATGATAAAACTGTGAAGATAAAGATTGAAGGTTTATTTTTGGAATTTACAAATCCTACTTCCACTATTATTAGTGCTCCAGAGGTTGGTTTAATTTTTTTGGTTGTTTTCTCTTACGTGGGTCTTTGTTTGGCTGTTTACTAGTTACGGGTTTAGAGCCCATTTTAAGATGATGGCTCATATGCAAGGTCTAGAAGCCTGTGCATGAACGCACGGTCAGCTTCGAAGTCAATCACTGCAGCGTGCAGTATCGGTTGTTTGTTTCCAAAAAGACTCTCTGTCCATATTATTGATGGGGTGGACAGACCAAGAGGCCATCTGCAGACACACAATGCACCACAACGTGGGCCATACAGTCCTTGAGCCTACCACAGTGCCCCTTTGAAGGAGGGGACAGGGATCCTAGGAACTTCCCAGACATTACCTCGAAGGCAGGTGCAGTCACTCACTGCACTCCCCGCACGTTGCTTGTCAAGTGATTGCTGTTCCCCTAAGAAAGGTAGGCTGGTTGCCACCTTCACATCGAAAGGTGGACCAACAGCTTTAACCACCTAGTATGTCTTCCACTAAAGTACTATTCTGTGTGCATGCATGGGTTCCTGCTTGCACCAGGAACAGCAGATTTGCTGTAATACCGTGCACTGTCCTGTTCTGTGCCAGGCGCACAAACGTAACTGAGGAAAACAAAAAAGTGTTGGTTGGATGGCTTGAATTTATAGCAAGAGAGATTTATTATGTTGAAGCTGCAGGTAATATCACGAATGACAGTTGTGCTGGAGGCTATGGGCCACAAAGCATGAAGACTAACAAGTTGTTGATGGTGGACAAATATTCTTGGTTTCCACTAAGAAACACGAGGACAAGGACAAAGGTTAGATAGGCCACAAATCACCTGTCTATGGTCCCATCCAGGCTTATCCAGAAGCTTGTGAGCTATTGGTAGTTCTCCAGCTACCTGTTCATAGCTCTCCTGTGTGTGACCCAATCTTATAAATGTGTAGCTTTTGCTTGGCTGAATGAATATATGGGGACCCGCTCTCAGCTGACACTGCACTCCTTGCTACCAGGGACCGATTGGAAACTCCATCTCCCACCAAGACTTGTTTCTCCCAGGACGGAGGGGCCAGCAGACGTGTTCAAAAGTGCCACAGAACCACCGCAGCGCGGGACGCGCTCTCAGCCAACACTGCACTCCTTGCTACCGAGGACCGAGTGGAGACTCCATCTGCCACCAAGACTTGGTTCTCCCAGGAAGTAGAGGCCAGCAGACAAGCTCAAAAGTGCCACAGCACCACTGCAGCACGGGACGCGCGTGGGAGGTGCCCAGGCAAAGCCCGGGCTAAGGGCTGGCCCGTCCTTGCCCGTCATCGCCCGAAGGCTGGGCTGGGCCACCCCCTTAACACATGTTCTCGAACCTGGACTGCAGACTGAAAGTATTGTTACGGGCCTTTTCCAAATTGTTTTAAATCTTCCCCAATAATACTTGTTCTGTTCTTGGAGGCTTGGTAAACTGCTGTTTTCCTTTTTGGACCCATCTGGTGTTTTTATGGCTATATTTCTGGTGGGGCTATCTCTATTCATTTCGTTATTCGATTTATGATTTGGGGTGTTTTTCCCTGCACAGTTGTGTCACTGAAAATGAGTAAACGCAAGGGTTTGACGGGTACTTTGGATGCCTTTATTAGTAGGGTTGAATCCATGCTTTGTCATGAAATTGAGCTACTGGAAAGGCGCCTCTCGTTAGATCCTGTATCCTTACAGAGGCGCTTATCCCTATGTCCAACTGTACCATGATGCTTCTTTAATTTGTTCTCTACTGCTTGGTTATGGTCAGCCCCAGCCTCCCTCAGAAATTGATTTACCACATGCGGATCTATCATCTGAGCCGAGGATTGTAACAAGATCGAGGACTATTTAAACCCCTACCGAGGTTGTTGGGGTAAACGAGGACAGGCCGAGTGAATCAAAAGTGAAGCGAAGGAAAGGGGCGGGGACTCAAAAAACCAAACAGAAGCAGATTCACCAAACTCACCCTTGCGTGCCTAAAACTTGTACTACTAGCACACAGATTGATGTTGTTCCCTTTGTATGTAATGTTCCTGGGCATTCCCCGATGGACATTGCAGGGGGGAATACTTGGACCGCGTGTGTGCTTATTTGAAAGATCTAATTGATAATAGCTTTGTTTCTCTGAGGGGTCGCCTAGATCACCTGGACTCTACTATAAGCAAATTTATTGGTAACTACGGGCCCTCACAGATTGCTGTAGAGGGTCCGGTTCCTGCTGTGTCTAATACTGAAGCCATAATCCCCTCAGTGCATGTACTGGCTAGGCTAACGTCCATTGAGGACCTGTTTAAAAAAATCCACGGGGCATGTGCTACCCATCCCTTGAAAAATCCCATAATATTGGATGGTGACACTTTATCCCCGGTTCTTCAAGCTAAGCACCCATTTGTACCGAATAAAGCGCCTATGGGACCTAAGAGTAGTACTAGCCTGACCTATAATTCTATTCGGGCCATGCTAAGCATCCTCCCACCACTCCGTTAACTATCCAGCCCGTAATTCTTAGGGATAGGACAGAGATTAATTTGAGTCTGCCCCTGCAGCTACGCCATTGACTATAATTTTGGCGAATGTACCATCTCTCACCCCCCTGGCAAATGAATCATGGGAGGCACTGAGAAACAAGGCCCTCTGGTGGCTCGGAAAGAAAACCGGACTAACAGAGGCCTTGTTCAGTGAGTTTAAAATGGTGAGAAGAATAGGATGGGTAGAGAGAAGGGAAAAAACACTTGCCAGGGATTGTATTGTTCTTACCTTCAAATCCACAAACTTGGTACGGGAGATCTTATGTAGGCTTAGCAGTGACCGTGTGTCCTAAAGAGAAATCAACTTCCTACCCTTAGGATATTTTTACCCACCAAGGATCCGACCCTACCAGCACTTACAGCAGAAACCTACAATTTTTAATAGGCATTACTAGACCAGTGTACCCCTTCAGAATAGATTTGACATTCTTCCCTCTTTGGAAGACATTGATTGACTTACATCTGTTGTGGGCTCTGTAGCATATAGTAGGCCACTCAAAACGAATTCGCTAAGTTCCAAATCAGTATTTATTTCCCTCATGGAACTCAATGAAATAGCCAATTGTGTTGGTGGGGCCACAGAGGAGAATGCTATCTCTGTACCTAGAGGGACATATGGTGATGCCCAATCTGATAGAGCTGTGTGGGAGGACCACCGTGCACCTGGTTTAAATGAGCCGGCTTCTTCACCAACATTAGTAGACATATAACCCACCCACTATACAAACAACACTGCTTTTCATACAAACATCTCTTTTGCGGCCAGTGGTTGTACCAAGTCTGCCACTAAGGGTGACCATAGGCCTAGCCTACTGAATGTTCTTACATGGAACGTTGCAGGTTTAATTACCAAACTGCCCAACCTAGAGTTTATATATGATTTTGACATTCTATGCCTGCAAGAGATTCGGGCACTTGAAACCCTACACATTAACAGGTTCAAAACATTTTGTACCACGGCTGTCTCCTCTAGGCATGGGAGGAACAAGGGTGGCTTATGTATTTTTTCATCCCATAGGCTGAATGTGAACAGGGTGGCTTTGGCGGTATCCAATACCTATTACCAAATATTAACAATGGATATCGACAACTCGCATTGTACTGTCCATTTTTATAATAACATCCCAGTCCTTACTGTGAGGGAAGTTTTTAGACAGTTGCTTGAGGACCTGGACACAATCTTTAGGAACACAGACAAAGACCTCTGTTTTATTTGGGGGTTGGGGGATTTTAATGTGGACCCATGCACCCAGGTGTGTGGGGGTCAGTGTGGCTTATCATTGGAGGACGACACAAACACTTCTCATTTTGCACATACCCTTGTTGGGGAAATGTGAAATTTGGTTAAATAGTTTATGGATTTGGGCTTTATAAATGACCTTTGCTCACCACCCATAGTGTTTGGTAGTACCTTTAATGGTGGTGGACTGTCCTCTATTCTTGATTTCTTTTAATTTCTAATAGATACACTGATAGATTGTATAATTTTAAAACTCGCACAGTGGCCTTTAGTGACCACTTCCCTATTGGTTTTATTTTGGATCTGCAGTCTGGAGTGTTATCCACTAGATCATTGCCCACCGAGCCATTACAAGATATTATCATTAACAGACAAAATGGTTATACCATTAGATGGGCTGGAGTGGGCACTTTGCAATTAACCAAGTGTCTTTTAACACAATGTAAATCAAATTTTCTGACTTGCCTTAATGAGATGGCAATGGGTATTAATGTTTGCAATTCTTATTGTAATATCTCACTGGCTATTCAAAATAATCTGACAACAAAATCAAAAGGCACCCCCTAGGGCAAGCTTGGCTGGTTTGACTCCCAGTGCAGTAAGTCACATGCAGCCCTTAAATCCTTGTTGCATGAGTCGAGGAGGGACCAGTAAGCAATTAAAAGGGCTAGGGAGGCGTAAAAGCAGAGAGGCAATTAGATCAGAACTGTGGTAGGCCCTGAAGAAAGCATCAGCCCTAAAGCATATGAAGCACTTTTGGAAGGTCATAAATGCCCCATTCTTGGCCCCAAAAATTTTACCAGGCCTTGAAAACGGGTGTCCCACTTTTCAAATGTATATTGTAACAATGCTAACCCCATTATTTGTGAGGATTCTAGTCCAGGTTCCGGAGGTTATCTCCCAATTTGCATTATTTTAACATGGACAAGGTGATCCTGGCCATTAATGCTAGTGTGGGAGGGAAAGCCCCGGGACAAGACAGTATACCAGTGGACCTCTATAAATCCTGTCCTTTGCTTTGGGGCCAATTTCTAACCCTGGTACTAAGGGCCTGCTGTACTCAATGCTTCACTCCGACCTGGACAGTGTCCACACTAGTCCCTATTTTTAAGAAAGGCGACTGCAACGACTCGGCCTGCTATAGACCAATTTTACTGCTGGATTCCTCAGTGAAAGTGGCTGGGTGTGTCGTTTTAAGTAGACTCAGGTCATGGGTCGAGGCTGTAGGCATTATAGTAGAGGTCCAGTATGGATTCCGCAAAGGCCTTGGCACCGTGGGACAGAGCTTGAATCTGAGTCTTATAATGGGGAAATATACTCGGGCAAAAAAGGGAGCCTTTTCTTGTGCTTTGCTAACTTGAGCTCAGCATTTGAATGCGTCAACCACAAGAAACTTTGCCGCTTCCTAGAGAACATGGGGGTGGAAATTCAAACAATTAATTCAATTAAGTAATCCTACTTAGTGACCCGGCCAGGGTTCACTATGGTAGAACAGTGAGATTACTGGGAGCGTCCCTGTTGGTAAGGACGTAAGACAGTGATGTGTTTTGGCCCCCCCTTCTCTTTACCCTCTATATTAATAGTCTGGGAGACACCTTATCCAGGGAGAGTACAGATCTACCAAGGATGGGCAAATGGTCAATTGCAGGATACAGGATCCTAGTGTAGCGCGCTGCATTGGTTGTTTGCTGCACTGTACTGAATTGAATTGCATTGTGATGCATTACCTTAGTCCTTTCTTGCACAGGGCATGCTTGTGGGGATATGCATTGCATTTCATTGTCTTCCTATCGCACTGTACATAATTACAGCGTGACACATTGCTGTATTTCTTCCTTGAACAAGGCTGGTAGTGAACCGAGTTGCATTATCTTGTGTTGGCTCAGTACATGATTGTGACGCTATGCATTGATTGTTTCACTGTGGCACTATACAGGAACCCATTGTTAAGTAGTGCAGTATTTCTTGTTTTTTTGCAACATGTGTGATTTTTAGGGATACGACGTACCTAACCTGTTCAGAACAGTTAAAAGTCAGCGTAACTGTTGGTTAGAAGCGGTGGTTGGGGAGTGGAACCACCCAATCCACCAGAAACAATATTACCCATTGTATATGTGTGGAAGCTATATCGTGTGGTCATTTTGTATATCTTTCTATATAAAGTATACTCATTTTATACAAACTAATGTGGGGTTCATTTGTGGTGACATAATTGAGATTGCTGTGGGCGTTGTTGCACATACTGAACACTCGTGCCTTGGAGATAAGCCTGACTGCTTGTGTCAAGCTACTGAGGGGGTGAGAAGGTCTGTCTCGGACAGTGTCCTTTCTTGGCCTAACGTGGGAGCGGGGGGTCCGGGTTGCGCACTTGACATCAATGGTGCACGCGGCAACTCCAGCTTCTAACAATCATTAAAAACAGAAGGAAGCCAAGCATCTACCTGCACTAAAAGTGCTACTAGGAAAAGAACAACACAGCAAAAACAAAAATGTATTGCAGATAGAGTGGTAAAGCCTACTCCAAGTGAAATGGTGGTAAATTGCCAAAAAAGAGAGTGATCTCATAGAGGTCAGGTCCAGCACATCCGCACATTGGCCATACTGAAATTGGCCACCTCTAGAGCGGCATTTCTATACTTAGGCCAATCAGCAACAGAGGGGGCGGGCAAAGAAACAGCAGCCAGGTTCCAGTAACCCCACGCAGGAGAGCTTCCTTCCCTGCAAGCGCTACTGGTAAAGAAACGACAAGCTAAAATAACAATTGAAATAGAAAGATGAGAAAGAGAAATCAGATAATAATTATAAACAGAGGAGAGCTAGGTGTTTCCCTTCACTAAAAGTGCTACAAGGAAAACAGCCACACAATATTAAAATACACTCCAGACAAAGTGGTAAAGCCCACTCTGAGCAGAGTAGTAGTGAACTGCTGAAAAAGAGAGTCATCACCTACCAGAGGTCAGGTCATAAGTATCTCTTTTTAAAGAAATGATGGACATCCCTGGTCCAGACATTTTGTTATATCGCAGCACTAGCCTGTAATATTTCATTGGCAACTCTCAAGCTAGTGGGGTATGTCCCAAAAGTATTTTGTTCTAAAGGAACGTATTCCACACATCACAAAATGATAATTTGCAAAGTAAATAATTAATGCAAAAAATATATTTGTGTTATTGAGAAAGCAAATGCATTATTTTACCCTATGCACATAACTCAATTTAGCCCACAAAGGTGGCTCATTTGCTTTACAAAATGGTCTTTTAAAACCAATGTGATGTGCCTGGGCATTAATTGGGTACATTTTAGAAGGCAAACAGTGAGTAGGGATGGCTGAAAGAAAACATTACATGATAGCTTGCCTGTGTTAATTGAGCTTAATTTTGACTTTCCTGGTTGTGGGTATGCCGCATATTTCCAATTCAGGTTTGAGATGGCATTCGAATTTCCTAACCTGAGTAACTACCCACCTCACGTAGTAATCACAATCCTTGTCAGGGTGAACCACAATAAATGTACTAATTAATTCTAAGTTTAGTAAACACGTACACTTTTTCCTGTACATTACTGTAGAAAGATCTCCCCCTTGGTAGCAGAGACATCTATCTACATCTAAAAAGTTACTAATGGCAACTTTGTACTCGTAAAATTGGCATACCTGTTCCAGGGCATGGTGACATGTAATTCTAAATTTTGCAGTAAGTTTCCACTTGTATAATCTGATCAGAAAAAAGCAGTAAAGTTACAAAAAAATGTAAAAGTACATTTACAGGTGCAAATTTTCTTCTATGTAAATTTACCACTAAGGATAGGCCCATGAACCTTTCGTTTGGAAAATTGAGAACATTTTAAATATGCTAGTTTGTTTTAAAAACAGCTATTCTGTTTTCATTTTCTTAAGGGTTTGCCTGGTTTTAGTTTCACTCATTGTTCCCGTACTTAAGCCTCTTCCATGAAATGAGGTGAAGTCTCCTGTTGGCTCTGAATTGTGCTTTTACTGACTTCTTCTTTTTTTATCTTTCCATGTGTAGGTACATCAAACTGGTACAGAATTAAAATAAATATAGCAAAGCTTGTATTTCCTCCTCGTATTAATTCTTTTTTTTGTCACAATAAGTCTTTTTGAGAGTTAGCTACTCGATTATTCGAAATGATTGATGGCTTTGTCATATGGAAATAAGCAGTGTGGGGCTAAATACGTATTAAAGTTCTTCGGCTGAAAAATAGCCATATATATGGCAAAAGACCTTTGCACTGTAATAATAAACAAGGAAAGAGGTTTCCTAATATATCTGCTAAAAACACCTTGCTATTTTGGGCTAAATGTACTTTCCCTAGCATGTTTTAAATATATAGACAAGCCTTCTTCTTGATTATTTGTGAGTGGGTTAAAAGTTCATATTTCACAGAAAGGATGTCTTAAATGTGACTTATTTCCCATAATTCGCAGAACTAAATTAATTTGTAGGATATGGAGGGTTCAATTTAGAGTTTGACTGACAGGGTACCACATTGCAAATGAGATGGAGTACACTGCCCTGCCAAACTCCTTGTCCGCTCACCTCATTTAGAGATACATAAACCTTAAGTATTCTATTGAGGGAACCCACTTAGGCTCTCTCTTCTGAATACTTCTTCCAGTGGCCCAACAGAGTTGGAGGAAGAACATTACACCTTTCTCTCTATTTGGGGTAGAAGGTATTATGTCCATTTTTCCTGTCCATCACTGCCAAAAAACAACTGAAGGTGAGGGAAAGGAAAACAAAAAAACTGTAATTACCCCCACAGCCTGGGAGGAAGCTCAAAGAGTGTAGGGGTCATTAATTTTTGGTTTTTCAAAAACAAACTCCCACTTCGAGAGATTGGTTTCTTAAAAAACAAAATGAAAAGTTTGGCAGGTGGCTTTTAGTACATTGAGAGTAACCCCCATGATGGCAGTTTACTTTAATGTACAGAGACGAGTGCTGGGTCGGCGGCTTTCTCTTAGGGGTCAACTAGGATGGTGGTCGGAAAAGCATTCCGACCGCCATGGTAGCGGAAATTAACCGTCCGCATGTACCGCGGGAAATCGGGTGGACAGATTAGGATGAACTGCCTAAAAAATCCGACTGAGGCGGATTGATGTTTAACAGGAGATCCACAAGCAACTGCTGTAGAAGACAAAACCAACTTGCAGGACCAGCTCCCCTACCCCCCGGAACATGAACTCTTACTTGCAGACTCCCTACGTTTCTGGGATGAGGAGCAACAACCTGGCCCATCCGGACTGCCACAGCGCACCACGGCTCAGGCCCTCATTGTCCCCACCACCGTCACTACCACAGCAACAACAACAGCTCTGACCCCTGCTGGAATGACCTGTGCGGCCTCAACCACCACCACTGCTGCCTGCAACACTCTTCCTGCCTCAGTGGTTACCAACACCACCACGCAATCAGAGGAGGGCAAGGAGAGTTTGCGGGAGTGTCGAGTGCCAACGCCACAGGTCCGGTTCACCAGGAGGATACTGGGACCGAAGCCCTGGCAAACATCGCCAGAGTCCTGAAAGCATATGAGCAGACCCAGGGACACATTGGCCAGGTTATGGAAGAAGTGTGTGAGCTCAGCCTGCTGCTGAGGTCCATGGACACACGTAGGGGCCAACTTCTGGATCTCATTGGCCAGCTTGTGGATGTTATGATGGACAGACATGCAGCCCAAATGACAGCTCAACCCCCCTCCAGTTGCTTGCTGGCTGATACTCCACCACCACAGCTGCGGCCACATGGAGGGGTGATCTGCAACAAAATGCCTCCTCAGATACCGCTGAGCCTGCAGCAGAGGCCCCCCCTGCCAAACACACAAGAGGCCATCCGAGAAACACCAGGGGAGGATCACGTGGCCATGCACTATCCAAATGCTAGGTGCCGAGCCAGCCATGATGGCACCTCTGTTCCCTTTGACATTGACTTTGTTGACTAGCCTTACCCACATTGCCATTTTGATGGCAGGAGTCAGTTGGACTGTGTGACTACATCAAAGTGGTGACTACTCTATTTGTTTAATTTACCATCACTGACAACTCATAAATTCAATTAGCACCATTTTATAACTATTCACTTCTCTGTCACAAATACTTGTTGTAAACACTCTTTACACACCTATATCTTTGTGTCAGCTCCATATTTATCACAGTATGTACAATGTCAACTCTGAATCGAATGTATCACAAGCTTTAACTGTGACGAGGCATTGAGAGGGTGAAGGGACCTATAAAGACACAAGAGATTGACATTTACTTGTCAAGGGAGGCCATTACAGGTAGAACACACCACTGGTCTTCAAAGTACACAAGCCAGCACGCATAACAATGAGCAACAACATCACCATAGACATGAGGTACCTGGATAAAAATCCCCTGTACCACACACATCAGCCATTAGCACAGAGCCAACAACAGCCAGCAGTCAAAAGGTCTTCTATGCCTTGGCACTACCATCAAAGACAACGGACCATGTCACTGTTGTACAATGTCACTCACACTTAAGAGAAGTAGTTATCAATGAGCTTTTGATGCAGGTCAACCCCTTCCTCTTCTTCACTATAACCGTCACTGGGCATGTGTAGGTTTGCAGGGGGGAGGGCATCTGCTGCTCATCATCGTCCGGGAGCAGGCGGATCTCTTTGTGCGAGGCCAGATTGTGGTGGAGCATGCAGCATGCAACTATGATCTGACACACCTTTGGGGGAGAGGAGAGTAGAGCACCTCCGCTCTTGCCAGACACGGAATTTAGACTTCAGAAGCCCAAAAGTACACTCCATCACAAGCCGTGTCCTCCCATGTGCATCATTGTAGCGGACTTTCCCCTGGATCCTTGGATTCCTCAGTAGGCTCAGCAACCTAAGCCGGTTGGGATACATAGAGTCACCTAGGTGTGAGAATCAGAGAGCAATTTAGTAATATAAACAGTAACTGAGGACAGCATGTCACACATACAGCACACTACTTGACTCTGCATACTCACCAACAAGCCATGCACACTCTGGATGCAGATTTGCCATCAATTTTAGGATGATGATGATGCTGTTATGCAGTGTGTAGGAGTTATGTGCAGAGCCGGGGAATTTGGCACAGACATGGGAGATAACCATATCCGCTTGGCATACCACTTGCACATTTATGGATTGGATATGTTTCCTGTTCCGGTAGATGTGCTCACGTGCCTGTGGTGGAAGTAGGCCAACATGTGTGCAGTCAATGTCACCAACAACATTAGGTATGTGTTCAAGATCATATAAATCACCCTTCATACCTGCCAATTCATGTCTCCTTGGAAAGTGGATGTAGCGGTCCTTGTATGTCATCATTGCGGACAGGACATCACGTAGCACCATGCTGAACAAAGTTTGAGACATCCCACCAGCGATGGCCACCATATACTGAAACAAACCAGTTGTAAAGAAAGGCAGGGCAACCATTATCTTCTCTGTTGGCATCAAAACAGTCAAATAGGTTCTGTGAGGTCTCAGATGGGGCCCCAACTGACCACATAGGTCTTGAATAGCGATCCAGATGGAATTTCCTCATGGTGTCCTCATCCTCCATGTTCCTCAGCACTGGGAACGGACGATGCACATTAGGTCTTCTCCTATATATTATGAAAGGGGACACATGTCTATTTAATTCCCTCATGAGATGTGTTAAACATCTTACATCTTGACTGACGCAGCTCCAACAATGACTGGACTGTAACAACAGCTTAATGCACAAATCACATGCAGAGACACCTTGATCACATATAGTTTTACATGTGGTCAGTATGTGCATACTGAGTATGTACATACTGACTACCTCCAAAACAGATTCTGACTATGTGAATGGTAAACTGTATACTCGTATATCTTTTGTCACCAGCCCTGGGTGCAGGTAACACAGCACATGTTGGAAACAGCAACACTGCAGACTACTACGTAGCTGCTGTACCTACAACACATTCTTGCGTAAGTCACACAGAGCACAACTCTTCTACACAATGATCACAGTGTGTGTAAGCTGATAAATTATAAAGAGGAACACAGCAATGCACACAGTAAAATAGGCAAATCATGTGGTCAGGCCATCATTACTGTGTGTTGATTAGCCATCACACACAATGAAATGTGCACAAATATGAGACTCCATTACACACCAAATCGGTGTACATGCACACAAATATCAATGATGAAATGTGAGTAAGTACTTGCCAAAGCATGTAATCATGTGCACTGACATGGTATTTGTAGTCATCAGTTAGTTGCATGTCATACTAGCATTCAATTTTGCAAACATGTGCTGTGTAACTTTGTGAAGGTCTAGGATTCAATTATGAAAATTGACTATTGCCATGCTAGAGCCTAATGTGTCCATAGGTGCTGTATGCGTGCTCTGCTCGCGTGGGAACGGTCATTGGGTACAATTAAAAGATGTAGGATTGCGGTAGAGACCGCCTGGCCCATGCGGTGTGCCTCCGCCAATGCCCATGCCATGGCAGCCAATGGGAACCTCGATTGCGGTAGTGCATTACACATTTGAAAACAACAGTAGGCGTGTTCCGCCACCGTGGGCCCGGTCATTGGGTACAATTAAAAGATGCAGGATTCCGGTAGCAACCACCTGGCGCCCGCCGTGTGATACTGCCAATGCCCATGCCATTGCAGACAATGGGAATCTCGATTGTGGTAGTGCAATTTAATTTTGAAACTCGCGGTAGGTGTGCACCACCACTGCGGTCCAGGTTATTGTTTACAATTGAAAAATGCTAACCAGGCAGGCCAATTACAGCAGCTGAGTACCACTGAATCAATCCCAGGGGCCTATATATGTATGTGAGAGAGCCACACATTTCAATTGCATTCAGACACTGCTGCTTGCCATTCTTCACCACTGACTGCTGCTGCTCCTGTCTCCTAGACCCAGTGATGGCGAGAACTGAGAACATCAGGGCCTGTCCCTTCACCACAGAGGAGCTGGAGGTCCTGGTGGATGAGGTCCTTTCACAGTATGGGAGGCTATATGGTGAACCAGATGCGCTGGTAGAGTTGAAGTTAAAGTTTGAGAGTGCTCAGAGTGCTCACATGATATTGCTCTGGAGCAGTATGTGCCTGTGAGTGCAAGTTAATGTGTATGCATCCCATTTTTCATATTCCATGCTCCATACATGGCCGAGTAAGAATTGCACTTGACTATTTGGGGAGGATGGCAACTTGGACATTTCTACAGCCCTCCTTCAGCAATACAAAATTCAAACATTGGTCTGAGACTGGGTAATGTAAATTTGTGATACACTGCCTAGCATGCTGACTTCATATCAATGGGGAGTGTCATCTTATTTCCACTGATCCATGGCTGCATTGAAGGATGGGAGGGACAAGCAGTAGTTTTGCAGTTATACACCTACACAGCTGGTTTGGACAGTCGAAGTCTGAAAAACATTGCCTGTGCTATGTGATATCATAGTCCATGAGGTTTTCACATGCTCATTTGTGACATTACATATGTATTTTGTCCAGATGGTACTGAAGAATGTGTGTACAGTTTTTAAATTGACCCTATGGATATGTGTGCATTATGCACAAGAGTAAAATGCCTGAATGTAACACTCTTGGTGGTAATTCACCTCTGACATATCCGATAAATGTAATTTGGAGATGTCTTCCTTCCATTGTTTTCATTATGTGTTCTGCCTCGCATGTGTAGGCACTGTTTCCCCTCTCATTTTGTACATGCATGTGACATTTCTGATGGCCCATGTTGAACCTCAGTGTGAGTCCCAGAGGTCTGCACAGAAACTGCCCGATTTTAATAGGACCCATCAGTAAATGAACTGAGTAAAACATGAGTTGTCTTCCCCCCGATTTTTCAATGAGCTATCTTAGGCCTGGGGGTTGAACACAACAGGACTATACCTTTTGAGAAGAGTGTGAGAATGGAAGATCATGGCCCTAAATGTGACCTCCATGACACAGGTAGCCATTCACTGGCCAAGGACATTGAAATGTGTGTAGTGTTGGACACAGTGAGTCTGCCCCAGCACATCATTTCAAATGTATTGTATGTATTGCTCACTCTCATACTGCATCATAGAGGAGGGTCTTCTTCACATTGTTTTCTGTTCATCATCAATGATACATGTATACATTTCTGTTAGATTATTTGATGCAAGTGTACTACATGTCATGCTGTATGGCCTCTGCACAACATTTATGTATTGGTGTGCTATGTTTTATCATACTCCTGTACTGACACACAGTGGGACACAACACAGGGTCACTGAAACTTCCTCTTCTTGTCTCCCATGTCTGCAGCCTAAGGTCCACCAGCGTAAGGCAATATGGAGGGCCATTGCATGCAAGATGTAGGCTCTGGATGTCTCCAACCAAAGGCACACACACTGTCACAAGAGGTGGGATGACCTCTGCCGGCTGAGCAAAAACGTGGCAGAGATGATGCTGGGAGTGCTCCTTCGGAGTGGCAGGTTGGCGCGCAAGAGCATGACACCACTAATGGCCTGCATCTTGGCAGTGACATAGCCAGAGCTGGATGGACACTTGAGGGCCCATCAGCAGCAAGTTGGGAGTGAGTATTCAGCAAAGTGTGACTTTGGTGGCCTGCATCTTGGCAGTGACATAGCCAGAGCTGGATGGATACTTGAGGGCCCATCAGCAGCAAGTTGGGAGTGAGTATTCAGCAAAGTGTGACTTTGGGTGTCAGTGACTGCATGAATCCCAACCATGAGTCAGTGGGAAGCTCTGTGATGTCTCTAGTGTGATGCAATGGCTTCTAAGTGGCATCAGCTGTTATGCATATTTCCAACATGTGGTTTATCATGTGTTTAAAACAATCATCCTTGTCATTGACAGACGAGATGTGACATATGCTGCAGTATGAGTGTCATAGACATCACCTGGCAGTGAACAGCGGTGAGCATCATGTTAGTGTGCATTTATAGATGTGTGCTGTGCACAACATAACATTTGTTACAGCTACACAGAAGACACAATCGTGCAACTGTACTTTCAAAATACAACATGGTGGACAGCAGGAGCTTGTGGCCATTGCAAAAGGACATTTGGGAGTCTGTATCTGTGGGTTCCCTTAAGGTGACTGCAAATGTGACAGAGAAACATGCTTCGATGTATCTCTATCTCACCTAGAGGCACGTAGGTATGCTTACAGAGAATAGTATGTTAGGTTACAGGGAGGCACGGGCCAGCTATTTGGATGTAACAACATCACATGGGGCATTAGTCAACTATGCCTGTTTCCATGCATCTTCTGTTGATTCCATAAAGGTTGCACATGCTGACTGTACATGTGTAGTGTAGTTCATATATTCCCAATAGGCTCTGCGCATTGGAATAACATAAACAGCAGTGTAGACGTAGGACTGAGGTCATCTAGGTCTCTACTGACTATGTTAGACTTGATTAGTTTTGCCAGTAGCTCAGAGGTCACTAGAAACTTTCTCGAATGAATAGCGAGGGGTAAACTTCCCTGATTTAGGCAAGAAGAGATTAGCTTCTGACAACCATATAACATGACAACTTTGCTCCCCCAGAATAAGGAGTGTATCTCCAGAGTCGTGTGAAAACAATAGACAGCTATTTCACTCAGTCAATCGTGCATGCTTAGTTCCACCAGAGTGCAGAGAAATAGAGAGACGGGTGTTTTCAATAAAAGGTGTTATTTTATTGAGCAGTCTTCTTTCTCATGCAAGAGAAATGTATTGCCACAAGTGCAATACTTATCATGAAGTAAAGTGCGTACAGTAAAAGGAGTATTATGAAATAATACTGTAAAAGCATTGATATGGTTTCTTAGCCATATAATACTTTAAAATGGATAAAATATTTACATACATAAAATCATTGACTAACGAACTCAACTGGCGCTTCTAAGATACGTCTACCCCGGTGTACCAGACCTAAACCTAATACGTGGGAAGGAGTAAGTAAGTTGCAGTTTTAAGTTAAGTTGGGTTTTTTGCCAAGAATCTGAATCAAGAATTCTCTCTAAGGTTTGAATCAGCTCCGTACCTTGGTTATAGAATGAAGGAGGTCTTGTATCTCGTTTCTCAGGACTCGATCTCCCAGTAACCCGCAAGGATGACTGGAAACACCGGAGCTGGATTTCTCGGCGTGAGAAAAGGCAGCTTCTCCAGTGTGTCAAAGTGGAGGGCCGCTTTCTTTGGCTCTCGCATCAGCTGGGCTTTGGATAAGTAGATAGCCGCTCTGCTCCACACCACCGTATGTTTGATTAAGGCAAGTGTTGGTATATTTATACCTGGAAGGTGCCGTGTTTGACGTAAGGTTGGACATAAGACGTCAATAAAATATGTCACTAAGAACTGACTGTTCCTTTAGTGCTCGCAGGAGTTCAATGACGAATCAAAACAAAGACATGGGGAATTCCCAGGTGGCTGAAGGTTTGGTGTGGCGAAAGAACTCGTTGTGCTTTCTAGGAATCTAAGGAAGTAGCCTTGCCGTATTTGGTCTGCATGGGCTATGACTGAATATGGGTAAGATTCGTATGCCTTCATTAGGACATGATTTATCATAACCGCATAAGGGCATGAATCAGGAATATTTAATAAAGGTCCTAGATACATTCACAACACATGGAGGAGGGCAACATGGAAGTGTCATTTTCAAGTTTTGTGCTTCACCTGCATATGATGTTTGTGAGTATGGCGCTATACTGAACCTATGTCTATGTCTCTTGCAGCATCTACAGAGGGCAGGGAAGGACAGGATAACAACACCAGTGGA
This sequence comes from Lissotriton vulgaris, assembly GCF_964263255.1. Taxonomy (NCBI): domain Eukaryota; kingdom Metazoa; phylum Chordata; class Amphibia; order Caudata; family Salamandridae; genus Lissotriton; species Lissotriton vulgaris. The sequence continues at coordinate 1,823,514,502 of NC_141685.1, forward strand.
GTAGCTTCTGGCATGACTGCTACACATGAGCTCACTGACACTGATCTGACCAGCGCCTCAGAGGGGGACAGGAGTGCCCTGGATAAATCACACCGGAAACACTAACCTCCACATCATGAGACTCCAGCAGTGACTCCTCGATGTTGATGGGCACAGGAAGTTCAAATACTGTCTCTTCTTCCACCACAAATTTTCCAGTGCCCACCCTCCGGGTTGCCACCACAAGTGCTGTCCATGCCCGCAGCCCTAGGAAGGGAAGAGTCTCCTTCCCCCAGGCACCGCTGTCCTGTACCTCCTGCTGCCCTCAGTGTAGAGGCAGTGGATCTTTTGCACCAGCTGTGTGTGGGTCAGACTGCTCTCCTGAATGTCGTCCAGTGTCATGACAATAAATTGGCACAGGTAGTTGCCTTCATGGAGGGGATTCATTCTGACGTGGGTAGCCTATACTGAACTGTCCAGTCTTTTTCCTCCTCAGTGACGGCAGCCATTCAGCAGTCACAGGCTCCCAGTCCAGGTCCTGTCCCTTCAGCAACCACCCTGCCAGTGGCACCACCTGACGAGAGTGCCTACATGCCACAGCCCTCATGCACCAAGTCCTCCACACACAGCACACAACAGCAGCAACAGGTGTGAGGTCTGGCCACACCTGGCTCATGAATTGTGCATGGAGGGGGCACGGGAAGGGGCACACAGCATGTGCAGAAATGGGTGTGGGAAGCATACTGTGGGTAGGGTAAAAGTGGAGCCCTGGGAAGCTGTCCAGACTGCCCATGCCTGGAGCTGGCCCTGCCTACTACATTGTGCCCAAGTATTCCCTTGTCTTCACCGCTGCGGTGACTTTCCCAGGACATTGCAGTGATTTTACGGTTGATGGGTGACCCAGATGCACAGGTGGGATTTCTAGCAGGCAGGACATGTGTGAGTATGCAGGGGGATATGTTCCTGTCCCCACCAGAGTGTCTGATGTGGACACAAATCATATTTCAACACAGGAGTTGTGTGTTGTGGTTGTATGCTGAGGTGTGTTTTTACGTACCTGCAGTGTTGACCGCAGCAATGTCTTATTTGCTGGTAGCGGGTGAGGTACAGCAGCAGAAGGGCTAGAAGAGCTGGATAAATAGCAGACAGGAATGCGTGGACGTGACCGGGATTCGAGTTTCGCACTCCGCCAACTTGCTTCCGCTGTCTTGGAGGGACTGGTTTCTCCACTGTGTTCTGATGAGCTGTTTGAGTCATCGTGATTTGTCCGGCGGTCAGGACATCATTCCGCACGACGGTTTTTCTCTATTTGGCTCACTCCGCCACCACTGCGGAACAAAAATTCAGATGAAGCACGAAACTCCACAGCGGACAGAAAATGTGCTATATTTACCCTTTGTAATATGGTGGACACGAGGACCGCTGATGGAGTGCGGAAAAGGACGTTTTTCCGCCACTGCCAGCACCGGAGATGTGCCTATGACCACCATCCTAATGAGCCCCTAAATTTGGTGGGCTGTAGTCCATCCAGGTGGCCGAGGTAATTTCCTCTGCCTCCTTGGTGATACCTCTGTAAAAGAATAATTCTGCAGTCAAACCCTACTGTACATGCCAAATAACGTGTACAGTGGGGGCTGGCTGTTGGGTGAAGGTGGGGTGTTTGGAATGCATTATAAGATTATAAAAACCAAAATTTACTGACAAAACCAGATGTTAAATGAAGTGTACATTGGTATAACACTTAAACATATGTTCACAACATCACCTAAAAATCAGAGTTAAGGTCCAGTTATTGGTAGAGATAAAAACCTAAAAGACGACTAGAATTTGCAAGTTATGCTAAGGACCACATTCCATGACCCCACAACTGTCATGCAAACTACATAATCAGCTTTGTAGCTTTTTCATAGATTTCAGCACAACTTTTGATTCTGTTGTTGATTTAGGGATCTTCAAAGAAAAGTTAAAGGCACTTAGGGTCAGTCAAGGCTTCCTATGTTTGATCCAACTTTAAAAAACGATCACTGAGCAACAGTCCAGAAGGAACCTACACGAGAAATGGCAAAATAGCAATACAAAGGTCTTAAAGAAAAGCTACATTCTTGTACCTTTGTGTTTATTTACTTTGTTAGCTGATCTCCTATCTACACTGCTTGCATGTAAGATTGTTGCAGACTAAGTTGAGGTATGTCATGAAACGTTATCAAGGTATAAGAATTTGGGAGTTTTTTGTAGTTGGCTCTCTTGGAAACTATATTAGAACATGATGTGTACAATGTGACTCCTAAGTTAGGATGGGGCTACTGGTAAAAGTCTATTTAGAGAAATTAATACTAATGTCCCTGTGTGGTAGTATTGCTTGTATACGAAATAGCAGACCAGTTTTATGAGCTAATGGACAGGTCAAAATGGTGTTGGGACTACCCATAAAGGCAATGGTTGCCGCATTTCATCTACAGATTAACAAGTTTTCACTTGGACCTAGGGCAACATTTTAGATACGTCTCCCTCTTATTTAATACATCAGAAAATAGAATAATTGCTGCCCTTTACAAGTATATACATCACATGGCCAATATCAATCCCTCCTTGGATGATGCAGAAAAAAAATTACATTTACATGTTCATTACATACAATGGAATTAGAGCGTTTGTGATTAGGATTAAAACAAAGTTGGTTGGTTTATGTCATCAAAAAATACATTTTATATAGAGCTTCTATTCATGTATTAGTCTGAGGTTATGGAGCACTTGGTTGTACACGTTGCCTGACCACAATGTAAAAAGTATTTTTCTGAGATGTGTGCTGAGATTGACCTTGTGGGTGATAAAGGGCTTATCTTAACTTCAACAGGTGTTTATTCAGGTTCCTGACAAAATGTTGTTAAAACCATTGGTCTATCAATACAATTCCATCACCAGATAAAATGCTGTGGGTCTGTTATAGTCGATGGTTGTTTATGATGTAATGATGGGAATGAGATGTGTTTAAAAATGTATATGAACATCGAACTGTGATTATCTGTTTGATTATTTGGCATGTTAATAGTCTTTTCTATAATTTTCTATGTTTTGTGGTCTTGCGTTTGTAAGCATAGTCTCCAATTGACAGAATTAATCTTTGGTCTTTGACCCCATAAATGCGGCTCTTCAGCCATTGATATACAATTCAGAGAACTGGATTGGTTAGAAGTGATTAACCCCTTCGAGGCTGATGACGAGCTGGGCTCGTCATGGTGTAGCCTCCTCAAACACTGATGACGAGCCCAGCTCATCATGAACAATGGGAATTTTAAAGGATCAGCGCAGGAGGAAAATAACACTAGCATCGATGGTGTTAAGCTGTTCAGTGCTCTGATATATTCAATAAAACTAAAGGTAACCAAAGCCCATACTTGGCCACAACAAAAAAACATTTCTCAACATATTCTTGTTAGGACAAATGGATTCTGATACAGTGTTACCTCCATTGTTGCCCAGGACTGCATAAAAGTATCTCCCATGTGTTTTGCAGAGTTATGCGAAAAGCTGGAGAAATAATTAAATATGTTAGTTCTCCCCAAACCAGAAGTGGTAGTTAATGGTAATGGTGGTTATGGACCAAAGACAAGTTTTTTGTAGAAGCTGTTCTGAGGTCATAGCTTTGTTAAAAAGCACCAATCCTAAAGAAAGTAATAACTTTTCAAACGAAGCCCTTCGGCCACGTTCCTCCCTCGGTATTGTGGGTTTGGACATGTAACATGCAGAACACTGAGCCAAGTAGGGTGATGATGAAAATTCAGAAGCAGTGGCTACAATCCCAAGTATAACGTTCTTCCTACCAAGAGTGCCAGAGAAATTATTTATATTGGGCCACGCATTAATTAGGACTGCTTGACTGTGATACAAAACCAGGCATGGATTGTTTAGAAAAACATTTCTTTGATGATCCCATAGGAGGGAGAACAGTTCCTTTTTGGGGTATTGTGTATTCAAATATATCTTGTAATAAAAAATACCTAATTTTGGCATAATCATCCCCAATTTTCTTGACACAAGTGTCTGTTATTTCACTCTGTGCACTGGAACTCTACTAACTAGGCATTGATGCATGTGCTCTGACCCCTAAAACATGTTGAATTTGGCTATGCTCCTAGTTGACTTGGAAATTAAGATTAATTATTGGACTGCAGTACCTATTATGCCACCGCAAAATTGCCAGTGCAAAACAAGGCTTCAGGCCCGCCACCAGTAGCCTGTCAGTGCAGGTTTAAACTACAAAGTAAATTCATAAATAGGTTAAAAATGACAAGCAAGCAAGTACATTTAATAAATAGGTTACAAATGACAAGCAAGCAAGTAGTGTAAGTGCAAAACATATTCAAACATTTCATTAGTTCACTACAACTTCAACTAGCAAGCAACAACTAACTCACCCACCTACAGTTACCCCTTGCCATGCTGTCTTATGTGGTGCACCACAATGGTCAACATCTTCAAAGTTCCGAATCCCAACCAAAATGATCCATGCAAGGTCAGCCATTACTAGGCCTGGGCGGAGTTCGCTGATTTGCAGTATGCGCAACTTTGTGTAGTGGTTAAAATACTATGCAGCACTATGCTGGGATCTGCCGATGGGCAGAGTGTCCCGGCGCACCCATTCATGGTGAATTCAACCTCAATATGGAGTACTTCCTTGCAATCAAAATTGCAAGTGAACGGCATCACGATGTTCGCATAGGCACAGCTATCTTGTTTTCTTACTCTGTTTATGGGGCTGGGATTTTTTTTAATCCCTCTCTAATATTTTTAATCATCCACGCTCTTAATCAATCTACCCCTCATTTTTATTAATTGAATGAGTGTGTGATTTTGTGTCTGTGTATTTTTCGTGTGTTTTTCGAGAATTTTCGTATTTTTGTTAATTTTTCCTTTTACTTCCTTATTTTTTCCTTTGTTCTGTCCTTTTCCTGTTTCTTCTCTTTACCCCACCTAGCGGCATGGCAGAGCAGGGTGACCATGGGAGTGACACCTCCAGGCCCCCTTGAAGTGTCAGCAGCTGCCTACCTTGCGGACAGCGGCTCCACCAAGGCGTGCGGCCCCAGGCAATCTTTTGTGAGGTGGAGGTGACAGCACTGTTCTTTTTTTGCAGCACCACCTCCCCTACATGCTGGGAGCAGGTGGCAGCCTTGGCAGTGGATACCCCCTGACAGAGCATCTGCTGCATTGGGGCAGGGTGCGCAGGTGTCTGGTGCACACCAGCTAAGTACAGAACACCAACCAGCAGCTGACCCACAGCTGGGTGTATATCTGAGACCAAGAGTAGGACCTGCTTGGCCTGCTAGGCGTGGAGAATGCGGGGAATGGTGAGTATTATTTATTTGTTGTGTTTCTGTTCCACAATGCTAAAATGAAATTCCAAATAGCATGCTGCTCACACACAGAGGTAAGTTACCTTTAGTTTACGTTAAGAATATTATTATGTGATCCAGTTTGAGCTAGGCAGGTGCTCGGTGCTACCTGATTGTACCTGTAAGCGCTACCTTTGGCTGATTATTCAAGTAGCCATTGCAGACTCCTCTGCCTTCCTGTCACCATAGTGAAGTCAGTGAGTTAGCATTCTTTGGGACTTTCTTTATGTTGTTTGTACAGTCCCAAGCTATTTTACAGTGAGTCTATGCATTGCAAAACAGGGAGACTTAGTTTGTCTATCAAGGGCGTTGAGAAATGAGAATAAAATGAAATGAAAGATCATTTATTTCAGTCATAAGTATCTCATGTAGTTTTTGTTAAGAACATTTGGAATAGCGATTTTAGGATTAGTATGGCCAGCTTAACAATAGTCGTTACTAGTGCTGTAAGAGGTCTGATATAGATAAGTACAATCTTGCTGCGTTTGCCTGTCATATTATTTTCATGGAAATTAACTGTACCACTAATCTATTTTTGTATCTTCTTTATTTCTTACATCAGCACCCAAGGGGTACAAGAGGGGCAGAGCAGAAGCTGGTACGGGAAGAGCTGGGGAGGATCACCAACCACCTCTGCCACTGCTAAGTCCTATCATTTAGTATTATTTCCCTAACTTTTACCTCTTTCCAATATTAAGCAACTTTGAATTTTGCTTTGTTAATTTTTTTTATCATCCTTTTTTTTCAACTCTCTATTCTTTTTTAAACTTTATTTTGGCCAGAAGGCCATAAAAGTACAAGATATAAATAAGTATACATCAAAAGAAAAACAAAAAGCAGTTAAAAATCGCCCAGCCGAACAAATTCCAATGTCTGCAGGCTACATATTTAAAAAAATAAATAAAAGGAGTATCTAATAAAGGGCAGATAAATATGTGGTGACATAATTCTCTATGACAGTAAAATGCTTAGCTACTTAGAAATGCAACAAGGTCAACAATAATCTTAGAGCAGAACAGTTGATATAAAAGATTATCTTCATCACTACAAAAGAATTAGGCAAATCTAGATAGAATTATTCTTTAGGATTTCCAGGGTCAGAGTGGTTAAAATGGTTTAGAATAATATGAGTACCATGTACAATTATAACATATCAATCAGCTTCCTTCTTGTGGAAAGTGGATAATTGGATTAGGTGATGCAAAAATAAGACCACATATTTCCTTCTACACCATATGATTTATGGTATATATTATTATTATTATTATTACTGCTTTCAAATTAAAATCCATAAGATTTGCAACGGTTAAACTAATGTATCATGCATGTATGGCTAAAAAAGACAGATAAGTTCTTGCACACACATTAAAAAGTTCAAAATAGACAATTCTATCCCAATCTCATTGTATATAATAATTTGTATGTTAAATTCAACTAATTTGAATTCCAAGCGGGCTTGTCATAAGTCTGCCTTGGAGAGAAGTATAGATCTAGGGTTACAGAATCCTAGTAATTATATGTATCATAATATGAGTCCAGCTACTTATATTCTACCCGCATTCAGACCTGGATCAACTTTTGAAGCTTTATCCACTGGTCCCTAATTATCCATACTGCATGCAAGTATTCCACTAGACTAATAACAATTGGATCCCGTGTATCTGTTTTTAGTATCCTAAGTGCAGTGCTCAATGTCCTTCTGCCTAGTAATCTACAGAGGGGAACAATGCATTTTCTCCTCAAACATTGTACACCTCACAGAAGAATAATATGTGGCTTAATGATTCAGGAGCAATGCCCCAGACATGGCAGCTGGTTTTAGCGGTCTGAGGGGGATATTCACAAGGGCTTATCTCTGATTTATCCCCACCTTAACGCATCAAAAGTGGAGATATGTTAAACACCCCATTCACAAGCTGATGCAAACTGCAATCATTACCAGTATTCCCGCGATAACTGCCTCAAAATTTATCTTCATGGCAGACACCACCAACTAACCCTATTGAGATGCAGAGTAGGCGTTCCTGTGCAAAAACACACTAAAAAAACACAACATAATTTTCACAACGAAATGCCAGATCCGCGATGCGAGTCAAAACCAGGCGATAAGCTGCGGTAGCCGCAAGTATTTAAACCCGGACAAATACATGCAGTAGGCAATGGAGCCCCACACACAGCCACACCTGAAGGACAAATGATGCCATGGAGCTACTCATCATGCAGCTCGGAGCCCCAACAGGGCCACAACACCCACCTCCACCACCCCCAGGACCCAGACCCGCCTCCCCCAGGCCAGCACAAACGCAGAGCGGAGTAAGACAGCGAACCTACCGAAAAGGCAACAGGCTCACAGACCAAATGCCCGAGGAAGTCATTGTCCACTACAGGCTCCTACAGGATAACTTACTATCGGAAAATACTATCAATAGCCCTGGTGCAGGGAAATGGCTTTTAAGAAACTGAGATCACGAACCATCTTCATGAAAAGAATGGGGACAGAAGAGGCAATTAGGAAGACCACTAACAAAGCGGTGAAAAGTGGAAGGATAACAGGAACCCCCGGAATACGAAAGTATCTTACAACATTAACCACGGATGGGCTAGTAGTAATAAATCAGTCAAACCCAGCTATAACAGCTGAATTAATGGAGGATGGAAATGACAAAGAGGGAAGTGCACAAGCCCCCCCCAAAGGACACACCTTAATTACATCTGAGGTTGACCAAATAACCCCCTTAACAGATATTGAGGACTCATCCCCGGAAATAGAGTCAACCGGCCAAATAACATTGGACTTATCTAATATTCAACATAGTCCCGATCATATCTCGATGCGTCCTGAAACAACCGTTAAGAAAGGAGAATCAGATCTGGGACCTCAAGAAGAGCCCGATGTCATACACAATAGCACATTACAAAAACCCTCGGACGGAGAGGGTCTCCTGGAATATTCTCTGGACTTCTTTATGTTCAAGTCCACCAGCTTAACGAACAATAATACTCCAGTGTCGAAGTCTCTTTTCACACTGCAAAAAATCCTGGATTCGGTCCTCGCCCATCTAGGTAATATCTTGGAGAACTCAGATCAAACACTTGATGTGCAAATAGGAATTTTAAAATTCCTAGTGGAAGAAAAAAGGAAAAAAGAACAAACCGAGCTAACCAAAGTAAAGGGAATATCCGACAACTGTCAAGAGGTAATAAGTGGCATCAAAAGCACCGGCCACTTAGCGCCGGCGAAAAGAGAAATGGGTACACAAACCGGTAATAAATCATGTAAGGGACCAATGAGTAACCAGTGTAAAACTACGGTTTATTCCCTAAAGAAACTCTTTAAAGAAGACACTTATAGTGAGTCTAACCTATATCCTATATTCAGGAAACCAAAAGACAAACTTATGTTATGTTATGTTATGTTAATAACTTTTATTCAGCGCACAGCTGCCCCAGCGAAGGGGCGTCCTGGCGCCTGATCAAGTACCACAACACAACAAATCGCCGCTGAAAAGAGAGGAGATCAGTTAACAGAGGTGAACAAATGAGTTTTTATCGCACGTCTGAAGAGAGTCAGGCTGTTAAGGGCACGGATATGGACAGGAAGAGAATTCCATAATCCAGCCGCCATAACTCGAAGTGAACGACCTCCTATCCTACTCAGTCTAAACCTAGGCGTACTCGCTAGATGAAGAGATTCCGACCTGAGAGACCGCCTGGGGACATACGGGGAAACAAGACCCGTCAGGGCAGGAGGTGACGAGAATTTCAGGATCTTGAATGTCAGACAGAGAGCCTTGAATTTGATTCTCTGTCTGACCGGCAGCCAGTGAAGGGAGGTCAGAACTGCAGAGACAGAGCACCGTCTCGGGAGGCCCACAATGGCCCGCGGAGTGGCATTCTGCACCCTCTGCAGTCTGGTGGCCTCGGCCTGATTGGCACCAAGCAGCAGAGCACTCCCATAGTCCAGCCGAGAAAGGATAGAGGCTTGGACCACCAGTTGCCGAGTAGGGGGGTCGAAGAATTTGAGGACTGGTCTCAGTCCGCGCAGAATACCATAGCAGGTAGCTGCAATCTTCTTTGTATGGCTGGTAAAAGAGAGGTTAGAATCCAGCCAGACCCCCAAGTTCTTCACTTTGGCCGCTGGGATGGGAGTCACCCCCAATTCAGGAGGCCACCATTGATCTCCCCACAATTCCGCTTGCTTTCCTAAGATCAGGACTTCGGTTTTCTTGGCGTTTAACTGTAAGCAGTTAATACGCATCCAATTCGCCACGGCTAAAAGCCCTGCGCGAAACCTGGGGGCAGTCACCTCAGGGTCCCCACTGAGTGTCACCGCCAGCTGCGTGTCATCGGCGTACGATGTCATGGTTAAGCCACTTTGTCTGACGACAGCAGCCAGCGGTTTCACATATAAGTTGAACAAAGTGGGTGGAGCTCAACGCAGAGCCCTGAGGGACTCCTAGACCCAGAGGATGGAAAGAGGACTGACCAGGTGGAATGGTAACTTTAAAAAACCGGTCCGAGAGGAAAGAGCGGAACCATTGAAGAGCTTTCCCCTCAATTTCCACTTCCTCCAGCCGCCGCATCAAAATGTCATGAGACACCGTGTCGAATGCGGCACTCAGGTCTAACAAGAGGAGCGCCGCTGTCTGCCCCGCATCCAGCACCGAACGAAGATGTTCGCTCATAAAGAGCAGAGCTGTTTCGGTGCTGTGTTGTGTGCGAAAACCATTCTGGCTCTCGTCAAGAATATTATTGCGAGAGAGATGGGCAGACAAGATGGAGTTCACGTGTGCCTCAGTGACCTTGGCCGTCCAGGGCAGGAGGGAGATGGGGCAGTCCTCATGGCCAGTCCTGTCATGGACCAAGAAAAAAAGGATAGCATTGGCCTAAATGGCGAGGATGTGCAGGATTTACAAAATATAAAAAAGAAGCAAGTGGAAAGAAAGAAAAAAAGGGGAAAGCCGCTAAGAAGATTTAAAAAGAAAAAAGCGCATAAACTCAAATTTCAGAAGACCACCACCCCTCCCGATGCCCACCTTGATCACGAAGAAAGTATAAAATCGCCCATATCTCTAAAGAGAATAAATCAAAACTTGATGGAAAAATCTAATAATAAAATTCCCCAACAAACCCCGTTAAACCCAAGGGCAAAAGACTTCCTTTATGACCCAGTAAGCCCTGCACTAAGAGTTCATTTTAAAGGATCCGAAGTCTACCGGAAAAAAGACCCACCACAAGAAGATTTAATATCGACGCAGCTGCAAATAACAGAGCTGTTTCCAACAGACGAAGCCCCTCTCAACCGAGGTCGTATTATTAACCTCCTTCAACGTATCTTGCCCCTACAAACTTTAACACGAAAAGAAATCAACTTAGTAACCTTCCCGGATAAAGAAAAAAAGAAAACCGCCGTGGTAGAATTTTGGTCACCAGTGCTCCCGGGAATTATTCTGAAAGAAAAAGAGACTCTCCATAAATGTGGCTACGACTTGACCTCAATACAGAAATCTACAGACGGTAAACCGAGAAATCTGCCTAAGGGATCTTTACAAAAAACCCTTTATCAGCAAAATAACAAAAACAATTACATAGGCGACTCTGCAGATCATCTAATTATCTTAGTAAAGGACGGGGAGAGAGAAATCTGGAGCCAAAGTTCCAAAGATAAGGATACAGTAAATGTAGATCAGTCTTGGTTATGGATTGCAGAGACTCTAAACAACAAAAACCAAGCACGGAACAAGAATCACTCAGTTTAGCAGTGGTCTACTGATATCATCTTGGACCATAGCAGGGAAAACACCAGAAAAGATGATGGAACTGACGAAAAACCAACCAGCTATAATGGCAATTCAAGAAACTTGGTCAACAAAAGGTTTTTACCAGGAGGGGTATTTCACCTATGATATCCCAGCGCAGGAAGTTGGCCGAGGGCATGCGAAGGGAGGTATAGCAATCCTTTTAAGCGAAGAGTACAACTGGGCCCAAGAAATTATCTCTACAAAATCTAACCACTTTCAATGTATTAAGATCAGGCTGGGGTTAGATACTTCAGACCTGCAAAAAAACTTTTTGCTTTTCAACGTATATATCACCCCTGGACAAAAAAACGACGGGCTATTTGTTGAAATCTTGGAGGGTATCCAGCTAATAATAGAAACTCAAGCCTATCTCCCTTTTATAATCATGGGTGACATCAACGGAAAACTATCTAACACAGAAATATCGAAATGGGTAAGCTGGTATAAGGAGGAAGCTCTTGACATTTCAGTGCCATTGTTCCCGACCAGAAGCAAGGCTGACAAAAGGGGGAAAGTATTATTACAATCACTACCTTTACTAAATGGAACTATCCTAAATGGAAATGTGGAAGGTGACATCCCCGTGTCTTATACGAGACAGGGAACGAATTCCATATCAATTTTGGATTATATGATCTGCAGCTTGGATATGTTTGGGTCTGTTTCACAGCTTCAGATTTACTTTGTCCAAGGAAGCGACCATGCCATCTTGGCTTTACACACCCAATGGACAACGACCACATCCCCAACAAGCCACATCATGCTTAAATCCAGTACAGTTACGGTAAAGACAAACCAAAGGCAGATATATTGGAATTCCGCTACACTCAATAAAGTCACCACTCTAATAAATACTAAGCAGCTCCTTCAAACAATCTATTCCTCCAACCTAATAACAAACTTTGAGATGATAATCGAGACATTAAAACAAATGCTCCAACACAAATTGCAACAAGCAGTACCAGCAAGATTAAAAAATAAAACTAGTAAGCCATCTACAAGCACAAAAAGGTTAAATAAATTAATAAGAATGCAGTTCCTGGAGCCCTCTATATCTAGACAAACAGAAATTAATAAATTAAAGAACCAACGCAAGAGGGAGAAACAACGGCAAAAAAATATAACACAAGATAAAAATTGGGTCGACCTGCGGATAGCAGCAAAACAGTACAACCAACGTACTTACTGGTCATTAATCGCTAAAGAAACAGGCACAAAAAAGGCCCTGCAAGCTATCCCAGTCCCCCCTAAAGAATGGGAGATATATTTGACCAACTTGTATAAATTAAATACTAACTATGAAAGGCCTATAACTCCTACAAACAACTGCGAAGGAATCACCCCACCCATCGGAACTGTGTCACCCTTTTCCGCAGAAATGCAAATAAGGAAGGCAAGAACAACAGGAGCCACTGGACCAGACCAAATACCTATTAAGGTCCTTCAGACTGACCCTAAGGGATGGAGCACGATACTATCTCCCCTCTTCAATTTCATCCTCAATACAGGGAAATTGCCGAAATCTTGGAAGGGTAGCATCGTCATAGCGATATGTAAAAAGGGACCGAGACAACAGCCTGGCAATTATCGGCAGATAGCACTACTGGATGCTACGGGAAAGATCTTTGCTGCAGAGGTTCTGGATCAACTAAAAAAATGGGCCTTCACACAGGGACTGATCCCGCTCTACCAAGCAGGCTTTAGGCCAAAGCACTCAGTCTTAGACAATATCGGGATGTTACAAACTATCCTTGACAAATATGTGGTAGTTAAATCCCAGCCTGTGTATGCAGCATTTATCGACTTTACCACAGCGTTCGACCGAGTGGATAGAGTGACCCTATGGAAAAAACTGAGGAAATTAGGAATTCCTGAGCAGCTGTTACGAATTATAATTGCACTGCATACAGACACCTGGTGCCAAGTACAAATGGGGAGGGAAAAGGGCCTGACTAATCCGATCCCAACCCCTAACGGACTCAAGCAAGGGTGCCTCCTTGCCCCATTGCTGTTCTCCTTATACCTCAGTGATTTGCCTCAGCATCTACAGCGAGAACTAAACTTCCCACCAAAGGTAGCTGCCCAAAAAGTTCATGCCCTACTTTACGCGGACGATATTATAGTGTTGGACCAAACACCCTTTGGACTGCAAAACGATCTGGATGCCCTGTACAAGTATACTAAGGAAAATTTTCTAATACCTAATTTAACCAAAACAAAAATAGTCTCTTTCTCAGGGAAGAAAAAAAGCAGTAAATACTGTTGGAGACTTGGTGACGAAAAAATCGAAGAAGTTGAGGAGTATACCTATCTGGGTAGGATCTTCACTAAGTCACTAAAAAATAACCGCCAGTTTCTAAACTTGTCGAGAAAATCAGAGGTGCATGCAGGAGCACTGCTAAGGTTATACACGGCCTCGGGAAATAGACATTTCTCCTCCCTGCTTAAAGTCTACAGTGTGAAGATCCCTGCAGTTTTATCATATGCTTTGGAATGCATTCCTATAAAGCAGTGGACATTCCTGGACCTAAAAGAAGGAAAAATATTGAGGAAAATGCTAAAAGTAGCGCAGTCTATCCCAGTACAAGCACTTGAACTATCGCTCACAAGCTCTTACTCTCGAGGTATCGCAAACATCATTAGGTGGGCATACAACCTGCTCCATGCAAAGGATGGCACACTTCGCTCCCTGCTTAAAACAGAGACCTTTGATAGTGATTCTACGAAGCACGTATTTTATAAAAACATGTCTTTCGCCTTCAAACTGGAGAATATTAGTACTGATCTGTTGCTGACTTGGACACCGCCTCAATTGAAACTCTTTTTAAAATGCTACACCCCAAGACTAAGCTTTGACCTTGACTCATCGCATTGCGCCAAATTAATTTTATATAAAAACTTTGCTGAATCAGTGGTATTTAAGAAAACCCAGAACTATATAGATTTTAATCTCACTCACGGCGCAAGGAGATTAATTATCCTGCTCCGGTTGGGCATTCTACCCGCCCAAACTTTAACATCAAAATGGCATCAAAACGAGTCACCAATATGTAGCCTATGTAATGGCGGGGAGCAGGACTTAGAGCATCTACTGTTCATATGCCCCAATCTAAAAGTAGTAGCGGCGAGAGCAAAACATCTATATCCTATATATCTCAGATGCCGCATCACCACTGTCAAGGAATTGATTATCGCTTGCAAAACTCCCCCAAATGAACTAGTTTGTTATAAACTTTATACATTTTTAAAACCTTTTTTATCTCTGTATTAACATGTGAACTTTTAAAAGCTGTAATAATTGAATTTTATATATTATTTGTGGTCCTCAGTGGAGTACCAAACCAAATAAAAACTTGTTACTTGTTGTTGTTGTTACCACTACAGGCTCAAAAAGACAAACATCATCTGCAAGGATCATCTCTCAGCCCAACATTGTTTAACATTTACATGGCCCGCTCGCCCACGTCGCCAGACTGCACGATCTCAATATCATCTCCTACGCCGATGACACACAGCTGATTCTCTCCCTAACCAAGGACCCCCTCACCACCAAAACCAACCTCCATGAAGGAATGAAAGCTGTTGCCGAATGGATGAAGAACAGATGTCTGAAGCTGAACTCGGACAAGACGGAGGTCCTAATCCTTGGCTCCACCCCCTCAGCCTGGGACGACTCTTGGTGGTCGACTGCCGTGGGAGCAGCAACGATCATGCATGCAACCTGGGGTTCATCCTCGACTCAACGCTCTCCATGACCAAGCAATTCAACGCTGTCTCATCCTCCTGCTTCAACACCTTCCGCATGCTCCGCAAGATCTGCAGGTGGATCCCCACCAACACAAGAAGAACGGTCACCCAGACCCTCATCAGCAGCAGGCTGGACTACGGGAACGCCCTTTACGCGGGAGCCCCGGCCAAACTACTGAAGCGACTGCAACGCAAACAGAACGCCTATGCCTGCCTGATCCTCGACATCCCTCAACACAGCTGCATCACACCCCACCTGAGAGACCTGCACTGGCTGCCCATCAACAAGAGGATCACCTTCAAGCTCCTCACCCACACACACAAGGCACTCCACGACAACGGACCAGCATACCTCAAAAGACGATTCACCTTCTATCTCCAAACCGCCCATCCGAAGAACGACCTCCGGCAAAATATCGTTCTCCTATCTCGCCGCCAAGACCTGAAACACCCTCCCTATCCCCCTACGTCAAACACAAGACCTACTAACCTTCAGGAGGCTACTCAAGACCTGGCTATTCGAGCAGTAGCAGCACCCCACCTAGCGCCTTGAGACCCTCGCGGGTGAGTTGTGCACTCTACAAATTTCCTGATTGATTGGTACATTCCAACTAACAACTGCCAGATTCAGAGGGGTCTCACAGCCAGCCCTATCAAAGTTCATCACACCTGTCCTGGATGCCATCCTCAGCTTCATACCCCAGTACCTTCACTTCCCCCACACTGAGCAGGAACAGCAGGAGACCAAATAAGGCTTCTACTCCATAGCTGGGTTCCCTGCCGTGTTGGGGGCAATGGACTGCACACATGTCCCACCTGTGCCCCCTGTGGATACTGCACACCACTACCGCAACAGAAGGCACACGAATTCCATCAATGTGCAGGCAATAGTGGACCACCGGGGACTCTTCACAAATGTTGTCGCAAACTACCCCAACAGTGTGCACCATTCCTACATCTTCCGACAGTCTATCATCAACCAGCGCTTCCAGGATGGCACATATGGAACTGGACTGCTTGTTGGTAAGTGCCAAATCAACACACAACACACCTCAAATGCACCATCACACAACTCAAAATGAGGGGAATGCACATGTGACCAAACCACATACAACATAGCAATCAACATGTCCATCTACCGGGCACGACAACACTACTCCATGGTGATCCTGGGCTACCCCTGCACACCATACAGCTATATCATGGCACCACAGCCACACAACATCTGAATGTGTGTAGATGCGGGGTACAGCCATGTGCGAAGGATGCAATTGACCCGTGAATGGGAATGTACACAAGTGAGGCATGGATGTGGAGGACAGACAGGGAAAGGCAAACCACAGATATGTCCATGCAGACCACAACTGCTGGTGACTGTAGAGTAGTAAACAGTGGATGCAACCATGTCACACCAGCCGTGGCTCAGATAGCAGAAATGTTGCTCGCTGCATCACCCCCTGTGTGCGTGAGCATACTGGGTGGGCCCTGAGTATGCCAGGGCTGCGCAGGGGTGTGGACAAAAACCCTGTGGCACAGAGCGTGGTTCTCTCCCGGAAAGTCCAACGTCTCTGACAGGGCAGAGCCTCGCAGTCTGCCACGAGGCCGACGCCATGAGCAGCAGGGCCTGCGACCCTGTGCTCCTGCTGCACCCCAGGTCACTGATACCCAGACCAGGCCTGCCCGCACCAGCTCACCAAGGACGCACTGCTCACCTGCGACACCATTGTGTGTCAAAGAGTGCCTACCACGTGCCGGGACAAGCTCAAAGCCCCAGCCCTGCAACCTCTACAGCCTCTGCAGACCATCAATGGCCCTCACAACACTGGCCCACATTACTCCTTCCTCATTGACATACTCCACCGACGTCCACTTCATCACAGTAGGTCCCACATGTGGAACTGTGTCCTAAGTCCTGAATGGCAGTGACCCCAAGTCCTTGGTGGTGGCCACAACACCAGACCCCCTTCGATCAGTGAGGCATAGTTCCATATGACAGGCTGGTGACACGTGGTGCCACTAACCCTGTTCAATGCAAGCCCGCGACACATGGTGCCACTAACCCTGTTCAATGCAAGCCGGCGACTTGTGGTGCCACTAACCCTGCGCGCCGTGAGTGACCGTCAGCCTCCGGCGGATCATCGTTCTTGACTGAGCCTGTGGCCTGGGGGTCAGCATCAGCAATGGGCAGGTACGCACTTGGTGTCTGGCATTAATCTGTGGCATTCATGTCCTTCATGTTGCCAGACACAGATTGCATTTGCCCTCTGCATCATGCCCTAGGGGTCTACCTTCCACTGTCCACTGAGACACTCCACGACAAGCTCCTTTTACATCTACGAAAACCTGCTTGCCCTCATGACCGTACCCCATTCTCCCGCAGGTCAGCGTCCCGTGGTGGTAGACCCGTGTTGGGCGCTATACATCCGGGGCCACTAACCCTGTGCGACTCAGTTCATCCCCCTTGTTGTTCTGACATTGAATTTCTGAATGTGTGATGACTGTTGAAGTTGTTGCCAGCACCAGCCCACAGAAAGCCAGCAAATGCATCACTGGATTATTGGGCCTGCCATCACATCCTGCCAAACCAAGTATTGATTTGTTTCTCCCTGCACTGTCACTGTCACAGGTGACCAAGGATATGCACTCTACCCTTGGATGATGACACCCCTACGAGACCCAAACACACCCACCCAGAGGCAGTACAATGTGGCCCACATACAAACCAGGGGCATCGTCAAATGCACATTTGGCGTGTGGAAGTCATGTTTCCGGTGCCTGGATGGCACAGGTGGAAAGCTCCTGTACAGCCCGCAGATTGTGTGCAAGATGATCATTGGATGTTGTGTATTGTACAACAGCTGTGTACGCACCAATGCCCCATGGATCCCAGTCCCAGAAGTACCAGACGATGATGTGGACGATGGGACAGGTGGCCCACATCCCACTGCAGCTGCGGCAGGAATGGCCCATAGGAACACCATCATTGACAATTACTTCTCATGAGAA
Source organism: Lissotriton vulgaris (assembly GCF_964263255.1). Classification (NCBI taxonomy): domain Eukaryota; kingdom Metazoa; phylum Chordata; class Amphibia; order Caudata; family Salamandridae; genus Lissotriton; species Lissotriton vulgaris. The sequence goes on from NC_141685.1 coordinate 1,823,532,425, forward strand.
CGTGACATTGTGGCTATCTTAGGCAATCATGGGACAGTACAAAATGCCCAAAAACACAGCATGTGTGAATAAAACATATTTGCAGGTTTTCTGTTGCACTTGTACATTGTCATGTCACAGTTTCCTGCTGTGCCAGATGTGATTTGCCATGTCCTGCACATTTGCAGCACCAGTTGTGTCCTCTGTTCTGTTGTGGAGGTGTTGCTGTTTGTATCAGGATGTTGTCAATGTCGAGGTGCACTTCTACTTATGTGCGTATTCTGCACGGTGGTTGATTCGCTCCTGTGGCTCTGATTTGTCTGCGACTGGTCCCTTTCATTCAGTGTGCCTGTCAGTTCTGTGCTTCAACGTTGCTGAGATGTTGCAGACTTGGGTAACTTGTGTCGAGTTGCAACACTTGGGCATGGTTTGTCCACAGATGTATCGATGACATCAGGGGTTGTTTGTGCAGGTGGTTGTGTCTGAGTGTGACCTGCTACTTTCCGTTTGTGGTCCGCACTCAGTCACCTCAGTGTCGTGCCATGTACATTGTCATGGTGATTGGACTGCAGGGATGCTACTCATCATGTGGTGTCTCTTGCATTGTCAGTGTGGCTGACGTATGTGCTTGTTTGCTGTGTTTCACACGTGTGCATGTGTTGGCTGTGTGTTTGTTGATGTGTTGTGTGGGTGCCCCTTTGAGCACATGGTATACGTGGGACTACTTGGTGTTTGTATGTTTGCCATTGTGCCCCTCTCCCCCGTCTACCCACTCCCTGCTCTGTGCGCACCCTGTTGATGTGGTGTCGGGTCATGTTGGACAGTGTCCAGATCCCTGACTCCTGTCACCGTCTCCTGACTGGTGACTGCGGCCACCATCTTCTGCATGTCATTCAGCTACTGCTGTTCTGCTGGCCCCCCTCCTCTGAGGTGCGTTGCTGCTTTCGTGTTGGCAGCGAGTTTCTGCTTGGTTTTGCCATTCACATCAGTCCAGGGCCACTTGTGCTCTTCCATTGCCCTCCTCTGCCATGCGACAGCATTCACATGGTCCAAGGTGGTGTGCCATCTTTGCCTCTCTGTTGCCAATGACACGTTGGGGATGACGTACAGTTGGTGGTGGTGTTCTGGCTCATCAGTGGCTAAAATCGGGTATTCCTGGCGACTGTACCCTGTCTTCCTCTTCCTCTTCTCCTTGGCCTTCCACGGGCCCTGTATTCTTGGGTGTTCCTCCGTGAGGATTGTGGGGTTCATGTTGTCCTCTGCTGTGGGTCAGGGTGCATCCGTGGTACTACGCAGTTGATGTCTTTTTTTAGTGGCATTTTCCGTCTGCTGTTCTTGTTCTTTTTCCCACATTATGCATGGGGATTGCTGGCCATGCGCTGGTTGTCACTGTTTTCCTATCGCGTTTGGGCATATCGTGTCTTTTTACGCATTGTGGTTTGTATTTTTAACTCCACTGCGATGGTTGTATCGCGGACATTGGCCACGTGGTACTGCGATGTTTTGAATTCTACATTAACACTGGGTTATTTTCCATCTAGTACCGAGACTACGATCCTCAATATCGTGGACGACATTTGCAAATATCTGGATGTCAACCAATGCTGCCTTCCCATCCTCCTGGACTTATCAGCAGCCTTTGACTCAGTAGATCACAATCTACTCATCAAGATGCTTTAAGACAGAGTGGGTGCTGATGAAAAGGTCCTACACTGGTTCTCCTCCCTCCTTCACAACTGCTCCCATAAGATAAAAATCAAAAAGTACCCATCTGAACTAAACCAGTCAGCAGAGGCATCCCCCAAGGATCAGTGCTCTCCCCCCAACAATTCAAAATATATATGAAACCCCTCACCTCCCTTCTTAAAAAAGCCAACATCCCCTTCCACCTCTATGCAGACGATCCCCAGATCTATCTGTAAACGTCCTGTCTTAATACCCTCAAAAGAAGTCCAACACTGGCAAAATATCAACCACCTTAAACTCAACCAGGACAAAACTGAAATCCTCCTCGTCTACAAGAAAGAAGATAACCCCCATATCATGGAATGGCTAAACGTAATAGATGCTCTCAATGTCAATCTCACACTGGCCTAATCTGTAAAATCATTAGGAATCATCCTTGAGCCCAAACTTGACATGGACAAACACATCAAAAACTCTGTGAGGAGTGCCTTCCTCAACCTGAAGCTTCTCAACAAAATACAACCCTTCATACCACCCACAGACCTACAACAAGCCACTCAATCACTGGTGATATCCAGACTGGGTTATGGAAATGCAATCCTCACCGGTGCAAAGAAATCCTACCTGGCCCCCCTCAAAACAGCTCTCAGTTCAGCAGCCAAAATGGTTACTGGAGTCAAGAAATTTAATCACATATACCCTGCACTCAGAGATCTAAAATGGCTCCCAAATAGAATTGCGCGCCAGCTTCAGAACGGGAAACCTGAATACTTGGCCGCCAAATTCAAAAATGCCAGCCAAACAGGGATCCTCAGGAGTTCCAACTCCCTACTATTCATGCCTATGAAAACAAATAAAAACGATACACGTTCCTTCGCTGGAAGCGCACCAAAAATCAGGAACTCGATCCCAGCGAATATTAGGACTTTCCCATCCTTTGTTAAATAAAAAAAAATCTTAAAAGACCTCTTCCTTCATCGCTGTACCAAACAAGCCTGCACTCAGCACCTTCATGACATTTGCCTCTAAGAAGTTCCATCCCAAACGCCCATCCAGTCTCCCCTTACGGATAAGGGTAACGGCCAAGACCATGTGTGCCCAACAAGGCCCCCAGGAGTCCCATACCCTAATGCTGCGCTGCTCGCTGGGACTTCTGAATCCAACACGTACATTTGTGCCTATGGTATGAATCCTGCTTTATAATCTGTTGTAAAGCGCTCCGATACCCCCGGGTCTGGCTAGCGGTATATAAAACTCCTTAAATGAATCAAAAAAAATGTTTAGCACACGTTCTTGTGAATATACCCCTTAGTCTTTGCCCATCTTGCTGTGAATTCTTGCATTGGCAGAATCCCATATCTGAACTTGCGATACAGCTGTCTAGGTAGGGAGCCCTGGATGACATAAAGGGAGGGTTCATATAGAGGAACAAGCTTATTATCAAGAAATTGATCTTTTAAGATTTCTAGTTTGTTATTCTTTATTATCTTCCCCACAGATATTCTCTGCACCATTCCTTTATTACTGGCCTTGGTGTCAGATGGTAGACTTCTGGAGAGACCCAAAGATTCCTTAAAGAAGCAGCATGAAGCATCTTGTTTACTGTCAGGACTTTAAGATCTAGTGGCAAAAGGAAGCAGTCCATATCTGTAGTTTCTACAAGAATTGGCAGGATATAGAAGAAAAAATGCGGACCAGTTAAAACTATATCATGAGTAGACCCTAAGATGGCGGCAAAAGGTTTGGTAATGACTAATCAGGTTAGCGCTCTAGTTTCCAATCTCAATCGCGAAGATGCAGGTGGAACGCCCGATGCGTAGCGCACTTCACCTGAGCCTTGATGGAAGGAAGACGTTGGAGAATGGAGCGCCGCGAAAAAATTGTTTGGGGAAAGTTTATTTGTTGTCGCGCTTCCAGTATTCTGTTTTGCGGAGTGGAAAACATCCAGTATATGTTACTTGCGAGCATGCGCAATGCTTCGTTTTCTTGAAAGCGAAGGAAAACGGAGGTTACGCAGTTGGATACCATAGTGTTCGAGTTCGAGCATGTGCCTAAGTTTCTAGTTTCTTTTGTGGAAATTAAGAGTCAGCACAAGTTAGAATATTAGCGAGCTGACTTCCAGAGCCCGATTCAGTTAAAAAAATTAACTGCAATATTCAGCAAGATTTTCAGAGGAAAGACATTGAGGAGTACAAGGCAATAAAAGAACATGGGAGTTAATATTTTACGCAGTTTATATTCTTAGCAGTGTTGTAACTGCAAGATTATAAAACATATTAAAAAGGGTCAGAAACAACACAGGAAAGAACCCTAAGTAAAAACAGGTGAATCTATATTAAATCAAGAGGATACTTACCAAATGTAGAATCCTCTAGAGGCAACAGCTGTGACAAAATAGGTGAGAAGCGTGTGAAAGAAAAAAAATATAGAATAAGAAATTGGCAAATACACTCATAATTAACCAGTTAAAAATCTTAGTTACAACATAAGAAGATTACAGAAAGATTTAGTGAAGCAAAAGAAGAGGAGCAAAGGTCACACTAAAACTGGGTAGGTGAACAGGGTAGTAGTTAAATAAAGATACCGAGAGGAGTAGAAGTGTTAGTAATATTTTGTATTTTGTTGTTGCAGTGAAATAACCAGTATTGGAAGAAAAGAAAAAAGAGTAAAAAGAAAAAGACGTCTGAGGCTGTAGAAGAAAAATACAGACGCAGTGTGGCAGTCTCTTCTCTGTCCCATCCGATTTCCCCCGCGGGGCTCTTTTGGCCACTAAGTTATTTAGCGAGTGGCTGAGGAGTTCTAGGAAGGAATTGGGAACTTGCAGGAATTCTGCTCCTCTGTGAATTGAAGAGCACAACCTGACATTTACATATAACAGCCACAGAATCTTAAGATGGCCCTGTGCTTTTAGAACCTCTCTGAGTGGGGCTCCTTAGGGCTCCAGCTCTGGTGTTGACCACAATGTACGCAAGAATACTAGTGGCCTACCTGAATAGTGAATGAGATTGGGAATGAACCCAAGTCTTGCAAAACTGGAACAGTTGGGGAGCTATATAGAAGTTGTGTTAGGTATTTTAGGAATTTATTTTTTCCGGTTGGAGGCCCCAGAGCTCTGCACCATACAGGGCAACATTTTTTGCTCTGGTCTTTTATACCTCAAGTCCAGGGGCTATGCGAATTGATTTTGACTTTTTTTTGCCATCTTTAGGATAGCACTTGACTCTTTTTGCAATTTCAAAGAGTGTTTGCCTAATTCTGTCTTTCATCTAAGATTGTGCGAGAAAGTCACCCCCAAGACTTGCTCTAAAATGGTATTATTAACAATTAGAGTTGGTTTATTGGATTTGTAAGGATCGAAAGCCATAGCTTTAATCTTGCTTATGTTCATTTCTAGACCATGGTTAGCACACAAAATCTAGAAATCAATTCAGAATTGCTTGTAGGCCTCTTGGGGTCTTTGAAATAAGAAGCGTGTCATCTGAAAATAGCAACACTGGGTATTTCGTGAGGCCAATCTTGGGGGTGTCAATATTTTCAAAGTCCAAGGGTTCTGCCAGATCATTAGTAAATAGAGAGAAGAGTTTTGGGGCTAGGATGCAAACCTGGCGTACACCCTTCTCTATTTCGAAAGCTTCTGTTTGTTCCACGTTCCACCCATACCTCGCCTGTGCTATATTAGTCTCATGTATTTGCTTTAGGACTCCTAAGATTCGATTTGGAGCTCCCATGATTGCTAGTGCCTCAACCTGCGTCTGGAGACAGTATCAAATGCCAATTTTAAATTTACGAAAGTAATATATAGATGCCTTTTAACAAGCAGACCGGTTTTCCAATAAATCAGGTTAAACCAAAAGATTTGGTCAAGAGGACTAACTTTCTGGCAATCTTCACTATTCCATCCTGTTATCCCTGCATTATCTTTTTTTTCCTTATTTCATGTTTTTTTTGTGGTAGCTGACTTTTTCCGGTCTGTACTAGTGTGTAGGTTTCTTCTTCTTTGTTGTTCATCTTTCTCTCTGCCCTGTATATCTTTTGGTACAGTAAGACTATGAAAAGATTTTTGGTACTCTACTGTCTACTGTGAAGATTGTTGGCCCAAGTAAGCTAATATTACAATAATATTCACCATGTATATTTGTTGAGAAGGCTTTCCTTTTCTTGCTCATGCTCTAACAGGTAACAAGAGAGTGGCCATGGTCAGGGACCATCAAAAGGAAGGAAGGTACCCCTATAAATTTTAAAGGAAAGGGGTATGTACAAAACTAAAAGGACATGGACCCTGTCACCCGGTATTACATAAAAAGGCAACCTCTTGATTGCAATGGATATTCCTTGCAGGTATCAAAACAAAATGTATTAAAACAGGCAAAATAACATTTAGCAACAAAAGATATTTCTAATAATATTCTAGGTATCACAATGCATTATGAAAGCACATCTAAGAAAAATATTGGTTAAAAGAGAAAATGTATTGTTCTTCATGTACATTCAACCTGGGGCCTCCCTATGGGTTACAATCTAAAAAGATACAAAATTGTGTCTCTTTTTAGTGAGACAAATGCAATATGTTAAAAACAGTCGACGCGGCGTTTCAGTGTACAGTAGTTTCCACCTTCATCAGGACGTAACAATTTCTTGTATTTAAAATCTTATTATATTCATAGGGTTATGTGTCATAAATCTCATAATCCCTGGAGTGTTTCAGTTAACCACCTTGATTTTGGCTGTTGAGTTGGTGCCTCTTCTATTAAATGTAATGACTCCCTCCTGCAGTTATACGATGGAGCCACCGTCTTGTAGGATCAGGTTTTGGTTAAAATTTCAGCCCTTAAAATCGGCTTGGATATAGCAATTTTACTTTCTGGTTCCTCTTATTGTCGGTAACCAGATTTTGTCAGGTCTTTTACATAAATTAAGACCTCGGGTGCTTGCAAGTCAGTAGCGGTTTCCCTGCTCCAACGTATGATTCCGGAAGTGCCCCGCAACCCCCAATGTTGTGCTGTGTTTTTCATTTAAAGGTTATATCAGCACTTCCCAGTACAGTACAGCATGGCTGGAAAGTATGAGGCCCCATTTCATTTGCCAATCAACACTATATTTCTTTAATTGACCATTTTCTTCCACCCCTTCATTGTGCTTCAATGACTAGGAGTCGTCGTCATTCTAGGCTATAGCTCTGCTCCTCCAACATGAAAAGTTTTTTGGGTGGCTTGACTACAAGGCTTTTCTAACATTGTGAACCAACAAAATGCCCAGAGTGAAATTTTTGATAGAACATACTGCAGTGGTAGCCAAACTGTACTGATATATCTCCACATGGAGAGGTTTGTGCTTTGCATAATAAGTTCTATGCAGCACATCAGTGTTACACTTGGCATTGTGTGCATTATTGTTGATAGGTGACTTGCCTTCTTCATATATAGTTGGTTGCAATATCTCTCAACATTTAGCTATTGTGTGGCTGAGGGGACATGGTATTTTGGGAAGGTTTGTTGTCCTGTTTTGTGCTGCCTCAGTGGTAGTAGCGGGAGGGTGGTCCGGGCGGAGGTTCTGGTGGTGGTGGCGCTGGGAGTTATGGCCTTGTTGGGTGTTGGAGCTGCATGATCAGTAGCTCTATCACATGTAGGTCTTTAGATGTGGCTGTGTGTTGGGTCTAATTCACGCAGTAGATAGTCGACCTCCTTACACCAGTTAAAGGTTGATGTTAATTTGTTACTGGTAAGTCCGCTTATCGTCTGCTTTTTGGATCACATTGCAGATTTGGTTGTGAAAATATGCGGAAGTGGTGTTTTCGTGTTTTTTTTTGCACTGGAACACCTACTTTGCATATCATTAGCGTTAGTTGTGGTTCTCGTTTGTAGCGATTTTGTTGACAGAAGGTATCGATGGAAGAGTAGTGAGATTTGCAGTTTTCACCAAGTTGAGAATGGGATGATAATTAAAAAACACAGAAAAAAAGATATGCTTAATGAACATTATACTTAGAAACTAGCATTTGAAAAACCTTGGAAATTCATTGGAAAAAAAATAGGTTCCAGGTACGTTATAGTTAAAAATTAGTGTTTAAAAACCTTTGAAATGTACAGAAAAACACATAGGTTTTAGGGATGTTATAGTTAGTTGGACATTTCAGTCATACAAAATGATAGAAATTCCGCTATTATAGTTAGTTGAGCTAACTATAACTCGCTCCCCCGCAATGCAATGCTGATGACTTCACATATTACATCATTCCTGACATGGTCAGTGACATCGCTGATGACATCTCAAATGACATCACTGATGATATCACTGATGACATCATCCATGTGAAAATCTGATGCACCTCATCAGACCCTAATATAACACTTGATACACCCACTCTAAAATAAAAGCTATATTTTTCGAAACCATGAATACACCAATGCCAGTTATTAAATATCCACTCACTAATTCCTAGGTCAACACACAAATCCACTCATTGACCCATACAGTCACTCATATATATAGTTAGCAATCAATACAGCATTATCATATACAGTCGCATATCTATACAGACACTCAGACACAGTCTCTCATTCATAGAGTTATTCACACACCTAGTCAGTAATGGAAATAATCAATCACACTTTCATTTACTCACCTGTACAGTTATACACATACCACATCACTTATTTAAACGTATATTAACACAAACTTACATTCTAATACAATAACTAATACAAGCACACACTGATCTATACAGGCACTACCACATTCAGTCACTCTCAAATATAGTCATTTAAACAGTCTAACACTTACATATACGGCTTTTCACATATGCAGTTACTCACACATGTACCACTGAGGCATCCATTTACTCACCAACACACCCATACACACACTCTCCCAGGCATAGGCCCTTCACAGATGCAGACTTGAACACATATACCCAGTGAATTATCCACTTACACATCTATGCACAGAGTCACACTCCCCACCCACACAGACACTCAGGCACCCTTACACCTACTCAGACAAACAATCAATAGCCCATATAGATCCTCATTTAGTTGCTAACCAACCTATGCAACTGCTTACACACCAACTGACAACTTAAACTGTGTGAATGTCTGTATCAGTCGCTAACACATGCATTAAGAAAGACATAATTAATCACTCAGTTATACAGTCAGTCACATACCTACTTAATCATCCACCCTGACTCTTATACACCCATTCATTCTTCAATACATTTTTGCATATATATATAAAACATATTTACATTTTATAGAAACACACATTCACTGGATGATGTCATCAGTGATGTCATTTGAGATGTCATCAGTGATGTCACTGACCATGTCATGAATGATGTAATATGTGATGTCATCAGCAGTGCATTGTGGGGGCGCGAGTAATAGTTAGCTCAACTAACTATAACAGCGAATTTCTATAGTCTTGTATGAGTGAAATTTCCAACTAACTATAACGTCCCTAAAACCTATGTTTTTTTCTGTGAATATATATATAAATATAGATTTGAAAACCACATTAAGGCTCCTCTGAGATTTAGCCCCGTATTCTGGTGGTGCACCTCCGGCTGGAACGCACTGCCGATATGTCAATCTAAAAATCCAATTATCGGTAATGATACACTCTCAGAGACTGGATATCTTCACCAAAGGCTTATTGACTGCGAAACCGCTATGCGTTTCAACACGAAAAGTGTCTTGGTCACTTTTCGTGTCGAAACGCGTAGCGGTTTTGCAGTCAATAAATCTTATCTTTGGTGAAGATATCCAGTCTCTGAAAGTGCATCATTACCGATAATTGGATTTTCATATATATATATATATATATATATATATATATATATATATATATATATATATATATATATATATTACCTACTGGCGTTCGCCAGTAGGTATATATAGTTAGGATTTTTTCCCTATGGCATTTCTGAAAATTCTATGTCTAATAACTTTGGCGTTTGTGGACGGAATCGGCTGAAATTTTCAGGAAAATGGCACATTTTGTTTCTGAGCAGCCCCTGAAAATTTGGGGGGGGGGTCGTCAAGGGGGGGCCGAGAAAAAAGGGGGGTCCCAAAACGCGTTTTTCCCATGTTAATTTCCATAGGGTGGTTGGACTCACTTTTAGCCCGAACGGCTGAATGGATTTTCACGAAACTTGGCAAAATTGTAGGGACTGTTAGCCCGATGTGCCTTTGCTAGGTCTCAATATATGTGCTCCAGTAGTTTTTGAGAAATTAACGTTCAAAACAAGATATATATCTGTAACAGCGCTCCGGGCAGCGATCCGGTCCGCTTACTTTTCGCGAAACGGAACTTTGCGCGCAGAAAGCTGATTGGCTCTCCGGTGTCTGTCAAGATTCTAAACAGTCCGGAGCGGCCGCCATCTTATCTCTCGGTAGGATCGAGAGAGAAGAAGAGGTGAAAAACGAAGGGGGAATTTAATGAAAGGGGGCAAGGTATCCCCCTCTTGACCCCCTAGGAATGTTGTTGGGGTTATTAAAGGGTCCCGTGGGGAAAATAAAAAAAAAAATGATTTTTCACGGTAGAAGCGCTTCACGGGCCGCGAACTGGGCCGCAAACTGGTAGCGAAACGGGAATTCGCCATTTTGTGCTTCGTTAATTAAATTACTAGGTATAAGGGGGTGCGGGAGACGTATCCTAATCCCCTATGTTTCCTGAGGGTGGCTGAGGAGGCTCATATATGTTGATACATCTCTTCCAGCGGCTGTGCGTGAGCTTTTTTTTTTTTTGCTGCGTGACAGTCCGGAGTTGCCGCCATCTTATCTCTCGGTAGGATCGAGAGAGAAGAAGAGGTGAAAAACGAAGGGGGAATTTAATGAAAGGGGGCAAGGTATCCCCCTCTTGACCCCCTAGGAATGTTGTTGGGGTTATTAAAGGGTCCTGTGGGGAAAATAAAAAAAAATGATTTTTCACGGTAGAAGCGCTTCACGGGCCGCGAACTGGGCCGCAAACTGGTAGCGAAACGGGAATTCGCCATTTTGTGCTTCGTTAATTAAATTACTAGGTATAAGGGGGTGCGGGAGACGTATCCTAATCCCCTATGTTTCCTGAGGGTGGCTGAGGAGGCTCATATATGTTGATACATCTCTTCCAGCGGCTGCGCCATCTTGCCTTTTTTCCAATGCCACAATTTTGTCGTGCACGGCAGCCATTTTAGATGCCAGGCTGGTCCCAGGCTATCACCTACCCCTGCGGATGTAGTTTATGGCCCCAGCTGTAGAGAATTCAGACATGCCAACCCTCCCGATTCAGGCGTGAGACTACTGATTTCAGTGCTAGTCTCCCGCCTCCCGATTTCTGCAAGCAAAAACCCGGGGGCATATTACGAACAACTAGCGATAATTTTTGTCTCTAACTTGTTTAGAGACAAAAATTATCGCCGCACATCGGCGATTTTTATCGCAGATAAACTTTGCTATTATCGCAGAAAAGTCAGCGATATTCATGTATTATCGAGCAAATGCTCTTAGCCATGTTATCCACCTCCCATTGGATAACATGGCTAAGAACTGCTCAGGGCAGGTGTTGGATTTTGGAGATATTCACGCTTAGCGCGAATATCTCCAAAAGTTGTTAATAGGAGATAGCGATGTTAGGGACTGTTTCCAGTCGCTAACATCTTGGCACGCCACTTTGCATGTCATTAGTGATAAGTATCACTGACATGCAAAGCGGGGCCCAAGATGGTCGCTATCTCCTTTTAGCTGTCACTAACTGGTGTTAGCGACAGCTTGGTAATAGGGAGATAATTTTATCTCCGCTTTCATGGCTTTTAAAGCCAAAAAAGCGGAGATAAACCCCCTTGATAATATGCCCCACGATTCCTTGGGGGTTTCAGCTGACAGGGCTTGGTATTGTGTTACATGGTAATTTTTCCAGGAAACGTCAGAGGGTCGATGCAGGGGTTCTAGAAGAGGTGATAAACCATTTAAGCCTCATGAACAAGCGCATGGTCTTTTAAAGATTTGTGAAGTACTCGGGGCGGCGGTGTGTGTGTGCCCTCTTTCAGGAGCGGGCGGGGGGGCACTGCCAGCAACTTGCCAGGTCTGGTAGTGTTCAACACGTGCATCACCCTTTCTCTGCCTGCTATTGCGCTCCATGCTTCGGAAAGGTAAGAAAAAGAGCGTGCATTTGAGTTTGAAATGTCCGATCCTGCAGCAGCACACTTCCAAAGCCCACACATGACAGTAACCCGATTCAAGGCCCCATTCACCCGTTTTTAAAAAAATAGATAACACTCCAACAAAGTAAGATTATAAAACTTTATTAACTTTTAACTATAATGAACGGAACAAAAACTGTAAAAACATTTAAACATTTTTCACCCAAAAAAGCAACAATGGTCAGAAGCTGTCTTTTGTGCGAATAGTCCCAAGGCAGCACAACGTGCAGAGTTCTGGACGGCACCCAGGTGATGTCGCCTGGGTGCCGCACTGGTTTTGGGATCCTACAATGCTGCTCCGAAAATTGGCGTGGGGCGTCCCGGGTGGTGCGGGGGGAGGCCTCGTCAGTAGCGGTCTGTTGTGCGAATAGTCCCAAGGCAGCAGAAGGCGCTGAGATGTTGATGGCACCCAGGTGATGTCCAGTAAACTGCCGCACTGGTTTTGGTATCCTACAATGCTGCTCCGAAAATTGGCGTGCGGCGGCCCGGGGGGGGGGGGCGTGGGGGAGGCGGCGTGAACAGGCCTCCCCAGGTGGCGGCCATCCAGCTGAGTTGCGCCCGCTCTTGCGGCTACAGCGTCTCGCTCACCATGTTGTTGAGTTGCTCCCACTCTTGCAGTGCAGCGATAGGCGGCTGCAACATGACTCTTAAAATGGCGGACGGCTCTTCGGTTTTGGGCCTGGTCCACTGAAATGGCCCTGGGACACCTTGGAACTCGGACGCTTGCCTGCTAGGGCTTGGGCTCCATTCTCGAAAAGCGTCCCCTCAGCCGTGAAGATTCTACAAAAGTCTTGGGGGCCCCCGACTCCCGCAGGCTTCCGGTGGGGAGCGGCTGCCATGATTGCTCGTGGAATGACCACGACGGAGCCACGAGATGGTGGTGCTCTCATGCTGACGCCAGCTTCAGTCTGAATGATCCAGAAACAAGGTGGGGCTTTCATCGTTTGGGAAAAGAAAATGTTCTAAACCAATGAAAAGTGTTATTTTTAGGTCATATGACCAAACCTTCCATCTTTAGGAAACCAAAAGTAAAATGAACCAATGAAAAGTTTTATAAACAAGTCACATGACCTGTTCTGCGGCATAGGGCTACAAAAAGCGTAGAAAATCCGTTGGCACGTGAGGCGGCGTCAGTAGCGGACCGATGTGCGAATAGGCCGAAGGCAGCACAACGCGTCGAGATCCGGATGGCACCGAGGTGGTGTCCAGCAAATTGCCGCACTGGTGTGGCCATCCTACAATGCTGCGCCGAAAGACGGCGTGTCCAGCTGAGTTGCGGTCACTCTTGCGGTACAGTGACTCGAACGCGCCGAGATCCGGATGGCACCGAGGTGGTGTCCAGCAAATTGCCGCACTGGTGTGGCCATCCTACAATGCTGCGCCGAAAGACGGCGTGTCCAGCTGAGTTGCGGTCACTCTTGCGGTACAGTGACTCGAACGCGCCGAGATCCGGATGGCACCGAGGTGGTGTCCAGCAAGTTGCCGCACTGGTGTGGCCATCCTACAATGCTGCGCCGAAAGTCGGCGTGGGGTGCCCCGTTGGCTTATGAGGTGATGTCAGTAGTGGACCGATGTGTGAATAGGTCGGAACCAGCACAAGGCGCCAAGATCCGAATGGCAAGTCCTGGATGTTGAGTGCCATAGTTGAGAGTTCTGAGCAGTGCTTGTAAGATTGTCTGAAGCTTATTTGCACCTGCTGCAGCTTCACTATTGCCCTGGTGTGGCCAAAGGTCGCACATGACATAGGCGGCCGGCTCCCGAGGTCCGGCGGAACTTTTTGCCTTTTCCTTTCTGCTTCTTTTCCTACAATCCGTTTCATCTGAAGACACGACCAGGTCCCTGAATGTGTGCAGGGGGACGCTATTGATTGAATGAAAATGGCGGCTTGACACAAATCTGACTCAAGCGTTGCTGTTGATGCTATACAGACAAAAATTGGTTTTCAGTTTGTACATTCTTCAGGATTTTTTTTCCATCCAAGTCTGATTGAGAGTTTGTAGAAAAATGGCTTCAGATTTTCCACATACTACTCTTCAACATTCTTCCTAAATGTAACAATGTAAAACTCAGTAGGAGAACGGCTGTTTCTGTTTCCTTTCAAAATGCTGCCAACAATATTTTCTGAATGGAAGACACCATCTTGTAGCATAAAGGGCCGAAAGGGGTTCTGGTCTGGCCGATGGTTGGTGGAGACATTTTGACTATATCTTGGACCTGCCCGGACTCGGCCAAAATGGCGCCGGTATAAATGGGACTCGTAACTCCTTGCCCGCAAATGTATATCTAGAAAATGTTATTGTAAGTGGCCCTGTCTTATTTTAATTACAAAATGTACGTCCACCGATTCCGCAACTGTTAGACACCTTAGTTCTTGCAACCTAATGGCCCGCTCGTTACGTTCCTCTACAGTGTAAATGTCTCCTCATCATATACGATTTCAGTTTGCTCCGTGGCCGGCCCACGTGGTTATAGGCCCGTATTTGTATACTGACATTTTCACAATAAAGGTTTTTAAAACAAAACACGGTAGTAGTATTTACATTGGTAAAGTTTTTACTTTTAGTCACTGTTTTCGAATCAGTAAAAGGCAAGTGAAATAAAGCAGTCCAATTACATGACGGATAAAAGGTATAATATGTAGGAACGCAGTAAAGATAAATGGTCAAGGGCAGTTGTGTTTTCCACTCCTGCAACATAAAGTGATCGATAAGAATCTGATAATCAGGCGTATCGGCGACTAAGACAGCAGGCCGAGTATCTTTTACTCAACGGCTCCGTCATGGAACGAAGAAACGCCCTTTTTCTCGAAAAAGGAATATATTTTACTTGCAGGACAGTTGTACATTTTCCGGAAAAGTACATTAGCCTGGAATATTATAACATATGTTTTAAAAAAAATAATGTTCGAAAACAATAAAAAGCGTAATTTTTAGGTCATATGACCAAGCTTTTCATCATTAAAATAACAAAAGTAAAATGAACCAATGAAAAGTTTTATTAACAAGTCACATGACCTGTTATGCTTACGTTACGCGCTGCGCGCCGCGCCTCGGATCACTTCCGGGTGCGCTAACGCGGCGTGTCATATAACGCATTACGCGACAACGTAGGTCAAGAATATAGTCAAAATGTCTCCACCAACCAGCGTTCGGAACACAACCCCTTTCAATAGTCCAAAAAGTTCTGTTAAATGACAACAGAGGGGACAGGCAACAAGAACCATCAGTCAAAGAGGGGAGGGCAAGTTCTTCTCTTCCGGGTCATGTTGGGGCGCTACCGGAACTGATCGAATTGGTAGTCTACAGTGTTTCTGGATGTTTCAGACTAAAGCTGGCGTCAGCATGAGAGCACTTCCATCTCGTAGCTCCGTCGTGGCCATTCCACGAGCAGACATGGCAGCCGCTCCCCACCAGAAGCCTGCGGGAGTCGGAGGCCCCCAAGACTTTTGTAGAATCTTCACGGCTGAGGGGACGCTTTCGAGAATGGGACCCAAGCCCTAGCAGACAAGCGTCCGAGTTCAAAGGTGTCCCAGGGCCATTTTAGTGGACCAGGCCCAAAACCGAAGAGCCGGCCGCCATTTTGAGAGTCCTGTGGCAGCCGCCTATCGCTGCACCGCAAGAGTGGGAGCAACTCAACTACATGATGAGCGAGACGCTGTAGTCGCAAGAGCGGGCGGTAAACAGCTGAATGGCGGAAGAGGCACAGTGTAGCAAAAGCGGGCGGAATGGCAACTGAAACGGTAAAGGGGCGCCCCACTACAGCTTGTCTTGAGGTCAAACGGATTGTGGGACAAGGTCCAGAATCAAAAGGCAAAAAGTTCCGCCGGACCCCGGGAGCCGGCCGCCTATGTCGGGGGCGATCTCAGGCTATACCAGTGCTATAAGACTTGGGGAGGGTGTCGGAGCCAAGCGTCTTCTCCGAGTCCGTGCCATCACACCGTCCCTCGGGGGCCTCCGTCAAGCGGTTTAGGGAGGTACCATATAACATTGTTTTCAAATGCAGTCAGGTCCACAAACGACCCTCACTTACTTTGAGAATAGTGAAGCTGCAGTAGGTGGAAATAAGCTTCAGACAGTCTTACAAGCACTGCTTTTGTAAACATTTTTTGTTTTTTTTGTATTTTTGCACAGTTTTATATATTTTTTTTGTTTTTGATGGAGGGGAAACAACAAAGCACAGGCATTGAAAAAGGCTCAAACTCAGAACTCTGAACTATGGCACCCAACATCCAGGAGCTTGCCATCCGGATCTTGGAGCCTTGTGCTGTTTTCGACCTATTCACACATCGGTCCACTACTGACATCATCTTATAAACCAACGTTATGTAAATAGTTTTTTAATAAAATGTTTTACCCTGTTTCTTTGCTGGTGTGTTGTCTATATTTTTAATATTTGCATAGGGTTTGTCGTTATTTTGTGCGGGATGGGTGATGGAGCCGAGCTGTCTTGCAGCCCTCATGGTGTGGAGCTCAGTTCATCTCACTATTTTCGTATTTCTCATGAAGGGTTGTTTATAATATTTCTATTTTAGCGAGGTCAAAAAAAGATCCAATTAGTGGCGTACTGATTTTGCTCGATTACTTTTATTTTTTTACACGATTTTTCCCGATCTGCAAAGACTAAACAGAGTATTGCGACTTTGTGCTTGTTTGTAAATAGAGAATGATCCAAAGAGAACCAATTCTAAAACAGTAAATGCTTGGATAACAATCAATCAAATGGAGAGACAAGCAGGCACGACGGATTACAACGGGGGCAAAGGCCTGCGTTAACTACCGTTCACTATCTGCAAAGAGAGAGTACTACTAAGAGAAAAGAGGGGAGGGGGGGGCAGCGTTCAAAGCACATCAGCGTGCATAAATACGAAAATGTTTTTATCTATCACGTACTTGACATTTTAAAGCTTTTCATATTTGCTATTAAAAAACCAATGAAATTCACAGAAAAAACCATAGGTTATAGTGGATATATAGTTAGGAATTTGCATTTACAAAACCTTGAAAATTCAATGAAAAAACCATTGGTTTTAGGCCATATATAGTTAGGGATTTGCATTTACAAAACCTTATTTTACTCGCATAAAACCATTGAAATTCCATATATAGTTATAAGCGCTAACTATATATCGCGCACCCGCAATCCACTGCTGATGATGTCACATATTACATCATTCATGACATGGTCAGTGACATCACTGATGACATCACTGATGACATCTCAAATGACATCACTGATGACATCACTGGTGACATCTCAAATGACATCACTGATAACATCTCAAATGACATCACTGATGACATCACTGATGACATCTCAAATGACATCACTGATGTCATTACTGATGATATCATTCATGTGACAATACAATGCATCTCCTCACACTTTAATATAACCTCTGTTACATCCAGTGTAAAATACAGAATATAATTTTTTTAAACCATTGACACACCAATACTAGTTACTACATACACACTCACTGATTCCAATGTCTACACACAGATTCACTCATTCACCCATACAATCATTCATACATACAATCACTCATCTTTACAACACTATCATATGCACTCATACACCTATACAGACACTCACACTCTGCCACTCATCCATGGAGTTACTCACACACCTAGTCAGTCCTGTAAAGAATCAATCACACTTCCATTTTCTAATCAATACAGTTAAACATAGAGTACCTTACATTTTCAAACATATACTAACACATACTTACTCTCTTATACAATCATTGATACAAGAACACATTGATCTCCACAGAGTCATACATCTCCTAGCCAGCCACACACACACTCAGTCTCCCATACAAATACTTCGACAATCAATCAATAACCCATATAGTTACTCATATAGCTACTGATCAACACATGCAGCAGTTTACAGAACAACAGACATAATGATGCACAAATTAAGACAGTTTAGTCACTAACCCATGCACTCAGTGAGACACATTTAATCACTCACTCATACAGTCAGTCATGCACCTACTAAATACTTCATCCAGACACTTATACATCCACTCATTCCTCAATATGTAAGACATATTTTAACTTTTCAGAAACATACAGTCACTGGATGTTGTCATCAGTGATGTCATCAGTGATGTCATTTGAGATGTCATCAGTGATGTCATCAGTGATGTCACTGACCATGTCATGAATGATGTAATATGTGACATCATCAGCAGTGGATTGCGGGTGCGCGATATATAGTTAGCGCTTATAACTATATATGGAATTTCAATGGTTTTATGCGAGTAAAATAAGGTTTTGTAAATGCAAATCCCTAACTATATATGGCCTAAAACCAATGGTTTTTTCATTGAATTTTCAAGGTTTTGTAAATGCAAATTCCTAACTATATATCCACTATAACCTATGGTTTTTTCTGTGAATATATATATATATAAAGCTCCAAGTCGCCCACAGGACAAGCAGCACACGAGCAACAGCAGGTAAGTCAAAGGACCTTTAATAGGTATGGATGCAGTCCCTCCAGCAGATTCCTTTAGCAGCCTTTCATCACATATAGCCTGACGCGTTTCAAAGTTTTACACTTCTTCTTCAGAGGCGGTGACGGAAGGAAGTGCGGCAATCCGGTCAAAGTCCACAATCAATATACACGCCCTATATGGGCCGCTCCTTAGAGGCTATGCATTCTGGGGGATGTAGTGCCGGTGAATTCACTCCGTAGATGGAGGCCCGCAAATCTGACTGCTGGATACATTTAAAGTCCTCGAATGGACCTCCACGGGTGGGGACCATCCTCAATCCTCTGCTGGTGTTCCACATAAGGCGGCGCGGTAGATAGCTTGCCGCGTGGCCCCCTCACAGCGCGGGGTGGTGCATGCTCCACGGCCGGGCAGCCGTGTGTAATAAAAAGCTCGAAGTTGCCCACAGGACAAGCAGCACACGAACAACAGCAGGTAAGTCAAAGGACCTTAAATAGGTATGGATGCAGTCCCTCCAGCAGATTCCTTTAGCAGCCTTTCATCACATATAGCCTGACGCGTTTCAAAGTTTTACACTTCTTCTTCAGAGGCGGTGACGGAAGGAAGTGCGGCAATCCGGTCAAAGTCCACAATCAATATACACGCCCTATTTGGGCCGCTTCTTAGAGGCTATGCATTCTGGGGGATGTAGTGCCGGTGAATTCACTCCGTAGATGGAGGCCCGCAAATCTGACTGCTGGATACATTTAAAGTCCTCGAATGGACCTCCGCGGGTGGGGCCCATCCTCAATCCTCTGCTGGTGTTCCACATAAGGCGCCGCGGTAGATAGCTTGCCGCGTGGCCCCCTCACAGCGCGGGGTGGTGCATGCTCCACCGCCTGGCAGCCGTGTGTAATAAAAAGCTCCAAGTCGCCCACAGGACAAGCAGCACACGAACGGCAGCGGGTAAGTCAAAGGACCTTTAATAGGTATGGATGCAGTCCCTCCAGCAGATTCCTTTATCAGCCTTTCATCACATATAGCCTGACGCATTTCAAAGTTTTACACTTCTTCTTCAGAGGCGGTGACGGAAGGAAGTGCGGCAATCCGGTCAAAGTCCACAATCAATATACACGCCCTATATGGGCCGCTCCTTAGAGGCTATGCATTCTGGGGGATGTAGTGCCGGTGAATTCACTCCGTAGATGGAGGCCCGCAAATCTGACTGCTGGATACATTTAAAGTCCTCGAATGGACCTCCGCCCGTGGGGCCCATCCTCAATCCTCTGCTGGTGTTCCACATAAGGTGGCGCGGTAGATAGCTTGCCGCGTGGCCCCCTCACAGCGCGGGGTGGTGCATGCTCCACGGCCGGGCAGCCGGGTGTAATAAAAAGCTCCAAGTCGCCCATAGGACAAGCAGCACACGAACAACAGCAGGTAAGTCAAAGGACCTTAAATAGGTATGGATGCAGTCCCTCCAGCAGATTCCTTTAGCAGCCTTTCATCACATATAGCCTGACGCGTTTCAAAGTTTTACACTTCTTCTTCAGAGGCGGTGACGGAAGGAAGTGCGGCAATCCGGTCAAAGTCCACTATCAATATACACGCCCTATATGGGCCGCTCCTTAGAGGCTATGCATTCTGGGGGATGTAGTGCCGGTGAATTCACTCCGTAGATGGAGACCCGTAAATCTGACTGCTGGATACATTTAAAGTCCTCGAATGGACCTCCGCGGGTGGGGCCCATCCTCAATCCTCTGCTGGTGTTCCACATAAGGCGGCGCGGTAGATAGCTTGCCGCGTGGCCCCCTCACAGCGCGGGGTGGTGCATGCTCCACGGCCGGGCAGCCGTGTGTAATAAAAAGCTCCAAGTTGCCCACAGGACAAGCAGCACACGAACAACAGCAGGTAAGTCAAAGGACCTTAAATAGGTATGGATGCAGTCCCTCCAGCAGATTCCTTTAGCAGCCTTTCATCACATATAGCCTGACACGTTTCAAAGTTTTACACTTCTTCTTCAGAGGCGGTGACGGAAGGAAGTGCGGCAATCCGGTCAAAGTCCACAATCAATATACACGCCCTATTTGGGCCGCTTCTTAGAGGCTATGCATTCTGGGGGATGTAGTGCCGGTGAATTCACTCCGTAGATGGAGGCCCGCAAATCTGACTGCTGGATACATTTAAAGTCCTCGAATGGACCTCCGCGGGTGGGGCCCATCCTCAATCCTCTGCTGGTGTTCCACATAAGGCGCCGCGGTAGATAGCTTGCCGCGTGGCCCCCTCACAGCGCGGGGTGATGCATGCTCCACCGCCTGGCAGCCGTGTGTAATAAAAAGCTCCAAGTCGCCCACAGGACAAGCAGCACACGAACGGCAGCAGGTAAGTCAAAGGACCTTTAATAGGTATGGTGGTGCATGCTCCACGGCCGGGCAGCCGTGGGTAATAAAAAGCTCCAAGTCGCCCACAGGACAAGCAGTTTAGTACATTTGTAAGGATCGGGGTCCAGAGGTCTGGGTTTTGTTTGAAGAGATCTACTGGGACCGTATCTGGACCTGGTGCCTTCCCCCCTTTAGATAATTTTAATGCATTTAATACATCTTTGTGATCAAAACAGAGAGGTAATGGATATTTAACATGGGGGAGAGCTTCAACTGAAGCCATCTCATGGGGATTCTCCATACGGAATACCTCCGAAAAGTACTCAACCCATTCTCTGGCGTCAATAGCAACGTCCAAAGTTGGTATGTATGCCTGAGCAAGGAGAAAAGGAGACCTCACTACCTGCCAAAAGGCAGAACTATCCTTTAGGGCGCTGCTCTTCTGTAGTTGGTTCCACAGATCGGCTTTAATCTCCTTTTTTCTATTTTTTATAGCTAAGGAGTAGGCCTTCCTTAAGCTAATAATCTCGTCTCTACCTCTCATTTCCTTGGCTAAGGCCTTTCTTAATAATGTGTATGCTTTAGTGCATGCGGGACTAAACCATCCCTTTCTAGGCTTCTTCTTATGTTTGCCAACTTTGGTCAGTACCTTCCTTATAACTTCAACAATCGCAGCATAGCTAGTCAAAATTTGGACCGGGGTAGCCGAAGGGTCAAGACACTTCATTATGTGAGAGTTACTTGCCTCCACTATTTTTGCCACTACAGCCATCTGATCTAATTTACCCCATTTTAAAGTGTAACCATTCAGGCGGTCCAATACCAATTCTTGCTGGTCCAGCACGTTTGACTGCAGTGAACCTTCGCTGGTTTGACTATTCCCAATCTGAAGGGTCACACTTAAAGGAGAGTGATCGCTAAGTACATTGTTAATAGTTTGAAAGGTCTTAATGTGAGGGGCTTTGTTAGTAGAAACTAGGATGTAATCAATCACGGTTTGTGCACCTCTTCCATTAAATGGTGTCGCAAATACAACTGCTGGGTTTTTTTAATTCATTGGCAAAGCCCATCTCTAGTTCCACCATTGTCTCAAACATTTTTGTTCCCTCAGGCGTGTGTGTGAAATGTGTAAGCCCATAATCTTGTTCGTCAATAATCCCAAAGTTAGGGGTATTACTTTTTGTGCACAAGTGCAAATTGAAATCCCCTCCCCAGACTAAAGTGTATGTCTTACTTGCGTATTTTGAACGCAGGGCTTGAAGGAGATCAGAGATCTCGGCTACCAATAATATGAAATCAGGTGGGTTCAGATTATTATAAAAATTAATTAAGAAATACACTTCCTGAGTAGATCTTTGGAGGGTAAGTAGTTGGTAATTAAGCTCTACTTTCACAGGGATAATATCATAGCAGGGCAGAAGGTTTGAGATATAAGTGATTAGCCCTCCCTTACTCCTACCAGCAGTGGACTTTTTAGCTGGAGAGAAATAGGTCTTATAACCTAGAAGATGTGTCGGTTCGTTAAGCCACGTTTCTTGTAGGCAGATAATATTGCTTGAGTTGGCAGTCTGCAGGTAGCTGGTTTCCGTGTGCTTAGAGGCTAAACCTGCTATGTTCCAAAAGAGAAAAGTGACTTGTTTATCAGAGGTTACCGAAGTAGGTAATCTAGGTAGCGTCTGCAGCACCTCGTTAGTCAGTATTATAGGAGAGTTTACCCTCCGTGTCTCAGTAGTTGCTTCAAGAGTACTATCTATGATGGTGGGACTATCCTTTACAGGTACTGCAGTAGTGGAGCAACTTTCTGGGACAACTATAGTATAATAGTTTTCAATGAGGCCTGTGGATTCCTTCGCTGTGTGTGGTGTTAATTTGATTAAGTGCATAGGACCTGTACTATCATATTTATTATCTAATTGTGGTCAATCAACCATCTCCAGGCCGCTGTATCTATTAAATGTTGGTATACCTCCCCAGGTGTCCCTATATGGTAGATTTCTCCTATCCCTACCTGTCCATACTGCCCAGTCGTTCCTCCCCTGCCTAGTGTATTCTGTGTCCCCACCCCATTGATGATTTACTGGTTCATGCCAGGGCCAATATAGCCCTTCGTTGTAGCGGGATGCTGGTGGGTAAGAATAATATTTACAACAAGGGGTGGTGAGGGACAGAGTCTCTGAATTAAACAGAATACTCTCACCCAGTCAAGAGATCAGGGCTAGATCCAACACCGTTTTTTAGCTCACTGCACCATCCCAGTTTCAGAACCTGGCTGTATGCAAATTAGTCTGTTCCTGTCCCAGTGCATGATGGGAACAGGGCAAACCAAACTACAAAAGCCAATTCTTACACTGGGAAGGAAACAAGCTACCGGGGACCGGTTTCTGGCATTTCAGCCTCTTCGGCCCGGCTTGCTTGAATCCTGATGGTGCAATGAGCAAGGGACTCACATCTGAGTATACCCTTCCACGCTTAGGGTGGACAAAAATATTTACAACAAGGGGTGGTGAGGGACAGAGTCTCTGAATTAAACAGAATACTCTCACCCAGTCAAGAGATCAGGGCTAGATCCAACACCGTTTTTTAGCTCACTGCACCATCCCAGTTTCAGAACCTGGCTGTATGCAAATTAGTCTGTTCCTGTCCCAGTGCATGATGGGAACAGGGCAAACCAAACTACAAAAGCCAATTCTTACACTGGGAAGGAAACAAGCTACCGGGGACCGGTTTCTGGCATTTCAGCCTCTTCGGCCCGGCTTGCTTGAATCCTGATGGTGCAATGAGCAAGGGACTCACATCTGAGTATACCCTTCCACGCTTAGGGTGGACAAAAATATTTACAACAAGGGGTGGTGAGGGACAGAGTCTCTGAATTAAACAGAATACTCTCACCCAGTCAAGAGATCAGGGCTAGATCCAACACCGTTTTTTAGCTCACTGCACCATCCCAGTTTCAGAACCTGGCTGTATGCAAATTAGTCTGTTCCTGTCCCAGTGCATGATGGGAACAGGGCAAACCAAACTACAAAAGCCAATTCTTACACTGGGAAGGAAACAAGCTACCGGGGACCGGTTTCTGGCATTTCAGCCTCTTCGGCCCGGCTTGCTTGAATCCTGATGGTGCAATGAGCAAGGGACTCACATCTGAGTATACCCTTCCACGCTTAGGGTGGACAAAAATATTTACAACAAGGGGTGGTGAGGGACAGAGTCTCTGAATTAAACAGAATACTCTCACCCAGTCAAGAGATCAGGGCTAGATCCAACACCGTTTTTTAGCTCACTGCACCATCCCAGTTTCAGAACCTGGCTGTATGCAAATTAGTCTGTTCCTGTCCCAGTGCATGATGGGAACAGGGCAAACCAAACTACAAAAGCCAATTCTTACACTGGGAAGGAAACAAGCTACCGGGGACCGGTTTCTGGCATTTCAGCCTCTTCGGCCCGGCTTGCTTGAATCCTGATGGTGCAATGAGCAAGGGACTCACATCTGAGTATACCCTTCCACGCTTAGGGTGGACAAAAATATTTACAACAAGGGGTGGTGAGGGACAGAGTCTCTGAATTAAACAGAATACTCTCACCCAGTCAAGAGATCAGGGCTAGATCCAACACCGTTTTTTAGCTCACTGCACCATCCCAGTTTCAGAACCTGGCTGTATGCAAATTAGTCTGTTCCTGTCCCAGTGCATGATGGGAACAGGGCAAACCAAACTACAAAAGCCAATTCTTACACTGGGAAGGAAACAAGCTACCGGGGACCGGTTTCTGGCATTTCAGCCTCTTCGGCCCGGCTTGCTTGAATCCTGATGGTGCAATGAGCAAGGGACTCACATCTGAGTATACCCTTCCACGCTTAGGGTGGACAAAAATATTTACAACAAGGGGTGGTGAGGGACAGAGTCTCTGAATTAAACAGAATACTCTCACCCAGTCAAGAGATCAGGGCTAGATCCAACACCGTTTTTTAGCTCACTGCACCATCCCAGTTTCAGAACCTGGCTGTATGCAAATTAGTCTGTTCCTGTCCCAGTGCATGATGGGAACAGGGCAAACCAAACTACAAAAGCCAATTCTTACACTGGGAAGGAAACAAGCTACCGGGGACCGGTTTCTGGCATTTCAGCCTCTTCGGCCCGGCTTGCTTGAATCCTGATGGTGCAATGAGCAAGGGACTCACATCTGAGTATACCCTTCCACGCTTAGGGTGGACAAAAATATTTACAACAAGGGGTGGTGAGGGACAGAGTCTCTGAATTAAACAGAATACTCTCACCCAGTCAAGAGATCAGGGCTAGATCCAACACCGTTTTTTAGCTCACTGCACCATCCCAGTTTCAGAACCTGGCTGTATGCAAATTAGTCTGTTCCTGTCCCAGTGCATGATGGGAACAGGGCAAACCAAACTACAAAAGCCAATTCTTACACTGGGAAGGAAACAAGCTACCGGGGACCGGTTTCTGGCATTTCAGCCTCTTCGGCCCGGCTTGCTTGAATCCTGATGGTGCAATGAGCAAGGGACTCACATCTGAGTATACCCTTCCACGCTTAGGGTGGACAAAAATATTTACAACAAGGGGTGGTGAGGGACAGAGTCTCTGAATTAAACAGAATACTCTCACCCAGTCAAGAGATCAGGGCTAGATCCAACACCGTTTTTTAGCTCACTGCACCATCCCAGTTTCAGAACCTGGCTGTATGCAAATTAGTCTGTTCCTGTCCCAGTGCATGATGGGAACAGGGCAAACCAAACTACAAAAGCCAATTCTTACACTGGGAAGGAAACAAGCTACCGGGGACCGGTTTCTGGCATTTCAGCCTCTTCGGCCCGGCTTGCTTGAATCCTGATGGTGCAATGAGCAAGGGACTCACATCTGAGTATACCCTTCCACGCTTAGGGTGGACAAAAATATTTACAACAAGGGGTGGTGAGGGACAGAGTCTCTGAATTAAACAGAATACTCTCACCCAGTCAAGAGATCAGGGCTAGATCCAACACCGTTTTTTAGCTCACTGCACCATCCCAGTTTCAGAACCTGGCTGTATGCAAATTAGTCTGTTCCTGTCCCAGTGCATGATGGGAACAGGGCAAACCAAACTACAAAAGCCAATTCTTACACTGGGAAGGAAACAAGCTACCGGGGACCGGTTTCTGGCATTTCAGCCTCTTCGGCCCGGCTTGCTTGAATCCTGATGGTGCAATGAGCAAGGGACTCACATCTGAGTATACCCTTCCACGCTTAGGGTGGACAAAAATATTTACAACAAGGGGTGGTGAGGGACAGAGTCTCTGAATTAAACAGAATACTCTCACCCAGTCAAGAGATCAGGGCTAGATCCAACACCGTTTTTTAGCTCACTGCACCATCCCAGTTTCAGAACCTGGCTGTATGCAAATTAGTCTGTTCCTGTCCCAGTGCATGATGGGAACAGGGCAAACCAAACTACAAAAGCCAATTCTTACACTGGGAAGGAAACAAGCTACCGGGGACCGGTTTCTGGCATTTCAGCCTCTTCGGCCCGGCTTGCTTGAATCCTGATGGTGCAATGAGCAAGGGACTCACATCTGAGTATACCCTTCCACGCTTAGGGTGGACAAAAATATTTACAACAAGGGGTGGTGAGGGACAGAGTCTCTGAATTAAACAGAATACTCTCACCCAGTCAAGAGATCAGGGCTAGATCCAACACCGTTTTTTAGCTCACTGCACCATCCCAGTTTCAGAACCTGGCTGTATGCAAATTAGTCTGTTCCTGTCCCAGTGCATGATGGGAACAGGGCAAACCAAACTACAAAAGCCAATTCTTACACTGGGAAGGAAACAAGCTACCGGGGACCGGTTTCTGGCATTTCAGCCTCTTCGGCCCGGCTTGCTTGAATCCTGATGGTGCAATGAGCAAGGGACTCACATCTGAGTATACCCTTCCACGCTTAGGGTGGACAAAAATATTTACAACAAGGGGTGGTGAGGGACAGAGTCTCTGAATTAAACAGAATACTCTCACCCAGTCAAGAGATCAGGGCTAGATCCAACACCGTTTTTTAGCTCACTGCACCATCCCAGTTTCAGAACCTGGCTGTATGCAAATTAGTCTGTTCCTGTCCCAGTGCATGATGGGAACAGGGCAAACCAAACTACAAAAGCCAATTCTTACACTGGGAAGGAAACAAGCTACCGGGGACCGGTTTCTGGCATTTCAGCCTCTTCGGCCCGGCTTGCTTGAATCCTGATGGTGCAATGAGCAAGGGACTCACATCTGAGTATACCCTTCCACGCTTAGGGTGGACAAAAATATTTACAACAAGGGGTGGTGAGGGACAGAGTCTCTGAATTAAACAGAATACTCTCACCCAGTCAAGAGATCAGGGCTAGATCCAACACCGTTTTTTAGCTCACTGCACCATCCCAGTTTCAGAACCTGGCTGTATGCAAATTAGTCTGTTCCTGTCCCAGTGCATGATGGGAACAGGGCAAACCAAACTACAAAAGCCAATTCTTACACTGGGAAGGAAACAAGCTACCGGGGACCGGTTTCTGGCATTTCAGCCTCTTCGGCCCGGCTTGCTTGAATCCTGATGGTGCAATGAGCAAGGGACTCACATCTGAGTATACCCTTCCACGCTTAGGGTGGACAAAAATATTTACAACAAGGGGTGGTGAGGGACAGAGTTTCTGAATTAAACAGAATACTCTCACCCAGTCAAGAGATCAGGGCTAGATCCAACACCGTTTTTTAGCTCACTGCACCATCCCAGTTTCAGAACCTGACTGTATGCAAATTAGTCTGTTCCTGTCCCAGTGCATGATGGGAACAGGGCAAACCAAACTACAAAAGCCAATTCTTACACTGGGAAGGAAACAAGCTACCGGGGACTGGTTTCTGGCATTTCAGCCTCTTCGGCCCGGCTTGCTTGAATCCTGATGGTGCAATGAGCAAGGGACTCACATCTGAGTATACCCTTCCACGCTTAGGGTGGACAAAAATATTTACAACAAGGGGTGGTGAGGGACAGAGTCTCTGAATTAAACAGAATACTCTCACCCAGTCAAGAGATCAGGGCTAGATCCAACACCGTTTTTTAGCTCACTGCACCATCCCAGTTTCAGAACCTGGCTGTATGCAAATTAGTCTGTTCCTGTCCCAGTGCATGATGGGAACAGGGCAAACCAAACTACAAAAGCCAATTCTTACACTGGGAAGGAAACAAGCTACCGGGGACCGGTTTCTGGCATTTCAGCCTCTTCGGCCCGGCTTGCTTGAATCCTGATGGTGCAATGAGCAAGGGACTCACATCTGAGTATACCCTTCCACGCTTAGGGTGGACAAAAATATTTACAACAAGGGGTGGTGAGGGACCGAGTCTCTGAATTAAACAGAATACTCTCACCCAGTCAAGAGATCAGGGCTAGATCCAACACCGTTTTTTAGCTCACTGCACCATCCCAGTTTCAGAACCTGGCTGTATGCAAATTAGTCTGTTCCTGTCCCAGTGCATGATGGGAACAGGGCAAACCAAACTACAAAAGCCAATTCTTACACTGGGAAGGAAACAAGCTACCGGGGACCGGTTTCTGGCATTTCAGCCTCTTCGGCCCGGCTTGCTTGAATCCTGATGGTGCAATGAGCAAGGGACTCACATCTGAGTATACCCTTCCACGCTTAGGGTGGACAAAAATATTTACAACAAGGGGTGGTGAGGGACAGAGTCTCTGAATTAAACAGAATACTCTCACCCAGTCAAGAGATCAGGGCTAGATCCAACACCGTTTTTTAGCTCACTGCACCATCCCAGTTTCAGAACCTGGCTGTATGCAAATTAGTCTGTTCCTGTCCCAGTGCATGATGGGAACAGGGCAAACCAAACTACAAAAGCCAATTCTTACACTGGGAAGGAAACAAGCTACTGGGGACCGGTTTCTGGCATTTCAGCCTCTTCGGCCCGGCTTGCTTGAATCCTGATGGTGCAATGAGCAAGGGACTCACATCTGAGTATACCCTTCCACGCTTAGGGTGGACAAAAATATTTACAACAAGGGGTGGTGAGGGACAGAGTCTCTGAATTAAACAGAATACTCTCACCCAGTCAAGAGATCAGGGCTAGATCCAACACCGTTTTTTAGCTCACTGCACCATCCCAGTTTCAGAACCTGGCTGTATGCAAATTAGTCTGTTCCTGTCCCAGTGCATGATGGGAACAGGGCAAACCAAACTACAAAAGCCAATTCTTACACTGGGAAGGAAACAAGCTACCGGGGACCGGTTTCTGGCATTTCAGCCTCTTCGGCCCGGCTTGCTTGAATCCTGATGGTGCAATGAGCAAGGGACTCACATCTGAGTATACCCTTCCACGCTTAGGGTGGACAAAAATATTTACAACAAGGGGTGGTGAGGGACAGAGTCTCTGAATTAAACAGAATACTCTCACCCAGTCAAGAGATCAGGGCTAGATCCAACACCGTTTTTTAGCTCACTGCACCATCCCAGTTTCAGAACCTGGCTGTATGCAAATTAGTCTGTTCCTGTCCCAGTGCATGATGGGAACAGGGCAAACCAAACTACAAAAGCCAATTCTTACACTGGGAAGGAAACAAGCTACCGGGGACCGGTTTCTGGCATTTCAGCCTCTTCGGCCCGGCTTGCTTGAATCCTGATGGTGCAATGAGCAAGGGACTCACATCTGAGTATACCCTTCCACGCTTAGGGTGGACAAAAATATTTACAACAAGGGGTGGTGAGGGACAGAGTCTCTGAATTAAACAGAATACTCTCACCCAGTCAAGAGATCAGGGCTAGATCCAACACCGTTTTTTAGCTCACTGCACCATCCCAGTTTCAGAACCTGGCTGTATGCAAATTAGTCTGTTCCTGTCCCAGTGCATGATGGGAACAGGGCAAACCAAACTACAAAAGCCAATTCTTACACTGGGAAGGAAACAAGCTACCGGGGACCGGTAAGAATAAGACAGTCGTTTAGTTGATATCCCGTCAGGTTTACTTATCGAGCCCCACAAGCAGATATGATCCGCTGTATGTGGGTCATCGAAGTTGACTATAATACAGTCACCTGAGATTTTTTTTGGTTGATGGCCTATCCAGGGGACTCTACGCACTGAAGTAATTCTACTAATACAGTTTTGTGGGAGTGGTCTATTATTGTTCAACCAAGACTGGACCTTATTTTTTAGGGACCAGTTTGGTTCCTCACTATTGTGAGTCAATTCAGGGACCCCTATCATAACGACTACGTAGGGAGTTGCTTCAGGGGGGAGATTTGTCAGTTTGCGCCCCCCTCCCTTAGGCCTTTGTCCCAACTGACTATGTCTTGGTGGAGGGTCGTGTTGGACAGTATTTATCTGGGCTGGTTTAGAAAGAATTGGAGGAGGATTTGGAGTTACAGGGGTGGCAGCTACTGGGGGTATCTTTTTCTGTTGTAAAGGGACCTTATTAGCGATTTCTTTTCGGGCATTAATTTTTGGGGTATCAGATCCTGAGGCAATTTTCTTTATGCCTTCCGGTTTTTTAAGATTGGTGTCCTTGGTTTTCAATTCTCCTACATTTGTCGCCCCAAGTTCTTCTGATGGGAAGATGTCTTCAGAGTTAACGTTAGGACTGCTAGTTGTTTTTCAATAATTGCTAGACTCAATTGGAACGGCTGTAATTGCGTTTTTATTCGTTCTCTAATTTGAGCTAGCAAGAATTGATCAGCACCACATGTATGGTTGTCACCCCCCATTTGATTACCCGATATGTCATCGTTAACACGATCGTCTGTAGTTCTATCTGTTATGCTAAGATCCACAGCTGTGGAAAGGAGATTTATACTATCATTATCTGTGTTAGGTGAATTAAGATTGTGCGTTGTTGGGCCTAATGTAACATTACCCTTCCCCTGGATGTTAGGTTGCAGTTTATGTCGGGTATTACCTGAGTTAGAATCTATTATTTTCTTTCTCCTATTGGATGGCTTTTTCTGTTTTGAAATAGCGCCCTCATTAATTCCCCTTTCTGCAGCTTGTGCCTGGTCAGTTAGCAATTGTGTCGCAAAGATATCAGGGGTTTTTTCAAGGGCCTCGGCGGTTTGTGAGTACGACATAGACAATGTAGCAGAGAGATCAACTAAACTGGGGATACCATGGACATCAGAGTCTACTTCTAACATTAGGGCCTTCTCACGTTGATTGGCGGGAGTCTGTGCCATTGCCAGAGACCCGAGTGAGGATCGTCTTGTCTGTACTAAATCCTGTGAGACTCTTCTGTCCAACAATATTATCCCTTGATCTATGGCTTCGTTAGCTTTAATGATAAACTGGTCGATAGGACCTGTAAACTCTGCCATACGTTGCTTTGTTTTGCTACGACTACCTCTAGGTGACATGTTAATGATTACAGGCACAGCTAAAATGGTGGATACACGTTAGGAGTAATTTACACCTTATATGTCTATATACAGACCAGCTTGTTGAGCGTCCCGTGTCTGTGGGTAATAGTAGATGTTGGAGGGGGGGCCCAGCCCAGTCTATTCCGGTCTGTGACGGGATAGGACGGGCCCGCCCTTGGCCCGGGCTTCGCCCGGCATCCCGCTCGCGTCCCGCGAGACGGGGGTGATGCTTGATTTAAGCGCCTCCTGGCGCGCAAAGCTCGCGGTGTGTGCCGCTAAGGTTGCTGGGGCTTGTGGTCTTTGTGCCCCACCCACGCTCCGCTCGGCGGCCAGACCCTAAGATGGAAAAAGGAGTCAGGCGGCGGGAGGCGGGCGGGCAGAACCCCAGGCAGTGTCCGACCTCAGGCTGATGAAAAACGGCAGCAGACAGAAACGGTAAAGGGCACAGTTAATGCAGAGTTCCCCCTATTCATAACACTCCTGCAAATCTGTCATTTCAAATGATTTAAGGCCCCCGAAGCCATACAAATGGTTGGGTGGATGGGAATATTCATATTTGTTCGAAAACAATAAAAAGCGTAATTTTTAGGTCATATGACCAAGCTTTTCATCATTAAAATAACAAAAGTAAAATGAACCAATGAAAAGTTTTATTAACAAGTCACATGACCTGTTATGCTTACGTTACGCGCTGCGCGCCGCGCCTCGGATCACTTCCGGGTGCGCTAACGCGGCGTGTCATATAACGCATTACGCGACAACGTAGGTCAAGAATATAGTCAAAATGTCTCCACCAACCAGCGTTCGGAACACAACCCCTTTCAGTAGTCCAAAAAGTTCTGTTAAATGACAACAGAGGGGACAGGCAACAAGAACCATCAGTCAAAGAGGGGAGGGCAAGTTCTTCTCTTCCGGGTCATGTTGGGGCGCTACCGGAACTGATCGAATTGGTAGTCTACAGTGTTTCTGGATGTTTCAGAC
This sequence comes from Lissotriton vulgaris, assembly GCF_964263255.1. Taxonomy (NCBI): domain Eukaryota; kingdom Metazoa; phylum Chordata; class Amphibia; order Caudata; family Salamandridae; genus Lissotriton; species Lissotriton vulgaris. The sequence goes on from NC_141685.1 coordinate 1,823,564,449, forward strand.
TAAAGCTGGCGTCAGCATGAGAGCACTTCCATCTCGTAGCTCCGTCGTGGCCATTCCACGAGCAGACATGGCAGCCGCTCCCCACCAGAAGCCTGCGGGAGTCAGAGGCCCCCAAGACTTTTGTAGAATCTTCACGGCTGAGGGGACGCTTTCGAGAATGGGACCCAAGCCCTAGCAGACAAGCGTCCGAGTTCAAAGGTGTCCCAGGGCCATTTTAGTGGACCAGGCCCAAAACCAAAGAGCCGGCCGCCATTTTGAGAGTCCTGTGGCAGCCGCCTATCGCTGCACCGCAAGAGTGGGAGCAACTCAACTACATGATGAGCGAGACGCTGTAGTCGCAAGAGCGGGCGGTAAACAGCTGAATGGCGGAAGAGGCACAGTGTAGCAAAAGCGGGCGGAATGGCAACTGAAACGGTAAAGGGGCGCCCCACTACAGCTTATCTTCAGGTCAAACGGATTGTGGGACAAGGTCCAGAATCAAAAGGCAAAAAGTTCCGCCGGACCCCGGGAGCCGGCCGCCTATGTCGGGGGCGATCTCAGGCTATACCAGTGCTATAAGACTTGGGGAGGGTGTCGGAGCCAAGCGTCTTCTCCGAGTCCGTGCCATCACACCGTCCCTCGGGGGCCTCCGTCGAGCGGTTTAGGGAGGTACCATATAACATTGTTTTCAAATGCAGTCAGGTCCACAAACGACCCTCACTTACTTTGAGAATAGTGAAGCTGCAGTAGGTGGAAATAAGCTTCAGACAGTCTTACAAGCACTGCTTTTGTAAACATTTTTTGTTTTTTTTGTATTTTTGCACAGTTTTATATATTTTTTTTGTTTTTGATGGAGGGGAAACAACAAAGCACAGGCATTGAAAAAGGCTCAAACTCAGAACTCTGAACTATGGCACCCAACATCCAGGAGCTTGCCATCCGGATCTTGGAGCCTTGTGCTGTTTTCGACCTATTCACACATCGGTCCACTACTGACATCATCTTATAAACCAACGTTATGTAAATAGTTTTTTAATAAAATGTTTTACCCTGTTTCTTTGCTGGTGTGTTGTCTATATTTTTAATATTTGCATAGGGTTTGTCGTTATTTTGTGCGGGATGGGTGATGGAGCCGAGCTGTCTTGCAGCCCTCATGGTGTGGAGCTCAGTTCATCTCACTATTTTCGTATTTCTCATGAAGGGTTGTTTATAATATTTCTATTTTAGCGAGGTCAAAAAAAGATCCAATTAGTGGCGTACTGATTTTGCTCGATTACTTTTATTTTTTTACACGATTTTTCCCGATCTGCAAAGACTAAACAGAGTATTGCGACTTTGTGCTTGTTTGTAAATAGAGAATGATCCAAAGAGAACCAATTCTAAAACAGTAAATGCTTGGATAACAATCAATCAAATGGAGAGACAAGCAGGCACGACGGATTACAACGGGGGCAAAGGCCTGCGTTAACTACCGTTCACTATCTGCAAAGAGAGAGTACTACTAAGAGAAAAGAGGGGAGGGGGGGGCAGCGTTCAAAGCACATCAGCGTGCATAAATACGAAAATGTTTTTATCTATCACGTACTTGACATTTTAAAGCTTTTCATATTTGCTATTAAAAAACCAATGAAATTCACAGAAAAAACCATAGGTTATAGTGGATATATAGTTAGGAATTTGCATTTACAAAACCTTGAAAATTCAATGAAAAAACCATTGGTTTTAGGCCATATATAGTTAGGGATTTGCATTTACAAAACCTTATTTTACTCGCATAAAACCATTGAAATTCCATATATAGTTATAAGCGCTAACTATATATCGCGCACCCGCAATCCACTGCTGATGATGTCACATATTACATCATTCATGACATGGTCAGTGACATCACTGATGACATCACTGATGACATCTCAAATGACATCACTGATGACATCACTGGTGACATCTCAAATGACATCACTGATAACATCTCAAATGACATCACTGATGACATCACTGATGACATCTCAAATGACATCACTGATGTCATTACTGATGATATCATTCATGTGACAATACAATGCATCTCCTCACACTTTAATATAACCTCTGTTACATCCAGTGTAAAATACAGAATATAATTTTTTTAAACCATTGACACACCAATACTAGTTACTACATACACACTCACTGATTCCAATGTCTACACACAGATTCACTCATTCACCCATACAATCATTCATACATACAATCACTCATCTTTACAACACTATCATATGCACTCATACACCTATACAGACACTCACAATCTGCCACTCATCCATGGAGTTACTCACACACCTAGTCAGTCCTGTAAAGAATCAATCACACTTCCATTTTCTAATCAATACAGTTAAACATAGAGTACCTTACATTTTCAAACATATACTAACACATACTTACTCTCTTATACAATCATTGATACAAGAACACATTGATCTCCACAGAGTCATACATCTCCTAGCCAGCCACACACACACTCAGTCTCCCATACAAATACTTCGAAAATCAATCAATAACCCATATAGTTACTCATATAGCTACTGATCAACACATGCAGCAGTTTACAGAACAACAGACATAATGATGCACAAATTAAGACAGTTTAGTCACTAACCCATGCACTCAGTGAGACACATTTAATCACTCACTCATACAGTCAGTCATGCACCTACTAAATACTTCATCCAGACACTTATACATCCACTCATTCCTCAATATGTAAGACATATTTTAACTTTTCAGAAACATACAGTCACTGGATGTTGTCATCAGTGATGTCATCAGTGATGTCATTTGAGATGTCATCAGTGATGTCATCAGTGATGTCACTGACCATGTCATGAATGATGTAATATGTGACATCATCAGCAGTGGATTGCGGGTGCGCGATATATAGTTAGCGCTTATAACTATATATGGAATTTCAATGGTTTTATGCGAGTAAAATAAGGTTTTGTAAATGCAAATCCCTAACTATATATGGCCTAAAACCAATGGTTTTTTCATTGAATTTTCAAGGTTTTGTAAATGCAAATTCCTAACTATATATCCACTATAACCTATGGTTTTTTCTGTGAATATATATATATATATAAAGCTCCAAGTCGCCCACAGGACAAGCAGCACACGAACAACAGCAGGTAAGTCAAAGGACCTTTAATAGGTATGGATGCAGTCCCTCCAGCAGATTCCTTTAGCAGCCTTTCATCACATATAGCCTGACGCGTTTCAAAGTTTTACACTTCTTCTTCAGAGGCGGTGACGGAAGGAAGTGCGGCAATCCGGTCAAAGTCCACAATCAATATACACGCCCTATATGGGCCGCTCCTTAGAGGCTATGCATTCTGGGGGATGTAGTGCCGGTGAATTCACTCCGTAGATGGAGGCCCGCAAATCTGACTGCTGGATACATTTAAAGTCCTCGAATGGACCTCCACGGGTGGGGACCATCCTCAATCCTCTGCTGGTGTTCCACATAAGGCGGCGCGGTAGATAGCTTGCCACGTGGCCCCCTCACAGCGCGGGGTGGTGCATGCTCCACGGCCGGGCAGCCGTGTGTAATAAAAAGCTCGAAGTTGCCCACAGGACAAGCAGCACACGAACAACAGCAGGTAAGTCAAAGGACCTTAAATAGGTATGGATGCAGTCCCTCCAGCAGATTCCTTTAGCAGCCTTTCATCACATATAGCCTGACGCGTTTCAAAGTTTTACACTTCTTCTTCAGAGGCGGTGACGGAAGGAAGTGCGGCAATCCGGTCAAAGTCCACAATCAATATACACGCCCTATATGGGCCGCTCCTTAGAGGCTATGCATTCTGGGGGATGTAGTGCCGGTGAATTCACTCCGTAGATGGAGGCCCGCAAATCTGACTGCTGGATACATTTAAAGTCCTCGAATGGACCTCCGCCCGTGGGGCCCATCCTCAATCCTCTGCTGGTGTTCCACATAAGGTGGCGCGGTAGATAGCTTGCCGCGTGGCCCCCTCACAGCGCGGGGTGGTGCATGCTCCACGGCCGGGCAGCCGGGTGTAATAAAAAGCTCCAAGTCGCCCATAGGACAAGCAGCACACGAACAACAGCAGGTAAGTCAAAGGACCTTAAATAGGTATGGATGCAGTCCCTCCAGCAGATTCCTTTAGCAGCCTTTCATCACATATAGCCTGACGCATTTCAAAGTTTTACACTTCTTCTTCAGAGGCGGTGACGGAAGGAAGTGCAGCAATCCGGTCAAAGTCCACTATCAATATACACGCCCTATATGGGCCGCTCCTTAGAGGCTATGCATTCTGGGGGATGTAGTGCCGGTGAATTCACTCCGTAGATGGAGACCCGTAAATCTGACTGCTGGATACATTTAAAGTCCTCGAATGGACCTCCGCGGGTGGGGCCCATCCTCAATCCTCTGCTGGTGTTCCACATAAGGCGGCGCGGTAGATAGCTTGCCGCGTGGCCCCCTCACAGCGCGGGGTGGTGCATGCTCCACGGCCGGGCAGCCGTGTGTAATAAAAAGCTCCAAGTTGCCCACAGGACAAGCAGCACACGAACAACAGCAGGTAAGTCAAAGGACCTTAAATAGGTATGGATGCAGTCCCTCCAGCAGATTCCTTTAGCAGCCTTTCATCACATATAGCCTGACGCGTTTCAAAGTTTTACACTTCTTCTTCAGAGGCGGTGACGGAAGGAAGTGCGGCAATCCGGTCAAAGTCCACAATCAATATACACGCCCTATTTGGGCCGCTTCTTAGAGGCTATGCATTCTGGGGGATGTAGTGCCGGTGAATTCACTCCGTAGATGGAGGCCCGCAAATCTGACTGCTGGATACATTTAAAGTCCTCGAATGGACCTCCGCGGGTGGGGCCCATCCTCAATCCTCTGCTGGTGTTCCACATAAGGCGCCGCGGTAGATAGCTTGCCGCGTGGCCCCCTCACAGCGCGGGGTGATGCATGCTCCACCGCCTGGCAGCCGTGTGTAATAAAAAGCTCCAAGTCGCCCACAGGACAAGCAGCACACGAACGGCAGCAGGTAAGTCAAAGGACCTTTAATAGGTATGGTGGTGCATGCTCCACGGCCGGGCAGCCGTGGGTAATAAAAAGCTCCAAGTCGCCCACAGGACAAGCAGTTTAGTACATTTGTAAGGATCGGGGTCCAGAGGTCTGGGTTTTGTTTGAAGAGATCTACTGGGACCGTATCTGGACCTGGTGCCTTCCCCCCTTTAGATAATTTTAATGCATTTAATACATCTTTGTGATCAAAACAGAGAGGTAATGGATATTTAACATGGGGGAGAGCTTCAACTGAAGCCATCTCATGGGGATTCTCCATACGGAATACCTCCGAAAAGTACTCAACCCATTCTCTGGCGTCAATAGCAACGTCCAAAGTTGGTATGTATGCCTGAGCAAGGAGAAAAGGAGACCTCACTACCTGCCAAAAGGCAGAACTATCCTTTAGGGCGCTGCTCTTCTGTAGTTGGTTCCACAGATTGGCTTTAATCTCCTTTTTTCTATTTTTTATAGCTAAGGAGTAGGCCTTCCTTAAGCTAATAATCTCGTCTCTACCTCTCATTTCCTTGGCTAAGGCCTTTCTTAATAATGTGTATGCTTTAGTGCATGAGGGACTAAACCATCCCTTTCTAGGCTTCTTCTTATGTTTGCCAACTTTGGTCAGTACCTTCCTTATAACTTCAACAATCGCAGCATAGCTAGTCAAAATTTGGACCGGGGTAGCCGAAGGGTCAAGACACTTCATTATGTGAGAGTTACTTGCCTCCACTATTTTTGCCACTACAGCCATCTGATCTAATTTACCCCATTTTAAAGTGTAACCATTCAGGCGGTCCAATACCAATTCTTGCTGGTCCAGCACGTTTGACTGCAGTGAACCTTCGCTGGTTTGACTATTCCCAATCTGAAGGGTCACACTTAAAGGAGAGTGATCGCTAAGTACATTGTTAATAGTTTGAAAGGTCTTAATGTGAGGGGCTTTGTTAGTAGAAACTAGGATGTAATCAATCACGGTTTGTGCACCTCTTCCATTAAATGGTGTCGCAAATACAACTGCTGGGTTTTTTAATTCATTGGCAAAGCCCATCTCTAGTTCCACCATTGTCTCAAACATTTTTGTTCCCTCAGGCGTGTGTGTGAAATGTGTAAGCCCATAATCTTGTTCGTCAATAATCCCAAAGTTAGGGGTATTACTTTTTGTGCACAAGTGCAAATTGAAATCCCCTCCCCAGACTAAAGTGTATGTCTTACTTGCGTATTTTGAACGCAGGGCTTGAAGGAGATCAGAGATCTCGGCTACCAATAATATGAAATCAGGTGGGTTCAGATTATTATAAAAATTAATTAAGAAATACACTTCCTGAGTAGATCTTTGGAGGGTAAGTAGTTGGTAATTAAGCTCTACTTTCACAGGGATAATATCATAGCAGGGCAGAAGGTTTGAGATATAAGTGATTAGCCCTCCCTTACTCCTACCAGCAGTGGACTTTTTAGCTGGAGAGAAATAGGTCTTATAACCTAGAAGATGTGTCGGTTCGTTAAGCCACGTTTCTTGTAGGCAGATAATATTGCTTGAGTTGGCAGTCTGCAGGTAGCTGGTTTCCGTGTGCTTAGAGGCTAAACCTGCTATGTTCCAAAAGAGAAAAGTGACTTGTTTATCAGAGGTTACCGAAGTAGGTAATCTAGGTAGCGTCTGCAGCACCTCGTTAGTCAGTATTATAGGAGAGTTTACCCTCCGTGTCTCAGTAGTTGCTTCAAGAGTACTATCTATGATGGTGGGACTATCCTTTACAGGTACTGCAGTAGTGGAGCAACTTTCTGGGACAACTATAGTATAATAGTTTTCAATGAGGCCTGTGGATTCCTTCGCTGTGTGTGGTGTTAATTTGATTAAGTGCATAGGACCTGTACTATCATATTTATTATCTAATTGTGGTCAATCAACCATCTCCAGGCCGCTGTATCTATTAAATGTTGGTATACCTCCCCAGGTGTCCCTATATGGTAGATTTCTCCTATCCCTACCTGTCCATACTGCCCAGTCGTTCCTCCCCTGCCTAGTGTATTCTGTGTCCCCACCCCATTGATGATTTACTGGTTCATGCCAGGGCCAATATAGCCCTTCGTTGTAGCGGGATGCTGGTGGGTAAGAATAAGACAGTCGTTTAGTTGATATCCCGTCAGGTTTACTTATCGAGCCCCACGAGCAGATATGATCCGCTGTATGTGGGTCATCGAAGTTGACTATAATACAGTCACCTGAGATTTTTTTTGGTTGATGGCCTATCCAGGGGACTCTACGCACTGAAGTAATTCTACTAATACAGTTTTGTGGGAGTGGTCTATTATTGTTCAACCAAGACTGGACCTTATTTTTTAGGGACCAGTTTGGTTCCTCACTATTGTGAGTCAATTCAGGGACCCCTATCATAACGACTACGTAGGGAGTTGCTTCAGGGGGGAGATTTGTCAGTTTGCGCCCCCCTCCCTTAGGCCTTTGTCCCAGCTGACTATGTCTTGGTGGAGGGTCGTGTTGGACAGTATTTATCTGGGCTGGTTTAGAAAGAATTGGAGGAGGATTTGGAGTTACAGGGGTGGCAGCTACTGGGGGTATCTTTTTCTGTTGTAAAGGGACCTTATTAGCGATTTCTTTTCGGGCATTAATTTTTGGGGTATCAGATCCTGAGGCAATTTTCTTTATGCCTTCCGGTTTTTTAAGATTGGTGTCCTTGGTTTTCAATTCTCCTACATTTGTCGCCCCAAGTTCTTCTGATGGGAAGATGTCTTCAGAGTTAACGTTAGGACTGCTAGTTGTTTTTCAATAATTGCTAGACTCAATTGGAACGGCTGTAATTGCGTTTTTATTCGTTCTCTAATTTGAGCTAGCAAGAATTGATCAGCACCACATGTATGGTTGTCACCCCCCATTTGATTACCCGATATGTCATCGTTAACACGATCGTCTGTAGTTCAATCTGTTATGCTAAGATCCACAGCCGTGGAAAGGAGATTTATACTATCATTATCTGTGTTAGGTGAATTAAGATTGTGCGTTGTTGGGCCTAATGTAACATTACCCTTCCCCTGGATGTTAGGTTGCAGTTTATGTCGGGTATTACCTGAGTTAGAATCTATTATTTTCTTTCTCCTATTGGATGGCTTTTTCTGTTTTCGTAATAGCGCCCTCATTAATTCCCCTTTCTGCAGCTTGTGCCTGGTCAGTTAGCAATTGTGTCGCAAAGATATCAGGGGTTTTTTCAAGGGCCTCGGCGGTTTGTGAGTCCGACATAGACAATGTAGCAGAGAGATCAACTAAACTGGGGATACCATGGACATCAGAGTCTACTTCTAACATTAGGGCCTTCTCACGTTGATTGGCGGGAGTCTGTGCCATTGCCAGAGACCCGAGTGAGGATCGTCTTGCCTGTACTAAATCCTGTGAGACTCTTCTGTCCAACAATATTATCCCTTGATCTATGGCTTCGTTAGCTTTAATGATAAACTGGTCGATAGGACCTGTAAACTCTGCCATACGTTGCTTTGTTTTGCTACGACTACCTCTAGGTGACATGTTAATGATTACAGGCACAGCTAAAATGGTGGATACACGTTAGGAGTAATTTACACCTTATATGTCTATATACAGACCAGCTTGTTGAGCGTCCCGTGTCTGTGGGTAATAGTAGATGTTGGAGGGGGGGCCCAGCCCAGTCTATTCCGGTCTGTGACGGGATAGGACGGGCCCGCCCTTGGCCCGGGCTTCGCCCGGCATCCCGCTCGCGTCCCGCGAGACGGGGGTGATGCTTGATTTAAGCGCCTCCTGGCGCGCAAAGCTCGCGGTGTGTGCCGCTAAGGTTGCTGGGGCTTGTGGTCTTTGTGCCCCACCCACGCTCCGCTCGGCGGCCAGACCCTAAGATGGAAAAAGGAGTCAGGCGGCGGGAGGCGGGAGGCGGGCGGGCAGAACCCCAGGCAGTGTCCGACCTCAGGCTGATGAAAAACGGCAGCAGACAGAAACGGTAAAGGGCACAGTTAATGCAGAGTTCCCCCTATTCATAACACTCCTGCAAATCTGTCATTTCAAATGATTTAAGGCCCCCGAAGCCATACAAATGGTTGGGTGGATGGGAATATTCATATTTGTTCGAAAACAATAAAAAGCGTAATTTTTAGGTCATATGACCAAGCTTTTCATCATTAAAATAACAAAAGTAAAATGAACCAATGAAAAGTTTTATTAACAAGTCACATGACCTGTTATGCTTACGTTACGCGCTGCGCGCCGCGCCTCGGATCACTTCCGGGTGCGCTAACGCGGCGTGTCATATAACGCATTACGCGACAACGTAGGTCAAGAATATAGTCAAAATGTCTCCACCAACCAGCGTTCGGAACACAACCCCTTTCAGTAGTCCAAAAAGTTCTGTTAAATGACAACAGAGGGGACAGGCAACAAGAACCATCAGTCAAAGAGGGGAGGGCAAGTTCTTCTCTTCCGGGTCATGTTGGGGCGCTACCGGAACTGATCGAATTGGTAGTCTACAGTGTTTCTGGATGTTTCAGACTAAAGCTGGCGTCAGCATGAGAGCACTTCCATCTCGTAGCTCCGTCGTGGCCATTCCACGAGCAGACATGGCAGCCGCTCCCCACCAGAAGCCTGCGGGAGTCGGAGGCCCCCAAGACTTTTGTAGAATCTTCACGGCTGAGGGGACGCTTTCGAGAATGGGACCCAAGCCCTAGCAGACAAGCGTCCGAGTTCAAAGGTGTCCCAGGGCCATTTTAGTGGACCAGGCCCAAAACCGAAGAGCCGGTCGCCATTTTGAGAGTCCTGTGGCAGCCGCCTATCGCTGCACCGCAAGAGTGGGAGCAACTCAACTACATGATGAGCGAGACGCTGTAGTCGCAAGAGCGGGCGGTAAACAGCTGAATGGCGGAAGAGGCACAGTGTAGCAAAAGCGGGCGGAATGGCAACTGAAACGGTAAAGGGGCGCCCCACTACAGCTTGTCTTCAGGTCAAACGGATTGTGGGACAAGGTCCAGAATCAAAAGGCAAAAAGTTCCGCCGGACCCCGGGAGCCGGCCGCCTATGTCGGGGGCGATCTCAGGCTATACCAGTGCTATAAGACTTGGGGAGGGTGTCGGAGCCAAGCGTCTTCTCCGAGTCCGTGCCATCACACCGTCCCTCGGGGGCCTCCGTCAAGCGGTTTAGGGAGGTACCATATAACATTGTTTTCAAATGCAGTCAGGTCCACAAACGACCCTCACTTACTTTGAGAATAGTGAAGCTGCAGTAGGTGGAAATAAGCTTCAGACAGTCTTACAAGCACTGCTTTTGTAAACATTTTTTGTTTTTTTTGTATTTTTGCACAGTTTTATATATTTTTTTTGTTTTTGATGGAGGGGAAACAACAAAGCACAGGCATTGAAAAAGGCTCAAACTCAGAACTCTGAACTATGGCACCCAACATCCAGGAGCTTGCCATCCGGATCTTGGAGCCTTGTGCTGTTTTCGACCTATTCACACATCGGTCCACTACTGACATCATCTTATAAACCAACGTTATGTAAATAGTTTTTTAATAAAATGTTTTACCCTGTTTCTTTGCTGGTGTGTTGTCTATATTTTTAATATTTGCATAGGGTTTGTCGTTATTTTGTGCGGGATGGGTGATGGAGCCGAGCTGTCTTGCAGCCCTCATGGTGTGGAGCTCAGTTCATCTCACTATTTTCGTATTTCTCATGAAGGGTTGTTTATAATATTTCTATTTTAGCGAGGTCAAAAAAAGATCCAATTAGTGGCGTACTGATTTTGCTCGATTACTTTTATTTTTTTACACGATTTTTCCCGATCTGCAAAGACTAAACAGAGTATTGCGACTTTGTGCTTGTTTGTAAATAGAGAATGATCCAAAGAGAACCAATTCTAAAACAGTAAATGCTTGGATAACAATCAATCAAATGGAGAGACAAGCAGGCACGACGGATTACAACGGGGGCAAAGGCCTGCGTTAACTACCGTTCACTATCTGCAAAGAGAGAGTACTACTAAGAGAAAAGAGGGGAGGGGGGGACAGCGTTCAAAGCACATCAGCGTGCATAAATACGAAAATGTTTTTATCTATCACGTACTTGACATTTTAAAGCTTTTCATATTTGCTATTAAAAAACCAATGAAATTCACAGAAAAAACCATAGGTTATAGTGGATATATAGTTAGGAATTTGCATTTACAAAACCTTGAAAATTCAATGAAAAAACCATTGGTTTTAGGCCATATATAGTTAGGGATTTGCATTTACAAAACCTTATTTTACTCGCATAAAACCATTGAAATTCCATATATAGTTATAAGCGCTAACTATATATCGCGCACCCGCAATCCACTGCTGATGATGTCACATATTACATCATTCATGACATGGTCAGTGACATCACTGATGACATCACTGATGACATCTCAAATGACATCACTGATGACATCACTGGTGACATCTCAAATGACATCACTGATAACATCTCAAATGACATCACTGATGACATCACTGATGACATCTCAAATGACATCACTGATGTCATTACTGATGATATCATTCATGTGACAATACAATGCATCTCCTCACACTTTAATATAACCTCTGTTACATCCAGTGTAAAATACAGAATATAATTTTTTTAAACCATTGACACACCAATACTAGTTACTACATACACACTCACTGATTCCAATGTCTACACACAGATTCACTCATTCACCCATACAATCATTCATACATACAATCACTCATCTTTACAACACTATCATATGCACTCATACAACTATACAGACACTCACACTCTGCCACTCATCCATGGAGTTACTCACACACCTAGTCAGTCCTGTAAAGAATCAATCACACTTCCATTTTCTAATCAATACAGTTAAACATAGAGTACCTTACATTTTCAAACATATACTAACACATACTTACTCTCTTATACAATCATTGATACAAGAACACATTGATCTCCACAGAGTCATACATCTCCTAGCCAGCCACACACACACTCAGTCTCCCATACAAATACTTCGACAATCAATCAATAACCCATATAGTTACTCATATAGCTACTGATCAACACATGCAGCAGTTTACAGAACAACAGACATAATGATGCACAAATTAAGACAGTTTAGTCACTAACCCATGCACTCAGTGAGACACATTTAATCACTCACTCATACAGTCAGTCATGCACCTACTAAATACTTCATCCAGACACTTATACATCCACTCATTCCTCAATATGTAAGACATATTTTAACTTTTCAGAAACATACAGTCACTGGATGTTGTCATCAGTGATGTCATCAGTGATGTCATTTGAGATGTCATCAGTGATGTCATCAGTGATGTCACTGACCATGTCATGAATGATGTAATATGTGACATCATCAGCAGTGGATTGCGGGTGCGCGATATATAGTTAGCGCTTATAACTATATATGGAATTTCAATGGTTTTATGCGAGTAAAATAAGGTTTTGTAAATGCAAATCCCTAACTATATATGGCCTAAAACCAATGGTTTTTTCATTGAATTTTCAAGGTTTTGTAAATGCAAATTCCTAACTATATATCCACTATAACCTATGGTTTTTTCTGTGAATATATATATATATAAAGCTCCAAGTCGCCCACAGGACAAGCAGCACACGAACAACAGCAGGTAAGTCAAAGGACCTTTAATAGGTATGGATGCAGTCCCTCCAGCAGATTCCTTTAGCAGCCTTTCATCACATATAGCCTGACGCGTTTCAAAGTTTTACACTTCTTCTTCAGAGGCGGTGACGGAAGGAAGTGCGGCAATCCGGTCAAAGTCCACAATCAATATACACGCCCTATATGGGCCGCTCCTTAGAGGCTATGCATTCTGGGGGATGTAGTGCCGGTGAATTCACTCCGTAGATGGAGGCCCGCAAATCTGACTGCTGGATACATTTAAAGTCCTCGAATGGACCTCCACGGGTGGGGACCATCCTCAATCCTCTGCTGGTGTTCCACATAAGGCGGCGCGGTAGATAGCTTGCCGCGTGGCCCCCTCACAGCGCGGGGTGGTGCATGCTCCACGGCCGGGCAGCCGTGTGTAATAAAAAGCTCGAAGTTGCCCACAGGACAAGCAGCACACGAACAACAGCAGGTAAGTCAAAGGACCTTAAATAGGTATGGATGCAGTCCCTCCAGCAGATTCCTTTAGCAGCCTTTCATCACATATAGCCTGGCGCGTTTCAAAGTTTTACACTTCTTCTTCAGAGGCGGTGACGGAAGGAAGTGCGGCAATCCGGTCAAAGTCCACAATCAATATACACGCCCTATTTGGGCCGCTTCTTAGAGGCTATGCATTCTGGGGGATGTAGTGCCGGTGAATTCACTCCGTAGATGGAGGCCCGCAAATCTGACTGCTGGATACATTTAAAGTCCTCGAATGGACCTCCGCGGGTGGGGCCCATCCTCAATCGTCTGCTGGTGTTCCACATAAGGCGCCGCGGTAGATAGCTTGCCGCGTGGCCCCCTCACAGCGCGGGGTGGTGCATGCTCCACCGCCTGGCAGCCGTGTGTAATAAAAAGCTCCAAGTCGCCCACAGGACAAGCAGCACACGAACGGCAGCGGGTAAGTCAAAGGACCTTTAATAGGTATGGATGCAGTCCCTCCAGCAGATTCCTTTATCAGCCTTTCATCACATATAGCCTGACGCATTTCAAAGTTTTACACTTCTTCTTCAGAGGCGGTGACGGAAGGAAGTGCGGCAATCCGGTCAAAGTCCACAATCAATATACACGCCCTATATGGGCCGCTCCTTAGAGGCTATGCATTCTGGGGGATGTAGTGCCGGTGAATTCACTCCGTAGATGGAGGCCCGCAAATCTGACTGCTGGATACATTTAAAGTCCTCGAATGGACCTCCGCCCGTGGGGCCCATCCTCAATCCTCTGCTGGTGTTCCACATAAGGTGGCGCAGTAGATAGCTTGCCGCGTGGCCCCCTCACAGCGCGGGGTGGTGCATGCTCCACGGCCGGGCAGCCGGGTGTAATAAAAAGCTCCAAGTCGCCCATAGGACAAGCAGCACACGAACAACAGCAGGTAAGTCAAAGGACCTTAAATAGGTATGGATGCAGTCCCTCCAGCAGATTCCTTTAGCAGCCTTTCATCACATATAGCCTGACGCGTTTCAAAGTTTTACACTTCTTCTTCAGAGGCGGTGACGGAAGGAAGTGCAGCAATCCGGTCAAAGTCCACTATCAATATACACGCCCTATATGGGCCGCTCCTTAGAGGCTATGCATTCTGGGGGATGTAGTGCCGGTGAATTCACTCCGTAGATGGAGACCCGTAAATCTGACTGCTGGATACATTTAAAGTCCTCGAATGGACCTCCGCGGGTGGGGCCCATCCTCAATCCTCTGCTGGTGTTCCACATAAGGCGGCGCGGTAGATAGCTTGCCGCGTGGCCCCCTCACAGCGCGGGGTGGTGCATGTTCCACGGCCGGGCAGCCGTGTGTAATAAAAAGCTCCAAGTTGCCCACAGGACAAGCAGCACACGAACAACAGCAGGTAAGTCAAAGGACCTTAAATAGGTATGGATGCAGTCCCTCCAGCAGATTCCTTTAGCAGCCTTTCATCACATATAGCCTGACGCGTTTCAAAGTTTTACACTTCTTCTTCAGAGGCGGTGACGGAAGGAAGTGCGGCAATCCGGTCAAAGTCCACAATCAATATACACGCCCTATTTGGGCCGCTTCTTAGAGGCTATGCATTCTGGGGGATGTAGTGCCGGTGAATTCACTCCGTAGATGGAGGCCCGCAAATCTGACTGCTGGATACATTTAAAGTCCTCGAATGGACCTCCGCGGGTGGGGCCCATCCTCAATCCTCTGCTGGTGTTCCACATAAGGCGCCGCGGTAGATAGCTTGCCGCGTGGCCCCCTCACAGCGCGGGGTGATGCATGCTCCACCGCCTGGCAGCCGTGTGTAATAAAAAGCTCCAAGTCGCCCACAGGACAAGCAGCACACGAACGGCAGCAGGTAAGTCAAAGGACCTTTAATAGGTATGGTGGTGCATGCTCCACGGCCGGGCAGCCGTGGGTAATAAAAAGCTCCAAGTCGCCCACAGGACAAGCAGTTTAGTACATTTGTAAGGATCGGGGTCCAGAGGTCTGGGTTTTGTTTGAAGAGATCTACTGGGACCGTATCTGGACCTGGTGCCTTCCCCCCTTTAGATAATTTTAATGCATTTAATACATCTTTGTGATCAAAACAGAGAGGTAATGGATATTTAACATGGGGGAGAGCTTCAACTGAAGCCATCTCATGGGGATTCTCCATACGGAATACCTCCGAAAAGTACTCAACCCATTCTCTGGCGTCAATAGCAACGTCCAAAGTTGGTATGTATGCCTGAGCAAGGAGAAAAGGAGACCTCACTACCTGCCAAAAGGCAGAACTATCCTTTAGGGCGCTGCTCTTCTGTAGTTGGTTCCACAGATCGGCTTTAATCTCCTTTTTTCTATTTTTTATAGCTAAGGAGTAGGCCTTCCTTAAGCTAATAATCTCGTCTCTACCTCTCATTTCCTTGGCTAAGGCCTTTCTTAATAATGTGTATGCTTTAGTGCATGCGGGACTAAACCATCCCTTTCTAGGCTTCTTCTTATGTTTGCCAACTTTGGTCAGTACCTTCCTTATAACTTCAACAATCGCAGCATAGCTAGTCAAAATTTGGACCGGGGTAGCCGAAGGGTCAAGACACTTCATTATGTGAGAGTTACTTGCCTCCACTATTTTTGCCACTACAGCCATCTGATCTAATTTACCCCATTTTAAAGTGTAACCATTCAGGCGGTCCAATACCAATTCTTGCTGGTCCAGCACGTTTGACTGCAGTGAACCTTCGCTGGTTTGACTATTCCCAATCTGAAGGGTCACACTTAAAGGAGAGTGATCGCTAAGTACATTGTTAATAGTTTGAAAGGTCTTAATGTGAGGGGCTTTGTTAGTAGAAACTAGGATGTAATCAATCACGGTTTGTGCACCTCTTCCATTAAATGGTGTCGCAAATACAACTGCTGGGTTTTTTAATTCATTGGCAAAGCCCATCTCTAGTTCCACCATTGTCTCAAACATTTTTGTTCCCTCAGGCGTGTGTGTGAAATGTGTAAGCCCATAATCTTGTTCGTCAATAATCCCAAAGTTAGGGGTATTACTTTTTGTGCACAAGTGCAAATTGAAATCCCCTCCCCAGACTAAAGTGTATGTCTTACTTGCGTATTTTGAACGCAGGGCTTGAAGGAGATCAGAGATCTCGGCTACCAATAATATGAAATCAGGTGGGTTCAGATTATTATAAAAATTAATTAAGAAATACACTTCCTGAGTAGATCTTTGGAGGGTAAGTAGTTGGTAATTAAGCTCTACTTTCACAGGGATAATATCATAGCAGGGCAGAAGGTTTGAGATATAAGTGATTAGCCCTCCCTTACTCCTACCAGCAGTGGACTTTTTAGCTGGAGAGAAATAGGTCTTATAACCTAGAAGATGTGTCGGTTCGTTAAGCCACGTTTCTTGTAGGCAGATAATATTGCTTGAGTTGGCAGTCTGCAGGTAGCTGGTTTCCGTGTGCTTAGAGGCTAAACCTGCTATGTTCCAAAAGAGAAAAGTGACTTGTTTATCAGAGGTTACCGAAGTAGGTAATCTAGGTAGCGTCTGCAGCACCTCGTTAGTCAGTATTATAGGAGAGTTTACCCTCCGTGTCTCAGTAGTTGCTTCAAGAGTACTATCTATGATGGTGGGACTATCCTTTACAGGTACTGCAGTAGTGGAGCAACTTTCTGGGACAACTATAGTATAATAGTTTTCAATGAGGCCTGTGGATTCCTTCGCTGTGTGTGGTGTTAATTTGATTAAGTGCATAGGACCTGTACTATCATATTTATTATCTAATTGTGGTCAATCAACCATCTCCAGGCCGCTGTATCTATTAAATGTTGGTATACCTCCCCAGGTGTCCCTATATGGTAGATTTCTCCTATCCCTACCTGTCCATACTGCCCAGTCGTTCCTCCCCTGCCTAGTGTATTCTGTGTCCCCACCCCATTGATGATTTACTGGTTCATGCCAGGGCCAATATAGCCCTTCGTTGTAGCGGGATGCTGGTGGGTAAGAATAAGACAGTCGTTTAGTTGATATCCCGTCAGGTTTACTTATCGAGCCCCACGAGCAGATATGATCCGCTGTATGTGGGTCATCGAAGTTGACTATAATACAGTCACCTGAGATTTTTTTTGGTTGATGGCCTATCCAGGGGACTCTACGCACTGAAGTAATTCTACTAATACAGTTTTGTGGGAGTGGTCTATTATTGTTCAACCAAGACTGGACCTTATTTTTTAGGGACCAGTTTGGTTCCTCACTATTGTGAGTCAATTCAGGGACCCCTATCATAACGACTACGTAGGGCGTTGCTTCAGGGGGGAGATTTGTCAGTTTGCGCCCCCCTCCCTTAGGCCTTTGTCCCAGCTGACTATGTCTTGGTGGAGGGTCGTGTTGGACAGTATTTATCTGGGCTGGTTTAGAAAGAATTGGAGGAGGATTTGGAGTTACAGGGGTGGCAGCTACTGGGGGTATCTTTTTCTGTTGTAAAGGGACCTTATTAGCGATTTCTTTTCGGGCATTAATTTTTGGGGTATCAGATCCTGAGGCAATTTTCTTTATGCCTTCCGGTTTTTTAAGATTGGTGTCCTTGGTTTTCAATTCTCCTACATTTGTCGCCCCAAGTTCTTCTGATGGGAAGATGTCTTCAGAGTTAACGTTAGGACTGCTAGTTGTTTTTCAATAATTGCTAGACTCAATTGGAACGGCTGTAATTGCGTTTTTATTCGTTCTCTAATTTGAGCTAGCAAGAATTGATCAGCACCACATGTATGGTTGTCACCCCCCATTTGATTACCCGATATGTCATCGTTAACACGATCGTCTGTAGTTCTATCTGTTATGCTAAGATCCACAGCCGTGGAAAGGAGATTTATACTATCATTATCTGTGTTAGGTGAATTAAGATTGTGCGTTGTTGGGCCTAATGTAACATTACCCTTCCCCTGGATGTTAGGTTGCAGTTTATGTCGGGTATTACCTGAGTTAGAATCTATTATTTTCTTTCTCCTATTGGATGGCTTTTTCTGTTTTGAAATAGCGCCCTCATTAATTCCCCTTTCTGCAGCTTGTGCCTGGTCAGTTAGCAATTGTGTCGCAAAGATATCAGGGGTTTTTTCAAGGGCCTCGGCGGTTTGTGAGTCCGACATAGACAATGTAGCAGAGAGATCAACTAAACTGGGGATACCATGGACATCAGAGTCTACTTCTAACATTAGGGCCTTCTCACGTTGATTGGCGGGAGTCTGTGCCATTGCCAGAGACCCGAGTGAGGATCGTCTTGCCTGTACTAAATCCTGTGAGACTCTTCTGTCCAACAATATTATCCCTTGATCTATGGCTTCGTTAGCTTTAATGATAAACTGGTCGATAGGACCTGTAAACTCTGCCATACGTTGCTTTGTTTTGCTACGACTACCTCTAAGTGACATGTTAATGATTACAGGCACAGCTAAAATGGTGGATACACGTTAGGAGTAATTTACACCTTATATGTCTATATACAGACCAGCTTGTTGAGCGTCCCGTGTCTGTGGGTAATAGTAGATGTTGGAGGGGGGGCCCAGCCCAGTCTATTCCGGTCTGTGACGGGATAGGACGGGCCCGCCCTTGGCCCGGGCTTCGCCCGGCATCCCGCTCGCGTCCCGCGAGACGGGGGTGATGCTTGATTTAAGCGCCTCCTGGCGCGCAAAGCTCGCGGTGTGTGCCGCTAAGGTTGCTGGGGCTTGTGGTCTTTGTGCCCCACCCACGCTCCGCTCGGCGGCCAGACCCTAAGATGGAAAAAGGAGTCAGGCGGCGGGAGGCGGGCGGGCAGAACCCCAGGCAGTGTCCGACCTCAGGCTGATGAAAAACGGCAGCAGACAGAAACGGTAAAGGGCACAGTTAATGCAGAGTTCCCCCTATTCATAACACTCCTGCAAATCTGTCATTTCAAATGATTTAAGGCCCCCGAAGCCATACAAATGGTTGGGTGGATGGGAATATTCATATTTTATGTTATTTGAATTATTTATTACCTGTTGTTGTGGTCACCTGTAATTTAGCCAGACAGAGCCACCTTTTGGTAGACTGTCACAAGCGCTGGTGTAGACAATGGAGTGCTTGTGCCAAGCACAGGAAATTACTGGCTCAAATTAAGCTCTGGACCTGCCTCGTTAATATGTATGAGGCAAGTTGCAAAGTGTCATCCTAAGAATTTTGGGAGCTCTGGGCAAGACCTATTTTGGGGCCCCAAGACAGAACAAATTTGAAACGTGTTACCTTTTTCCTGCTAATTCAATTCCTGAGGTATGCAAACTAACCCTGGGCGGAGTTCGCGGAGTGGGGCTTCGCGGAGCTACGCGAAGTGGGCGAGAAACTATGCCCACCTCCGCACTCCGCGTAGCCCCACTCCGCAAACACCACTGGCCGCCAGCCCCGCCACCCGCCTCCCTCCCGCCCTCCCTAAATACTTTAAAATACAATAATCAAATAATTTAAAAGCACTTACCTTGCCGCCGCTGCCCGCCGCATCCCCGGGGCTCGCGATCTTCCGTCTTCCGTACTAATGCGCATGCGCGGGCGGCCGCGCATGCGCATTTTCTCGTGAAAATGCCCATGCGCGGCCGCCCGCGCATGCGCATTAGTACGGAAGACGGAAGACAGAAGTAAGTGAGCCCCGGGGACGCGGCGGGCAGCGGCGGCAAGGTAAGTGCTTTTTAAATTATTTGATTATTGTATTTTAAAGTATTTAGGGAGGGCGGGAGGGAGGCGGGTGGCGGCCAGCTACGCTCCGTCTGCGGAGTGCCGCCTGGCTCCGCAAGCTCCGCAAAATGCGGAGTAGGCGGCACTACGCACACTCCGCAGACGGAGCGTAGCTGGCCGCCCACACTTAATGCAAACCAATAATAAATGATATGTTAAATCTTAAGAAGGTTACACAATATTAGCTGAAATATGTCTTGCCTGGGACCCAAAAAAGCTTAGGGTGACACAAGGAAAAAAGACAGAGACAGTGGTAGCAGTAGGTAGGGAGTGCAGTTTAAAATGAGACATACAATAGACATAGATCAAATAAAGAGAAAATTCACTTTTATTGGGGGCACCTTAGATGGTGATAACCCGGGTCAATTGCTCACTTTGCTCTTGTCTTAAAACATCGCTGTATGACCCACTAGGAATGGCTAGAGTCACAGGCATGCTGTTACTTAAGAAAATGTGACGTGTTAAAAAAACTAAATGAAAAGGTTAACATTTTTTAGGAGTAGTCTCTGGTCCCATGGGCCACTGCCTACTCCTAAAAACATTTTTGTAAACATTCTCATAAGGGGAATTGTTTACCCTATGGACCCCTAACTATTTGTGAATGGCTCACCATCAATTTTGAATTAATGGTAAAATATTCATATTTTGCAATTGGATTTCAGTTAAGGAATTGGTATTGGGAATGTGAAGAGATGCCCTTAACACGCCCCTTTCAAACATTCCTTAATGTTTACCTAACGCATTTAACTATTCAAAAAACCTTATCTGAATCAATAATTGGGTTTAATACATTACAAAAAGTGTTTTAGTAGTCACAAACTCTCAGATTTACTGAATCTGAAGGTTTACGACCATTAAAGCATTTTGTACACCAGGCCCAAAGATTCATGTGTTCCTCAATGTTTTTTGCAAGGTAGTCTATACGTGTGATCCAGTTCTTGGCAGTATCCAATCTACATTTTAACACGTTACTGATCCTCTTTTTGTACAGAGCCATTTTAATGTAATACTCAGGTACAAAGTTCCTGCACGTAGTAAAGGTTTTCACATCAAGGAGTATTACCTTGGTGTCCATTGTCTGTTTCACCCACCTTACACCTTCTCTAAAAGAAATAAAAGTAGAAAGAATGTAAGGAGCAAATAACCAGTAACTATTTACCTACAGCAGGCTAGTAGCACTAGTTGAAAGCTAGCAATTGAAACAGGTGAGAATTGTGCACACCTCAAAATATTTTTTAGCCAAAATATCGAAAATTAAATATCGTCAGACATAAATATCAAGTTTAAAATATCATCATACAGAAATATTGTGTGCAAGAACAACGTTGTCAACAATATCTATTTTAAAGTAAGTAATATCGATTTTAACAATATTGAAATCATTAACATAATTTACAAAAATGTTGTTGTTGATATCGTTTTTTAATTATGCTCATGTATTTTAGTATATATTATATTGGTATATGTTAGAAATTGTTGGTATAATTATTGGTCATGTTTTTTAATATCGTTTTTTACATTTTTGCAGTTTTCAAATAAAATGTTTTTATTATTTGTTATTTTTAGTACCATAGCAGGTTTTGGGGTTTATTGGGGTAGAGGATAGAAAGCAAATACATTTTGTTTATTTAATATTTCTATTTTAATTAATATTCATTATTTAATTGATAATTATTTATGTTAATTGCATAAACCATTTTCTACAAAGTTAAGTTTCAGGTTGTGGGTTTTGTAGGGGAATAGAGTGGGAAGAAAATAAATTATATATTTAATACATCGTTTTTAGTTAATATTAATTATTTAATTAATAAATATTTATGTTAACACTTTTTTTATTAAGTTTCGGGGTTGGGTCGGAAATAGATTCATTATATTTCATTAACAATTAATTTGTAATTCATATTAGAAATGTACCTGATAATTAATTATGTAAATTGCATAACACAATATCTTGTAATATATTTCTCTTTTTTAATGTGTGCTATTGTTTTTGTATGGGTAAAGGGTGCGTAGGAAATTGATTATACTAATTAATAAATAATGTTATATAAAAGCAGTGATTAGGATATTCTTTAAATTATGCATTTGGTGTGATTTGTTGCATTTGTAGGGGTTAAGATTGGGGGGTTAATCTAATTCAATTAAATTATTATTAGTTAATGATTAATAATAATTGTTTAATTGAACTTTAATTATGTCATTTATACAATTAATATTTTTTAATGTATATATCAGGTGTGGGTGTTGGTTCTTTATGGATGAAGGGTGGGACTGTAATTGAATATAATTATTTTACTAATAGTTAATTATTACTCATATTGTCATAATTATTCAATTATATAAAATGTGCTTATTGTATAATTTTAAGAATTACATTTAAATGTGTGTTTTGTAGTTTGTAGAAGTGTAGGGTAGAAAGTTATTTGTGACATCCCCCTGAGGATGCGGCGGTCCCAGACTCCCGATTAGTATGCGCCCGCCACACTGGCGGGTGCATGGAGCATCTGCCACATTGTGGCGGGCGGTACAAAAGGCACCACCCGCCGCAATGCCACAGAGGCAGGTTGTGCGTTTCAATGCACAACATGACAGGCACCGCCTGGTGCCTGCCACGTTGTTCATTGAAAGGTGGTACGCCCCATGTGCACCCCCACCCCCCGGAGTCCCTGGGAGCCAGCAAAGGGCCCCTGCAAACAGACTCTGCGTGCCTTTCTGTCACTGCAATGTCGCCACGGAAAGGCATGTTCCCATCCACCTTCTAATATGGCTGGCGGTGTCTAACAGACACCGCCACCATATTGAACCCTTTTCCGCCCGGTCGACTTGTCGACCAGGCGGAAAATCGGCGGATGGTCTTTCAGTCCGACCCGGACCCCCAAGTCATATTAATATGGCAGGGGGGTCTTTACTGCAAGGATGGCAGGCGGATCGCCCAAACTACCTTGATCCTGGCAGGGGCGATCCGCCCGCCATCCTAATCGGGCCCATATTTTAGTATTTTAATTATAATAATATTTGTATTAATGTTTGTTAAGTATTAATCATTGTACTAAATAAGTAATTTGTTTATTTAAAAAAATATATACAGATTCTTTATATTTGAAATATTTATATTTTATATTTTTTATATTTAATATGTTTTTGAAATTATTTCATTTTGTTGAAGTGACTAGAGTGGGAATAGTAAATTTTACCCCTCCGCAATCCACCACTTTCCCTAATGTTGCACTGACTGCAGTGGAAATAGTACGATTTTCCCCTGTGCAATCCAACACTTTCTCTACTGTTCTACTGAGCGCAGTGGAAAAAGTAAATTTTACCCCATTACAATAAAACCCTTTCCCAAATTTTGCACTGGCTGGAGTGGGAAAAGTAAATTTTAACCCGTCCACTATCCATCACTTTCCCTACTGTTGCACTGTGTGGAGTGGGGAAAATAAATGTTACCCCTCTACAATCCAACACTTTCCTTACTATTGCACTGACTGGAGTGGGAATAGTAAATATTACCCTTCCGCAATCAAACACTTTCCCCACTGTTCCACTGAAGGCAGTGGGAATGGAAAGTGTTACCCCTCCGCAATACAACACTTTCCCTGCTGTTGCACTGATTGGAGTGGGAAGAATACATTTTACCCCTCCGCAATCTAGCACTTTCCCTACTGTTGCACTAAATAGAGTGGAAATAGTAAATGTATAATTATAATTTTTATATTTTTTTAAAAACATGTAAATATATATTTTTTTTCTTATAATAGTGTTATCATTTAGTATATTATGTCCTCATAACGATGTTGAGCAGAAGACCTTTACGGAATTGGGACAGACTGACCTCCAGTTGTCCCATAGAGAAATTAGAGTTTTTGTTAGTTCATGCACCACGTGCTACATGGTGCCTGCCACCCGGAGCAGGGATTAACAGGGGAGGCACCATATGTGCCCCCAACCCGAGGGCGCAATTGCAAGGGGGCCTTGCTTGGGGCAACCAAAGTTGATTTCGGAAAAACTTTTCATGTCAGAAAGCCCTACACGAAAAGCCTGTGGGAAACCTACATCATAATCCCGACGGCGATAAGGCGTTCCTTAAGGGATTACGTGCCGGTTCCGACTGGCTGACAGGCCCCTTGCGCCCATTGTAAACCAGCCGGAATGACCGGCCAGTTTCAATTCTGACCACCGTATTCATAATATGGCGGTCAGAATTGAAACAGAATGTCAGTTGGATAGCCTACGACCGCAGGACGGATGCTTTCAGGACGACTTCAAAATCAGGGCCTTAATATGTACTATTTAACTGTATATATATTTTTAAAACAATATTTTCGACTATGATATTAGTGACAACAATATTTTTTCCAATACTTTTTTCATTTACATGATAAGTGTAGGATGGTGATATTTTTGAAACTGATATTTATGTCACAATATTTTTGTACGGCTATATTTTGAGTGTCGATATTTTTGTCAGTGAACCCCTCGAAATAAGATTTGTATTAATTTAATAGGATTGTGTTGAGGGATGCTGTATGCATGTGTGGCTATATAGGTAGAATGATGGATTAGTAGCAGCATTTGTAAATGTCATATTCGAGAGTTGATTATGCTGGTCAACATTAATCAAAACATAACTTTTTTCGGGAGATGGTTGGAAAGTTCATGGGGCAGATAGATTTTAGAAAGAAAACACTAGCTCTCAGTTTTTGATGTTTTAATGGAAAAGCAAGTTAGGTCCTGACTAAAAATGCCCACTTGGTCTGTGAGAGTTACTGTAAATGTAAACGGGTGCATCTTGCAACTATACAATCTGCCACAGTACCTCTGGCAAGATAATGCTATCCGGACTGGCCGTACCAGGGATCTGGTGTTTCCCCTGGAGTCTGGTAGGGTGAAGGGCTGGTTTTGTTACTGGGTGCCGGTTTTGTTACGGGGAAGGTTTTGAAGGAGTGCTGAAATGTCAGCTACCAGTAACAAAATCAGCAGGCCAGCATAATGTACTCAGCACTCACTTTCATTTGCAGCATCCCTGTGTTTTAAAATATGATAATGTTTTAAAAGCATCCACTGCAGAGTTATATGTATATTGCGCAGTTTTCAATAACAGTAAAAGTGTCAAGATATCTCTGGTGATTAACCTTCCTGTTGGAGTGATCTGGAGTTTTGTCTAGTGGCAGTTTCGACTCAACTAATGTAGGGCAAAGGGTGAATATACCTGCTGAAAAGAATGCATACCACGCAGATCATATTTTATGATCAAAGCTCTGTGGGTTACTGCTTTTGTCACAGAGATCCTTTTGTTACTGTGCAGGTCATACAATAGTAACCAAGCACAGTGAGCTATGAACTGTCATCAAAGTGATGCCTGCAAACTGCATGGTAAAAGTTGGAAAGTAAGGTTTTACTCTAGTCTTTCATTATCTTAATGCTGCTATTGAGGATTTGTTTGGATGGAATAATTCTCATTGGCAAATGTAACCCTTACCACTGTGCTACATTTTGAACCCTGGGTTTGTGCTTCACCAGTCCAATCACTCATAAAAAATACCTAAACCTTGTAGTTCCCTTTTTCCTATGTAACATTTTCTATACTGTGACTTTTATTTTTGTTTTGTTTTTTTGAACAGAGCAAAAGGGGAATACATACATTTTGATATAATGGATCGTCAGAGGTACAAACCGACAATTTACAAAAAAACACATTCTTATTCTTTTGTCAGATGGAACCTATATAGATTAAAAAAACATACCTATTCATCAACATACTTAAAAAGGCAACAGGAGTCTGGCTGCACCATACAATGATTTAAAAAAACATGGTCTTACTACCTAGATTTTTCTAAAGTGCTAAAGTGTTACATACTAAAAGAGAAAAAAAAAATATATATATATCGCCGGATGGACATGGTAACAGATAATATTTACATTATTACATACCCTCAGGATCACCTGTAATTGTTGACCTTTGATCGCTTATACCCTTGGTTATAGAGAGCAAGCAAACAAACAACCATGTAGATCCCTATATGAGTGATGTAAACATATCTATGCAAAACACAGCAAAATTAGAGCGCAATCGTGCCTTCCCTTAAATATAAAAACATAAAGTGCAATGTGCTAAAATGCAAAATCTCTATCATTGTTTCCCAATTATCAGAAAACTTTCAAACAGTTGTGAGTTTTTTTGTTGCACCGACCCTCTTGGCATAAGCTTGTTCAAACCTCCTTGTCCTTTGCATTTTATTTAGCCACTTAGAGTAAGATGGTACCTCTCCATATCTCCAATTTTGGAGAATTAAAGAGCGGGCAACGATGGAGCAAATCGCCATGTAAGTCTCTTCGGCTTTGGTCAAATCAGACCTCACTTTGGAAGTGCCTGGCTTATTGATGAGAAGATCTTGCACCAAAAATCTTCGAGCTACGGACACGTAAAAAATATGTGGAGCCAATCTCCCTTGCCTTGAGCTTGGCATCGAAAACATTTATTATCCGAATAGCATTTATTTAGAGTTTTCAGAGTGTAGTATGCCAGCCACCGAGACAAAAAGGCCATCATTTTGAAATTGGCTTCTCTTAGGGCCTTACTTCCTAACTGGGCTATTGCCATTCCTGGTTGAGAGAAAGAACTATTGGTTTCCCGGGTTACTTTTACCAAAAATTCTTCGACCTGGGGAGTTCATTACATTTTCTCAGCAGAGAATACCAATTTCCCACCCCCTTTAGTTTGCTTTATATGAAGCATTTACCTAATTAGTTGGCCCACCACTTAACAGTAAATTATATTTATTTATAAAATGTGCAATCTGCAAGTACTCCAAAAACCCTGGCTTATTTCGAATTGCCCTATCTATTTTGAACCTCTTGCTAGTAGATTACTTTGTTAGAGATTGAAAAGTGGCCCAGTTCCTCAAAACCACAGTTCTTCCATCTTTTTAGCTGGCTAGAGTGAATTTGAAGGCCAAAAGTTTTACACTCCTCTAGCTTCAAGTAGATAAATCCTGAGGACCCAGCTTGTTTGAAGAAAGACTGCAATGTCGGAAAAGTCACACATCGTCTTATATAGGGTCTTTTTCAGTAGTTGTTAAAAATATAGGTATTTGTGAGCCAGACGCCTGCATTATCCGAGCAAGAAAAAAGTTATCTAGCAAACCATTAGGTTCCAATAAACGTGAGATCCAGGTTTGCTGCCTCATAATAGGTTCGGACATTTGGGAAGGCTAGACCCCCGGATTTATTTCCAGCTGTAGTATGGGCAGCTTTACCCTAGAGGCCTTATTATTCCAAACTAATTCCCTGAACATTGAGTCCATTTCTTTAAAATATTTGAAATTGATCTTCAAGGGTACATTTGTAAAGAGGAATATTAATAGGGGATGAATAGATATTTTTAAAAGTGCTACATGGCCAATTAGAGTTAAAGGTTTAAGAGTCCACTTATCTAGCAGGGCTTTAATTTTATTCCGCATAGCTAAGTAATTCAAATTAAATATTTGTTCAGCTTGATTAGAGACATAAATACCCAGATATCTGATCGGTTCTGCTTTCAGAGCTTGAGCTTTTAAATTTTGAGGAAAAAAAATTGCAGTCAACATTCAATGTTAAAATCTTGGTTTTATTTTGGTTTATTTTATACCCCCCTATTAGCTCAAATTGACTAAATTCTTCTACAACCTGTTCCAATTTCTGTTTATCAGGGCGCAGATACAAAATTATATCGTCAGAGAAAAGTTTCATTTTCGTTATCCCTTCAATTGGAGCTTTGATTTCGGGATTTCCACGGATTCTTACAGCTAGGGGCTTGATAAAAAAAGCGAAAAATATAGGCGACATTGGGCAGCCTTGTCTGGTTCCACGATTTATATTCACTGCCCCTATTAAATCGGCATTTACTACGACCCGGGCTTGAGCACCTTGATAGATATTTCTCAGCATATTTATCATTTGAACAGGGATACCAAATTGTTCCAATCCAAAAAAAGTGTGTCACAGTTAACAAAGTTGATCGCCTTTTCAGTGTCGACCATCGTGACAAGGGTTGGAATTTTGATGTTAGTTGAATAATCAAGGGCCTAGATTAAAAACCCAGTATTGGGGACATAGACCTCCCGGCAACAAATCTGGTCTGAACATGATGGATTAGTGCCTGAGCAAGGGGGGTAAAGCATTGATCCCGGATTTCATTAAAAAAATTTAATCTGCATTAAGAAGACTGATCGGCCTATATGAATTGACATCCTTACAATTTTTGCCCTTTTTTACAAAACTGACAATTATAGACTCTTTGAAACTAGGGGGAACACCACCTCCCTGTTTGATAGTGTTAAACAATTTCGCCAGAAAGGGAGTCAATACCCTTTAGAAAAGGTTTTGTAAAATTCAATTGGGAGCCCATCAGCTCCGCAGGCTTTTGCCCCTGCAATTGACTTCACCACGTTTACAATTTCTAATTCAGATATATATCGCACTGGAGTCGTTCCGCTAGCAGCCCTGAAAGAATAGGAAGATTTACCTCCTCAAAATAATTGTAAATTTGATCTAGTCCTACCTCATATCTAGTAGTGTATCGCTGCGAATAGTGCTTCAAAAAGACTTGGGTTTTGCCATTTTTGTCAATTATAGAGGTTCGGGTCTTGGGATCAATAATTTCAGAAATCAGGGCTGCTTCCTGTTTTGTTTTAGTTGAACTGGCAAGCATTTTACCCACCATATGGCACTACTCATTCACTCGCTATTGATATGTTCTAGAGATGGTCATCTCTTCAATTGTGAAAAACTCCTTCAGTGCCTGCTTCGCCCTTTCATGTTGAGATCTGGCATCCCCTGTCCCATGAGACTGGGTGTTTTCAAATTCATTGCGTTATCTACTGCCTGCAGGAGTTTAGTAATCTTTTCTTGCCTTTTTATGGACTGGACGGCTGAAAACGCGATCATAACGGCTGCCTTAAACCCACCCCAGACTGAAAAGTTTTCTGCTGTATTGTCATTTATCTTTAAGAACTCTAATAGCCATTCTTTTGTATAGGCAACCCACTGAGGATCCTGCAGGAGGAGATGATTCATCTACCACCTGGATCTTATCCTCCTGCGTGCCTTAATCTCCACTTCGAGATTAACAAGGGGGTGTTCTGAAAATGAGTTTGCCCTTATTTCAATACCTGTATAGCTCAGAGATCTTGATATTAAAAAGAAATCAAAATGGGAGGTTGTATGAAATTGGTTTGAGTAACAAGTACATTTATAATCGGTTGGACTGGAGTGGCGCCAGGGGTCTATCAGAAAAGGTTCCTGTCTTAGTGCCTCTACAACTTTTTTGGTCTGGGGTTTCAACTCCGTTTTGTTTTTATTAGAATTATCTTTCTTTAAATCATGAATGAAATTAAAATCCCCACCCAAAATTATCTTACCGGGTGCCCCCCTGAGTATCTCACTACTTTTAAGTAGGGTTGTAGTGTTTTATACTATTGGGCCATAGTAGTTAATAAAATTTACTGTCGTACCATTTAATTTGGCCTCTATCCATATCCACCTTCCGAAGGGATCTCTCCGGATTTGGCCAAATTCCCAAGGAAGACCTCTACAGAAATAGACGTCTACTCCTTTTTTAGCCAACCCAGCTGAGGTAAAAAAAGCATGAGAAAATAATCTTGGGAGAAATAACTTTGGGGAGTTGGTTTTCAAATAAGTTTCCTGGAGAAATAAAACCTGGGGTGAGAAGGAACCTAACCACCTAATTAGTGCTCCATACTTTTGTTTGTTAAGTATCCTATTGACGTTAACTGAAATAATACAGCACTCATTTGTCATTTTTACAGTATGTCAACAAAATACACAAATTATCCCACAATACTAACGATCTTTCCTGAAATGCCCCTGTTACTGCTCATTTTACTGCTTCTTCTGCTGTACCACCTCTACCTCCAACCCCTAAAACCCTCCCCAGAAATGTGGTTGATCCCTCGGGCCCCGCAACCCACATCTCACCCTCCCTACTTACTAATGGGGTGCCCTGATCCTGCACCCTAGGTGACCTACCCCTCACACATAGCGTAAAAGACCCAGTGGACAAACAATCTAATATTATTCATTTCCATACATTAAGTCAAAACAAATTCATCTCATAGCGGTAATCACTCTCGATAACTCCTGAGCTTCCTTTACCCATGAGAGCATATGAAACTTTCCTTTAACCAGCACCCTTAACTTCAACTGCTGTGCAATGGATGCCTGAGCCCCCTGTGCTCTAAATAAAAGCACGAGCTTTACAAATTATTTATGTCTACACGCTGCCCCTGCTCACATGTCTGAAAAAATCTGGCATTTAGTACCCTTGTTGATAGCAAACTGTTTGCTGAATTGCTTTAGTCAAGACATTCTCTTTGATTCTGCAGTCAGCATAGTTAATTAGAATTGTAATTTGGGATGGGATGAGAGGGAACTGGATGGCCCCTAGTTAATGTTAAATCCCAGGAATAGTCCGGAAGCACTTTTTGCTTAATAAATGCTTCAACCCAACAGAGGGTGTTGGTACCCTTACTCCCCTCCGGCACTCCCACAATTCGAAGATTCGAGCAGCGTGAGTGATTTTCCAATTCTTCCATTTTGGTCCCAAGGGCGATCTTATCTGCCGTCACTTCACTGATTTTCAGGAGTATGAAGCTCATCTGGTCGTCCAAGTGAGCTATGCTTGACTCTGCCTTTTCCAGCCTTGCAGGAATGCCTGAAATTGATTCTTCGATGTTTTCCAACCTAATATGGAGAATGGCTGTCTCATGTGCCTGGGACTTTTTCATATCCCTGATCTCCTCCAATATGAGGTTGAGCAAAGTTTGAATTTCCATCTGTTGCAAGTTGGCCCTGGAGGATGGGAGTTCCGATTTCTCTTGCGAGTTTTTATTCCCATTATTGATCATCTGACTTGATAATTCCAAGCCCTTCTCCATGGATGCACCAGATGTTTCCTGGAGTTGCTGCCAGCTCTCTAGCTGTTGTTTTGAGATGTTTTCTGCAATAGAGGATTGATCAGGGAGCAGATGCTGATCTACTAAGGCATGTGAACTTGCCAGAAAGGGCAAACAATTTCCCTCCTCTAAGTGGAGTGGAACTGAGGTTCTCAAGGCTGAAAGTGGAGCCTCGGAAGGTGGAGAAATATGCAGCCTTTCGAGAGAATTAATTGTTATGTCTTCTTCTGGTGATACTGGCGGAGCTGTGCTTACATATGGTGAGCCTTGAATCGCTGGAGTCTGAATGTTCTTTTTGGCAAACAGTGAGAAGTCCTTACAGTTCTTTATCTCTACCTTATTGCATACTGGCACGGATTCACCGGTCAGTCCCTTCATAGCCTCGTAGGATCCATTGCTTACGGGAATATGGTCCTCTCCCCCTTGCGGTAGCTCAGATTGTGGCTCAAACGGCTCTTAAGTAGAGCTCTCAGAACTGGAATTAAGTCCTGAATGGTTTATAACCCCTGGGGTTTTTGCCCCTTAGATTGCACGAGGCATTTTTTTGCTTTCATTCCAGTCGCTGCATCAATCCTGGCTACAGCGTTGGCTTGCTTCAAATGTCTTCCTATCTTGCTTTAAAATCTTTTAAAGTTTCAAACAGCCTGCCAATTCACCAAATGGCAATCAAAAGTCTTATTCACCACCCTGCCGTCTCAGCTCCTCTGCTGCTGCCGCACACTGCGATTAGCTCCTTTGAAGTTTCCCACCTGGGGAGTCTATCTCTCTTGTCTATTATTAACTGCTGCTGCTATTAAAATACCTGCAAAAACAACAGTGATGGACAGAATGCAGAACAATGTCGTACATTCACCCCAGTACAGAGATCTGGGCCTAAATCCATCGTTTTTTTTGCTCACCATGCCATTCCAGTTTGAACCCAGCCATATGCAAATCTTGACCCTGTGCCCCATGGGAACAGTCCAGCCCGAACTGCCAAGCCAGGTCCTGCTTGGACTGGAAACAAGCATCCTAGGACTGGTTTTGGGTGTTCAGCCCTCATCAGCCAGGATAACTTGATTCCAGTGGCATGGAGAGCAAGGGACTCACGTCTGTCAGAGCATACCCATCCCACTTGGGGTGACAAATGCAAAAACAACAGTGATGGAAAGAATGCAGAACAATGTCCTACATTCACCCGAGTACAGAGATCTGGGATTAAATCCATCGTATTTTTGCTCACCATGCCATTCCAGTTTGAACCCAGCCATATGCAAATGAGTCTTGACCCTGTGCCCCATGGGAACAGTCCTGCCCAAACTTCCAAGCCAGGTCCTAGTACAGGTTTCAGACTTTCAGCCCTCATCAGCCAGGATAGCTTGATTCCAGTGGCATGGAGAGCACGGGACTCACGTCTGAGCATACCCGTCCCACTAAGGGTGACCAATGCAAAAACAACTGGACTGTTCCCATGAGTCACAGGGTCAAGGCTGATTTGCATATGGCCATGTCTGAACTGGGTGGTGTGGTGAGCAAAAAAACGATAGATTTAAGCCCAAATCTCTGTGCTGGGGTGAATGTATGACATTGTTCTGCATTCTGTCCATCAACTGTTGTTTTTGCTATTAAAATACCGGCACTCTGCTGCTTAGGTTTACACCTCGGGAGACCTCATATGACAGGAAATACCGGGATTCATTGCATGCTTCACGCTCTTACCAGTCAAGAGAAAGTACAGCGTTGCCCGGCTAACCCTGCAGCTTGAAGCTTCTAACCTTCGTTTTTCAGCCTTCCGCTGCACTCGGCTGACAAATCTCCCGAGTCGAAAATGCTGCACTTCAATTAGGCACACGCAGTCACCGCTCCATTAGTTGGCACTTCACTAACTTTTAAGTCTTGCTTTCAAAACTTCTGTGATGATTTCGACTCTGCGTTTTCAAGTGGTCGCCATTACACTATCCACTGCAGTCTTCGCTCTCGTGGGCGGGGCCTCGATCACCTCTTTTTTACAGTGACTTACACATGTATTATTTATTGTCTCTATGGCCCTAATTTTGGGGCAGATTTATGAGGCCCTTGCGCCACATTTACGCCGGTGTTGCGTCACGCAAGGCGGCGTAAACGTGGCGCATCCCTACGAACGATTTACAACGTGACGCATCTAGGCAGATGCGTCCCGTTGTAAAGCCCTGCGCCGCCTGTGGGTGTTCCAGCGCAGGGTGGGCGTTCAGGGGCAGGTGCGCATTGCAAAAGTGGCTGAGTGAAATCTATGAGATTTCACTCAGTCACTTTTAAGCCAATGCTGCGTCAAAAGCCTGCGCCTGCTTGAAGCAGGCGTAGGTCTTGACGCAGCATTGTTAAAATGGGGCACCCCCGAGCCTTGCTGGAGCTGCGTCGCGCTTGCGACGCAACTCCAGCAATGCGCCACTTTTCCGGCACAGATGCGTCACGCATTTGTGACATTTTTGCACCATGGTGCGCCGCATTATAAATGCGGCGCACCATGGCTGGCGGAGCTGTGGCGCACTGTGGCGCATGTTAACTGGCGCATCCCTGGGGATGTGCCAGTTAACATAAATCTGCCCCTTTGGGTCTGGCAGTCCATGGACCCCAGACTCGTGGTAGATTGGCAGTGGTGGTCCAGCCACTACCGCACCGGCGGTCTAACCACCCTATTATGACTTTGGCAGCCAGATCACCATTTCACTTGTGCAGCCACCAGGGAATTGCCGTTCCCTGGTGGTCCTGCTGAGGTCTGAGAGCCCCAATATGCTTGGTGGTGACCTGAGAAGCATTTCTCGATTTACCTTAGCACCAGCAATTTCATGGTGGTTCTTCCTCCATGAAATGGCTGGCAGTGAAGAAAGAAGGAGGGCCCTGCAGGGCCCCCTCTTGTCCCTGTGCATGGAGGTTCATGCAGGCGGACACATGTGGTGCCTCTCTGTATTTCTGCATCTCTAATTCCTGCACAGGAAGAAATGCATGAAATGGTGCAT
This sequence comes from Lissotriton vulgaris, assembly GCF_964263255.1. Classification (NCBI taxonomy): domain Eukaryota; kingdom Metazoa; phylum Chordata; class Amphibia; order Caudata; family Salamandridae; genus Lissotriton; species Lissotriton vulgaris. The sequence goes on from NC_141685.1 coordinate 1,823,598,305, forward strand.
TTCTTCCTCTGCAGGACTGTGCATTGACGGTCCAGCGGCAGTAAAGTTTCAGGCTCACAATGAGCTTATTAAACAGCACCGCTGGTACCGCCATGCCGCCCACCCATCAGACTTCAAGAAACCTGTAGGGACACTTGTCAGTGCAGGAGCGCTGCAGTGGTGATCCGCCCAGGCCCGGACTGGCCGTTGAGGGCACCGGGCGATCCCCCGGTGGGCCGCATGGTTGAGGGCCGGTTTTGGGCCCCTGGGGCCGTTTTTGTTACAGGGCCGTTATGCTGCAAAAACGGCCCTGTAACAAAAACGGCCGAAAACCGGCCCTGTCACAGAGCGCGGTTGCACCTCTCCCCCCTCCCCTCTCCTCCCGGAGAGGGGGGAGAGGGGCCGGCCGAGCACTTTGCCAGGGCCGGTTCTGGTTCCCAGTCCGGCCCTGGATCCGCCCGCTCTTGTTCCACCAAAAAACAGAATTGGGCCCTAGTTGTGTTTGATGTAAAGTGCTCTGACATGAGAGGTGCTATAAAACAATTTAATTATATGAGACAGAGTGGCACTGTTGGGAAGGTGATAGTAAGGGAACATTAAAGAGTCCCAATAAACATTGTCCTATCCTGGTGCACTGTAAGCCCATCATTTACTATGCTTTAGAAGCTAATACAATTAACAATATAATAAAATATGTTTTGTAGAATATGCACTTTTTTGCCATGTTTCTCCAAACTTTCTTGGGGGGATAACGCCCCCTCAAACCCACCTTGTAATGGTCGTGCTCGCTTGCTGCGCTCACTTACTAGGCAACAAACTGGGGCTGGTCTGGCAAAATTTGCAAGGGCTGCATTGAGTTCACAGTCCTACCCTGATTTAGCGCGTCACAGCACGGACTGGTGCTTGGGCATCTTCTGATGCACACCTTCTTGTTGAGTCCGAGGTACAGGATGCTGGCATGGTCCAGTCTTAATGAACAGCTGACCCTGGCACTTTAGCTTTAAATTAGGGTAGAATAAGGTAAAAAAAAATTCTCTCTTTCAGAAGTGGGAAGCATTTATTTAATATCTAGAGAAACGTCGACTTCACAGGAAGTCATCAACTGGGTCATCCTCGAATATCCATTGTCATTTTTTCCTGTTTAAATCTACTGATTTAATTGCTTCGCAGACGCTATGGGTTCCCTCCCACACTCACTAATTTTTTTTTAACATTATTTTTAACATTTTCACACGTTATAACTGTTGGGCCTGTGTTTGTGCAGCAGGCGTGGTGGTTTAGAATCATCCAACTTTACAAGTATAATGGTAAATGATATAGGGTTGAAATGTATCGTCCAAAACCTCGCTGACCTAAAATGATTCCCTTCATACAGATGGGGATTGTTTGGCAATTTGGAAAACCGTGAGACATCCCCTATTTTTGGTCTAAGATTTGTGCACAGCCAACGCGAGATCACGTTTGTACTGATTGGCGTCTCCCTAGTGCCTTGTGAAAGGGCGTGATGGCCTAATTGGAATATGCACGCCTAACGGCCAGAGACCACTTCCACGTCCTGTGTCACGCGATGCCACTGAGTAAACATCAGGCGCCATTGCAGGACGGAAGACACCTGACTCTTGAGCTTGATTTTGAACTTTCAGAACTGCCCCGACTGTCTGAAAGACTGTCGTGGTCTTTTTTCTATTCTTCAAGCATACAATCTTCATTTGGAATGTTTTTGCTTGGTCGTGTAGTGACTGTAATTGACCATTTCATACCTACATCTGCATTTCAGGGTTTTAAAGCGGGGGACTGGTGTGTTTGCCGCGCCTGACCGTGAAATGTCTTCTCATCGCATTTACAGGGCAGAACGCTCTGAACCGCAGAGTCCCTCGTGCGCCAGACTGTCAAGCTGCTCATTGCTCGTTGAGAGGTCTCCAAAGATCCTGTGACCTGCATCGTGAACTATAAATCATTTAACGTCTCTCTGGTATCACCATCAATTTGTTTTGAGGCCAATCCTGCGAGATGTGGTGTGTGTTTTCTTAGTAAGAGTCTGAGCTCTGAAACCTGTCCAGCTGCAAACCAAAATGGCGGAAAGTGAAATAGGAGCCTAATCATTTCCAAATGGGTACTGAAAAATATTTGGAAATATTCCTCTTACACAAAAAGTTTTAGCTTTACTAGAAAGTTACAGCTGTTTCCACTAAACTCTGCTCTTTAAGCTTTTACCATGTGGGCTCAGAGTTTCCAGAACATCCAGTACCCATTTTTATTTCAGAAAAGTAAATCTCTTAGAGTGGCCTTAAGGCATAGAAAGGGACTACACTTGAGAGTCACCCTGATACACTGGTAAAAAGTCTATGAAGTCATTTCCAGAGAAGTTGATGAAAGGTGACACGCTTAGGTGACAGAGTTGCTGCGACTTGATCTTCGGGATAGGCAAAAGTGATGAAACAGTTCCTATGGACTTAACTTATGGAGCAATGCAATGGTCACAAAATTTTTTCCAGGTGTAAGCCTGAATTGCATCTGTAACAAGTAGCAAGTAATGCCTGTATATTTCACACCTGATCAAATTTAAACCTATGATATGCACACCTTAGTAATGTACACAGCCATCAGTTTCTTATGCATTTTAGTTTTACATTTGCTTCAAAGTGCTAACAAGAACTCGTTAAAAACTTGACCAGGAAAATCCCATGCAAATGTAGTGAACACCTTTTCCTTGTGAATTAACTTGTCAAGCTAATCAGCATATTAATAAGTTACTCTTAAAAAAACCTGTCGAACCCCTGCAAATAAAAGGGGAAAGCACAAAAATGACCCCAGTTTTCACAGCTGGTGTGAGGTAAGGGGAACATTTTAAGTGAAAATTTAATGAATACATGTAAAATTTGGAATTAAAAAAATCTACAATCAAATATGGGATCAGAAAAACAGGATTATGTGAATCTCCAGAATCGGATACACCATATGAGGCTTCTAAAAGTTGACACCGGACTGCAAATGAGGTATTCCGACCTGAACATTACGATGACATGGCTACCAAACGTGTGCACAGGGGTACAGAGGACACAGCACTTTAAAGGTCTTCTCCAGAGATGAATACAGACTGCATCTCAAGTAAAAAAACACTGACGGGTTTCCCGACACCCGACATGAGATGGTAACTCAGATGCACCATGGGACTCATGGGGACAGCTTCCACCTTGCTAATAGTGGCATGTGTCCTCCCGGGATCAGTGGAAGGTGCAGTGCACACTGCATGCCCTCCTATTTCATTCCTTGCGTGCTGACTGTCTTTTTGTTAAAGAATCTCAAGCATTGGTAAATCACTCAGGGGCAGGTTTACTAAAATTTGACGCTGTGTGTGTCACAAAAGTTACGCAAATAAGCTCAAAATCTTTGAGTCTGATTTTCTTTTTAGCGCTAAACTTGTTTAGTTCTGGAAATAATGTGAAACCAGCATTGCATTACTGCACGCCAAGGGGGCGTACCATCGGTGGTACATGAACACACCCATGAACCCCCCCCCCCAAGGTTTTTGACACTAAACCCAAATTACTACACAAAGTGACAGCGTTAGAAAATAGTGCACCCTCCTACCAGGCGCTATAAAGGAGAAATGCCTTTTTTCTCCTTTATTTCACATTTGGGAAAATGCTTACAATTAGTCTAAGCATAGTATTTATTAATTGAAGAGAATCCTTCCAGTACAAAACCTATGCTTGACGCACGGTGACACCCTTGAACTGTGGTGCAAAGGTGCCTCCGTGGGCACAGCAGCTAATTTCAGCACAGGCCCTAGGGATAGGGGAGGGGTGAGCCATATTTCAGTAAATTTGGCACTCTCATGCTCTCTCATCGTGCAGTGCAGCGCAACATTTGTAGCTGCTGCACTATGATACGTGAGATATCCGTAAATCTGCCTCTCAGTCCCTTAAAGGTACAGATAGTACTTTTCAAAAAATCTGTCTATTGGAGATTGGAAATTCAGAGCTAGAAGTCTGCTGTCCCTCACAGACCTCAGACTTAGATGGGTGTTAAGTAATCAATTAGTCAGATTACCTAAGTATCTTTATTTAAGTATTGCAATAAGGAACAGGTAGTGCCAAGAACACTACTGAACAGGTCTCCAGCCAGTCAACAACTGACAGTCCTCCTGGAACTCCCTTACACCATTCTATTCTAGGCTCGAACTAACATGAGCCTTAAAGTAACAATACATTGTAAATGTGAGCAACATAACACATCCCCCCTTACAATAATAACAATAAAATAAGAAAAACAAAAGAAATAATAACATTAAAAAAAACCACAGTAACACAAAGGACTACCATCACTACTAAAATCCACATGACATACTCATTCAACCACACAGGTAACATCCTTTTCCTCTTGGTGCACACAGCATCTTCCTCAATGCTTGACTGTATATTTTTGTCACTGCCACAACCACCGTCCACCAAGGTTTTACTCACACCACCATCCATTACTAACTCATCCACGACCCTTCTCCTTCCCTTAATTGAGAAGGCACACCGACACAACCACACTACAAGAACCACCTTGAGACTATACACCATGCTTCTCATCCAAAGCCAACCAAGATTGCAAATCACTATTTTCAAAATAATCTTCCACTCATTCAAAATCCCTTGATACATCACCTCTAGACTCCACTCTATCATGATCCAGGCTGATATCAAATGCAACATCCTTGAGATTCCACACTTTCCCATCATTCAACCTAACCGAGTTTCTAAAAACTTCAACCACATGCTTAGCCATATCAAACTTGTTCTCACCTTTCTGAACTTTAAAAGGCTTCTTAACACGAACCCAGTCCCAATCTTAACCTGAGTATCTTTAGTACCATGATGTTTGTCATAATATTCTTTACTCCTTGAATGCAAAGTTTCCAAATTCTTTCTCACTTCATCAATCAACCAATTTTCCAATTTACCTCCAAACATCCAACCCGGGCTAAACTTACACCTTGGAGATCTGCCCCTCAATATCACAAAAGGGTTCTATTATGTACAGTAACCCTGTAAGACCATACCTCCTTCTGTATTTGCACCTTCCAATCCAAATTCTTATTAATAGCTGCTTGCAAAATTCCTTTAATCACTCTATTGAAACGTTCCACAGTGCCGTTACCATTGTATAGAGCTGTGGTTTTATGCTTAATTCCACACCTTCCAAAATATTCCTGAGCTAATTTCGATAAAAATTCTACACCATTATCCGTTAAAATATTTACCTGCAACCCTTCCATTATAAAGATCTTCTCCAAAAACTTAAGAACAGTTTGGGTATCCACCTTCTCCACAAATGTAACCACCGGCCATTTTGAAAAAAGATCAATGGCAACCAACCCATATTCTTTAAATTCCCCCACTGGACCAAAAATGTACACAGCAATCGTCTCCCAAGGAAAACTGGGAATTAATCCCTCACTCATCACCGGTTTCAAAGTCCTCAAAGATTTGTCAGCTGAAGTACAAACCGAACACGTCCTCACAAAATCATCTGCCTCTTTATCAATTTTGGGCCACCAAAACAAACTTTTGACAGCCACCTTAGTCCTGACTATCCCAAAATGCCCCTCATGACACATCTGCACAATTCTTTTTCGCAAACTCACAGGGGGGACAATTCCGTCTCCCCTCAGTAACACATCCTTTTCAAAAGACAACTCCAAACACACTTCCCAAAATGGTTTCAAACTATCAGCAATGAACCTTTCCTTAGGCCATCCCTCACAAATAAACCTAGATACATCAACTAAAATCTTATCTTTACAATGCTCTCTGGCCCAATCTTCTTTACTAATAGCAGGAACATCAGAATCCTGAACTAAGGCCACACTAAAACTCCCCCACGGGCCATCTACACACTCCTCCAATGGTGTAGGCAATCTGGACAAACAGTCCGCCACCACGTTATCCCTACCTGGCATGTAACTCAGTTTGTAAATATACTTTTTCATACTTCTTGAAATTCTTGCCAGTCTAGCTGATGCCGTAGCAGTACCTTCCGTGGATAAAATATGGACCAATGGCTTGTGGTCCGTCCGAATATGTACCATCTTGCCCCATACAAAAGCACGAAAATGCTCTAGAGCCCATGCACATGCCAACACCTCTCTTTCTATGATGGGATATCTGCCTTGAGCCGGCGACAAAGCTCTGGATGCAAACAAAATAATCCTTTCTTTCCCATCACCACCAACCTGCGAAAGTACTGTGATGATTACAGGCCTCAGCAAGGCCTGTGAGTGCAAAGGGTTCGCCCTTCTGTGCACGGAGTCCTCAGACTACACAAAGAATTTGGCACGGACACTGAAAATTCAAAGACATAGTTTAATAAACCTTTAAAGGTGGTACTACAGACCAAACAACACTCTACAGTATTGTACAAGGTAGCACAAAGAACTCGAGCACACAGTCCCCTTTTATACACAAAGAAGGGGCTCATAAGTAGATGGATACAACTCAAGACATGATTTACAACCATATATGGACATTTCTTAAACATGATCAATACATGGGTGGGGTTAACGGTTCTTGAGACCCGCGGAAATACACATTCCTATCTACGCTAATCAAAGACAGATGTGACTCCTACTGGGCATGCGCTAGACGCACAAAGGAATATTTATTGCTTTTTGCTGGGCAAACTTCAGGGGTGACTAGCGGAGAGGTAGGACTCGCCACATGTCGGGCACATGGCAATATGTAACAGACAAGATGGAGGCCAGAAAACAAAATGGAGTCTGGCCGAATAAGGAATAGGAGCTGGAAAACGGACAAATAGATCACGATATCATGTCTTCACCTAATGCTTAACATTATCGCTGTTTTATTTACAACAGACGACCCTTTCAGCATTAGCTGAAGACATTCGGTTTTCTAGGATAATCTAGATACTCATCGTTAATATCGATGCTCATCATTTCAGCTATCTCTCTAGTTATATTTTTCTGGTGGACAGCCTCAGCAACTGTTCTTTTATTAGGCACACAAAATGAAACACACAAAGAAAATATCATGGGGCTGCATTGGATACATACACAACATGTAAAAATAATTGTAATAATTATACAAAGACCAGTGAGAACTTTCCAACCCCATGTGGAGATCAGAGTCCTGAACCAGCTCGAGAATGTCCAAGTCCCATTTTCGACATGTATATCAGCTGCGATCTTATGTTATTTATTGATGGCCTTATACACAGAAGGAGTATGATCGGGGATAAACACGCAACAGCTACTTCCAATAATTCTACAAGCACCGCCTCTATCTGCTAACATCACATCCAAAACCATTCGGTTTTGTAACGCAACAATTCTAGTAATTTGTGGCTCTTCGGTGAGATTACCAAGGGCTGTGGCAGTTTGATTAGTTACGGCTTCTACTACTCTCGTTAATCGTCATATCTTTCTACTATTCAGAGCAGCTCCAAAAAAGAAAAACAGTCCTAAATTGAAATCTATATATTGCTGCAGACTAGTGTCTGTCTGATCTACATCATCAATGGACAAAGTTCGTTTGTATCTGTTTACAGTCACATTATTCAATAATTTCAAATCTTTATGATATGATGCAGGTGCCAAGAATACAGGTGGTAGTAAAAACTATAAAACACCGAGTGGTCTAAGAAATGAATTGGCTTCCAGCATAATTGGTTATTATGGTGGTTTTTTCCTTTTCCATTTCTTATTAGAGCGGGGCCTCATAGACCTGAGCGAGTGCCAGGCGAGGTGAGGCCACTCCCAAGCCAAATTTTGGGTGAGTGATTAATCAATTAATCAATTAATAATAATAGAGCAATGTCTCTGTGGTCTCTTTATGTCTCATCATTCACATGATGTTTTCAGTACTTACAATATGGGTATCTGTTTGTGCATACTGTCTTTGTGTTACAGGAGCGGATAGTTTCTATACACCATGACTTCATCTCCTACCAATATGTACACACAGGGCTGGTCGGTTATTGATTTTGGCATGGTACGTATATTTATACACTTTTTCACTATCACAGTTGCAGTAGTGTTGTAATAGGTCCTGAAGAAAGCCTTTCTAGGCTGAAACATGTCGACCAATTGATTCATCCAAGGATGGTAATATTTGTTTTCATCCATTCACACTCTGCTTTTAATCTTGTCACCATGGTGACCGTCTGAATAAAGGTTTATCAGGCACCATGCTAGTCAATTTTATCTCACCATTTTCTAACTAGCACATATGCTTTGAACACTGCAACTTTTCTCACTTCCCACAGCCCTTTACACACTGCTACCTAGATTTCCATCACTGGTGTACTACACACTAGTAGTTGTACTCACATTTCCCTCAAGGTGAGACACCTAGTGGATACCAGGTTGGTTTTTCAAAATCCCAGATGATGAAGTTCCGCCAATGGGTGGGCTGATGGGTTCACTTTTGCTCTGCTCTCCCACATTCACAGTCTATACTTCTATCCATTGAGTACACATTTGACATTTCTCGGCCACTATAGACCTTAGCACCCCTTGTATGTGTTTTCTTTCGGTAGTAAAAACGATACATAACATACTCCAGACCATCCAGCTGGTAATCGATAATAACCTCTATTTCCACATACAAAGTAAGTGTTATGAGAGGCAAGGAATGTGCTATTATTTAAACCATCAATATTCAATACAATAATACAATCACTAACACCTACAGGGATATGGCCTACACTCAGTACACATAAATCTGCATGTGCTTGGGCCACTGAAATCACAAATTTCTCGTTACCGACAGTGTCTCTAGTGTTCATAAAAATATAAGGCGTTGAATCCTTGTCCGGTCGATATTCTTCCCACTCCCATATAGTTCCGTTGGCTTGTGGATAGCCTTCTTTATCCTGATGGCATTCTTTATTCAGTCTGAAAAGCAATCTTCCCACTGTAGGCTTTCTTGTGGCAAAAAGCAAAGTGTACCATGCTCGACAAGAGCCATTATGAGAGAAAGGGAGAGGTATGAACGGTGTTCCCCCTTTCTTCTGGTGTGCTGGCATCATCCCACATATCCAACAGTTTGTGGCATTAGTAGCTACATGGGTATGGTGCAGCATCTGAATGAAAGTGTTATTCAAATACGACTGTTGATGTTTCAACTCTTGATATGGGAGTGTATAAAAGAAATGCTCATCTGGGACTGGAGTGGAAACAACATACAGCTCACGGGCAGGAATTTTATCCTCAACAAACCACGTGATTGTAGCAACAACTGCTACAGCAGCAATGAACTCTACAGAACAAAAGATCTTCTTCTTATCCATTCGAACAAATGTACAAACAGTATCTCCCTGAAACTAAAGTGTTATCAGAACACTTCCCCCTAGGCAGCCGTTGATTTCTTCACCAGCGGGCCAAGACGGGTGTCGCTACACTAATGCAGGGTTGATCCCCCCCCTTGCCTCATCGGCTCTCCGTTTTACTGACCTAGGGACCGTTCTGACAACTTCTCACACAATTGCAAGCTCTTTCCTTGGTCGCAGATTATATCTTCTTGCTCCAGGGACTGTCGGGTCTGGGAAGAACTCCTCAGATTCGTCAGGTACCACAGCACGGCCTTTCTCCACGGTCAGGATTTCTCGATGGTCGGTCAATACAGCAGGCTCCACCAGGCCAGGTTGCACCTTCCGGCAATGAACGGAATGAATCCAGTTTTTCCGGTAGGTGACTCGGTCAGCTGTTCTTGTAGCAAGGAGGCCCTGCTCGGGACCGCACCACCTCGGCTCCAGACTGCTCGACCTCTCAAGGGACTTTATGAGGACGAAGTCGCCAGGCCGGAGATTATGGCCTTCTCCTGTGGACTGGTCTGGGAGTGCTTCTTGAACCTGTTGATGAATGGAAACCAAACTGTCAGTTAATTGTGCCAAATAGTCATTCATTAAAACACAAGGTACATTATACACTGAGCTTGGCCTGGGCACTCCCCATATGTTCATGGGACGCCCAAACACTATCTCGTAGGGCGTAATCCCCGTCCGAGAGTGCGGTACTGATAATATAGACAATAATGCCAAAGGCAAGGCATCTGGCCAAGTCAAAGAGGTAGAAGCCTGTATTTTTGCTATTTTAAGTTTCAGAGTACCATTGTACTTTTCCACCAATCCTGCTGATTGCGGGTGGAACAATGCATGAAATTTTTGTTTTATTCCCAATCCTTTCAGGACATACTTAACAACGTCCGCTATAAAATGAGGCCCGTTGTCACTCCACAACAATCTGCAAACACCGTATCGAGGAAATAATTCCTTCAATAACACCTTTGCCGTAGTCATTGCAGTATTGTCCTTCGTAGGGTATGCTTCAATCCATTTACTGAATGCACAAACCACAACCAGGACATATTTCAGATTATTACAGCGTTCCAGCTGAATATAATCCATTTGCAATACTTCAAAAGGTGCAGTAGGTGTTGCAAATCCTCCTGCTGGAGTTCGTGACCCTTTTCCTGGATTGTATTTAAGACAAATCATGCAGGTCTGTACTACTCTCTTAGCCGTGCTAGCAATCTCTGGATGCTCCCAAACTTGCATAAGCAATTTCACGATTGCCGAAGCTCCAACATGTGCTAGCCCATGTGCCATCTGAACCATAGGTTGTACAAAGGCTGTGGGTAACTTCCGCTTATCCATCTGCTTATTCCTCCAACAACCTTCATCATCCAACTCTCCATCCTTGGACCATTGCTCCCGTTCTTTGTCAGAAGCGGTCCTTTGTATCTCTAGCACCTCTTTCCTAGCATCGTGCCACCGCTCAGCTTGTGACTTCACAACATACATCGGAGTGGAGTCAGGCTGCATCACGGTTTAACGTGCTACTCGGCCTTCAAAAGCATTTCCTTGTCCCACTTTATCTGTCACCTTGTTGTGTGCGCTACATTTCACTATAGCTATCTTCTTTGGATAGGTCAATGCAGTCAAGAGGTTATGCACTAACTCTCCATACATTATCTGTGCTCCATGTGATGTCAAAAAGCCCCTTTCCTTCCAGAACAGGCCGAAATCATGCGCTACTTCGAAAGCATAGCGGCTGTCCGTGTAGACATTCACATATAATCCTGCACTAAGCTCAAATGCTCGTGTCAACGCTATCAATTCTGCTGCTTGAGCTGATTTCTGCGGTATGCGTGCAGTCTCCACTATTGTGTGTAATGTAGTAATTGCATATGCTGCTGAGGTAGTCCCATTTGGTAACTTCAAGCAAGACCCATCCACCCACAGCTCTCCATCCACATCTGTAAAGGGCGTATCTTGCAAATCAATACGACCCTTTGTCTGTTCCTCAGTCAGAAAGACACAGTCATGTGTTTCTTGCGCCTCAGGCTGAGTCACCGGAAAGGGCAACAACGTGGCTGTGTTTAGTGTTGCACATCTCTTTAATGTAATATGAGGAGCCAACAGCGTTAGCTCGTATCCTGTTAGACGAGCACTAGTTAAATGCTGCGTCTTTGTCTGATTCAAAAGAGCATCAACAGCATGGGGGACCAACACCAACAGCTTATGAGATAACACAATCCCCTCGCTCTGACGTATTGACACAGCTGTCGCTGCAACCGAGTGGAAACAACCAGGCAGCGCTCGAGCAAAAGGATCAAGTACTGCCGAGAAGTATGCGCAAGGGCATTGTTTTTCACTGTGCATCTGTACTAACACTGATAATGCGCATCCATCTCTCTCATGTATATACAATGTAAAAGGCTTTGTGTAATCAGAGGTGCCTAACACTGGTGCTGAACAAACAGCCTGTCGTAATTGTTGGAAAGCATTCTCACACTCATTTGTCCAGGGAAGGGGAACTGGAGTATCCTTTGTCAAAAGCGCTAACAGTGGTTTAACTATGTGTGAAAAACCAAGTATCCACTGTCTACAAAAGGAAGTGAGACTCAAGAAAGCTCGAACATCTTTTTGCGTGGAGGGTGTTGGTGTATCCAAAATTGCTTGAATACGATCTGGTGTAAGTGCACACCCCTCCTTAGACAAAAGGGGACCTAAGTAGGTTACCTTTGGTCTACAATATTGCAATTTCTTCTTCGATACTTTGTGATTGTGCGATGCCAGGAAAGTAAGCAAGGACAATGTACACTCCTCACATTTTTCAGGGGTATCGGCCGCCAACAAGATGTCATCGACATATTGTATAAGCGCCACACCTTCAGGTAGAATGAAAGAATCCAATTGACGTTTCAGCGCTTGGATATAAATTCTGGGACTTTCAGTATAGCCGTGAGGAACTCTACAAAATCTATACGATCGATTATTCAAAGTGAATCCGAAAAGATATCGGCTGTCAGGATGAATAGGGATCAAAAAGAAAGCGTTCTTCAAGTCTATAACAGAGAACGTTGTTGCAGTTGGCGGAACCAGAGTAAGAAGTGTCGTAATGTCAGAAACCACTGGATATTGAGGTATTACTATCTTATTCACCTCCCGTAAATCGATAATAAATCGATAAATCCTAGTGTCAGTGTCTTTCTTCAAAATCGATAGTATAGGACTGTTACACACATTGTATGGAACTTCTTCTACAACCCCTACTTTAATGAGATCCTGCCCAATCTGGGTAAGCGCCTCCTCCCCCTCCTGTGAGATAGGATACTGAGGCAGGCGTGGTAACACAGCTCCCTCCTTTACACTAATGTGTACCGGGGGGATGATCATCTGTCCCACATCAGTATCCGAAGTAGCCCACAAGGTACGAGGTAAAGAGGTCAATGCAGTATCTTTTTTAATCGTGCACGCCCTCTCCATTGTTGGATAGTTGTCATTCAAAATAATACGTACTCCTTCAGGGGAGCATCGTATTGTGGTCCGAAAATGCTTGAGCATATCCAAACCCACAATGTTATCAGGCGTGTTTGGGGAGAGCAAAAATGGACATGGTGCAACAAACTTACCTATGTGAAGTGCAAGAGGTTGTGATAGTGGGCTAAGAGAAGGCGTTCCATCGAACCCTATGGAGGTAATTGTTAAGCCAGACAGGGGAGCCCTCTGAACCAATTCTTTAGACAAAGCGCTACGAGTAGCTCCTGTATCAACTAGGAACCGATCAGTAGAACCCAAAGCATGTGCTGTACCATAAGGACCCCTCTGATCTACTGGCACTTCGACTGATTCCTTACCCCACCTACGCAATCCTATGCATATTGTGAATCATGACATTCAGGACGTGCATACTCAGATATTTGGCATTGATTCCGTCGATCAAAGATGTTAGACCCATCTTGCGGTCGCATACTAGAATCAAACGTAGCACAAATGTTGCCCCTGAGGCCTGAAAAGCATCCTCTATTTCTCATTGGTCCCTGACCACGCTCTTGCCGCTGTGCGCGCAACAATGGACACTCTTTTGCCCAATGGCCCCTCTGCCGGCAATATGCACATTGATCCCTGACCAAATCCGAACGACCAAAAGAAGAACCAGAAGAATCTCGACCACCCCTATCAGCACCGCTACGGGGCGGTCCGTACAATTGTGCTAACATAACCTTCGTTTTCAAATCCTTAGACTTCTTTTCTTCATTACCCTTCGCTTCTAATTCCTGACGCTCATAATACTGAGCCATCATCAGGAGAGATGCCGGAGACGAAGTCGTCCAGGAGCTTTCACTCACTTTTAACTGAGCTGCCACTCCTGGCAATAAATTTGAAACATACTTATCAACAAAAAGATGTCGGCCCGTGTCGTCCGTAAGCGACTGACCGCTAAAATCATGAAAAGTTTCCTCGAATCGCGTAAAGAAATCTGAAACCGATTCATCTACCTTCTGTTTACACGATGCTAACATAGTCCAATCAATCTTTTTAGGGGGGATAATCGTTTTTAATTTAGTCAAAATGGCAGCAGGAAGTTCTAAAATCGACTGGGGCGGTTTTTGCGCAGGCTTCCTGCCTCTATCCTCATCCTCAAGATCCGCCCATTTTGCCTTAAAGATTACGAGATCATCTACTTTCCACACAGATCTCCACATATCTGGGGGGAATATAAGCCCAAAAAATAAATCAATATCAGCTAGGGTCCTAGTACAAGAATTTAGGGCCCCCTCAACTTCCTCATAAAAGGCGGCAGGATTCTTTCGTGAATCAGGTAATGCAGCTTTTAATGCCATAACATTTTCTCTATTCCAAGGAGTATAAACTCAATTATAAATGAAATACCCTTTAGCATCAGGAGAAGATTTGTCCGAACTAGAGCCCGCTCCTTTAGGAGTAACGTCCAAAGGCGCTGCCTCCCGCATCGGCTTAACATGCACTAGGTCGATCTTATCTGAATGAAAGATGGATGACTGCTTCCCGCCGCCGCTCGGATTCATTTTCTCCTCCTCCGCCTTTCTTTTTCGCGCTTTATCCCATAGCCAGAACATCTCGTCCCGTAACGCAAACAGCCGTCGAACCGCATCAGGCACCTGAGAAGGAAGAAGAAGACCTTTACGCAATTCTTTAGAATCAGTTACCACATCATCAGGTTCAAGAACATCGGAATACTTCCGAAAAGATGTGACAACTTCATCAGAAAGAGTCTCGGCAAAGTATAATTTCTCCCTATCCTGCCATCCTTCAAGATCCTGCATTAACTCAGGAAGAGAAACAGTAGCCTTGTTAACTCGATAAGCGATCTTTCAGAGGTCAGCCATACGATCGTTCGATAACATAGACCGTGTATCCACCTTCTCTGGGGGTGATCCAGAATCCTGACCTCCTCCTCTCGGAGCGGACGGACCAGCGTACGGAGGCGGAGAGCGATCTAATAACGAAAAATCATCATCATGTTTATCAAGGACAGGATAAAGAGGCTGCCGAACAGCATACTGGCCAGATATCTGCAACCGACGTTCCTTTTCCTGCTTTTCTTCTAATTCCTTTGCTTCATGCTTTCTCAACTCTTGCGCTCTCTCCCGCTCACTCTTTCGTTGTTCCCTCTCAATCAGCGCTTGCTCACATTTCTTGCGCTCACACACTTCTTTCACCACGCACACATTCAAACATATCTTGCCTCGCTCGTCGCTTACACATACACTGCTCCACATACTCAATTTTTTCGCAAATCAAACGATCCATACAGAGGCCAACGTAACTCAGGATCCTTTTTCGTATATTTCCTCCATAATGTGCTGTACATTATAGGGGAAAGACCAATTTTCACATACATATCCCTATTCGGCGTCCCTTCCTGGGGAGCCGGCTGTGATTCCTCGAGTCTTAACCGGTCACTTCCAAAACAGCAGCACCACGTACGGAGTGCGCTAAAAACAGGCATGTCAGAAATAGTGCAAAATATGCAATATTATAATTAAAATGGCCCTTAAAACATTGCGCCGCTCAAATCCAAAGGTCAGGAGAAATATCTCCACATTGCCTGCCTATATGTGTTGCAACGCATATATCCCAAATCCAAACCAAATATGACTAGTCACTTCAAACAAATTAGTCACAGCAAGGGTACACTAAAACTGCCTTGCCAACCCAGACTACTACAGGCTCGCAGCAATTACGGTACAATGGTTCTTACCAATCAAGAGCGTCCAGATTCCAACTGCAAAGTTCCAAATTCGCCCAAACGGCCACTGCACGGCAAACCGACAGAAGAGGTCTCAGTCGAGGACCGGCGCCACCCAGATGGTCAGATCGGAAGGGAAGGAAGAACACCTCGGGATGCCAGGACTAAAGGCACAGCTGGCAGTGATCACGTCCCCGGCAAGTTTCCAATCCTTCATCACGACCAATCCTTCGAGCATCCGAGTCGCCGATGAGCCCCACCTGTCAGGCGCCAATTGTTGATTACAGGCCTCAACAAGGCCTGCGAGTGCAAAGGGTTCGCCATTCTGAGCACGGAGTCCTCAGACTACACAAATAATTTGGCACGGAAACTGAAAATACAAAGATATAGTTTAATAAACCTTTAAAGGTGGTACTACAGCCCACACAACACTTTACAGTATTGTACAAGGTAGCACAAAGAACTCGAGCACACAGTCCCCTTTTATAAACAAAGAAGGGACTCATAAGTACGCGGATACAACTCAAGACATGATTTACAACCATATATGGACATTTCTTGAACATGATCAATACATGGGTGGGGTTAACAGCTCTTGAGACCCGTAGAAATGCTACGCTAATCAAAGACAGATGTGACTCCTACTGGGCATGCACTAGACGCACAAAAGACTATTTATAGCTTGTTGCTGGGCAAACTTCAGGGGTGACTAGCGGAGAGGTAGGACTCGCCACATGTCGGGCACATGGCAATATGTAACAGACAAGATGGAGGCCCAAAAACAAAATGTCTGGCCGAATAAGGAATAGGAGCGGGAAAACGGACAAATAGATCACAATATCATGTCTTCAACTAATGCTTAACATTATCGCTGTTTTATTTACAACAACTGCACCTAACCCCTTATCACTTGCGTCCGTAGTCAGCAAACAATCCAAATTAGGGTCAAAACTAGAAAGCGAACTCACCTTCTGTAAATCCATCCTAATCTCTGCAAACTCTCTTTCACATTCCTTGGTCCACTCAAATTTCACATTCTTCTTAAGCAATCATCTAATGTTATAAACTTTAGAAGCAAAATTACTTATGAACTTTGCGCAATATTCTGCAATACCTAAGAACGATTTTATCTCTTCTTTAGACCTCGGGGCAGGCGAAGCTAGGATACTTTCTACCAAAGACACCTTAGGTCTGACACCATCCTCGCTAATCACATGACCAAGGTAGGGAACACTCCTCTCTCCAAACTTACACTTAGACAATTCCGCTGTCAAACCAGCTGAATTTAAAATTTCAAACACTCTCATCAGCTTAGAGTCATGGTCCTCTTTGTTAGTTGCAGTAACCAGAATATCATCCTGGAAAAAACATGCCCCTTCCATTTCACCAAACAACTTATGCATTAACCGCTGAAAAACAGCAGCGGCCGATGCAAGGCAAAACGGCATTCTCCTAAATTGATAACAGCCAAATGGCGTGATAAAAGCCGCCAGATGTCTCGATTCTGATTCCAAAACCACCTGGTGATAGGCAGCAGAGAGGTCAATCGTTGAGAGCCAAGGTGCCCCCCTTAAAGATGAAACCATCTCATTTATTTTTGGCAAGGGGAACCTTTCTATGACAATATTTTTATTGAGCTGGCGTAAATCAATACATAAACAAATTTTTCCGTTGGGTTTCCTCGCGACAACCACTGGAGAAATCCATTCTGACCTGTCCACATCCTCAATAACCCCCTTAGACAAAACACCTTGAATTTCTTTCTTCACTTCCTCCCTTATTAACACAGTAATAGGTCTGACTTTGTGTACCCTCGGCTGAGCATCCCCTTTAAGCATAATCCTGTGCTCAAACCCTTTCAACTTCCCCAACTTTTGACTCACAAAATTGGCAAATTTATCTTTCAAAACATCCTCTATCTTGCTGCACTCATCCATCACTAGCACTTTCTCTTTACTATTTGGATCTAGGATGATATAAAGGTTTTTCTGGTCGTGCCATCCTAGCACAGATGGTCCCTTTTTTGCTATATATAGTTTTCCTCTTGTCATTCTTCCTTTAAAAATGTGAGCCATCTAAATCCTAACAAATTTATCTTCCCACCCGTGTAACCCACTGGGTTCACATCAGATGCATTCAAATGATCCCCAATTCTGTGTACAAACTTCTTTCTCCACACCTCTTCATTTACAATAGTGTATGGGGATCCAGAATCTGCATATACTTTAACCATTACACCACCTAACGACAAATCGCAAATTGGTTTCCCTTCCAGTGACTCTTCACTGATATTACAAAAAGGGGGGTGGTGATGAACAGAGTGTCTGAGTTAAACAGACCACTCTTACCCAGTCCAAAGATCAGGGCTTGATCCATCACCGTTATTTATCTCACTGCCCCATCCCAGCTCAGAACCTGGCTATATGCAAATCAGTCTGTCCCTGGCCCAGTGCATCATGGGAACAGGGCAGACTAGACATGCACTGGGACAGGAACAGACTAATTTGCATACAGCCAGGTTCTGAAACTGGGATGGTGCAGTGAGCTAAAAAACGGTGTTGGATCTAGCCCTGATCTCTTGACTGGGTAAGAGCTTTCTGCTTAATTCAGAGACTCTGTCCCTCACCACCCCTTGTTGTAAATATTTTTGTCCACCCTAAGCGTGGAAGGGTATTCTCAGATGTGAGACCCTTGCTCATTGCACCATCAGGATTCAAGCAAACCGGGCCGAAGACGGCTGTAATGCCAGAAACCGGTCCCCGGGAGCTTGTTTCCTTCCCAGTGTAAGAATTGGCTTTTGTAGTTTGGTTTGCCCTGTTCCCATCATGCACTGGGACAGGAACAGACTAATTTGCATACAGCCAGGTTCTGAAACTGGGATGGTGCAGTGAGCTAAAAAACGGTGTTGGATCTAGCCCTGATCTCTTGACTGGGTAAGAGCTTTCTGCTTAATTCAGAGACTCTGTCCCTCACCACCCCTTGTTGTAATTTTACTTCACTGATATTAAGCATATAGTTCCCTCTTACATTCTTTACACACACCTCATCATCCTCTTCACTCCCATCCACACTCAATTCCTCACTCCAAATACATTTTACATTACTACGTCTGCGACACATCTTGCTAAAATGTCCAACCAATCCACATATGCCACACTTCTTCCTCAAGGGAGGACACATCTTGCTGAAAGCCAGATGTTCCCGGCTGTTGCAACGATAACACCTCCTCTCCTCTGCATTCCTTTCTCTTCCTTGACTCTTAAATGGTAGCCTAGTCCCTTTCCCTTGGAATTGTCTATTCGTGTTCTTTGATGCACCCTGGATCTTAAATACTGCTGACGATGCCTTTCCAGAATCCTTTTCCGCATCCTTAACAACATTGGCACATCTACCCGACATTTCGGACTTCCTCATAATAGCAAGTACATCATCAAAAGGCGTGTCCCCATTCACCCACAACCGATCTTGTATAGGCGAATTATCGTTGTGCATGACCAGTTGGTCCCGGATAAGATCGTCATGTAGGTTGCCAAATTTATAGTCAATTGTCTACTTCTTTAAGTCATCCACCCATTCTTCTACTAATTCTTCCTTCTTTTGCTTCCTTTGGAAAAAATTATGCCTCACTACACTAATACACACCTTAGGTGCAAAGAATCTGTCCATGTCATTCAAGGCATTTTCGAAGTCACTTAACTCTGTATTCACAACTTTTTGCATACGTGAAAATGTCTTTAAACCTTTGGGACCTAGTGAATGCAATAATATCCTCTTCTTTTGTTCAGCCTTCATCTTCCCTGCTTCATCGATAGCACAAATATAATTAATAAAATATTCTTTCCATTCTACCCATTTGATCCCTGGCTGCGACCCTGTGGACCAGAAAGGCTGTGGAGGATTTATGGTAAAATTTTGTTGAGCCATGTCCTCTTCTACTTCAGCCCTCGTTTGGTCACCTCCGTCCATAACATGTGCTTTCAACAATATCCAAGTCTTTGGACCTTCTTATTAAACTCACCACGTAATATAAAAAAAAATATTATTATTATTTTCTTATTTTTAAGTGTTTCGACTCCCTCACCTGTTCCTTTTCTTTAATGCTTACAAATGCTTAATCCATATGTTTCTTCTTGATCGCACTTCCGTTCACTGAAGATCGCGTTTCTATTCTTAGAAACTCTTCCCGATATTGTTGTTGTGGATTTCATCCCCCAAAATGGCCGCCAGGCAAAGGTCACGCTACGTGACCCTGCGCAATGACATCATCGTGCACATCGACGTTCCTGCATCCTTGAACTTGTGACGCGATGGCTGGCAACACTCCTGCTCGCCGCAGCACTTTTCAAAAGGCGAAACTCGGGTCAGTTTCAACCGACCTTCACCAACTAGCACCAGGTAACAAGGTTACTTCTTTTCCTACCTTGTGAGTGCTAGTCCTTGCAAAGAGGTGCGAATGAGGGTTCCACCAAAAGCAGTCACCGTAATTATTCCACAAATTCCGTTTTTCTTTCGTTCTTCACTTCCGTCAGATTGGTCCAAAATTCATATAAGTTAGCTTCCTTCTTCCTTCGTGTTTTCCCTCGTCGCCACTTGTTAAGTAATCAATTAGTCAGATTACTTGAGTATCTTTATTTAAGTAGTGCAATAAGGAACATGTAGTGCCAGGAACACAACTGAACAGGTCTCCAGCCAGTCAACAACTGACAGTCTTCCTGGAACTCCCTTACACCTATTCTAGGCTCGAACTAACACGAGCCTTAAAGTAACAATACATTGTAAATGTGAGCAACATAACAATGGGGTCACAAACTGCTTCCTGCCTGAATGAGGCAATAGGTTTTACCACCTCCTGCTAATTTAGAGGTGTGATGTAACTAATTAGGACCTATGTTCCATCAAATAATGTGACTCAGGACGCTAACCAGACGGTGTGCAAAAACACCAGCTGGTTTGCAAACTGCCATTTATACATTGTACCCTAAATGACATCCAAGGCCTAAGTAAAAAAAAAATACTAAATCCAAATATATACAGCAAAATACATCAAAACAAATTAACCATGCAGATTTAAAAGAACAATACCAGCAATAAAAAACAAAATAAAAGCAAAGCGGATGATTCCAGAAATCGTAGCATATTATCACACTTACAGCGAATAACTCGCAAGAGATTCTTTTGGGTTTTGCCACAATTAATTGTCATCTATTGAGCTGATTATTGAGCATAGAAATTGTACTACCATGGAGAAATGCAGAATGCCGTTGAAATTACATCATATTATTATGGAGCTAAAATGTAACATTTTCAAACTGTTGGTTAATAACTTGGGCTGAAGAGAAATTCAGTCTAGACATGAACTAGGATAAGGGAGAGAAGAAATTTGCTACTCTAATCATATAAAAGTTCCCTGAAGAAAGGGAAGCATTATTTACTGACACAAGGCTGCCAAAAGCGTAAGCTTTCTGTCCCGTTGACTGGAATGTTGTTTTCTTACCATGAAAGTCCTAAAATCTAATCTATGATTTTGTATTAGGATTACAAGCACAAAACCCCGTTTGTGTTTTACGAGGTGGGATTACTCAAGAAAACATAAACAAAACTTCAACAAACTGAATTGAAGAGTCAAAGACATGATGATTTTTATGAAATCCAGGACTTTTGAACACTACCTCCCCCACCACAGTGAGCTACTCAACACTCCTGACTACCAGGTGCATCTACCTCAGCACAGAGCCCTTTAATGCAGCCTACCACTATACTCACAAGCATATACGCACATTGTGATCGAGTGCCTATGTCAGTTCCAGCTGCAGATCGAGCGTGTCACCCTGCTCATAGAGGAGAAGAATGGTGCTCAGCACCACAAGTGCCAAAATGAAGGAGGAGACCCAGGTAGCAGGGCCAGCGATGTCACCCTCCCACCACAAATATGCTTGTATTCTGGATTCCTACTATCTATCGGCTCAACATGGCCCTATATATCACTCCTTCCTGCCACAGCGGATGGAACAGAGATTAACAGTGGTATACAGGCAGCCAATACACCCCATCAGAAACATTTCTGGCTTGCATGTCTTTTCTTGCAGTGATTACTAGACCCAGTGGACCTGCAGCAAGACATTTCACATTTCCCTTGCATCCTATCAAACAGAGTATGATCATGCTGACAAATGTAATTGCTTGTCATATTTTCTTTCCCTCAAGAGCAGCACACAGTGAATTCACTCAACGACAAATGATATGCAACTGGATATTTCCCAGTGTGCTAGGTGCCTTAGGTTGCACTCACATTCCTTTGGCTGCCTAGAGAGTCACAGAGGAAGAGTACAACAACAAAATCACAGTCAACAACCTTGCGACTTACTTTGAACTGAATGTCAGTACCATGTTATGCGATACTGGTGAAAAAAATACACATCACACAATAATTGCGTTCAAGCTACCAACTAATGTACTCTTACTCCCTGGCTCATTTGTCCGGTATCCCACCCAAACCCCAATTATCCCATTCCCTTACCGCACTCTCCTAACACTCTCCACAGACCAACACTCTCTGTGACCTGCTCTCTCCTCCCTCCCACCATAACCCCAGTTATCCCATTCCCTAACCATACTATCTGACCTCCCCACCATAGACCAACACTCTCTGTGCCCTGCCCTCTCCTCCCTCCCACCTTAACACCAATTATATCCTTTTCTAGATGTCATTACATATCACCCACCCTATCCCCAACAACCCTTTAGCCTGTGACCCAAAACATTTGATTGACATTTCTCCTTCTTGGTGTGATCCTCTTCTAACGCTAGAGTTGGACAGCAAGTGATTCTCCTTAATGGCTTAAATGGGTTGAACTTGGTGCAACGTTAAGTAAATATGTAGATGACAAGATTGAGAGTGCTGCTCCTATCCCAAGCTGGAAACAAGCTCCATTGAGAGTGGTTAATGCCCTGACTTTCCAGGAGACTGGCCAGCATTTGTATAACTACCTCATATTTCCCTTGCTATCTGGACGATGAATGATTGGATGGAGTCACTGAGACAATTAGGCACCTGACAGGTGGACTGCCCTCTCTCTTGTGGTACTCAATGACACTGTGCAGACCTAGCCTTCTTTCTCTAGTTGATCCTATCTTGCACAGCTGATCTGTCCTCCTGCCACCTACCAGAGATCTACTCCCTGGTGCTGTCCAAGGTCAAGGAGAAGCATGTCACTGTTTCTGAAAAGGTATGGTGAAGGGATATTTGTACTGCCTCTGTGGTTGCCATCTTCTGCCATATGGACTTCAGCCCTATTACATTATTGCCAAAAAATGGGTATCTGCAGATCAGGGCCCAGCTTTATCTTCATGCTCTTGAGAAGAGGGGGCACTTAAAGAATCTCGATCTGCTTCTCCCTCCAAAACAATCACAAGGTTGTCCCTATTGGCTCTGTCTGGGGATATGTTCATAAAGTCTCACCTTCTTCAAGATGACTGAGTAAACCCTGGGTCACTGGTATAATGCACGCCATGGTAACAGTGGAGGCAGCAAAAGTTGGGGCTGTGGTTATGGTTGTTATGTTATGTTATGTTAATAAGCTTTTAAAGCGCACTTCTACCCAAGGGTGTCCTGGCGTGAGCACTGCCTAATTGGTTTCCAGAAAAGGAAATGGCTTATTCAGAAAACAAGCATGTTTTCAGTCCCTTCCTGAAGGAGAGGAGCTCGATAGCATTCCTGAGATGAGCTAGTAAGTTGTTCCAAGCTTTAGCAGCTTTAGTTCTAGATGATGCATAGTGTTGCTGCTGTCCTACTTCGGGCTCATTGTTGTGCTCTGAGAATTGGCTGTTTGTAGGGCCCTCCTCCACACCTGGATCCTCCTGTAAAACTTTACCTACAGGAAAAGGTGTTGAGTACTTGTTGTCCTGTATATATATATATATTACCTACTGGTAGTCGCCAGTAGGTAGTTATAGTTAGGACCTAGGTTCCATAGGAAATCCGCAACATTCTATTTAGAATAACTTTGGCGCCGGTCGACGAATACATGCGAGATGCTCTAAGAAAATGGCCTGCTCCGCTCCTTCCCTGAAAGTTTCGGGGTGATTTGTGAAGCGGGGGCCGAGAAAAAGGGATCCCAAAACGTGTTTTCCCCATGTAATTTTACATAGGGACCTTTAAGTGACGCTACAGCCTGAACTGCTGAACGGAATTACACCAAATTTGGCAAAAAGGTAGAGTTCGGTTCGCACATTACACTTTTTGTTAAATGGTGTAAATCCGTTCAGTAGTTCCTGAGAAAATCATAAGTAAAATCATAGATATATCTATAGACGAAGTACGGTACGCGTACCGTCCAAGGATTATATGCGTACCCTTCCGAGGACGAGCTGCATGCTGATTGGCTGTCAACTGTCTGTCAACACTTCAAACCAGGAAGTGTTGGCGGCCATCTTGTGCCCCGGTAGAACCAAGGCACAAGAAAGCAGTGAAAGAACCGCAAAAAACATGCGACGGGGGCAGGGTAGAAACATCCTGACCCCCAAGGCCTGCTCAGGGGGTCCCACAAGGATCCTAAGGCAAAAAAATTAAAAATTCCCCGCTTTATTGTTAATTAGCCCGTGGGGGGGCCAAATACCGGGGTAATGTTTTTATTTATAAAGGGGGGCCCCCCCAGCCCCGGGGACCGCCACCCCCTGGGGCTTTTACATATTTGTGCGGGGGGTTCAAGGCCTACGCGCAGCCCCGGGGACCAGCACCCCCGGGGCTTTTTAATTTTAAAAAAAAATGTAAAAACCTGTGTGGGGGAGCTCAAGCCTCCCTACACGCCACAGGGACCGCCACCTCCCTGGGGCTCTAATATTGAAAATATGGGGGTCCGTTACAGACCCCCCAGCCCCGGGGACAACCACCCACTGGGGCTTTTCAATGTTGGGAGGGGGGCAGCGCAGCCCCCCTCCTGGAGCCTTTGATGGCCCTGGGGACCACCAACCCCAGGGCCGGCTCCTGCAGTGTCCCGGGGTGCCTACTTCTGGGACACTGCTGTTTGCTATGGTAGGGCGGGAGCCTCGTGGCTCCCACCCTACCATAGCAAAATGCTTTCCTATTTGAAAGAGAGAGCAGGTTACCCTGCTCTCTCTTTCAAGTAGGAAAGCAGATTGCTTTTCGTTAGGGAGAGCAGCATGTAAGCTGCTCTCTCTGACGAAAAGCAATGCCAGCTCCCAAAGGACTCGGGTAGCCGGCTGGGACCGTGGGGGCATTGGGGCTCCCCCCTCGGTCCCCAACGTTGTATTTGAGCCCCAGGGGATGGGGTCCCTGGGGATCATAAAAGTTAGTGATAGAGTAATTTTTTTTTTACAGTAGATTTAGCGTACGCGTACCATGCACGTACGTATGACGTATGGTGCAAAGTTTGTAAGTCGTCCCGTAAGCATACCTAAGCAAGAAAAAAAATATTTTTCAGATATTTATGAAGTGTATGTGTTTAGATGTTGGGTGGCTCTAAAAAGAGCCCTTGTGTTTATTGGGAGATTTTAGTAACTACACAAGTAAGTACCGATGCAGAGTCTAAAGTTCATGAGGAAGACTCTGTTCCCTTCATCTGTTAAATGTCCCCCATCGCTCCTACAGATGCCTTGCATATTGAAACGCAGGTTGTTGTTGTAAATGGACCCCATTCTATAGACTCGGAGAAAAGCAGCAACAGATTTATTGTTTCCTAGCTTTCTCAATCTGTGGACAAAATTGATTGGACCACTTCCAATTCTGCCTTTGGCATATATTTGAATAGACAAAGGTAGTTAGGGGGAAAAGTGACATCAGTTTTGTTAAGGTGACCTTCGTAAACATTTCCAGACCAAAGCGCCTAGGTGATTGCCACCACAGTGCACAATTATGAGGTCAGGGTATTGGAGATGCAAAAAGGATTTCACCAATGGCTTCAATTGGTGCCACGTTAATCGTCTCTGTCCAATCCATTTAATGTCTACATTTAGGGAGGCGCTAGGGGGCGCACAGCGGAATGGCTGTGTGATCCACAGCTCCGCCGGGCGACCACCAACAAAATGGTCTGTCCCGGCTTCTAACCCCACCGTTTCGCCTGCTAAACCGATCCTTGTACATGGGAAGGCGCCGTGCATCTGCGGACAAAGGCTGGTCTGACTACCCCACGGGGAAATGGCAGTAATCTGCGGTGTCCCGTGGACGGTTTCGGCGTGCTGGCAAGATGGCGGACTGCCGACTCGCTGCCCGGCTTGCGGTCGCGGGGGCCGAGTGATCCACTGACGGCTTGCGGCTGAAATGCGGAATAGAGGTGGGTGGGTCGC
This sequence comes from Lissotriton vulgaris, assembly GCF_964263255.1. NCBI lineage: Eukaryota > Metazoa > Chordata > Amphibia > Caudata > Salamandridae > Lissotriton > Lissotriton vulgaris. The sequence continues at coordinate 1,823,624,112 of NC_141685.1, forward strand.
GATCGGCGGCACTGCGGACTGCATTTTCACACACGCCGAAGCACAGGAGATAATTTGAACTGGCAGGCTGATCCCGACCACACAATTGGCAAAATGGCGGCGCCCACACAGATAGCATTGATGCTTGCACTCTCGAACGCCGAGCAATCCTAAACACGCAACCAGGTAGCGCCGTGCCCCCCTGCCCGCCCCCCATGCTGCACTGAGGAGACTCAGAGTTCCGGCGGTTGGATCTGAACTGCCCGCCACCGCGCAGATTAACACTGCAGTACACCAACACGCGGGAGGCGCGACAGTGCAGCGTAGAACGGCAAAACACCACTGGCAGCCATCGAGCTTGTGACCATACTGCATTGGCCCTGTGTGGAAGTTGAGGAGGATTAGGAACAATCTCTATTAGAAATATTGCGCAGGTTTGGCCGCCTGAAGCGGCGGACCCCTCCTTCCCCCCAACAGATACACAGGGTTGACTCTTGCCTCTCCTTTACTGGTGGGACAACTTGGGAAATAACGTGCTCCTCCAGGCAACGCGCAGGGACACCGTGATATTGCGGACACGCCTGCCCTGACCGGTCTGACACACCTGACATTTGTGCGTGCACGAAGCCATCAGTGGCATCTTTCTCCCTCGAGGACACCACGGCGGCAGCAGCGAGAACAACGAGGGCATCGGGCCCCGCCTCAAAAGCAGCTACCCCTCAAGCAGTGGCAAAGGGTAAGCCGGACAAACAACAGCCAAAGATATCATTTGAAAACAAGAAAACCAACAAACACTCAGAAGACGTGGCGGACACCGGTGGCGCAACTGATTCGACACCAAACAGCAACATGGAAAAAATATTGCTGGCCATCCAGGCGAATTTACAAGACATTAACGGCAAACTAGACAACCTAACATGTAGAATGGATGGTATGGCTGCAAGACAGGAGAAGCACGGAGAGCGTCTGGACGAAGCCGAAAAACGCATATCAGCCGTTGAGGACGAAGCGCGCACTTCGACCGCCAAATGTACAGGTATGGAACGCATCCTGGAGGTAATTAAGGCGAAGGAGGAGGAATTGGAAGCGCGCTCGAGTCACAATAATGTGCGCATTACAGGTTTACCAGAGACAACCAACACCGGGCGTATGGAGCTATACGTTGAAAACCTATGCAAAGATCTCTTTGGAGCAGAAGTGTTATCGCCAGTATTTATTGTGGAACGGGCACACAGATCGTTGGCCCCTCGACCGCCACCTGGAGCGACGCAGAGACCGATAGTGGCGAGGATACTAAATTATCGCGACAGGGACACCATCCTCCGGCTGGCACGTGAAAAAGGAAAAATCACTCACCAGGGTAACTCCCTGGAATTTTATCCGGACCATACTGTTGCCGTTCAGCAGGCTAGAAAAGAATTCACGTCCGTCAAGGCCAAACTACGGGATCTCAACATCAGCTACTCCATGTTGTATCCAGCCAGGCTCCGCGTCACATGAAAAGATAAGGCGATTGTGTTACACTCACCCAAAGCGGCCCAGGAATTCATTAAAAAAGTTCTACGAGACAACAGGTCCAATGAACAGGAGAGACAGCATCAGGACTCGGACTAACGATACCGGTAAGACCCACCAGAACTAGCGGTAAGACTTTTCCTGGTTGCAAACTGGCTGTGTATGATCCTGTGGATCACTGCTAAAAGTAGACTATGGCTGATTGTGTGTTTGAGGGTGTGACGAACTAATTACCACGGCGAACATTGTAAGCCCAGGGCGGCGGCCGGGATCACTCCCCTTAAATTTCAATGAGATTGTAGATATGTGGCCTTGGGGTGATTAAAAGGAGGCCATGTCACGTGTTCTGACACACATTGTCCTGATACTACGGGCCAACATCACTGATGCCAGGCGTGCCACTCTGTTCACCATCGGTAGTCTCCTCCTTGCCCAGTATGATCTCACGGTGTTCTCAGAGGCCCTTACTCACTCTGGTCACTGGCGCACCCTAATTGCGCCATAGAAATGGGCTATGGACAGCGCAAATGCTTGACTGTAGAGGGCTACAATACTATGCTGTATTATCGCAAGAACAATTGATACACACTTGTGTACCCGTGAATGTATGTTGCTTTATATTGAAAGTGCGCTTGGATCTATGGGGACATTGCACTGTGTTCTGTTGATGCTGCAGAACAGCACACATTTTCTGTTTGAAACGTATTACGGTATTTGTGACTGTCTAGATGACCACTATTGAACTGAACTTCGCTCTGTGCCGCTGATGTTGCTAGCAGGAGGGGGGGTGGCGGGTACACAGTCACGTAAAAATGCATTTGTGACAGCTGTTGAAAGTGTCGCCCACACCCGTTACACCGGGTGTAGAGTTCTGCTCCGAGCGGACCTCCACAAGGGTAATACCCAACTCAAGTTCTATAGTATGGGTAATGGTTTGTTTGGTTCAGGTTTGAGGGATTTGAATTCACAGGGACTATGGCTTTGGCATGTTTGGGTTGCTGGAGTGGGTGGGATGGGTGGGTTTGGGGATATTGGTTGTATAGAAAGACCACGAGCATTGAAACTGGGCATGACACTGTGTTCTCTCTGGCAGAGGACTGTTGACTCTGATGTATGTACTCATGATGCAATAGGTTCAGAACTCACCTCTGATTGTTGTTTGCTTATGGGTAGCTCACTAAGGCCTATTAGATGACTCAGGACACTGGACAAAATCGATTTTGGAAAAGGGGGTGGTGATGGACAGAGTTTCTGAATGATGCAGAATACTCCTACCCAGTCAAGAGATCAGGACTTGATCCATCACCGTTTTTTAGCTCACTGCACCATCCCAGCTCAGAACCTGGCTACATGCAAATTAGTCTGTTCCTGTCCCAGTGCATGATGGGAACAGGGCAAACCAAACTACCAAGCCAATTCTTATACTGGGAAGGAAACAAGCTTCCGGGGACCGGTTTCTGGCATTTGAGCCGTCGTCGGCCCGGCCAGGACACTGGACATACAGGTAGAACACATTTAAACCTCCTCACTTGGAACATTAGGGGCTTCGCCCAACCAAAGAAAATCAGGCAGGTTTTTGCTTGTCTAAACAGATGGAGTATAGATATTGCACTACTGCAGGAAACTCATCTTGCACCCAACACGCACCCAAATCTGGGTTCACGGTGGGCAGAATCGTCCTATAGGGCTTCCTATTCCTCTTATTCTAGGGGCGTACCGTTTTTTAGCTCACTGCACCATCCCAGCTCAGAACCTGGCTACATGCAAATTAGTCTGTTCCTGCCCCAGTGCATGATGGGAACAGGGCAAACCAAACTACCAAGCCAATTCTTATACTGGGAAGGAAACAAGCTTCCGGGGACCGGTTTCTGGCATTTGAGCCGTCGTCGGCCCGGCCAGGACACTGGACATACAGGTAGAACACATTTAAACCTCCTCACTTGGAACATTAGGGGCTTCGCCCAACCAAAGAAAATCAGGCAGGTTTTTGCTTGTCTAAACAGATGGAGTATAGATATTGCACTACTGCAGGAAACTCATCTTGCACCCAACACGCACCCAAATCTGGGTTCACGGTGGGCAGAATCGTCCTATAGGGCTTCCTATTCCTCTTATTCTAGGGGCGTACCGTTTTTTAGCTCACTGCACCATCCCAGCTCAGAACCTGGCTACATGCAAATTAGTCTGTTCCTGCCCCAGTGCATGATGGGAACAGGGCAAACCAAACTACCAAGCCAATTCTTATACTGGGAAGGAAACAAGCTTCCGGGGACCGGTTTCTGGCATTTGAGCCGTCGTCGGCCCGGCCAGGACACTGGACATACAGGTAGAATACATTTAAACTTCCTCACTTGGAACATTAGGGGCTTCGCCCAACCAAAGAAAATCAGGCAGGTTTTTGCTTGTCTAAACAGATGGAGTATAGATATTGCACTACTGCAGGAAACTCATCTTGCACCCAACACGCACCCACATCTGGGTTCACGGTGGGCAGAATCGTCCTATAGGGCTTCCTATTCCTCTTATTCTAAGGATGTACTCATACTGGTCCGTAAAGGAGTAAATTTCACATCACATCACATTGTATAAGACCCCAATGGCAGATATGTGTTGGTATCGGGAACATTGCGTGGCCAACGCGTAACACTTCTTAATGTCTATGGTCCGAATACGGATACACCAGAGTTTTTCCGAGAGGTATGGGGACACTTGCAACCACTGGCAAACACGCATATAATATGTGGAGGGGATTGGAACCTAAACTTGTTGGACGGGCTGGATTGCTCCCCCAACTCGTCGGAACAGCATAGGCAAGCACGGACAATGCTAGGACATATGTTGAAAGATTTGTCATTAACCGATATTTGGAGAAATCGATATGCTAACAAGCCAGGGGCCACTCACATCTCAGCAATTCATGGCAGCTGGTCTCGCCTGGACTTCTGGTTAGGCACAAATGATATTGCTTTGTGGGCAAAGGGGGTGCAGGTATTGCCACGCACATTATCAGATCACATCCCTGTCTTGCTACAGCTCATCCTACCACACTACACGCCACTCCCATTTCAGTGGAGGTTTAACTCACAAGCTCTAGCCGATTCTATCTACGCTGATACCTTAACGAAGGCGATCAGGGAATATTTCCAAATCAACTCACCAGTCATTGAGGATCCAGGCCTATTGTGGGAAGCCTTCAAGGCCACGACAAGGGGTGTATTCATCAGCACCACTATAGGGGTTTTGAAAGACATCAGACGTCAGATTAAGCGCTGCGAGGCACGCATAAGGGACATAGAACTGGCTTTTGAAAACGCGCAGGATGTTTCACTGTTAGCAGAACTGCGCGACCTACATACTGAACATCAAGATTTTGTGGCTGATGAAATCAAGTATCTAGATCGCAAACACATTGCTAAGACCTTTGGGGAAGGGGGCAGACCAGGGGGGACACTAGCGAGGAAGATATGCGAGGGGAGGAGCCCATCGGCCATACTTCGCGTTAAATCTCAAGATGGTCAGATACAGACACAATCTGCAGACATCCTACATAACTTTGTGGACTCATTTAGCACACTTTACAAATCACAACCCACGGCGTCGGCGGATGAGATTTTTCATTACATGCAGGATATAGCAATAGGATGGCTATCGGACGAACAAAGGGAACATTTTGCAATACCCATTACAGTGGAAGAGGTGACTGCAGTAATTAAATTGCTCCCTAACGGCAAGGCACCGGGTCCCGACGGGTACACTAATGAATTCTACAAACACTTTGCCGACATTCTTGCGCCTTACATGGTAGACATGTTTGGCACCTCTTTCGAGAAATCCATACTTCCGCCTACACTCCGTGAAGCATTAGTCATTGCCCTCTTAAAACCATCCAAGGACCCGGAGGAGTGTGATTCCTACAGGCCCCTATCGCTTATTAATGTGGACTCAAAAATACTCGCGAAATTACTTGCGGTTCGCTTATCCCCTCTGATGACACACCTGGTCCTTCCAGATCAGACTGGATTTATCCCCACTAGATCAACTTCCCACAATACAAGGTCCCTATTTGCTCTGTCTCACTACCTCCAGCCCTCCGTTAAAGCCGTGGCGGTCATGCTTGACGCCGCCAAGGCATTTGACTCCATTGAGTGGAGTTATATTCTTGCTATTTTAAACAGGATGGGCTTTCCCAAACGTTTTGTCCAATGGGTTTCCCTGCTTTACACCCAACCATGCGCCAGAGTCCGTATCAATGGGTACATCTCTGCACCCTTTAAAGTGGAACGTGGCGCCAGACAAGGGTGCCCTCTTTCTCCCTTACTTTTCGCGTTAGCGCTAGAACCCCTGGCCTGCATAGTGCGGCAAAATTACAAACAATCCGCCTTACAGTTCGCGGCCAGACCACTGCACATATCTCTGTACGCAGATGATATGCTGCTATATGTACGCGACCCCGACATTCATCTGAACAGTTTGCTCAGAGAATACATTAGATTTGGGGGTCATTCAGGACTGGCAATCAACTGGTCCAAATCTTTTATCATACCCTTAACGGATACTACCACTCCCATTGACATCGATTACCTGCTGGAATGGCAGAAGTATCCCATTCGCTACCTGGGGGTCATGTACCATAGGGATCCAGAGGAAGTCATATGATCTAACTATGGGCTTGTGATATCCAAACTGGAGGACAAAGTCCAGCGCTGAATCCACTTGCCGCTCTCACTGGCGGATCGGATAGCAATAGTGAAAATGAATATCTTACCCAAACTATTGTACCTCTTTAACAATATTCCCATCACACCCTCAGGGGAAATTCAGTCGCTAGTACTGAAACTAATATGGGCTGGCAAGCAAGCCCGTATAGATCTCCAGACATTAACACTCCCTTATATATATGGAGGTTTTGGAGTACCGGATTTCCTCCTATATTACCTATGTGCTCAAGCGCAGTATGCGGCTTATTGGTATCATGAGATACCATATCTCACTCACACGGCCATAGAAGAGGGAGACGCGGACCCTATCCCCTTGTCAGCGATCATATCACATGATAGGCCACCGCTGCATGCGAAAGACATTAACACCATAGATACCACAGTGAGAGCCTGGGGTAAACTCGGACAATTGGCCCACAAGCTCCCATTATATGCACCAGAAATGCCCTTACATTACCATCACGCGCTGTCAGTCACTAGCGAAAGGGTGGGCATGTCTCTCCTGCGGAGAGCTGGTATAGATAAGATGGGGGATCTGTTTCAAGTACATTCTTGGACGTCGAACACTTGACCTATATTCAGAATAAGACTCCCATGTTCCGTTTCACGTATTATAGATTAATGCGCACACTAAAAGAACACTATCCATCATTCCCTGCGGAACCAGATTGTTTAGCGCCACTACAGCTAATCATTACTACACAGGACTTATCACACTTGGTCTCGAGACTATACGCAGCAACACAGTCCGAGATAGCACAATCCACTGTGAAGGATAAGACGAGGTGGGACTTGGAGCTAGAGAATCCGTTATCAGACGAGGACTGGCAACGGACCTGTGCATTGACACAAATACTCACACCTAATGGGAACCTGAGAATTATACACTACAAATTCATTCATCAGGCATACTATACCCCTACAAAACTACTTAAATTCGGACTTCAAGATGAGGATAGATGCAAAAGATGTAACAGAGAAGGTGCAGACTTTACACATCTAGCTTGGTACTGCGCCAAGATATCAGATTACTGGGTGGACGTCACTGCCACGCTCACTATCATGCTAGAGGAGGAGGTGGAATGCACAATACGAACGTGCCTTCTTGGTATTGTCCCACAATTTCGTGCGCTAAAACGTAAGTTCTGTGTTATATCTTTATTACTGGCTAAAAGACAGGTTGCGCAGTGCTGGCATAGTCGAAAAGTACCCAAGAAATCCACATGGCTCCATGACATGTCCGTCTGTCGAGATAAGCTGATGACATACGAGGAAAACCTCCCTGCAAAATCTAGGCCCAAGAATTATTGGTGCTTTTTAACAGATTATATCAACTCACTAGAGGGAGACACAGAAGTATAGCTATGTCACTGTATAGTAAGGGGTGATAATAAATTATGTGCAGGCTGAGCACATCTATATAATTGTCCTGCAGGGAGAGCCGGGTCAGTTACGTTGATCGCAGATTCCAATGTCGATGGTCTCAATGTCACGTCTTTAAGTTACATTCTTCCACTGTTCCTATCTATAAAATTACAAAATGTAAGACTCATGCCAGGGTGCTAGCCACGAGACCTATGGAGGTTGGACAGGGACCGGTCTCAACTGTTCTGATTAGAATGATATTGTTATTATTGTCATTTGTGTCCTAACTGCTCATACTTTGCGAGTCGGCCCCCGGGTTGTAGGCTCACGGCTGTGTATAAATGATCAATGTAAATAAAGGTGTTACGCAAAAAAAAAAAAAGTCTACATTTGGTAAACCTAGGTCTTTGTGAAATCCTTTCTGTTCTGTGTACCTTTGACTCCAGAAAATATAGCTGTGTCCCACAATCCACACTCTAAGCATCTTGAAGAGAGGTCTGGATGCACTTAGATGGTCTCTGTAAATGAAACGGCAGTTTGAAAAAATAAAATTCTAAAATGGTGGCTAAGTGGAGTTTTGAAAAAAGCAAAGAAATGATTGGTTCTTTGAAAACATTTTAGTTAGTAAAATAGGGAGCAATTTTCTGTTTTTTAAAAGCTTGTTATTTATTGGTTAACACAAAGTGACAAAAAAGAACGTGACTTAAGATAAGCTTGTATATTGAAAAGTCAAGCATACTTTCTGTTTTGATTTGCAACAATGTATGATGAACTTTTCACCTGTGTGCTTAGTTAGGTGTTCCCTGAAGTGTTTCCATGGTAACTGGCAATATGTAAAATGGGGTGGGGTTGAAAGTTTTGTCAGTTGAAAAGGGTTGAAAAGTTCAAGCAATAGAAAAGTGTGTTTCGTTTTGATTTAATGTGGGAATAAATGTGATTTGTTTATATTTGTATATGTGTGTAGGTTGAGTGTGTAGATTGACAGGAAAAGTTTGCTATTTGCTATAGGACTTCCAGGCCCCCTAGGGCTGCTTAGGTGGTTTCACAATGATCCTCAAAGTCAAAATCTTTTTTTTTTTTAATCACAGAATACACGTATGGTACGCGTACGCCATGAAAAAGAAAAAAACCGAAGCCTGCTTTATTGTTATTTAGCCCCCGGGGGGCCAAATCCCGAAAGCAATGTTTTTATTTATAATGGGGGGCCCAGAGAGGCCCCCCAGCCCAGGGGACCGCCACCCCCGGGGTTTTAACTATATGTATGCGGAGGCTAACGGCCCACCCGCAGCCCCAGGGACCGCCACCCCAGGCCTTCATTTAAAAACATTTAAAAAAAGAAAACCTGTATTGGTGGCCCCCCACACCTCCCGGAGACCACCACCTCCCCGGGGCTCTAATATTGAAAATAGGGGGTCCGTTACAGACCCCACAGCCCTGGGGACCACCACTCCCCGGGGCTTTTCAATGTTGGGATGGGGGCCACGCGGCCCCCCTCCTGGAGCCTTTGATGGACCTGAGGACACCCACCCCACAGGGCCGGCTCCTGCAGTGTCCCGAGATGCCTACCCCCGGGACACTGCTGTTTGCTATGGTAGGGCCGGAGCCTCGTGGCTCCCATCCCTTTTGTCCTCATATTTCCCCCTGTCCTCATACTCCTCCTGTCTGTGTTCCTACACCCCTTTTTCTCCTCATATTCCTCCTCTTTCATCATTGTCTCCCCTGTCTCCAAATACTCCCCCTTATTTTTATACTCCCTCCTCTCTCCTCTTACTCCTTTCTCTCTCCTCATACCTCCCTCTTAACAATTCCCCAGTCAGTATACATACATTGCTGCATACACTCTTGGGCAGATTTACAAGCCCATTGCACCTCTTTGTTGTTTTATTGTGTCACTTTTTTGATGTAATGTTGGCAAAAATAATGCAACAAAGGGCATATATATTTGCAAAATGAGTCAGGGTTGTCCACTGAAATATAGTAGTTTTATACATGGAATGTGTGCAGTCACTTAACCGTTTTAAAGTAGAAAATGTGTTTTGGTAAAATGCATAGTCTCATATTTTTTGTCTAGAATCACACAGAACGTCTGTGTACATTAAGGCATTATACTCGCCCCTTTTTCTGTATTCTCCTCCCGTTCTCCTCACAGTCTCCCTCTCTCTCCTTATACTGCCCCCTCTCTCCTGATATTCCCCCTCTTTTCTTATTGTCACTTCTCTCTCCTCATAGTGCTCCTTGTCCTCATACTCCCCCCTGTCCTCACATTCCGCCCTCTGTCCTGTTACTCCTCCCTTTCTCCTCATATTCCCCTTTCTCCTCATATTCCCAACTGTCCTCATAGTCCCACTCTCTGTGCTCATACTCCGTCCTCTCTCCTTATATTCCTCCTCTCTCTTCATTCTACCCTCTCTCCCCTTATACTCCCCCTGTCTTCATACTCTCCATTCTCTCCTCTTACTTCCCCCTCTCTCCTCATAATCCCTTTTATCCTCATATTCCCCACTGTCCACCTACACCTCCTCTCTGTGTTCATACTCCCCTTTTTCTCCTCATATTCCTCCCCTTTCCTCATTGTCTCCCCTGTCTCCAAATACTCCCTCTTCTTTTTATGCTCCCTCCTCTCTCCTCTTACTCCACCCTTTCTCCTCATACCTCCCTCTTAACAATTCCCCAGTCAGTATACATACATTGCTGCATACACTCCTGGGCAGATTTATAAGCCCCTTGCGCCTTTTTGTTGTTTTATTGTGTCACTTTTTTATGTAATGTTGGCAAAAATAATGCAGCAAATTGCATATGTATTTGCAAAATGAGTCAAGGTTGTCAACAGAAATGTAGTTGTTATAAACATGGAATGTGTACAGTCACCTAACCGTTTTAGAGTAGTAAATGTGTCTTGGTAAAATGCATGGTCTCATATTTTTTGTCTAGATTCACACTGTGCGTCTGTGTACTTTAAAGGATTATACTCACCCCTTTTTCCATATTCTCCTCCCTCTCTCCTCACAGTCTACCTCTCTCTCCTTATAGTCTCCCCTCTCTCCTGTTATTCTCACTCTTTCCTTATTCTCACTTCTCTCTTCTCATACTGCTACTTGTTCTCATACTCCCCTGTGTCCTCATATTCCCCCCTCTGTCCTGTTACTCCTCCCTTTCAAGTCATATTCCCCCTTCTCCTTATATTCCCCACTGTCCTCATAGTCCCCCTCTCTGTCCTCATACTCCATCCTCTCTCCTTATATTCTTCCTCTCTCTTCATTCTCCCCTCTCTCCCCTTATACTACCCCTGTCTTCATACTCTCCCCTCTCTTCACTTACTTCCCCCTCTCTCCTTATAATCCCTTTTGTCCTCATATTTCCCCCTGACCTCATACTCCTCCTCTCTGTGTTCATACACCCATGTTTTTCCTCATATTCATCCTCTTTCCTCATTGTCTCCCCTGTCTCCTAATACTCCCTCTTCTTTTTGATGCTCCCTCCTCTTTCCTCTTATTCCTCCCTTTCTCCTCATACCTCCCTCTTAACAATTCCCCAGTCATTATACATACATTGCTGCATACACTCTTGGGCAGATTTACAAGCACCTTGCGCCTCTTTTGTTGTTCTATTGTGTCACTTCTTTGATGTAATGTTGGCGAAAATAATGCAGCATATTGCATGTGTATTTGCAAAATGAGCCAGGGTTGTCCACTGAAATATAATAGTTATATACATGGAATGTTTGCAGTCACTTAACCGTTTTAGAGTAGTAAATGTGTTTTGGTAAAATGCATGGTCTCATATTTTTTGTCTAGAATCACACAGAGCGTCTGTGTACATTAAAGAATTATACTCGCCCCTCTTTCCGTATTCTCCTCCCTCTCTCCTCACAGTCTCCCTCTCTCTCCTTATAGTGTCCCCTCTCTCCTGATATTCCCCCTCTTTCCTTATTGTCACTTCTCTCTCCTCATAGTGCTCCTTGTCCTCATACTGCCCCGTCCTCATATTCCGCCCTCTGTCCTGTTACTCCTCGCTTTCTCCTCATATTCCCCGTTCTCCTCATATTCCCAACTGTCCTCATAGTCCCCCTCTCTGTGCTCATACTCCGACTTCTCTCCTTATATTCCTCCTCTCTCTTCATTCTACCCTCTCTCCCCTTATACTCCCACCTGTCTGCATACTCTCCATTCTCTCCTCTTACTTCCCCCTTTCTCCTCATAATCCCTTTTATCCTCATATTCCCCTCTGTCCTCCTACTCCTCTCTGTGTTCATACTCCCCTTTTTCTCCTCATATTCCATCTCTTTCCTCATTGTCTCCCCTGTCTCCGAATACTCCCTCTTCTTTTTATACTCCATCCTCTCTCCTCTTACTCCTTCCTTTCTCCTCATATCTCCCTCTTAACAATTTCCCAGTCAGTATACATACATTGCTGCATACACTGTTGGGCAGATTTACAAGCCCCTTGCGCCTTTTTGTTGGTCTAATGTGTCACTTTTTTGATGTAATTTTGGCAAAAATATTGTAGCAAATTGCATATGTATTTGCAAAATGAGTCAGGGTTGTCCACTGAAATATAGTAGTTTTATACATGGAATGTGTGCAGTCACTTAACCGTTTTAAAGTAGAAAATGTGTTTTGGTAAAATGCATAGTCTCATATTTTTTGTCTAGTGTAGTAGTTATATCTATGGAATGTGTACAGTCACTTACCAGTTTTAGGGTAGTAAATATGTTTTGGTAAAATGCGTGGTCTCATATTTTTGGTCTAGAATCACACTGTGTGTCTTTGTACATTAAAAAATTATACATGCCCCTTTTCCATTTTCTCCCCCCTCTCTTCTCATACTTCCCCCTCTCTCTCTTCATACACACCCCTCTCTCCTTATACTTCCCTTCTCTCCTTACACTGCTCCTCTCTCTCTTCATGCTCCACCCTCTCTCCTCATACTCACTCTCTCCTTCCTTATACTCACCACTCTCTTCTGATATTCTCCTCTTTCCTCATTCTCACATCTCTCTCCTCATACTCCCTCCTGTCCTTATACTCCCCCTGTCCTCATATTCCCTCCTCTCTCTCCTTACGCCTCCCCCTCTCTTCATACTCCCACTGTCATCATACTCCCCCTCTCTGTCCTCATACTCCATTTTCTCTTCTCATATTCCTCCTCTCTCTCCTTGTTGTCATAGTCTACCCTCTCTCCTGTTAGTCTTCCCTGTCTCCTCAAACTCCCCCCTTCTTCTTATATTCCCCCAGCCCTCATACTCCCCCTCTCTGTGTTCATACTCCCTTGTCTCCAGCTGCGGCCGGTAGTGGGAGTACCGGCCGGGCGGGGATGTGGGGAGGGGGAGGGGCAGGGTGGGGGGTAGTATTGTATGGATTACTGACTTTAAAAGGTAAGTAAACATAAAAATAAATAAAACTAATTTTGTTGAACACACTGCAATGCAAAATGCGATGCAGTGTGTGCAACGAAATTTGTTTTATTTATATTTATATTTACTTACCTTTTAAAGTCCGTACTCCATACATTACTACCCCCCACCCTGCCCCTCCCCCTCCCCACATCACCGCCCGGCAGGTATTCTCACAATACCGGCCGCGGCTGCTTGTCTCTCCTCATATTCCTCTTCTTTCCTCATTTCCCCCTCTCCTCATACTTCCCCTATCTTGTGATACTCCACCCTCTTTCCTCATACAGATCCCTCTCTCCTTATGCACACCTGTGTTTCCTTATACTCCCCTCTATTTCCTCCTTCTCACCCCTCTCTCTTCATATTCTTCCCTCTTTCCTCATACCCCTTGTCTATCCTCATACACTGAATCACTTATAAATTTCGTCAGACACTCTCCTTACAGAAGTGTAATAATTTAGTCAGTACTAACTATTGATGCAGTGAAGTAGGCCTTAGCAGATGAACTGCTTGAATCCCTTATTCAGTATATATGCATTTTTGTATCCATGTGTACTCTTGTGTTTCACATCTTCAATTCCCCACTCTGTATCTTTATACTTCCATCAAACACTCTGTTACTGTTCTAGCACTATTATAGTGACCCATTTTGCAGTCTGTGATAATTTTTTCAGTGCAATAAAACTCAAGCACTTATAAATTTACTTAGGTGCTCTCCTTACAGAACTGTAATCATTTAGTCAGTACTCAAGTAATGATGCAGTGCAGTAGGACTTAGGTCATAGACTGTTTCGAACTCCTATCCAGTACATATGTATTCTTCTATTAACCTGTGCACTTGTGCTTTATATCTTCAATTATCCACTCTGTATGCTTATACTTCCACCAAACACTCTGTGACTGTTCCTGTAGTATTGTAGTGACCAATTTAGCAGTCTGTGTTTATCCATTCACTGCACTAACACTGAAGCACTTAAAAATTCAGTCAGGCAATCTTCTGACTGAACTGAAATTATTTAGTCAGTACCCAAGTACTGATGCATTGAAGTAGGCCTTGGGCCATGGATTGCTTCAAACCCCTATACACTATGCATGCAGTCTTCTATGCACCTGCAAACCTTTCTTTTATACCTTCAGTTCCGCTGTTATAGTATGTGTTTCCCCTTGTACTTTTCTAGTGATGCATTTAGTAGCATATACTAATCCATTCACTGCTGAAAAGTTGAACTACTGATAAATGCATTAAGGTATTTTTCTTCCAGATGTAGTTCTTGAAAGATTTATACAGTGTGTATGCACCTCTGTTATCAGTTACACAGTTGTTTTTTTATTTTAGTCATTTTACATTGTATTTACTTAGAAATAGAATAGTATATTTCATATATTTATGTTTATAATCTTATATTTTTTATTACAGATTCTATTTATTAACACTGGAAAGAAATTCGTCATGCCTTCAAAAAATGAAAAGAGGAAACAACATAATAAAGCTTATTAATTTAAGAGAAGTCATCCACAAGATTTACCTCAACAACTATGTGTGAACAAAAAGAAAAAAGTCCTGGTAAGAGAACGAAGACTTTCTTGAAGAACTTATCAAACACTACGAGTAGTGTGAACAATGTCAAAAATACAAATAGTGTATCTGTAACTAAAAAGAAAACCAAGAGGAAAGAGAAAAATTATGGGAAATCATCTTGTATAAAAGCACTATATAGTAAAAGGAGGAAGAATAAATTTCAGGAAATTAGAAAAAGAATGTTTTATAATAGAGTTTTGTCGAATTTGATAAAGGAAGTGAAGAAATGTAAAAGAAAAACAGCATTTTATAAGAAGAAGAAGTGTATAGAAAACATAGTTGAGAAAGCTTTAGAATTGAAAAAGAAGTTGTTTATTTTAGTAATTAATAGAATTCGATCACTAGATAAGCCAATCCATTTAATGAAGGCCAAAAGTAAATGGAGAAGAGTAATTAACAGAAGTCATTTTTCTGAGTTTGATTTAGGTGAATGGAAACATAGTTCAAGTTCTGAGCCTTTTTTTAATGAAGAGAGTTATTTTCAGAGTAATGATTTGTTACATGCAGTTGACATCAGTGGTCGTGCTTATGAGGTTATAAATGGTTGTCCTATTGAGAAAGAGAAAATTGTTCCTAGAAATGCATAAGAGGTGTTAGCTGATGAAGTTTTAGGGAGACTTCCTAAAGCTCCAGTGTACACTTGGAATTGCAGTAGTATTTGTGGTGTACGGCAGGAATCTATTGATTTTGTACGCAATTTCTTACGTAACTATACTAAGAAAAGTGTTACACACAGTGTTGCGCCTAGACACCCTAGGGTATTAGTTGCGCATTAAAAATCCCATAAATAAATAAAAGATTAAGATGTTGCAAGGACTAGACCCTTGCAGAGTGAGAGAAAATACTCTTTTGCAAGGTCATTCTCTGGCTTGTCTTTCTAAAAACGTATGTTGAAGTGTTTTTCACCTTTCAGGATGTTAGCAGTACATCATACTCAAATGAGGAAATTACTCAGAAGATTGTATTATGCAAAAAGTCTAGTACTAATGTTAAAAAGTTGAACAGTGCTCTTTTGCGTGGATCTGTATCAGATGTAATGAATGTTTGTGAAGAAATTCAGGTTAGTTATTTTGGTCCTGAGGAACACAGTGCAGAAATTGATACATTAATAGAAGGAACTGTTGAAGAGAATGTACAACATTGTAGTACAGAAAATTTTGAGCAAGAAATTACAAAGTTTAAGGTGATTTCAGGTGAAAGGCCAAATTATTCTTGTATTTGTTGTCGACAAACTCATTATAAAAATCCGACCAGGATTGTTGATCTGTATTTAAAAAGTGAAAAGGAAAATAATAATGAGTGGAAGGAATTTGCAACTTATTTGTTGGTAGAGAATTGTTTTGATTTGAGTTCTGGTCAGCGTATTTGTAAATATTGTTAAAACAAATTAGACGAGAACAAAATGCCTGCTAGAGCTGTGCATAATAATTTGAGCTGGTAAATATTCCTACTGAACTGATGGATTTAAATACCTATGAATCTATTCTTATTCAATGTGTACATCCATTTCAGGCTATTGTTCGTATGGAGCTTAAGACAGGGAAATTGCCTCCTTCAGATTTACAGAGAGGATTAAAGGGAAGAGTTGTATATTTGCCTCTAGATTTAAAGAAATATATTGAAACAATTGGTGTAGAAAATGTAGAAGATGAACCTTTGGTTATTCTTGTTAATGGCGTTCCTACTAAGAGTAAGAAAATCTGGAAAGAATTGGTGGATGTTAGGAAATTGAAAAAGGCAACGTTGTATCTGGTAAAAAATAATCAATACTATATAAATGTGTATGTGGGAGAAGAAGAAAAACTGTAGAAGAAGATAGTGACTCGTCATCTGGACAAATTGAAAAAGTGGATGTGTCCAGAACTGAAGAAATCTACGAACATTATAGTGTTCATCCACTTCATTCCAAAGAAGTGATGGGGAATACTATAGAGTTATTCCAAATGAAAGAAGCAAAGGGAAGTCCCATTAGTGTATGGGAAGAAAGCTTGTAGGCTCGTTGTTTCCCTCTGTTGTTTCCAACAGGAAAAAGAGGACAATATGATGACCAACCTGTGCAGATTCCTGCATCTAAATCCCGGACATCTAGATTATATGCATAAGATCCAAGATTTCGATAACGTATTCCGTATTTGTTTCATCTTTTGTTTGAGAGTGAGTTGTCTGGACTTTCTTATGCAGTGAAACATAAAGAATTAAAAACAGGTATACATCTGCAAAATGTTTCGGCAAAGGAATTTATGGATAAAGTACAGCAGAAAGATAATGTTTGGAATCTCAGCTAATTAATCTCATGGCATGTCAGCGTGGTACTAATGAGTACTGGTACCATCATCATGGAGAACTTAAATGTATGCTAAAGAACTTAGGAACTCCTACATGGTCCCTTACTCTAAGCTGTGCTGAATATGCTTGGGATGATGTACTTCAATTTTTTCGAGAGGCAAATCCAAATATAGTAAATATTGAATACAAGACACCAGGAGAATTGTGCTCTTTAGATCCAGTTAATGTATGCAGGTATTTCAATCATAGATTTGAAGCTATGATGTCTTTTATCACCAAAATAAAATCCTCCTCTTGGAGAGGTTCTGGATTTCTTTTGGAGAAAGGAGTATCAAGCGAGAGGTGCTCCTCTAATACTTATGCTAATATGGATCAAAGATGCTCCCAAATTTGGAACAGACTCCGATGATACTGTGTTGTCTTTTATTGAAGAATATGCTACATCTGATATAGCCAAACGTACAGAAGAAAAGGTCTTAAGTCAACAAGTCTTAAGATTTCAAAGCCATCGTTGTGGGAAGTACTGTCGTTGAAAGTACAAATCTAAGGACAAATTCTACACCAAATGTCGTTTTGGATTTCCACATCCTGTAATATCGAAAGGAAGAGTGAACAGTTTTATATCATCTTTGCGACATACTATCACAAGAAAGTCTCTAAAAATACCTACAACTTAAGAAGAAATGAAGAGTCAAAATACATAAATGACTACAACACAGTCATTTTGTCCATGTGGAATGCTAACACAGATATTCAATTCGTTGCGGACAATTCAATTGCTGTTGCTCGATATGTAACATCCTACATAACAAAATCAGAAAAGATGGAATTGAAGGAAAGGTGGGAAGAGATTTCCCACGAGAAGAGTCTAAGTAAGAAATTATATAGTTACAGTTTGAAGATGTTATGCACCCAATTTAGGTCAATGTCCAGTATTTGAAAAGCGTGTGGTAGGTAGAAAGAGAAGATTTGACAATATCTGTAGTGAAGCTGTAGAGAAACAAAAAAAACAAAATGAAGTTGTGATTGCAAGCAAAACGAAAAAGGACAGTTGTTGAAGAGATTGTTGGTTATCAGTTTGAAAATAGTTCTGGTGTCAACTGCTATGCTAATGTAGTTGTTAATGTTATTTTTTTCTTGAAAGTTTGCAATAGCAAATTGTTGAAAATCGGGAAGAAAGATTCTGTTTGTTGTTGTATTCTGTTTATGAGAAATATAGTAGTGATAAAAGTAAAATACAGTGTTTCTGATATTTGAAATGTTTTGAACAGATGTTCTGGTTCTACTAAATTTACGCAGAATATTCAGCAAGATTGTCAGGAATTTCTAATGTATATGCTTGTTGTATTGGAAGATGAAGGTATAGATATTGAAAACCTTTCTGGCCTTTCTTATAAATGGCAACCTGACTGTGAAAAT
Source organism: Lissotriton vulgaris (assembly GCF_964263255.1). Lineage (NCBI taxonomy): Eukaryota > Metazoa > Chordata > Amphibia > Caudata > Salamandridae > Lissotriton > Lissotriton vulgaris. The sequence goes on from NC_141685.1 coordinate 1,823,642,365, forward strand.
TGTTTGTTTACATGTAGCACTAACATAGACACTGAAAGATTTATATATTTGACTTTACCAGACTGTGAATCAGGGTCTTTTAACAGTCTAGTTAGAAAAGCAACTCAAAACATGGAGTGTAGCCAATGTAAATCAGAAATGTCATCAACACTATTTATACAAAGATATGGACAGTATGTAATTTTAATGCTGCAACGTTCTAGAGCTGATGGAAGAAAATTGGAAACTTTAATTAAAATTTTTGTAGCTACTCAACTATCAATATCAGGAAGAACTTTTGTAGCTGTAGCAATCATTTTTCATGATGGTCCTTCTAAAACATCTGGACATTACACTGTTTATTTAAAATGTCTGAAAGGCTGGATACATTGTAATGATAGTCAATTGGTTTTTAAACAATGTTTGCCTAAAGAGTTACCAAGTTCTTACCTAATATTATTTTTTTAAATTTAGGAACAAAATTTGGCCTTTCAGGATAACTGCTGTTAAGGTAGGTTGGTCATGGTGTTGTAGAGTACTTTGTGAGTGAGGGTGAGGAGCTTGAAGGTGATCCTCTTGTCGACGTGCAGCCGGTGTAGGTCACTCAGGTGGTGGGTGATGTGGCAGCGGCAGGGGACATTGATGATCAGTCGGGCAGAGGTGTTTTGGATTTGTTGTAGTCGTTGTAGGTGTTTGTCTGATTTGAGATTTAGAGAGCTGCTCCTTATGCAGTTGGCAATGGCTTTCGGTGGTATGTGGCTCCTTGGTGAGGGAGAAGATGAGTTGGGTGTTGTCGCCTTAGCAGATAATGTTGAAGTTGTGATGGCGGGCCACTTGTGTGAGGGTGGCCATGTAAATGTTGAATAGCGTCGGGTTCAGGGATAAGCCCTGGGGGATGCCGCAAATGATGTCGGTGGTTTTGGATCAGAAAGGTTGGAGGCTGATGCTGAGGATTACTATTGAAGAACTTCCAAACTAAGAATTTGACATATACTATTTGGCCATGAGGAAAAGTATGTAAAACCATTAAGGATTATTTGTTGTATATTTTATCAGCATAAATTTGTAAGTAACTTTATCTCCAGTGTATGAAAATTAATGATAGTGTTTTGTTATTTCAAGATTGTTTGAGATATCTCATAGTTACGTAAGAAATTGCTCTTAGAAAAAAACATTTGACATAGTTTTTATTTCTATTTTTTAGATTGTTATTGAGAATTTTGAAGGTTTTTTTAAAGATAATCTTATTGATTGTCTATTTTTTACCCGCTGTTATGTACTATGGAGTACTATTGAACTCACTGTTTCTAGATAAATTCAATATATTCTGAGAACAGCAAAAAAGGCAAATGAAATGCTTTACAAAATATTTTGTGTTGTAAAAGATATATTGTAACTGTATTTTTTTTGTCTTCCACAGATGCTAATTTAATAATATATAATTTATTTTATTATTTATTATGTTTAAGGTAAGTATAAGTAACTATTAAAAATGGTCGATGGGATGTGCTTCTACAGAGCTGAAGTAACAAGAGATGGCTGGAGTACATATCTGTGCAAAGATGGTTTGTTTCTTTTATAGACATTTAAGAAAGTTAACATATATACCGAGTATACCTGAGGACCTACTATCTTTGAATATATATTTAAAAAATGTCAGAGACTTTTATTATAGAGATTTTAAAAATGAAACATGGGTTCAGAACAACTTTCTGCAACGTACCACTGTGGTACTGAGAAGAAAGACATGCTTGACTAGTAGAGATGAGAGAGTATTGAGATTAAAAGAGATCAAATTATTCTCATAAAATACGTCACAGAGATTGTTTTCAAATACTCTTTTATATTTAGTAGGACAGGATAACTTACTGTGTGTAGTTTTTCTTCTCTATGTAAACATGTCCTCATTATACACAATTCTTTGTGTTGAAGTGTTGTTCTATACCTGTTGCTGTGAGTATTTTTAACTTATATAAGGAATCATTACTTTCTTATAATGTTATAAGGTGACTACTGGATAGGTCTTTAAAAATTAATGTGTGTGAAAATACACGAAGTATTTGAAAACTAGTGTGATAATGGTACCTAAATATACACAGATACATAGTGTTATTATGGACAACCAACAGTATTCCTTGCATTTTACTTCAACACATTTACTAGTTTGGAACAGGTAAGGTGAATAGACATATTGTACTTTTTTTAGTACTGCATTTTATTATAACAGCCTGAGTCTTTTCCTATATTGATAAGGAGTCACTGGTTTGAAAATTTAAGAACATTTAAAAACAGAACATTCATATAAATAATAATATATTTATATAATCTTATAAAGTAGTTGAGAATTGTATTTGTATAATATTTTGTAAAGGGCAAAATTAGTTGATAAAGCTAGTTTTGTGTTATGCATTAGGAAAAATGATAAAATTAAGTGTTTATGTTTTTGTACAAGACCTACAACATAAGAAATTCATTATGGAAAAACAACAGAACAATATGGAATACGGTTTGGAAATTAGCAACAGTCTCATAGAAGAGCTAAACATACCTTTCATGGGCAGCGAGAATGAAGAACAAGAAATGACTGCTGCAGATATCAGTTGTGATTTCCTAGACGAAAGTTTGGATACTGATTTTGTGGAAGCATTAGATGATATTGAGTATTTTGATCATATAAATTCCGAAATTGACAACCAGGAAATTGACATCATTGAAATACATGATGAAATTATTTTAGGAGCTCTGTTAAATTATGAGATGTTAAAAGAATACATTATTGTTATATGATAATAATGGTTTGAGTACTATGTAGTAAAACATTCACTGTACTAAACGTGTAGCCCTTATAGATTCACTTATACATTCTTGAAATTCTTTGCTCAGTCTGTATCCTCCACACTTCCTTCAAACACTCTGTCACTGTTGTTTTAGTATTGTAGTGAGACATATAGCAGTATGTGCTTATCTATACACTATGCTGAAAGTGAAGTAGTTATACATTCAGGTCGACACTGTCTTTGCAGAACTGTAACCATTCAGTCAGTACCCAAGAACTCATGCAGCAATTTCCCAGTCTGTATCTTTACACTTTCAGCAAACACTCTGTCATTGCTGATTCAGTATTGTACTGAGCTATTCAGTAGAATGTCCTTATCTATGCACTGTGCCAAAAATGAACCTCTTATAAATTTAGTCAGGCACTCGCCTTGCAGAACTGTAATCATCCAGTCAGTACCCAAGTAATCATGGAGCAAAGTAGGCCTTAGGCCATGGACTGTTTTAAACCCCTATAGACTATGTATGCAGTCTTCAATGCACCAGCAAACATATGTTTTATACCTTCAATTTCCCAGTCTGTATCTTTACACTTCCAGCAAACACTTTGTCTTTGCTGATTCAGTATTGTACTGAGCCATTCAGCAGAATGTCCTTATCTATGCACTGTGCTAAAACTGAAGCTGTTATAAATTCAGTCAGGCACCTTCGTTGCAGAACTGTAATCATCCATTCAGTACCTAAGTGCTCATGCATTAAAATAGGCTTTAGGCCATAGACTGCTTCAAACCTCTATAGACTATGCATGCAGTCTTCCAAGCACCTGCAAACTTGTTTTTATACCTTCAAATCCCCAGTCTGCATCATTACACTTCCAGCAAACACCCTGTGATTGCTGATTCAGTATTGTACTGAGCTATTCAGCAGAATGTCCTTATCTATGCACTGTGCTAAAAATGAAGCTCTTCTAAATCCACTCATGCACTCTCCTTGAAGAACTGTAATCATCCAGTGAGTACCCAAGTAATTATGGAGCAAAGTAGGCCTTAGGTCATGGACCGCTTTAAACTCCTATAGACTATGCTTGTAGTCTTCTATGCACCTACAAACTTTCCTTTTATACCTTCAATTCCCCAGTCTGTATCGCTAAACTTTCACTAAACACTATCACACTACTATTTTAGTATTGCAGTGAGCCATACAGCAGTATGTGCTTATCTATACACAGTTCTAAAAGTGAAGCAGTTATACATTAAGCTTAACACACTCTGCTTGCAGAACTGTAATCAGTCAGCCACTCCTTAAGTAGTCATGTAGCAAAGTAGGCCTAAGGGCATGGACTGCTTCAAACACCTATAGATAATAAATGCACTTTTCTATGCACCTGCAAACTTGTCTTTTAAACCTTCAATTGCCCAGTCTGTATCCTTAGACTTCGTCCAACCATTCTGCTACTGCTGTTTCAATATTGTAGTGAGCCATACAGCAGTATGCGCTTATCAATACATTGTTCTAAAAGTGAAGCTGCTATATATTCAGCTCGACATTCACCTTGCAGAACTGTAATCATTCAGTAAGTACCCAAGTACTCAATGAGCAAAGTACGCCTTAGGCCATGGACTGCTTCCAACCCCTATAGACTATGTTTGCAGTCTTCTATGCACCTGCAAACTTGTCTTTTATTCCTTCAATACCCCAGTCTCAATCCTTACAGTTCCACCAAACACTCTGTCACTCCTGTTGTAGTTTTGTAGTGACTCATTGATCAGTGTGTAGGAATCCATTCACTACATTAAAACACTAATGGGCAGATGTACAATAACTGGCACATCCCCAGGGAAATGCCATTTATTGTGCACTGTGACATCACCACCATGGATGCGCCGTATTTACAATGTGGTGCACCATGGGGCAAAAACGGCACAGATATGTGATGTATCTATGCTGTGAAGGCGGCACATTGCTTGAGTTGCGTATGAGTATGCTCAAAATGCTGTGTCAATCATTACACCTGCATCAAGCAAGAGCAGGCTTTTGACGCAGCATGAGCTCAAAAGTGACAAAGTGAAATCTTGTAGATTTCACTCAGCCACTTTTAGGAGGGGTTCCTCCACCGGAACACCCCCCACATCCTCCTGTGTAGGAATGTCTCCTTCTAGTACTGGAATTTACAATGTGACGCACCTCCCAGATGCATCACATTGGAAATACCACACACCATGACGCATCTTTTGCACCACCGCTGCGTCAGAAAAGTGATGCAATAGCGGTGCAAAAGAGGCAGAAGGAGGTTGTAAATCTGACCCTAACACTTACAAATTCACCCAGGCAGTTTCACCAGCAGATCAAAGGGAAACATAGACTTGTAACATATTTATGCACATATGTTACATTCAAGTGCTTTTAAAGTACTACAGTATCCTATAAGTAAATACCTTATAGATTTATTCTGTAGCACTTCCTTATAGTTCTGCACTTTCACATTCACCATACACTACTAATGTATTTATTCATTCATTTATGCACTACACATTCATTCAGACAAAGTTTTACACACTATCATAGAAATATAGCTCTTTTTTTGACCAGTGAAGGTAGTTCTGACAAGAACTGTTTGTTTGTCTTTTTAGTTTATTTTTATTTTTTATTTTTTTAACACGTTTTTTTGTGTGTTTTGTTTTTAAACAAAAAAATAAAACTGGAACCAAAAAAGTGTGGAACAGCAACAAAACAGTAAAAAAAAAAAATTAATGCCGTGAAGAACGGTGCTCACATTTCCCACGCGAAATGAGGTCAATAGATTGTTCCCCGTAGCATAGTAATTCATTGCAAAATTTGCAATGAATAGTCAGATCCGCAAAATCTGGTTGAATGTTTGCGTGCGGACTGCTCGGCGGAGGTGGTGGTGCACTTGATGTACTAGCAACAGCAGGTTGAGGGTTCTCCTGCAACCTTTGTGTTGCAACTCTGGCGTAGTTGTTTGGGTGCAGATTCTTCACTTGGCGCACCATGCTTGCTGTCCCAAATGAGTATTTTTTGGTGGGGTCACCCCTGGAGAGAGTAACCTCACAAATTTTACAGGTCACTTTGGGAGCATTGCCCTTTTTTTCCCCTTCAGAAAATGTAAATATTTCCAAATAAGTGCTTCCTTCCTCTTCTGCTGAGGTTGCTCAGGTACAAATTCTTCCTCAGAGGAATGTTCGGAAGAAGACTCAACAAGTGCAGCCATGGTGAACTTTTCTTCTAAATGACTGGAGCTCCACAGAAGAGATGCTTCTCCTGAGAAAGTCAAAGTAGAATGATTAAAATGGGAGGGGTCTTTCAACAGTTGGAATAGGAAGTGTTATGAACCAATCAATCTGTTCTTTTAAAGTCACATGGCTTTGCGTACACTTCCGGTGCGCTTACGGTGATCTTACGCTGCGAGTACATACGACTTACTGCCGCGATTTGCGTAATTGTTTTTTAAAGTAATATACGCTTATTAAAAATTAAATAAAACTATTTTCATGATTATCCCAGATAATGTCTACCCTTAAAATTTACATTAAATACATAGATATATCCTTTTAAACATTATAAAACTTTCGTGGGGTACGCGTACGGGGTGCCGTACAAACGTACATGACATCACGTGGAATCGCTGATGCGTCGCGAAACGTCAAGACGTATTCGTGATGTAAGCGACTACGCGTACGGTACGATTACAGATACAAGGATGGTGCGAGCACCGTACGCGTACCGTATGTTTACAACAAAAAAATGCAAAAAGAAAATATATAGAATTTAACTTTTATATATTTAAAAAATGTAAAATGTAAAAAGAAATCGATTTTTTAAAAATTATTTTGCAATAAAAATATATAGGGGCCAATTCCGATCCGGTAGAATCCCCCACAAATTGCACTACAGTCCGTTTTTCCCATACGATTCATACACCTACAATGTCCCCGTACGTACGATGAAGTACGATCCTAACCCAAAGCATTTCACATACTAATCGTACCAAATACCATACGAAAAAAAAACCATACGATACATATCCGGGTCACGCTCTATGAGCCGTCCGTACGTAAACAGGCATCAGTTTCCGGCACAGCAAGTACGATTCGTCTCGGCGACACTCCGTACGACCCTATTGCTAAAGGAGCTGAAAACTACCGTAAAAGCAGAGTCCGGCCCCAACAGCACCCCGGTACGCGACAGACACGCCATGAACACCCTCGACCATGTCATCCCAGTCCTGTACGCCTACGACCTGGTGCATAGAAACTGACGACGGCGCATACAGTGAGAACAACGTACCGCAGCAACGGAAGTGCACATGTACGGTGCATCACACGCTCGCGTATATCACCATTGCAATAGTGATACGAGACGCACACATGCCGTGAATGTTAGGGTACGGTGCGTAACACGCTCGCGTATACCACCATTGCAATAGTGATATGAGCCGCACACATGCCGTGAATGTTGGGGTACGGTGCGTCACATGCTCGCGTATATCAGCATTGCAATAGTGATACGAGCCACACACACACCATTTATGTTGGGGTACGGTGCGTCACATCTGAGTGGTGTGTGGATATCACTCCCAGCAGTGCCCAGACATAGGAGGGGTGGGTGTATATGACTCCCAGCATACGCCAAAAGTATGGAGGTGGGTGTATATGACTCCCAGCATAGGCCAACAATATGGGGGTGGGTGGGTATGACTCCCAGCAGTGTCCAGACATATGAGGGGTGGGTGGATATGACTCCCAGAATAGGCCAACAGTATGGGGGTGTGTGTATATGACTCCCAGCAGTGTCCAGACATAGGAGGGGTGGGTTTGTATGACTCCCACCATAGGCCAACAGTATGAGGGTGGGTGGATATGACTCCCAGCATAGGCCAACAGTATGGGGTGGGTGGATATGACTTCCAGCAGTGTCCAGCCATAGGAGGGGTGGGTGGATTTGACTCCCAGCATAGGCCAACAGTATGAGGGTGGGTGAATAGGACTCCCAGCATAGGCCAACAGTATGGGGTGGGTGGATATGACTCCCAGCAGTGTCCAGACATAGGAGGGGTGGGTGAATATGACTCCCAGCATAGGCCAAAAGTATGGGGGTGGGTGGATATGACTCCCAGCATAGGCCAACCGTATGGAGGTGAGTGGATATGACTACCAGCAGTGCCCAGACATAGGAGGGGTGGGTGGATATGACTCCCAGCATAGGCCAACAGTATGGGGGTGGGTGGATATGACTCCCAGCATAGGCCAACAGTATGGAGGTGGGTGGATATGACTCCCAGCATAGGCCAACAGTATGGGGGTGGGTCTATATGACTCCCAGCATAGGCCCACGGTATGGGGGTGGGTGACTCCCAGCATAGGCCAACAGTATGGAGGTGGGTGTATATTACTCCCAGCATAGGCCAACAGTATGGGGGTGGGTGTATATGACTCCCAGCATAGCCCCACATTATGAGGGTGGGTGGATAAGACTTCCAGCAGTGCCCATACATGTGAGGGGTGGGTGGATATGACTCCCAGCATAGGCCAACAGTATGGGGTCGAGTGGATATAATTCCCAGCATAGGCCAACAGTATGGGGGTGGGTGGATATGACTCCCAGCATAGGCCAACAGTATGGGGGTGGGTGGATATGACTACCAGCAGTGCCCAGACATAGGAGGGGTGGGTGGATATGACTCCCAGCATAGGCCAACAGTATGGGGGTGGGTGGATATGACTCCCAGCAGTGTCCAGACATATGAGGGGTGGGTGAATATGACTCCCAGCATAGGCCAACAGTATGGGTGAGTGTGCATATGACTCCCAACAGTGTCCAGACATATGAGGGGTGGGTGTATATGACTCCCAGCATAGGCCAACAGTATGGGGGTGGGTGGATATGACTCCCAGCATAGGCCAACAGTATGGGGGTGGGTGGATATGACTCCCAGCACTGCCCAGACATAGGAGGGGTGGGTGGATATGACTCCCAGCAGTGCCCAGACATAGGAGGGGTGTGTGTATAGGACTCCCAGCAGTGCTCAGTTTTAGGGGGGCATTATCATCACCATACAACAACTATATGGCTGTATGTTTATATCCCTAACCTGTGACAGTCCTGATAGTGCCATAGCAACACATCACTCCCAATCCCAACCAATCCCAACCTCACTGTGTTTCGTAAACAATTAAAGACTTTCCTGTTTAATTCCCCCGACTAATCCCTAGTTTCCTCCTCCTCTGCTCTTCGGTAGGTTCTGGTTACTTTAGCGCTTGGACGCCTCCGGGCAGCAAATCGCGCTCTACAAGTTTACAAGTTTACAAGTTTACTTACAGCAGTGTCCCACTCCATGGATGATGGATTTCTGTCACACACTGTGTGACACACCACATGTGGGTGTGTTGTCAGACCCCACATGCATATCCACCCATGGAGGTTGCAGGCAACCTACACACCCTCTCATCATTACTCTATAGTGTATAGTCATGTAACCGCCCACCAAACAAATAGAGCAAAAACGAAAAACACACTGTCATGTATATTCTGGGCCTGATATGAATGTCCAGGTGGTAAAACATGTACTCTCTCATGGAAGGAACAGGGTTGAAACACCTTAGATACAAAGCACTAAATAGTGAGTCGTGAGCACAAGTACCCTGCATAACAAATCCAAACATAAGGGTAAGGCTGTGATCATACATCTGCATAGTGTGCAAAAGGCTGATGGTGTCCATTAAGGCATTACTACATACTACAAACACAAGTAGAGTGAGTAGCATGAATGGCACAGACTAATGAGCACAACTCATTTGTGAGAAGGCATGGCCATTGCTGAAGGGAATGTTTAAAAATATAGAAAATGTGCACAAAAGTCACCACAACAATTGTGCAACTGTCTGTACTGAAGATCTCATGTGTCACTGAGGAAGTTACACTCTTTTGGACAATGTCTGTAGGCAAACTGAACACACACAAATCAAGATAATTAGCTGCTACATTGTGATGCACATAGATACCATGGTCCACCTCATTACCATTAGAAAATACACATCTTTCACAATACCAAAACATTGCCATGACACCAACTCCTAGGTACACAGCACCTAAAGCAAGTACCTGAAATGCAATATTTCTGAATGAAAAATAAAATGCTTTATTCAGCTCCAAAACTAAATTTAGTTCATAAATGAGTCCAGGCTCAAATGAAGGCCAATGGCCCGTCCAGAATAATGTTTTTTCTGTTGCTGGAATCTTGTGGAGGTTGTCAGCCCCAAACTTGCCTGCACATAATGTAGTTAAAGGTTTGTGGACCCATGGGGGGCATCATCTGGGTCAGTGTCCGGCACCGCAGGACATTAGAGGGAAGGGTAGGTGTTGTGGGTACAAGGGGGAGGAATCCTCCTCAGTGGCTTGTGCAGCGCAAAGGGGGAAAGATAGCACACTGCTGCCAGTTCCGCCAGACCACCACCTGCACCTGGGGACACAATGGGAGTGGAGGTAGCGGGCTCTGAGTCTTGCGGACTGTGTCAGTGGCTGCGTGCCTGCCGTCTGACCCCAGTCCCTATGGGTGTGCCTGTATCCCCCTGAGATTGGGTGCCTGGAGATCTGCGCCTAGACGTCTGTGGAGGTGTGCTGGGTGGGTCTGTTGGTATGTGTGATCTTGTGTGTCTGAGTGTTCTGTGGACAGGTATGGGTGAGGGGGTTGTGGATGGGTCTGAAGGAGTGCGGGGGACGGACCACTGCAGGAGGGCAAGTGCTGCCGTCAGTGAGGAGTCTATGGACGATAGACTCCGACGTTGGTCAGACATGTTAGCTGACATGCCCTACATGAATGACAACAACTTTGTCAGTATCTGAGTTTGGCCATGGAGGACAGTCAGCATTGATGTCTGACCAACTTGAATCTGACGAAGTAGGTCCAGAGACTCGGCAATGAGGGCAGCAGGGGAGACAGGGGCAGGAGCTGCAGTGCCGGGCCGAAGGAGACATGAGGGGCAGCACGGACAGAAGGGACCCTAGCAACTGGGAGGGTGGAGATGGGTCTGGAGGAGGTGGGGACAGACACAGAGGTGGAAGAAGCTGTTGCCACGTATTCCCCTCCTCCAGGGAGTCAGAAGCCGAGCCGTCCGCATGATACGAACTGTAGCCTTCCAAAGGTCCGGCCTCCTGACTCCCCTCACCCTCCGTGAAACTGGCTCCCTCCAACTCAGTGCTGGTGGCACTGCGGCTGGATCCCCCCTCATGGTCCATGCTTATGTCTCCTCCTGTGTCGGTTGATGATGCTGTTGGCAAGGAGAATAAGGAAATATGCATCAGTCACCTGTAAATATCTGACACATGAACACAAATTATTTGGGCACATTGCAAATCATGGCATGCATCATGAGTAACCACAACATAACTGAGCGCATATTTAAGACTAGTACTGCACAGTTGGTATAGACACAATCCTATTTGAACACAAGGATCCAAATAACAGGCCAGGCCACAACTTGAGTGAGAGTCACACTGAGGAGGTTATGTTTCTTCACATGAGAGCTGATCTATACAATCAAGTTATGCCACCTCAAGTTCACAAAGAAATAAAGAGTTGTGTTTCCCCTCAGGGCAAAATAACACACATCACTCCCCAAGGTTACACCACTCCCAGAGCCCAGGAAGTAGTGTTTGGTGAAAAGTAATACAATCTTGGCATCTTCGGACTCTACAAACTTTACATAATCAACTTGTATAGCATCTGCAAAATATCCATCTTGTGAACATAACACGTATGTGCCTGCATGAAAGATCTCTCACAAGGAAATCCACACAAATACCATAGACACATTTATTGAGACAGCTTGTACACTTCAAGATGAAACACTGGTAGAAAGAAATGGTGTGGACCATATACCATATACATGGTCCAACGGAGATCTTGATGGATTGACACACATCAGTCTGTACAATTGACAGCAAAGGAGTCTCAAGCACTCAAGACCACTGTGGAGACATGTCTATGTCGATGAGGGCACACCATTAACCACTGGCCTCATTCAAAACCTGCCTGCTTATTAAAAAACATTGCACATGTTGTGTGGTGTGCACTACCTTAGGAGACAACTATAATGCAGACACATAAGTGTACCCTACACATTTTGTCATATGAACACATTCCAAACATTAACAACTCTCAACAAGTGTTGGGAGTGCCTAGGGACATTCGTCAATGTGACATCACTTCAAATGTGTCACTCCTCACAGGGCCATCTTTCACCAGATCATACAGTTGTTAGCACATACCACACACTGCCTGTCATGTGAAGTGGCCCACATGTGCCAAATCAGGACAATGCTTAAGCTAATATGCCTGCAATTGAGAAGATAAAAATCATTGCTGCATAGAGAGACACACTCTTAACCACATGGGAAATGTGAGCACTGTAGTGTGCGCACTAGGACAAAACAGCGTAGCACCGCAACTAAATACATGTTGCAAACATCTTTGAGGCACAATCATCTCTGTAAGCAAACAACATAGCCTGTAAAGCCCACAATGACAGCACTGTCCAGCATCACAAGGGAAGTGCATGGTGATAACTCTAACTCATAAATGACATCCACAGTTCACAACTGACAAGGCCAAACAGGCAGGCCCATCACACCTCTCCTGCACAAGAACCCCCTCACTCCATTAATGTGTTTGAAACAGCTCAATAAATTAAAGATCAGACTCATGGTATCAAAAACTGTGTAGCAACTTTTGAAAATGTACAGCACGGTCACCTCCTGTGGCTGGCAATCCATATTAGTCACAATCAGCAACAGATTCTTGAGAATAGGCACACAGGCAATGCCCAGTGTGAGTATGCACAAGCTAACAAGCTAAATCGTGTATCCATGGACAGAGTGCAGATATAGCTAACACATGATAAAGACAAAGTATGGCAGGGACCAATACCACTGAGGTACACCCATGCTGAACCCACATAGAATGGGCACAGTGTTGGATGGCACACATGATTAGGAGGGCAGGGTGTTTCAGGGGTATACACTCAAAATTTTGAGTTTTTAATATCGATTTGCATTAATATCGATTAAAAAATATAGAATGGAAAGAATATCGACTGGACAGAATATAGACTACAAAAATATCGAAGAGGATAGCATTAATATCGAATCAAAAATATAGAATGGAAATAATAACGAATGGACAGAATATAGACTACAAAAATATAGAATGGACAGAATATAGACAACAAAAATATAGAATGGACAGAATATAGATTACAAAAATATAGAAAGGACAGAATATAGACTACAAAAATATCGAATTTGAGGTAAGTAAGTTAATATCAATTTTTAAATTGTTTTTTATGTTAGTATATGTTTGAAAAGTGTATATTTATTTTATTATTTATATTAATAAAAACAATTTTAAGGTATTTAATTTTTGCGTATTATAATTCTGAATAGGGTTGTGGGTTTATAGGGGAATAAGGTGGAAAGTAATTTATTTATAATTAATTAAATATGTTAATGTATTTATTGGTATTTATTTTGAATTAATTGTTAATTAATTAATAATTGTTATTTAATTAAAATATCATTGGTAATTAATTGTAATTAATTTATTAATTGATATTTATGTTAATTTTAGTGATTTATTTTCTGTAGCAGGTTGTGGGTTTATAGGGGAATAGGGTGGGAAGTAATTTAATTATAATTAATTAAATATGGTAATGTATTTATTGGTATTTATTTTTAATTAATTGTTAATTAATTATTAATTGGTACTTAATTTAAATATAATTGGTAATTAATTTTAATTAATTGATTAATTGATAAATATGTTAATTTTAGTAATTTATTTTCTGTAGCGGGCTGTGGGTTTATAGGGGAATAGGGTGGGAAGTTATTTCAAATGTGTCACTCCTCACAGGGCCATCTTTCACCAGATCATACAGTTGTTAGCACATACCACACACTGCCTGTCATGTGAAGTGGCCCACATGTCCTAAATCAGGACAATGCTTAAGCTAATATGCCTGCAATTGAGAAGATAACAATCATTGCTGCATAGAAAGACACACTCTCAACCACATGGGAAATGTGAGCACTGTAGTGTGCGCACTAGGACAAAACAGCGTAGCACCGCAACTACATACATGTTGCAAACATCTTTGAGGCACAATCATCTCTGTAAGCAAACAACATAGCCTGTAAAGCCCACAATGACAGCACTGTCCAGAATCACAGGGGAAGTGCATGGTGATAACTCCAACTCATAAATGACATCCACAGTTCACAACTGACAAGGCCAAACAGGCAGGCCCATCACACCTCTCCTGCACAAGACCCCATCACTCCATTATTTGTGTTTGAAACAGCTCAATAAATTAAAGATCAGAATCAGGGTATCAAAAACTGTGTAGCAACTTTTGAAAATGTACAGCACGGTCACCTCCTGTGTCTGGCAATCCATATTAGTCACAATCAGCAACAGATTCTTGAGAATAGGCACACAGGCAATGCCCAGTGTGAGTATGCACAAGCTAAATTGTGTATCCATGGACAGAGTGCAGATGTAGCTAACACATGATAAAGACAAAGTATGGCAGGGACCAATACCACTGAGGTACACCCATGCTGAACCCACATAGAATGGGCACAGTGTTGGATGGCACACATGATTAGGAGGGCAGGGTGTTTCAGGGGTATACACTCAAAATATTGAGTTTTTAATATCGATTTGCATTAATATTGATAAAAAAATATAGAATCGACCGAATATCGACTGGACAGAATATAGACTACAAAAATATCGAAGAGGATAGCATTAATATTGAATCAAAAATATAGAATGGAAATATTAACGAATGAACAGAATAAAGACGACAAAAATATAGAATGGACAGAATATAGATTACAAAAATATAGAAAGGACAGAATATAGACGACAAAAATATCGAATTTGAGGTAAGTAAGTTAATATCAATTTTTAAATTGTTTTTTATGTTAGTATATGTTTGAAAAGCGTATATTTATTTTATTATTTATATTAATAAAAACAATTTTATGGTATTTAATTTTTGCGTAATATAATTCTGAATAGGGTTGTGGGTTTATAGGGGAATAGGGTGGAAAGTAATTTAATTATAATATTTAAATATTTTAATTTATTTATTGGTATTTATTTTGAATTAATTGCGAATTAATTAATAATTGTTATTTAATTAAAATATCATTGGTAATTAATTTTAATTAATTGATTAATTGATAATTATGTTAATTTTAGTGATTTATTTTCTGTAGCAGGTTGTGGGTTTATAGGGGAATAGGGTGGGAAGTAATTTAATTATAATTAATTAAATATGGTAATGTATTTTTTGGTATTTATTTGTAATTAATTGTTAATTAATTATTAATTGGTACTTAATTTAAATATAATTGGTAATTAATTTTAATTAATTGATTAATTGATAAATATGTTAATTTAAGTAATTTATTTTCTGTAGCGGGCTGTGGGTTTATAGGGGAATAGGGTGGAAAGTTATTTAATTATAAATAATAAATATGTTAATGTATGTATATGTATTTATTTGTAATTATTTGATTAATTGATAATTATGTTAATTTTAGTAATGTATTTTCTGTAGTGGGCTGTGGGTTTATAGGGGAGTAGGGTGGAAAGTAATTTAATTATAATTAATTAAAATTGTTTATTTATTGGTATTTATTTTGAATTAATTGTTAAGTAGTTATTAATTGGTAATTAAATAAAATATAATTGGTAATTATTTTAATTAATTGACCAATTGATAATTATGTTAATTGTATTAATTAATTTTCTGTAGTGGGTTGTGGGTTTATAGGGGGATAGGGTGGGAAGTAATTGAATTGTAAGTAATTCCATTTTTAAATTCTTTTTTTTAAATCTAATTTGTAATTATTTTTTTATAAAGTTATTGTTAATTGGTACATAATTTGTATTAGTAGGTAATTATTTTTAATAATTAATTTTTATTTGTATTTTTAATTGATTAATTAATATATTATATACAAATGTTAATTATCTTAATTAATTTGTATTTGGTATTAATATTTATTTTATTTTTATTTATATATGAAGTATTTACTTTCCCTACTGTTGCACTCACTGGAGTGGGAATAGTAGTTTTTACCCTTCTGCTATCCAACGCTTTCCCTACAGTTGCACTCACTGGAGTGGGAATAGTAATTATTATACCTATGCTATCCAACACTTTCCCTACTGTTGAACTCTTTGGAGTGGGAATAGTAATTTTTACCCCTACGCTATCCTACGCTTTCCCTACAGTTGCACTCTCTGGAGCGGGAATAGTAATTTTTATCTCTACGCTATTCCAACGCTTTCCCTACTGTTGCACTCTCTGGAGTGGGAATAGTAATTCTTACCTTCCCGGTATCCAATGCTTTCCCTACTGTTGCACTCACTGGAGTGGGAATAGTAAATGTTATGCATACGCTATCCAACCCTTTCCCTACTGTTGAACTCTCTGGATTGGGAATAGTAATTTTTACCCCTACACTTTTCAACGCTTTCCCTACTGTTGCACTCTCTGGAGTGGGAATAGTAATTTTTACCCTCCCGCTATCCAACGCTATCCCTTCTGTTGCACTCACTGGAGTGGGAATAGTCATTTTTACCCCTACGCTATCCAACACTTTCTCTACTATTGCATTCACTGGAATGGGAATAGTAACTTTTACCCCTACGCTATCCAACGCTTTCCTTACTGTTGCACTCTCTGGAGTGGGAATAGTAATTTTTACCCCTAAGCTATCCAATGCTTTCCCTACTGTTGCACTCTTTGGAGTGGGAATAGTAATTTTTACCTTCCCGGTATCCAATGCTTTTCCTACTGTTGCACTCACTGGAGTGGGAATAGTAAATTTTATGCCTACGCTATCCAACGTTTTCCCTACTGTTGCACTCTCTGGAG
Source organism: Lissotriton vulgaris (assembly GCF_964263255.1). NCBI lineage: Eukaryota > Metazoa > Chordata > Amphibia > Caudata > Salamandridae > Lissotriton > Lissotriton vulgaris. The sequence goes on from NC_141685.1 coordinate 1,823,659,086, forward strand.
TGGGAATAGTAATTTTTAACCTCCTGCTATACAATGCTTTCCCTACTGTTGCACTCACTGGACTGGGAATAGTAATTTTTACCCCTACGCTACCCAATGCTTTCCCTACTGTTGCACTCTCTGGAGTGGGAATAGTAATTTTTACCCTCCCGCTATCCAACGCTTTCCCTACTGTTGCACTCACTGGAGTGGGAATAGTAATTTTTACTGCTACGCTATCCAATGTCTTTTGTACTGTTGCAGTCACTGGAGTGGTAATAGTAAATGTAACCCTCTCGCTATCCTATGGTAAATATATTGTATATTTTTTATTAATACTATGTTCATATATATAAATATATAAATATATAAATATATATATATATATATATATATATATATTTATATATATACATATATATATATATATATATATATATATATATATATATATATATATATATATATATATATATATATATCTTCAGCGAAGAACGGACCAACCAGCTCCAATTCGCAACCAGAGGGTCAGAAGCACACAGGTTCCAACACTCGTTTTCAGGTAAGTTTTTTTATTGTTCTTTCAACTCCATCGTGCAGACAAGGAGGACGGTCAACGCCTTTCGGCGGTTGCCTTCGACTGTATTAAAACAATATTTTTATTTATATTAATCATTTATTAATTTTAATGGTATTTAAGTATTTTAAGTATGTTTAAGTTAGTTATATTTATTATTTCATTAATTTTAAATTACTTTTAACTATTTAAAAAATTCGATATTTTGACTATCTATGTTTTTTACAACAATATTTTTGATTTGATATTTTTGTACTTATCTGTTTGGAGATAGGAAGTCGATATTTTGGCATTCTATATTTTTTACTCGATATTTTTGTAGTTCTATATTTTTGCCATCAATATTGTTTCAGTGATCCCTTTCAGGGTACTGTGGTGGGCACACAGATCTGTGGGTGAAGAAATTGCTGACTGTCTCATGAATAACCGTCTTGTCACTATGCATACCTTGCAAATGATGTACATCATGTATGAGTATGCAACATGGCTCATGCATGCTGGTAGGGTGTGAATCATATAATTTGCACTCCTTTGTTGATACTCATGATCAGTGCAAACAAATATGAATGCCAAACACAGTGCACAGGTCATGGCACAGGTAAGGTAACAACACATGTCACAGACCTCCCTCCCACATGATGCGCAAATCAATGTGCCGTCTAATTACCTTGCACCCTAGAAGTACATGTGCAAAATTGGAAACACACAAACCAGGGGTCACATGTGGAGGAGGGTAAGGGATGGAAAAGAGCAGCGGATGAATATGGTGAATTTAAACTACAATGCACAAATAGCCTGTCTGACCAGACCCCCCCACTGTGGGAGTGTTCACAGGCTTTAGAGCACCGCAAGTATCATGTGACACACAACACTACAAACAGACATGTACCTACTCCCTCCTTGCTGCTGTCCATCCTGCAACTGCCTATGGAGGTCTAGAAAGACCACTTCCAGGACCCGGAGCATGTGGGGGGTGAGGTAACGGCTGCCGCCATGCCGGCGTGGAGCTTCCAGCTTCAGCTGGACCCGGGCAATATGCGGGTCCAGCACCGGATGTCCTGCCACCTCTTCCTGATTTTGATCAGCAGACGGCGAGGGCCCCCCACAGACCTGACAGCCCTGACAATGTCCGACCAGATCTCCCCCTTCTCATAGGCAGTTACCTATCAGGAAGACAAAGTTAAACAACATCACTACACCTGCTGCATGTCCCTGAGACACACACTTGCACCACATTAATGATGTGAACAGGGCATAGGATGCTGACAGGACTTGCATCATTGTCCATATGAATTTACCCAGTGGGTACACACAAATACACTACATGCCTTAAAAAGGCAACAGATGGCATAAGGGGTCCAACACACTCACTGATCATGGCACACACTGTACAACACATGCACATGCAGGGTGTTGGACAGCACGTGACATGCTGTCACATATCCCACTACACCTACGAACCCTCAGCAGACCACACATACACACCCTGGCACAGATCACTTGCCTGTCAGTCTCAACATTGTATACAACCCTCACTTTGCACATGTCACACTTGACAAAGAGGTGCCACAGGTGTTGGGATAACTGTGCAAGTCATGCACACAAAACTGCATACTTGTCTCATCAGTTGGCTACAGCTGCTGCATACTCCATGCAGCTGTGGTGCAAAACATCACATACACACTCAGCCAGGTGACAATGAACATTCACACTCTTCAATGTCCATGAGTTCAAACACAGCATATGTACAAAATCACCACAGGTGGAAAAAAAACATAAACATCAGTGAGTTCATTCAGCTGTCACTCTGGGTTGAACACTATTACAGCTCATTAAATTATGTCAAAAAAGCCTGCATGGTGTGGCACCGCAGAATGTGTATATCAGTATGCATTGAATGTCACAGTTACCATAATGCAAGTAAGGAGTAAACATACTTTTACTACAACATGCTCTGCATGGGAGACACTACAATGTACACACCCTGCACTCACTGCCAAACCACATTGCATGTCTGATCCACAAATACACAATGGCTGTAGTGACACTCACACAACAAGTGACAGTCAAAGCTAGTGCAGTCATCACTCACCTGCTCCCCTGGTCTCCCATACAGCTTGCTGTATTTTGGTAGGAGGGCATCCAGCAGGGCCTGGTTCTCCTCCTCACTGAATGCTGGTGCCCTCTCCATGGTCAGCAAAAGAAGAGTCCAGGGAATGCAGAGAGAGCAGCAGTGTGGTCCACTCCAATGTTGTGCAGGCAAGTGCCCTCTCACAGCCACATGCAGCCTTAAATCAGTGCTGCTGAGGGGCTTTCAGTATCAGGAGTACGGTGTTATAGGCCACATTACTTAGCATCCTATGGTTCATCCAATCACTTTCAACATAAGGCCCTGACACACATTTGCATGGTTCAAAATTTGAGCTTCAGCTCCACAACAACATTGCAACATTGTATAGTTTTGCCCAACTGACTTTTGCAGGACACCTGTAGCTAACACTCAAATCTCAGTATCCATGACAACCAGCCTGCATTCTGGCCCTGCTACTGATAGCCTAGGTGTCCCCTATGTAGTTTTTGGGATCCACAAACAAGTACGGTGCGTTTCACGTCGCGTATACCACTTTTTTAATGGTGAAACAATGCTCACACAGGAACACAATGTCGGGGTACGGTTCGGTCGTGTATGGCACCATTACAATAGTGAAATGATGCGCACACACGCACGCAATGTTGGGTTACGGTTCGCTCACGTATGGCACCATTACAATGGTGAAACGATGCACACACATGCACGCAACGTCGGGGTACGGTTTGGTCGCGTATGGCACCATTACAATGGTGAAACGATGCACACACATGCACCCAATGTCGGGGTACGATGCGTTTTACACAGTGCGTTTCACACGCTAATGTGAATGCAGGGGTACGGTGCGTTTTACACAGTGCGTTTCACACGCTGATGTGAATGCAGGGATACGGTGCGTTTTACACAGTGCGTTTCACATGCTGGAGTCAAAGCAGTGCGATGGTACGTTGCACATGCTGACATATGGCAGCATTACAATAGTGATATGAGGCGCACACATGGAAGGGATGTAGCAGTACGGTTAACACAAGGATGTCTATCAAGTTCTTGTCATTGCATACTTACATGAGCAGGCACTGGGTGTGCCAGGCACTGACATAGCACAGAATATCAGTTCATGTTGCACAATTGATGTGTGATGACCTGTTGACACATATGATGTGTGATGGGGCACTGTGTGGTACACATCACCTTTCCACTTGTCCCATTGGTATCATCATGCACATGTTGTCATGCACATAAATACTGGAATTGCACAGTCATCACTTTCGGAACCTGTCTTATGATGCCAGGTACCGTGGCAATTTCTCACTGGTCAATTTGATGCCAATCAGGTCCCTATGTAACAATGTAATGTGTGTGTAATTTTGAAGATTGAATTTGTAGTTTGTGTTCCATATAATGCATCTGCTGTTGGTGCATCTATAATGGGTCTGTGTTGTGACTGAAATGGTTTTGCATGTACGCACACCATGGCACATGTGCTTTTTCAATGGCTTTTAGGTCTGATGGGATCATACATCATTGATCCCCATGCATACATGTCTGCATTGTGACAATTGCTGTGGTGTTGCGTTGTTACATACACACCTCATTAGCAAGTTGTATTATATGTCCAATAGATATTCCATGTGACCTGGGTCTGTGCCTTGCAGTCAGCTGTCTGTATGGGATGACAACCTTCTAATGCAGGTCTGGTGATGTGTGTCACTCCAGTGATATCTTGCTCTGCTCACTCAGAGCGACCTAGCAGTTTTTTTGTGCGCATGTAATTTTGTTCCAAAAACTACAGATGTATCTTGGTTATTTTTGAAGTGCCACGAAGCTGGCATATGTGTCCAGGATGTATTACTTACACCACACCCCATAGTACCTTGATGTGTAGTAGCAGTGTTGCATGTGCTATGTACATTGGAATAGTTTTTGGCTGACAGTTGTTCTCCATTCTTCCAAAATATGTCCTGCAGGGCACCGCCTCTACCAAGGCCTTTTCTCGACTTGGAGACCATGAGGGAACATGATTGCATCCGTCATTACAGATTCACTCGAGATTTGATTCAGAACTTGACAGACAGGCTGGAACCACATCTCCAACCGTGACACAGGTATCCAAACACCAAAGCTAAAGGTGATGGCAGCCCTACATTTTATTGTCACAGGTACTTTTCAATTTACCATTGCAGATGTGGGGGGTATGTCCCAAACCATGTTCAGCTGTGTCCTACGTGATGTCTTAGCTGCCATGTTAGAGCACATTGATGGATTCATCAAATGTCCGAACACTGAAGAGTTGAGAGATGTCAAGGGGGAATTCTATGCCCTGGGAGGGATGCCACATGTCATTGGGTCCATTGATGGTACACATGTGACTTTGGTGCCACCACAGGCTCAGGAACAGGCCTACCGCAATAGGAAGCATTATCACTCAATAAATGCCCTTGTGGTATGTCTTGCTAACATGCTGATTTCCCATGTTTGTGCACGTTTTCCAGGATCCTGCCACGATGCATTCATCATGAGGTGTAGCAGGGTACCACAGATGATGCTGCAGCTGCGCAACGACCGGGCATGTCTTGTTGGTGGGTATACTCTGTTTGTCCTGTATGTTACATTTTTTATTTGCTGTGACGAAATTGATTTACCCAAATTTCAACATGATGTTTATTTGTAGGAGACGCGGGATATCCCAACATGCCGTGGCTCATGACACCTCTCCGCAACCCAAGGAAAGCTGCAGACCACCAGTACAACAATGCGCACAGGCAGACTAGGCGCGTGATTGAACGAATGTTTGGACTCCTGAAGAGCCGATTCCGGTGCCTTGATAAGACCGGCGGATCCCTCCCATACGCCCCAGTCAAAGTGTGTAACATCTTCATTGTGTGCTGCATGCTGCACAACATGGCAGTTGAGAAGGCCGTGCCATTTATCCTGGATCCTGATGAGCTGGAAAATCCACCTGTTGAGGATAAAGGGTTTGGGCACGATGAAAGTGATGAGGAGGAGGAGGATGATATCCGGAGTCAGTTCATATGCAACTTCTTCTCTTAATGGTGAGTGACTGGGTAGTCGTGTGCAAGCTTGTGGCATAGAGTGGCATGTGTTGCATACTGTGTGTCCAGCTGACTGTATGTGAAAACACTTTGATGTTTGTTGAGATGTGTCACCAAAGTGATGATGTCAAGACACACGCATATGTGCAATGAGTGAATTTGTAATGTACATGTGTACTACATTGTGATGTATTTTCACATGACCATGTCTGTATGCAATTCTTATTAATGTGTCCCCTTGTGTGCCTGTCTTTTCCAGGTCGCTCTGCCTGTTGTCTCTTCATGTCATCTTGGTACTCCTGCTATTGATCCTGATGATTGCAACGTGTTTAGAATCAGTGTTCCATGCACAGACATGTGGAAATGTTAGTTCGGGTAAGATATCTAAACATGCTTTCTTCGGTTGGTATGCTTTGGGAATGTGTGGGAACAGTTTCTGTGCGTGTTGTTGAAGCATACATACATGTGTCATTAACATGGATCAAGATGCCTGTTGCAACACTCCCATGACTGGACAGTCACCCTTCTTGTCAGTCATCTGTTGTTGATTGATGACTCTGGTTAATACATCAATGTGTGTAAACCATGGTCCAGACACATTGCGGATGTCACCAGTTTGCATTGTGTGTGACATCACAACCACAGGCTCTGTGTGGCATTGAAACCTCACTGTGTGCAGCAGGATGTGTTTGGCTCATCACATTTATGTTGTGGGCCAGTACAGGTTGGTTTACCTATTGACATGTTGTGAAGGTGTGGACCAGTGTATGTCCCACATGTTCTGACAACTGTCCAGTGAGTCTGTTCATATGGATGCATTGCCCCCTGTGCCTGTATGTAATGTCACTGTCCAGTCGCTACATCAGTGCCGGTGGAGCACACTGCTTTACAAGCCTTCTTGGTAACTTTATGTCAACTTTCTATTCCCATGATTCCAGGAATGTTGCATGATGACGTTGCAACGTAGTGGTGTTGCTAATGTAAACACTTCCGTTATACCAGTCGGTTGACATTAATCGCAGCAAACTCTTGTGCCGTGCTGCATATCCTGGTCACGGTAGGGGTGGTTTACTGGGTTTGTTCCTCATTACTCTCTGTAGAGTTTGGTCACACCTGCTTGTCATGTTTGGCATTGTAAGGCACAGTTTAAAGAGCCAATGATTGGCTCTTGCTAGGCTTCCTTGTGTTTAAATAAGTACGGCTCTAGCGGGTGATGTGTATCTTATATTCATGACCCTCACTGATTCCCAGGTCTGACGACAGGTATTTGATTTGTGTGAGTAGCACTGCTACACATTCAATTCACTGTATTTTTTGAGCCACATTCATACACTGTGAGTAAGTTTGTGAGCGCATGGTTCTAATTGGATTGATGCAGCCTGGTGAGCGTTAGACCCCCTTCATTTAGGAGACAAATTCTGCGATCCTTTTATGTGTCCCTGATAAAACCTCAGATGTAGTATCATTTCAAAACCTGTGCTGACAAATTGGATACAGTGGCTGTGGTTAAAGTACACAGGTGTAACTGTTACAATATACATTATGAGTATAATGTGATTCAGTGCCAAGAAGTGTAGAATTGTGATGCTTGTTTACCTTTGTTTCAGATCTCCCGCCATGCTGTTCCCATACTCTCCTTCCCTCGCCTGATCACCCTTTATAATCTGTCATTCATACTCAGACCAAGGGGCTATCTGGAGATGGACCCCTTTCAGCATCGCACAAATCTGAGGATCAAAGGTACCAACTTTCGCTGGCAGTCGTGTGGGGATAGTTTCAGCAGCATTACAGGTACCCTCATTGCATTACAATTGAGCAATGCCACTGGCCATGTACATTGCCTACAGCAGCATGGACTCAGAACAAACTTGAACCATTTCTGTTGTAAAAGTATTCCTAAGTGTACATTGTGCCCCATTACTGTCACCGCAGATGTCTTTCCAGTGTGCATGCCTCATCTATGGCATACTTTACAATGATAGTGGTTATGTGTACTGGGGAAACATGCATGGTGTTTGTAATACGTCATGGTCCATTATGTGATTGACAAACATGCTTGTGTATGTATTGTTTTAGCTTAATACCCACAACGGTCATGCAACACATGCTGATGCTGTTTGTCCTCTGCCCCGCTTGGCCTTTTGGTGCCTGATCCTGTGGCCGTCATATTTAGTGATTGTTCACCCATTTCCTAGCAGTGACCCATGAGTAACCAGACACTCCTTCCTTTCCATACACTTGTAACATTTTGCAATGCAAATATCCTTGTCTTTGTATGCCACTTTTCCATGGTGTCTCACACCTTCTGCCATCATATGTTCAGACATTCCTAATGCTGCATCCCCAGTGACACCGCAACACCCAGTGGCCAGATTCAGCGACACACACGCCTCAGATATGCTCCACCATTCATCAGTCCATTCTTAAGGCAGACCGCAGATTGTCCTTGCCGCAGTTGCACCACATCCATGACAAAGGCAGGCCTGTCAGCGCCATTCAATGTGCATAGTGCAAGGCCCTGTGGTCATTCAATGACACAGGTTACACTACAGACTCATGCTCCTGCCACCCTCCACACAGTGAACACCAGACAATCATGCACCTGGTATCAGGCAACCCCTAAGAGCACACATGACAGCTGCACAGGCTGTGTGTACAACTCATACTGCCAACCCCGCACTGCCACACTTAACAATGCATGTCCGTACAAGCAGATCATGTGCGTCGTTCTGCATACATGCTACTTACACCAGCACAACATTGGACTCTGTTACCTCATCAACACCACAGCACAAGACAAAACCATCATTACTGTGACATGGTTGTACGTAAGCCCCACACACTACTTCTACAGTGCCATCACAGATGTATACTAGACCACCCGTGAGGACGACACCAACTTTCCAGGAGAATGATTGTCAAAACATTGTGAGGTACACCCTCAGAGTGACCTACAACACCAAGGACCAATTGTGGTGATGCTCAAAATTTGCAGCTCTGACTGGATTTTAGTTGATTAGAATCAGAAGATCCTCAGCATATGATATCATTAGGCTCCAGACATGGCAATCGATTCAGCCAGCGTGGTAAAGTAAATATTACCAAAGTCTGCGGCATACCCCACTTCTGTGTTTTGACTGCGGACCCGATGTGTGCAGTCAGATAGTTAGGACAATATCCAGTTCAGCACTGAGGACCACACACCTATGGTCTTCATGTGGTTCTGAAGAATGTGATGGTCTACGGTGTCAAATGCTGTAGACATGTCGAACAGCACCAACGCCGCCTTGGAAACTCCATCTACCTCCCAGCATATAGAGTCTGCCATTTGTATGAGGGCCACCTGTGTACTATGGGTGTGATGGAAGCTGGATTGTGAGTCATGAAGGAGGCCATTATCTTCAACAAAGTGCATCAGTTGCTTCCATGAAAATTTCACATACATCTTTGCCAGGACTGATAGATAGATCTTGGTGTATGATTGGAAGCTTAAACAGGATCTGTGTTACCTTTACTAAAGATGTGCAGGAGGAACGTGTGTCTCCACACATCCGTGTTAGAGACCAATCTGAGGTAAGGGTTCCACATGATGTTTCAGTGTTGATAGTGAATCTTTGCAAGGATGTTGTAGTGGTTTGTGGGCAGGGGGTCAGTAGGGAAAGTGGATTAACATATGCTAATTGAGCTGAGAGGCTTCCACATAAATTGTGTTAAAATCTTAAACCACTGGGCTGTTACACAACTTTCCTGATTGCTCCTCAGACATTGGACTAGTACTTCAGCATGCAGGCCCACAGCTAAACAGGAAAAAATGGGTCAGTGGTAGAGTAACTCCTGCCTGGAGGACAAACACACCATCATCCGGCAGTGATACATCAATGTTTGCATCTAGTTCACCAAATCCACACCATCACTAATTCATGATGCAAATACATCCACATGCTGGAACAGACCTTCAGATAGATCCACTCCTAGTCAAGACAGACAGCCAGCCAGGTTCACAACAGCAGCCGGCTCAACTAAGTCAACAACCTCTACACAGGAAGAAGAGCCAGACTCCAGGAGGACACGTGCACACCCAGGGCGCATGCACACACCTCATCATCAACATCCCCTGCTACAGCCGCATGACCGTCCACCTGAGATACCTACTAGAGTCAAGAGTGACCCTTGACCCTGCTTTCAGGCCAGGTCACCCCCTGCCACAGAACAGCTCCACCTGTTCCCTGCCCGCTACTGCGTGAAGCATGACTTTGTACTTGCTGTGCCCACCCTTCCACTGTGCAGTTGTGGTTGCCTACTGCATTTTTCCCTATGATTTGTAACTTGTATTATCTTTCTCCTCCGTGTACGCTGTGCTCTGTTTTTCCATTGTTGCCGCTAAGGCGTGCTCATGTACATTTTCCACCCACCTGCCCCCTCACTTCTGTGTACCCCTTCCCGCTGCTGCCCCTGCGGCAACGCCCCCTCGCCACTATGCTCCAGCCTCCCAGATGCACCTCCCTCCCTGCTTTAAAATGGCAGACGCTGTGCGGCCGCACAGCGGACGTGCACAGCGGGTGCGCCACTGGCCCACTGAAGGTGCACCAAAGGCAAGCCCATTTGCGCCCATCCGTGCCTGGACTGCGCCCAGCAACAGAACCCCTGGACCCCAAAGCCACCACAACACCAGCCTGCACTATGACTCCGCATCTCCCACGCACGCAACCCCGACGCGATAACTCCTGCTACTGGGCTACCCCAAAGCACACCCAAGGGACATTCACCTGCCGGAACTGCAGCTTCAACAGCATCCAGCCCGCCAAACCATCAAACAGAGACCTAACCACGTCCAATGCATCCTCCTCAACACCCGATCCGCTCGGAAGGACGTCATAGAACTCTGGGACCTCCTAGACTCAACCACCCCTGACTTCGCCTTGCTGACGGAGACCTGGCTGAACGTCACCTCGGCACCAGACATCGCTATTGCCATCCAAGAGGGCTACCAAATCTCCCTCAGAGACTGCACCAACAGAGTGGGCGGGGGAATGGCCATCATCCACAAGGACTCCCTCAGAGTCACAAACAACACCAACGACACACTCACCACTGCCAAACATATGCACTTCCAGATCCACACCGACCACAACACCACACTCAGAGTGACTCTCGTCTACAGACCACCTGGACCCCCACCACAGTTCAGCAACACCATCGCCAACCTCATCAGCACCCACGCCCTCGCATCCACGGACTACATCCTCCTCGGGGACCTGAACTTCCACCTCAAAAACAACAACGACACCAACTCCACTGGCCTGATTGACAACATTGCCAACCTCAGACTCAAACAGCTTGTGACAACACCCACACACGCCACTGGACACACACTGGACCCCATGTTGTCCGAAAGTACCCTTGTCTCTGTCAACCACACCCCCAAACATTACTGGACTGACCACAGATGCATCCACTTCACCTTCAGGAAGCACACCAAACACCACTGCACACAACAGTTGCCACACCGCTGCTGGGGCAAGGTCACCAAGGACCAAGTGACCACCACCCTCGCCCTGGGACTACCCACCGCCCCCACCGACCACAACACCACCACCATCAACATCATACAGTGGATCAACAACAGCGCCGACACCCTTGCCCCACTCAAAACCTCCACAACCAATCACAACAACAAGAAAGCCACTTGGTTCACCAAAGACCTCCGGGCCTCCAAACGCACCTGTCGGAAACTGGAGAAGAACTGGCTCTGCAACTGAACACCAGACAGCTACACAGCCCACAAGAACGCCACCCACAAACACCACCAACTCATCAGGACTACCAAGAGGACCGCCTTCGAGGACCACCTACACAACAACACCCAAAACACCAAAGAGCTCTTCAACATTGTGAAAGACCTCTACAACCCCAGCTCCAACACCAATGACATTCCACCATCAAAAGACCTGTGCAAATCACTGGCCACCTTCTTTCACTGCAAGATCACCGACATCCACGACAGCTTCAACACCGACACCCCCTCATCCACCACCAAGACCACCACCCCTGCGACCCCCACACGCACCAGTCGCCTGACCGCCTGGTTCAACGTTGGCGATGAAGACACCATTATGACCATGAACTCCATCCACTCTGGGTCCCCATCAGACCCATGACCTCACCACGTTTTCAACAAAGCAAGCACAGCCATCGCACACCATCTCTGAAAAACTATCAAAATCTCCTTCAAGAAAGCAACCTTTACAGAGAGCTAGAAGCACGCCAAGATCAACACCCTACAGAAGAAAGACAAGACAGACCTCAATGACCTAAAGAACTTCCGGACCATCTCCTTGCTCACTTTCCCCGCAAAAGTCACAGAGAAGATTGTCAACAGACAGCTGACCCGCTACCTAGTAGACAATAACATCCTGAACCCATCCCAGTCCAGCTTTCGCACCAACCACAGCACCAAGACCACCCTCATCGCCACCACCAACGGCATCTTGATCCTGATGGACATAGGAGAACCAGCCGCACTCATCCTTCTGGACCTATCAGCAGCCTTCGACACGGTCTGCCACTGCACCCTAACAGCACGCCTCCATGACGCTGGAATCCAAGAGATGTACAAAAGAGGGGTCCCTGTGAAACGATGTACCATTGTTTAAATGTATTTAAGGAAAATATAATAAAACAATCAACGCACTGTAAATTAATCACAATGAGTAAACCAATACATTTTATAAATAACAGTGCCCCAAAGGGAAAGGAAGTGATGCTGTGAAAGGAGGAAGAAGGTGAAAGGGTAGTAATCGTGACAAATAAGAATTATCCAATTTCATTCGAAATACAAAACACTTCAACGGCTTCAGATCCCTGAGCCTAAGTGAGGGATCATCACATATCCCATTTTCCTTAAGATTGTCTATATTGACACTGATATAAAAATATATCCAAATAATGCGGGCGGTGTCAACTGAGGAAAGTAGAAAGTAGCCGTCGACGTTTCGACCCCACGCTACAATTGTAGGCGTGCTTGTTGCCTTACATCGGGGTCTTCATCAGGACAGGGTATATACAGGGTGCACTAGAATTTCTGTAAAAATTTAAATAGTGTAACATAAATATAATGAAGAGTGACAGTGAATATCAAGTTACCGTAGTGAGCGGTAAGCAAAACAATTTAAATATTACCATGGTTCTTTAGGAAAGTTACTTATAGTAATTTAGATATTAAATTTCTTTCTTTGGATCATCAGAGATAAGAAAATCATCCATTGTACACTATTAGATACTTGAATGAATATCCTTTGAACCAATGAATGGTACCTAACTTATCCACGTTAAAAACAATGAACAGAAACACAAGCAATCCTGACTCAACCAGGAGAAACCAAATTACTGTCAATAACTGGGTTAATATTCAAGGACATGGTATAGCTGAAAATTATTGCATGAGATATTAAGAAGTAACCTTCTAAAAAGGTTCAAGATTAACATTTGGACAATTAAGGCATGAGCCTATTCGTACTAGTGAGGAAGAAAGTTGATATGGATATCATATCGTAAGAGATTCTTCAAAGTATTGATCAAGTGAAGCTCTGGTATTATATGCATTAGGGCTGGCCTACCTGCAGCAAGGAACACTGAAAGTATGTGCTATTCTTTATGTTTTCGGTCAGACAAATCTAGGACAATCTGCAAGAGTAAACAGGATGGGCTCTGTAAATCAATTCGGCCTCCAATGTGACAAAAGGCCATTAAATATCATGGAGCAATATGCCCACGTACCTGCGGCAGAAAATGGGAAGGTCAATCGCTCCCAAACGCCGTATCTGTAGGTAGTAATTATAACTTTCAGTGATATTGAATAAACGTGATAAAGAATCAGATGGCTGTGTAAGTGAGCCCAGTCTTACCTAGTACTAGCGTAAAATTCTCCTTAATCACGACCCAGCCTAACAGTGTCTGCAGTCGCCAAGGTAAATAGTTATCCCGTCACGGTAACCGAGGGCTGTGCGTCATTTACGATCGCACCCAAACGCCGTATCTGTGGGCGGTAATGATGGTAATTATTCATTTGGGGCAAGCGCGATAAGGCATAAAATGAGCAAGGGTCAGGAGCGTATCTTACCCAGTACTGGCATCAAACCTCCCCAAGTGTGAGAGCAGCCTCTTCGTGTCTGCAGTCCCTAAGGGAGTGGGCGTGTTGCCAAAATTAGAAATAGAAGGAGGACTAAGAGCCCATCCGGGTCGTTGCTGCGGGCAACAGCAAAATAGCCACACCATCATTTCTGGGTCATGAACAAATGTAAACAACCGCGTCATATTGGGAAAGCACCGATGCGATCTTAGAAGGAGATTAAGCAGTGACTCCTTATTGCCGTTTAGTTCGGAGATGTCCCTATTATACGCCTGATGTCTGATCAAGGTTCATAAACGGACAGCAAGGTTCAAACACTTTGGGGCTGGTTCCGATCCTGGAAAAACGCTGTACAAACCGTGGTATGGAGCGTTTTCTCCATACAACTCGTACTTGTAAGGAGGCCCCTACAACCTAGGAAGTATGATCCGTACAAATAGACGCACTCCATACAAATTGTAAAAAAGACCATACAACTCGTATATACAAGCGATTCCGATTCGGATTGCTCTGTTCGCGACGTTCCCATGTATTCCCGGCAGCAGTTTACAACCCGGCAAGTACGATTCGTACAAACGGCATGCGGTACGGCTCTTTTTTTACAAGAGACAAAAAGTGCAGGAAAAACCTTGTACGTCCCTAAAACAGTACGAGACAGACCCCCCCAAGTACACGTCGTACACCCCATTAATACAGGGGTACGGTGCATATGCACAGTGCGTACGGATGATGCGGAAAGTGGGGTACGGTGCGTACATACGCGATGAAGGGCTACTTGTCGTGTACGCACCGTACAAGTACCGTACCCCAAAATCACCTGTGTACGAACCGTACCCCAAAATCGCGTATGTACGCACCGTACCCCAAAATCGGCCGTGTACGCACCGTACCCCAAAATCGCGTATGTACGGTGTGTAAATGCGCGATGTTGGGGTACAGTGCGTACACAGGCAATTTTGGGGTACGGTGAGTACATACGCGATTTTTGGGGTATGGTGCGTACACGGGCGATTTTGGGGTACGGTGCATACATACGCGATTTTGGGGTATGGTGCGTACATACGCGATTTTGGGGTACGGTGCGTACATATGCAATTCTGGGGTACGGTGAGTACATACGCGATTTTGGGGTACGGTGCGTACATGGGCAATTTTGGGGTACGGTGCGTACATACGTGATTTGGGGGTACAGTGCGTACATGTGTGATTTTGGGGTACGGTGCGTACACGGGCAATTTTGGGGTACGGTGAGTACACAGGCGATTTTGGGGTACGGTGCGTACATACGCGATTTTGGGGTACGGTGCGTACATGGGCGATTTTGGGGTACAGTGCGTACATACGTGATTTTGGGGTACAGTGCGTAAACGGGCGATTTTGGGGTAAGGTGCGTACATATGCGATTTTGGTGTACGCACCATACACATGCCTCGCATGTGGGGGGACCCCTGTACGCCTCATACCTCTATACGACCCATACCCCGGTATGAGTCGTACCCCCAGAACGAGTCATACCAGGGTTTGAGGCGTATAGGGGTTCGCTTCGTTGCCCGGTACGAGTCATTCCCCGTATATAGGTCATTTTCCATACAAATCGTATGCTGACAAACTGGTACGAATCGTACTTGACGAGTTGGACAGCCTTTTTACAATTTGTATGGTCTTTTTTACAAGTCCGTGTCGTACAGCTTTTCCCGATTCGATTTGTAAGGATTGGGCCGATCTGTATGTATTTTTCCCGTACGAATCGTACTACACGGTTTGGAAGGGACTTGTACAATTTGTATGGAAAAAAACTACAAATCCTATTTGTATGGGAAAAAAAATCCAGGATCGGAATCAGGCCCATTAAGTTGTTCTCGCAAACAGCATACCAATAATTAATCCTGCATCATGTTTTATAAACATTAGGATATCATTTGTCAAGCACCTCTCACACAGGAGGGTGAAAAGGCAAAATTTGTTATATTACAGTATATTCACTGTTGAGCAAATCTTGAACCCCAGGTGCTAAACTGGTCATTTATAATATACTGTAGAAACATTTCATGAGAGATAATACATCAAAGATACAATCAAACCATGTCAAAATAAGTACATTGTTGGACCAGAATAAGGACTTAGTCTGACAATACTGTAATTCAATTAAACAGATGCACCTCTCAAACATGAGGGTGAAGATCTTTATATTGAGCAGCTCAACGGCCGAACCTAGCCAGTTGAGCATGACTACTTTCAGCCTCATTCAGCCCATTCCGAATGGTATCCAAGGTTGTCATCCATTTGGATTCCCTCAGGGTGAGGATATGTGCAATATCTCCACCTCTGGGTCCCAAATTGATTTTCTCCAGTACTAACCACTGTAGAGTGTCTGGAGTGTGGCCTTTACGTGTGCAGTGGTCTACTAAGGGGGCCCCCTGTACTCCAAATCTAATTCTGCTACCATGTTGTAGGATACAGGCCTTAACCTTTTGTTGGGTTTGGCCTACATACGCCAAATCGCATGGGCATTTAATCCAATAAATTACGTTAGACGTATTACAATTGGTGTGGGATTTGAGTGTGTAGGTCTTGGCACTATAGGTTAGATCTTTGGTCTGAATTGTCGTATTGCACGCTGTGCACGATCCACATCTAGTGTGTCCTACAATAGGAGGGAGATGCCACAATGATTGAATGGTGGGATTCTGAGGTATCGGTAGGAATGATTGTACCACTTGGTCTCTGATGTTACGTGCTCTCTTAAAAGAATGTAATGGTAAGGCCTTCTGTCCAATATCATCTGCCACTAAGCTCCAATGATGGTTGATGATTTTCTTGATGTCATTACAGCGAGTGGAGAATGTGGTGACACATATAACACGTTCTCTGGCCGAGTCCTCTTTTTGCTCGCAATTCAAAAGATTTTCTCGAGGGCTATACCAGGCTCTTTTGCGAGCACGTTTGACTAAACGTGCCGGATAACCTCGTGCTGTTAATCGCTCCGAGAGGTCCTGCGATTCTGCCATATAATCTTCTTTGCAGGAACAGTTACGGCGAATTCTGAGGAATTGGCCCACAGGGAGGTTGTCACGCAACCCCCTGGGGTGGTGGCTGTTGTACTCTAATAATGAGTTCGTTCAGATGGTTTATGAAATAGAGTTGTCTCTAGCAAGTTGGTCTCAGAATTGACATAGATAGTGATGTCCAAAAACAGGATCCTCTCTTTACTTGCTTCCAGGGTGAATTGAATATCCGTACTCTTTGTATTAAGCCATGTGTGAAATGATGTAAGGTCCTCTTTAGTGCCGTCCCAGATGCACAGCACATCATCTATATAGCGGACCCACATAGCCATGTGGTGTCCGAATGGGTTGGTATCACTGAAAATGAATTTGCTCTCATAATCATCCATGTATAGTATTGCCAGGTTGGGGGCAAAAGTGGCCCCCATCGCTACTCCCTTGGTTTGGAGAAAAAATTCTTGTTGAAACATAAAAAAATTGCTCATCATTGCAATTTTCAAAAGTTCTAAGATGAAGTATGTTGGGACCGGAACTGGAGCCGTCCTAGTGTCAAGTGCCTTTTCCATTACTGCAATGGTATCGAGTTGGGGGATACTAGTATACAGTGATACTATGTCGCAGGTTACTAGTAATTGAGTATTGGAATCAAATGGTCTTTGATCAATCAAATTGATAACTTGGGTGGTATCACGGAGGTATGCCCTGGTTTTGATGGCAAGTGGTTTTAAGAAGAAATCAATGTACTGGCAGAGAGGCTCCAACATGGATCCACATCCGGACACAATTGGGCGTCCGGGAGGGTTATCTAAGCCTTTATGTACCTTGGGCAAGGTGTAAATTGTCGCCAGGCGGGGATGACTTTGATTCAGAAATTTAAATTCTTGCTCCAACAAGAAACCCTCATCCAGGCCTTTTTGTGTAGTCTGAAGTATCAACAGAGCCAAGTCTTTCGAAGGGTCACTGTGGATTTGTTTGTAACTCACTCCGTCTCTTAGTTGTCTGTAAATTTCGTTTTTATAAGAAACTGTATCTTGGATCACAATCGCACCGCCCTTATCGGCGGGCTTGATGACTATTTCAGAGTTATCCTTCAGACCTTTTAATGCCATTCTTTGGTTTTTGCTCAAATTAAATCTAATATATTTCGGCTTATTGACCGCATTTTCTACCTCTTGGATGACCAAATCTTCAAAGGCGAGGATTTTGTTGCTCATAGCATAAGATGGTGGGTAGAACGTGGATGGCTCTCTCAATCCAGTCACAGATTATCTTAATTGTGCAGTTGAGTGTCTGAAAAAGTATCTCAAACGGATCTTTCTGAAAAAATTATACAGTTCTGTTTTTAGTTGAAACATATTAAGGAGGGTGGTCGGAACATAAGAGAGTCCCTTACTCAGCACCTTTTGTTCTTCCTGGTGACAATTTACACCTTGCCCAAGGTACATAAAGGCTTAGATAACCCTCCCGGACGCCCTATTGTGTCCGGATGTGGATCCATGTTGGAACCTCTCTGCCAGTACATTGATTTCTTCTTAAAACCACTTGCCATCAAAACCAGGGCATACCTCCGTGATACCACCCAAGTTATCAATTTGATTGATCAAAGACCATTCGATTCCAATACTCAATTACTAGTAACCTGCGACATAGTATCACTGTATACCAGTATCCCCCGGCTCCAGTTCCGGTCCCAACATACTTTATCTTACAACTTTTGAAAATTGCAATGATGAGCAATTTTTTTATGTTTCAATAAGAATGTTTTCTCCAAACCAAGGGAGTAGCGATCGGGGCCACTTTTGCCCCCAACCTGGCAATACTATACATGGATGATTATGAGAGCAAATTCCTTTTCAGTGATACCAACCCATTCGGACACCACATGGCTATGTGGTTCCACTATATAGATGATGTGCTGTGCATCTGGGACGGCACTAAAGAGGACCTTACATCATTTCACACATGGCTTAATACAAAGAGTACGGATATTCAATTCACCCTGGAAGCAAGTAAAGAGAGGATCCCGTTTTTGGACATCACTATTTATGTCAATTCTGAGACCAACTTGCTAGAGACAACTCTATTTCGTAAACCATCTGAACGAAACTCATTATTAGAGTACAACAGCCACCACCCCAGGGGGTTGCGTGACAACCTCCCTGTGGGACAAATCCTCAGAATTCGCCATAACTGTTCCTGCAAAGAAGATTATATGGCAGAATCGCAGGACCTTTCAGAGCGATTAACAGCACGAGGTTATCCGGCACGTTTAGTCAAATGTGCTCGCAAAAGAGCCTGGTATAGCCCTCGAGAAAATCTTTTGAATTGCGAGCAAAAAGAGGACTCGGCCAGAGAACGCGTTATATGTGTCACCACATTCTCCACTCGCAGTAATGACATAAAGAAAATCATCAACCATCATTGGAGCTTAGTGGCAGACGATATTGGACAGAAGGCCTTACCATTACATTCTTTTAAGAGAGCACGTAACATCAGAGACCAAGTGGTACAATCATTCCTACTGATACCTCAGAATCCCACCATTCAATCATTGTGGCATCTCCCTCCTATTGTAGGACACACTAGATGTGGATCGTGCACAGCGTGTGATACGACAATTCAGACCAAAGATCTAACCTATAGGGGCAAGACCTACACACTCAAATCCCACACCAATTGTAATACGTCTAACGTGATTTATTGGATTAAATGCCCATGCGATTTGGCGTATGTAGGCCAAACCCAACAAAAGGTTAAGGCCCGTATCCGACAACATGGTAGCAGAATTAGATGTGGAGTACAGGGGGGCCCCTTAGTAGACCACTGCACATGTAAAGGCCACACTCCAGACACTCTACAGTGGTTAGTACTGGAGGAAATCAATTTGGGACCCAGAGGTGGAGATATTGCACACATCCTCACCCTGAGGGAATCCAAATGGATGACAACCTTGGATACCATTCGTAATGGGCTGAATGAGGCTGAAAGTAGTCATGCTCAACTGGCTAGGTTCGGGCGTTGAGCTGCTCAATATAAAGATCTTCACCCTCATGTTTGAGAGGTGCATCTGTTTAATTGAATTACAGTATTGTCAGATTAAGTCCTTATTCTGGTCCAACAATGTACTTATTTTGACATGTTTTGATTGTATCTTTGATGTATTATCTCTCATGAAATGTTTCTACAGTATATTATAAATGACCAGTTTAGCACCTGGGGTTCAACATTTGCTCAACAGTGAATATACTGTAATATAACAAATTTTGCCTTTTCACCCTCCTGTGTGAGAGGTGCTCGGCAAATGATATCCTAATGTTTATATAACATGATGCAGGATTAATTATTGGTATGCTGTTTGCGAGAACAACTTAATGTGTTTGAACCTTGCTGTCCATTTATGAACCTTGATCAGACATCAGGCGTATGATAGGGACATCTCCGAACTAAACGGCAATAAGGATTCACTGCTTAATCTCCTTCTAAGATCGCATCGGTGCTTTCCCAATATGACGCGGTTGTTTACATTTGTTCATGACCCGGAAATGATGGTGTGGCTATTTTGCGGTTGCCCACAGCAACGACCCGGATGGGCTCGTAGTCCTCCTTCTATTTCTACTTTTGGCAACACGCCCACTCCCTTAGGGACTGCAGACACGAAGAGGCTGCTCTCACAATTGGGGAGGTTTGACGCCAGTACTGGGTAAGATACGCTCCTGACCCTTGCTCATTTTATGCCTTATCGCGCTTGCCCCACACCACTAATTACCATCATTACCGCCCACAGATACGGCATTTGGATGCGATCGTAAATGACGCACAGCCCTCGGTTACCGTGACGGGATAACCATTTACCTTGGCGACTGCAGACACTGTTAGGCTGGGTCGTGATTAAGGAGAATTTTACGCTAGTACTAGGTAAGACTGGGCTCACTTACACAGCCATCTGATTCTTTATCACGTTTATTCAATATCACTGAAAGTTATAATTACTACCTACAGATACGGCGTTTGGGACCGATTGACCTTGACACGATCCCATTTTCTGCCGAAGGTACGTGGGCATATTGCTCCATGATATTTAATGGCCTTTTGTCACATTGGAGGCAGAATTGATTTACAGAGCCCATCCTGTTTACTCTTGCAGATTGTCCTAGATTTGTCTGACCGAAAACGTAAAGAATAGCACATACTTTCAGTGTTCCTTGCTGCAGGTAGGCCAGCCCTAATGCATATAATACCAGAGCTTCACTTGATCAATACTTTGAAGAATCTCTTACGATATGATATCCATATCAACTTTCTTCCTCACTAGTACGAATAGGCTCATGCCTTAATTGTCCAAATCTTAATCTTGAACCTTTTTAGAAGGTTACTTCTTAATATCTCATGCAATAATTTTCAGCTATACCATGTCCTTGAATATTAATCCGGTTATTGACAGTAATTTGGTTTCTCCTGGTTGAGTCAGGATTGCTTGTGTTTCTGTTCCTTGTTTTTAACGTGGATAAGTTAGGTACCATTCATTGGTTCAATGGATATTCATTCAAGTATCTAATAGTGTACAATGGATGATTTTCTCATCTCTGATGATCCAAAGAAAGAAATGTAATATCTAAATTACTATAAGTAACTTTCCTATAGAACCATGGTAATATTTAAATTGTTTTGCTTACCGTTCACTACGGTAACTTGATATTCACTGTCGCTCTTCATTATATTTATGTTACACTGTTTACATTTTTACAGAAATTGTAGTGCACCCTGTATATACCCTGTCCTGATGAAGACCCCGATGTAAGGCAACAAGCAAGCCTACAATTGTAGCTTGGGGTCGAAACGTCGACGGCTACTTTCTACTTCCCTCAGTTGACACCGCCTGCATTAATTTGGATATATTTTTATATCAGTGTCAATATAGACAATCTTAAGGAAAATGGGATATGTGATGATCCCTCACTTAGGCTCAGGGATCTGAAGCCGTTGAAGTGTTTTGTATTTCGAATGAAATTGGATAATTCTTATTTGTCACGATTACTACCCTTTCACCTTCTTCCTCCTTTCACAGCATCACGCTATTTCACTTCCTTTCCCTTTGGGGCACTGTTATTTATCAAATGTATTGGTTTACTCATTGTGATTAATTTACAGTGCGTTGATTGTTTTATTATATTTTCCTTAAATAAATTTAAACAATGGTACATCGTTTCACAGGGACCCCTCTTTTGTACATCATATAGCACCCAGGTCCCATGTGGAATCTTTTGGGTAAACCCCCCTCTCTTATTCTAAGGAATCCAAGAGATGGCCCTGGCCTGGACCACATCCTTCCTCTCTGGCAGTACCCTGAACATACGCCTCCCACCCTTCTGCTCCAGGACCACCAAGATCATCTGTGGCGTCCCACAGGGATCATCCCTCAGCCCGGCACAGTTCAATATCTACGTGGCACCACTCCCCCACGTCACTCAACAACACAGCCTCAACGTCATCTCCTACGCCAACGACACCCAAATGATCATATCCCTCTTCAGAGACCCCCACACCACCAAAGCCAAACTCCACAGGGGAATGAAGGCCGTTGCAGAATGGATGATGGACAGCAGGCTGAAGCAGAATAAAGACAAGACGGAGGTCCTCATCCTCAGAACCACCCCATCAGCCTGGGACGACCCCTGGCCAATATCGCTAGGAACAGGCCCAGCACCCACCAACCACGTACACAACCTGGGGGTCATCCTCGACTCCGCCCTCTCCATGACCAAGCAAGTCAACGCCGTCTCTGCGTCATGCTTCACCACCCTGTGAAAGCTCCATCGTATCTTCAAATGTATCTCCTCCAACACAAGAAAAACCATCACCCAGGCCCACGTCACCAGCAGACTGGACTGCGGGAACACCCTCTACGCAGGAACATCAACCAAGCTCCTGAGATGGCTGCAATGCATCCAGAATGCCTCGGCACAACTGCAATGGTACATCGTTTCACAGGGACCCCTCTTTTGTACATCATATAGCACCCAGGTCCCATGTGGAATCTTTTGGGTAAACCCCCCTCTCTTATTCTAAGGAATCCAAGAGATGGCCCTGGCCTGGACCACATCCTTCCTCTCCGGCAGTACCCTGAACATCCGCCTCCCACCCTTCTGCTCCAAGACCACCAAGATCATCTGTGGCGTCCCACAGGGATCATCCCTCAGCCCGGCACAGTTCAATATCTACGTGGCACCACTCCCCCACGTCACTCAACAACACAGCCTCAACGTCATCTCCTACGCCAACGACACCCAAATGATCATATCCCTCTTCAGAGACCCCCACACCACCAAAGCCAAACTCCACAGGGGAATGAAGGCCATTGCAGAATGGATGATGGACAGCAGGCTGAAGCAGAATAAAGACAAGACGGAGGTCCTCATCCTCAGAACCACCCCATCAGCCTGGGACGACCCCTGGCCAATATCGCTAGGAACAGGCCCAGCACCCACCAACCACGTACACAACCTGGGGGTCATCCTCGACTCCGCCCTCTCCATGACCAAGCAAGTCAACGCCGTCTCTGCGTCATGCTTCACCACCCTGTGAAAGCTCCATCATATCTTCAAATGTATCTCCTCCAACACAAGAAAAACCATCACCCAGGCCCTCGTCACCAGCAGACTGGACTGCGGGAACACCCTCTACGCAGGAACATCAACCAAGCTCCTGAGATGGCTGCAACGCATCCAGAATGCCTCGGCACAACTGATCCTCGACACCCCCCAAAGCAGTCAGATCACACCCCACCTGAGAGGCCTGCATTGGCACCCCGTCCACAAGAGGATCACCTTCAAACTCCTTATCCATGCACACAAAGCCCTACACAACACCGTACCAGCATACCTCAATGACCGACTCAGCTTCTACAACCCCACCCGCAGCCTCCGGTCTTCTAACCTCACCCTCAGCACTACTGACGCATCCAGAAATCTACCGCCAGCGGCAGATCCTTCTCCCACCTCGCCACCAAGACCTGGTACACTCTCCCAACCAACCTACATCAGAACCAGGAGCTGCTGCCCTTCACAAAACTCCTCAATACCTGGCGCTTTAATCAGTAGCAGCCCCCTCCCCTCCACCCAGCGCCTTGAAACCATCACGGGTATGTTGCGCCCTTCACAAATATCCTGTTTGATTGATTGTTTGAGAGTCCCACTGTCAACTGCAGGCAGACCTTCATACTCCTCCGCCACACTCAGTAGGCACTCCCCAACCACTCAAAAAACAAATATGGACGTCTCCCATCCAACACCACGTTGCCTGGGCAAGCTTCATCACTTCCACAGTACAACTGCATGTGGGTGTTAGTTATCTGACATCAAGAAATAGACCTGGTAGTCCCTCCCTGGACATCGACACATTACCCATGACCTCTACACCTTCATGAGACTCTTCCGTAACTGTCTGTCAGAGCAGTATGGCAACCCCCCCCTCAGCAGATAGTAAACATCACGTGTGAGTATTTACTACAATGGATGTAGTTGATCATACATTGTGACCTATGTGTGTCCACAACCAGACTCGGATCCCAGTGTATGGATGACTTCTGTTTGTTCAACACTCTGGCATACTTTGACATATCCCGACACGTATGCTGTTGACTCCGGGAAAAAATACTTCAACATCAATACATATTGTGGTTTTTTTTTATTCCCCATCTTGTGAGTGAAATGTGAGTAGGTGTTAGGTGCTGTACAAAAATGTGGGGAATCCAAAGTTCACAGAAGGAGATGTGATGCCTTGCAGTTTTAGTCAACAGAGTCCAGAGCACAGTGTTTGGCATCATTGGTGACACTGTGACCAGCAAGTCCATGTGGCAGAGTGTGACAGTCAATAAGGTGATGCTGTTGCACACAAAGGCACGAGGCCAAGCCAGGTGACCTGGGAGATGCGTATGGCCCTCTGCCTCTCAACGTCTTCTCCATGGACGACCAACCTTCCTTGGGGTATCCTCATATGCAGACCTTGACGATGCCTGGGACTCTCAGTCGGATGGTTCCACCTCCTCCTCCCTCCCTGTGCCTGTTGCCAGTCTTTGCCTGGATGTTTCTGGCCTAGTGACAGAGGGAGGGTGCTGCATGATGTCAGCAATCAGACGGAGTGAATGGTTTATGTCCCTCTGGACCACCAAGAGCTCAGCCAGTCTTGCCTCCATCCGTCCTTGGTGTCGTCGTTGACTATTTTGTTGCTCGGCCTGCTGGTTTTTTAAAGCGATGAGGGCCCCCACTCTCTGGCTGAACTCCCTGGTGTCCCACCGGTATCCCTCCATGATGTTTCTGAGTTCAGACATGCCCAGCCCATCAGCTTGCTGGTCAGGGTCACGCCTCTGCCTTGTGCCACTCCCACCACCCCTGCCCATAGGAGCCCAGCCTGCTGTTGTGGGCACATGGGGTCGACGGGACCCCTGAGGGTTGACAGTGGTGGTGTTGTCTGCCTGCTCCTGGGTGTCCGACAAACCTTTTCCCTCATTGTCAGACTAGCTCAGTTGTGGATTGTGCAGGGATCTGAGCTGTCTGCTGGGATGTGGCAGGAATGGGTGTGGTGGTTGGCGCGGATGCCCCTGATCCAGCTGCTGCACGGATTTGGGATCCAGAGGTGCCAGGTTGGTCTGTGTCATTCATGGAACTGGTGAAAGGTGTCGCTGTTGGTGGTATCAGGGTCCTGTGGAGCCTGCAACTGTGATCCTTCTCCCCTCTGGTTGGGGGTAGATTGTGCGCATTGCCCTGTGGGTGTGAGAGACAGACGATGTTAATGCCATTTAATGCAAAAACTATTTTTCATATACATTGTCGTAATCACTGTTACACCTGCTTTGGATTTTTCACACTGTTCACTTGTGGTGTCAGATTGATCTGTGTTCATGACACATTTTAATGTGATGGTCTATTTACACAGCCAGGCATATCAGCAGTGTTTTGGAAGTAATTGTGCACCACACCTATGCCAGCATGGATGCAACACTTCAACACTGGGGATCACCATAGTGTGATAACAGTACAGCTGCGTCCCGCATCTGTGCCATGGAAGTGGCACATTGCTTGAGTTGTGTTGCTGGTGCAACCCAGATCCAAAAATGCTCTGTGCAGCCCTATCTGCACAATGCTGTGTCAATCCTTACGTCGGCTTCAGGCATGCACAGATTTTTGAGGCAGCATGCTCATAAAAGTGGCTGAGTGAAATGTTTAAGATTTCACTCAGCCACTTTTGGGAGGTGTTGCTGTGCTGTGCCGGGCAGCCACCGCACACCACACCACGACCACACCATGACCAGTCCACATACTTCTGCCACAGGGCTTTAGAACGTGACACATCTTCCAGGTGCATCACCTTGTCAATAACCAGCACCATTGCAGTAATATTTGTGCGTCCGCTCCGTCAGTAAGGTGTAGCTACGTCATCTTGGTATAAGTGCAAGTGACTTGTGAATCAGGCCTGTGCATTTTTTGCTTAAATGCTTTATCAGATCGGTATTTGTAGTGTTACGTGACGGTTGTGACAGTGGGCCACTACATTGCCTGTCCCAGGTGGCTATGTTTATGTAAGCAGAGTGTGTGACTGGCCGTGCTGGTAGTTGGAGTGTGCGTTGGAACTGGGCCTCACTCATGGTGTGGCTGTCCCCCCATGGAGCATGCTGCCATGACCGTGGTTGTGAGTTCCGGTTTAAGATGTCTGACCTTGTTGTCCTGATGTTAGTGTTTGCACTGGTCACAGGATGACCTTGTGCTGCATACACCATGGCCCAGTGTCAGCTATGTTATCAGTGCTTTCTCACTTCCTGTACATTGAGCATGGTCCATGGGTGTGTACCTGGACCATATGGGATGATTGCAATTGGGCTTGTGCATACACAGTAGTGGTGATAGGGTTGTCCAAAGTTTAACCTTCTTTACCATCCCCCTTGCAGCCTTCTGGCCCTAAGCCTTGCACCCACCCCCATGCTGTTGACCACTGGTAGGAGTCATATCCACCCACCCCTCCTATGTCAGGCCAGTGCTGGGAGTCCTGTGCACACACCCCTCCTATGTCAGGGCACTGCTGGGAGTCATATCCACGCCCCCCTCCTATGTCTGGGCGCTGCTGGGAGTCATGTCCACACACCCCTCCTATGTCTGGGCACTGCTGGGAGTCCCGTGCACACACCTCCCCTATGTCTTGGCACTGCTGGGAGTCATATCCACACCCCTCCTATGTCTGGGCACTGCTGGGAGTCATATCCACACACCCCTCCTATGTCTGGGCACTGCTGGGAGTCATATCCACACACCTCTCTTATGTATGGGCACTGCTGGGAGTCCTGTGCACCCACCCCTCCTATGTCTGGGCACTGCTGGAGTCATATCCACACACCCCACCTATGTCTGGGCACTGCTGGGAATCCTGTGCACACACCTCTCCTATGTCTTGGAACTGCTGGGAGTCATATCCACACCCCCCTCCTATGTCTGGGCACTGCTGGGAGTCACATCCACCCCCCCCTAAGTCTGGGCACTGCTGGGAGTCATATCCACACACCCCTCTTATGTATGGGCACTGCTGGGAGTCCTGTGCACCCACCCCTACTATATCTGGGCACTGCTGAGAGTCATATCCACACCCCCCTCCTATGTCTGGGCACCTCTGGGAGTCATATCCACACACCCCTCCTATGTCTGGGCACTGCTGGGAGTCATATCCACATACCCCTCCTATGTCTCGGCACTGCTGGGAGTCATATCCACACACCCCTCCTATGTCTGGGCACTGCTGGGAGTCATATCCACATACCCCTCCTATGTCTGGGCACTGCTGGGAGTCCTGTGCACCCACCCCTCCTATGTCTGGGCACTGCTGGGAGTGATATCCACCCCCTCCTATGTTTGGGCACTGCTGGGAGTCATATCCACACACCCCTCCTATGTCTGGGCACTGCTGGGAGTCATATCCACATACCCCTCCTATTTCGGGGCACTGCTGGGAGTTCTGTGCACGCACCCCTCCTATGTCTGTTCACTGCTGGGAGTCATATCCAAACCCCCTCCTATGTCTAAACACTGCTGGAAGTCATATCCACACACGACTACTTTGTCTGAGCACTGCTGGGAGTCCACATACCCCTCCTATGTCTCAGCACTGCTGGGAGTCATATCCACACACCCCTCCTATGTCTGGGCACTGCTGGGAGTCATATCCACATATCCACATACCCCTCCTATGTCTGGGCACTGCTGGGAGTCCTGTGCACCCACCCCTCCTATGTCTGGGCACCTCTGGGAGTCATATCCACACACCCCTCCTATGTCTGGGCACTGCTGGGAGTCATATCCACATACCCCTCCTATGTCTCGGCACTGCTGGGAGTCATATCCACACACCCCTCCTATGTCTGGGCACTGCTGGGAGTCATATCCACATACCCCTTCTATGTCTGGGCACTGCTGGGAGTCCTGTGCACCCACCCCTCCTAAGTCTGGGCACTGCTGGGAGTGATATCCACCCCCCTCCTATGTTTGGGCACTGCTGGGAGTCATATCCACACACCCCTCTTATGACTGGGCACTGCTGGGATTCATATCCACACCCCCTCCTATGCCTGGGCACTGCTGGTAATCCTGTGCACACATCCCTCTTATGTCTGGGCACTGCTGGGAGTCCTGTGCACCCACCCCTCTTACGTCTGGCGAATGCTGGGAGTCCCCCCATTTCACATGAGTTGTTTGTATACTCACCAGGCTCCACGACTACATCAATTAAATGAACTCCCACCGGTGGTAGCAGGGCCATGACCTTCTCCTCCCAGGGCTGGAACTGTACTGGTCTGCGGGGACCACCACCTCCAGTGAATTGGCTATTGGCGTAGTCCTCATACATCTTGCGTTTGACAATCCTCCGCAGATCGTACCACCGGGCCTGGCAATCCTTCCTGGTGCGCCTGCTGGGTGCAACAGCATTGACCCTATTGACGATCCTCTTCCACAGCTGGATTTTGTTAGCTATACTGGTCTGTCTGACCAATGCGCCAAACAGATGTGGCTCTACTCTGATGACTTCATCTGCAAGGATCTCCATCCCCTGGTTTGGTAACTTTGGATTCTTTGGTGCAGACATGTTGTGGGGCGAATGTGATTGGGGGGTGACGGTGTGTATGAATGGGGGTTGTGAGTCTGAATGTGAAGGGGGTGTGTGGGTCTGAATATGATTGGGGGTATGTGTGAAGGTGGATGTGTGAGGTTGTTGGTGTGTTGTCAGTCTCTGTAGATAAATGGGTATGTTGCAAAGGATGCTGGTTTGTGTGTGTGAGCCCTTTTTATTGGTCCATTTGTGGGTGTGGCTTAGTTTGAATTTTTTGGTGGGTGTGTTATAAGGGGTGGGTCTGAGTTGGGCCCTCTGTTTTCCACTTTGGATTTGGCCAGGACATTTCTTTGCAATGGTTTGTACACAGGAGATATGTTGTGTGGTGTTGTGTGACTCTTTTGCACACTCCTTGTGCTGTTTTAGGGGTACGCGTGTGTTTTTTTTTATGGGGGGATTTGATTCGTACTTTATTGTGTGGCTCTCTCATACGCGATGTATTTACGGGGTATGCGTGCCCTTCATTGAGGGGGGTTCGTTACGTACTTTATTGTGTCGCTCTTCCATACGCGGCGTATTTATGGTGTACGCGCGCTTCGTTGAGGGGGGTTCATTTCGTACTTTATTGTGTAGATCTCTCATACGCGACATAATTACGGGGTATGCGTGCGCATCATTGAGGGGGGTTTGTTTCGTACTTTATGGTGTAGCTATCTCATACGCTACGTATTTGCGGGGTACGCGTGTGCTTCGTTGAGGGGGGGTTCGCTTTTTATTTGATTGTGTGGCTCGCTCATATGCGATGTTTTGCATACAAATCGCAGTTCATACGCGACGGCGTTTTCCCGTACGAATAGTGTTCACGGTCTCCGATCAGGATCATACTTGGCAGGTCGTCCGCCATGTTTACAAATCGTACGGTTCAGTAGCCGAGTCTGTATTGTACGGTTCTTCGCTAGTTTTTCGTACGTTCGTAAACATTCAGACGGAATGTTTGGAAACGGTTCGTACTACCCAATTCGGACGGCTTAGTACGATTCGTACGGAAATGGCTACAAGTACGAATCACGGTTTTCTTTCCCGAATCGGAATCAACCCCATAATGTACTTTTAAAAGTAAAATATCTAAAAGTAATTATTAGAAAAATGTAGGAAATTTGTATAAAAAGAAATAAATATAATAATTAATACATTTGAAAATTGGCATTTACAAAACCTATGAAATTCACTGAAAAAACCATAGATTTTAGTCATGTTATAGTTAGGAATTAGCATTTAAAAAGCTTTAGAAATTCACAGAAAAAACCAAAGGTTACATCCACCTTATAGTTAGGAATTAGCATTTAAAAAACCTTTGAAATTCACTGAAAAAACCATAGGTTTCACTCATACAAAACCATTGAAATTCCCACGTTATCGTTAGTTCAGCTAACTATAACTCGCGCGCCCGCAATGCACTGCTACTGACGTCACATATTTCATCACTCATGACATGGTCAGTGACATCACTCATGACATCACAGATGACATCTCAAATAACATGCCTCTTTCGGATGTGCGCCCTGCGCCTTAGGGTAAAAGGATATGCAAGCTATAGTGCCACACCTGAGCCTCACAGAACCATGTACACTTGCACTTCAACCAGAGAAGCATAGCCATGGGTAAGGACCGGCCAAAGAGAGGGGCACAACAAATGAAAATGGATCAATACACAACACCGGGAGGCACCTTGTAGGCAGACACCCCGAGCAAGATGTCTACTGAGAGCAACAATGCACAGATTTCTCCAACCGAAGCCAAACATCTATCAGCTATAGAGACTTCCAGTGCAGCTGTACAGCCCAAGATAGATGCAATGTCCCTTGATATAGAACTGTTGCAGGTTGACCTTTGTACTGCAGTGAAGAGATCCATAGCAACCAAACAAAACATTACTGAACAACAGAGTGAGGTCTCTACCCTGAAAGCAGCTGTCTCAGATTTAACTATCAAGTCTGCGGTCCTAGCTTTCGAAGATGCAACCTCCTTTTTTATTGGATTTCTGGTAAACAAAAGAACTTTCCTTGAGACATGGATCAAAGAAACATTCTCAGGGGCGGATCTCTCGGCAATCTCTGTGATAGAACGAGCACATCAGGCACTAGCTCCACTGCCCCTTGCAGGTGCTGCACCCTGAACTCTCATTGCAAAAGTCCAAAATTACAGAGACCGCAACAGTATCCTGCAAGCTACTCGTCAAGATGGAGATCAAGTCTTTGAAAACCATGTAATATGCATCTATCCAGACTATACACCCTTAGTGCAAAAACAGAGAGCATCCTTTGGAGGAGCGAAACAGAAACTAAGGGTGATGAACCTCCAATAATTCCCCTTTATCCAGCTAAGTTAAAGGTCCTACATGGTGATTGTCCCCATTTCTTTACATCACCAAAGGCTGCATGGGACTGGTTGGAGGTGCATGGAAAAGGGAGGACGCTGCATTACAGTGGTGCATCGAGAAAAAATAGTCGATGTGGCAGACAATCCGAACTAACATTGCGCTTGACTCAGAGAGTGGTGGTGCGACATGGTGGATCTTTGGACCTGGATCAGCAAGACTCCGGCACTGAAGACAGAGGGTCATCCAGAATTGACCTGCTGCTACAGCTAGCTGAGCGTGAGGCTGCCAGAGCCTTGGTGGAGGAAGTTACTGCCTCAAACTCTGGATATGTGCTGGAAGACACACCCAAGTCAGACAACTCCTGACCTACTCATGGGCTGAGGTTTAATGTGAGAGAAGATCATCTGCTGAAGGAAGCAAGGCATGCCTGATCATGGAGAAGGGGGTTATGATGAGTGTGGACAGGGCGTGGGTAGATGCTAGTGGACATGAGCCAAGACATGGAGAGTCAAAGATGAGACCAACTACAAGGCGGGAGCACACCCCCCTACTACTCTTCATCTTTTTTGCTAACTTTTCAAAATACGCAACGCTTAACCTTACTATCCTCTCATTTCCCTGATATACTGGTCAATATCTCTTTCTGCTATTGATAACTACACTGCATAATGGGTTAATATAGATGAGTGAGTGAGTGTATGCTTGAGAGTGAGTGGAGTCCGGCGTCTTGAGGGTGTTGTCAGTAGACCACACTTGGCATCCTGTTGTATGCCAACCCTACCTGGCACTGAGTATATTTCAGACGACTGAGTGCGGTTTGAATGGGGACCTGACAATAGTTACAGATTGCCGACTAGTGAATGTCTGGGTGATAGCTAGTGTGATCTTCATTTACCTTCAGTCATGGATGAGACTATTGTTCTCTATGCCCCAAAAAAGCTGTACCTGTTCAGCTGAACTCAAATCACAGCCTGACAAGAATAGACTTCCAGGGGAAGGTAGAAAATGGCATAAAATAATAAAAGAAAAACAATATGTACTGAACCCTGTGGACCAGGATTCTTCTGTGGCTTTGACTGCAACCTCTTCAGCTATATGGCAGGATATATTGACCTTCAATTTTCTGGCATCTAAATACGATAAAAGAATAATGAATATCACCAACTTGTGCACAAAGTTCCAATATTAAGTTGTTAAGTACTGTTCATAGAATTATACCTTTCTTTCTTTATATTGCTCAATTCACAAGAAGAGTTATGGGCCCTCTCTATCCTCTGGAAAAAATGGCCAACAATGTCCACGAAATATATAGATTTCTGTATTAAAACAAATAATAAGTGTCATCTTTTCTACATATAATCATATATTCATTGATAATATCTCCCACATTTGTATGATATTCTTACTAGAGAAAGCGTGGCTTATTTCTATATCATAAACACAAATGGCATTGCAAGTAAGGAGTCCAAAGTCTCTAGATCAAAAGGTTTCCAAAAACAGACTGGAGATGAGTCTCTCTCTTTTTACGAGTCTTTTCATGCTAAAAAAATGTGTGCTTTGGCCAATCTTTACTGTTCATATATTGCGGAAATAATAAAAGTACCTGACTGATGATTTTCTCACGCTGTTTTCTGCAAACGTGAACATCGGGAAATACCTTTAATTACTTTTTTCTTTGTTGTTGCAATGATTTTTGGGACAGGAAGGATTTCAAAGAGGAAGTCGTAGCGTTGTCCTGACAACCGAGGCAAACAGGAACACCAAAGAAGTGTCCAGAAGCCAGGAAGAAGGAATCCGAGGCGAGGGAGCTCCGAAGGAAATCAGGTAAGTTGGAGTCTGACGCGAATTTGTTTCGCTTCAGACTCCAATGTTGATGCTTCCCTGTACAGTAACTGGCAATATTGTTGTCTAGTGATACAGTCCAACCTGCCCCACACCTCACCAACCCGGCGCTGTGCATGTAAAAGAGGGTCGTTATGTGGCTCCGGTTCCTGTCCCCCTGTGCTGCCGCATAGTTAACTCATCCTCTGCTTTGGTGAGTTCCTGTTCTAATCTTCTCCTTGCTTCTGTATTATGTCATCAGTAATGTCACTAACCATGTCATGAGTGATATAATATGAGAGCTCAAAAGCAGTGGATTGCGGGGGTGAAAGTTTTAGTTAGCTCAGGTAACTATAACTGCTGAATTTCACTGGTTTTGTATGAGTGAATTTGTGCCTGACTGTAACATTCCAGTAACATTTGGCTTTTTCAGTGAATTTCAAAGTTTTGTTTAATTCTATTTACTAACTATAACATCTCAGTGAATTTCTTTGTTTTTTACATTATTTCCTATCTATAAGGAACTCTGTAACCTTTGAATCTTTTACTGAATTTCTAAGGTTTTTTTTAAATATTATTTCCTAACTGTAACCTGTGAGTGTGGATGGTTGTATAGGTCGGTGAGTGTGTGTGTGACTGTATGGGTCGGTGAGTAGGTGTTTGAGTGTCTGTATGGGTTTATGAGTAGGTACTTGAGAAGCTGTGTGGGTGTGTGACTGGTTTTGTGAGTGGCTGTATGGGCCTGTGAATGGGTATGTGATTGACAGTATGGGTATGTGAATGAGTGTTTAAGTGACTGTATAGATATGTAAATTGGTATGTGGGTAGCTGTATGGATCTGTGAGTGGGTGTGTGAGTGGCTGCATGGGTCTGGGAGTCCGTGTTGGAGTAGCTATATGGGTTTCTGAGTAGGTACGAAGTAGCTGTGCAGGCGTGTGGCTGGTTTTGTGACAGGCTGTATGGGTCTGTGAGTGGCTGTGTGATTGGCTGTATGGCTCTGTGAATGGGTATGTGAGTGGCTGTGTGGATCTGTAAGTTGGTGTGTGAGTGGCTGTATGGAGCTGTTAGTGGGTGTGTTAGTGGCTGTATGGGTATGTGAGTGGCTGTGTGAGCAGTTATGTGGGAGTGTCAGTGGGTGTGTTGGTAGCTGTTTGAGCCAGTGACTGGATATACGAGTAGCTGTATCGGCATGTTAGTGGGTGCATGAGTAGATGTATGGGTCTGTGACTGGGTGTGTGGGTACCTGAGTAGCTGTGTGGGTGAGTGACCAGTTTTATGAGTGGCTGTGAGATTGGCTGTATGGGTCTATAAATGGATGTGTGTGAGTAGGTTTTTGGATGTGGGTGTGTCAGTGGCTGCATGTATATGCAAATTGGTGTGTGAGTGGGATCACTGATATAATATCAACTACACAAATATCGTGGTACATAAATATCGGGACATAAATATTGTTGTCAAAAATATCAACATCCTATCTTTATAATGATAAGTACAAAAATATCAGGAAAAACATATTGTTAAAAACATTGTTTTTTTTATAAAAGTATACAAAACAATGTAAAATAAATTAAATAATACATATAATAAAAAAATATATTTACAATTATAGGAAACTGTTAAAAATTGTATGTAATAAATATAATGTAAAACAATTCAACATACAAATATAAAATATAATATATTTACTTAATAATATTAATAAATACATATTTTAATGGATTATAGAATGTAGAAACATATTACAGATTATACAAACATATATAATATATATATATATATATATATATATATATATATATATATATATATATATATACACCTGTACCATAAAAATAAAAATAATATATATATATATGATAAATTAAAATATGACAATTTTTACTTTTATTTAAAACAACATTTTACACTACATTAACTGCAATAGTAGAGAAAATGTTGGATAGCGGAGGGGATAAAATTACTCTTCCCACCCCAGGGAATGCAGCAGTAGGGAAAGTGTTGGATAGTAGAGGGGAATAATTTACTATTCCCACTTCAGCAAGTACAACAGTAGGGAAAGTGTTGGATAGCAGAGGGGAATAATTTATTATTCCCACTCCAGGGAGCGCAATAGTAGGAAAAGTGTTGGATAGCGTAGGGGTAAAAATTACTATTCCCACTCCACAGATAGCACCAGTAGGGGAAGTGTTGGAAAGCGTAGAGGTAGAAATTACTATTACCACTCCAGCTAGAGCAACAGTAGGGAAAGTGTTGGATAGCAGAGGGGAATAATTTACTATTTCCACTCCAGGGAGTGCAACAGTAGGGAAAGTGTTAGTTAGCACAGGCGTAAAAATTACTATTCCCACTCCAGCAAATTAAGGAACATCAATTAACGAAATAACTAATTAATTAACAATATTTTACCTCTCACCATATTCCCCTATAAATGACACAACCAATGTTGTAAAACATGACTCAATTAACATAATTATTTAATAAATAATTAATTACTTAATAACAGTTAACAAGCAAATGAAAAACAATTATTAATAAATTAATTCACACAATTAACACTATAAAAAAACTTTAAATGAATATTATATAAAGAATAATAAAGAAAATATTCAAATTAAATTATTTCCCACCCTACTCCTCTATCAACCCACAACCCACTCCTAAAAAAAGACACAATTAACATAATTAACAAGTTATTATTCATTATTATTAACCAAATAATAAATAATGAATAACACATTAATTTCCACAATTAACAATATAACATATAAATAATTAATAAAAACATAATAATTAATTACTTACAGTTAAATTACTACCCACCCTACTCCCACAACCCAAAATAATGACACCATTAACATAATTACTAATTAATTATTAATAATTAACAACCAATTATTAACTATTTAATAATAAAGTATTACCACAATATACAATATTAAATACATACATATTAATGAATCGAAAATATAAATTAATTACTTCCCACCATATTCCCCTATAAACCCAAAACCCACTACAGAAAGAACCCACAAAATGTAATTTAAAAAAAATTACTTCTAAAAATTATTTTAAAATGTATTAGAATTAAATTACTTACCACCCTATTCCACTATAAACCCACAACCTGCTATGGAACTAAAATGCAAAATTTACTTTAGCTTTTTTTAATAACTTCTAAAAATGTAACACATATATTAAAAAACAAATTCAATACTTGGACAAAAAAATAGAACACACATTTGAAATGCATACTAAAAAAATAACACTAACTAAAACAACGATATCTTTAACAACAATATTTTTGCTTACGATATTAATGACCAATATTTTAAAAAATGATATTACTTACCTTAAACTCGATATTCTTGACCACGATATTCTGACAGTCGATATTTTTGTATTACGATATTTTGAACTCAATATTATTGCAAGTCGACATTAACAACTTGATATTATGTCTGTTTACCGTGCGAGTGGTTATGTGTGTGTTTCAGTGGGTGTGTGAGTTGCTGTATGGGTCTGTGAGTTGCTTTGTTAGTGGCTTTGTGGGTGTGTGAGTGGCAGCGTGGGTGTGAGTGGCTGTGTGAGTGGCTGAATGATTGTGTGAGACACTGAGTAGGTCTGTAAGTAGGTGTATGAGTGGCTGTATGGTCTGTGAGTGGGTAGGAAAGCTGCTTTATGGGTCAGTAAGTGGGTGTGTAAGTCACTGGTGGGTCATTGAGTGGGTGTGTGAGTGGTTATGTAGGTCTGTGAGTAGGTCTGTGAGTGGCTGTATGGGTCGGTGAGAAGGTTTGTGAGTCACTGTATGGGTTGATGAGTGGGTGTGTGAGTGGTTATGTGGGTATGCTCGTGGGTGTGTGTGAATGTATGGGTCTGTGAGTGGGTGTGTGGGTGGTTTTGTGAGTGTGTTAGTGGATGTGTGAGTAACTGTATGAGTATGTGTGTGTGTGTGTTAATGGCTGTGTGGGTCTATCAGTGGATTTGAGAGTAGCAGAATGGGTTTGTGATTGGGTGTCTAAATGCCTGTGTGGGTGTGTCAGTAGCTGTGTGATTGACTGTGCCACAACAGAACCTCACCTTCTTCTTTATCCAACAAGAGTCCACAGGTTTGCACAAAATACCTACCTAACTGGAATACTCTCTATTGATTAATTAATGAATACTACTGTGTTGGGTACATTTCCAGTACATATTCTTTACTACATTGGTGTAATGGACCACATGGAAATGTCTCCAGTGACCTTGTGTGTATTACGTCAATATGATTGTTCCTTTTGCGTCAGAAAATTGTGTTAACATGAATCCGCGAATAGAGAAGACAACAAGAAGACACAGATGTAAATCTCCACAAAACAAGGGTTATTCGGCTTAATATAGGAAGTAAGTTCTTCTTTGTTTGGTGGAGATATTCTCATATTCCTCGGCAATAAGAACACATCATTAAAATTGGCAGGAAATGCGCTGAGGTGCCTTTTGGTAATCTGTCCATCATCCTGGCAAAAGGCAGGAATACCATTGCATACTACTAAAGTGGACGGGCAGGGCTAAACAGACAGAGATTTCAGGTAATATTTCACATTTACATACTCATAGTTACTTAAAGGGAGAAGCAGGGACTTTGTTCTCATCAAAACAGGATGAGAAAGAACCGACTCATCACAGTAACTACAGATTGTGCTCCAATAGTTCCACAATGCATTTCCCTTCACTAAAGGATTTCAAATTGTTTTTCAATGTTGATTTACCAAGAAAATACACTTGCTTTACCTTCGGCAAGCCCAGAATCTTTTTCTATATGCAAGGAGGGTATCCCGTCTCCCTGGGCAGATTTTGGCCCCGGGGACCCCACCCACAAGGCCCAGCCAAAACTTATTGATTTGATTTGGGATTTTTGTTTAGTGCTCTTATGGTTGGAGGCATGTTGGCACTAGATTATAACACGGAGTAAAGCCCTGATTAATTACTATATAACCACGTCTTTAGGGATTTCCTAAAAGTCAAAAGAGTAAAGCAGATTTTATGATAGGAGGTAGAGTGCTCCAGTGTACAGCAGTGCCTCTGATGAAACTACCACCTCCCCCTGAAATAAACTTGGGAAAGGGGACAGCCAGATTCCTGGAGGTACTAGACCAAAGAGCTCTGCCTGGAATGTGCCACCTAAGTTTCCTCTTTAGGTTGTCTGGACCTATCCCATTCAGGGATTTAAATGCTATGAGTATGGGCTTTAAAAATATGTGTGTTTTTCATCAGAAGCGAATCAATCAATCAGTATTTATATGAGCATGCTCATCACCATGCGGCGTATTCAGGCATGGTGTGGGGTGGGGCTTATTTAAACAGCCAAGTCTTGAGGCCGCTCCTGAATTTTGTGAGGGAACAAGTGATTTGGAGGTGGTTGGGGTGGTTGTTGCAGGCCCTGGTGGCAAGGAAGAGAAGGCGCAAGGCACATCCACCAGCTCGGGTGCAACTAATGTGGGGGATGGTGGCGAGGGCCAAGGAGGTAGAGCGCAGGTGTCTGGTGGCCTGGTAGAATGTTAGCCGGTGATTCAGGTGTGCTGGTTGCGTGTTGTGGAGGGCTCTGTTTACGTGCATGAGAAGTTTGAAGTGGCATCTCTTCTTAACGGAGAGCCAGTGAAGGCTGCGGAGGTGGGGGTGATGTGGGATTGTCTGGGCAGGTCCAGGTTTACTCTTTCTTAATGATGTGGAGGTGCTTGAGGAAGAGAGTGGTGGTTCCTATGTAAAGGGCTTTTTCATAGTTAAGGCGACTGGTGTTAAGGGCTTGTGTGATGATTTTTCTGGTGTCTGTTGGGATCAATCTGAAGACCTACAGAGCATTCTGAGGGTGTTGAAGCAGGTGGAGGCGACCAAGTTGACCTGTTGTCTCATGGAGAGCTTAATGTCAAGGATGATTTCAAGCTTGCAGGTGTGGGTGCTGGGATCTGGTCCAAGGGCGGGGGCCAACAGGAGCTGTCCAATGGGGAGGGGATCTTCCAAAGAGGAGAACTTCGGTTTTGTCAGAGTTGAGTTTGAGGCAGCTGGCTCTGATCCTGTCGGCGATGTCAATTATGGTGTTCTTGAAGTCTGCTCTGGTGGTGTCTGTGTCTTTGGTGAGGAAGAGTATGAGCAGGGTGTCATCTTCTAATGAGATGATGTTGAGGCTATGGCTGTGGGCAATGGGTGCCAGCAGCATCATGTAGATGCTGAACAGTGTGGGGCTGAGTGAGGAGCCCTAGGGTATGCCGCAGATGATGCTCTTGGGTATGGAGCTGTATGGCGGGAGGTGAATTCTTTGAGTGCACCCAGTCAGAAAGGATGATCACAGCTGGATGGCATTGCCATGGATGTCGATGCAGTAAAGTCTTCGGATGAGGAAGTGGTGGGAGACTATGTCGAAGTCAGCTGATAGGTCAAGGAGGATCAGAAGGGCTGCTGAGTCACTGTGATCAATGTTGGCTTTGACAGCATCTATGGCAGCTATAAGGGTGGTGTCAGTGCTGTTGTTTGAGCAGAAACCGGACTGGTAGAAGCTGAGCAGGTGGTTGGATTCCAGGTCCGTGGCCAGGAAGGGGAGGCGCAAGATGGGGCAGTAGTTTTTGAGGTCTGATGGGTCCGCTATGTGATTCTTCAGAATGTGTTTGACTTCAGTGTGCTTCCAGTGTTCCGGAATGGTGGCGGACCTTAACGCTGAGTTGGTGATGCTGGTGAGCGGAATCCGATTACTTTGTGTCTGAGGTTGAAGGTGTAGGCAGGGGGTCAGGAATGGATCGAGGACATAATGAAAGATGTGGTTTTGGTGCAAAGAGGTGTCCAGTCAGTCAGAAGATACGGCGCAAAGGTTGTAGAAGGAGGGGAGAGTCAGGCATCTGCATTTGGGGTTTAAAGTTCTTGTAGATGTCGGCAATCTTGGTGTGGAACAAGTTGTAAGTGTGTTGTAGAGGGACTGGTTGTGATGGATGGTGTTTTTGATGGCATCTGGGGAAGAGAATTCTCCGATGATGTGGAATAGCTCTTTGGTGTGGTTGATGGCCTGGAGGCAGGTGGTGAGTGCAGCTTTCTTAGCTTCTCTGATGGCATGGTGGTAGAATTTGAGGGCAGTCTTGAATGCTGTGTGGGCACCTGAGTCTTTGATGGTTTGCCAGTGTCACTCTAGAGGTTTGCATTTGCATTTTTCTGCTTTGAGTTTGGGGGTGAAACAGTTGGCATTCTTGTTGGTTCTTTTGTTGCTGAGGGTTTTGATGGAAGAGATGGAGTCGGTGCTAGTGGGGATCCATTCTGATAGGTGGGGGACACTTGATTGATGTCTTCGGAAGTGTGGAGGGTGGTGAGGGTGGTCATCAATTGGGATTCAGTATTGGTGTTCCAGCTGCGGAGGGCTGAAAGTGGCCTGTCGGTTGACATTGAAGGTGAAATGGAAGATCCTGTGGTCCGTCCCCGTGAGCTCGGTTGTGTGGCTGTACTGTATTTGCCACTGGACATGAAAATGGGTCGAGGGTGTGGCCGGCAGTGCCCTTGGGGTTGGTGACTATGTGGTTGAGGTTGAGATTGTCATTGGAGTCTACCAAGGTGGCTGAGTTGGTGTCTGGAGTGTCTTCTAGGTGGGATTTGAGGTTGCAAAGGAAGATGAACTGTCTGGATTCCAAGGTGAGGGGGGGATAATTCCTGTGATGGAGTTGCAGAAGGTGAGTCGGGGGTCCTGGTGGTCTGTAGGTGAGGGTACTTCTGATGGTTGAGTGGGCGTTGGCTTGGAGATGAAGTTAAGGTGTTCCATGTCAGGTGTGGGTGGTTCGTTGGAGGTGGTGAGCTTGATGGTGTTCTTGTGGATAGTGCCCATTCCTCCTGGGTCTGACTGGCTGGTCCCTGTGGGTCGCTTTGTAGCCTGTTGGAGTAGCGGTGGCTAATTCGGGGGCTGAGGCGTCCTCAAGCCAGGTCTCTGTGAGGATCACTGTCAGGGCTAGTGGTAATGATGGTGTCCCAGAGTTCGATGGCAGACGTTAAGTACCATGCTTCATAGTTTGGGCTGGTGGTCGGTGGACTTTGTGGGAGCCCATGGTTAAGTGGAGTTGCAGGTAAAGTGACAGTGATGGCAGTCAAAAGTTCCTTTGATGTCTGCAGGTGCAGCAGAGGTTGCTGTGGCATCCTGGGTCCATTCCTGGGAGAGCGGTGCTGAAGTAGCGGTGGATGGTCGGTGAATCAGGGGTTCTGTCACTAGGCATGGTCGGGGCATGGTTGGACACAGACAGGCTTGCATGTACCACCAGTGCAGCTGACATTTAGTAGCCCTACTGTGGGGCGAGTCCTGCACTGTGCTAGTGTTGTAGGCCGTGAAAAGGGCATCCATCCAGTTGCCTAGCAACCGGTTGCCTGATGGCAGAGGCGGTGAGGGCCGCAAGGTGGCAGGATTCACATCGAGCCAGAAAGTTTAGCAGGCTCCCAGGTCATGCAGGAGAGTTGGGTCGTAGAAAATAAAGGCTCGCTAATGCTGTGCAGCAGCCGGCATTAAGTAGCCTGGAGGGTGGGCGGACTGTGGGGCGAGGCCTTTGATGCCCTAGCATCATAGGCCTGGAAAATGGCATCCGGCCGGCTACCTAAAAGCTGGTTGCATGGAGGCAGAGGCAGCGAGGGTGGTGAGGATCGGAGAGCTAATCCAGTCTAGTGGCGGGTTTCACATCGAGGCCAGGATGTTAGCAGGCTCCTAGGTTACGCAGGACAGCAGGGTTGCAGAAAACACAGAAATGAAGCTCATTAAGAGCCTGAGATGCAGAATGAAATTTAGGAAGGTTTAACAACATTTTAGCAGCTGAAATTTGCAGAGTATGTAGTTTGATTAACAGTTTCTTTTGTAAATTTAGATACAGTACATTACAATAATCGACACGAAAAAGGATCAAGGCAATAACCACTATTTTTAGTAGCTCGAATTGAATTAGATGGGAAATCGTTTTTATGGTTTTAAAACAAACAATGATGAAGAGATAACTGTAGTCACGTGATTCTTATACAGGAGTCTGTAATCAAGAGTGACACCCAAGTTTTTAACTTTCTTTTTGGAGACTGGGTAAGCCCCTCGTTCTTCTGGCCACCACGATGAGGAACAAAAGGAAGTGTTCTACCCGAACAACATCACATCTGTCTTGGATGAGTTCAGTTTACGGCAATTACTGCCCATCCAATCACATACAGTCTAGAAATAGTAAGTAAGTAAGTAAATATTTTATTTGCATAATGAATTAAATAATTGCAATTTGTACAGAAAATAGTTGCGATTAAAAGAAAAAACTGTGAGTGCATAAAAGAATGGGGAGATGATTTGGGGATTAAAGTTCATTCTTGGGATAATACATTTTTGATTCCTAACATAAATTTTACAAAACGAGTGGCCATCTGAGGTGTTTCACCCCTTATACACAGTTCTAATGCTTCATGACATGTCCTAATGTTGAAAGAAAGCCAGATCGGACAAAGCCAGAAGACTCGTAGGGCAATCAAAGGTCTACAAATGCACGGGATATGAATTAGATTTTCTTCCTCTAGATTGCAAAAACGGCATTTTGTTGAAATTTCTTTTTTATATCCTTGTCCATACTTGTACGCCATTAGTGGAATTAGGACAAACCGAAACCGCATTAATTGGTGCTTGATGTGTGGTTTCATTGATGATGAGAGGTAGAGTTGTAATGTTTTGGGAGCATAGAGTTTAGGGGTCCAACTGCCGTGAAAGAGCTTTAATACTGATTGGGCATTGTTTACGTAAGACAGAATTTCTGCTTGTTTAGTCAAGAGTTTTGATGTCATCTCTATGGGTAGCGAAGCTGACCATATATCTTGGGCTTTTAGCGAGTCCAAGCAATATGACAAATATTTGTTCCAAGATGTATCTGGATTGCTAATTAATGACCATATAGTGCTCTTTAAAGTATGGGGGCGAGCTCGTTTTTTCTTTAGACTGTAGGCAATAAACCTTGCACTCAAGACCCAGTATTGGGAGTACAAAGAAAATTCCATTCGGATTTGAGCATGAGAGGTCGAGTTTGGTAGTAGAAACACTCTGCGAAAACACGCTGACTGAGCTCTATCTAGCCAGCAGGACATTTTGTCTTTGTAGGTTATAGCACCGAAAGCTATTG
This sequence comes from Lissotriton vulgaris, assembly GCF_964263255.1. NCBI lineage: Eukaryota > Metazoa > Chordata > Amphibia > Caudata > Salamandridae > Lissotriton > Lissotriton vulgaris. The sequence continues at coordinate 1,823,702,326 of NC_141685.1, forward strand.
TCGGCAGAAGTTTTGCGCCTATCAGTCTTATTAGTGGGGCGAGATCAGGAGAGTCGAGGGCGCTCTTTGTTCTAATGAAAGTTCCCTCCAAACTTCGGGCGACACTCTGCATTGCTGTAATGTGCGCGGTCGGTCACCCCTTATGGTCTATCCAAACACCTAAATATTTTTATGCAGAGACTGATTCCAGTGCCTTACCCTCGATAAACCAAGTGCTCTTTCTTGTTTTAAAAGATGAAGCTGTCATCACTTTCATTTCGGCAATGTTAATCTCCAGTATGTTGATGTTACAGTACTGCACGAGGGAGTTGAATAATCTTTGAAGGCCCACCAGGGTCTGATCGAGTAAGATGGTATTGTCAGCATACTGCAAGGTTTGGATCTTTGTTAGTTCGATTCACGGGGGGAAGCTCAACATCCGGCTGCCCATTTAGGGAGGTCTGCTAGATACAGATTGAAACGTAGGGGTGCGAGGATACATCCTTGTTTTAGGCCTCTATTGGTGAAGATTTTGTTGGTTGATGTGCATCTCAAGTTGACTCTTATTTTCACCCAGGTATCTGTATGTAGCGCAATGAGAGCTTTCAGTAGGGGCTGAGGGATGCCCCATTGTGCCAATTTTTCCCACAATTTGGGGCGAATCACACAGTCGAAAGCCTTTTGAAAGTCAATAAAGCCCAGGTATAATGATTTGCCTTTTGTGGCTAGTGTGGATTCGATCATATGAGATAGGCAGATTAAATTGTCTTCAATATGACAGCCCTTTTGGAAACCAGTTTGTGTAGAGGTAATTAAATTACAATTTTCGACCCAGGTTGTCAGTTCTGATAAAAGGACACTCGCATACGCCTTTCCGTCTACGTCAAGGAGGGCTATCCTCCGATAGTTGTCGGGTTGGATCAAGAGCCTTTTTTATGGATGGGGATAAGCAACGATCCTCGCCAGGAAGCCGGGATTGGTCCGTCCAGTATTGCTGTTTCGAAAGGAGGAGCCAACAAGTTGGCCCATTTCTGAGCTGAGGCTTTGTATACTTGGGTGGGAATGCCGTTTGGTCCCGGGGCACCCCCTGAGCGCATTTTCTTTATTATGAGTGCAACTTGATTTGGGGTTATTTTGGTAGTTGGTGTCTTGTCGTCGTGGGAGCTGAAGTGGGGGAGGATGGAGAGGTTGTTACAGGTTATGTCACTCAGCTCTGTGTAAAGTGCTTTGATATAAACCTCCCAGTTGGCTGGAAAATGTTTGTTGCGCTTGGTGGTTTAGTGACTTTAGCGGCCTTGTTTATCCAACTCCAGAACTTTCTTTGATCTTTTGTTTTTATGATCTCGTGGGCAGTCACCCATTGATGTTCTTCTTCCAGTCTCTCTAGAATGAACCTGGCCTTCCTGTTTTCTTTTCGGGCAACTGTTATTTCGCCATGGAGAGATTTGTGTGCACTTTCGTTGTTAACTTTGTTGCACTGTGACCTATTTAGTTTATGTTTGATGCTAATTATAAAGCGTTTTTGCTCGGAGATGGAACATGAAACCGGAAGGCCTTTGCCTTGAGTTTTTGTCAACTTTAAGGCCAGTTGGTCTCTTATCTCTGTCACGAAGATTTCCCATGATGGAAGTGTCAGACGAAAAGTGGGGTCTGGTACCCATTTACTCAATAGATCATACACCTTTGCTTCCATTGTTTCCCGGTCGTCCTCAGACCATCTTAGTTTTTTGGTGATCTCTAAATTGGATTCTTTTCCAATCAAGGCAATTTTCGGTGGTGGGAAGGCTTAATGTCAATTTTACATGTGAGAGTTGCGTGATCACTTTCGAATGAGGGGGTTACCAAAAACTGCTGTACTAACTGGAAGTGAGTTTCAGAGATCCATATATAATCCAGTCTAGAAAAGTCTCCTCTATACTGTGATCCAATTTAAAAAGTGATACCACTATTTGGGTATTGTCAGCGTATGAACCTAACACGAAACCAAAGGACAAATTAGAGCAGCCAGATAGATTGAATAATGACCCCTGCGGAACACCACAGGGCAGTGTATATGGTTCAGGTGTGAAAGCACCAGGAGTCACTGCCTGTATCCTGTTAGCCAAAAAAGAATGAAGCAAGGCCAATGCTGTGTCGTTAATCTCTGGCTTCCTCAACCCTTCTCCCAAACATGTATGATCTACAATGTTGAATGCTGCTGGTAGACCCAACAGGATACAGGCAGCTCTACCGGCCCCATCAATTATGGACCTGCCTTCCTCAGTGGCCAAGATAAGAGCTGTTTCTGTACTGGTATTTGGGGGAGGGGCGTACAGCCCATCCCCGGGCCAATTTCAGCTGGAGGAGCTCATCATATGGGTCCAGCCTCTTCCTCCTATGTGTCCTGGAGCCCACCCATGGCACCCAGTGTGCTACAATGGGGACTGGGGGGAGAGCCTCAATGCACCAATGGTCCCTGCCAGCTTGTCGCCTTCAGAAGGAGCCGGAATTGCTCCCACACATGGGGAGCAGAAAAATGCTTCTCCCTGCACATGTGAGCTGTTTTTATTTGTTTTCCTGCCTGCTTGACAGCGGGCAGAGAAACAGATGAAACCTCTGCTGCCGAGAGTTGGAACAGTTTTCCTTCTCCCGCAAGCTGGGAGAACAGTTACTGTTGGCAGTGGTTGCCAAAGCTCCTGCCAAGCAGAAGCAAACTGTTATCTCCTAACGGTGGGCACCTCAGGGGATAGCAGGAGCCAGCCCAGGTGGGTGCGAGTACCAGCGGCATTAGTAGCTCCAGAAGGAGGGCAGCGTGGCCCTCTGTAGTGTAGTTCCCTTTTTCCCAATAGGCTCTGCGCATTGGAATAACACAAACAATAGTTTAGACGTAGGACTGAGGTCGACTAGGTCTCTATTGAATATGTTAGACTTAATTTAGGTTTGTTAGCTAGCTCAGAGGTCACTAGAAACTTTCTCAGATTAACAGGGAGGAGTGAACTTCCCTGATTAGACAAGAAGGGATTCTGCTTCTGACGACCGCATAAACATGACAACTTTGCTCCCCCAGAATAAGGAGTATATCTCCAGAGTTGTGTGCAAACAATAGATAGCTATTTCACTCAGTCAGTTGTGCATACTTAGTTTCACCAGAGAGCAGAGAAATAGAGAGAAGGGCGTTTTCAAATAAAAGGTGTTATTTATTGAACAGTCTTCTTTCTCATGCAAGAGAAATGAATTGCTATGATTGCAATACTTGTTATAAAGTAAAGTGCGTACAGTAAAAGGAGTATTATGAAATAATACGGTAAAAGCATTGATATGGTTTCTGAGCCATATGATACTTAAAAGGTATAAAATATATACAGTTACATACAAAGATAAAAGCTTGACTAAACGTACTCAACTGGTGCTTCTAAATACGCCTACCCCGGTGTACCTAACCTAAGCCTAGTACGTGGGAAGGAGTAAATGGGCTGTAGTTTAAGTTAAGTTAGTTTTTTGCCAAGTATCGGACCCAAGAATTCTCTAAGGATCTAATCAGCTCCGTACCTTGGTTTTTAGAATGGAAGAGGTCTTGTATCTCGCTCTCAGGACTCGATCTCCCAGTAACCCACGAGGGTGACTGGAAACACCGAAGCTGGATTTTCTCGGCAGGAGAAAAAGACAGCGTCTTTCTCAGTGCGTCAAATGGGAGGGACGGCTTCCTTCGGCACTCGCATCAGCTGGGCTTCGGATAAGTAGATAGCCGCTCTGCTCCACACGCCGTGTGTTGTTTAAGGCAAACGCTGGTATATTTATACCTGGAAGGTGCCGTGTTTTACGGAAGGTTGGACATAAGACGTCAATTAAAGATGTCACTAAGAACTGACCGTTCTTTCAGTGCTTGCAGGAGTTCTAAGGCAAATCAAAATAAAAGCAGGGGGAATTCCCAAGTTGCTGGAGGTTTGGTATGTTGTAAGAACTTGTTGTGCTTTCTAGGAGTCTAAGGAAGTAGCCTTGCCGCATTTGGTTTGCATTGGCTATTACTAAATATGAAATATTTAATTAGGGTCTTAGATAAAACATAACACCTCCTTCTTTGTTCCTTAGAGCCACCCCTGGGCATGTGGTTGCTCCAAGTGCTGTAAATGGCCCGGGAGTAAGAAGATCTATGACTCAGGGTGGTGGAGCTAAATATGGTCCTGGATGGGGTGGTCTCTTGTGTTTCCCCTTCAAAATGTTTCCTTGCCCTTGAGAGGTAGTGGTCCCCAGAGCCCTACTAAAAAATAGAGAGGGAGTCTGCAAGCTCCTATTCAATATTATGAATAAAGCCCAGGAGAGGTGGTGGTCCCAGGGCTCTTAGAAGCCTTAGGAGGGGGGTTGTGCGTCCTCTCCAATTAAAACATGATTCAGCCTGCCCCGGGGAGGTGGCACTCCCTGGGTCTAATATTGGCCTTTGGGCGGGGGGCTGCATGCACACTCCTCCCAAATATTTGTGTTTAAATATTCCCCCAGGACCTAGCCAGCCCAGTAGCTGAGTTTTAAAGATGCACTTCTTTTAAAAAAACTTTTCCTGCAAATTTGTGAATCCTCACGATTTAACAGCAAAAAATTAAAAAGCTTTCTTTCACTGGTGAGGTCTCTGGGGGACCCCAGCATCAGGGTTAGGGGGTCAGAGTATTCCCAACCTGCCCCCTTTTCCTTATTTTTATGGTTTTATTTGGGACTCTGCCTCGACTCGGCTGAGGCTAAGTCCCAAAATGGCTGCCAACACTTCCTGGTTAAAGAGTTGACAGTCAATCAGATCTCTGCACAAGGTTGACAAGATTTGCGGAGGGTCCTTATCGGTAGATATACAAATTTAGTTTTGTCTTTTAAATCTCAAGAGCTACTCAACGGTGTTACACCAAAAAACAAAAGGTATGCTTTATGGACCAAAAGCTACCTTTCTAACAGATTTTGTGTCATTCCATCCAGCGGTGTGGAGTGTAGTCATGTCTAAAATCTCTTTGGGAGTTAGCTTGTTTTATCCACCCACTTATCTCAGCTCCACTTGATGGACCACCCCAATATTTTCCATGCACATCTAAAAACAGTAGGGCACTTCTTTTGGGAAATTTCATGAAGATTCAACAAACGGGGCCAAAGTTATAAGAAAGTCAAAAAACGCTATTCGCATGGAAACTAGGTCCTAACTATAAATACATACTGGCGACCATCTCAGTCAATCGGCACACTTAACAGCTGGTGCTGGCATTGGGGTTAGCACACTCACTCTTCAACATTCATTTTAGCCAAGCAGACGGCACACTCAGTGAACTGGATTTCAAAGATTTATTGCACCTTTACAAACGCTCATTCAGCACATTTCAAACACTCAGGTTTTTTGTCACATTAGGTGAGTCTTTCTTCTAAGGCCATTACACTACTCCCTGTACTGCCCATTAGGAGGCATTGTGGGAGATGTGGTTGAATTTTAAAAACGCAGTTCTCTAACAAATTCAAACCTTTCCACTTGACATTTATGACTGTAATTTGGAACCTGCTGATTGTTGCACCTGATTGTTGCACCAATTCAATGGTATAGTACCATCATTCAATATAGTAAAGTTTAATTATATTTACATGGATTCAGTAAATGGTGCTCACTTATGTAAGTGTAGCACACTGCACTAATCCAGACAACCCTTATGGTGATTTTAGTGGTCTTAGACAACCATAGAAATCTCCTTAAGTAGTTGCTGTGGAAAGCAGCCTTCAGGCTTAGTCCAAAAGGTGTGTAAATCAGCTTGTTATACCAGAACATAATCTTATTGGTATAGGATAAGTGAAAAAGAACCACAGAGTGTATTTATAAAAATATGTATTTATTATAAGACACTAACTAACACATACAAATATCTTGTATTCGGAGATATACACAATTCACACAGTACTTTGCAAAAAAAACTGGTAAGTAGCACAAATGTACAGTGGTCGCCAGGGGGAGACCAAACCATATACGAAAAAAGTGGGATGTGAATTGCAACTCGAGTCAAGACTGTACCCAGAGGATGTAGAAATGCTGGGGACCCAAGGAACCACCTGAGGTAAGTGACCAGGAACTCCACGGAGGCTGTGTGCAAAGTGGGAACACGACTGTGTACTCAATTCAAGTCAAGGGGTAAGTCACTGTTGCAATTTTAAAGAAGCAGGACCATTCCCAGTGGACCCTGAAGAACCCCCATGGAAGACAGAAGGTTGGAGAGCCACCGTACCAGTGTATTCCTTAGGAACCAAGGTACTTACACCAGGGAAGCCGGATGCAAAGGTGTGAAGTGGCTTGGAAACCACAGTCAAACTCAAGGGAGAACTTTAGGAAGATGCCCGAGAAGGTAAAAGTGTCCAGTTGAACGCAAAGATGGATTCAGTCTGAGAAGTACCTGCCAGTAGAGGGGACAGAGGCTATACCACTTACGATGCTCACCGATGTCAGGTGTTGCTGGAGAGTTGACAGTAACCTTAGAGCTGCAGCTGTGTGGACCAGGCGATGCTGTGGTAGACCAGGTGCTGTTAATGAGCTGTTCCACGTTGGATGTCGAGAGTTGAGGGGTCGTGTCCGTCGGAAGCACCAACAAGCCTTGGCAACTACAAATGATGCGGAAAGCAAAATAGGTGCAAAGCCAAGACCAGCAAAGTCCAAGTGACTCACCACAAACAGGGGAGTCAGAGTAGTCCCGGAGCAAGCAGGGGACCCCACTGGGATCAAAGAAGACCCTCACAAGGACCCTTAGGCTGGAGGCACTGGAGTTGTAGGAGGACCTTGAGCAGCTCACCAAAGATGCAGTCTCACGTCAAGCCATGTGATCAGGATTCAGATCTTGGCCACATGAGATGCTTTAGGTTGGAGCTACTTGGAGCCTGAATATCTTTGAGGAATAGAGACATTAAGCCTTTGCGATGACTAGTCAATGCACTGCACAGGGGTTTGGTTCCTGACGTTCCGACAGGGAGCCCAGGAGCAGCAGACTGATTAGCTTAGTTTTGGTTTTGGTACCTACAGATGCAGAGAAGTGACTCCTTCACGGCAAGGGAGATTTCTTCAGGTGTCCTGGTTGCCCACAGGCCTTGGAACATTCCTGTATGGAGCACAGGCATGGATGTTGCAGTAGATGAGCAGGGTGAAGAGACCAGGAGCAGCTGGAGTCTTCCCAGTTGCAGCCTTGGTGCCCAGCGAAGTCCAAAGTGCCCACACAGTTGAAGATGAAGTGGTATCTTGATCTAAATCATGTCCGACAATGAATCTAGGGACCCACCCACAGGTAAGTCTGTACGTACCCTAAGGAAAGGGTTGGGACGATTCAGGATTCCTCCCCAGAGGAGGGGCTGGGCAGTGGGGAGGATACTCCAATGTCCTTTGTCCAGTTTAGTGCCTGAGCGGGATCCAGGCACCCTGAATGGGTTTGAACTGGACTATGCAAGGAGGACACCGAAGGTGCCCTGCAAGTAGTCTCAGTGGCGCTGGAAAGCACCCCCACCCTGCCCCAATACACTAAACCCTGTATAGGAGGTGGTCACAACTCCCTGTGACAGGATACATTTTGTTCTGCCTTTACCTGCTCGAGCTTAGCTCAGCAGCCGGAAGGTAGAAACGTGTCTTGGAGCAGCGGCAGCCCTAGCTTACTGTCCAGTTCTGGGACACTGGCACCGGGAGCACTGTGGGCTTCCCAAAAGAGCTTTACAGTACATAGAATCATACCTCCTATACCATTTACTGTGTGGGAGTAAGATTCCATCATGTTTAATAATGATGCATGGTCCCCCTACATGTTATATTGCTGACTCGCTTATAACTTGAGAGAATAGTCTCGGTTGGTTATTGGGGTACCCTGCTCATGCAGAGGCACCCTCACCCTTAGAACTCTGCCTTCAGGATTGAAAGGCTTGCCTTAGGAGTGACTTATAGGTTTTAAGTGCAGTGACCTCAGATATAGAGGAACCTATGGGATGGGATGTACCGAAGTACCGAAGTACCGAAGTACTTACCATAACCAATTTAGGGGAGAGAGCACAGAGACTGAGGTACTAATTAGCAGGATCCTGGTCAGACTAGTCAGGAATAGCATAACACCAGGCAAAAAGTGTGGGTAACCATGAAAGCAGATCCTACTTTCATACAGTATACAGTAACACATAACTTGTCCGTGTGTGCTCACATCATCATGTGTACATGCTATTTAGTCATTACTGTCAAAAGAGTAACTAATGCACTGCCTTCTACCGTAGTTCAACCCCTCTTCTAGTAAACATAGAAAGATAGTGAGACCTACTGGTAAAGATTGTATCTTTAATGAGGAAGAAAACGAGAAAAAGGAAATATGTGTACATATATAAAGAAGCATATAACATTTCTTGAACTATCTCATAATACCCAACATCGCATAAGTCCAGTGTACCTTATCTCATCTTAACTGCAGGCTTTAAATGGCAGGAAGGAAGGAAGGAGAATCATGAAAGTCAATTACTATCCTGAGAAGGGCACATGTCAGATATGATGTCATGGCACAAAACGAGCTGCAGGGTTTGCAATAAAATTAGCACGCTAGCACGTAACTAGAATGGAGCGTTTGAGGTGATGCTTTAAATTTTTCTTCTTTCTTTTGCAGGAGCATTGTAGGACGGGATTAGGAGTACAAAAATTCCACACGCAATTTCAAATGAGGCCTTGCAAACCCCTCCAGAATTTGGATGCCATTTGTGAACCTTGGTCACATATGATGATGGATGGAAGTCCATGTAGACACACAATGTGCTGTAGGAGCACTTATGCCAGCTCCTTGGAGGTGGAAAAAACCTTCGGACCTCCCTCATTGGCATCTTTCGGAATAAAAGCTGTGTTTCTTTCTCGCGCGCAGACCAATAGACAGCACAATCATTCCTGAGGCGGAAAGTCGGGAATGCTACTCAGTGTTTGTGATATTTCTAAAAAATTGCACTTTGTATCTTGTTTTAATTGCCACTAACCTGATAGCTGTTATTTGACATCCTTTGCACTTCTGTATGCCCCTGGCCCCCACCGCAGACGATTAGGTGCTGTGTTGGGGTTTGAGCAGCTGCCATCTTAGGTGAGGGAGAGGGCGAGCGGACCAGTTGCTCGGACCTCCCTCATTGGCATCTTTCGGTATAAATGGCCATACTCACTCGGACGCGCAGCGGGCACACTGGCGGTGCGCCGAGGGCCCTGACGGGCCCCGCGGCCTGTCCCTCTGCCCAACTGATCACATACCCCTCGGAGGAATTACGAGCATTTTACCAGGCAAGATCTTTGCTCTGCCCCAACATTCTGGAACGCCTAAATTGGCTACATATCCTTCATGATCCCTCCAGCACACTTGAACCTTTGCCGGCTAGCCCCTGCCACAGCCTACGGTCCACCACCACTGAGGACTCTAATCAAGTACTCCATATGTCATACCTCAATACTCGGTCCTTGGCAAAACATCAATTGGATATCTTCCTGCTTCTCATAGATGATAAACCTGATGTGTTTCTCATCACGGAAACTTGGCTTGGTATTGACTCCCCCCTGGACATCCTGGTAGCTCTCCCAGATTCATACTACATACTACATGCTGACCGCCCCCAGGAAAGACGGGTGGGGGAGTTGCCGCAATCATTAATAAAGAGCATTTTTTACTTCCCTGACCGCCTTAACTCTTCCTGGAGTAGACAATCTGGTAATTAAACTTGAATCTAAATCTGGTCCCCTTATTTGTGTCTTAGTTTCTCTTCCAGGGGATACTCATCAATAGTCATAAGCACTGAATAGTCCCGCCCACGTGCGGGACCCCGGAGCAATAGCCAATAATATGCATATATCTACATATATATATATATATATATAAATACACATTAAAAAACCTATATATATATAGATAATATGCATATACACATAAATATGCAGCCTGAAATACACCATACTAGGCTAAAAAAAACTGCCATTATTGCTTGTAACACTTTTACATTTGCTAAATAAAGACATATATAATACATTATATGATAATGCAAAGATGAAACACTGCCCTGGGTTTCTTCGAAACACACAAACTTTATTTTCAAAGGTAAAATAGGCAGGATCATAGAGGCAGATTTAGCCTAGATAGGCTGCATAGTAACAACTGAAAAACTTGCTGCCGTGCCTTTAAGACGTCCATGAGCCTCCAGGCTCCCATCATGCACCACAGGTGACAGTTAGGTCAGTTCTTTTTTCCGGCTCCTTCTGTGAGGATCCTGGAGCATTGAGCTCACCAGTTTGTGATATTTTATCACTTTATTCTGGTATCTAATTTTTTCATCTTTACTCGACGTCTTTAGTCATTGTTTGACTAATTCAACAATTTTTTCCTGGCTTTTGACTATTTTTCCAGTCATAATGCCGGCCTTGTTTGTTAAGTGTCTGGCCTGTGGTAAAAAAAATGGCCAAGTCAGACCCTCATTCGGTCTGTGTAGCTTGTTTACCATCTTCTCACAATCCAGACCTCTGCTACCACTGCAGCCAATTGTCTAACCGAACTCTCAGGGAGAGAGAGAAGAGCAGGCTACAGTCCCTGTATGACAGAGGAGAAACTGTGAGTGGAAGAGAAGAAGTTCATTCCAAGAGGCCTTCTTCTCAGCACAAAGAGCGCAAAGACAAAGGGGAAAGGGGGTGTTCGAAATCGGCATCAAAATCACCATTGCGGCGACCGTCGACATCGAGGCATCCTTCGCCGTCGAAGAAGATCACGCCGTCGAAGCAAGGTGAGAAGAGACATGAGCGTAGGTGGTCCAGATCCGGTTCGCCTACGACTGCAAGAGGGCGGGACTCGACGTCGTCTCATCGACGTCGACGGTCGCCGCCGCGGGCTCGGAACATAAGTCAAGGTCGACGTCGAGAGGTGCCATGACGTCGACGTCGAACCGGCCAGCAGAGGTTTCGACGTCGAAGAGCCCAAGCCAGGTGGCGTCGAGGCACACGACGTCGAGAAATTGATCGCTGTCGAGGCGCATGACGTCGACGCCTAAGAGACCATCGCCGTCGAGGGAATCGACACAGAGGAAATCGCCGCCGAGGAAATTGACGCCAAGGAAATCGCCACCGAGGAAATCGACGCAGAGGAAGTCGATGCCGACGAGGAGATCACCGTTGAGGAGATGTCGTCGGCGTCTCCTGCACCTAAAAAGCCTAGAACGGTGTCTAAAGACTGGTCTAAGGCTAATACTGTGTCTTCTGGGAGTTCCTCTTCCTCCCTTGAACTAAAGATTGTGAAAGTCTCTCCAGAGCCCTCGAGAGCACTTTCACCTGTTCAGATGGCAACTAATATCTCGCCACGCTGGCTGGGGGAGATTAGAGACTGGAAGATAAGGAAAATAAATCTTCCAAGGTCTTATTCCAGATCTCCTGTGTCTGCAAGACCTGCTTCAAGATCAAGATCCCCTCAAAGACAGTTGGTGCACTCTCCGAGAAGACGTGAGCGTACTCCTCCGAGAAAGTCTCCATCAGTGAGGAGGCGGACTTCACCTTCGTCTAGATCGTCACGTCGCCATTCTTTGAAGAGGCGCGATACTAGATCCTCTACAAGATCTACAAATTCGAAAAGGGGCTATTCGCCGACACTGTCATCAACTCCTCCAAGTAGGATTTCACCGATTGATGACATGATTACCTTTAATGAGGTTCTCTGTCGTGGAGCAGCTAAACTTAGTATCGAAATGCCGGTCTCTACCACCAAGACAGCGGTCATTTTCGAGACTTTGCACCAAAAGCTAACGTCAAGGCCCTTACTTCCTCTGGTGCCAGGTCTGTTGGAGCTAGCAGAACCCAAGTTATTAACTCCAACAGCATAGCAGAGAAGAAATATAAAGCACCGAACAATGATCCGTTCTTTCTGAGGGCTGAGCCAAAACCGGATTCTGTAATTGTCTCAGAAGCACGTATGAATCAAACAAGAGCGGCATCATCTTCTGTGCCGCCGGATAAAGACAGTAAGGCTATGGACTCAGCAGGAAAGAGAATGTGTGCCACCTCTGCTTCCTACATGAAAGTCGGCAGCGCTTCAGCTTTGCTGAGTCGCTATGGGACTCCATGTCTCGTTTCGCAGAGAAGCTCCTAAAAGAAGACAAACACGATTTTCTGGAGATCTTACATGAAGGTGGGCTAGTAGCTAACCAGGTAAATAGTGCAGCCGCTGATCCTTCTGACTTATCTACGCATAGTTACGCGCATGGTCTCTGCGCCAGGCGCTCTGCTTGGTTGAGGCTCACGGGTCTTAAGCCTGAGGCACAACAACGAATTCTTAACCTGCCCTTTAACGGAAAATCACTCTTCGGATCTCATGCTGATGATGAGATGTCACGTATGAAAACACAACTTGATACAGTGAGAGCTGTTGGTCTTGAGAAAAGGAAGGAGACAGAACCCAGCAGAGGGTTCAAATCCCTCAATGGTCATCTCAGCAGAATCAGGGAAGATCTCAGTTCTCCGAGCGTCGTCCTGGTCGACGAAGAGGTGGCATTTCCAGGCAGTCTGCACCTGGAAACAAGCAGCAGCAACACTGTGAGTTTTTGCTTCCCCTAAGCCCGTTACCCACTCCGGTGGGGGGAAGTGTTTGTTTTTGCCTGGAAGAGTGGACAAACATCACAATAGACAAATGGGTTCTGAACATTGTAAAGAATGGATATGCCATCAGATTCAAGTCCCCTCCACCTTCCATTCCTCCTCAAAAGTCTGTGACCCATCGTATTCATCTTGTGAGACAAGAAGTGTCTGCCTTGATCTTAAAGAATGCCATCGAGGAGGTCCCAAAGACACAGCGTCGGCAAGGCATTTACTCCGGATATTTTCTAGTTCCAAAGAAAGGTCCAAACAAGGAGTTCAGGCCCATACTAGATCTCAGGCACCTCAACCAGTTCATTCGGTGAGAAAAGGTCAGAATGTTGGCGTTACATCAAATAATTCCACTTCTGCATCAAGGGGACTGGATGTGCTCCATAGATCTTCAAGATACTTATTTTCATATCCCCATCGCCCAAAGCATCGGACGTTTCTAAGGTTTTGCATCCAAACAAGCCACTTCCAGTTCACAGTCCTACCCTTCGGGCTAAAGTCAGCTCCTCGCACGTTTTCAAAGTGCATGGCAGTCGTAGCGGCTTTCCTGAGGAAGAAGCACATTTTCGTCTATCCCTACCTAGACGATTGGCTGCTAAAGAGTGCGTCTCCGATTCTGCTTCAGCAACATCTCACGTTCTGCATACATCAGCTCGAAGGCTTGGCCTGCACGTGAACTTCAAGAAGACTACTGAAGACTCCTCGTCCCACGGCCAGGCAGATCTCATCTCTTCTAGGGTCCATGGCTTCATGCATTTTCCTTGTTCCAAAGGCCAGGGTGCACATGAGACCTCTGCAACAGTCTCTGGAGGACCAGTGGTCCCAGTTTTCAAATCATTGGGAGGACAAACTGTCACTCCCCTGGTCAGTACAGATCTCCATCCGATGGTGGATGCAGCGGAGTCATCTGATAGTGGGAGTCCCTTTCCAGGGGGACATGCCCAGACAATCACTGGTGACGGATGCGTCCCTTCAGGGATGGGGCGCTCATCTGGGATCGCTTCAAATTCAAGGAGTGTGGTCAGAGAAAGAAAGACTGTATCACATAAACATGTTGGAACTCAGAGCTGTCCACCTAGCTCTCAAGGCTTTCTTTCCCGCGTTCAAGACATCCTCCCTGCTTGTTCAAACGGACAATACAACAACAATGTACTATCTGAACAAGCAGGGCGGAACGAGATCCAGACCTTTGTCGCTCGAAGCGCAAGCAAACTGGAAGTGGCTTTTAGCTTGGGGTATGAGCATATCGGTGGTCCATCTGCCAGGTGTCCTCAACATCCAAGTGGACGACCTAAGCAGACACTTCGCAGAAGCACACGACTGGGTCTTAAAAGAAGAAGTAATAAAATATGTCTTCCAGGCCTGTGGGACACCAGAAATCGATCTCTTTGCAGACAGCGAAAACGCAAAATGCTGCGTCTTCACGTCCAGATATCCACAACGAGGGTCCAAGGGGAATGCTCTATGGATGGACTGGTCAGAGACATTACTCTACGCTTTTCCACCGATTCCACTCATTCCCTTGGTGATCAAGAAACTGTACAAGTTCAAGACAGACATGATCCTGGTGGCTCCGGATTGGCCACACCAATGGTGGTACCCGGATCTCCTGTGTCTGTCCAAAGTACCGCACAGGAGGCTGCCTTGCTGTCCGGATCTACTGACCAGAGAGAACTGCAGACTGTTCCATCCCAACCTGCCATCCATGAAGCTAGCAGTATGGCTCCTGAGTTCGTCCGATATGGGCACTTAGGCCTTTCAAAGGACTGTATGCACATTTTGAGAGAGGCGAGAAGAGCTTCTACCAGAAAGTCGTATGCTTTCAAGTGGAAGCGGTTTTTCATGTGGTGTGTTGCTGAAGGTCATGACCCGATTCGAGGTCAAGAACAGGTACTGTTACCATACTTACTTTCTTTGGCCAAAGCAGGTTTACAGTATTCTTCTATAAAGGTCCATCTGGCAGCAATAACAGCATATCGAAAGTCTCCCACTCAGGTTTCTTTCTTTCAAATGCCAGTGGTAAAGGATTTTCTGGAGGGTCTCAAGAAAGTTTACCCTCCGGTGAGGGCGCCCTCTCCACCTTGGGAGTTGAATGTGGTTTTGTCCAAATTGATGGGTCCCCCATTCGAACCTATTCATAAGGCGTCCCTTCAACATCTGTCGTGGAAGGTGGCCTTCGTAGTAGCTATCACTTCTGCGCGCAGGGTGAGCGAGATACAGGCCTTTTGTTCTACAGAACCTTATGTCGTTTTCCATGCGAATAAAGTGGTACTTCGCACTCATCCGAGAATTCCTTCCTAAGGTGATCTCGGATTTTCACATTACCCAGTCAGTTACACCGCCTACGTTTTTTGCTAGTCCGAACACTCCAGCTGAGAAAGTTCTACACTCTTTGGACCTTAAAAGAGTGCTGAAATTTTATCTTGACAAGACCAAGAGTGTTCGAAAGTCTGATCATTTGTTTGTGAACTATGGCCCTCTGAATACAGGCTTGTCTGCATCTAAGAGGTCCATTTCTAGATGGATTGTTTCATGCATTATGTTATCTTATCAGTTGGCACGGAAACAGCTCCCGGGCAAGCCGAGAGCGCATTCCACTAGAGGAAAAGCTGCTACGATAGCAATGCTTAAAAATTTTCCTATTCATGAAATTTGTAAGGCAGCTACGTGGCGTTCGGTCCATACCTTTGCACGCCATTACTGCCTTGATTCTGATACTCAGGCGGATGCTCAAGTTGGTCAAGCATCCCTGAGGAATTTGTTTGGGAAATGTTTATTAGTATACTGTTTAGAGAGACTGGTATTCGTCCGCAGGGTAAGGGATGGGATTGCTACTCTATTCAGTGCTCATGACTATTGATGAGTATCCCCTGGAAGAGAAGGATAAGTTACTTACCTGTAATCCTAGTTCTCTTCCAGGGGTACACTCATCAAAGTCATAAGCAACCCACCCTCCTCCAAGGGCGAATACCAGGACTAGCTATTTTTCCATATTACTCATGCTGTGATTACATTGTTATACGCCGTCCAAAAAGAACTGACCTAACTGTCACCTGTGGTGCATGATGGGAGCCTGGAGGCTCATGGAGGTCTTAAAGGCACGGCGCCAAGTTTTTAAGTTGTTACTATGCAGCCTATCTAGGCTAAATCTGCCTCTATGATCCTGCCTATTTTACCTTTGAAAATAAAGGTTGTGTGTTTCAAAGAAACCCAGGGCAGTGTTTCTTCTTTACACTATCATATAATGTATTATATATGTCTTTATTTAGCAAATGTAAAAGTGTTACATGCAATAATGGCATTTTTTTTAGCCTAGTATGGTGTATTTCAGGCTGCATATTTAAGTGTATATGCATATTATCTATATATATATATGGGTATTTTTTATGTGTATTTATATATATATGTAGATTTATGCATATTATTGACTATTGCTCTGGGGTCCCGCACGTGGGTGGGACTATTCAGTGCTTATGACTTTGATGAGTATACCCCTGGAAGAGAACTAGGATTACAGGTAAGTAAGTTATCCTGAGGCGGAGGCCGGGGGATTCTATGACTATCCCTGTATTTTTTAAAAACAAATACTTGCACTCAGCTGACATTGTCCGCGCATAGGACAGTGAATTGATCGGTGTATTTTTAAATACATTTCGGGTGGGTAAACAACTGCGCTCACCTTCTGTGATAATCGCGCGCTGCAAAGCGCGACTGCTGTAATCATTCCCAACAGCGCTGCCCTCTCGGTCGCGGTCACGTGACCTGTCCTACCTCACCCGCCATCTTGAGGAGGTAAGGGCTGCGCTCCAGTCTATCCAGCACTCCCACCCTCTTAGATTATTAAGGGGCGTTTCAACTTTCACAGGCAAAACCTTTATTTTTAAAACTGCTCTCCCCTGAGGCGGAAGCCGGGGGATTCTCTGACTATCCCTGTATTTTTTAAAAACAAATACTTGCACTCAGCTGACATTGTCCGCGCATAGGACAGTGAATTGATCGGTGTATTTTTAAATACATTTCGGGTGGGTAAACAACTGCGCTCACCTTCTGTGATAATCGCGCGCTGCAAAGCGCGACTGCTGTAATCATTCCCAACAGCGCTGCCCTCTCGGTTGCGGTCACGTGACCTGTCCTACCTCACCCGCCATCTTGAGGAGGTAAGGGCTGCGCTCCAGTCTATCCAGCACTCCCGCCCTCTTAGATTATTAAGGGGCGTTTCAACTTTCACAGGCAAAACCTTTATTTTTAAAACTGCTCTCCCCTGAGGCGGAAGCCGGGAGATTCTCTGACTATCCCTGTATTTTTTAAAAACAAATACTTGCACTCAGCTGACATTGTCCGCGCATAGGACAGTGAATTGATCGGTGTATTTTTAAATACATTTCGGGTGGGTAAACAACTGCGCTCACCTTCTGTGATAATCGCGCGCTGCAAAGCGCGACTGCTGTAATCATTCCCAACAGCGCTGCCCTCTCGGTCGCGGTCACGTGACCTGTCCTACCTCACCCGCCATCTTGAGGAGGTAAGGGCTGCGCTCCAGTCTATCCAGCACTCCCGCCCTTCCCGCCCCCTTGATGCATAAAAGTGAAGGCACATCCCGTCCGCGCAGCGGGCGGGCGCAGCGGGCGCGCCGGCGGCGCGCCGTCCGCGCCGGGACCGGGCCAAGGGCCACAACCCCTGCCCAAAAGCTGTCAGGAGACTATAAAACCTACACTAGCCAAAACCTACATGCGCTTCGGCCACTCACCATGGCCAACTGCTCAAACATCAAACCCTCAGAGATCCACAAGGATACCGCCATCACCTGCCCTCACTGTAATGACACTATCCCACTAATACTCCCTCACATTAACGGCTCTATAACCAAACACGATGTGGGAGCTGTCACCTCCATAGCCCTCATAAATGCGCGCTCGCTCGGTAAGCATAGGCAGGAAATCTTTGATCTTATAACTGATTTTAAACTAGGTATACTGTTTATCACCGAAACATGGACTGATGATACTTCACAGCCAGACCTGGTCATCGCTGTTCCAGAGGGATTTAAAGCTTACTGTCAGGACAGGCCTAAACAAAGAGGGGGTGGGCTGGCCATAATTGCCAGAGATTCATATCCCGTCAGAACGCCCTCCATTCCATCCACTTCCTGTGAGGCCATGCAATTTGCCATCAACATTTCCCCCTTGTTTAATTTCAAGGGAATACTAATATATCGTCCTCCAGGATCTAAGACGGCCTTCCTATCCAACATAAACACCATGATGGAATCCGTAGCCACGGAAAGTACCTTTACGGTTCTAGGTGACCTAAACTTTCACTTAGATCTGGGTCACCTCACCGACTCTGCTGCCCTCATCTCTGATCTAGGTACCCTAGGGCTAAAACAACTTGTTACATCCTCCACCCATCAAGCAGGCCACATTCTGGACCCCATCTTTTCTAACCTAGAAGGACTGCAAATTACCAACATTTTGCCTATGCCTTGGACTGACCACTTTGCAATTTTTGCAAATATAGTCACTAATAATCATTGCAATATCAATCCTCAACCTATGCCTAAACAATCTTTTAAAGACTGGAAAAATATAAATCATGACGATCTGAAACTTATACTGGAACAAACCCATCCAGTGTTCGCTTCAGACCCCAACCTAGCGCTCCAGCAATTCTACGACTGGCTGGGCCAGGCAACACACCAATCAGCCCCTTCCAAAGAACATTCTAGTAATAGAGCCAAACCTACTGCCCCCTGGTACAATGATAAACTAAGGGCACAAAAACAGATTAATCGTAGTAAGGAAAGAATTTGGAGAAAAGACTATGATACATCCAGTAAATTAGTCTACAAGGAAGCCTTGGCACTTTACAAAGCCATGATAGCGGAAGCAAAAAAAGAATACTATAGTGATCAAATTGCGAAAGCTAAGAATTCTAGCAAACAACTATTTCTAATCACTAGAGCACTATCAGGTAATTCCCCAGACCTTACTCCCCCCCCGTCGCAACTTTTGTGTGACTCTCTTGCCTCCTTTTTTTTCACCAAAGTAGACGATATCTACCAGGCTTTCTCTTCCAAATCACTTCCAAGTACAATCTCATCTACTACCTCTTCTCCAGCCAACACGTTCCTCAGCTTCCAACCGGTCACCCCGGACCAAATAAAAAACACACTATATACTATTAAATCAGGATCACCTCTGGACCCCTGCCCTCTCTCTGTACTCAGACCGGTAAT
Source organism: Lissotriton vulgaris (assembly GCF_964263255.1). NCBI lineage: Eukaryota > Metazoa > Chordata > Amphibia > Caudata > Salamandridae > Lissotriton > Lissotriton vulgaris. Next base: position 1,823,721,120 of record NC_141685.1, read on the forward strand.
GGATGCCATCCTACCGGCACTCACGCAGGTTTGCAATTTAATACTTTTGTCAGGCAATTACCCGGACCCCCTCAAAAACACCTTACTAAAACCTCTGTTAAAAAAACCCTCCTTGGACAAAAGTGAGTTAAAAAACTATCGCCCTATTGCCAGCCTACCCTTCATGGCGAAGGTGATTGAAAAAATCATGAACACCCAGATATCCGAGTTTATTGAAAAACATCAGCTCCTCGACAACACGCAGTTTGGGTTCAGGAAACATCACGGGACAGAGACAGCCCTGATTAAAGCCGCCGATGATATCAGGGTAATCAGGGACCAGGGTGGCACTGCCATACTGGTTCTGTTAGATTTATCTGCGGCTTTCGACACGGTCGACCACAACACCTTGGTCGACCGTGTCCAGGGATTTGGCATCTGCCACACTGCCAAAGACCTAATTGCGTCCTTCCTAGCCAAAAGAACGCAGGCTGTCATTCTGGGACCCTTTCAATCAGCCCAACTCTCTGCTCCTTGCGGAGTTCCTCAAGGCTCATCCCTGAGTCCGACACTTTTGAACATTTATGTGTCGGACCTTGCTAAGACCATCAAAGCACATGGGATGAGCCTAACCTCTTACGCCGACGACACCCAACTTGTGTTGGCGATCAAAGGGGATGGAGAGCAAGTAGCTGAAAAATTTAAGAAAGGGCTCCTAGATATAGGAGAATGGATGGCTACCAACTGCCTAAAGCTAAACTCGGAAAAAACCGAGGTACTTATCTTTGGACCACTCCTACCAGCCTGGCCTACCAGTTGGTGGCCAGAGACCTTCGGTACTCCTCCCACTCCCACCTCGAAGGTTAGGAACCTCGGTGTCATCTTTGATGATGGTCTAAACTTCATGAACCACGCCAACAAAACAGTATCAACGGCACATCTGAAATTAAAAATGATCCGGAAAATACGCCCTTTTCTCCCTGACTCTGCCATCAAAACACTGGTTTCTGCCCTTGTCCTTTCATCCTTGGACTATTGCAATGGGCTATTCCTTAATGCTCAAACTAGAGTAATTGCAAAACTCCAAACAATACAAAATGCGGCAGCTCGCCTTCTCTCCGGCAAAACAAAGTTTGAATCCATCTCCAAAAACATAAAAGATCTTCACTGGCTCACTGTACAAAAAAGAATTCACTTCAAATCCCTCTGTATTGTATTTAAATCAGTCAATAATCAAGGACCACATTTTCTAAAAGATCAATTACAACATTACAAACCCACCAGAGCTCTACGATCAGCTACTCTCAGCCAACTGGTCGTCCCCCGCACCAAAACAGTCACCTGGGGTGACCGACGCTTTTTGGTGGCGGCCCCCAGACTTTGGAACACCCTGCCTCTTAACAGCAGACAAAGTGCCACACTCCTTCAGTTCCGTAAACTTTTGAAAACTTGGCTGTTCACTCAATAATCTTTTTCTTCCCTCACATCTGTTTTAATTAGCTGGTTCACCCCCCCACATTTCCTTACTTTATAATGGTTTTTCAGCGCCAAGACGCCCATGGGTATATGCAGCGCTTTATAAATATTAAAAATAAATAAATAAAAATATAGACCCCCTCAATAAATGGCCTCCTTCACCTTGTCCCTGTGTGAACAATTGGCCACTATAGTCACCGATTATACCAAAGTACTCTTGCTTGGGGACTTTAACTATTGGTGCAACGATGAGCTGGGCGGCCCGCAGGCCTCCGAACTCATGGAACTTTTGTCTGGCCTTAATTTCTCCCACCCCATCACATCTGCTACACATGTCAAGGGTCATACCCTTGACCAGGTGTGCAGCAACAAACTTGCCATCTCTACCCCCACCATAAACCCCTGCGCATGGTCCGATCATTTCTTGATAAAATTCACTATCTCCATTGTAACACTCAGTAAACCTTGCACTATGGCTGGAGTTCTCATTCGTAAATGGAGTACCCTGAATAAATTAGCTTTTATAGACAGCCTAGTAAGCACGATTCCTGCAGATAATTCAGATCTTGAGCAGGCTGAAATTAACACCTCTTATTGGCCGTTGGCAGCAAGTAACATGCATGCGCCGCTGAAAAAATTTCAAATCAGCCGCCATCCGGATTCCCAGAAATGGTTCTCTGAGGATTTGAGGGCAAAAAAACTTGACACACGTCAAAAAGAACGTAAATGGAGGAGCAATTATGACACCCTTGCAAAAACTATTTATATCGCTGCCCGCACTGCCTACAAACAAGCTATTATCCAATCCAAAGCATCCTACTTTTCTGACATTATAACTCGTTCCGAAAATAAGTCAAAACACATTTTTTACATCATCAATAAGTTGTCCAATATGGAAAGAGCCCTCCCAGAAACCACTGTGACTCAAGATTTATTTAATTCCCTCAATTTATTTTTTCGGGACAAAATCTCTACTATAAAGGCCAGCATTCCTGCCATCGACCTTGAATTGAATACCACTCCCTTAAACCCCAGTGTCCATCTTCTTGATCATCTTCCAGTTCTTAATGCTGACTCCTTATGTTCCCTATCCACAAGGGTAAAGTCTGGTTCCCCTAGGGATTGCTCCCCCCTCATATATTCAAAGAGAAATTCTTTCAGCCATTCCTGACCCCTTCCTCACTCTCCACAATGCCTGTCCCTCACAAGGGGTGGTTACCAATTCTTTTAAAGAGGCAGTGGTCGTACCCTTTTAAAAAACCTGGTGCAGACCCCTCAATTCTCTCTAACTATAGGCCAATTTCTCTTCTCCCTTACTTGGTCAAAATACTTGAAGCCCATGTCACCAGCCACCTCTCCAATTTTGTTGAACAATCTAATCATCTGGACCCCTACCAGGCTGGGTTCCGGCCGGCCCACTCAACTGAGTCTGTTATTACTGCCGTCCTTGATTCCCTCCATGCTAACGCCGACAAAGCAATACCTCAGGCTCTGGTTCTTCTAGACTTGTCTGCGGTGTTCGACATGGTCGACCATACCATCCTGCTCGACCGCGTCGCTCAAGCCGGTATCTGTGGTTCAGCATACAGGTGGATTAGTTCCTTCCTCATTGACCGAACTCAAGCGGTCCGTCTAGCCCCGTTCACTGCCACTAAACTCCCGATGACTTGTGGGGTCCCTCAGGGTTCTTCCTTGTCCCCTCTCTTATTTAACCTCTATCTAGTCCCTTTGATTCAATCCCTGAGGAAATTTAGGGTCACCACATTTAATTATGCAGATGACTTGTAGCTTATCTTTACTGTGGACAGCTCCACTGATTCTGTAAGGGAACTTCAAGAGACCATGCTCCATATTTCTCACTGGATGGCCTCGAACCATTTAAAGTTAAACCCGGGCAAGACGGAAATCATTCTCAATGGCAAAAGTCAATTATTCTGGGGCCCACATTACTGGCCCTCTGAATTAGGCCTTCCACCCATGCCCTCTGCATCGGTTAAGAGCCTGGGAGTCATCATACACAGTGAACTTTCACTGAAGGCTCAGGTGAGCTGGGTGGTATCCACCTGCTTTTACCAACTACGCAGAATAAGAAAAATCAGCTGGATGCTGACCCAGCCGGCTGTGATCCAGGTGGTGATAGCACTTGTGCTGTCCCACCTGGACTATGCCAATGCCATCTATCTGGGCCTTCCTCTCTACTTGAGTAAGCGACTTCAGCTGGTTCAGAATCAGGCTGCGAGACTGATTCACCGGCAGCCCCGCTGGCAGTCAGCTATGCCCCTGCTGAAAATTTGTTAACAGAACATAACATAACATAACATAGAACTCTAATGGACCATCTTGGTCAACAGATCCACCACCACCAAAATAGTAGAATGAGCTTGTTCTGCTGAGGCCAATTCAACTATAAAATCCAGGGAAATGGTATGCCAAGGAACAGGAGGAGGAGGTATATATGTTATTATGCCTACGGGGTCTTGATGAGAACTTTTACTCTGTGTTCAGATACTACATCTCTGTACATACAATTTTGTGTTTGTAGTACTTGTAGAGCACCAATATTGTCTCTTAAAAAGGTCTATTGTTTTTCTTTCACCAAGACGACCGACTAGAATGCGTGTATTATATCATTCTAGAGCCTGTTGCTGAAGCAGGACGGTGAGAATGTAGACGCCCCCTTGGACATATATCAGGTCATAAATCCTTTAACAACCATGCGTCTGAGTGACAGCCTCAGCTTTTTTGGCGTTGACTACTTCTTGGGTGAATTGCTTCTCAGTGTACAAGGTCCCTACTATTTGTTCTTTTGGAATAAGGAAAAGTTGTTCTGATGTGGGCTTCTGTACCTCGTATCTGAATCGGGAAAGGGCCTCTGCCTTACCATGTCTCCGTCCAGCTTGGAACTGAATAATAAAATAGAATTCACAAAAAATCTGTATCCAGCGCAATTGTCTCATGGACTGGGCATGGGCCGTTTTGGGAATTTTAGGTTTCTGTGTGCAGTCAAAATAGTCACTGTATGAAAAGACCTCATCAAATAATGCTGCCATTCATGAAAATCCTTCCAACTACCTAACAGCTCTCTGTCCCCCTACGGTGTAATTAATTTCAGCTAGACTGAGTTTATGGGAGAAGAAAGCCACTTGGTCCAATTTGTCTGTCTCCTTATTCCTTTGGGACAATACACATCCCATCACTGAGAGGCGGGAGCTTCTACAACAAACGGTTGGGTAGGATCTGAGTTATGTAATATGGGCACTGCTGAAGACCCTTTTTAGCTATTTGAATGTCTTCTCTTCCTCTTGGTACCACTGGAAATTCTTGCCCTTGCATAGTAACCTGGTGATAGGTGAGGCTAGGGAGAAAAAGTGGTCGACTTCCTGGACAGTTTGGGCAGATTTCCACTAGGTAAGTGCTATCACATTTTGAGGATACATACTCACTGCCTGTGCAAACAAGACACGGCCCAAAAAGGAAACAGTAGCAGTGTGGAATTCACATTTTCCTAACTTAACAAAAAGGCTATGGTCCCCTAGCTTCTGCAGGATGGCACTCACATGTTTTTCATGTTCTTGTTGGGAGGCTGGGTATATTGTCAATGTAAGCTACAGCACATATACCCAAAAGCTCATGTAAGGACTCATTGATAAAAAATGAAAGGCGGCTGGAGCACTGCAAAGGCCGAAGGGCATGACCTACTATTTATATAGACCAAATTTATCCAATAAGCAGTTTTCCACTCATCTCCTTGACGCATACCAAATGGTACGCGCCTCGTATATCCTATTTATTAAAAAACCTAGTGTCTTTGACTTGATCTAACAATGACTGTATCAATGGAAGAGGATAGCATTTTTATTGTCACATTATTTAGGACTCTGTAGTCTATATGAGAATTAATTATTCTCCCTTTTTCAGGCACAAAAAATAAAGGTGAGGCAGCTGAAGAGTATAAAAGTCTTCAGACCTCTATCCTAAGCCCTTCATCAAAGTACTCATGTAGATGAGGGTTCCCTTTCTGTGTTAAGGCAAATATCCTACTACAAGGTATCCAGGCATCTGGGACAAAGTTGATCTGGCAGTCATGGGGATTGTGAGGTGGGAGAACCATGGCTTTACCTTTATCAAACACCTCTGTCAGGTATTGATAACACAAAGATATTATTGGGGTATCAATCTTCATGGTTAATGCCACTTCCGTAGAAGTGATTAACTCTGGAAAAGTAGACAAACATTGCTCAATACAAAAAAGAAACCAAATGGTCATGGCATGTTTAGACCAGTAAATGTCATGGTTGTGTTCCTCTTACCAAGGAATACCAAATATGGCTTTAAATTGGTGGGCCTGAATCAAGTCAAATTACAGCATTTCATCGTGATTGTCCTGCATACACAAAGACAGTTCCTCGGTCAAATGTGTGATGGGCCCTGACTTAATGGCACTACCGTCTGTAGTTTTTTCTACATACATCAACTCTCAAGAAACCATGGGAATTCCAGATTGCCTGGCTAAAGTTATGTTCATGAACATTCCGGTCAATGATTATATGCAGATGTGTAGAGCGTTCCCCCCCACCTAACTTGGGTACGAACAAAGAAATGCTAATATTCATGCAAGGAAGTAACTTGAGCTCATGTGTTTGAAACTAAAGAATTAGGACTACCCAAAACACTTGTCTCAACAGGATTCGGGGAGACTAGTTTACTAAGTCCACATTTCTTTTGGGTTTTACAGGACATTCACGGAGGAAGTTACCCTTTTCCGCAAAACAAATATAGCTTCATGTCTCAGCATCTTTGTAGCTCCTCCTCACTTAATGGTTCTCTCAAGCTACCTACCTGCATTGGTTCTGGTTCTTCAAGGTTTTTCACTGGTTCTGACCTCTTATCCCGTAGGACAGACATTTGATTATCGGTTTGACCCTTGCCCCTACGTCTCCTCGAAAGGCGATGATCCAGTGTTACCACTAGATCGATCACATCACTACAGGCTTTGGTAGCGGACACTACTTGTGACCAGAGATCCTTCAACTCATCCTTAAGACCCCTATAAAACAGGGAACTGCGCTCATTATATGGCCAACCTGCCTCTGCAACCAATCTATTGAATTTAGATGGATAGGTGATGAGCTCTTTATTACCCTGTAACAGATTCTGGACTTCTGTGTCTACCGAATGCATAAAGGTATGTTGATCAAATAATCTTTTTTTTCAGTTTGGTGGCATTATAATCATATAACAAAGAATCGTTCCATTTCAACAACGGAATAGACCATGTGGCAACCATGCCTCCTAGGTATGATAAGACAAAGGCCACCTTTGACTGTTTGTTAGGGAAACAAAGGGCCATATTAGCAGGAATGGGAATAGAGATTACCAAATAGTGAATTTGCTACTTGGTAATTGAAATTTCCAATGTAACATTGCAAGCAACATCAATTTTGCTATTCAATAGGATTCGTAATCGCAATTTTGTGATGACAAAATAGCGATTACCTAAAAAGGTAGTCATAATTAGGTAACTGGAAAATTGTGAATATCACATTTTGGGGCAGTACATTGAGGAAGTGAGTCCATCTATTCTGTTTCCAGAACCCAGAGCCAGAGGATAAGACAGGCTGTTGCAGCAGAGTGGCTGTGACCTGGTTTGAAGGTGTATTTTCCGCAGTGTATACACCATGGCCACTGACGACAATAGAATGGAAGCAGCAGGGCACAAGAGAAAGCTAAAATTAAGTGAGCAAGAATTGTAGGTGCTCACTGAGGTGTGTGTAAAAAATCATGACAAGCTGTTAAGAACTCGCTTCAGGTTCCAGAGAGTGAGAAACGCCAAATCTGGAATTACATCTGGGCTAAGAGAAGTGTGGCGGTTGTTACACAGTCTCATGCGAGGAAGTTTGCAAGTGCTGGTATGGCCTACAGACACAAGCCAAGGAAAAGGTAGCAAGCAGGCTTGCAGAGGCCTGGTGCACATACAGAAAACCTTCCGCTCTGTCACCATCCACCCCTTTGGAGGACATGATAGAGTCAAGGTTACATCCTAAAGTAGTTGTTGTGGTCACAGACATTGACACCTCAGCCACACCCAGTACCAGGACAGGTAAGAAATACAAATTGCTAAATGTTAAAGGTCTATGTAAAAAGTTTACTAAGTAAGAAATCACAGTTAACTACATGCAAAATCCACTCCAGGACACAGATTTTTATCAACCCACCAATGCATTATGGGAATCGTAGTGTGCATTGCAATAGTAAACCCATGTCTAATAATGCTGTATTCCCATCAAAAGTGGCGTAGCAAATGACAATTCAAAACACTATGTTAGGTTAATATTTTTATTTCAACTTCATTACCATAAACTGATACACACAACAGCATATATTGAATGTAACTATTTATCATTCTTATTACAGAAGTCCCTACACCAAACACAGGAGAAAATGAATTGGCGGAAACTGAGGTCACTCTGCAAAAGATAGAGGCTAAAAACTTTGTGCCTCCAATACCCACAACACCTGCACCAACAAGACACAGGACTACAGTGTATCCACTGCCTGATTTTGATTCAGAGACTGATGATGTTGCAACAGATCACCCTCCAGGAAGAACCAATGGCCCATCCTGCTGCCCATCTAAATTCCCGGTCTCCACCATAGGATCCTTGGTATGCTCACTGGCATTCTTTGATTCCAAACAGGCCCTCAGCGCCTTTTGATATTCCTCCTTTCTGGTGAGGCCTCTTACTGGAATTTTACATTTCTTGCAGATGAATTTCAATTGTGGCAGAGTGTAGGTTTCCACCCTATCTTCTTCCAACTCAATATACACAGATGCAATTGATGCTGGTTTTGTCATGGTGAAAATTGGCAGTTCACAAGATGCAAAAAAAGTTTAAAAATAAAAAAATCCCTAACTAGTATATGGCTGCATAATGGTCTGAATCATACTAGTAGTGTGCACCAATCACTGTATGTTAGACACAAATGCAAGCCCTAATACTCAGCACTGACCTCCAATGTTAGATATGGGGTCTCTAGTTGGCAATGGTTTGCACCTTTGTTCAAGTAGGGACCCTTCATCCTAGTCAAGGTAAGGGAGATGCACTTCTATAATAACCCATGCTCACCCTCTTGGTAGCTTGGCACAAGCAGACAGGCTTATCTCAGAGGGAGTGTGTAAAGCATGTGTGCACACATACAGTGATAGAGTGAAAACACTAAAAATGGACACCACACCAATGTAGAAAAATAAGTAATCTTCATCTAAACCAAACAAGACCAAATCGACAAAAATCCAACATACAATAATCAAAATATGACTGTTAGAAGGTAAAAACAGTTCTGTCAATAGCAAACTATAGCTGCAACACTTTCCAACACAAAGTACCATGGATGCGTTAAAATCATAAACAGCCACAGAGAAGGTAATGCATTGGTTTCTTAAGCCCAGGGAAGGTGATGCGTGGTTTCCTACTTCAGGGGAGGCGATGCATCAGTTCCTTACTGCAACACAGGGAAGGTGAGGCATTGGTTCCTTACTGAATAGGAGGTGATGTGTAGGTTTCTTACTGTGCGGGCGGTGATGCATCTGTTTCTTACTAGGGTCCTAGCGATGTTGTAGAATTGACGCTCCCAGTACGATGCATGGGGATTTGGGGAGGCGCCAGTTTTTGATGGTGCGGCAACAGCGCTGCATTGAACTCTCAAGCCGCGGTCCCACAATGCGTTGTTTCTTGCAGCTGCACAGCAGGGCCTGCGTCAGAATTGGTGCAGTGATCTCAGACTTTGAAAATCCGTGCACTAGATTTGGCGCACAGCGATTTCCCCAGCCGGAAACAGATGTGGATGCATCACACTTCTCTTTTCCCAGCTCGCAGCAGCAGGAACAACCTCCAGAGGCCCAACACAGGTACAAGCACCTCTTGGCAGGTCAAAACTCCCAGTATGGAAGTTTAGGGGAGCTGGTGATGAAGTGTTTATATCCCTGAGACTTCACAACAGGAGGCAAGCTCTACTTCAAGCCCTTGGAGATCTTCAAGCAGGATACACAGCACACAGCAAAGTCTTTATCCTCTCCTTGGCAGAAACATCAACAGCAGGCCAACCCCAGACAGCACACAGCAAAGGGGCAATACTTCGCCATCAGTTTTCCCAGCTCTTCTTTTTGGCAGAGGTTCCTCTTGAGTCCAGAAGTATTCTACAGTTCTGTGGTCTGGGTCCCAATATTTATATCCGATTTCTCTTTCTTCTCTGGTGGCAGAGAGGCTCTGTGCTCAGTCAAAACCAGTTCTGTCATTTCCGCTCCAGCTTCTCGGCAGGAGGTGGAGACAACATTGTGTATGGCAGACCAGGCCTAATCAGGTGCAAGAAAATCTTCTCTCCATACTCTAGATGCAGCCCAGGTCTATTCAGCCCAGCCCCCACTCATCCAGGAGAGGCAGGACACACCTCAACCGCCCCCAGTGGCTGTCCACAGTGAATGCACCTCCCCAGCCCCGGTCACTCCAAAGCCAACAGTCAATCCACAGACCAACAGGGGCACACAGGATGGCTAAGCAAGAATATACCTACTTTCTAAAAGTGGTATTTCCAAACCCACAATATGAAAATCATCTTTACTAAAAGATGCATTTTTATATTCTGAGTTCAGGCATACTAAACTTCGTCTTTCTATTTTGTCCCAATGGGAAGGTATACACTTATGGGACAGATAGCCTTTCAATAGTAAAAAATGATATACACTGTATTTCGCTATCAGGACATGTCACACACATTAGTACATAAAAGGGGAGGTCAGGGCATTGCGGAAGGGTGCATTTCCAGGTCAACAAGGCAGTAAAGGCTGTGCACAGACACTGCAGTGGCAGGTCTGAGAGCCCTTTGAAGAGTTGCTTTTGTAGGTGGCACAATCAGTGCTGCAGGCCCACTAGCAGCAGTTGACTTACAGGCCCTGGGCACACACAGTCCATTGTACTAGGGACTTGGTAGTAGGCCAAGCAAGCACATCAGGAAAACAGTAATCTATATTCACAATTTATAGAGGGCGCACTTGCACTTTGGCACTGATCAGCAGTTGCAAAGGGCCCAAAGCATCTAGACCAGCAAAAAATGAAACTAAGCACACAGCAAAAATACAGGAGGCAGAGACAAAAAGACAGGGGAAAACCATGCCAAGGGTGCCAGGTCTAACAAGGCCCAATGCACATTCACTCTTCTCATTTCAATGATTGCTGAGAAATAAATTTGATCCGCTCCACATACAGAGCTAGAGCACGCACTCCTGTCACTGATGGTGGAGGTTTTATGAGGATCAAGCTTTACTGCTCGTCCTTGTCAGGAAGTTAAGTCGCAAGGAGCTTGTCAGCAGCATCCAGTATTTGGTAACGAAACTTTGGGTAAGAGATGGTTCACCATAGGCTTTAAATGTCATTGTTTGATACAATCCTATTCTTTCAAGACATGTATGCTGCCATTGTGTTTGTTGTTGGTCATAATGAATCTGCTGCCCAATTGTATGCTGTTGTATGCTGTGCATAATTTGCTGCCATGGTTTTTTTAGTACCATGTTCTGTCTGAGTGTGTCGCTTTTTTGCTATGCTATTGTGTTGATGTTGTCTTTCATTTGTTGCCTAAGTCTATTATGCCATGCTTGTGCAGGGTCTCGTGTTTTACCCCTGTCTTGTAAGGTGTGTGGCTTGTGTTATGCTGAATGATTGTAGAGTTGTTTACTCTGGCATAGGGTTCAGTACTCCGAAGACCGAAGTGCATTGCCTGAGACTTTTGGTCCATCAGGCGTACAGTATGTGAGTGTGTTGTAGGGTTGTGTATCCTACAGGGTGTTGCCTTAGAATGTTGGACCCGTCAGGTGTACAGTATGTAAGTGCATTGTAGGGTTGTGTACCCTGAAGTGCTTTACCTGAGACTCCATGTCCCATCAGGTGTACATTAGAAACTGCATTGCAGGGTTGTGTACCCTGAAGTGTGTCGCCTGAGACTTTAGGCCCCGTCAGGCATACAGCATTTGAGTACATTGTAGGATTGTGTTCCCTGAAGTATGTTGCCAGAGACTTTTGATCTTGTCAGGCATACAGTATGCAAGTACATTGCAGGGTTGTGTACCCTGAAGTGTGTTGCCTGAGACTCTTGTCCTGTCAGGCGTACAGTATGCGTGTGCGACGATGGGTCACGTACCCTGGTGTCTGTTGCCTGATACTTCATATCTTTTCAGGCATACGGTATGTTTGTGTCAATAGTTTGCTTTAGGGAAGGGGATGGGTGTGACTTTAATATATTTAATGTTTTAGGAATTTTCTATCAATTTTTTTTATTTAGCTCTTTGAATTAACAATTTGATAGTTTACGCTGTCCTCTAAATTCTTATACATATGATTTATGTTAATTTGCACTCATTTTGCACTTTGTATAATTTGTGTCAAAAGTTTCCCTAAGTAAAGGAGATGTGTTGTGACTTGAGATGTTGCTATGCTCCCTTTCCTTAGTTACACATTCCCTGCTGCTCAGCCAGAGGAAGTGCTGGAGTGCTTGGTGATGAAGTGAAATGCCTGTGTCAGTTGGAGTGTGTAGCCTGGGCAGCAAGGAGGCTTCTCCTGGCAGGGGTTTAAGCTACATGCTATCTTCTATGTATTTACCATCTTAAGCATCTGTAACTAAGTCTTAATAAATCTTATTCATGAGACCTGTTCTGAGGCTTCCTGGACGTCCTTACCGTCACTGCACACTGGCAGTAAATCTGCTTGAATATCGTACCCCCAACAGCAGTGATAGTAAAATATTTGAACTCCCACTCTCTCCTGCTAGTTCGCACGGATTGCAGCTTTAAAAACCTTGGGGCATATTAACAAGCACAAGCGATTATTATAGCTAAACGCGCTCAGCCGTGTATCGTTGGTTTACATCGCCGTGTTAGCGGGGTATTTACAATGCGTAGTTCACAGGCGATGTCAGTTCCAGCGATACACGGCAATAATCCTCATTAGGGTGTGAAATCCAGCGATGATTTCACATGCTAATGAAAAGCTTATGAATATGGCAGTGTGGACTTATTCTGTCAATCCACCTCCCATTTAAAATATAGCTAAATTAGGATTTTACCTGACGTTAGATTAAAGCGATAAACACGGTTAGCGCATTTACATAGCGCACTACTCACCCGGAGGGTCTCAAGGCGCTAGGGGAGGGGGGTCCGCTACTGCTCGAACAGCCAGGTCTTGAGCTGCTTCCTGAAGGCAAGGTGGTCCTGGGTCAGGCGGAGGTGGGTCAGGAGGGAGTTCCAAGTCTTGGCGGCAAGGTAGGAGAAGGACCTACCTCCTGTGGTGGCTCTTCGGATGCGGGGGACGGCGGCGAGGGCGTGGCCTGTCGATCGAAGCTGGCGTGTGGGAGCGTAGAAGTTGAGGCGGCTGTTGAGGTATCTTGGGCCTTGGTTGTGTAGGGCTTTGTGTGCGTGGGTGAGGAGACGGAAGGTGATTCTCTTGTTGACCGGGAGCCAGTGCAGATCTCTCAGGTGTCCGGAGATGTGGCTGCGATGGGGGATGTCCAGGATGAGTCGTGCTGAGGCGTTCTGAATCCGCTGGAGTCTCTTCTGGAGTTTGGCGGTGGTTCCAGCATAGAGGGAGTTGCCGTAGTCCAGACGGCTGGTGACGAGGGCATGGGTGACCGTCTTCCTGGTCTCGGTGGGGATCCACCGGAACATCTTCCGTAGCATGCGCAGGATTTTGAAGCACGACGAGGAGACGGCGTTGACTTGTCTGGTCATGGAGAGGGAGGAGTCCAGGATGAAGCCCAGGTTGCATGCGTGGTCTGATGGTTTGGGTGGGCTGCCTAAGGCGGGGGGCCGCCAGGAGTTGTCCCAGGCGGAGGGTGAAGATCCCAGGATGAGGACTTCCGTCTTGTCCGAGTTCAGTTTCAGGCGGCTGTTCATCATCCACTTTGCTACGTCTGTCATCCCTTCGTGTAGGTTGGCTCTGGCGGTTGCGGGGTCATTGGTGAGGGAGAGGATCAGCTGGGTGTCGTCGGCGTAGGAGATGATGTTGAGGTTGTGTTGGCGTACAATGGCTGCGAGGGGGCTCATGTAGACGTTGAAGAGGGTTGGGCTGAGCGAGGAGCCTTGAGGAACGCCGCAGATGACTTCGGTGGCTTCTGATCTGAACGGGGGGAGGCGGACTCTCTGCGTCCTTCCGGCGAGGAATGAGATGATCCATTCCAGTGCCTTCTCCTGGATTCTGACGTTGCTGAGGCGCTGCACTAGGGTACGGTGGCAGACAGTGTCGAAGGCCGCAGAGAGGTCTAGGAGGATGAGGGCCGCTGTTTCTCTGTGTGTCAAGCAGGGCTCGGATGTCGTCGGTGGCTGCGATCAGAACGGTCTCGGTGCTGTGGTTGGCCCGGAAGCCAGACTGCGAGAGGTCGAGGGATCCGTTCGTCTCGAGGAAGGCGGCCAGCTGCTTGTTGACGGTCTTCTCGATGACTTTTGCAGGAAACGGGAGCAGCGAGATGGGGCGGTAGTTCTTGAGGTCGGTGGGGTCGGCTGATGGCTTCTTTAGTAGAGCGCTGAGTTCGGCGTGTTTCCAACTCTCCGGGAAGGCAGCGTTGTCGAAGGAGGTGTTGATGATGTCCCGCAGGTGGGGAGCGATGACAGCGTCGGCCTTGTTGAAGACGTGGTGAGGGCAGGGGTCGGTCGGAGATCCGGAGTGGATGGAGTTCATCGTGCGGATGGTGTCTTCGGTGCTGATCGGGGTCCAGGCGCGAAGGGTGGTGGTGGGGTGCGGTGGTTCAGTCGTGGCATGCTTCGGTAGAGTGCTGAAGCTGTTGTGTATGTTCGCGATCTTGTTGTGGAAGTAGGAGGCAAGGGAGTTGCAGAGGTCTTGCGAAGGGGTGATGTCGTTGTTTCCGGGGTTGGGGTTGGAGAGCTCTTTAACGATGTTGAAGAGTTCCTTGCTGTTGTGTGCGTTATTGTCCAGTCATTCCTTGAATGCAGTTTTCTTGGTGGCGTGGATCAGTTGGTGGTGTTTTCAGGTGGCCAGTTTGAGGGCAGTCATGTTGTTCGGTGTTGGGTCTCTGCGCCAGGCTTTCTCGAGTGCTCGGCAGTTCTTCTTGGAGCTCTTGAGTTTGTCTGTAAGCCATGGGGCTTTCTTGCTGCTGGGTCTGCTAGGCGGGGTCTTCAGAGGGGCGAGGTCGTCGGCGCAGTTGCTGATCCACTTCGTGAGGTTGGTGGCCGCCTGGCTTGGGTTCGTTGCGCTGGTGGGGGGGGTTCATGCTCAGGGAAGCCGCGAGCTGGTCGGCTGTGATCTTGTTCCAGCTTCCGGGTGCAACCTGTTGCTGGTGGTGGTGGATCGTGGTCCTTCTGAAGCTGAAGTGGACGCAGCTGTGGTCCGTCCAGTGGAGTCCGGTGGCGTGGCTGAAGGTGATGTCCTTGCTGGGTGAGAACACGGGGTCGAGTGTGTCTCCGGCGTAGTGGGTGGGGGTGGTCACCAGCTGCTTGAGACCGAGGTTGGCGAGGTTGTCCAGCAGGGTGGTGGTGTTGCGGTCATTGTTGTTCTCCAGGTGGAAGTTGAGGTCCCCGAGGGAGATGTAGTCAGCGGAGGGGAGGGCGTGCGGGCTGATGAAGTCGGCGATGTCTTCACTGAATTGTGTGCGTGGTCCCGGGGGTCTGTAGATGAGGGTGCCTCTGAGGGTGGTCTTGGTGTTGATGTGGATCTGGAAGTGCAGGTGTTCGGCGGGTGCGAGGGTGTCGTCGGTGTTGGTCGTGATGCGGATGGTGTTCCTGTGGATGATGGCGATGCCTCCTCCTGTCTGGTTGACGCGGTCCCTTCGGATGATCTTGTAGGTGTATGGGATGGCAATGGCGATGTCGGGCGCTGAGGAGGCGTTAATCCAGGTTTCCGTGAGGAAGGCAACGTCTGGGGCTGTGGTGTCGAGCAGGTTCCAAAGCTCGACGGCGTGTCTGTGGATGGAGCGGGTGTTGAGCAGGATGCACTTGAGGTGGTTGCTGCTGGTGCTCGGCTTGGTCGGTGCTGGTGTAATGTAGGTCCGAATGCAGGTGAACTTGCAGGAGTGGCAGCAGAAGGGTCCGTGGGTGCGTCTCGGGTGGCTCGATAGCAGCACGGGATTCGACTGGCGTTGAGTGCGTAGAGTTCGGTGGCGTCGTAGGTCCGGCGGGTGGGCTGGTGTCGGCGGGAGCCAGGGGTCCTGGCACTGGGCACGGTCCAGGCGCGGACGGGCACAGACGGGCTTACCTTTGGCGCACCTTCGGCGCTCAATCGGTGCGCCTGCTGCGCGACAACGCTGCGCGTGTGCACGGTCGCCATTTATGGCGAAGTGCAGGAAGGGAGGAGCAGCTGGGAGGCGAGAGCGGGGAGGGCACAGAAGGAAGGGGGCGTGTCCACACTCCCGGCGGCGGGAAGCAGGAAGCGGGGAGCGGGGCGGGTGGGCACAGGGGAAAACAGCACAGGGGGGCAACAATACTAGCAGAAGGAAAACAAAGTATTTAAATACAAAACACAGTACAAATTATAACGAAGCAACAGAATGGCAGAGATGTGGGAGAGCAACGAGCGGCGGCGGGGGGCGTGGCCCGAAGGCGGAAAGGCTCAGCGAGGCTGAGAGCAGCGGCAGGCGGGGGACACACGCGACAGCTGGTGGCCGTGCGGCGCAATGGTGTCCTATGAATAGGTCACACTCACCTGTGAAGCACAGTCGCCATTTATGGCCAAGTGCAGGGAGGGAGGAGCAGCTGGGAGGCGGGAGCGGGGAGGGCACAGAAGGAAGGGGGCGTGTCCACACTCCCGGCGGCGGGAAGCGGGGAGCGGGGAGTGGGGCGAGTGGGCGCAGGGGAAAACAGCACGGGGGGGCAACAATACTAGCAGAAGAAAAACAAAGTATTTAAATACAAAACACAGTACAAATTATAACGAAGCAACAGAATGGCAGAGATGCGGGAGAGCAACGAGCTGCGGCGGGGGCATGGCCCGAAGGCAGGAAGGCTCAGCGAGGCTGAGAGCAGCGGCAGGCGGGGGCACACACGACAGCTGGTGGCCGCGCGGCGCGGGGGTGTCCTATGAATAGGTCACACTCACCTGTGCCGCACGGTCGCCATTTATGGCCAAATGCAGGGCGGGAGGAGCAGCTGGGAGGCGGGAGCGGGGAGGGCACAGAAGGAAGGGGGCGTGCCCACACTCCCGTCGGCGGGAAGCAGGGAGCGGGGCGGGTGGGGAAGCGGGGAGCGGGGCGGGTTCATCACTTGACCCGCTTTGTTAATAGGGCGATGTTTCTTTTGGCAATGGATTCTATGTGGATTCGGTGAGGAACGTCTACTTTGCATGTCATTAGCGATATATATCGCTGACATGCAAAGTAGAAAACAAAATGCAGCTCCCTCAAGGAAGCACACGCTACAGCTTGTTTGCGAGTCACTGTTTTCCGACACTATGTTCCGGAAAAGCGACGTTAGGTCTCTTGATAATATGCCCCTCGATCTTTTGCTCATTCCAAAACCCCTACCAAAGAATAGGTAGAAGGCAGCACCATCCCTGATGATTCACTTGGATGACATGCATAGGATAGCTATCCTCATATTTGCAGCGTGATCTGTACTTTTCTTTCCTCATGATTTTTTTACAGCAACTTTGATGTGTTACTGCCATTCTCTGTGACGTGATTATCAGGATTATGAATTTGAAATACCTTTGTTTTGTCTTTTTCTACTTACCCGCATTGAGCACATTTGTGTGCGCTCAATGTGTGCATCGTGAATATTCTTTTTCTGAGATATGAGAGTTTTCTGGGCAACCATCTGCTTCCTCGCTCTCCAGAGCCTATCTTGGTTTTGGCTGTAGAGTTGCCATGTCTGCTGACTCTCATTCAACTTGCTGCTTCCTATATCATTAAATAAAACCGTGGTTAGTTACTGTAAGTCAACAAAGCAAACACTGTAGAAACTAGGAAACAAAATAACAGAAACAGAGATGGTGTATGGACGTGAGTTAGTGAACCAGGTGTTTGCTACTGCGTAACTTGAGGAGGTGTTTATTAAGCTATTGGATGTGTCGAATCTTTCCGCATCAAACATACCAGTAAAAATACTTTTAAGTCAGCTATTGTGTCACATGTAACTGCTAGTTAAGCTGGATACCAGCAGGTTCTTAATTTTTGTAACACACGTCAGAAATGGCTGCTAGGATCAGTCCGGTAAAAATGTGTGTCCATTAGTGCTAAACAGAAAACCTCCATCATGAGCTCGGATACTTTGTGGCATTTTGAACTCCAAAATGCAAAATACTGTACCTGCGTATTTTAAAATAAAATAAAATGTAGTGAATATGCTTTCAATTGTGGTCATAAAAATAGAAAAGTCAATGATACTGGATTGGGTTACTCCTACAACGACTAATGCAAAAAAGCCCAACAATTAAAATGTATATGCAACCTAGTGATTCGCACCCCATTTCACATTTTGAAAAGCATTGGCAAAACCAACTGGTCTGGGTTTAATGTATTGGCTCATGCAATGCGCACATTAATGTCAAGCATGAAACAAAAGGTGGACTACTTTGAAGGCTCAGTTGCCTTCAATCAGACTCATGTTTCAAGTACAGAGTGCTACAGCTTTAAAGTTGTCACACATGCAATTCAATGCAAACACTCGAGTGGAGGTGGAAGGATACATCCAAACAGTCAATAGCACTAGGTAAGTGATGTCATGGAAAACCCGCATTTTGCCAAATCTTACTTCTACTTTTATATGATGAGGAGCACTGGTGGGAAAATCTATGTGTGGAGAAATGCATGCCAGCTTCAGCTCGTCCTGTATCTCAGAACAAAGCTATGAGAAAGTAGTATTCCAGGTGAATGGATTAGTGGTCAAGAGATCATCAGATGTTGCCATGAAGCCATGGAAAAACCTTAAAAATCACATGATCCTGAGCAATCAGATGTATACCACATCCACTGAAAAGAAACTTAGCTAAACAGGCTCAAGTCTAAGAGACATATTTTGTGCTTGCTAGTGTGTCTCATTATTATTGGAGTGAATTTATATAGCTGACCACATTGTCATGCTCGGTATGTTGTTACATAAAAGGGTAGACCCAAAAATCATAGAACAGTACAATAATAGGTAGTCCCAGTAAAGGTACATCCAACAGTGTATAGAAAATATATAAAAAAAGGTTTCACAAACTCAAGGAAAACTTATATATATTGCAACAGTGTTATTTAATCAAACTGAACACATATTGATTGCAAAAACACATTAAAAGACTGCAAGTGCCCAGAGGAAAAAGGGGGAGAAAAAGTGATGAAAAATCGGTGATTTAGGTGAGGGCAACGGGGTACGTGAAGTTAGGTTATTGTGCGCATCACATTATTCTAATTACATGGCGTATCATTTAGCAGAAAGCTTCACAATCCCAATCAGTAATGTAATGTATTATATAGCCATGTATAGCAAGCAACACAACACAGTAAAACAAGTAATGTTGATTATACTGGCAACATATGAAGTGTGTAGGTCCTTACAATCCTTACAAAAGGGGTCTTCCTCAGAACTGTAGTGAAGGGGGGGGGTGAGGCGAAGGGGGGGCACAGTGAAAACGTCCCACACAGGGATTCTGGTGATACAAGTTGGGCTCGACGGCTCAAAACAAAGGAGAGCTGAAAAAAGCACTTAAAGGGTGAATCAAAATAATCCTGTCCCTTCCACCATACTCTCTTAAATGAGAACCAGAACCCTTGGTTATCTTAAATAGTGTTAATCTGTCTGTTGCATCTATAACAGAATCAACCCTTTGTCACCAAAATCGCATTTAACATGATTGCCGTGAAAGCGATTGGTGGCGCCACGGTGCAGAATCGCTACTTGCCAGGATGCTCCGTGTAATGGAAGGGGCTTCCATTACACGGAGCCTTCCTCTCATTTAAACGACAATAGTGGAAGGGATACGATTATTTTGATTCACCCTTTAAGTTTTTTTTTTTATGCTCTCTTTTGTTTGGAGCCCTTGAGCCTGACTTGTCTCACCAGCTTCCCAGTGTGGGGTGTTTTCATAGTGCCCGACTCCCCTCGCCCCCCTTCACTACAGTCCTGAGGAAGACCCCTTTTGTAAGGATGGCAAGGACCTACACTCAGTCTGGGGTTGAAACATTGACACTTCATATGTTGCCAGTTTAATCAACAGTACTTGTTTTACTGTGTTGTGTTGCTTGCTAAACATGGCTATATGATACATTAAATGACTGATTGGAATTGTGAAGCTTTCGGCTAAATGATATGCCATGTATTTAGAATAATGTGATACGTACGATACCCTAACTTCATGTACCCCGGTACCATCACCTAAATCACCGATTTTTCCTTACTTCTGCTTCCCCTTTTTCCTCTGGGCACTTGCAGCCCATTACTGTGTTTTTGCAATCAATATGTGTTCAGTATGATTAAATAACAATGTTGCAATATATAGCAACCGCCTCAGCCGCCTCAACTTCTACGCTCCCAAACGCCAGCTTCGATCGACCGGCCTCGCCCTCGCTGCCGTCCCCCGCATCCGAAGAGCCATCACAGGGGGAAGGTCCTTCTCCTACCTCGCCGCCAAGACTTGGAACTCCCTCCCGACCCACCTCTGCCTGACCCAGGACCACCTCGCCTTCAGGAAGCAGCTCAAGACCTGGCTGTTCGAGCAGTAGCGGACCCCCCCCCCCCGCCCCTAGCGCCTTGAGACCCTCCGGGTGAGTAGTGCGCTTTACAAATGCATTGATTGATTGATTGATTGATATACGTTTTCCTTGAGTTTGTGAAACCTTTGTTTATGTATTTTCTATACACTGTTGGACATACCTTTACTGGGACCACCTATGTCTGGTGTGTTAGCATATTTACCCAAAGTACCCTAGCTCATCAAACTCAGAAGAATAACAAAATGTGTAAGTATTCATGGATGCTGCAAGTGAGTGGCAGATATCTGGCACACAAAGAAGTGTGTGATATAAAGGGAGGGGCCCCTTTGAACACCCAGTGGGACTGGGGCACTATAACAGTGTAAAAAGTAAACTCCCAATGGGTAGGTAACTAGTCGATAATCTACAGGCACTCAATGGATCTCGAAATTTCATTCATTCCATTCACTCATCAGAAATGTACTTTAACCTCTTACTAAATGTACCTCAAAGACCACTGAAATCAGTAATTATGACATTTATTTTGTTACAAATTCGTTTAAAATCTCACATTAAAAGCTAAAATCTAGTAGTACAATTTTAATAAAAAAACATTATACACACTTCATAATCACAAATGAATACACAAGCATGAATTAGACATATATAAAAAGAGAATATTAAACCAGACCTAAACACTTGGTCTTGGATAGCTACACATCCCCTATTCACCTTTATAGTACAATACTTGGCAACATTGAAATATTTTTTGCAGTACAAGTAGTGCAAGACCAGGGGGTTGTGTATAGATAAGTGTGCGTCAACGGTTTCGATGGGTTTTCAATTTATTCCATCTTTATCAAGACCAAAGGATCACTCTCATTTAGGCAGGATACGATTGTTAATAGCTATATACCTATAAAGATATAAATTCAAGTTCAAAAAACCCTACTTGGTATTAAACACATCATAGAGTTCAAAAGGGTCTGTTTTCCAAACAAAAAGGGGAGATAGTATACGGGGAACAAACATTTTCTACACATAGCTCAACATGTCCAGCTAGCATGAAATGTATTTGACCAAATTTTACTCTTGTCCTAACTTCTTAGATAAAAAAATACTCCTTGACAGCTGACACCAAGATCAAATTGACATCTTAGTTTGTGTTGGTTTCATCTAGTGGAATAACGCACTTAACCTAGTACATCCTGGTTCACATATCCTTACTCACATGCAGTCATCCATGGTATAAAACCGGATAGTATAGAAAACTATCCATATCATTCACATCATGTG
Source organism: Lissotriton vulgaris (assembly GCF_964263255.1). NCBI lineage: Eukaryota > Metazoa > Chordata > Amphibia > Caudata > Salamandridae > Lissotriton > Lissotriton vulgaris. Next base: position 1,823,742,534 of record NC_141685.1, read on the forward strand.
ATACGTACGATACCCTAACTTCATGTACCCCGGTACCATCACCTAAATCACCGATTTTTTTTCTTACTTCTTCTTCCCCTTTTTCCTCTAGGCACTTGCATCCTGTTACTGTGTTTTTGCAATCAATATGTGTTCAGTATGATTAAATAACAATGTTGTAATATATATACGTTTTCCTTGAGTTTGTGAAACCTTTGTTTATTTATTTTCTATACACTGTTGGACATACCTTTACTGGGACCACCCATGTCTGGTGTGTTAGCATATTTACCCAAAGTACCCCAGCACATCAAACTCAGAAGAATAACAACATGTGTAAGTATTCATGGATGCTGCAAGTGAGTGGCAGATATGTGGCACACAAAGAAGTGTTCACCATTGAATGACCATTGACAGTGATAAAATGCAATGTACCTGATAGGAAACACTAGAGAAAGCTAGGAAGTGTTAGACTAAGGGGGTATTTAGTTAGAAGTGTAGTAGCATATGCTGAAAGAACCACTTGATAAAGGACACCCAAGTTAAATATTTTAAGGCATGGAAATGGGGGGTCACAAGACTTTAAATAACAATAAAGTGTCCTTCAAAGCCTGTATAAGATGTACAGGGAGTAAACCCCAAATAGACAGTGACCCAGCAATATTTTCAAACAAGCAAAAAATAATTTCTTATAATTCTTTTAGAAACGTTTTTATTTTTATAATTTACAATACAAAACATAATTATCAAATATCTTTACAGCACATTTTATATTATTGCATAATTTCCCTAAAACCATATTTTATTTTTTGCAAACCCAACTTCTTTCTTACATTCATACCAAACACACATTCACGCAAAACAAAAAAACTATCCTCTCCCAGGCGTTTTCCTTAACAACCCACATGGAAACCTCTATGTTTAGTCTTCCGTCATTGTGTTTCAGCTAGGGGACTCAAATGACAGTCAACGCACGTTTCGAAGGAGTAAACAAGTGGAAACCACCAGCTTTAGTTATTTAAGAGCATATGTTATAGTTACTTTAGATCACTATAACTGGTGAATTTTCAGTGGTTTCATTCATTTAAAACTCACATTTTCACCTATGAATAATGTCCCTTGAACCTTTGGTTTAAAAAGGATGTATGTGTATCTAGAGGAGTTAATCCACTGCTGATCCACCGCGGTGGCTCCATAGATCCATGCACCAACAGAAATGCCATGATTGGCTGGCGCAACCTGAGAGAAAAGTTGCAGCTGCTAATTTCAGAATCTGGACTGTGTTTTTGAGGGGCTTGGGAAAAAAAGTAGAAATGTAATATTGGAGATTAGTTTAGATGTATCTTGGCCCCATGGGACTAAAGGAGGGGTCTCATGGGGCAGAAATCTTTTTTTTGGTGTGTGAAGATCTGCAGATCCACTATGGTGTTCAGTGCTCCTCGTGTGAATACCTGGTGAATCCGCAGTTCTGGACACCAATAAATAAAACACATATACCCACTCACATAACCACACAGCTACTAACACACCGACTCACATATACATATAGAACCTCAAGCACCCACCCAGTTACTTACACAGCTACTCAAATACTCGCACACAGGCATTGATATCAATCAATCAAACAGTACTTATATAGCACAGCTTATCACCCAAGAAGGTAGTCATTGGGTAGGGGACAGATGTTTGTGTAGATGGTTGCTCTCTTGTTGTGTATGTGGTCAGCGAGGGCGCCACAGAGTTGCTTTGAGGAAGAGTTCACATTTTTGGTGGCTGACGGGCAGGTGAACTCTCTGTTGAAGGTGAAGATTTCCTTGGTTTGGTTCGCTGGTCTCTATCCGGTGAGGCAGGTACTCTTTTTCAATGGCTTTGTGCTAGCAGCGGTAGTTGTTCAGGGCAGATTTGAAGCTGGCTTGGTCAATGTGGTTCCTGATGATGTGTTATTTTCTCTCCAGTTGCTTGCATCTGTACTTTGATGTGTTAAGTTTTGGGGTGTACCAGCTGGCTTGTTTGATGGATTTGTGCATTTTGGCTGTTCAGTAGGGAGCAACTCTGTTGGTGCCATTGGTAATCCAGGCATTGAAGTTCTGTACTGTTTGGTCCAAGTTGGTGGTGACATTGGGCTGTGTTATGCTGAGGGCGTCAATCCACTGGTGCTGAGTGACCCAGCTGCAGAGTGGGGTGCAGTGGAGTTTGGGGGTAGAGCGGGGGTCCAGCGGGGTGAAGTGTACTACAGAGTGGTCCAACCCTGTGGGATCCGTGGTGTGGCTGTATCTGATTCTGTTGCTGAAGGTAAAGATGAGCTCCAGCATGTGTCTTGTTTTGAGCGTTAGGTCTGTCACCAGTAGTTTGAGACCAATGTTGTCCAATCTTTCCGGTAGGTCAGTGAAGTTGGTGTTGGGGTCGTCCAGGCGGAATACAGGTTCCAAAGGACACAGTTATATACCTTATAATAGAATATCTTTGTGCTAAATGTGTTGCTGTTTTGTATTGAATGTGTACTATTGGTTGGGGACGGCTTTGTGGATCACCATGGATATGGCTGCGATACAAAAGGGGATGATGGACGGAGCGTTTGAGCAAATCAAACACTCACCCCAGTCCACTGATCTGGGTTTAATCCATCACCATTCTTCTGCTCACTCTGCCACCCCAGTTCAGACACGGCCATATGCAAATCAGTCTGACCCTGTGCCTCATGGGAACAGTCCAGCCCGAACTGCCAAGCCATGTCTTTCCTGGACCGGAAACAAGCATCCTGGGACCGGTTTCGGATTCATAATCCTTATCAGCCAAGCTATCTTGAATCCAGTGGCAAAGTGAGCAAGGGACTCACTTCTGAGCATACCCTACCAACTTAGGGCGAACAAAGCGATACAAAAGGGGATGATGGACGGAGCATTTGAGCAAATCAAACACTCACCTCCAGTCCAATGATCTGGGTTTAATCCATCACCATTCTTCTGCTCACTCTGCCACCCCAGTTCAGACATGGCCATATGCAAATCAGTCTGACCCTGTGCCTCATGGGAACAGTCCAGCCCGAACTGCCAAGCCATGTCTTCCCTGGACCGGAAACAAGCATCCTGGGACCGGTTTCGGATTCATAATCCTCATTAGCCAGTCTATCTTGAATCCAGTTGCAAAGTGAGCAAGGGACTCGCGTCTGAGCATACCCTGCCAATTTAGGGAAAACAAAGAGATACAAAAGGGGATTTGTCCATCACATGTTGTTTTTGCAATGGTCACCCTGATTGGGACGGGTATGCTTAGACGTGAGTCTCGTGCTCTCCATGCCACTGGAATCAAGCTATCCAGGCTGATGAGGGCTGAAAGCCAGAAACTGGTCCTTGGATGCTTGTTTCCAGTCCAGGGAGGACCTGGCTTGGCAGTTCGGGCTGGACAGTTCCCATGGGGCACAGGGTCAAGACGGATTTGCATATGACTAGGTTCAAACTGGAATGGCATGGTGAGCAAAAAAATGATGGATTTAGGCTCAGACCTCTGTACTGGGGTGAATGTATGACATTGTTCTGCATTTTGTCCATCACCTGTTGTTTTTGCAATTGTCACCCCAAGTGGGACGGGTATGCTCAGACGTGAGTCACGTGCTCTCAATGCAACTGGAATCAAGCTATTCAGGCTGATGAGGGCTGAAAGCCCGAAACCGGTCCTTGGATGCTTGTTTCCAGTCCAGGGAGGACCTGGCTCAGCAGTTCGGGCTTGACTGTTGCCATGGGGCACAGGGTCAAGACTGATTTGCATATGGCTTGGTTCAAACTGTAATGGCATGGTGAGCAAAAAAATGATGGATTTAGGCCCAGATATCTGTACTGGGGTGAATGTATGACATTGCTCTGTATTTTGTGCATCACCTGTTGTTTTTGCAATTGTCACCCCGAGTGGGATAGGTATGCTCACACGTGAGTCCCGTGCTCTCCATGCCACTGGAATCAAGTTATCCAGGCTGATGAGGGCTGAAAGCCCAAAACCAGTCCTTGGATGCTTGTTTCCAGTCCAGGGAGGACCTGGCTCGGCAGTTCAGGCATATGGCTGGGTTCAAACTGGAATGGTGGGTGAGCAAAAAAACGATGGATTTAGGCCCAGATCTCTGTACTGGGGTGAATGTATGACATTGTACTGCATTTTGTCCATCACCTGTTGTTTTTGCAATGTATATGGCTGCAACATAGCTGGCAGATCCTTATTTTGCAGAGGATCGGTGGCGGATCTGCGATATCCGAGTGAGTTATTTGAAAAAAGGATGTGAATACAAAAAGTACCAGTGTTCTGCGAAAATAGGCTGGCTCTGGAAAGATCCTTTATGTTTATGATGTGTAGATGATAATTACACATAAAACAGGATGCAGTTTTTTCAGTTATTGAGAAACACCTTGTTGCTTGGATCTTGAAATTAACTCAGTCTTTTCAATATATTTCATTGATGTAGAAGCATAGATTGTTATGGTATATAGAGCCCATGTTGTGGTCTTGGAACAATTCAGAAACAGCTTTATTGACATGTTTCCTGGTTTGTTCTATCCTGCACACAAAATTGGGTTGAGAACTGCCACTTCTGCCTCGGTAAATGTTTGGAGAATACCAAGGCAGTATAAGGGAAAATTAACATTAATTTACCAAAGGAATCCTTCATTCGGATTTCCAGTCCTCTCTCAATAATTGTGCCTAGTTCATTGCCACCACAGTGCACAATCATGAGGTATGGATGTTGGTAATCCACAATGCTTTCAACCAAAGGCAGAAATTAATGCCAGTTTAACCTTCTCTGTCCAACCCAAGTAATGTGTACATTAGGTAAACCTAGGCCTCTTTTAATGGCACTCTTTCTAGTACTCTCTCTGGCCCAAAACACAAAACTATGGCCCACAATCCAGACTCTGGCCATTTTGGAAACAAGCAGCAGTAGCACCCAGAAAAAGGCTGCAGAGAATGAGGCAGTTTTAGAAACTAAAGGCAGTCACAATGGAGGACAGTGAGTAAAATTTAAAAGAACATATTTGATTGGATGGTAGGGACGTGCAGGGAATTAAAATTAGGCAGTGACTTTAAGAAAAAAGGTAACTAATTCTGTGATTGGCTTGGGAAAAATAAAAACATAGTTATGTTGTATGGAATATGCTTGGAATTTCAAACACTCCACCACACCTGCTACAGTTAATGTGAAGCTAGTATGCTGTTGAGAGAAAGTCTTGTGAACGTTTGACCTACTGGTAGGCAGAGACTATTGGAAACATGTTTACTATGAAAACGGAGCTAAAAGAGTGTGGGGCAAGGGAACAAAAGAGACTGCAGTGTGAAACTGAAAAGCAGACTCGTGCACAAAAACTGCTCAGTAGGGAGTGTATGTCTTGTAATTAACAATATTTTAGGAAATAAAATATAAATGAAAAGGATTCATGGCAGATTGCTTAATGCTTTTTACAACCACACAGCGGCAGCGCGGAGTCCCGCAGTGGATCCATGGATCTGCAAAAAACCTACCAAATTGGACATCTTTACAGGAATCATGGAGAGGGTTAAAAAATAGTGACCATTTAGAAGTGGTGTAACAAAAATAAAAGATGAATGGAAGTCTGTGATTTGCTAACTGCAGTTGTATGACTGAGAGCACAGTAGGAAGAGTAGCCATTATTGGTACCTTTGTACTGAGGGTGGTGGGGGATTTCCATATTTCTTACTTGAGATTTGCAGTGGTAGACAGATATCAATAGGTATTAGAATAGAAGTTGGACAACAGCAAAGAGATTTTACAGGTATGGTAGTTAGCTTGAAATATAAAAAAGTATTATTTTGGTTTTTTAAACTACAAGTGCATATAAGCTGAAAGAAAATGTATGGCCTCTTGACACTACAGTGAAAGGCAAAACTGTAGGAAGGTTAGATGAGAACATTAACTAAAAAATATAGTGAGCACACACACACCCACACAGCACTTATGTATCCACACTAACAGAGCCAGTTGCACTCACAGTAAGGGTGAGCGCAAAATCCGTTCTGCTCGCGGATTTCACAGATTTTCGGTAAATCCGCAATCCGCGAACTCCTGCGAATTTACCGAAAATCCGCGAATCCGCGAGCGGTGGATTTGGGGGGCAAAAGTTCAAGTTGTAACTGTTTTAGGATGGCGCCTGCAAGCTGCCAGCACCATCCTAAAAAAGTTACTAAATTAGCTTCATCAGGAAGCACTAATAGATAAAATAAAGCAGGTTCTGAGCAGGATGTCCAGTTTTAGGTAAGCATGTGGTGAATAGCCAGTGTTCCTAAGAGCACTGCTTTACAAACTATATGGATTTGGTGCCATGTTGTGAATAAGAGGTTACCACAAGCTCTTTCTCATGTATTTTGTTGTGAGGACCAGGTTTGGGTGAAACTTGCATAATTCCATGTAGCATAATCACGTAGAATTACCTGAAACATCTGTGAGATTTTGCAAAATTACACAAGAGTTATTCTGCATTTAGCACAATTTTCTGATCACAAAAAATGAATGTGAAGATCCATTTGGTGCTAAGGATTAAATCTAAATGCAACACAACAAGAATAGATACACAAGCATCCACTTGCGCTTCCTCTCGACCAAAATCGACCAAAGGATGCATGTTGTGGTAAGGAAATATTGCTCCATGCAAAACAACACAACACAATTATAATCACCACCAGGCCCAGATGATCTGTACATATGTTTCCTAATTACAGGAATACACTCGTCACATTTAGTTACACCTTCAATTTGTGATATGCATGTTTTCTGTGACAAGATTGTGAGAAGATTGGAAAATGCTGTTGAGGTATTGCCTAGTGATCTGGTGGCATGTTGTTCGTATAACGTTTATAGGAGTACTCCCGTATGTGTTCTTTTAGAGCCAAGATCTTATAATGCATCTAAAAAGCTGGAGTACACGGTAGGATTGATTGTGACTTTACTTTATGAAATGTAGACATGTTGTATAGTCCCTGGTATGCTTGGAAATGTATTTCAATGCAATAGATTCTTATATACTGTTTTTAATGTACGGCTAGGAGGCCTTTAGCCATGTAACAAACGTAGAAGTCGAGGCAGGGTGTACGAATTCTTTTTAAAGTGAGAAGCACGTCAATTCACTATATCACAGTGCTTGTGACCATTAAAAACATTCATGGAATTTGCTAAACCCAATTAAATATTTGGAAAAGTCCAGGGCTAATTCCCTGCCACCAATCGAGTATCTTTAAATTAACTGGCTGTTCCAGGTAATAGAGGCATTACTGTCATACAGAGTGTACACTTTTGGTTTTCTCAATATAGTATTTAGTTCACATTGAGAGTTACAAATAGTGTCAAGTGCAATTATGAATGACTTTGTTACTTGCACACTTCAGCCTCTAAGGCACAGTATTGTGATTAATATTCTCGAGAATGAACCTCTCCTATATCTTGGCATTGAGTTGACTAAGATTTGACTTGTTTGTAGAAAAATGAAACATGTATCCTAATGTCAGGAGGACTGGCACGTCATATACAGGCATACAATAGAGTAGGTGGTTATCCAGTTTGTTTCTCTTGTTGCAGTGGGTGATCTTTCAGCGTGGTTCTCGAAGACCGGAAGCAAGCTTCAGGCTGGAGTGACAGATGGCAAAGCATTCCAATAGAATGGCCCAAGCAGGTAAAAACTGAAAGTGGCACATGTTGGTTGAGATGTACATAGAAGGTTTCAATTATCGAATTGAAGGTTGTGCGTTAATTCGTAATATGATACAATACAAAATTGCCTAAGGTCAGATTGTTTAGCATACTTGTGAAAGAAATGTGGTTGTTGGTTGGGAGGGGTGGAAGCCCCACTAAAGCAAAAACCTCAACGTTCGTCAGGCTGAACCACAAAAGTCACTGATTTAACCTGTGCTTAACCCATCTGGTAGCTTGGCACAAAACAGTCAGGCTTAATTTAGAGTCAATGTGTAAAGTATTTATACAGTACAGCGACAATAATAAAGTGGCAACCCAACACAAGACAAATCCTAAACCACTTCAGGAAAATAGACTACATTGTAATAAATAGAATGAAATCAGAATGACAAAAATCCAATCAGCAGACCGGAGATATTGAATTAAAAAGATTTGAGTGTAAATAAGGCCAAGAAGCAGAAAGTTCCACTTGCTGTTATCTGCTCGTGCTCAGGTAAGACGCAGGGACAATGTTAATCCTGCTGAAGAGTTACTTTCCCAAGTTTGGTGCAAATAGTCACATTTGCGATGGAGGAGGACATTAGGAGGAAGCTATTGCCACAAAGAACAAGTCGAGCGTCACGGACGGTCATTGACATAGCAAGAAGAGCCGATTGCCTCTGGAACTTCACAGTGGTTAAAAGTCGAAAACTGCCACTGTCAGCGCAAAGTAGAAGTTTCACGTTCCCAGTCATCACGGACAGTCACTGCCAATGCAAAGAGCAGGTCCCAAGAAGCCCAATATTCAGGGTTGTCACCTTTTTTCTTCAGGAGGAGCTCTTACTGATGCAAGCCAAGGGTCAATGACCCTGGGGGCACTTTTTAAGGATTAGGACTCTCTCCAGTAGAGGTCAGCAGCAGGACTCATGCAGTTCCTTGCAGCTGAGCAGTTGCAGGGTGGTCTCTAGAAGTGTGTTGTGTCCCTATAGCACACTGGGAGGTCAGCCAACTGACCCTTGGAGCCATTCTCGGTAGCCAAGGATCAAAGCAAGCAAGTCCAATCCACCTTCTTCAGACAGCAAGACAGTCCCTCAGGCACCAGGGCAGTCCTTCTGGCAGTAGGTCAGTACTTCTTCTGAGTATTCTACAGATCCAGGAGTGTCCCGATGAGTGGATCTGAAAGCCCCGTTTTTATACCTAGTGCCTGCCTTTGTGTTGGGGAATTCCCTGACCTCTTCCCAAAACTCAGTCTGGCCAGTTCAGGCCTGATGCAAAGTTTCTTTCTGTGTGCTGTTGGGAGGGCCCTTTGAAATACAATCAGAGTAGGGGACAGCTCCTCCCCATTCTTCCTGTCAGGATGACCCTTTCCCCTCACATCTAGGTTACCTTTGTCTCATTGGTAGAAATATGCAACCTGCAACAGCGTAGCCATTCACGGTCATGTGAGTCAAGACACTGACAGAACAACAATGTTGGACTGGATAAGAAAATAACTGCTTTGAAAAGTGGCCTTTTCAAAATTATTACTTGAAATCCAACTGCACCATTAAAGAGGATTTTAATTACAATTAATCTAAGAGCAAACTGCAGAACTCGATCTGCTCACAATTTTAATTTATCACTTTTTAAGTGCAATAAGTTGTTAGTCTACAGGAAAGATAGGCTTTACTTCAGTGAAAAAACGAATTTGGGAGTTTGTAACTATTAGTACATGTAAAACTTAATCGCAGATGTCCCATTTTTAGATACCATGCACCCTGCCCTAAGGGTGTTTACAGCCAACCTTAGTGGTGACTTATGAGTATTGAAAAAGGAAGGTTTTGGTCTGGCATAAGGTTTATTTTGCCAGGTCTGAATGACAGTTTAAAACGACACCACAGGTTGCAGTCGCAGGTCTGAGACATGTTTTGAAGGGCTACATAAGTGGGTGACACACTAAATGCTGCTGCCCAGTAGTAGCATTTAATTTACAGGCCCTGGGTACATGTGGTACCATTGTTTAAGGACTTTCACATAAATAATTGTACCATTCAGGTGTATATCAATTTTACCATGTTTTGAGGGGAGATCTCAGCACTGTTTCGCTGATTATGAGGAAGTAAGGGCACAGAGTTCTACAAAACTCATGAAATGTGTTAAGTAAAGGAAGGCATAGGAAGGAGAAATCTGGAGTGCAAAAAAGGGCCAGGTTCAACAACTAGAATATATAATTTAAATAAGTCAACAACAATCTCTGTATAAAATCCTTTCTCTAATGTGCTTATTACAGGCCACTTGTGATGTCTCTTGTCATCTGAAATAAAGAAATGGCTAAGCAGCTGCTCACCTGTCCAAGCTGCGTTTTGACATCACAATGCCTGTTGCTAGCAGCCAGGGTGGAAGTGAGTTCTCAGAGCGCAACTAGAGCTGCAGTTTGAACTGGCTTTTCCTTCTGCTGATGTAGTCCCTTATAAACAAAAAGTGATTAGCAGGAAGGAGAAATTCATAGCACCATGTATTTTCTATGTTATAGATTATTACAGAAAAGACCGAATCTTGGCATCAATCTAAGCCACAGCACTCAGTTAACCTGACTAACTGATTCTAATATATTTTTGGAGAAATTACTAACTGCCTTCTGTTGTGTTAATGTTCTTACTACAAATTCTGCTTTAAGACAGTAGGGGGATATTCTCAAGGACCAGCGATAACTACCCAAACGCCAGTTAGTGGCGTTTTTTTTTAATCGCTGCATAGCCCTGAAAACGATTGCCATGTTAGCGATGTATTACTAAGCCATCACTACATGGCGATAGTATCAGGGAATGGTGGTGAAAACTGCAACTAACATCAGCGCGAAGGTGATAGCAAATCTGGCGTTAGTGTCCGATAACTACCGATAGGACCACTGGCGGCAAAAAAACTCACACTAGTCAGCCCAACGTGAGCTTTTTTGTCTCCAATGCAAAAAATTGCCTATCAGTCAACCTCCATTATAAAATAGGCATGAAAACCAATAAACTGCAAAATGGAGAAGCCAGGGCCAAGTGCAGGACACATCAGCAATTCCTGCAAGCCAGCCAACATCCAGGATGAGAGCCTTGATGCCTCGCTGGACCTGCGCCTGGAGCCTGGATGCCTCGATGGACCTGCGTCTGGAGCCTGGATGCCTCGCTGGACCTGCGGCTGGAGCCTGGATGCCTTGCTGGACCTGCGTCTGGAGCCTGGATGCCTCCCTGGACCTGCGCCTGGAGCTTGGATGCCTCACTGGACCTGGAGTGGGATGCGGAGGAGCTGTGGAGTCGATGAGCCATGGGGGGTAGACATTGAGGCTTGACTATCGCCAGTACCTGGTGGTGAGGTCTGGCAAGTCGCATAGAGGCACATTACTGACCTGTGTGAGAAGACCGCCTTGCGCACTTTGAAGCTGTCAATAGTAGAGGCGCTCCTGGGCCCCAGTGTAGGGAGGTCTGCATCGCATACTACAATCCACCACTGCACCAGGGTGCATGGAGGGTATTACCAACTGTGGGTGCCACTTCTCTGCATCACAGGCCGGATGAAGTTGGGCTGGCCGAACGCTGAGCAGCGTGAGGCCCGTAAGCTGCACAGAACTTGTGTGGCATAAGCACTGCAACTTCATGCCTAAGGGGGCCCTGCTGCATCAAGAGGTCCACCAGCAAACTTGGCGGTGACTGTGGTACCGAGGCTTGTGAAATCCCTCCTAATGGAGGCTCCTGCTGGCAGTCACAGATTTGGAGAGAGTGCAGCATATTGCGCACAGTGTCAATGTCCAGGTAAGGAGAAGGTGGGATGCATAGCGCAAGACGCCTGGGGGTCGAGTTCCCCAGGCCTAGCACACGTAGATGACGCACTCCCAGTGTTGGCTCATCCACAATGGTGGAAAAGCGTCGCCCCACTGCTTTCAAGCAGTGCAGAGGAGGAACAATCATCACATGATGATAACTTACTGATGTAACTGTGCTATGTTTCCCTTGCATAGGACTGCTACTAGCACGGGGAAAGGCATGGGAAGATTGGCATGCCCACTCAAGTGCGCAATGACGGTTTGGTCAGCCCACTCAGTCCACCAAAAGAAATCATGTGAACTTCCCTGTTCATAATGCAAGCTGCATTACAGCCTGCATGGAGAACATGCCCACCCCTCCAGCCCCTGGCTGCATGCCTTGTCCCAGTGTCAATTACCAATCCCACCGCCACCTCTCAGTGTTGTGATTGGTTCAGGGGAGGGAGCCTGGCTGCCTACTTCCTGTTCCTGGAGGCAGACGCAGGAGAGCAGGAGCAATGAAGACTTGGGGCCCGGCTTTGAGGTAAGACTTCCCTTATCAAAAGTTTTACAACACCCTCTCACACACACATCTCCACGTCCACGCCCCATCCAGTGTTCTTTCCAGCGTTTACCGCCTCACAGCTGTCCAGGCCCCCCCTAGCACTTTTCAACTGTGCACAGTAGGTGTACCACCCATGTGCCAAAGGCACAAACTTGGTTGCGACACATGCCATAACATCACATTCCATTCCCATGCATACTAATACTAGGCACATTGCAATAGTAGAGTAGGTGTTGCATAGCGGAGACATCAATATCACTATTCCCACATCAGTGAGTGCATCCCAAAACTTACCTTTGCACCCCAAACCCAACTGTGAACCCGGGAATTCCTTTTTTATCCACAATAACACACCCAAAAGTCAAATTTGAGCCAAAGGCACACCCCAATTTCTATATTTTTCCCCAAAACATCTCCCAATTTCCATAGTTTACACCAAAATACCCCCAAATTCCATATTTATCTCAAAACACACCCCTAATTCCATATTTTACATCCGACACCCATAACCACCCGAAAAATTTTAAATTACCCCATTCCTGGCCTCACAATGCGTTGTAATCAAATGCGATTTAAGTCACCTGCATTATCAGAGTTTGCATTGTCGGAGTTGCGTTGTTGACAATGTACTGCCTGAATTTGAATGGTCGTCTCCCGTGCAAAAGGAAACCCATAGGCTACGCCGTTTGCGCCCATCTGCCACTGGACCTCGCTCTCGCCATCAACCCTGGATGCCACCTCGCCTGCCAGGATGAACCTCTGCTCCGGACCGGACTTCGCCATTGCCATCACTGACAGCTGCAGTATCGCCCACAGGGAGCACCCCAACCATCAAGGAGGAGGCATTACACACACTCTGACTGACCACGCACTCTAATGTCCTAAGGTTGACCATGGACCACCTCAACTCCCTGATCCAGACCAAGCCCTAGCACATCCTCTGCGGCACCCTCATGTGCAGGCCCCCCATTCTCCAATACCATTGTAGACCTCATTGCACCCCATTGTCTCCCATCCCCCGATGACATCCTACTCAGTGAACTCAAGTTCCACCTGGACAACCCCAGCGACCAGGATACCACCCCCTCCTGGGGAAGGTCACCTACATCAGACACAAGCAGCAAGTCACCTCAACAAGCCACATAGCAGGACACACAGTTGAGCACATCACCTTCACCAGTAGAAACTTCATCTACAGCCACAACAGTGTACTCTCCTGGTCAGACCATTGTTGGTAACATCACATCTTCACCTTGCCCACTGGAAGCCACCGCCATCATCGCACCCCCTCGCAGCTGGATCAAGGCCACTGAAGTACGTCTCATCAACGCCCTCCGCACCAACACTCCACCAATGCTTCCAAATGATGAAACCGCAGCTGGCAACCACCACCGATGGATCTCCAACAGCGCCGACATTTGGGCACCCCTCATGGTACTGCGTCAGTACCTTCCGCCTGCCTGATGGCAGACGAGAGGGTGACGCAGAGCCACAGGGATAGCCTGGCCCTGCGCATTGCTGGAGTTGTGTCATGGTTGTGACACGACTGCAGCAAGGCGTGACTTTAACGCAGACAGATACGTCAGGGTTCCTGATGTATCTGTCATTACTTGTGTCATGGAGCGGTTTCCATTGAATACAGCGCATCCATGCTGTGGCAAGAAGGCCGTGGTAAAAAGTGTTGCAACGCTGCCTTGTCACATCTCTGCAACACTTTTCATTACTGGGAACCATGAATACGCACTATCTTATTGATGGTGTGCATTCCTGCACTGCAGTTTTGTCGCAGTGCAGCGCTGCAACATTGCTTACAGCACTGTCCAGCACCAAAACCTGCTGAGATGTGGCCCCAAGTGTTATCCTAATTTTTAAGACCAGCTATTTTCTGATCTTAAGTTACTGGCTCTAACTCCAATTAGAGGCAGTTTTTTAGGTCTTCAAAAGTTCAAGATCCACTTGTGAATATGGAGTAGTAGTGTTTGCGTGCACTTTGGCATTGGAACGCCTCTCCTGCATATAAATTTAATAGAAAAGTGCAGTAAATGCAGCGATAACTCCTTGAGAATATACCCCTAGAGATCTAAGTAGTTTATGGGAAGTGGGTGGTGTGACTATGTCTTATAAGGAATAAAATATCCTGTGCTCTACATTAAAAGGGTATTGCAATTGCCTTGGAATTCCGTTACCTTATAAAGGAATACTGCCTGCTGCCTAATTCTTCAAAAGGGTCATGAAAGTAGTTGGTGACATTTAATATCATTATTACATGTGGCAAAGGGTACTTTATCCCATATATGATCCTCTGCTGTTATAATTTAGTAATTCTTCCCGTTAGCATTAGGTAGAAATGGAAGTATGCCTGTGAAGATGAAATAAATCTCCAATTGAAAAGTTCAGACCATTATCTAGTCTAGTATATATTTTATTAGATAGATGAACCAAATAATTAGTCCAGTAATCCAGTCTACTGAAATACAGCCGATTATTAAGTGATGTGGCAATGGAAATTGGACACTGCATTGGTGATGAGATTTTCCACCTCTATAGATGGGCATAATAGAACACAAAGATTCATAACTCATAAGGTGCATCTCATTGTATCATGAAGAAATGATTTGGCATTAAACTTGCGAAGTTGCTTAAGAGGATGGAAACAATGACGCCTAATGTTTCAGTGGGTGTTGGCATCAGTGCCAACAGTAACATCCAGTGAAGCATGATTTGAGGCAGGGGTGAAATTTAGAAAGTAGAATAAAATCTTTCTGGGACAGTACTACAGAAGTGTACAAAAAAGTGATGGATGGAATGCTTGAAATAATCTGAACCACTGGTAACCACTCAGATCCAAATCTCGGTCCATCCTTTTGGACACTATGCCTCCTCAACTTGGACACAGCCATATGCAAATCAGTATTGGCCCTGCTTCTATCAGAACAGTCCAGCCCAATCTGCCAGGCAAGGTCTTCCCTGGACCAGAATACAAGCAACCCAAGACTGGTTTCACCATTATTAAGGCACCTCAGGTTGGACCCAACCACATGAAAATGAGGCTTGACCCTGCCCCAGTTGGAACAGTCCAGCCCAAGCTGCCAGGCCAGTTCCTTCCTGAACTGGAACACAATCAACCCAAGAGAAATGTCACCTTCTTTTTTTTTTAAGTTTAAAGTTTATTGAAGGAAAAATTATTGCATACAGAGGAAATAACATCACATCTGATAAATCACAGTATAAAAATGTTATAAACTTAAACTTGAAACAAACAAAAAGAGAGACTTATTAGCGATAAAGGGGGAGGGAAAGAGAGGGAGATAGGGGAGAGGGGGGAAGAAAAGCAAGATAACCATTACAATATTTATTTTGAAACAGCAATATAGGTAAGTGATAGAGGAACTTAAGGCTCTATTTCATGGAACAAGAACGGTAATAGAAAATACTGTAATCATAAGTTTATAAAATACAATATTGAATAGAGAAAGGAGTAACGTCAAAAGTACAATTCGAACTAAATTAAAAGAAAAGACAACAAAAGATTTATGGAGGTTTTCTGACTTCATCTGGAGTGTTAATTATGGTGGTAGACTTTGAAGCTATATCAGTTAGGTAGGTGGATAACAGGAGCCATAGAATATCTCTTTTAATGGATAAGGATATAGTAGAAACATTACTCGTGTCCAATCTATGAGGAAAACAAACAGCATTCCGCCAAGCTCTAAAATTAACTTTTTCAGCTTGTTTCCAATTAGAAGTTATTAAATGAAGGGCTATTGCTAAGAACAAGTGAATTAATGAGGGACTGGAAGTTGGGTATGATCAGGAAGGGGAAAATGAGCCTAAAAAGATGTTAGATAAAGAGAAAGAGATTTGGTTTTTGAAAATTGTATTAATTTGGGACCACCCTAGGAACCAAAAACGGGAAAGGGAAGGACATTCAAATAGCATATGTTTAAGATCCGCTGAAATCGCACCACATGACCAGCAAGACGAAGAATGGACTGAGGAAAAAGAGGCTAATTTCAAAGGGGTTAGAAAAAGACGTTTGTAAATAAAATAAAGAGTTTGGGAAGTATTCGCTGCTCTTGATGACTTTTGAATCTTTAACCATAATTTATCCCAAAATAGAACAGACCAACATTCTGCAAGATCCTTTTCCCAAGCCAATTCAGCCTTCCCCTTGGCCCTATCAGAAGAGAAAAACAAATTTCTATATAAGGAGGAAGCATATGTTTTAGTGGATAGTAAAGGAAAAAGACTGGAGCAGCTGGTAGAAATATTGGGGATAAACAGTAGGGAATGAAGGTACTGCAAAAGAGGTGGAAGAAGTGAATCATATTGAGATTTACATGAAGATGGTAAAGAAAATTTTAACTGAATTTCTGAAAATGATAGCAGAGTATTGTTCGAAACTAATTGTGAAATACAAAGTTAATCCTTAAGTCTCCAAGATTTCCAATAGATAGTACGGCCTTTAATGCGCAACAGGTGATTATACCAGATAGGTTGCTGATCTAACGAGGAAGATGAAGGATATGAGGACGGAAGAAATGGAGTTAATATTGTGCTAGTATGAAAAATAACTTGGGAGCGAAAAGAAGAAATAGTGTTAGTAAAAGCAAGAGATTCATTAAAATGGAAAGGGCCCATAAAATATTTTTCAATAATTAACCAAATGGGAGGGTAAATACATTGATCAGGCGAAAGCCAACGTGAGGATTGTCTAAGGGAGAATGCATAATGATAAGATTTAAAATCAGGAAATTTGAGGCCACCAGACTTTTTGTCAGCTTTAAGAGCATTAAGATTTATTCTAGGAGTTTTATTTTTTCAAAGGAATTTATTTAACAGAGAGTCAATTTTTTTAAAGTAAAAGCCAGAGATATGAACGGGGATCATAGACAGAATATAGAGAATCAACAGAGAAAGTATCATCTTAGTGGAATCCATGCGACCCCACCAGGAAAGAAAAAGTGGATGCCATCTGTCAATAGATATAGATAAATTTTTTGTAGGAGTATCAAAGTTTTCTTTTAAGGTTTCTGGGATAGTAGGTGAGAACCATAAACCCAAGTATTCTATTTTAGAAGTTTTCCAGGAGAAACCAGTGGAGAAAAAATTATGTTTCCGACAGAGGACATTTAGTGGGAGAACCTTAATTTTATCTGAATTAAGTCGATATCCAGATCATTGAGAAAAGGTATCAACTTGAGACAAAAAGGCTGGAAGAGAAGTAGAAGGGTCGGAGCAGTAAAGAAGGATGTCATCTGCGTAACCAGATATTTTAACATGAGTAGTATCAAGCTTAAAGCCATGAATTCTATCATCCAACCTAATTTTTGTCAGGAAGGGTTCTAATGCAATTATAAATAAAAGAGGAGATAAAGGGCAACCCTGCCGGACACCTCTGGAAAGGGGAAAATAGTCAGTGGATTTCCCATTAATAAAAATAGAGGCTTTAGAGCCAGAGTAAAGTAAAAAACTAAGAGAGATCAATTTAGTAGGGAATCCAATCCATTTAAGTGCATGAAACATAACATCCCAGCCTAACTTATCAAATGCTTTTTTCAGCATCCAGCGCTATCGCTGCAATGGGATAATCAAGAGAAGATGTCTTACTTAAAATGTTAAAAAATATCCTGGAATTATCCAAAGACAGACGGCCTTTGATAAAACCTGATTGCTCTGGGCTTATAAGGTTAGGTAAGATGGGATCAAGACGGAGAGCTAGAATCTTAGCGAAAATCTTATAATTTAAATTAACTAGGAAATAGGACGATAATTTTTACAAAGAGTAGCATCTTTATTCTCTTTCGGAATTAGACAGATCGCGGCGTCCTGGAAAGAGCCTGAAGAGAAACCATCCTTAACAAAAGACTTATACAATAAAAAAAAAGGTGAGGGAGTAATAAAGACGCTAATTGAGCATAAAATTCTATAGTAAATCCATCAGGACCAGGTGCTTTACCTCTTTTCAATACGGACACAGCATGTTTAATCTCAGATAAAGTGATGTCCGATTCTAATGAGGAAAAAACAGTATCATAAGGGGGAGGGGAGGTTATCGATTGGAAGAAAGAGGAAAGTGCATCTGAAGTTGGTTGATGTTCTGATGTATACAAATTTTTGTAAAAAGCAACAAATTCTTTCAGAATATCATGGTCTTTAAATAGCAAATCGCCTACAATGTTCCGAATGGATTCTATTTTAGTCCGTAACGACGAATCTTTAAGTAGTTTGCCCATTTTATTTTGGCCTCCATAGTAACGGGCACTACTTTTTAAAATATAAGAAGTGGCAGCTTCTGTAGAAGATTTATTAATCCCTTCGGTGCTCATCATGACGAGCTCAGCTCGTCATGAGGCACAGTTCTTGCGTGCTCATGACGAGCTGAGCTCGTCATGACACACACCCGTTTCTACTGTGGTCCAGCACAGGGGAAGATTATTTCGAGCAGCCAAGGTGTTAAAATAAATGTTTGCTTCAATACGATTTTATAACAATGCTTCAGAATTAGAGCAATAATAACAATACTCAAGGTTCTTAATCTTGGGTAATAACTGAGCATTCATGGCCTCCAATTTTTTTTTCTTTCCATGAAACAAAATTTATGATACATCCTCTGGCTGCCGCTTTAAAAGAATCCGAGATCGTTACAGGAGAAGAGTCTGGAGTGGAGTTAAAAGAAAAGAATTCAGGAGCAAAAGAGGAGAATTGGCTTGAGAAATTAGGATCTGATAATAATGTGTTATTAAAATGCCATCTACCGGCATTAGGGGCGAAAGATAGCAAATCAAAATCTACAAAGACTGGGGCATGGTTTGAAATTAGGATAGAACCAATTTCAGCATGAGAGACAAGCTGAGACAGGATTTACTAAAAAATATATAATCTATTCTGGATTGTGAATTGTGAGAGGGAGAATAAAAAGTATACTCTTGCAAGTCAGGATTACAAAGTCTCCATCTGGTTACACTTCCAAAAATAACATGATCATCATTTATCATAAGAGGTTTGTCAGATATCTGGGTCCAAAACGTATTATCAACAGTAACAGGTGCATAAACATTAAAAAATACCAAAGGTATTTGGTCAATAAGCATCTTAACAATAATCCAGTGACCATCGAGATCAAATTATTGAGTAAACTGATGTTTTTTATGACATAAAATCGATACACCATTCTTCTGTCCCACCAAACCTCTTTTCAGTTTAGCTGCTTCAGTATCTGATAAGTGAGTTTCTTGAATGAAAGCTACATCAGAATTGAATGTAGCTAAATGAGTTAAGACGCATTGTATTTTTTTTGGATTATTAACTCCTTTAACATTCCAAGTTACAACTCTAAAAGTAAACCATTATAATAGAACATGCACAGTTACTATATAAATAAGTGAAATTGCAATTGTGACATAAAACATGAACAATCTTTAGGCAAATAATATAAGAGTTCAAGTTTCTATTACCTAGGAGAAAGCAAAGAAAGAAGAAAGGATTTTGAAATAGAGTAAGGGATTAGAAGGTAAAAGAGAAAAGTATAAGAGAATATTGATAAGAGTAGAAATGCAGAGTGGATAGAAATAGATAAAGGGAAATGGAAAAGGGGAGAAGCAAAAACAAAAACAGCTGAGACAAAAGATAAGAAAGAAGAAGGATGTAATTCAATGTGAACAGTTGACACTGAAAAAAGACATTAAAAAGACATACCACAAGAAAACAATGAGACTGGGGCAGGTGGAAACACATGAGGAAGGCTGCACGATGGACTGAGGACTCCATAAGCACGCGCAAGGGGAAAAGGGCTTCCCAGTGAAACATGAAGACACAGAGGTCAGGGGGTCGCAAAAACGCGTCTAAGGAAAACCAAAAAGAGAAAATGTTAACCATGAAAAATATAACAAAGTGCAGAACACAAAATACAAAATACCAAATATATAATACAAAATACAAGATACATCAGGGAGGAATAAAGAAATCATGATGAAACATCTCACCACATAGAGAAGGAGCATAATAGATAATTATACTCGAGGAATGCCATTGGATCATTTCTACAAGAGTCTAGAAATTGCTGAAGCGTCGCTGGATCTTCATAATTCGTCGTCTTGTTGTTATATGTTACTTTAAATAGGCATGGATGGAATAAACCATAACGAGCATTTAAGGACCAAAGAGCAGGCCTCATCTCCAGAAACTTTTTGCGACGACCTGTTGTGATTTTGGCGTAATCCTATGCGAAGAAGAGGTTAGCACCATTCCAGGTAATCTTTCCTTTCTGCTTAGCAGCGTGAAGAACCTTGAGCAGCTCTGTATACTCCAAAAAGTATAAGATAACACCCCTAGGATTTGCTGTCGAAGAAAAAGAGGTAGGAGAACGTGAAGGTTGACCTAAACTATGTGCTCGTTGAATGTTCAAAGGTGGGGAATTTGGAAGGCCAAGAAGTGTAGGTAGAAATTACTGAAAAAAGGATATGGCATTTGATCCTACCGCAAACCCGTCAATGCGTAAGTTGTTACGCCTATTTCGACTTGTTGTTTAAGGTTTTGAATTTCAGAGTGTATACTATGAACCTGGTCAGTGAAGACTTGAACTGAAGCCATCTTCCTCTCAAGATGTTCAACATTCTGTTCAGTGTGTGACCAATTGTCCTCGAGCTTTTGAAGGTGAGAGTCCGTTTCCGTCATGTAGGGTTTGAGTGCGCGAATTTCCTCCAGCAGAAGCTCCATAGAGATAGAAGAAGGAGTGGTGTTGGTGGGAGATGGAGGATTCTTTTTAACTTGTTTCCCTGATGAAGTAGAAGAAGAAGGTAACTTGGAAGAAATTTTTGCGTTAGAACGCGAAGCATGAGGAGAGGAGCACTTTGTGGGGGAGGTATCATTAGTTGTATCTTCTACAGTTTCCTGCAAAATACTAAAAGGGTTAGTGTCCTCCAACGATATGTCGGCAGCGTTATTTTGCTGAGAAAAGTTACGGCTGTAGCGAGGCATTGCCATTTAGAGAATGAGGATAGTATCTGGAAATGAAGCCAGAACTCAACAAATAATCCGCAAAAACCGCAAGCGTGAAAATAGAATGTTGTAGTAAAATGTTTGTGAAAGACAATTTCAGTACAGCAAAACCAATAAAACAACTGAAGAAAAGGAGCTGACAAAATTTTTGTGGATGGCAGTTTCAATTCAGCAAAATTAGTAGTACAGCTGAAAGCGAAAAGCTGATGAAATACTTGTGGATGGCAGTGTCAATACAAACCAGTAGTATAACTGAAGGAGAGGCGCGGATGGACTCGATGCAACACTAACTGTGATAAGGTAATACACTGCTTAAAACATATAAGGGCAGATGTAGCAAACGTTTTTTTTGTTGCAAAGGCTGCAATTCGCAAAATAGCAGCGTTTGCAACAAAAAAATCCAAAAATGCGATGTATCATTGAAATCGCATCGCAAACTTAAGGAATTGCAAATTTTGCGATTCCTTAATTTTGCTTCAGCATTTAAGGAATCGCAAAATGCGATTTCTTAAATGCTATGTATGAAGCATTCAGGTTTTGCGAATTTACACTAAGAAATCGCAACTTGTAGTTGGTGGTAATTTGCTATTTCTTTTACAAATGCACTTTTTGGCATTTGTAAAGGTGCCATGTGGCGCTCATACATGCCCTTAGGGCATGGATGTGCGCTATATGCGCACACATGTAAATTTCAGGGGTGCAGCAGGGTGTCCTTAAGACACCCTTGAAATTATTCTCAATTTGCGATTGGCAAATTGCGAATCGCAAATTGAGAATAACGTCACATTTATTCCTATGGGCCTCCTGGTCCATAGAAATGAATGGGAAATTATTCCTTATTTGCAAATTCGCAATTTGCTATTCGCAAATAAGGAATTTTTGGAAATCGCTATAAAATTGCGATTTTGTAGATACATACTATTTTGCAATTCTCAAATAGCGATTCTCAAAAAATCGCTATTTGAGAATCGTAAATAGGTATTTTGATACATCTGCCCCAGTGTATTTGATAAATCAAGAAAAAAGTCCCTCAGGAGGAGCTTCGCGGGCAACCAAGATTGCCGCGTGAGCTCGGAGCTCCGAAGACCCTCTGATCCTCCGTATTAATCCTGTCACATATCCGTATCAGTGTTAGTTGAATATTAAAGGTGAACCGACGCTGACACAGGACCCGTTGTCCGATCTCAAATCCGACGTTCCTTGGCGCAGTTGCACCGTGTGGGACCAGGATCCGGGCCGGGGCTGGCGGATGCGACATAGCCAGACGGCGGTGACCAGACGCATGACTGGCTGTTCTGGCCCACGGCGGAGCTGGCGTAGTGGCGGAGTGAGCACGTACCAGACGGAGTGCGGGGCAGCTAATCCCTGACATCGGTGATCCGGTGGGGCCCGGTGTGTGGACGGGGGAGGTGGCCCGGTGACTAACCATGGCTGGCAAAGGAGACCCCGATAGATCAAAGCCTCGGGTCATCAGAAAGACTACGTACTCGCAGTCCAACAATATGGAGCAGTACGCTCAGCCGAAGGGCTCGCCTGGTGTCTTTGCGAGACCCAAAGACCTGCATCGGGAAGTGTCGCCTGAGGCTCAAGACCCCACGCTCCGCGACATAATGGGCGCCATTGAAGGCATGAAGGCCGAGATGCACCAGCAGCACAAGGTGATGGCGCACAAGGTGGACACCCTGGCGATTGAGGTTAACCTGATTAGAGCTGACTTGGGCAAAACAAATGAGAGAGTCAAGTCGCTAGACATCAAGACCTCGAGTCCGGAACTTGAAGTCGGCCAACGACATTTTTGCGAGGAGGCTTGAGGATTATGAGGGTCGGGCCAGGTGGCAGAACGTCCGCATAATCGGTGTGCCGGAGGGAGCCGAGGATTCGGCTGTGGACCTTTTCGTTGAGGACCTGGTCCAGAACCATCTAGCCCCTAAGGGACTTAGTAAGCTCTTCTCCGTGGAACGGGCGCATAGGATGCCTGGGGGCTGGCTGAAGGAGGGTGCCCCTCCGAGACCCATCATCACCCGAGTGTTCAATTTTAGAGACCGTGACTCCATTTTACAGGCCTCAAGGAGTGGAGGGCCTCTGAAGTTCCAGAACGCTGCCATTAACTTTTTTCCGGACTTCACTCAGTCCGTGCAGATACGGAGACAAAGCTTCATGGGAGTGAAACGGCGTTTGCGGGACATGGGCATGAAATATGCTATGCTGTTTCCTGCAAAACTGAGGATCGAACATGGCGGCCGGGCTCTATTTTTTGACTTGCCGGAGGTAGTGTTGGACTGGCTCGACACCTTACCCCAGCGGCGCGAAGACAACGAGTAGCGGACGGAGGAAGCTACAGGTGGCCACGACTGGCAGGAGTGATGAACGGCTACAGGACTTTTTTGGACAATGGATCTACCCTCAGCAGTTTGGTTTGGTGATCCTGTATTCATGGGGGGCTTTCCCTGTACTTTTCTATTTGGAGGATGGGGGGGGATAGGGTCACCTCCTTTCTCCTCGGGGGCTTCTCGTAGATTAGTTTTTTCTAGGGGCGACAGGCATACTGCGAGTTGGGTGGGATTTTTAGTCTAATGCAGGGGTGCAGGGTGGGGGGTGGATGGGTTCCTTGTTTTCGTTCTTGGGTTGATTCTTCTTTTTCTTCGTTCCCGTTTTGGCAAGGCAATTGGTGGGTTGAACCTGATCATGTAGCGGCTGTGCCCGCCGAGGGTGGGATGGGGGCGGATTTCGGTGATGGGGGGTAGGAAATTGAATATTTTAAGCTGGAATGTCAATGGGCTGGGGGACCGTATCAAGAGGGGTATTGTACTACAAATGTTCAAGAGGTGTGTGCCTGATGTAATACTGTTGCAGGAAACGCATTTGGTAGGAAACACGTGCCACGCACTTAACAGAAAGGGCTTCAAAATGGTGGCACACTCGGGGTTCTCCTCGGGGTCCCGGGGGGCGGGGATTATGGTGCGCTCGACCCTCCCCTTGGAGATTGACTCAAGAGTGGTCGATGAGCGAGGACGTTACGTCGCCGTCACGGGGAGGTGGGAGGGGCATACCCTGGCTTTAGTTTCGATCTATGTCCCGCCTGGGCTACAAACAGACACCTTCAAAGCCCTTGGGGGTGCCATTTTAGGTCTTCCCGAGGGGTTGCTTCTTATGGCTTCCCGACTTTCTGGACACCCTGGGACTTGTTGACTGCTGGAGGCTTCTGCACCCTACCCAGCGCCAATACTCATTTCACTCAGGGGCTCACGGTAGCCTCTCCAGAATTGATTATGTCCTGACATTGGCGGCCCACGCATCGGCGATTTCTGAGGCCAGATTGATGGCGAGGGGCATCTCGTACCACTCTCCGGTCTGGGTGTCCATCGATTTTGATGTTGGGATAACTGAGAGGGTGACGCTGATTAACCCGTGGTACTTTCGTGATCCCAAGACTCGTGGACTCCTGGCCAAAGCCATGGAGCTCTACTTCTCCGAAAACACGGGCTCGGTCGCTTCCGCTGTCTCCTTGTGGGAGGCCTTCAAGACCGTACTGAGGGGGGAGGTGTTCTCCTTAATAGCTGAGGTACGGAGACGCAGAGACGTGGATGTGGTAACAATCGAGTCCGACATAGCGGAGAAAGACTCTCAGTTGGAGGTCAGCCGGACCTCCTACATGCTCTATCACTCAAACAGTCGGAGTACCGAGCTACTGTTACGGAGGCGGCGAAGGCCATGGGTAGGGAGCAGCAGGGGCGAATCTATGAGGTCGGGGACAAGGCCGGCAAGTTCATTGCCTGGCTTGACAAGAAGGAGAGAGCCAGCCGCGTGGTCCCGGAGGTGCTGGGAGGGGATGGCGCGGTTGTCACCGACCCCAGCGCTATTGCTCTGGCCTTCGCTGAATATTTTGCATCCGTTTACGCCTCGGCCTCCGAGATGTCGGAGGAAGACTCTGGAGTCTTGCTGCGAGACATAGAGGTACCGTGTTTGTCGGAAACTGAAAAAGAGGACATGGATAGGGACATCGCGGTGGACGAGATCGCTCAGGCGATACGCTCCCTGCGATCTGGCAAGGCTCCCAGCCCCAACGGTATCCCAGTGGAGCTGTATAAGATTAAACCGGATCTCGTTGCTTTGCCACTGCGGGCTATGTTTCTTGAGGCGCGGGAGGTGGGTACACTTCCCCCCGACCAGAGGCTGGCCACCATTATGGTCATTCATAAGGAAGGGAAGCCCAGAGATTTGTGTCGGTCGTATCGACCTATCTCGTTGCTGAACGCCGAGCCCAAGATCTTGGCTAAATTGCTCACCAACCGACTGGTTGGAGCGATTGGCGATTTGGGGCACCCGGACCAGTCTGGCTTTATCCCACATCGTAACACCGCCCTCAATTTGAGAAGACTTCACGGAGCCCTTGCGAGGGTCCGCACCCTCCAGGAGCCGGCCATCTTGACGTCCTTGGATGCCATGATTGCCTTTGACTCCCTTGAGTGGCCCTACTTGTGGGCGGTGCTGGAGAAGTTCGGGTTTGGTCCCGGGTTCCTAGGATTTTCTCAAGCTCCTATACGCCAGCCCGCTTGCCAACGTGGCGGTTAACAGCCGCGCATCAGCTTCATTTGCCCTCGGCAGGGGTACCAGGCAGGGATGCCCCCTGTCGCCCCTTCTGTTTGCACTGGCACTGGAACCACTGGCGGCGTGGCTGAGAGGGCATCCGGACATCAGGGGGATCAAGTGGTCCCAAGACTCGTGGACTCCTGGCCAAAGCCATGAAGCTCTACTTCTCCGAAAACACGGGCTCGGTTGCTTCCGCTGTCTCCTTGTGGGAGGCCTTCAAGACATACTGAGGGGGGAGGTGTTCTCCTTAATAGCTGAGGTACGGAGACGCAGAGACGTGGACGTGGTAACAATCGAGTCCGACATAGCGGAGATAGACTCTCAGTTGGAGGTCGGCCCGACGCCGGACCTCCTACTTGCTCTATCACTCAAACAGTCAAAGTACCGAGCTACTGTTACGGAGGCGGCGAAGGCCATGGGTAGGGAGCAGCAGGGGCGAATCTATGAGGTCGGGGACAAGGCCGGCAAGCTCATTGCCTGGCTTGACGAGAAGGAGAGATCCAGCTGCGTGGTCCCGGAGGTGCTGGGAGGGGATGGCGCGGTTGTCACCGACCCCAGCGCTATTGCTCTGGCCTTCGCGGAATATTTTGCATCCGTTTACGCCTCGGCCTCCGAGATGTCGGAGGAAGACTCTGGCGTCTTGCTGCGAGACATAGAGGTACCGTGTTTGTCGGAAACTGAAAAAGAGGACATGGATAGGGACATCGCAGTGGACGAGATCACTCAGGCGATACGCTCCCTGCGATCTGGCAAGGCTCCCGGCCTCAACGGTATCCCAGTGGAGCTGTATAAGATTAAACTGGATCTCGTTGCTTTGCCACTGCGGGCTATGTTTCTTGAGGCGCGGGAGGTGGGTACACTTCCCCCCGACCAGAGGCTGGCCACTATTATGGTCATTCATAAGGAAGGGAAGCCCAGAGATTTGTGTCGGTCGTATCGACCTATCTCGTTACTGAACGCCGAGCCCAAGATCTTGGCTAAATTGCTCGCCAACCGACTGGTTGGAGTGATTGGCGATTTGGGGCACCCGGACCAGTCTGGCTTTATCCCACATCGTAGCACCGCCCTCAATTTGAGAAGACTTCACGGAGCCCTTGCGAGGGTCCGCACCCTCCAGGAGCCGGCCATCTTGACGTCCTTGGATGCCATGATGGCCTTTGACTCCCTTGAGTGGCCATACTTGTGGGTAGTGCTGGAGAAGTTCGGGTTTGGTCCCGGGTTCCTGGGATTTTCTCAAGCTCCTATACGCCAGCCCGCTTGCCAACGTGGCGGTTAACGGCCGCGCATCAGCTTCATTTGCCCTCGGCAGGGGTACCAGGCAGGGATGCCCCCTGTAGCCCCTTTTGTTTGCACTGGCACTGGAACCACTGGCGGCGTGGCTGAGAGGGTACCGAACATCAGGGGAATCAAGTGGTCCCCAGGCTTTGAGGATAGGGTGTCTCTGTACGCAGATGACATCCTCCTATACCTCACCTCGCCGTGTATGTCCCTTATTGTTGTATGTGATGTACTACGCACTTTCTGGCCTCGTCATTAATTGGTCGAAGTCTCACCTGTATGTCCTGAGGGGTGAGGTCCCGAGAATCCAGCGGGACTGTAACATACAGGTCGCGAGGCAGGGGTTTGAATACTTGGGTATCTACATTTCTGCTGATACCAAAGTACGTTACGCAAACAACTTGCTTCCCCCTCTCGCGCGTCTTCGGCGTGATGTGGAGGGGTGGCGGAAGTTGCCGCTTTCCCTGCTTGGACAGGCGGCCTTGTTGAAGATGATGTCCCTGCCCCTGTTTCTATATGTGCTTCAGAACACCCAGGATCTGGTCCTGTCTGGATATTTTAGAGAGGTTGAGGGTCTACAGCGGACCCTGCTCTGGATGGTAGGCCGCGCATCGCCATTACCAAACTGACCCTCCCGTGGTATGATGGAGGGATTGCGCTGTCTGACATCCGTAGGTATTATTGGGCGTCTCAGATGGCGGCCCTTAATCACGGTTTCTATGGCCCAGCCATAAATCCGGGCTTTGCCATGGACCGGTGGCTCCTGGGTGATGGGAAATATTACAGGGCTCTGTACTTGAGGTCTCTGGATGGAAGAATGACAGGTCCCACCAAGACATCGGTCCACATCTGGAGAGCGGTGACGAAGGCACAGGGCTGGAAAGGCAAACTCACAATGGTGACTCCACTCTATGACTCCGATCTGCTGGGCAACTTGTTGCATAGCAAGGGGTTTGACCGCTGGGACTTGATAGGCATCTCTAGGGTGGAAGATATGATTGCTAAGGGACAGATCAAACCCTTCGAGGTGCTGCAGAGAGAGTTTCAGTTGGGGGAAAGGGAGTTCTTCAGATACGCCCAGTTAAAACACGCCCTTCTGGCAGCTATGCCGGAGGGTGAAAAGATCCCTGAATCTTCCCCGTTGGAGGACAGGTTGCTGGACGGCTACATGTCCTACAGCGCTATCTCACTGACCTACAAGAAACTGATTAACGTTCGCACGGACCTTCTCCTGGGGGTGCGAGACCAGTGGACCCGTGATGGAATTGAATTGGACGATGAGGATTGGCAGTGTGCGGTCTCGTCTCTGAAGGAGGTGGCAATTCCGGCCAGACTGAGGCTGGTACAATTGAAGATCCTACATAGGGTTTATGTCACTGGCCCCCGGCTGATTCACATGGGCCACTCGGTGGATGGTCTCTGTAGACGAGGGTGTGGTTCCCTAGCGACCTTCATGCACATTATATGGGAATGTAGGTCGGTGGCTGCATATTGGAGGCGTATACACGTAGTGATGGGTGAAGTGACTGGCGTTAACTTGCTGGCTGAAGCCCGGCGCTGTCTGTTAAATGTGTGGGGCCCCACGGATTACACCAGTTCACAAACTCAATGGGTCACTCTAGGCAACATGGTGGCAAAAAGGGACATTGCACAGAAATGGGGAGCGGCTCTGCCCCCCACAGTAGAGATGTGGAAGGCTAACATGGACTGGTGCATGTTCCGGGAGAAGACGGTGTATGTTGCCAGAGGTAGGCCCAAAAAATGAAATAAGATCTGGGGGCCCTGGAATGAGTATAGGGGTGATATTTGCCTCCCGCCGGACACAGCGCCCTTGGAGGAGCGACTGTCTCCTTAGCCCTTGACTCTGGCTGAATTATTGGTATACAATGTCCTGTCTTCCTTCCCCCCCCCGATATCCATGCAGGTGACCTGTTCACGTATCCTATTCCGCATAGAGGCCCATCCTTCCCCTGAAGTGGGGAGATGCCGCATTCATGTTTCCTTGCCTTGCCTTCTTTGCACCTTATAGGTGCCTTTTCCGTTATTACACTTTTTTCTCTTTCATAAAATAAAATAAACCTCATATGATTTTGTACCGTATTCTGTGTGCACCACTCATGCTACAAAACGACTTGCTGCCTAGCCTCCGGGATGTATGGCTGAATAGCTGTGTACTATTGTGTCGTAAATAAAGGTTTTTCAAAAAAAAAAAAAGAAAATAGCCCCTCCTTCAATGCCAAAAACAACGTCTCTTCCGAATTTTTACAAACCTTGCATTTCAAGCGATCATATTCGTGCATAAAACATGTTGCTTAAAGTATAGCCCAATGAGGAAAATAAAAACGCAAGGCATTGCAGAAAAGTCACTGTAAAATGGCTGCCATCCACAACTGTATCAATCAAAGACATTTCAATCAAAGACATTTAAAGAGCGCACTACCTACCCGTAGGGTCTCGAGGCGCTTGGTGGGGGGGGGTGCCGCTACTGCTCGAACAGCCAGGTCTTGAGCTTCTTCCTGAAGGAGAGGTGGTCTTGGGTCAGGCGCAGGTCGGCCGGGAGGGAGTTCCACGTCTTGGCGGCCAGGTAGGAGAAGGACCTTCCTCCTGTAGTGGCTCTGCGGATGCGTGGGACGGTGGCGAGGGCGTGGCTGGCGGATTGGAGGTGGCGTTTGGGAGCGTAGAAGTTGATTCGGTTGTTGAGGTAGCTCGGGCCCTGGTCGTGGAGAGCTTTGTGTGCGTGGGTAAGGAGGCGGAAGGTGATTCTCTTGTTGACCGGGAGCCAGTGCAGGTCTCTTAGGTGTCCGTAACTGTAGGCTGAGAGTAGCAAAAAAGTCAGTCAGAGCAAGGAATTTCTTTCATTCTAGTTGTTAAAATGTAACGAAGATAGATAATCCGAGGTTAAAAGGAAATTGAGAAAGACACATTTGAAAAGAAATGTGTAGAAGAAAAATTCAGAGAGCTCAGTGTTCAGCGCTCACCAGGCATCTAAATGGCGGTCGTGTCTCAGGCGTGAACCGCCGACATCGAGAAAGCGGAGAAAATCCTCAGCCAGATTCATGAACAAAAAATCGGCTCGCAAAGGGCCAGATTCTCAGAATCTGGCCCTCTGCGAGCGCAATTTTTGCATTTGGGATTCATCATCCCAAATGCAAAAATCGCAATTTGCAAAATCGCATATTTGCGAGGATTTGCATTTAAGGAATCTCTATTAGAGCTTCCTTAAATGCAATTCATTAACCAATTTTAAATTGAGAATTCGCAATATTTGGCCGCTATTTACCACGAAGTCTGACTTTGTGGTAAATAGCGAAAAAATAGAAAAAAAACATTTTAGTGCATTTTTCTCAGTTGCATGTCACACACACTCCTTTGGACATGTGTGTGCGCAACACCTGTGTAAATTTGCATTTCAGGGGTGCTACAGGGTGTCCTTTGGACACCCCTGGCACCCTTGAAATCGCTATCTTATTTGCGATTAGCAAATTGCTAATCGTAAATAAGGAAAAACTCCCCATTCATTCCTAAGGGCCTTTAGTAAATAGCGATTCCTACACATTCCTTATTTGCGATTAGCAAATTGCTAATCGCAAATAAGGAATAACTCCCCATTCATTCCTATGGGCCTAAAGGCCCATAGGAATGAATGGGGAATTTTTCCTTATTTGCGATTAGCAATTTGCTAATCGCAAATAAGGAATGTGTAGGAATCGCTATTTATTTAGCGATTCCTACATGAATCCCATTTTGCAAGTCCTTAATAGCGATTCCCTAATAATCGCTATTAAGGACTCGCAAAACGGCTCTTTTATGAATCTAGCTGCCTGTTCCGCTCGTTCCTCATGGCTGAAAGGGCGTACGCACATGCAGCAGGTATTCCGGCGTGTAAAGCTGCGTCTTTTATGACTGGGAAGGCGATGAAGGCACTTGAAAGGCTCCCGTCACTTTTAAGTGTCGACGGAGCTCCCCAGCAGTGCGGCCATTTCCTCTGGCGCCGTAGCCACGCCCCCCAGCAATTGAACCTTCTTAGGGCTCATAAATCGGGCATAGCTTAGTCCAGTTGCACAGTGTGCATGGGACGCACATCTGGGCATACTTCTCGTACTTGGGACATTACACCGAAGCATACAAACAAGTGCTGGATGGAATGCTTGGATTATTCTCATCCACTGGCAATTACTTGGGCTGCATCGCCATGCCATCTCGGTTTGCAGCTGAGAGCACTTGGTCTGGCAGTTCGAGCTGGACTGTTATCATTGGAACAGTGTCAATACATCTGTTATTTGTCAGGTTATATGTGATGCCAAACACCTTACTCCCACGAAAAAAAATATGCAGAGCCAGCAGTATTTAGCAGCAATCTACACTGCGTGTAAGAAATACTTGATGTCAGAAAATAGGTATTATGTTGGGTTACTTTTCAAGAAATAAACCATTCAGCTTTCAATTAAATTGTTTAGATCCACTCAGTTACAAATGTAGCACCGGGCTAATAAGTGCATGAGAGGGATATTTGGCAATTGTATGTATGAATGTGGGGAATTTATCAGGTACATACACATAAAGTGGTGCAAAATGATGGATGTGCAGAAGAGGAGTAAAAAATCAGGTGTTCAGGCAGACAGTACGGAGGGATGCAGGCAGGGTGCATAAGTGTGTGGAGAGAGGGGAATTTTGTAGAGCACAGAGAAGCAAGAAAATTAAAAGGGTAGGCTTTCTCAGTGGAATTCCAATATTCTTAATTTGTTTCACAAAATATCCCACATTTCCTGCCGCATGACGTTGTCAAGACTATTTTGTAATGAAATGAAATGAAATTAAATGAAATTTGATTTATAAAGCGCATGGCTGCAAAGAGCGTCCCAGTGCTAACAAAATAGAACCGAGAACGACTGAAGAGGGAACCGAAAATTAGGTGTCCTTGGGGAAAAGAAAAGTTTTTAGGGCCTTTCGAAACTTAAAATAGCAGGGTTCAGTACGAATCCGACTGGGGAGGGAGTTCCAGTTTTTTGCAGCATTTACAGAAAAGCGGTGACCCCCTGTACGTACCTTCCTGACTCTGGGAACCCTGGCTAGGTTTCCAAAGTCCGACCGAAGAGCCAGAGAGGGTTTATAGGGGCAGATCAGGCTCCTGAGAACAGGAGGACCTTTACCCTGAAGTGCCTTATGGGTGATGCATAGTGATTTAAAGATGACTCTTTCATGTATTGGCAGCCAGTGAAGTGCTCTCAAAATCGGTCTAGCTGAAGATCTTCTTGAGGCACCCGCCAACATCCTGGCTGCAGCATTCTGCACCCGTTGTAAGATGTTGAGGGTAGCTTCAGGAGCTGCTAGAAACAGGGCGTTACCATAATCCAATCTGGATAATACTAACCCCTGAATCAGCAGTTTCCTAGACCGGGGAGGCAGGAGAGGGAGAACTTTCCGTACTGATCTTAATAGGCCGAAACAGATGCCTGCAACTTTCTGTGCCTGCGTCTTAAAAGTTAAGTCCGGCTCAAACCAAACCCCTAAGCTTTTACGTTTTTTCTTTCGGTAAGGGCAACTCACCCAAGCAGGGGGGACAGACAGCTTTGGGGAGAGATGTGCAATGATGACCCAGGAGCATGATCTCCGTTTTTGCTCCATTTAGTTTGAGCCACGAACTAGACATCCAGGCGAATATTCCGGCAAGGCAGGCGGAGAGGTTATCCAGACATCCCTCTTGTTGGGTTAGCGAGATGACTAGTTGGGTGTCGTCCGCGTAGGTGACTGATTTGATCCCAAAGGGAGCCACCACCTCCTCCAGTGGGGCCATATATATGTTAAACAAAGTAGGGCTCAAAGAAGAGCCCTGAGGGACTCCACACTGGAGAGGGGTAGATTTGGACAGTACACCCCCTTCCCAGACTCTAAAAGAACGCTTATTCAAAAAGGATGCCAGCCATTTCAGGGCCATTCCTGTTAAGCCCAGCCTGGCGAGACGGTGAGTAAGAATTTCGTGGTCTACCGTATCAAAAGCTGCACTTAGATCCAGGAGGATCACAACTGTGGAGCCTCCTGAATCTAAGATACACCTTGCCTCCTCCGCCACCACTATCAGGGCTGTATCCGTGCCTTGCCCCGGGCGAAAGCCCGTTTGGGAGTTGCTCTACAGCAAGTTATTTTCGAGGAACCCGGAAAGCTGCTGATTAGCCATTTTTTCGGCAATTTTGCCAAGGCCGAGCAACAGCGAAATCGGGTGGAAGTTGGCCAGGTCTGAGGGATCAAGCCC
Organism: Lissotriton vulgaris; assembly: GCF_964263255.1. Taxonomy (NCBI): domain Eukaryota; kingdom Metazoa; phylum Chordata; class Amphibia; order Caudata; family Salamandridae; genus Lissotriton; species Lissotriton vulgaris. The sequence continues at coordinate 1,823,775,625 of NC_141685.1, forward strand.
TGGCTTTTTAAAAAGGGTTTTGACCCTGGCCTGTTTCCAACTAGGGGGCACAACCCCACAGGAAAAAGAGGCATTTAAAAGCTGTGTTGCCAATGCGGCGATTGTATCTGCGATCCGCTTAAGGATATACATGGGCGCAGGATCAGACGGAGAACCATTTTTCAGGGAAGATAAAGCTTTACAAAAATCATCCCTGGTAATACAACTAAAGGAGTCCAACCGGGGGCCAGAAGAAGGGGCCGGGTCCATATCGTTATAGGAAACAGAGACGTTCTGCGGTAGACTCTCAAGGATTCTTGATATCTTAGAATCAAAGAAGTCCGCTATTGCATCTTTCTTCAGTGCATTCCAGGGTGCTAACTGGAGAAGGAACCTTGAGTAGTTGTTTAACTATTTTATAAGTTTCTCTCGAGGAGTTGGATGACAGATTAATTTTGTTTTCAAAAAAGGCCACCTGTGCTTTTTTCAGGGAGGTTTTATAGAGTCTCAGGGCAGATCGGTAGGCCGATTTGTTATTAACCGTCCAGTCTTTCCTCCATCTGCGTTCCAGTTTTTTGCAGATTTTTCTCAGGTCTCTAAGCTCCGGAGTGTACCACGGTGATTTAAAAGTACTACTTTTCTTTGTGACTGTTTTAAGAGGTAGTACTGCATCCAGAGAATTGTCCAGCCAATTACGAAAGCTTATATCTGCAACCAGTGGATCTGAATCCATTTTAGGGGCAGTTTGTTCAAGTGCTAAAGTCAGCCTTTCCAGGGATAGCTTGGGCCAAGCCCTTTCTAAAGTACGAGGTAATGCTGCCCGTTGTGCCTCTGTGCAGGTTTTCCAAGAAAATGGGACCAAAAAGTGATCAGACCATGGTACCGGTAGAGGGGGGCTAGTGTTAATCTGACTACAATTTGAAAAAATAGGGTCTAAAAGATGACCTTTCACATGTGTTGCCTCTTTATTTATGAGCTTCAGCTTAAAAGATTTAAGATCAGAACAGAGATCTGTGGCAACTTTGCCATTCGGATCATCAAAATGTAGATTCAGATCTCCTAAAATCAAGAAATTTGAAGACAAAGCCGCTGCAGCTAAGGTAGTGTCTAATAAGGATCCTATAAACTGTCTTGTGCAGCCCGGCGGGCGATAAATGAGAAGTCCTGAAAGAGATTTGTTAGATGTTATTTGAATGCTGAAATGGACACTTTCTGAGTCTGATATAATACAATCTTCGATTCTGCAGGTAAGTTTATCTTTGTAGACTATAGCAAGTCCACCTCCTTTCCCTTGTTGTCTATGTTGGCACTGAATAAGAAATCCATCCGGGAGGGCAGCAGCGATATCGAACTCAGAAGTTGACGATAGCCACGTTTCAGTGAGAAACAATACATTGAGATCACCTTCTTGAATCATAAGGTTGATCTTGATGGCATGCTTCGTTAGAGACCTGCAATTCAGAAGCGCCATGCCGAGATCACTGTGGACCTGCCTACCAGTATCCCTAGCTAAGGTGTAGTTAGTACACAACTTACACCTCCTGTGTAGGTGGTCAAAACTCTTAAACTGGCAACATAATGAACCTCCATTATCTTGATGCTACATAAGATCTCCCCTAGAGTATACAATCCGCGGTTTAGTGGCCACCGGCATAATAACTGGCCCTAGGCCCGGTCTTGCCCGGATGGGCCCAGACGGGCTTGCCTCCGGCGAGCCCGCTGCGCCCGCCCGCTGCGCGGACGGGAAATCATATTCATTTTATAGCGCTCGGGCCGCCACTCGCCCGACCACTAGTGCGCTTACCCTGCCTTTGGTCCCAAGATGGCAGCCGAAGTCGTCACCCCGGGGAAGCTGCCTGTGAGCTAGCAGAGCAGAGCATGAAAAGACGTACTCCCTAATATTTCCGCACATGAGGAATATCTTGTAGAATTGTATAGGCAGCCTCGTACAAAAAATTCATATATAAGTTGTAAGACAAGTTGTCCGCTAGATATGATCGCCTGTTCTGGATGTAGAAGAACAGATATAGCAATCCAAAGCATCGCACAATCTAGAAAACACAACCATACTGTCTTGAAATCACCACTCAATGGTTAAACACCTGATCAATAGATGTGGGTCGAACGTAATTAATGGAGATCAGGGTCTGCTTAATGGTTATAATACATGAGTTATGGCATGTGTTGCATTTATTGCTAAACATAACTGACAAATTTCAGTGATTTGACACATGGGGGATACTTCTTTGGCTAACTTGGACGGCGTTGCTGATTTGTGAAGGCTCCTACACCCACGCCTCGTGGTACCCGCTCCGCGGGTCCCGCTTCGGATTCTTCTTCTTGACAGACGCTCCAGTGGGGTTTGTGTGAGGCTGCAGGGCTGCGAGCGAAAACCGGGACTCACATTCCCAGGAATCCCGGTGTCAGTGGCCGTGTCACCTGGCCCCGCTCTCCCTGACCGCCCCGCCCCACCTCCATCAACTGAAAAGGGGCAAGGTCTCTCTGCAACGTGGGATACTTCTTTGGCTAACTTGGACGGCGTTGCTGATTTGTGAAGGCTCCTACACCCATGCCTCGCGGTACCCGCTCCGCGGGTCCCGCTTCGGATTCTTCTTCTTGACAGACGCTCCAGTGGGGTTTGTGTGAGGCTGCAGGGCTGCGAGCGCAAACCGGGACTCACATTCCCAGGAGTCCCGGTGTCAGTGGCCGTGTCACCTGGCCCCGCTCTCCCTGACCGCCCCGCCCCACCTCCATCAACTGAAAAGGGGCAAGGTCTCTCTGCAACGTGGGATACTTCTTTGGCTAACTTGGACGGCGTTGCTGATTTGTGAAGGCACCTACACCCACGCCTCGCGGTACCCGCTCCGCGGGTCCCGCTTCGGATTCTTCTTCTTGACAGACGCTCCAGTGGGGTTTGTGTGAGGCTGCAGGGCTGCGAGCGCAAGTCGGGACTCACATTCCCAGGAGTCCCGGTGTCAGTGGCCGTGTCACCTGGCCCCGCTCTCCCTGACCGCCCCGCCCCACCTCCATCAACTGAAAAGGGGCAAGGTCTCTCTGCAACGTGGTATACTTCTTTGGCTAACTTGGACGGCGTTGCTGATTTGTGAAGGCTCCTACACCCACGCCTTGCGGTACCCGCTCCGCTGGTCCCGCTTCGGATTCTTCTTCTTGACAGATGCTCCAGTGGGGTTTGTGTGAGGCTGCAGGGCTGCGAGCGCAAACCGGGACTCACATTCCCAGGAGTCCCGGTGTCAGTGGCCGTGTCACCTGGCCCGCTCTCCCTGACCGCCCCGCCCCACCTCCATCAACTGAAAAGGGGCAAGGTCTCTCTGCAACGTGGGATACTTCTTTGGCTAACTTGGACGGCGTTGCTGATTTGTGAAGGCTCCTACACCCACGCCTCGCGGTACCCGCTCCGCGGGTCCCGCTTCGGATTCTTCTTCTTGACAGACGCTCCAGTGGGGTTTGTGTGAGGCTGCAGGGCTGCGAGCACAAACCGGGACTCACGTTCCCAGGAGTCCCGGTGTCAGTGGCCGTGTCACCTGGCCCCGCTCTCCCTGACCGCCCCGCCCCACCTCCATCGACTCTGCCCATTGGCCTAATACCTACAAATACTGGTGTCCTACGCTGCGCGAGAGCGCCCGGGGCGAAGACCGGGCAAAGAGCGGGCCGTTTGAGGCCGTTCGAGGACTGAGCCGACTGGACTGGCCCACCCTCTTTCGCCATTTTTTCCTTATCAGTCTTTACTGAGGCCTAAAAGGTAAAACTACTCGATTACCATCTCACTTTCATTGCTAGATTGGCTTCTCCTCTGTTACTAAGGTATGTGTACTAGGATAACTAGGAGTAAGGCTTCCAAAGGTGGCCATCCAATTAGTGGCCTCATGGATGACTTCATTACCCGCACCAACTTTGCGATAGATCAAGAAATATCCAAACTCCAAACCCGGGTATCTTTAGAGCTGGTAGCTGCTAGAAGATTGTCCCAGGTTTTTGCTACTTCTAAAAAATCCTCCCTAGGCCACATAGCCGCTGCGGTTACCCCGGAGCGTCCTGCCATCTCCCATTGTGTAGTTACACAGGCTGAGGTTCACCTGTCCCCGCCTCCACCCGCCCTTTCCCCGCCCCTTGTCCAACCATCGAAATTAGACGAAGTGAGTGTACCTGTCACCTCTTGCACTCAGAATGCTACTCCCAACCTTCCCCCCCCGGTGTTATCCAATGCCACTAGCGATACTCAACCCAAACGAAAGCGTCACTCTCGCTCTGCCTACTCCCGGAAGAAAGCGAAAATCGCGGTGACACAACATCTGGCATTGACGAAAGGCTCGACACCTAACACTAAAGGAGAGCGGGTCCCTGGGAAGCAGCCTCCAACGGAGGGAGAGGGGGTAGGGATAACTGTTGTGCCACCTAACATTACCTTAGAGGCTGAGGGCGCACAGGCAGAAGGGTTGGGTAAAAATGATAGGGAATTCATAGACCTGGTTTGGGAAACCCTTAAAAAACTCCTTTCCCCCTTAGATCTCAGACTCTCACAGATTGAAAATAACCTACTCGAGATGGAAAAGAGCATTATTGCTCTGGCCACTCTCGGCCTGAGAAGTCTTGAGAACCAGGGTCTCCCTGTAGCTGATCCAACACCATTAGCTCCTATACCACAAGTCCAACAACTTCCCCCTACAATACCAAGTACTGTACGCCCGGTCCCCAAACCGAGGACTGTGGCTGTGGACCAAATTTCCACTGCCACAAAACCCAAGGCCCCTAAACGGGCCTCTACACACCCACCTGCCAACTCCAATCCTGGAGCCTCCCTCAAACCCCATCCTAGTGAAGCGGCTCACCAGTCTACCCAGGATCTCCCGGCAAAGAATAACTTTAGAGGGGGTTACATTGATCTCCCCCCAGAGGCCAATGATTTTGTGGTTGTGCTGACGGGCGTTCCCCAGATTAGTATCGGCCAACATGAGAACCACTGGTCTCTGAAAAATAAGATAATGCATTGGCTTAATGTCAATAGACCTATTCCCAATGGCCGTAGAAGTAGAGTCCTGATGGTTCGTAGAACTCCTTGGGTGGGCCCAACAAGGAAAACCAATCCTGGGGATTGTATAGTGGTAACCTTTGACGATCCACTCACGGCACAGCATATATGTTCGTGGCCCTGTAGTGAAGGGTCTTCTGTCATTCCTAGGCCACTGTCCTTTTTCTACCCCCCACGCCCCACATACAATCAAATGGATAACTGGTCATTAGTTCACCACCAGTCATGGAGAAGTCGCCCTAATAATCGTGTGGATTCTTTCTCACATTGGAATGGCTTCCCAACCTCGAATAGATTTGGAGGCCTAGAGGAAGTAGATTGACTCTCCAGGCACCCTGCCCACCATCTATTGGTAAATGCATCACCATTGCAGGTTCTCGGGCCTCACGAATCTCCTCGCGTGTGTACAGAATCCCTAGCTACTGATCCTTTTTCTGGCCTAGTAGGAACACCAAATAGTCCACTCTCAGAGGGGGGGTTGATAGCCCCGAGCGGTTCAGATCCCCAAGGGGAGCTGACCGCTTTAGGTGATTTGTGCCCACAAGGTAGGGAAGATCAGTTGGCACCACCCTACATCCTACCCATGTTACCTACCCAGGCTACCTTATCAGTGGGAAAACTGCCTGAGGCAACTATGGCTTTTAAATCCCCTCAAATTGAGCCTTTACAAAGGCCACCTATAGTGGCTGTGTCCATTCCATCTGCACCTATTCACTCTTCTAGACAGCCTACCCTAGATGAACCCCTGCTAAAGATTGTAAGCTGGAATGTGGCAGGGCTTGCTCGCAACCTTGATAACCCAGAATGGAATATGTTCTTAGAACCCTATAACATCTGTATTCTGCAAGAAACCTGGTCTCAGAAACCTAGACATAGAGTAGGCTTTTCAACCTACTTTGTTCCAGCTCACCAACAAAGTGGATCTAAGGGTCGCCCGTCTGGCGGCCTTCTCATATGGGTCAGCATTGCTCTGGGTCTAAAAGTGAGCCAAAGGACCACCCAATCTCCTGACCTCCAGAGGATAACAATACACTGTCAAGGGGGAAGGAATCTGGAAGTTTTCAACCTTAATTTGAGGGGCGCTAGGGGCGGGACTTCTAGTCTATCTTCGACAGGTCTAAGCAACGACCTAGCTGCTTGCAAGATTGATTCCTATGTTCTCCTTGCAGGCGACTTTAACTGTTGTTTTGAGCCACTGGCAAAGGAGGACATTTTGGATTCTTTTGATGAGGACACAAGAAGAGGTATCCCAATCCTGACCCTTGACCCGATTCCAAAATGGACGCAAAGTGCGATAGACATCAATGCTCTTTGCATGGAACATAACTTGAGATCAACAAATGGTCGTTCAAAATCGGATCTTATGGGTGCTCATACTTACAACAGGACGGGTCACACCTCCAGAATTGACTTTATCATGTTGAATTATAATCTCTGGCCATTCCATCAAGACTTGGAGATTATAGTGTCTTGTGATAGCGATCATAACCCCCTTTCTTTAACCCTCACTCCCCCTTGGCAGATGAAGAAACAAGACAAGACTGTCCACATCTGGAAATCATCTCATGAAATTGCTCCGTCAAACTGTGGCAGGCGTCTGAAGTGGGCAAAAGTTAAAGCAGACGATGCAAGGTTGGCGCAAGCCGGGACCATCTTGTCTGTGGTGGAGCCTCGGCTTGACGCTTTAAGTCCATCTAGTAAAAAAGTTTTACCAATATTTTTAGAGACCATAGCAGCACTGAGTGAACTGTTTACTATTTCCCAATCTAAGGCCAGGGTTGTACCTAATAGTGTTTCCAAGACTAGAGACAAATGGTATTCCCCTAAATGACGAGCTGCTAAGGGGGAACTCATTTCTGCAGTAAAGAACAGGGATCCAGTCACTATTAGATCCGCAAGGAAATTTTATAAAAAAACGGTGGCTGAGGCGAAAGAGGCTCATGAATATAATTTCTGGTGTGAGTTAGCTGAGGCAAGTACCAGGAAGGACTCAAAGGGGTTTTGGGCTCTATTGAGAGCAAGGAACAAGCCCATTGACCAGCAGATAACTTGCAACATTCCTGGTGACACTTGGTTTGTCCACTTCTCCAAGCTATACTCTGCTCCACTGGGGTCATCTCTTTTAAGTCCGGGGTTTTTGCCCAGTCCAAGAGCTGATCCCCTTTCCAATGACGGCCCCTTCACTAGTCAGGAAGTAGAAAGGGCAATTGGGGGTATCGTCTCCAATAAGGCTCCGGGTCCTGATGGGATCCCAGGTGACTTACTGAAGACCTACCCAGCAGTGTGGAGCAGATTAATTGCTTCACTTCTAAACAAGGTTTTGCTGGGAGGCTCATTCCCTGACTCATGGAGGGGCGCTGAAGTCGTGCCCATTTTTAAGAAAGGCAGCAGGGACGACCCAGACAACTATCGCCCTATCAGTTTGCTGGATTCAACCCAAAAGGTTGCAGGCAAAGTGGTATTGGGTAGGATTTTGCAGTGGGCTGACGAGGAAAAGATCCTGTCAGACTTTCAGGCAGGTTTCAGAACAGGGACAGGCACCATCGAGCAGACATTCCGTCTCCTAATGCTATATTGGAAAGTGGTGGTACTGGGAGGGGGTAGTTTGTATTTAGTCTTTTTAGACTTGCGAACAGCCTTCGACCTGGTCCCACGGGCACTATTATGGAATGTCCTTGATGGATTAGGTCTACCCCCCTATTTGCTGTTCTTGCTTAGAAAATTTCATGAAGACAATTTCGCCCAGATCAGATGGGGTGTCCAGGGGGAAAAAACATCTTGTATCCCCGTAGATAGGGGCGTCCGCCAGGGGTGTGTGCTTGCCCCCACTCTGTTCTCTCTTTATGTTAACGGAGTGGTGGAGCATCTCCTTCAACATCCTTCGGATGCACCTACCCTGGCGGGAAGAAAAGTCCCAACGCTCCTGTTTGCGGACGACACCCTCCTAATCTCGAAATCACCAGCGGGCATTCAGAAATTGCTTTCGAGCTTCAAAACCTTCTGTGACACCAAGGGTTTGGCTATAAACATAGGCAAGACCAAATTCCTTGTCCTTAACCCCCCTAAGAAATCCGTTGCTCCTCCTGTCTTAGACTCTATCCCTCTCGAAAGAGTCAAAGAATTTGACTACCTGGGAATACGTCTTTGCGACACTATGAGTTGGAAGGCACACCACCAAAAGGTGTTTCTGACTCATAAAAGGGTCACAGGAGCCTTGCTCAAGGAACAACGTGCCTCAACCATAAAACCAATTGGGGCATTGCTAGACATCTATAGGGCAAGGGTTGTAAGCGCAGCACTGTATGGCGCAGAACTGTGGGGCACGCAGAGAGTTGATACCCTGGCCCATCTTGAAAACAACTTTCATAAAGATCTTATGAGGCTACCCCACAGTACCCCTACAATCCCCCTCCTGTTAGATACAGGCACCCGCCCAATTTGTGAGCAAGCAAAATTGCGTCCCCTGCTACTCTGGTCCCGGATATGGAATGTCCCGGAACTGTGTAGTTACGCCGACGCCTTAAATGATCTGTTGTCCCTTCCAGGTTGCTATAAGGTATCCTGGCTCAGGGAGGTCAAACGACTGCTCTATGAGTTGGGTTTAGGAGACGCTTGGGTCAATAAAACAGCACCGCCCAAACAGCTCCTAAAGAAGGCCTATTGGTCATGGCTAGATAATAAGAGAATATGCAACTCAAACCATTGCAAATCTGTCGCCCAGTTTCTGCTAGTTAAGGAGCTCCCCCACAGGGAACCTTATCTGGACTTAATTTATAACTCGGGAGACAGATCATTGTACTTCAAATTTCGGGTGGGTGTACTCCCTGTAGGACTGTTAACTTCCTCCTGGAACCCACCACTACAAACTGTTCCGCATTGTCCGTTCTGTGTTTCAAGGGTTGAGTCTGTTGCCCACCTATTGTTCGAGTGCAATGCCTATGCAGCGCCTAGATCGAAATGGCTAAAGCCCTTATGTAGGAGCCTGGGAACGAGATCACATCTAGAAGCCTTACGCATATTGCGCTCAGATGCCCGCCCATTTGTTGCCTGCTGTATGGCAAAATTTCTAGGCTGGGCATGGCGCATAAGAACTACAAGGAAACTGTTGATTCAGTAATGTGCTCTCTGTCTGAATTGTATTTTATACTCGCATATAAATGTTTTACTACTTTTTATTATGATCCCCTATGGTATTTTATAATATGTATCCTTGAACTGCTTTTATTTGATGTTTTGTATTGCTTTTATGATATGTACCGTATCGAAATAAAGCTATTACTACTACTACATTTGAATCAGAACTCTCTTTTTAACTATCTTTTTTTTGTGAATTCCGTTTTTGATGAACTTAATATTTATGCACCCACCCACCCATGGCTGCATAACCCACAATGCACAAGTGGGATTTGACACTCTAGTCCAAGCCGCACTGCACACAGCCTTCAGCTATGCTCAGCAGGGATTGACTACAAGACCTGACAGCCATGGCCAAGTATCACAGTCCTTATGCATGCAGCAAACACCACTCAGTAATTTCTTGTCCAGCCACTATTTTTACTTATGAAAACGAAAGTACTTTATTACACATACATGACTTAGCACTTTGCATTAATTCACAAATATTTAGGCTGTCAGGTAGAATACTCTGTAGCATTTGATACAGCAGGAAGACCCAAGCCCTAAATCCACAGTACCCTTACACACGGCTGAACAATGTAAATGGAGGTTCAAATAATAAAATCAGGTCTACTGGTTTCGTCAGTAAGTCATCACAAAAAACAAAAGCAGAATTAAGCTACTACAGGTTAATGCCCAATAACGTAAAATCTATGTGCATAGTTTTATCTTCTAAAGACATTTCCCACCACCAGACTAAAAATTCTTGCTCCAAGAATACTTGAAAGAAAGAGAAAGTTCTCCCAGGGTCATACATACAACACCCTGAGAGATATAGGGTGCCACCCAAGAACTTCATGAGAGCGTGTAGGAGTTTTGAGGCCACTGCTCCTGCATTCTACCACAGCCATTAACAATTTGTGCCTTGTTGTATCTGCTCTCCCAGGCACCACATGTAAAATCTGCTAATTAGGAGGTCCCCGTACCCTAGGGACGCACCATGCCTTCCAACATTTTTTTTATATATAACGACAGCCTCTGCCTGCAACACATTTTTTGGTAGAGCCTACCAGACAGCGCGTGCTCTGTCTGTTGCACAACACATTGTTGGCTTATCCATACCATACAGGAGCTTGAAGCCCATCCATTGCTTCCCGTTGTTTGCCTTTTCTGACACCCTAGTGTTCTTGCTTCTTATTGAATGACTTTTTCGTCAATCTTGTGTTTGAACCTTCCATGGAGCACTGCCTCTTTACAATGTTTCTCATGCTCTCTTTCAGGACACTGCTTTTTTTCTTTTTGTGTAAGTACTCCATCAGAGTGGATGTGTATTCCACCTCCCTCCCTCATGTGATTCCCCATACTAAATTGCAATGTTCCATTGCTTCTTCACCCTACTTCTGCTCTCTATTGCTTCCCCCCACCTGCACCATCCTCTCTCAACCACTGTCTCTCCTCCCCACCTCCGTAGGGGCTTGCTCGACTGTGTGCTTCCCCCAACCCACTCTGTATGGATTTTTGGTCCTTTCTACCTCCACCATCCATGCTGCGTCCCCCCACCTGTGTCATCGTTCTGTTACCCATTGCTTCTCCTCCCAACCCCCCTTGGCAGTACTTCCCACCATCTCCCAGACCACAATCCCTGCTGAGTTGCTTCCTCACCACTCTGCCTTGTTGCTTCACCCACACACTAGCCTTCAGTATTGGTCGTCCCCACCAGCTGCAATAAAACAAAATGCTCACCTCACCTTGTAGGCACACGTGTGTTGCGGGTGCCTACACAATGGCATGACGACCGCATCCAAGCAGCTTTTTTTAAAGCTTTTATTCCTTTAGCCATGCTGCACAGCATTGCAGATGCTTACAGCATGACTAATATTCACTGGCAAATCCAATAAATCCCAAGAAAAGATCTATTGACTCTTTCACTGCATGTTTTTAATAAATGTTACTAAATAATTGGGTACTTGGTCCCATTTGGACACCTGAGACTCACTACATTGGGGACCATAGGGTAGCCTCACAGCCCACCATTTCCTAATGGCTCTATGGCCAGCACAGCTCTCTACAGTTGCAGCTGTTGTATTCTTCCACCCACAATCAGCTCGGACAGAAGTCTTGTATCCTTTCCACTCCCCCCGGACATGGAGAGCAGGAACCAATGGTCAACAGTGCTGCCAGGGTCCTGACCTTTACACTCCCCCCAGACACAGGGAGCAGGAAGCAATGCAGGATTCGCAAGCCATGACCTACATTTGTTATTGGACATATGCCAAAGTGTTAACCGTTTCAATACTGCCTGACTCCTTTTCAAAATATCATATTTCAAAAGCTACTGAACTTATTTAAACGAAATCTAAAGGGCATGCTTTCTGAATTAAGTTCTACTGTTATGTCAAGTTTGGTGCAACATCCTTCAGTGGGTTTTGCTCTGTCTTTCGACAGCATTTACAGTGGTAGATATATTGAAAAATTATATAATTTCTCCCACCCCTTAACTTTTTTTTCTCATGGCTGAATCTTCACTGCATTGCTTTCTCTGCCTGATGAGGGTTAAATGTCAAATGACACAACTTGCAGGAGGTCATTACTGTGAAACCCCAGTCATAGTCACTTTATGCAATATCTTAGTGGGTAAAAGGGCACAAGATGTCCCGTTTTTGTGCAGTGATTCAATCACCTGCCATGTCAATCTCATCATGCTCTGTTGTAGTGTTTGAATATACAAAAGCTATGCAAGAATACCGCTAATTTCATATTTGATATTTTTTATGTGAAATCTGCAATTGGCGCTTTATGTTACAGAACAGAAATAGAACATCCATCTTATGGGTTTTTTATGAGTAAGTTTTAATAACAAGAGAGCTATTTTTGTATACAATCTTGGGGTTGTAGCTTGTAACTGTCATTGTGTATGGCTGTGACTTCACTTTGCTGTGAAGATGTTCAAAAGGCTTTTAAGGATTGCTGTTAATAGAAATATATACTTACGTATGGGAACTGCTGTTTGATTTTTATATGTGCATGAATAAGATATATATTGTTTGTAAAGACTGGCAATAAATAATATAACAAATTAAACGAATTCTGTGCATGAATCCTGCACTTGCTAAATTTTTATGCTTAAATCATTTTCCAGTTGCGCAAGTGAAATCTGGTAACTGTGTGAAAATGTCTTCATGCAGCGGAAAAGGCAACATGTAGTACAATGCTGGCTTACTACATTAACATTTCCATCACGTACTTTACTTTGTTAATGTTTTTTTACTTGCCAAAAGAAATCTAAAAATACAGAAGCTATGCGGCCAATGTGCTCTGACGCATCTTGCCAACTCGAGAGTGAATCATTCGAGAGCAATGTATGGTCAGGAATTTCGTGCTTTAAAATACATATGTATCTATGCAAAGGTTTCTGTGAGGAGCTGAATGTCTTAATTTTTCTACTTCATAGTAATTAATTTGCAATTAAACATATAACTGCAGGTACCCAAAGCGTTTTATAGCAGTCCAAGCAGCACTGCCCAATTCCAGAGTTGCGGAATACCACAAATTTCTATAGTGGACATACTACATGCAAATCGCCCCAGACAGATTTTGACATCCTCAGCCCCCTTCACCCTTTGCCCCATAAAAACGCAGCAGGCAAATGGTTGGTCTTCACTGTGTAGTCTTTATTAAACCTTCATATAATGCAATCTTTAATTGTTAATTTAACTGTCAACACTTGACCAAACTTTTATAATAAAACCAAAACCAACACACATTGTTATATAAGAAGTAGGCTAGTGAAGAAGGATACATTTCAACCACAGATTCAGATAGTATTTACATTTCAGGATCTCCAGAGACACACTTTGATGCATGTTGTGCCAGCAGGCCACAAACAAATTTGTACTGCCATCTGGGGCAACTACCAGTTGTGCATCCCATCAACGCTACCACCAGGGCACTGCTTAATGCCTTGCCCTTCCCGGGGGTTCCTGCGAACCATGTACCCCTCTCCAAAGTTGCTTATTACATGCTCCAGCATCTCGGGTAGGGCAGGGGAGTCCAGGACCACCAGCAGGTCAGTCCCCCCTACTGCCAGCCCGGAGCCCCCTTTGAATGCCTGTACTCTTCCAGGACCAGACATTCCCTGCCAAAAAGAAGTCCCCAAAGAAGGCTGTGGGAGAACCCACAGTTTGGGGAATGCACAGCTAAAAGACAAAATGTCTAAAGAACAGTTTTATCAATATCAATATAGTAGTAGTAAGAAATGCTCAAAGGCAATAGGTTCCTTTTATATCTGAAACTTTAAGTAGTATTTCATTATGCAAAACAAATTTCTAAAAGCATTGTTTAACATATACAAAAACATTGAAGTTCAATGTAGACTAGCCCTGTCTATTTACAAAATAATACTGAACAAACACAACATTATAATCATCAGCATGTGACTTCAATAACATGTAATCCTTTTTACATAAGTCCCAATGCATTTCGGGTTACGAAAACCCTTCGTCAGGGGAATTGGTTTTCATACATATGGAAATCTTCACAGTCAGTGTGGTCGCCACGGAAATCTAAAACACAACAACATGCAGTAAGATTACTGCTGAATATGTAGGATTTGCACCCCAAAATGTGCAGCGAAAGAAAAAGTATAAAGGTGTGTCCAGTAGGAACTCAATGCATGCTATTACGGAGTAATATGTGGTATAAGATGTAGGAAATAAAGTGGTAGAGAACCCAAACCGATAGGATATTAAAAAGATTATAGTGCCTTGCCTGTACGTTCCGAAATACGTTGACCTCACCAGAGAGCTGTGGGTAATATCTGAACGAAAGCCGAAAAGAAAGGCAAAACAATGTAGAAAAATAAGCAAATTTCCCGTAAATTCCTTGATCTTTGGTGAGCAAATAATGGAGGGTCTATGAAAATACCTCGGAAGTCCGGTTCGTTTTCAATGATCTCCCATCTTTTTGTGATGATAGTTTTTATAAGAGGGGCTTGAGTAGAGTGTTTGAGTACAAATACTTCTCTGCATGATGGTGTTTTCACGGAGGCTTGTAGTAAGTCCTTCCTCAGTTTTTTTTCAACTTGTTCCTCGGCTTGATCAAGTATTTTCACTGGATATCCTCTTGCTTGGTATCTGCGTTTTTGATCTTGAATCTTGTCTCTGCATAGTTGATTGTCAGAGGTGATCCTTTTTATACGCATAAACTGGGAGATAGGTAGGTGTTTCTTTAGAGAAAATGGATGTGCGCTTGTGAAGTGCAATGCACTGTTTACATCTGTGGGTTTTGTGTACACTGATGTACTTAAGCCAGTTGTAGTCTTCCAGATTTCAATATCCAGAAAGTGTATCTTATCTTCTTGAATGTTGTAAGTAAATTGGATCCTCAGGTTGTGTGAATTGAGAGTCTTTATTGAGTCTTCAAGTAAATGTCTCTGGCCATTCCATATAACAAGGATGTCATCGATGTATCGAAAGATAGACACTGCATTGTTGATCCATGTGGGGTTGGTGAGCATGTGTTGGTGTTCAAAGTGAGCCATATAGGTATTTGCGTATGATGGGGCTCCGGGAAAGCCCATGGATGTGCCCGTCTTCTGTAAATAAAATTGATTATGCCAAAGAAAATAACTGTGGTATAACGAAAAATGTAGTAGTTCGAGAAGAAAGATTGAGAGTTCAGGTGGTTTGGATGAGGTCAGCAGTCTCCACTCCACTGTCTCTAGGCCTTCATTATGTGCTATGGAAGTATAGAGAGCCACGACATCTATTGTGCACAATAGAGTGTCCTGGTTGACCTTGTGTTCAATTGCTCCCAACTTCAAAAGACAGTCCGTGGTATCACATAAATACGTGTCCCAGGTTTGTACAAGTGGCTGTAGATGATGATCCACAAAATACCCAATAGCTTCATGTATCGAGTTGCATCCCGCCACTATGGGCCTGAACGGTGGTCTCAGGGAGTCTTTATGCATCTTAGGGAGCATGTATATATGTGGAGCTTTGGGTGTCTGGTTTATTAGGAATTTTCCAGTTTGCGTGTCTATTGTACCTTCCTCTACAGCTTTTGTGACTATAAAGGTTAGTAGAACAATCAATTCTTCTGTTGGATCTTTATCCAGTAACAGGTAAGTGTCTGTGTCGGATAGGTGTGTTTCCACACTCATGTTGTAAAATGTCGTGTCAAGTACCACTAGGGCTCCGCCCTTGTCTGCTGGTTGAAAAGTGATCGACTTGTCTTTTTGTAGAGATCTCAGAATTTTATGTTCTTTTTCAGTCAAATTTGAATGAGAGGGTTTAGTATATTGAATCATCTCCAAGTCCTTCTTCACCAAAAGTTCAAAGGTGTCAAGTGATTTATGGGTAATGGGAGCGATAAATTTGCTTTTGGGACGAAATTTCCGTGATTCATTACTATGCTCTTCGAGGTTGGGCAAGGTTGAAAAGAACCATCTGAGGCGTACTTTGCGCATGAATTTAAACAGTGCTGTCTCAGTTTCTAATTCACTCGAATATGTGGGAACAAAAGAAATGCCTTTGTTTAATACTCTCATTTCAACTGGATTGAGAATTCTGTGGGAGATGTTCATCACTAGGGATTCGGTTTCTTTACAGTCCTCTGTGGTCTTCCTGTGTCTGGAGCTTTTTTTGTTTTGTCCCCTTCGGGTACGGGTTCTGATCGCGGTGTTGTTTTGTCTGGGGGTCCCTTGGTTAGTGGGCCAGCCTCTAAAAAAGGTTGTTGTTTGCTGGATGTAGATGCCTCTCCTTCTGTTGTCATAACCTGAGATGTGGTAAAAGTTGGTTTAGGGCGTTGTACTGTTAGATCTTGATCCGGTACCAGACTTTCTTCAGAAGAATTGGTGTTTGGTTTCTTAAAAAAGCGTTTTTGGGCGTAAGTTTCCGCCCATGAATAGACCTCATCTAATTTATAGTCTATGGTGTCCCTTCGGAACTTCCTGATCTTTCGTTCGTGCAACTCTTTCGCATGTTTGTCCAAATTGGTGTTAATATTCTCCAATACTTTGTCCCAATCCTCGGTGTCTTTTGTTGTCCATGATTAAATGCAGGATAGTAATCACGCGACTCTCCTTGTTCACCTTAACAGCCCCGAGTCCCGGTCTCGTAACTACCATAGGAATACTTTCCGGTTCCTTTCCGGTAAGCTGCAGCACGCTCTCCCCGAGACTCCATCAAAACAGCCCTCGAGCCCCGTTCTCGACATCACCACTGTAAAACTTTCCGGTCTCCTCCGGTAAGCTCCAGAACACTATCCCTCAGTTCTTCACGGGACCATCACATGAGCATTTGCTTATTTTTCTACATTGTTTTGCCTTTCTTTTCGGCTTTCGTTCAGATATTACCCACAGCTCTCTGTTGAGGTCAACGCATTTCGGAACGTACAGGCAAGGCACTATAATCTTTTTAATATCCTATCGGTTTGGGTTTTCTACCACTTTATTTCCTACATCTTATACCACATATTACTCCGTAATAGCATGCATTGAGTTCCTACTGGACACACCTTTATACTTTTCCTTTCACTGCACATTTTGGGGTGCAAATCCTACATATTCAGCAGTAATCTTACTGCATGTTGTTGTGTTTTAGATTTCCGTGGCGACCACACTGACTGTGAAGATTTCCATATGTATGAAAACCAATTCACCTGACGAAGGGTTTTCGTAACCCGAAATGCATTGGGACTTATGTAAAAAAGGATTACATGTTATTGAAGTCACATGCTGATGATTATAATGTTGTGTTTGTTCAGTATTATTTTGAAAATAGACAGGGCTAGTCTACATTGAACTTCAATGTTTTTGTATATGTTAAACAGTGCTTTTTGAAATTTGTTTTGCATAATGAAATACTACTTAAAGTTTCAGATATAAAAGGAACCTATTGCCTTTGAGCATTTCTCACTACTACTATATTGATATTGATAAAACTGTTCTTTAGACATTTTGTCTTTTAGCTGTGCATTCCCCAAACTGTGGGTTCTCCCACAGCCTTCTTTGATGTTATGATATGGGAAACTAGGGTCGTTTTCCAAGCAGAGAATAGCACGCACCCTCCTTATATACTCACAAAACAACTTACCCTAAACCTAAAACTTTTCAAATAACTGTTACAGCATAGGTGTGCACCTGCAACCCCCCCCTGTATTGACTTCAAAAAGAAGTCCCCACCATTTCTCTTGCTCAGGACCCAGCCACCACAGGGGGATGGGTGGGTGAGTAACTTGTTGCTGGTCGATCAGCTTACCTCTCCTGGCGAGGACAAACGAGGGTTTCCCCTTCTCATCCCCCTGCTTTTATCACTTGGGGAAGGGTGGGTCGCCTGCGCACCTAGATGACACGCCTGCCTGGATGCCCCCTCCTTGTTTCCGGCGACACCCTATCCTGTTCCGTGACCGGAAGGGCGAGCCCGGCTCCCGAACAAGATGTAACTAATGGCACCACGCCCCTATGCATGGGTGGTGCCTACTATTTATTCTACTTCATGCTACCACCTTACACTTGTTGTCTCTTTATATCTATACCTGCCCTCCTGTATCTCCAATTATTGGACTCTGCTTTGGCTATGTTTAGCGTGCCCAATTATCTTGATTCTGCTGTTAGGATCAGGAGTAGAAGACTTAAAATGTAATATAAGGGTTTTGCACGGAAGGATGAAATGGATAATGTTTTTTGTACTTGTAAATTTTTAGCTAAATATTTATTCCTTTTTAGCTGTATTTTAAATTGTGATTATATTAATTACCATTGATGTTTTTTTATTGTTTTTAAACTGTGAATATACAAATACTATTGATCCATTGATCTTTGTAATTTCTCATGAATTTGTATTGCCCCTTTTTTTTGTGATTGTAGAATGCTTTTATGATTTTTAACTAAATCGAATAAAGTGGTTTTGACTTGACTTGACTATCTATATTGTAGGTTATTTTTCCAACACCAAGTTCTCCCTTAATCATTGTTTTCCTGTTTTTTTCCTCTGCCTTGTTTCTCCGTTTCAGAATCGGATGATTAACAATAAAAACCCACCCGGAAGAATTTATACCAATGCTCACCACGTGCAACCATCAATTACAGTCTAGACAAGTGCAGTGAGTGTACACAGCTAAATTTGTTCCCTATTTTTCAATTTAGAACCCTTACAATTAGTGTAGTGGAATTAAACATCACAAGTTAATCAAAGTTACAACTCTTGACTGGCATATTAAGTGCTGGTCATGGGTTGAACAGAACCCAGAAACAAGAGACTTGCTTACTGTATACACACATACGCATTTGTCCGGTTGAACATGAAAAGTACAAATTAGCAACTGGCACCACCTATGTCAGCCTCTTTCAGGATTTTGTTTCCCAACCATACATTGCAAACATGAGTATTCTTCACAGATAAAAAAACATCTTCAACCATTCCCCCAACATTAAAATGAGCAAATACAGTCTTTAGTATGCAGACGATCACATAATTTGGAACACCAAAGTCACCCATATTTGCAATGGAATTGGTGACCTGAGTGAAAAACAAAATCAGTTCTTGCACCACACTTCAGGAGGACACGATTATATTATAGTACATAGAACAGTGGTCCCAGTGGATTGTTTCATGGAAAGAAACGTTATTTTACAAAAGAATAAAAAGAAAACGGTTCATACTTAGTGTTATTTAATCACAATGGACTCATAATGAGTCATGCATTAGATAACACATTATTTTAAAAAAACAGTGCCCCAAGAGGGGAGAGGGAAGGTGGGGGTGTTGTGTTTAGGGAGAGGATGAAGGAGTAAATGTACGGAAGTGTGATTCATACAATATATTATTTACACAACAGGAAGGCTCACAAATTAGCAAAATGTATTCACATATTATCCATAATCCAAATAGCCATGATCAGATAACAAAAAACACAGTGAATCATCACGGTTGTAACTGGATAGTGTATCAGATATCGACGCTTCGAACCCTATAGGTTTGTAGGTAAGTCGCTTACGCCAGGCCCTCCTCAGGACTGTGATAGTGAAAAGGGGGAGGGAGGGGTTGTTATCTGGGAAAAAGATGAAAAATCACTTAGACCTATGTTTTCCCAAAAGGGAAAATAGAAAGAATCAAGGGTCTAGATCTGCTACTTCACCCTCAAGAGTCCCTCGTGGGCCTGGATGTGAAGAAGATGGGTGCGTGGGCTCCAGTGAAGCAAGCGAGAACAAAGTAATCTGCAGAGAACTTAGCAGGTTCAGTGAAGGGTCTGGGACCCAATATAGTCATTTAGATAAGTCGGGCTAATGGGGGATTCACTCCCTCCTCATCACCCTAATCTCAACACCCCCACCTTCCCTCTCCCCTCTTGAGGCACAGTTCTTCTTTTTATTTTTTATACTGTGTTAACAAATGTATGAATCCTTATGAGTCCTGTGTGATTAAATAACACTGTACACGAAGTACAAAACATTTTCTTTTTATTCTTCTGTAAAATAATGTTTCTTTCCATGTATATGAAACTATCCACTGGGACCACTGTTCTTATGAACTGTCTGATACCCAGGTCCCAGTGACTGCTTTTGGGTTTACCCTTCTAGGTAACCACGATTAGATTATATGCATGGAGGCCATTGTGGTTTGAGTCATTGCAGCCAATCCAGCTCTTATAGAAGTATCTAGAATCCAACCAAGAGGGACAAGACGAGTGGCAGAGTGGTCAATCCGGCTCTGATGGAGTAGCAGCAGTTTTCATTCAAATTCAGCGGGTTAAAGCATCACATACCCTTGGAGATGCATTAATCTGCTGAATTACCCAGCCATTTTCTGAGGGATTGTCATGACACTAGTAGCTAGTGGCTCAAGGATAGCAAGATTAATACCACCTTCTCCCTTTGGTTGTTAGATGACCTGGTCTGGACTCTCTGAAGTACAGTGATGCAGCAGAAGCGTTGGGGGATTTTTATCACTTCACTTATCCACACCAACCACTATATAATAATCGGAAATGTAACTCTAATGGCGGGCCCATAAGTCATTATCACTCAGTTAGCAATATCAAAGGTGCTCCGATGAATCTTTGGTAAAGTTAAAAGGGACTAAATAATGAATGATGGAATGCTATTTCCCCATGACGACCTATAATGATGAAATATGCTAAACATTAGTCATTATAACGTGTCCAAAGACCTTTGCAACTCAGAAATAAAGACAAACACTATTCTCTACTATTTAGTGGTTTCCTGTAATTTCATAATATGAATGGTCAAGCACAAATACAAATTAGAATGTCATTATTTGCTTCATAAAAATACAGATTAGATTCACAATATTCATAATAGCTCATTTATGAAGACTTCATAATATCAAGAATAGAGGAGTGAGAAAAAGAAAACCAACATCAGCGAAACACAGTTTACTTATGAAAATGAAATACTAATGCACAACATGCAATTACTCTGAAAAGCTACCCCCACAGCCGTTAGGGTATAGTGAGGGCAGCATCACCAGCCTATGATGTGCAAAAGTCTAGGAAAGTCTCTTAGGATTAGCAGGTTTCATCAGCCAGAGAATCAGGAATCAGCACAGCATTCAGCATACCACGAACACAGGAACAGGTCACCAATCTTGTTAACAAGCTGAGGAACACTTTCCCAAAGGAATATTTATAGCACGCTATTTCTTTTCTTCCGTTAATATGTTGCATTCTCTCTCTTCAGCAGGTCTCTCTATTGGGTATTCACTATGGTGTGACAGTCTACTGACAGTGACTTTACTACTATTTTCTAAACACTCTGGGGTTCATTAGTCTGGCAGGCGGACACGGGACCGCCTGCTGAGGGTGTGGCGGTCCTTCACATCCCATTAAGATGCCCCTGCTACACTGGTGGACGCATCCCACATTTGTAACATTGCGGCGGGCGGTGCTAAAAGCACTGCCCGCCGCAATGCCACAAAAGCAAGTTGTGCCTTTCAAAGCACAACATGACAGGCAGGCGAAAACCGCCTGCCTTTCCGTGGCCGCATTGCCGCCAGGGAAAGGCATGTCCTTGCTTACATGCTAATATGGATGGCAGTGTCTCCCAGACACCGCCACCATGTTAGCAGCTTTTCCACCCGATCGACTCTTCGACCGGGCGGAAAACGGGTGGATGGTCTTTCCCTCCGCTGGGTGTTAGGGAATTGCAGTTAGTCCTGTTTCTGTGACCATGGGCCACCATCACATGACCTGGGGCTGAGGTATTTATTTGTGTCCTACCTCCTTGTTCATTGCTCGATATCGCCAACGTTGTGGCCTTGGTATCCAGCTTTTTGGTTCCCCCCGCCATGGTAATGTGGCCGCAGGAAATTCTAAGCGGGCATAGGTTTTTAGCGGGTGGATTGCCACTGCCATAGGGCGGTGGCGATCCGCCCACTATACTAATGACCCCCTCTGTTTCTAAACATTGTAAAACTTCCAAAACTTCCAAGAGAGGAAGAGGCAAGAACCTGGTTACAAATGTATTTAAAATCTAGAAATAGTTACATTCATGACATCTACATCCCCCATTTAGACAGGAAAGAACTCTTAAAACTTAGGCAAAATATCTGTGTTCTACAGGCGCTTTTGTAACATTTGAAGGACAGGAGCACGGAAATGCACACCCTCTAACAAATCAAAGGCCTACATTATTTTAGCAAAACAGAGAATAATTTCTAAAAACCTACACTATACTTTCACGAGGAATAAGGCTTTTCTTTTATCGTTTTATTTTTCTGCAGTTAGACAAACAGAATAACATTCAGTTAGCATCTTTCTCATTATTTTAACTATGAAAATCAAACTGTCATGCCTCGTGCACATTTCACATGTTGTACACTCTTGTATTATATCTTAGTAATTCAGCGCATATTAATAAAGCATGCATTAGGGTGAATTACATCAAGCAGATCTTATTCAAAAAAATTGTGCTCTATAAATGCCACATCTAGTGGTATTGCAAACCATCAAAATAACCCTTATCAGATTACTATCTGTTAACATAATTTTAGAATGCAGAGTCCATTGTTTGCATCTCTTTTAACCTAACACCCTCTAAATCTTCCATCACACTATAATAAACAGCTTTTCAATCCTCCATTTCTATTTCTTCTCTCCTCCTTTTTAACATCTTTTGTTTTATTCTTGCAATATTTATGAGCAAAAATACTTAGTAGGCCAGTAGCAATAGCAACTATTGGTGTTAGTGTCCTCCCTAATAAGCTGTTAGCAAATGTTGAAAACCAATTACCTATAGAATAGAAACCCTTACCAAGTTTCTCCCAAGCACCATCAACCTTCAGTTCCGCTACTTTATCATGTAAATGAGTAATGTTGCTGATATCCTTCTAGATCTCAGCATACTACAGACTCCCCCCTCTATTGTCGATATTACATATAGGGCATGTCTATTTCGTAAAACTATGGTTCTCATAGCAACCATTTCTGTATCATTCATTAAAACACCAACAGCAGTTTCTGTTGATAAGCAATCAACTACTGTAGACAATTTTCAAATCTTTTGTAAATTTACAATCACCCCAAATGAAGGTATCAATGCGCCAAAAATATCTCCCACAATTTCTGCAGCACTTAAACCCCTTTTACTCTGTATTAGTCTTCTTTCATTGGTTCCATGTTTGTCACCATCATGGTAAATCTTTCAAAAGACTATACCCATATCACAACATCCATACCAATATGGTGACAACCTACAGTAGGCCTTTTTCCCACACACATAATAGACTCCAGGGAATACAGGATCAGTACCACCTCTTAATTTCCAACCCCCTGTTATAAGGAAAGTACGCTCACATTCAGTGGAACCAACAAAATGATTATTAGAGTCAGTCTTCTGCCTTAATAAGCAAAGATTTCCCCTGTGAGGCCAATCCAGAGTCATTGCAGCATAAGTCTCACCCAGGCTTGTAATTACCTTTTTTATGTGTTCATGGTGGTTCTCTATTTTCTTGCTCTGCGGATCTTTGTTTGAAATTCCTATGTCTATCTTCTACTGTATTAATGAATTCTATTTCTACATTATGCAACTTTCAAGTCAGATTATTTCGATGTGCATATACTGTGTCTATTGTTTTAGTAGAATGGAAAAAATCACCCATGTACTCGCCATTCCTAGCACTATACACTATGTTCATATTCTTTCTAATAGGAACTTCTAAAAATGCTTAGTCTTAATTTGAATAGAACTACTGAAATAACTCTTTGCCATAAAACAGACTTTTTAGTACACTACATGAAATACCATGTGTTGGGGGAAGGTAATGGAAATTCACCTCCTCACACACAGACTTAGGCAACTGCATACACACATAATCTCTTGCATCCTTTGTATCCACATATTCATACAGAAGTTTAGTGAATACCTTTAGTGAAAAATCATTGATTGATTATTTATTTTTAGTCTCTGGATCTTCTTTCAGATTTCTTTTAATGTTCATTGTTACGTGCTTATTATTATTAGTAATATTTACTTCATTAATAAAAATATAATATGGTACTACAATTTTTAATTCCAAACCATACAAACATTATTAACGTACCACATGTCAGACAAACATTAAGACATCTTTGCCTAAATATGCTCTGATTCTGTTTACCAGTTTCAGTTCTAATTCTATCCATTCTAAAAAAATCAAACATTTGTTAAAAATTTCAAACATTTAATAAAAAATTACTAAAATACATTTTGCTGGACTAGTTTTAGGCTGTGCACCCTACATCTGCAGCTCTCCTTCAGTTCTACTCCTTCAGATTTTGCTTCTGCTTCAGCTTTTGCTTTAAAGCTTTTAAGAATTCATTTATTTTCATAAATCTCTCCCATTTTCTGCACCCTTTTCAGGAAAACAGAAGGGTGGCTTGTATGAGCAACTGCTTTTTGACAAAATTCAAGAAACTCTTTTTCCCAATCATTCGTTGAAGTAGTGACCACACATGTTCCTTCACGTGCTGTGTATTTCTTATTTAGTACTTTAATTCTCTTTGTTTTCGTACTTGTTATTCCACCTCAATTTGTTCAGATTGGCTAGATATTTCAATTACTGAGTCTGAAACCTTTTTATTTAGACTATTTACTCTTTTTATTACTTTCGGTCATTTGTCTTTTTTCATTTTCATTGTCAATGTTATTTGCAATGGATTTAGTGCTTTCTTTTGATGAATCCCTTTTCCTTTTTCTTTGTTGCTGCTTATAGGGATCACTTCGTTCTCAGCATTGACAAACCACAGCATAATTATCATCAGTCCCAGTAACTTGTGCCCACTCTACTTGATTCTCAACTCGCCCTGGAACATTGTTTTTTTTCTCTTCATTCTTCTTCAGCAAGTCTTTCACTTTCAAGTGGACTTGGGACCCTTCTGCTATGGCTTGCATGTATCCAATTCGGCAAAACCTCCACACTTAACAGCAGTCATTGTCACTGGTATTACTTGATAGGACCATGCCATCATGGTTCTAGGCAAGACTTCCTTAAGTGCTTTTTCGCAAGCACCCAGTACTCTGAACATAGGTCATGTCCCTGTTCTTACTGTGTTGTTGTTGCAACTTCTCCAACCTGGTGAGATACAGAATGTACCATGTCAGTCAATCCTTTGCAATAATCCAGTACCAAATCATCAGTAATGTTCATAAGTTGATTTTCTGGGACTGTCCTGTTCTTTTGTCTGGGATACTTCTCAAGCTCATCAACACCAATGGCAGTGCATCAGGCCATTTCAGTTTTGTGGATGCACAAACCTTAGCTAATCTAGATTTTATTGAGCCATTCAAATGTTCAATCACACCTGAAGCCTGAGGTCGGTAGGCACAGTGCAACCTCTGCTCAATTTGTAATGCTGCACAATCATCTGAATTATTTCATTATTGAAGTGTGTTCCCCTATCAAATTCCAAAGAGACTGGGAAATAGAATCAAGGCATTATCTCTTTAAGAAGCAATTTAGCAACTGTTAAACTATCATTGCGTCTGGTTGGATTTGTCTCAACCCAATGAGAAAACGGACAAACAACCACAAGTACACATTTTAATCCCTGACCTATGTGCAGAACATTTTACCACCCCAATTTGTGCTGGTAATTGTAGTGCAGATCTTTTACACACTCTCCGTTTCATATTGGTGAACCAGAAGAGGTCAAATATCCACGTTGAGACCACCTCTGCCTGAAATCGTGGACAACCCTAAAGCCATACTGGCTAACAGTGTATATTGTTACTCTCAAATTTTTTGCTAAGCCACATGCTCTGGCAAGAGCCACTAGCTCAGCAACTTGTGCAGAACTCACCCTCTTCAACAATGATGCTTCAATCACAATTTCCCTGTGCAAATTGCATATGCAGCTCTCAAACATCCTTCTGAATCTTTTAGACATGATCCATCCACAAACAAAACAACATCAGACTCAGTCAATGAAGTATCTTTGACATCAGGCCTCAGTTTGGTGCACAACTCAGTCCCATCCAAGCAAAAATGATCAACCTCATACAAAACCACTTCACAGCCTGGTGTTGGTAACAATGTAGCCGGATTCAAAGTTGTACATCTTGATATAGTTACATTCTCAGGTCCCAATATAAGTTGTTCATATTTTGTTAACCAACTGCTCTTATGAAGCGGTGTGCGAATTTGTGTTAACAAAATCTCAACTGAATGTAGCACTTACACTTTCAAAGTATGTCCCATTACACTCTGTTCAAGACTCACACAAGTAGCAGCAGTCGCTTTTAAACATCCCGGTAAGGCTGCAGCAACTGGATCCAACAGGGCACTTAAAATTTGCAACTGGCCTTTGTGCTGTTCCATGAGTTTGAGTTAGAGCAGAAAGTACGCAACCATCACCTTTGGTACAGAATAATTCAAACTCTTTGTTAAAATCTGGCATTCCTAATGCTAGTGCTCAACATAAGCTGTCTCGCAACTCCACAAATGTTTTCATGCTTTCCTCATCAAGAGATATTGCGTCTGTCACATCTTTGTGTGTCAATCTCTGTAATGGTTTGGCGATCAGTGAAAAGTTCATAATCCACTGACTGCAATATCCAACCATTCCCAAAAACATTGAAACTTCTTTCTGTGTTTTTGGGGGATTCATTTGCATAATAGCATTCATCCGATCTTGAGAAACTTTCCAAATTCCCTTTTCAATGATATGGCCTAGATAAAGAACTTCTTTTTTTACAGAATTGTAATTTTGCTTGTGGCTCCTTATGCCCTCCTACTGCCAAATGGTTCAGTAGAGCAATCGTATCTGTCACAAAGTCTTCTCTTGTTTTTGATGCAACCAAAAGGTCATCCATATATTGAACCAGAACTGACTCTTTAGGCATTAACAATGACTCCCAAAACATTTTCAATACCTGATTGAAAATTTAGGATCTCTCTGTGTACCCTTGAGGAACTCAGCACCATGCCAAAACACGGTTTCCGAACCGAAATGCAAAGAAATATTGGCTATCCAGAAGTAAAGATATCAAGAAAAATGCTTGACACAGATGGGTTACTAAAAACCACACTGAATCAACATGGGATTTGATGTACGATCACAGCTGGATTCGGTATAATTGAACAGCAAGGTATAACAATTTTGTTCACCTTTCTCAGGTCCTGTACAACCCTAGATTTCCCATTTGATTTGCGAATTCCCATATAGGCGAATTGCATGGACTTCCAATGATTTCTTTTAGTATTCCTTGCTCAATCAACATATGAATCACAGTTGTCACTACTGCAATTGTCTCAGGATTCATTTTATATTGTGATGTTTTTGGAAATTCTGCATTAGGCTTTACTGTTATCTGAATCAGTGCAACTCCCTTCATTAATCTAATATCTTTCCATGAAAAATTCCACACATCAGACAACACCGTATCTCTTAACTCAACAGGCAAAACGTTTGCTGTAAATAAGGGATACAGTTAATTCACTTCTGTTCCCTGTCTTAACATTATGATAATCACATCTTTGTCTTTTGTATGAAATGCTATTCCATCCGGGGTACAATAAATGGAACAGTTCCCTACCTAACAAATTTACTGGACTAGTGTCACACATAACAGATTTGTATACTTTGTGAAAATGTCCAATTTGAAATTTCATAGGGTTTGTCACTGTTGTTTTAATTAATTTGTTTGAAACTCCTACAACTCAGATACTTTCTCCTGAGAGGGGTAGGTTTGGGATTTCCACGGTTCTCACGGTGGAACGGGTAGCACCAGTATCTACGAGGAATGTAATGGCATTACCATCAACCTCGCCATCCACATAGGGACCTGACTGATCTACCTCTAGAGATGGGCCAAGAACCCACTCTTCCTTCCCCCTCAGGCACCTTCATTGTGATGTATCTGAATCAGTTTCTTCTGACTGCATCAAATATTGTGAAGCGACCTGCACATTCAAATTCACTTGACCATTGGTATGGAAACCCATATGGGTATTGTACCTTTGCATTTGACCATTCAGGTCCTGATTTGGCATAGGATATGTTGGTATTTGCAAACTCTGTCCTCTATTATTTGATACCTGCATTTGTGAATTTTGCAACTGATTAATATGCCCTTGATTCATCTGTGCCTTATAACCCTGATTCTGCATTTGCATTTGGTCACAATTTCCTGCATGTCTTGTATTATTTAACAGACTCTTACACTTGCGTCGCTAGTGTCCAAATTTACTGCAAACATGACAAGGATACTTCTTTTTTAATTCCCCTTTATCTTTGAAATTACCTCTACCTCTTCCTTGACCCATCAGGATCATTTGCATCACAGCTTTACTATTTGAAATTACACCTTTCATCCCAGTAGTAGTCTGACCATTGCCCTGAGAATCTACTGACAAATCAGTACTCAAATAACCCCCTTTATTTGCTGCTTTTGTCTGAGCCAACATTCATTTTTCTTTCAATTTTCTGTGTCTCATTTCTATGTCATCTCCACAATACTTTGTATAACAAAGTATTTTGTCAATGGATTTACTCTGCCAACAAATCAAATGCTGCTGAATCATAGGACTTATTTCCGGTCTCAATCCATACACAAAGTGTCCCAAATCTTTCTCTGTGATATTTTCTATACCACTGTACTGTTTAAATACTTGAAGAAGTCTCTCATAATATGTATGCACTGATTCTTTCAATTCTTGTGTAGTTCTATTTTCACCCAATATGTTTCTTTCAGAGAAATCTTCCCCTTCAAATAAGTGATGACCTGATTATATTTTTTCATAACTTCTTCCGAAGGTGCCCTTGTTTTTGGATCTCTTGGATACTCTTTTTTCCACATACCTACAGCAGTTTTACACTCAACCCACAAATCTGCTGGGAGTACAATATCAAAAAGACCTTCCAAATCAAAACTTTTGAAACGTTCACAAATCTTTCTACTTGTTTGTACCATTCAACTGGCTTTTCTCTCAACCTAGGGAAATCATTCGTAATGACAATATATCCTGTCTTGACAATGGAATGTGCACAAAAAGACCTCCTGGTACCTCTCTCATTGGGTAATCTGTATCCGCATCCTATGGTACTGACTCTTTTTCAGCTTCTCCGACAGGGTAAAGCTGATTTTGCTGAAAACACTCACTTATTTCTTCTTTTTTGTCCATCTTCCTTTCCATCTGCCTAACTCTCCCCAACATCTTAATGTGGAAATCAATTCTTTAATCTCTAATGGTCTCCCTGATACATTCATATTCTCCTAATCTTTGTCTGTGAAATCCAACCTGTATGTCTTTTGAAAGCTTTATACTTTTCAATATCAACTTCATACATCTGTGCAACTTTAGCAAAAGTCTCATGCATGCTTCTTGCTTTTCTTGTAATATTTTTTCACAAAACTAACAACTCAACTTCCTGATATTTACTCAGTCTCTCTGGACTAATTGTATCTGTAATCATTTCTTCCAAATCTCCTATCAATTTATTTCACATCTATGTATGCACCTTTATTTTGACCACTACAACCAGGAGCTATCTCTCTAATCCAATCATCTAATTCTTCTGACGATGAACCTCATGAGCTCTGTACATTTTCAATAGTTTCACTTCGGGTTCTATTAGGTGTCTGTGTATTTATTTTCCTTTCAACTTGCATCAATTTCTTAGGGTCAAGCTTTATGTTACGTTATGTTAATTTTCTCTTGTAGAGCGCTTGACTCACCTGCGGCCATCTCAGTGCTACTAAGGCCAGAAGACCAGAGAAAGAGCAGGGCATCAATAGCCGACAGGTTAGAATAAAAATGCTTTAAGTTGTTCCCTGAAAGTCAGATAAGAGGAACATTTACGTAGGGGCTCTGGTAGTGAGTTCCAATATTTGGGGGCAACATAAGAGAAGGCTCTGCCCCCCCCCCCGATCGGATATGTCGGATACGAGGGATCTTTAACAAAGCCATAGCATTTGATCTGAGATTGCGGCAAGATGACTGCATACTGAGTTTCTTTTGTAAGTAACCGGGACCAACACCATTAATGGCTTTGAATGTGAGACAGCAGATCTTAAAGAATGATCTCTTTTTCACTGAAAGCCAGTGGAGTTCTTTGAGCAGTGGGAGGGATGGAGTTCCTGGAGGATGGTTTAAGACCATCATGGCCGCGGTATTTTGAATAACCTGAAGTTTTGCTATCAGAGTTTCTCCTACCTCTGCCAATAAGGCATTACCGTAGTCCTGGATCACTGTTCTATGGCAATTCACTGGCAGATATAGGATAATTCTGCGAAGAAGACGAAGGCTATAGTAGCAAGAGCCAGTTATGTTACTTACATTATCCTTCATAGTTATCTTGTCATCCAATTTTATTCCCAGACTCCTCACTGAGGGTGAGGGTGTAGGGGCCTTCCCCAGCTGATCAGGCCACCAGTCGGCCATGTCGAGATTATTCATTCTTCCCAGAATCATGACTTCCGTTTTTCCTGGGTTAAGCTGAAGACAACTTTCTGTCATCCATCTTGAGATGGCCATCATACCAGCTGAGAAACGTGCTCTCTCCTCATTCCGGTTTGAGCCCATAGGGAAGAACAGCTGGGTGTCGTCAGCATATGATATAATCTCGAATCCAAAAGGTCGAACAATTTTAGCCAAAGGAGCAGTGTATACATTAAAGAGAGTAGGGCTCAGACAGGAGCCCTCTGGCACTCCCTTATCTAACCGAAATTTTTGGGACCTATAAGGGCCCATCATGACAGTTTGCCCTCTATCTGTCAAAAAGCTTTTTAGCTCCTTCAGGGCAGTATCCTCAACACCGCAATCCTGCAATCTCTCCAGCAGCAGACGATGGGAGACCGTATCGAATGCTGCGGAGAGGTCCAGGAGGATGAGAATTGCGGATTCCCCTTCATCTAAAGTTTGTCTAATAGAGTCTGTCACAGCAAGTAGGGCGGTCTCGGTGCTGAAGCCCGGCCTAAAGCCTGACTGTGATGGATCCAAGATGTTATTGGTCTCTAGGTAATTGCTCAGTTGTTTATTTATGTGCGCCTCCAGCAGCTTCCCTAGTAAGGGTAACAGGGATAAAGGCCTATAGTTGTTCAGGAGTTGCAGTCCGCTGTCAATTTTTTTAGGATGGGTCGGACATATGCTTCCTTCTAAACAGTTGGAATAGAGCCCGTTTCGATGGAAGAATTGAACATTTCCTGGATTGGTAGAGCACAAATGGGGGCGAGAAGGGCCATTGTGCTAGGAGAGCAGATGTCACTTGGAGATCCTGATTTTGCTGTCTGAAGTAGATGTTTTAGCTCTTCCAATGAGATCATTTCAAAATGCCTAAGGTGACAACCAGATGCTGACCTTAAAGTGTCCGTGTCCTCTGTGGCTCTGCTATGCTCATGGCTGCTGGTAGGGAAACTATCATAAATTAGTGAGATTTTGTTTTGAAAGTATGTCGCTAAAGAATCACACAGCTCCTGTGTTTCAAGGGATAGCTGTTTACAGGCAGGAGGGGAGACAAAGTCTTTCACGATATCGAACAGTGTCTGAGATGAGTTTCCGGCTTGTTCTATTTGTAATTGAATATGTGTACATCTGGCCATTTCAATTTTATGATGGTAGCGGTATAAAGCTGCTTTATACCTTTGTTTATCTGCTTCGTCTTTAGTTCTTCTCCATCTGCGTTCTATGGCTTTACATTAGGATTTATCAATTTTTAAATCCCCTGAATACCATGGAGCCGATTTCCGTCGAGTGAGGGTTTTTTTTTACACTCCGGGATGACCACGTCCAGGGTCTGAACCACCGCCAAGTTGAAACTAGCCCGATTGGCAGAGGTATCCTGCAAGCTCTGTTCAGGGTCATTGTTAAAGCGTGGAAAAGTCTCCTTAAATGCTTCATCTGTGAGCTTCGGCCAAGGTCTACCCCTTTGTGAGTTTAGGGGATTGAGAGGCTTTTGCTTAAAGCTTTCGATGTTAGGTGGGCTTGAGAAGAGAATCAGGTGATGATCAGTCCATGTCAAAGGGCGTGAGGAGTGAAATTGTAGGTGTTCCATGTTAGTAAAAATCATATCTAGCATGTGGCCTGCACTATGGGTGGAGCAGTGGACCTGTTGTATTAAACCCATCTCATGTAGGCTTGAGGTCAACTGAGTGGTATCTGTATTGAGCATATCCTCTCCGTGAAAGGTAAAATCCCCCAGCAGGATGAAGTTGCTGGAGGCTAAGGCCTGCATGGCTATAAATTCCGTCAAAAAAGCGGCGAAGTTCAGCTTAGGCCCAGGAGGGCGATAGAGTAAGGCTCCGTCCTGGTCGCCGTGGCGACATGGAGGCCCTAAAAAAACGATTTCAGCAGTATCATTGCAGGAGGTAACCAACCATTGGGCTTTAAGATGATCTTTAAAAGTTAGCCCAATACCACCTCCCAGCTTTCCACCTCTGTCCAGATGAATACATTTGTAGTTATCAGGAATTGCCAGATTTATTGCGGGGCAGTTATGAGGGGTTAGCCATGTTTCTGTTAGAAAATGTATATCCGGGGAATAGGTGGACAGCATAGCTCAGACTTCGATATAATGTTTTGCCAGGGATCTGACATTACATAGGATATAGCTTGGCCCACTAGGAGTTTGCAGGCTATCATCAGGGTTTTCATTTAGACCCTTCACTTCTGTACGGCACTGGTACTTACAGGTGTTACAGGTAACAGGCCCTTCTAGGACTGCTATCTATCACTCCTTTGTTATTCAGTGCAGAAGTTCTAATCTCCAACAATACTTTGCCTGTGTATGAGAGGAAGCCCGCAGGCAGAGGTTTCAAAGTGAATTGGGCAGCGTTTTCCGCCTCCCGCCTCAGACGGGCATGGACGGGCGCAGACGGGCTTGTGTTTGGCGTACCAGCTGATGGGCTCATTTTATACACCGCGGGGGAGGTAATGTGCCAAGAAACTAGCCTGCTGCCTCAGATTCCGACCAAGATGGCATCCAAAGTTATGCACCAGGAAATCCCTCCTGTGTCCCCCAGCAGCTCCTAATCGGCTGCGGTATGGAAGGAGGAGTGGTGCAGCTAAGAGCAAAGTACAGTGGTGAGTTTTCCGTTAAAAATATAACAAAGCAAAGATTAAAAATGTATCAAGCTATGATTCCAGGCTTTCCGCCTCAGGAATCCCCTTACTCACTGTGCAGGCAACTGGGACCAAATTATATAGGTTGCGGGCAGGTGCCGGCAGGTAATGCGCCAAGAAACTAGCCTGCTGCCTCATAACTCATTTTGGTGTCTCATCCCTTTCTGAAACATCAATCAATTGTTAGACTTCTCCTGTGATTACACTCACATTTGTACCACTATTTTCATTTGTTCTTTTTATCTCTCTTTAGTCTGTATGAGGATATTCAATACTCCTCCTTGGAAAAGTTATGGCTGGTACTCGAGTAAGTCCTTGCCCATCATTATACTCTGGAACTATTGGACCGATTGTCACTGGAACTGACATTGTTTCATTCTAACAACTTCTCTATTTACACTTTGAATCTGACTCACAACTTCAGATGATCTATTTATTGGTTCTTCAATTCTTCAATTTAAATTAAAGGAGCATTTGGTGAAACACTCGAAATGCTTGTATTTGTATTAATCTGTTCTTCTTGATATGGAGGAGGTCTATTCAGGAAATCTTATTTGTTCCTCCTTCAGTTGACTCAATCTCTCTAACTGGAAACATCCTAGTTCCTTCAACAGTGCTCATCGTCCACAATTTTTTCAGAGCATCCCATTTTGCTTCAGAATACCTACTCACTGTATTTTTATATCTATTTTGTTGTCTATCTCTTTCTCTTTTCTATGCTTCTTAATTCCAATCTTCAAGAGCTTTGTACTGCATAGGTCTCAGATTTGGACTCAAATTATTCATTCCTCGTCTCAAATTTTCTAAAATCTTAGCATTAAAAGGACCATTTTCTGAAAATGCCAAATTACCATCTTGTTCTGTGTATTTCATCCAATTTACTAACCAAGTACAAGTATGGTATCTCCTTTCTATCGCTATAAATCATGCAGGCATTCATTCAGGAGCCATAGAAAACCCTTCTCTAATGACTATTGGCTCATCTTTGCTAAATAATGTTTTCAACAATTTAATTATATTCATGTTTACTTTTTAAATCTGTAAATTTCGTATTAGTAGATAAGTCTACAAACTCTCTTCTATATTATGTTTCTCTGCTACCAACCAATATTATTTTACGTCGTCCAATTTCAGCGCGATTCACACCAACTAACCTATAGCAGCGCAGCATGTTTGGTGAAGTGTACTCACCACTGACCAATACCAGTGCAGCTCTTTGTTACGTCAGTATTACTCCGTCTACTGACCCCCGCTTTACAAAATCAGCATCAATATCTTTTCAAGTCTTTAACAAACAATAACGAACACATAAACACAGCTTGTCTGCTCTCCTAAAAAAAATTCAAAAGTATTTTTATGTACAATTTCGACCAGTGCGGTTATGCTCTCTTACAAGTTGAAAATTCTCAGCACTTCCCAGTTGCTCTTTCTGAATGACCCAAATAAACCCCCACTGCTTCATACAACAAAGTTCGCTGTGCCGTATCTTTCAGTTCCACCACCGCCTAGTACCGCATCAACAGCAGACATCACGTATAAAGCTTAGTGTATGCCACACTAAGACAGCCCTTAGGCTTCTCCCGAGATATCAGGCCTATGACGGACCCGCTGATTCCATTGAGATTCAACAAACCTCAACATGACATAAAGGTACAAACTCACATTAATCATAAACTGTTTTAAGTCTGTCCTGTCTTTAAACTTCGCCTCTTCATTACCTAGTATTTTAGTCTAAACTAACCATCCGATGCAACTACCAAAAACTGATGATGCAGAAGCCTTGGGGGATTTGTATTA
This sequence comes from Lissotriton vulgaris, assembly GCF_964263255.1. Lineage (NCBI taxonomy): Eukaryota > Metazoa > Chordata > Amphibia > Caudata > Salamandridae > Lissotriton > Lissotriton vulgaris. The sequence goes on from NC_141685.1 coordinate 1,823,810,122, forward strand.
CTTCACTTATCCACACTAACCACTATATAATATTTGAAAACGTAACTCTAATGATGGGGCCATAAGTAATTATCACTCAGTTAGCAATAGCAAAGGTCCTCTGATGAATCTTTGGTAGAGCTACAAGGTACTAAATAAGGAGACACAGAATGGTATTTCCGCATGAGGATCTACAGTGAAGAAATATCCTAAACATTTGTCATTATAACATGTCCAAATACCTTTGCAACTCAGAAATAAAGACAAACAATATTCTATTTAGGTGTTTCCTGTTATTTCATATTATGAATGGTCAAGCACAAATACAAATTAGAATGTCTTTATTTGGTAATAAAAATACAGATTAGATTCACAATAATCATAACAGCTCATGTATGAAGACATCAGAATATCAGGTATAGAGGAGGGAGAGAGAGCAAAAACACCTTTAACGAAACTCAGTTCACTTACAAAAATAAAATACTAATGCACAGGGTGCAATTTGTCTGATAAGCTAACTCCACGGCCGTTAGGATATAGCGAGAGCAGCATCACCAGCCAATGATGTGCAAAAGTCTCTTGGAAATGCTCTTAGGATCAGCAGGTTTCAACAGCCAGGGAATCAGGAATCAGCCCGGCATTCAGCATACCACGAACGCAGGGACAGGTTGCCAATCTTGTGAACAAGCAGAGAAACACTTTCCTACAGGAATCTTTATAGTACTCTACTTCCTTTATCCCATTAATATATTGCATTCTCTCTCTTCAGCAAGCCTCTCCATTGGGTGTTCATGATGGTGTGACAATCTACTGACAGTGACTTTACTACTATTTTCTAAACACTCTTTGTCTAAATATTGTATAACTTCCAAGAGATGAAGAGGAAATTACCTGGTTACAAATGTATTTAAAGGGGGCGTGGCTTACGCGCCGGCGAGTGATGGCGCTGCCTTCGTGAGCTCCGTGACGACGCGGGATTCCCCGCTGCATATCTCGTGATTTCCCCGCATACGGAGACCGGCAAACGGCATCCCCGCACGGCGGAACATGGTCCCCGTGTGTTACGAGGTGAAGCGGCCTTCGTAATTGCCGCTTTCACCTTCTTTTGCCGCTGCATTTTCTTCAGCCACTGCGGGACGCGGGCGACCGCCATTTTGTGCTGCCGCGCTCGCGTCCCGTTTTTCTGTCATCTTCACCGCCTCATCAGCCCTTGTATCCTCCTGCAGATTACAAATGCTCATATTTGGACAAGGTATGTGCTAAGGGACGCGCATCAAGCTCCTACTATGTTTTCATGACCTTTGGTGCCAAAGCTGTCTGCATAACATCTAAGTAAACTAATACTTCATAGCGGCGGCCATTTTGTGGTGCTCCCTGCGCAATGCTAAATATCTTCTTTTCCTCTGCTGTAAATCCTCAGTGGAACATCAATTGATCCTCTAGGGTCCCATATAGTATGGACGCTTTGCTGTTTCTCTGATGTTATATTCCTGGATGGTTTTTTGACTACGTATTGAATGGATTTTTGCTACATTTCGACGCATTTCCTGTGGGTCTGAGGTATTGCTTCTCCATTGCTTTGTTTTACCTCTTATATGACCTCTTCCTTCCAGTACTTCTTATCCCTCTACATATAGGGTCTCAGCATTTAGACTATTGCGGTGTGGCTTCCATCCCTGCGGTCCTCCTAGTTTGCCCCTCTGTTGGCACCATGTCTCAGGACGCAGGCCATGCGAGATCGTCTGTCACCGGTACCAAACCGAAACGCCCTAAGAATGACCCTCCATCTCCAATTCGCACCTCTCAGAACCCCGTGCTGGATTCTATCCTAGAAGAGGTTCGTGGCTTACAACCTTTCATGTTGGCAACTAACGAGAAGCTTAAGCAGATAGAAGATAGATGGGTCGTCATGGAGAACAAGGTTCTGCAACTAGAACAACGCATCAGTGACGTCCAGGATGTATCCACAAAAATTCCTATTCTTGAAAAGGAGATACAGCAGTTGAAACTTCACACAGAGGACCTTGAAAATCGTATCAGGAGGAATAACCTCCGTATTTATGGTGTTCCGGAGTCCCTTGGGGAGGCCGATATGGTGTCCTTCATCCGCAAATTCCTCTATGAACTTTTGGAACTTCAACCAGAATCTACTCCTCTAAACATACAGCGTGCTCATCGTTTGGGCCGTCCAACGTCTAACCCGACCAAACCTAGAGGTATTGTCCTGCTTTTCCTTGAATTCACCGAATTGATGACTGTTCTTAAAGCTGCAAGATCTAAACGTCGCCTCATTTGGTCGGGCCACACCATCTTTATAGCCCAGGATTTATCGAACGCCACGAATGCACGTCGCAAGGAGTTCCTTAATCTGCGTCCACGCATGAGGGAATTGAGCATTCAATATGGAATCCTACATCCTTATCTCTGCAAAATAACTCACAATGGTCGTTCCCGTACATTTGATGATCCTCAGAAGCTTCGAGAATATCTCCAAACTGTCTCTGCTTCCACGATGAACACTAATGACTGAACATAACCTGTTTCTAGTGTCTGCATTCACTTATCTTCTGTCTTGACGACTGTTGTGGCCTTGTCCCGGTCTCTTGCTTGTAATTCTTTGCTACGACTTTTCTTCTTTTTGATTGTATCTTATCTATATTCCCGCGTTTTCCTTGCTCTGTGAGGTAGGCGCCCGCGCTGGCGTCTCCATGCTCCTAATGTCTCGGTATTCTCTTTTTTCTCAGATCTGGCGTCTTTGCCTTGATCTGTTTCTTATTTTTCTCCTTCTTTTTCTTTCTTCTCTTTTTCCTCTTTTCACAGGCCATTCATGTTTTCCCCTTGCTCATTTTTGTTCCGTTTTCTTTTTTGTATCTCTCATTTCCTCTCTTATTGTTACCTCCCGCACTCTTCATTGTTCCTCCTGTTCTTTCCTTATGCTTGAGATGCTCATTCGCCTAATGTTTCTCTATATTTACCCGATTTTCCTTGCCTTTGTTCATATTTTGTATTTGATTCTCATTTCTAACATGTTTGTCTCCATTGTCTCTCCTTGTAGTTGTTCACCTGCAGTGTATTGGACCCAGGTGTTACCCTACTCCCTTGCCTTCCATCATGTGTAATTTTGTATCGTGGAATGTTCGTGGTCTTGGCAATCCTGTTAAACGTCAAAAGGTACTGTCCCATTTATCCAAGTTAAATGCTCAGATTGCCTTTCTCCAAGAAACTCATTGTACAGATGCTGAATCGTTGAAACTTAAGAGAGCATGGGTGGGTCAAGTTGTATTTTCTCCTGCTGTTGCTAAAAAAGGTGGTGTTGCTATACTATTTCGCAAAGGTTTGGATGTTCAAATTCTCTCTTCTCAATCGGATGATGAAGGTCGTTGGATCATGTCAAAAGTGACTATACAAAACAAAACTATGGTGCTCCTCAATATTTATGGTCCTGTCCGACCAGACACTAAATTTTGGTCTGATGTCAAAATCCTCATCTCCTCCATTGACTGCCCTAACATTATCATAGCTGGTGACCTTAACCAATGGTTAGATCCCTTTTCAGATAGACTATCTTCCTCCAAATTCCAGCCTGATAAGACACATAAATCCTTCCAATCAGCCATTGCCTCACGTCCCCTTTTCGATGTGTGGAAAACTTGCAATCCAAACTCACTCGAATATACATTCTACTCTAATGTTCACCACACCCGGTCCAGAATTGATTATATTCTAGTCAGCAAATCCCTTCTCCCTGCAATTCAGAAATCAGAAATTGGTTCTATTTTTCTCTCGGATCATGCACCTGTTTATGCCACTTTTGACCTGGCCCAAACCTCCTCTTTCAATCGATGGAAATTTAACACCTTCCTTCTCTCCGATTCTGTATTTTTGTCTAAAGTTAAAGTTTTCATCTCTGAATACTTTTCCCTCAATTTACCACATGACACATCAGTTTCGAATATTTGGGATGCCTTTAAAGCTGCTTTACGAGGTTTCACAATTTCTTATGTATCTCGGAAAAAGAAACTCAACCGTGATAAATATACCACCCAACTCTCCAACATCAAGACCCTAGAACATTCTTACTTTTCGTCCCAGAATCCTGACGCTCTTCTCCAACTTATCAAAGCCAAATCTGACCTCAATCAAATCGCCACAGTTGAAGCTTGTAACACCCTCTTAAAGATTAAGTCTAAATTTCATGGGGGCCAGAATAAAGCTGGGAAAATGCTAGCAAACTATCTCAAAATTAAATCTGAGCGAAAATCAATTGGCTCTATTCTCAACGAGGCAACTAACACACTGGTTTCTTCGGATGAGGATATTGCTCAAGTATTTCATAACTACTATAAACTCCTGTACCGCTATTTGCATACTCCGAGCGTCGGAGTGGGAGCCTGCTGCACAACGCCCTATTACCTGCCCTCGAGGATCACTATTGGGAACGCCGCCTTGCTGCCACTGGCTCTGCCCTGTAGTCCCCCCGCCGCCGCAAGCACAACCAAGCGGCCGCCGAGCGGGGGACTACAATACCCAGCGCGCATAGCGGCGGACACGCCAGGGACGCGCCAGGAGGCGCCTTAAAACAGCGTCATTGCCGGTGGAGCGGGTGTACCGCTATTTGCATACTCCGAGCGTCGGAGTGGGAGCCTGCTGCACAACGCCCTATTACCTGCCCTCGAGGATCACTATTGGGAACGCCGCCTTGCTGCCACTGGCTCTGCCCTGTAGTCCCCCCGCCTCCGCAAGCACAACCAAGCGGCCGCCGAGCGGGGGACTACAATACCCAGCGCGCATAGCGGCGGACACGCCAGGGACGCGCCAGGAGGCGCCTTAAAACAGCGTCATTGCCGGTGGAGCGGGTGTACCGCTATTTGCATACTCCGAGCGTCGGAGTGGGAGCCTGCTGCACAACGCCCTATTACCTGCCCTCGAGGATCACTATTGGGAACGCCGCCTTGCTGCCACTGGCTCTGCCCTGTAGTCCCCCCGCCGCCGCAAGCACAACCAAGCGGCCGCCGAGCGGGGGACTCCAATACCCAGCGCGCATAGCGGCGGACACGCCAGGGACGCGCCAGGAGGCGCCTTAAAACAGCGTCATTGCCGGTGGAGCGGGTGTACCGCTATTTGCATACTCCGAGCGTCGGAGTGGGAGCCTGCTGCACAACGCCCTATTACCTGCCCTCGAGGATCACTATTGGGAACGCCGCCTTGCTGCCACTGGCTCTGCCCTGTAGTCCCCCCGCCGCCGCAAGCACAACCAAGCGGCCGCCGAGCGGGGGACTACAATACCCAGCGCGCATAGCGGCGGACACGCTAGGGACGCGCCAGGAGGCGCCTTAAAACAGCGTCATTGCCGGTGGAGCGGGTGTACCGCTATTTGCATACTCCGAGCGTCGGAGTGGGAGCCTGCTGCACAACGCCCTATTACCTGCCCTCGAGGATCACTATTGGGAACGCCGCCTTGCTGCCACTGGCTCTGCCCTGTAGTCCCCCCGCCGCCGCAAGCACAACCAAGCGGCCGCCGAGCGGGGCACTACAATACCCAGCGCGCATAGCGGCGGACACGCCAGGGACGCGCCAGGAGGCGCCTTAAAACAGCGTCATTGCCGGTGGAGCGGGTGTACCGCTATTTGCATACTCCGAGCGTCGGAGTGGGAGCCTGCTGCACAACGCCCTATTACCTGCCCTCGAGGATCACTATTGGGAACGCCGCCTTGCTGCCACTGGCTCTGCCCTGTAGTCCCCCCGCCGCCGCAAGCACAACCAAGCGGCCGCCGAGCGGGGGACTACAATACCCAGCGCGCATAGCGGCGGACACGCCAGGGACGCGCCAGGAGGCGCCTTAAAACAGCGTCATTGCCGGTGGAGCGGGTGTACCGCTATTTGCATACTCCGAGCGTCGGAGTGGGAGCCTGCTGCACAACGCCCTATTACCTGCCCTCGAGGATCACTATTGGGAACGCCGCCTTGCTGCCACTGGCTCTGCCCTGTAGTCCCCCCGCCGCCGCAAGCACAACCAAGCGGCCGCCGAGCGGGGGACTACAATACCCAGCGCGCATAGCGGCGGACACGCTAGGGACGCGCCAGGAGGCGCCTTAAAACAGCGTCATTGCCGGTGGAGCGGGTGTACCGCTATTTGCATACTCCGAGCGTCGGAGTGGGAGCCTGCTGCACAACGCCCTATTACCTGCCCTCGAGGATCACTATTGGGAACGCCGCCTTGCTGCCACTGGCTCTGCCCTGTAGTCCCCCCGCCGCCGCAAGCACAACCAAGCGGCCGCCGAGCGGGGGACTACAATACCCAGCGCGCATAGCGGCGGACACGCCAGGGACGCGCCAGGAGGCGCCTTAAAACAGCGTCATTGCCCGCGTCGCGGGAGCGCGCGGGAGCGCCCGGGGCGAAGCCCGGGCAAAGGGCGGGCCCTCTGTGGCCCTCAGTGACCGAGGTAGGCCGGGCTGGGCCCGGTCCCTTATATTTCACTTTATACACTGTTATTACTTGTTTGCACTTGTGCCTATTCGAGTAGGAGTGTAAATTGATGCAAGTACTGTGATAGCTATACTGCACCCTGGTCCTACTTGGTCAGACAGGGACTGTTGTTATTCCAGACTTTTATACGTTTTATATTTCTATATTTCTTTTTAAATTTATTACTGTGGAAAATGTCTAAAACTTTACGATCAGGAAGGGTAGTGGGAGAAAAACCTGCCCGAAAATTAACTACCATCCGCACAAGAAACAAGTCAGTAAACAACCCACCTTTGAAAGGACAATGTCAGTTATCTGAACTCTGGGATCTATCTGGTATAAAAAAAACTAAATGTGTGACTCTAGATAAACCAGATACTAAAGCCCTGGAAGTACACTTACCAACTACTACTGAACCCCGATCTCCCCTGGTCCAGCAGGGGGCCCCCCAAACTATGGTAGGGGGGTCTCCCTTTCGGGACCCTACAGACGGGAAGCTGATGATTGTAAGTGAGCCAGTGCACATACCATCGACTCCTCAGTTACCCATGAATGACAGGCCGGGGGATGACCTGTCTGCACTATCCATTGATCTGGAACTATGGGGACGCTACGTAAGCCCTGCTAAAGTGGAATCTCTGGAGCAATTTAAAGTCCCGGGGGGAGCCACCCCATCAGGGTTAATGCTGTATAGTAGCACCCCGTTGCTAAATAGACACGAAATATCTGACTTGCTAAACTCCTCCAAGAGCCCCGACCTTAATCTCCTGGATAATATTTGCATTGCGGAAGCACGAGAAAAGCCGATCTCTGAGTCCATGATCGCGCTGGAACAACTTCTTGCTTCAATTTTGCTGCTTCTAGGGAAATTTGTAGGCAGCTCGGACTGTATTCTTGAATCAGTTACCCAAATCCTAAAGTTATTGCTGCAGAAAGCGCCGGATATGAGTAAGGCCTTTCCCCCTAAGCCTGAACAATTTGTACCTGAGGGGAAATACACAGACATTAGAAGCGAACTAGATAGGAAAAATGAAGTGCCTTCTATGGTCCCTCATAAGGAGGTGCCTCATACTGCAGCATCTAACTGTATCAAAAATATAGTCCTGGAGATAGAGGAGGAGGATAAAGTCTTGCCTGGCCCCAAAACGGTCCAGGAGTTATTTCCTATCTTTGTCCCAGAAGGAGGAAAAGATCTCCTGGCCGACAAACCTGAGGTCAATGAAGAACAGAGAAAATATGGCAAACAAAAAAGTTCCAAAGCCAGTAAGAGGAAACCACTTCGAAAATATAGAAAGAAGAAGAATCGGAGGATCATTTTCCAAAAATGCACAGAGGCAAGGGAGAATGAAATAAGGAATGGGGAATCCTTATCTACTTCCTTAAAAGTGGACATGGATGTGAACGTAACCGCTTCAACCTCAGTGGAGGAGGAAAATGAACAAGGTAGCCTGCTTTCCCAGGAAGATTTACCACAAATTGGGGGCTCTCTCCCAGGCTCTCCTTCACGGAGTGCACTCGGAGGACCAATTTCTTATCCATCCGGGACTTTAAACCCTTTGGCCCCCCCCTTTGTGGTAACAATTGACTCTGAAAATTCTTGCCCTCCGGCCCGGCCTGTAAATATGTCAAAGGCCCCTGTGGATGTGCGTGTACTAGATTTTGTTCCATTATTCGATACTGACCTTCTGTTAAATAGAGCCTGGCTTCTCAAGCGTTTCAGTGAGGTTGAATGTCTCTATCACATTCAGTCTAGAGACATAGAACTGGTGTCTCTGTTGGGTGGAAGTCGGGTTTTGAGTATTCGGGTGAAATTTTATTCCCCTATCATAACAAATTTGATACTAGAACAGGCTGAAAATTTTCAACGTTTAGGTATCGATATTCTCCCTATCTCTACCCCTGGCAAGCCAAACTCTTTTGATAAGCAGGGGTTGAGGGGTGGTGAGCAAAACGGGGTAACCTCTCCTCTGAGAGACCTGAAAATTTGGGTTTCCAGGGGAAAACGCTCAGTATCGCACGTGAAGCCTCTTCCACTAATTGAGAATTCCACACTCAATGATGACAATAACCAGTGGAATTGGCTCCATAGTGCTTTATCAACAAAAACTAAGGATAACCCCAAATTGTTCCACCATCTTTAACCCAGCATTAAACATAATTTCCTGGAACGCGGCCGGATTCCACAGCAGCCCGGAGAAAATGGCCTTTCTATCCACTCTGGAGGCTGATATATTGTGCATTCAGGAAACATGGTGCATAGATAGGTTAACGCCTTTAAAAGATTTCTATGTTTTGGAAGTTCCGGCTGCGCCCTCTAAGAAAGGGCATGCTAGGGGGGGGCTCGCCTGTTTACTGTCAAATAAGTTTCAATGGAGATTTTCCCATTATATTGATTCCAGTAGACTTTTCCACACAATAACATTAGAAAATGTGTTCCATGATAATGTAAGATACCCCATGGTAATTTTTAATGTGTATATTCCGCCTGAGGAATGTTTTAATGATAAATTGCAGCGGGTTCTCCAATATATGGAAAAGATAAAAAATTCCCCTCCTTTTCCTGTAATTTTGCTTATTGGTGATTTGAATTGTAAAATTTCAAACGCCAGTCTAAAACTCTTCAGGGATAAAGTTAAGGAGGAAGTACATTGCATCCCCCAGACGCTTTTCCCGGAAAACTTAAGGACAAATAAAAGGGGGAAGATTTTGTTAAAAGAACTAGCGATCGGGGATGGTATTATCTTAAATGGAAGATTTCCATCTGACGTCCCCGCAAATTATACCCACAAATCCCCCTTTGGGTCATCAATTTTGGACTATGCTATCGCCAGCTATGGTCTGTTTCCCCAGATTCTTGACTTAAAGATCACACCCACGACTCTGAGCGACCATAGTATATTGTTACTATCAGTTTCGTTAAACTCTCTGAATACGGCATCCTGGTCGCTAAACGGCAAGGAGGCTACCTTCCACTCTACATCTGGAAGATGCTTCTGGAATAATGCTGCCATCAATGGGGTGCAGGATCTACTGACCGATACCCTTAGGGAAATAGAAGAGTGGAACGGAAATGAAATAGTTTGTTTTGAGGAATTTATGTTAAAGATTTTATTGAATGCTAAAAAAACTGTCCCCCCTAGGAAAAAAGGAGAGGTAGTTCCTCTGACTCTGCGTAATTTGAATAGGGAATTAAATAAACTAATCCGTGCACAGTACGTTGAAAGGGTACCGGAACGTGGGAAAGATATCGCTAGGTTAAAAAGAAAGAGAAGCAGACTCAAGCTAAAAATTAAAAGGGACAGGGAGGATGAAGTATGGATTAAATTAAGGGAATCTGCTGCACATGGCAACATTAAAGATTTTTGGGCAATAATCGGGAAAGGATGTGGTACACGCCACTCCCTTACTCCCATATCTATACCAGAAGATCTATGGTCCTCTCATATCCGAGAATTATATGCAGGGAACGGGACCACAGGTGTGGATAACTTCATGTATGCTGCCCCTGATGACCTGGTTTTCTTTCCCTCTGAGAAAGAAATCGAGACGGCTATAAAAAATATGCGATCTTCTGGGGCTATGGGACCGGATGAGCTTCCGATGACGGCCCTGAAACAAGACCCCTTAAGCTGGAGCAAAATCTTGTACCCCCTGTTTAGGGCATGCCATCTTTCCAAATGTGTTCCTGCTTCGTGGAGAGGAAGCATTCTGGTCCCTATCTTCAAAAAGGGGGCAAGGGACAGCCCCAGTAACTATCGCTTGATTGCGCTCCTCGACTCCATCGGAAAGGTCTTTGCGAAATGTCTCCTCAGTTCTCTTTCTGATTGGGTTGAGGAGCGCAACATTTTGCCGTTGGAACAGACTGGTTTCCGAAGGGAGCATGGCACTCTGGATAACCTGACTGCTCTTCAGGTTATTACTGATAAATATGTCCAGGTGAGAGGGGGTATTGTATACGCCGCCTTCATTGATTTCTCCACAGCGTTCGATAAAGTAGATCGTGGAACGCTGTGGAGAAAATTGGCGACGCTGGGTGTCCCTACTCCCCTGTTGGAATTGGTGCGGGCTCTGCACACTGAGACCTGGTGCAGGGTCTTAATGGGGGGCGAAAGGGGGCTCTCGGCCAAAATACCATCTCAGAATGGCCTTAAACAAGGCTGCTTATTGGCACCCCTTTTGTTTTCCCTATATACAACTGACCTCCCTGCTGCTGTGTCTCACAGTGAGGGGATCGCGCCGCTGATAGGAGGGGCGCCAATATCCTGTCTGATGTATGCCGACGATGTGTTGTTGCTTGACTTAACTCCCACGGGTCTGGCAAATCGGCTTCAGGCCCTTCAGGACTTTGCCGGGGAGCATCATATGAAGATCAATATTAATAAAAGTAAAGTGATGTGTATTGCTGGTAGGAAGAAATGCCGCTCGACAAATTTTGGTTGGGCTATTGGAGGGCATAGATTGGAGGTCGTAACTTGTTATACTTTTTTAGGAAAAATATTCTTGGCCAATATGAGCGAGAATCTCCATATAGAGCACTGCTCTCGCAAAGCTCTTGCCCATGGCAATGGGTTAAAGTCCCTTTACCTGGCAACGGGGAAAAGACATTTCTCTAGCCTTCTTGAAGTATTTAGAGCTAAGATCCCCGCAACCATCTTGTACGGTATAGAAATAATAGAGATAAAATATTGGGACTTTTGCCACAAGACTGAGGGAAAACTCCTAAGATCCCTCTCGACTCTTAACAATGCCTGTCCACTGGCCGCCTGCAGGCTGGATTTTGGACTCAGGAGTGCCTGGGTTCAGGGGCTGTGCGCCTTAATAAGGTGGGTAGCCAGTTTGGCCAGAGCGAGAGAAGGAACCCTGCAAGTTTTACTCAAAAATGAACTTTTGGGCAATTTTAAGGAGTTCTCTAAACTCGTTAGTAATTTTAGAGGGGCGGTGAAAATTCTTAAACTGGATGAAAGTGCTCTTTTCTCCTACTCTCCCACGCAGTTAAAGCAGGTCCTTAAGGAGGCTTCGTGGGAGTATTGTTTTCTATCCGATAAAAAAACAGTTGAAGATAAAAGGAATGTGGAGCCGCTCATCTCCTCCTATAGGTTGAAACAGCCTCAACCGTATGACCTATGGAACTTACCACATGGGATACGTAGGTTTTGGTTTTTATTACAATATGACTTAATCCCTCTTAATGTGTTGCTGTCCAAATGGCATGGCACCTCACCTTTGTGCAATTTATGTAAATTGAATAACCAGGACTGTATGCATGTACTTTTGATTTGTCCTATGTTACGTAACTTGCGCAATCGATGGCTTAAAGTAATCTGTCTCCGTCTCAGCATTGTCACTTTACAAGATTTTCTTCATGCACTTTATTGCCCACCTAATGAAATGTTTTGTGCCTACGTTTTTAACTTTTTTAAAGGATTTTTAGCTATTTATTAATTTCTCTGGAAAACTGTGTCTGCCTGGCCTTGTTGGACTGATGGCTTGCAGTGTAGCTATTACGGTTCGAATATTATGTTTTTATAATTCTTTTATAATTCTTGTATTTTTGATGATTGTGTTGCTTTGTCTGTATATGTTTATGTGGCCCTCTTTGAGAGCCAAAACATAATAAATAAATAAATAAATAAATAAATAAACTCCTGTATACTGATGATACGCACCCTGATGATGATGACCTCTCCCGTTTTTTCAAAGACCTACCTCCTCCCCCATCTCTACCTACCGAATTCCATCAACTAGAGTCTGAAATTACCCCTCAGGAAATTCTCAAGGCAATTACCTCCCTAAAGAAAGCGAAAGCCCCAGGCCCAGATGGTCTCCCAATTGAATTTTACGCCACCATGCATTCTATTTTTGTCCCCCATCTCTTACAACTTTTTAACTCCTTTATTGCAAATGCCAAAGCCTCTGGCTCCTTTTTGGATGCCCTAATAATCATAATCCCCAAACCTGACAAAGACCATTCCATGTGTAAAAACTATCGTCCCATCTCCCTGATTAATTACGATTGTAAAATTTTTGCCAAAATTTTAGCGGCCCGCCTGGACTCCCTTATCCCTCTACTAATCAGCACCGACCAAGTTGGCTTTGTGAAAGGTAGACTTGCTGCTGACAATGCCCGTGTCTTTGCCAATATTATTTCACACAGTAAACAATTTAAAGCCCCCCTAGCTGCACTATCCCTGGATGCTGAGAAAGCGTTTGACCGTATTAATTGGAATTTCATGTTTAAATCACTACAATGGTTTGGGTTTGGTCCATACTTCATCTCCTTAGTTAAACTCCTTTATTCTGCTCCTCGTGCAAGTGTTTTTGTTAATAACCAATTCTCAAAAATTTTCCCCTTATCCAGAGGAACGAGACAAGGCTGTCCTCTTTCCCCTTTACTTTTTATTCTTTGCCTTGAACCCTTCCTCATTAAAATCCGCTCTAACCCCCTAATTCATGGGTTCAAATTGTCATCGGTTGAGACAAAAATTTCAGCCTATGCCGATGATGTCCTGGTTTACATGGCTAATCCTGTTTCTTCCCTTCCTCCATTTTTAGAAGAAGTCCGCTTATACTCCTCTGTTTCTGGTTATAAGCTTAATCTCTCTAAAACGGAGGTCCTACCCCTCAACTCATCTTGTTACCAATATATGTTTGCATCAACTGATTTTGCATGGTGTCCCTCCAAGATCAAATACTTGGGTATTTGGTTTTCCTCTACCTTAGGTGAAACACTCAAACTGACCTTTACCTCCCTTACTCAAAAGATTCAATCACTCCTTCAATTATGGTCTCCCCTTTTCCTTTCTTGGTGGGGTCGTTTAGACACCATCAAAATGATGATTTCCCCACATATTTTATACACTGTCTCCATGCTCCCTGTGAAAATCCCTAAATTGTATTTCAATCGGCTGAACTCCATCTGCTCCAAATTTCTGTGGAATAATAAAAGACCTCGTATTGCCTTACATAAACTTACACGCCCAAAATCTGAAGGTGGGGTTCGCTTTCCTGATTTTCAATCATACCACTCTGCCTTTTTAATAAAACAAGCCTTCTCATTGGCTTACGATTTCAATGATACCCCTCTGCCCAGATGGATCGCAGTCGAACGGTCCTTGTTAAAAGATTTTACTTTTCAACAATCTCTTTTCATGTCAAATTGTTCATTCTTGACTACACACCCTGTACTGAAATACTCTCATACTCTGCTGCACAATGTATTCTCGAAAGATTCGTCCCCCTTACAAAGTTTTCTTTCTTCTAGTGTATGGTATAACAAATATCTTAAGTACAAGGGTAAATCTTTTTATTTCAAGTATTGGAAAGAAAAGGATATTATGTTTGTGTACCAATTTTTTTCTGATTCCTCCATTATTCCATTTGATGTAATGCAAACTATGTTTGATTTACCTGCACATTTTCGCAAAGACTATGACATTATTACTTCTGCCATTCTATCTCACCTATCTACCTTTCCTACTTTTGATCTCCTTCCTTCCCTTACTCCTTCCACTCCTCTATATCCTATGTTTACTCAACAAATCCCCAAAGCTGCTCTAATTTATAAACTGTTATTAGATAATGTTGGCCTTAGGCCTAAAACCATTACTGAAACTGTTTGGGAAACTGATTTATCTTTCTCGTTGTCTGTTGATGTTTGGGATCGCTCATGGTGTAAACTGTTTAAGACTTCGATTTCAGCTCGTATTACTCAGTCACTTTTTTTTCTTTACCATAGAGCTCTTATTACCCCCGTAAGCATAACAAAATTCTCCCCTTCCTCCTCCCCCCTTTGTTGGTCCTGTTCCTCCCACCCTGGCACACTCAAACACCTCTTGTTTGATTGCCCCTCTGTTCTTATTTTTTGGAGCTCAGTTTGGGATTATTGCATGCGTATTTTTCATTTTTCTGAACCATTTTCATCGTTGCACATTTTTTTAGGTTCCCTATCTGATGTTTTGGACTTACATTCGTATAATGCTAAATTGTTTGATCTTCTCATTGCAACTGCTTTCAAAGTAATTTTGTCTTGCTGGAAGGATAACTCTAAATTGTCTGTGCATACATGGTGGAATTTTGTATGTGATGAGCACAGAATTGCAATTGCTTCTTCTTCTGTCACTTTAAAAATCAAATCTGACCTTACCTGGCTACCTTTCTCTACCTTCTTATCCTCTTATCCCCCTCCCTAACCCTCCCTTCCTTTTTCTCTCTCTCCCTCTTTTTTCCTTTCTTTTCTTCTCTTCTTTCTCTCTTCTATTTTCTTCCATTTCATATTTTTCTGAACCTTTTTTCATCTCCATTTCTCTCTCATGATTCTCTCATATTGGTTCTGTTTTTTGTCATACTGTTATATTATGCTGTACTATTTCTCTTAAACAAAATAAAACTTTATTAAACTGAAAAAAAACAAATGTATTTAAAATCTAGAAATAGTTACATTCATGTCATCTACATCCCTCTCTTAGAAAGGAAACAAACTCTAAAAACCTAGGGAAAATATCTGTACTCTAAGGAAGCATTTGTAACATTTGAAGGAGAGGAGCACGGAAAGCACATCCTCTAACAATTCTAAGGCCTTCATTATTTTAACAAAACAGAGAATAATTTCTAAAAACCTACATGTGATATCTCCCTCTTCTTTCCACCCCCGGTGTCTCCGCGTGTGATGGTGCTGCCCGCGGTGACATCACTTAGAATGTCACCGCGACCAGCGTTCCAAGGCGAGCGCCGGGGACACGAGCTGAGGAGGCTGCATTGCGAGGCTGTGGCTGAGGTCGCAGGTGTTTGTACTTAATTAATAAACACTCCTGTTTACATACGTGACGGCTCCGACTGTCATTTAAGCCTGTCACCACACTGGCGATGAGGGTAACCTTCTGCGACCTCAACACGCCAGAAGGAAGAAAAGTAGGACAGCAGACTCGAGGAAAACCAGCCGACTGACTGGAAAGGGCATCGTGTTACTACGCGGAGAATGGACCGGAGGAAGACGCAGCCCAGGGTGGATGATGTTTGTCTAACACCCGAAGAAGGTGCAGAGGGAGTTGAAGTGCCATAGCGGAATACGTGTGAAGGCAACTGCAGGTCGGTGTAGACTTTTCAGCCGAAACTCTTCTGACAAGTGAGGTACGCCTGTCTGCCATCCTTGCGCGCAACCCCTAGACTGTGGCGAGCTACGTGTTTTCAGCTATTAGTGTGTCAGCTATTAGTGTGTGGGAGACGTCCCGTTCGTGCCGGAGCCTGGCTAGCGTGTAACCTTAGCGCCTCTGAGCCGAGTGTAAAGGCGAGAGCGAGGCGCGCTGTGTCCCCATCCGGAGCAGAAGAGCAGGGCTGTCGGGGACTGGCAGCCACATTGACTGAACTGATTGCTGCCTGAAACATACTGAGAGAGATCAGTCAAGGCGAAGGCAGGACAAGTGTGGAATAAACGTGAGGGGGCACGCACTGTACTGCGAGTAAAGATTCAGCATTTAACTCGGCTGTTTGGTTCCATGGATTGTCACCGGTGTGCAATCGACATACTTTGACTGGCATTTGACCTGTTTTGAGAAGCGTTCCTCACCCCTGTAACCCTGCTGGTTAATGAAGGTCTTGCTTCGCGCGCGTGTGTGTGGCAGTTTCCCCTGTCACCACAGTGGGCAGGCGCTATCTGAACGCGAAAGGGGAGATGTGCATGTGAGAGAAGGTGCATTGCCTGTGGCTTGACGGAGAATTGTCCTGCACGAGTGATGAACTGTTGGCGATTTTGACCCCTATGGAGCAGACGAAAAAGAAGATGTGTATTGCCAACATTTGAATCTCTCTGGGAGAACGGTGTTGACAGCCAACACAAGAAAAAAAAAACTGTTGTTTCAGCATTTAGAGCAAAGCATTGACTTTTCATAGGGCAAGCCTTGCGCTGAGTACATTCAGCCCCAGTGTGAATGACTGTACAAACGGGGAAAATATTCATGTTGTATTTTGAACCTCCACTTCCCCTCTGCTGGTCTTTTCATACGTTCATATAACTTCAGAATCTCCTGTGTTTCAGTAACCCATTCAGTAGCAGGTTACATGTTCTGTATTTTTGTTTAAGGAAGTGAGAGCTGTGCAGAGGTGGTTACTTTGGCACAGACTTCAGCGTCTCTCAGAACGTACTAAAGTTTCACAGTGTTTTGGTGCATGCTTGAAGGGTGAAGGTTTTTAACCTGTCTATTGTGAAGTAAGCATGCAAAGTGTGACCCCTCCACCCTTTTTCTTAACCAACCCAGGTGATCCCACCATCCTGTGGAAAAAATGGAAAAAAGTGTTCTTGAATTACGCTACTGTGTGTGGGCCCAACCTAGGACTAGAAAGGAAAGTTGCGCTGCTGGCCTATTACTTAGGCGCAGAAGGAGAGGAAGTCCTAGACCACCTCCCGGATTTAGGGGCACAGGAGGCAAGAGGTCTGAATGAGTTTGAAGTTAGCCTAAAGAAGTTAGATTTGCACTACCTCCCTAAGACAAGCACAATCATGGAGAGGTAGCACTTTGGGAAGAGAGCACAGAAGGAAGGAGAGTCTATAGAAGATTTTGTGTCTGAGTTGAGAAAATTAGCCGCCACTTGCAAGTTTGGTGGAGCGAGTGAGGAGAGAATTAGGGACCAGTTTGTCCTGGCTTGCAGGATGGAGCGAGTGCGTGAAGAGCTATGGCTTAAAGATGACCCGCCGTTGAGAGAGGTCCTCATCATAGCCAAGCAGGTAGAGCACATGTTGCAGTGCGTCAAGGAGATTAAGCAAGACGCAGGGAAGAAGAAGAATGATGACAAGACCAATGTCAGTGAGGTGGTGTCCGAATGCGAGACTGTGTCCGTAGTTAAAGGTCAGAAGGTAGTGGGCAGAGAACAGAAGGAAGGCAGGCCGGGAGGAACATTCAAAGGTACCTGCTACAGGTGTGGTAAGCAAGGGCACCTAGCCAACGACAAGGAGTGTCCCGCCCTCAGATTCACATGTAACAAATGTGGTAAGAAAGGCCATTTCAAGCAATATTGCAAGAGTGGGCAGGGGGCCAGTAGGCAGAGTAGAGACAGAACGAATGTGGTGTGCGATGAGATTGTAGTGCAAATACAAGAGTTGAAGGCACAAAGTCCCGGAAACCCCACGTGTGCGGAAATTGCAGTACAGGAAGATGAAGGTCAAGTCAGTAGCCCAAAAGACGCCATAAAAGTAGGGGAGGTTGACCTAGAAGCATTGTTTGACTCCTGTTCTAGAATAACAATTATCAATGCTAAGGAGTTCTCACGTGTGTCTAAGGGAAAGATAATCTTGAAGAGGTTAGACTTAAGGCCAGGAGGGTATGCGGGCGTCCTATCTCCATGAAAGGATATTTTCTGAGTAAAATTGAGTACAGGAATAGGACTACTGTGTCTAAAGTATATGTATCCACTGTAGGAGACAACATCTTGGGGTGGCAAGCTCAGAAGGGTTTGGGTGTGTATTTCAATCCCAACAGCAATCCCCAGATTTTAATACAGGAGATACAAGAATGTAAGACTGACATCACAACAGAGTTCGAAGAGGTGTTTAGGGAAGGGCTTGGATGCTTGAAGAACTACTGTCACAAAATAAGATTGAAGGTGAACGCCAAGCCCGTTGTGGCTAAAGTTAGAAAGCTCCCCATAGCCATTCAGGAGGAGGTCAGATCCGAATTGGAGAAACTGTGCAAGGCTGGAGTCATCAAACCTGTGGAAGCGACTGAATGGTTGGCACCCATCGTGGCAGCGAAGAAGAAGGATGGGTCAGTCCGGCTCTGCATTGATTTAAGGGCACTAAATAAGGAGGTCGTGGTTGACCGATACCCCTTGCCGAACATCACCCAAATGATGAGCATGCCAGAGGGTGCCAAGGTGTTTTCCACCCTCGATCTCACCTCGGCCTATTTCCAGATAAAACTGCACGAGGAGTCTCAGGAACTCACTGCTTTTGTGACACCTATGGGCGCTTACAAGTTCAAAAGGATGCCTTTTGGGTTAGTCTCGGCGGCCGCCGTGTTCCAAAGAATCATGGGCAACATCCTAAAAGGCATCCCAGGCGTCATGTGTTACCAGGATGACGTGCTTGTTTTTGCAAAGAACCACGTAGAGCATGATGAGAGACTGAGATGTGTGTTGAGGAGGTTTTTGTCCCAAGGCCTTACCGTAAAGAAGAACAAATGTGTATTTAGCTGTGCAGAGCTGGATTTCCTGGGTCACAAAGTAACGACGGAAGGCATACGTCCCAAGGCCGAACTGCAAAACACCATCGTGAATCTGTTGCCCCCAAAAGTAAGGACGAGATCAAATCATTCATGGGGATGTTGGAGTTCTATGGAAAGTTCATAAGGAACCTGGCAGGCAGGACTTACGCCATCAGGCTACTGTTGAAAAAAGAAAATGAATTCAAATGGAGCCAGGAATGCCAGAGGGAGTTCGAGGATGTAAGGAGAGCACTTGCTGAAGCCCCCAGTTTGAAGTCATACGTGCCCAACCGGGCAACGATCCTCACCACAGATGCAAGCGCCAA
The DNA here is from genome assembly GCF_964263255.1 of Lissotriton vulgaris. NCBI lineage: Eukaryota > Metazoa > Chordata > Amphibia > Caudata > Salamandridae > Lissotriton > Lissotriton vulgaris. The sequence goes on from NC_141685.1 coordinate 1,823,829,084, forward strand.
AGGGTTGGGAGCTGTCCTCACCCAAAAGGGCGAGGAAGGAGAAGAAACCATAGCTTTTGCCTCAAGGTCGCTCCAGAAGTCTGAGAACAACTACTCAGTTATCGAAAAAGAGGCATTAGCGGTATCTTGGGCAGTAGGAAAATTCAGAGACTTCCTGTGGGGTACACAGTTCACCCTCCGAACCGACCACAAGCCGTTGGTGGAAGTATTCAGCAAAAAAGGTTTGGATGCCATCTCCAGCAGGATAAGGCGTTGGGTGGTCAGCCTCCAGGAGTACACGTTCAACGTCGAGTACGTCCCAGGAACGCAAAACCTTGCAGCTGACTGTCTATCCAGACTCATCAGTGAAGAAGAAGCAAGGGAAATGCAAGAAAAAACGGATGAAGAAGAAGAAGGATTCATGGTAGAGAATGTCTGCACCATCCAGAAGGCGTTGGGAGAAGAAACATGGAGAAAGGCGCTGGATGAGGACAAGATACTGGAGGAAATTTGCAGAAGAGTGAGGGATGGATGGAAGCACGGCGACAAACGAGATGAAGACCTACGGCCTTACCAGGCTATTAAGGACGAGTTGACCATTGTTGACGGATGCCTGTTCAGGGGAACAAGGCTTGTACCACCAGCAACTGTGAGAGACAACCTGGTCGAGATAGCCCACGAAGGGCATTTGGGTATCACCAAAACCAAGCAAAGACTCAGGGAGAGTTATTGGTGGCCGAACATGGATCTGGTCACCGAAAGGAGAATCAGGGAGTGCATTCCATGCAGCAATAGCGACAAGGTCCTGAAGCAACAGACGCCACCCATGGTGTGTAGGCCGCCCCCGTCAGGACCATGGGATGAGTTGGCATTAGACATCGTGGGCCCGATGTCTGGTGAACTGCGGACGCCTTACATATTGGTGCTCGTAGATTTGTATTCTCGGTGGCCAGAGATAAAACTCGTCAATGAAGTCACGACAAAGACTGTCATCGGATTTTTACAGGTGGTGTTCATCCGAGAGGGGCTCCCCAGCAACATCCTCACTGACAACGGAGTACAACTATGCTCGAAGGAGATGGAAGACGTCCTAGAAGAAAGGGGCATCAGACACAAGCGTTGCGCGTTATACCACCCCGAAACAAACGGCATGGTCGAACGCTTCAACAAAACCCTCAAGGAGAGCATCCAGTTGGCCAAAGCCAGTGGCATAAGCTGGAAAGAAGAGGTGTGGAGGCGCATAGAAGCATACAGGTTCACACCGCATCAAACGACTGGCGTCACCCCGTTCGAACTGCTCCGCGCCAGGATACCCAACACTAAGCTTACCCCAGGGTGGATGGAATGGCACAAGGGGTGGTCGGACTGAACCAAAGAAAAAGACAGCCTGAAGAAGCATGAACAAGCCATGAAAGTGAGGAAGGAAGGATACGACCAGCGCAAAGCCACACGGGAGGTCGAATTCAAAGTAGGAGACAACATCAAAATCAGAGCTCCCACAGGGAGGGCAAACTGGTCAGGGTACAGCAGTCCCACCAAAATCACTAAAATATTTAAGAATGCAGTCAAAACTCAAGAAGGGAAAATATGGAACCTGGGGAGAGTTGTAAAATACCACCCTCAGCGGTAGTCCCTGAAAGTGCAAGGGGGGGAAAGGGTGACCCAAGATTGGACCTTAGCTTCACCACCATGAGGCCGTCATGTGTCCCTCACCCAGGCCACAGGCCCAGCAGGAGAGTGACCAGACCTCCCAGGCATTTTGATCAATATGTAATGATGTAGCCGTTGCCACTCTTCCTACTGTAATCTTACACCCTCTCTGGGTCAGGGTTCCTGTGTGCAATACTCCCCACTACTCGTTCTTTCAGTCACCCCATGTTTTCTTTCTGCACATGTTGTATTTAATGTTTTCAATTTGCAGGGGAGGGGGATGTGTGGTATCTCCCTCTTCTTTCCACCCCCGGCGTCTCCGCGTGTGATGGTGCTGCTCGTGGTGACATCACTTAGAATGTCACCGCGACCAGGGTTCCAAGGCGAGCGCCGGGGACACGAGCTGAGGAGGCTGCATTGCGAGGCTGTGGCTGAGGTCGCAGGTGTTTGTACTTAATTAATAAACACTCCTGTTTACATACGTGACGGCTCCGACTGTCATTTAAGCCTGTCACCACACTACACTATACTTTCACAAAGAATAAAGCTTTTTCTTTTGTCGTTTCATTTTTCTGCAGGTAAAAAAACAGAATAACATTCAGTTAGCATCATTCTAATTATTTTGACTATGAAAATCAAACTGTCGTGCCTTGTGCACATTTCACGTCTTGTACACTCTCATATTATGTGTTAGTAATTCTGTGCATATTATTAAAGCATGCATTAGGGTGAATTTACAAAAATCTTGCTCCATCAACAGGATGGCACAGATTTGCAGAGATACACTGCATCTCATTGTCAAGAAAGGCAATAGAAAACAGTGAGCATTTAGTAACAAAAGAGGAGTTCTGTAAAGGGGAAGCATGATGATACAAATGTGATTTTGGTTACCTGGAGTGAGAGAGGTGTTGCTGTATCTAGCTCCCTGGCTAACCCAGAATCTTACCTTAGAAACTGAGATGACTTGCGCACCTCTTTCCCGGTAGGTAGGATCATAGTCACATATTGAAAAAGGGGAAATCCAAAGCCAAGTGCAAAAAGCAGGTTCATGGTCGTCAAAGCCTAATCGGAGTCAAGGCAACTATAGCCGAGTCAAATACCAAAGATAGTGCAAGACAAAGCAATGGGTCAGGACACAGAAAAGTGATGAGGAAAAAACAGGGAACCAATAAAGGGGAAAAACAACTAGGGTGAAAGAACAGAATGAAATAGAGCTTCAAGCAGAAAAGACCAAACAACCGATGATGCCAGACACGGTCCACAGTGTCTACTAACATTTTATCCTTCTCTGACCTGGAAGTCAGCTAGTGGTTGTCAAAAGTCTCGAGCAGCGTGTTTCAGACCTTACCCTGGAACTTAATGTCCTCCATCACTTTAGTCTCTAATGTGGTGTCTTAGCCGAAAAACTTATGGATGATTCAGTATTTATACATCACAATACAGAGTGATGGTAGAAAGAGGTGGGACCTCATCTCTTCAGCACGCTCTCATTGGCAAACCAGCATTGAAAACTATTCATGCCACTAGAGCATGTGGCTTGCACTCACTAGGACTTTGCATGAAATCAGGAAAACAATGTCCATTTGATATATTTCTTGACTGTCCTCAGCTGATCTCGAAAGGCCTGGGAGCGACCAACGTCACCGTAAAGCCGCCATGCCATGAGGCGGAGAGAGCCCTGTGTTACAAGGTGATGCGGCTCTCCTTTCGGATTGAGAAGAAGACGAGGAAAATGGGGGAGTAGGATTGAAAAATCCCAAGAAAGTTGCAGAAGAACCGGAAACCAAACTTGAGACCTCCATTCAGGTGTGATCACCACCATCTCTGCCTTCTGACGGCGAAGTTGGGCCGCCGTCCGCACCCCCATTGAAAAAGGAGGGAACGCATAGGCCTCTTCTTGACTCCAATCCTGGAGAAAAGTGTCTGTGGCCTCCGTGAGAATCTCTGGTCCAGCAGCGTACTGCAAAAGACCCCGCCAGCAACTCCAACTGGTTTATGTGCAACTCCTGCTCCTCTGACGACCAGGCGCCGCCTGTGGAGAAATCCCTGCAGCGGGCGCCCCAACCCGACCTGCTGGCATCGGACTCTATTACAAGATCCTGAACAGATCCGAAGATCACTCGTCTGTTCCAGGCTTCCATGTGAGTGAACCACCAGGATATCTTGCGCTTCACCTCGTTGGAAAGAGGGACCAACTGATCGTAAGTCATACCCTTCCTGAGGGTGTGCGCTTTGAGACGCTGGAGGGCTCGATAATGGAGGGATCCCGGGAAGATTGCCTGGATGGAAGAGGAGAAGAGCCCCACCACCCTGGCAATCTGTCGGAGGGAGGTGTGAGACGGAAATTGCTTGACGCAATACGTGCCGAATCTTGCCCATTTTCCGTGACGGAAGACTCAAAGAGGTTTAGAGGGAGTCAACGACAAACTAGAGGAATACCACTCTCTGGGAAGGAGAGAAAACGGACTTGTCCTTGTTGATGAGAAACCCTAGCCCCTGAAGCAGGGAAACAGTCTGCCTCAGCTGAAGGTCCAACTTCTCCAGGCATTGTGCCATTAAGAGAATGTTGTCCAAGTAAATAATCATCCGGATACCCTGACTTCGCAGAAATTCCACCGCCGATTGAAGCAGCTTGGTGAAACACCGAGGGGCTGAGGAAAGTCCAAACTGAAGGGCAGTGAATTCGAACACCTGATCCTCCCAGATGAACTGAAGGTGAGGGGAATGGATGGGTACCACCAAGTAAGCATCTTCGAGAGCCAGGCGTACCATCAGGCGCGTAGCTAGGGGGGGGCGGAGGGGGCGGTCCGCCCCAGGCGGCACTTACTTTGGGGCGGCGGCCGCGTGGCACTGGTGTCCCGTTGCGGCGGACTTTGTAATTTATTTGGTACATGTTCCCAATTAAATGATAAAGTCTGCAGCAACGGGATACCAGGGCCGCGCGCTGCCCTGTTTGTAGTGCAAGCGGGCAACACACAGTGCCACCGGCAGCGTGCTGCGCACGCGCATGCCACCACCATCGAACATAGGCCCCTGACGGCGTGACGCTCCAACAGTTACAGTTACGCTCCTTGTGCTCGAGCTGTTCGCGCCAACAATATGTGGACTTGGCCACCCGGCTCAATATAGCAGCACTTTTGATCCGACCGCAAGTGCGCTAGCCCCGACCAGCGGTCACGGAGTGAGCAGGCCTGTCTATCTTCCAGGTGGGTGACTGCGCTGATCAGGTGGGTGACTGACTGCGCTGATCACGCAGGCCTGCACATTCCTCCGGAGCCGGGCGGGGTCCCCCAATGAGTAAAGCTAGCACATCAAAAACGGGGTCTCACTTCATCTGCTGCTTATTTGGATCCGGTGGGGGTGATTGGATGGTGCTCTGGGGCTGCCCCCTGCTGACCGCCCCCACTGGATGAAATACTTTATACTTGGGGACTTCACTGGTAGTGGCGGGGGCCGGCCATTTAAGGCCTCATTTTATTTTCAACCGGAAGTGCTGTGTGAAGAGAGCGCGCCGTGTGATCTGCTACAGGTGAGTTGTCCGTGTGGGAGTGTTGGAGACCGGGGAAGTTACTGTGCGAGGGTGTGTTGTTCCCCCTCTTCTCATGTAATTAGTGTGGAAAACAGATGGGGGGGGGCTTATTTACAAGCACCTTGCGTCACTATGCCACTTTTTTTTTTAGATTCAAAAATGCTTTTATTTCATTTTCTACATTTGCAATAAAAGGTTACAAAATGCCCTTCAAGCGATTTAAAGGGCACAAGATAAGTATTAAACAGTTTTTGGAAAATATGTGTTAGTAAAAGCATTTCTATAAACCACCTTTGAAATGTAACAACAATGTTCTGCTAAAACGAGATGAAATGACATGTACCAGTGTTCTGGAGCCCAAGTACAGTACCAATGTATCCTTCCATGCGTCCCAATCGTGATGCTCGTTCCCCACATCCAGAAAGTAGCTACGGAGAAAGTATTGAAGGGCCAGTATAATACTTTTTAAAGTAATGCATCTTTCTCCACCATTAGATTGTCTGCAGTTGTGGGTTTGCCACGTGGCAGGGGTATTGTGGGTGGGGTTCCATGCATGTGATCTCATCCAGTGGGCAAATATGGTGTAAGTGTAATATTTCCTTTTGGATGGTATCCAGGCATTGAGGTGGAGGTGTGGTTATAGGGGTCCAATTGTCAGTGTTTCGTTAATTTTTTTAGGTGGCTTTGATACATTTCTGGTGCTTTCATAACTCTTTAAAATAATCTTTTCTCGTTGTTTAAATGTCAAGCATAACGATGCACAACACTGTTTTTCAGTGTTTACTTCATGTTTTTATTGGATGTGCTGCACCAAACACACAGGTATGGGAGAAACAAAAGTAGCTGGAGCAGAGGGTGAGCTGGGGGTGGAGGGGGGGTGGTTGGGGGGTGGAGGGGGGTCATCATACAAGTGTCAGGGTGAATGGACTAATCTGGAAAGGGTCAAATCCTTCTTGAAACCCTTCAAACTTATCTCAGTAGTGTGTTGTGAAAAAAGAGCTTGTGCAGCTTTAATTAAATAGGTGAGTAGAGCGCTTCCCATGGAAACTGTCCGCTGCAGATTTCACAGGCTGGTTCCTCTGAGAGAGGTCATAAAGTCCAGTGCCTGCTGGGGTGGTCTGTAGATAACAAGCAGGTACTTTGTTCTAATGCTAGTAAGGTCGCTTAGTTGGTTTATATACCTGCTGAACATGCATAATATGGGGGAGTCTGGTTGAAATCACATTACAAAAATGCTTTACCTTTCAAAAATGTATACATTAAGGTACATGAAAATGCAACATCTCATCCGCAATCACATGATGAAAGAGGCTACCACCACTATTTTCAGCACAGGAAGTGAGAGAAGCAAACCTTTAAAATGTGAAGGACACTGGGAACCCGCAGGTTTAGAGAGTCATCAGGTCTCAATCACTGCCAGGGCATCAGTTCTTACAGTGGGGGTAGTGCCCGATGGTGCCATCGTACTGCACCCCCAGGTGTTCCAAGCAGACCCCTGAATCACTGTAACAAAACAGCTGTAGTGAACAAGCCAATATTCACAATCCTTTCTATTTCAATATTTAAAACATTGGGCTGCAATGAAGCACTTTAAAACTTATTTTTCCAAGTTTAGTACTTTAAACCCGAGCAGGAAAATGTGGATGCAAGTAAAAGGGACACTCATCCCAAGTAATGAACACAGGGATGTTGACACAGAATGATCGGCAGTGAACACACCTTCTGAGTGCAAAAAAAAGGGGACACTAGAGAAGTGTGGGTGTAAGAGATGGAGGCACAAGTGAGGCGATAGACAGAAGTCACAGGCACCTCTGAGGACCCCTTGTTATACTCTGCTGTGACACCACAAACAGACCTGGGGTCACGCCGCCTTCAGAAGCATATAGGAAACTCGAATATTCACTGCACTTAAAAAAAAGCCTTCTGCTGTGAAACCACGGCTATTAAGAGTCAAGTTCCCACACTCAGTGGCGTAGCTAGGGGGGGTGCTGCCAGGGGAATTGTGGTCAAACCCAGTGTAGTGGACCGGTCTGCAGACATTGCTTAGGTCATGGACGGGGCAGATAGGAGACAAGGGTCCTGCACAAGCTGTGATGTTATGAGTGAGATGTCACAAACAGGGTAGGTAGAACTGATGTAAGTTTTGGGTTTTCGTCTGCTTTTTTCTTCATCAGCGCAGCTAGGTGGGGGTGGTCCGCCCTAGGCAGCACTATTTTGGGGACAGGGGCTGTCTAGCCCTGGGACCTGTCATGTATGTGCATGTAACTTGATTGATCGAGGAAACTATTAGCGGCGATACTACGTGTCTCTCAGACCTCTTTCAGGTGCTCACTGTCCTTTTTCCCCAGCACCCCCGAGGGGGGCGGCAATCTGAAGGATAGCCCCGGGCGCCACAAGCTCTAGCTACGCCACTGCGTACCATCCAATCGTTTGGAAGAAGTATGTCCCGGAGAAGTTGGATTCCTTCCATCTTGAAATGCCGATAGACCAACTACCCATTAAATTCCTTTAGGTTGATAACCAGCCGTTTGCCTCCGTCTGCCTTTTCCACCAGGAAAATGTTGCTGAGAAATCCTGAGGGGTGACGAGTTGATCAAAGAATGGTCCCTTTTCTCAGTAATTCCGAGAGCTCTTCGTCAATCAACAGAGCATCGGTCGTGGAAAATACTATAGGACGTGGGGGACTTGTCTGGTAAGGACAATCGTAAAACTCTATGTGAAAGCCACGGATCATCTGTAAGACCCAACCGCCTGCAGTAATCGATGCCCAAGCCCCTAAAAATGCCTCTAACCGGCCGCCAATGCGAACCTGCTCCGCAGGGATAACATTTACCGTTGGTATTGGTGTTGCCGGAGTTGTTCCTGATGCCACCCCGACCTCTGAAGCACTGGCCTCTGGAGGGGTAGAAATTTGTGTAATTGGCAGAGGTGTTGTATTGACCTCACCGGAGCATTGACCCCTGTTGGTAAAGTTTTGACCGCCAACGGCCGGTCTCTTGGCCCCTACCGCGACTGGCCCCTCGAGAGAAACGCTGTTGGAAGACTTTCTTTAAACTGGACTGGGACTTGTCCAGTGAGGTAAAGGTGGAAACAAATCGTTAATGAACAGGTTCCTGAAGAGACCCCCGTGGGCCACCGCCCCCAATTCTGAGGAGGCCAAATTGCCCAACTTCGGGTCTAACTTGATCAGAAGTGATCACCGACGTTCGGTCGAGAGGGCGCAATTGGTGTTCCCCAAGAAGATGACCATCCTCTGCACCCAATTCGACAGGACGTCTGGAGAAATCGTGGCACTCGTCACCTTCGCTTCCTCTGCCATGCCAAGGATTTTAGTGATGGGCCTTATGGCATCCAACAACTTATCCTGACAGGAGCGACAGGAACCATCAATGCCCTTGCGGGGGTCCTTTACAAACTTCGCAAGGAAAGTGGCCATCTTTGAATCCAACTCTGGTACCCTCCAACTTCTCTAAGGGCTTGCGGAGTCGGCCCGCCAAAAACTTCGCCACCTTGTCCCCAGGGGTCCAAACTGCCAACCGCGGATGGATTATTTCATCCGGGTCCAACATACCCGAACTGTCCTGTGGTAACTCGGCAGCAGAGCTGGACGGACACCTGTGTCGGCCGGTGACACCCCTTCAGGGAACGAGGGAGCCATACCCACAGAACCCGAGGGTGCAGGGCCCAGCGGTGGCGCAGGGTTAGAAGTGGTCGCTTTGACCAAAAAAGCGTCACACAGACGCTTAAAGGCATCCCTGTCCACACCCTGCGTTCCCGCTGAGACCTCCTCCCTGCAGGCCTTTATCGGGGCAGGGGGCTTCTCCTCCTCGGGAGCGGATTAGTACCCGGCGCACCTAAGTGGGCCTGCGCCAACTTTGCGCATTCTTCTACAATACTGGTGGACAGGCAGTCCTCCATGGGGCCCACTATCTCTGTCACACAAGAGAAGACAGAGCTGTCCACCGCATTGTAGAACTTGTCATCGTTGAGGTATTGAAACTCCTCCTCCTCATAACAGCCCTCCTGCTCCATGCCTGCCAGTGGGGACTGCAGTCACGGGCTAAAGGTAAAGATATGCCAGCACAAGAGTATAGCCAAAGACGTAAATGGGCTGAGGAAGGCTGCTTAAGGACAGCACTGACTATGGGGAGGCCACAGGCCAACAACTTTCAGGGCCGTTTTGAAACCGGCAGACAAGGCAGCACAGTCCTTGAGGCGTGCAGACCCTCTCAAAGAGACCGGGTCTTAGCTGTCCCCCAGCACGCTGCTACACACCTCCAAATATCGCAATGCGGCTCGCAGGCCCAACGTGGTGAAAACCGCTTCAATAGTGCTGATTCTCTGCCCGCAGGCGCTCGCCGCAGTAGAACCGCTATACATAACCCACATTGGGCGTAATAAAGAATGGGGGCAAATACAGACCCAGAAACTTCTAGGCGTTCGGGTTAGGTGGCAGGGCAAGGCTCCGGCGCGATGTGCTTTCCAGCGTGGATCCCCTCTGTGAGGAGAAACCGCGCTGAGGAGCAACGAGATGCCGCAGCTCCCTCTAGCAGTCACAACACACCGCAATGACCCGGGTGAATCGCGTAAGGAACGCTTTCAAACATTCCCACGATAAAGTGGGCTCTGTGGAGGCAAAAACATCAATGACATCACAATGAAGCCCCACAGAGCCCCCCATAGCGCAATGACAGTGCAAAATTACGATCAAAGCATGAAACTAATATTCAGTTAGAGAGATGGGGCATAAACAACTTAACTGGCTGCGAAGCAGCTAAGAAAGAAAAAGAAGGATCAAGATGGACATACTATCTACCTGTCATGGACACTTTTAAAGGACTAATGTTGGACACTGCTCATATGGCTTGATGGGATTTTTAGTTTGGATATTTGAAAACTGCATGTTTTTTCTGATTTAATGCTTTTTTCCCCCTTTTGTTTTGGGGAGATATAAGCATTTGTTGAGTTTTTCTGAGCTGCTGTGAGTTTGTATTAATTAAAGAGCGAACAAAGGAAAAGCATAATCTGAAGCATAATCCGAAGCCTCCAGTCCTGACCTAGAATCCAGCGACTACTGAATTAAAGTAGCTGAATGAGGAAGCATGCAAGGTATGTAGCAAGAGCATCAACAATTCATGCCTAAGTAGAACTAAACTCATGAATGCAAGAGAACAGCAAATGTGCAAATGGAAGGTAAGCTGGGTGTAAACTAGAACAAGGTGCAAGGAAGGCCACAAACACATACAGTTGCCAGTTAAACTTCTTCTTAAAGTGCAGCCCTTATACACATGTCTTCCTATCACCTGGAAGCCATAGATGGTCACCATTTTGGATTGGTGGTATTCCCTACTCAGTGAGCCTTCACCGTCTTAGAGGGGTTAAGAAGTCAATTTCTGCAAGCATTTCCCCCCACCTTCATCTCCCAGGAAGCCATAGATGCCAAATCACCTTTCTATTCTGTAATGCAGTGCTACTTCTCCTGTGCACCCACAATGCCATCGAGTATGTTTGGCTTTGAATTTCGGCACTGAATTTCCTAAATTACTTCTCTCAGGCTTGTCCATCAATGTAGTTGGCAATTCAAATATCTGTGTCCCCCTTCATATTAACCATCCCATTTCCATTACCCTGAGCCGAATTACAGATCAACATGACTTCCTGTGGGGTCCTAGCTTTCCTTTTGTGTAAATTGAACTGCACTTTTTATTGCACCAATGATGGTGTCTATTTCAATGTGCTGAGGAAAATGAAAATTAGGTTCTAGATGTCTTGTGTGAAACCAATGATTGCACTGATGATGTTTCATGCAAAATAATAATTATCATATTGTACATTTGTTATCCCAAACGTTAGTTTGAGTAGGTTACTAGCACCAAAACCTTTGCCCACAACAGTAATCTGCAAGATACCATGTAATAAAATACTTACAGACTTTGTTATAGGTTTTCTTGATGAATGCATCAAACGTTTGAAATATCACAGAAATGTTCCCAAGGAACCTATATGGCCTTAGACTTTACAATTGATTAGCCACCACAACTAAGACAAGCCTACTGAACTGTGCATAATCTGGCAACTATAATCATATGGTAATACAGTTCCAAATACGAACAAACTTAAAGTTGGTAACACAATATGCAACTCCCTCAAAAGGGCTAACATACATCACCACAGTGAAAATCCTTTATCCAACGGGTCTCAGAGAGAATGACTAACATCAAAAGCCTTGTCTACTATGGCAATTTGTGAGATATGATGTAGCAAAATACCTGCCTGTAGCCTGTAATAACAGTCGAGCCATAAAGGCCTATTGGCTTTAAAAATTAATGTCCACAATAAATAAGACAAACTAACTGCCTTAATCATAACTTTTCAAAATTAGTTGATCAGGCATAATGCATTGGACATAACGTTTTTCAGGAAACCTATAAGGCCTATTGCCTTTATCATTGTGTGTCACCATAATCAACTCAGGCATATTGCATTGAGCATAGCGCTTGGAGCAGGTGATTGATGGGCGTGTTACTCTCCATAGGCAATCCCTGTGCAAATGAACCCAGGTATTCTGGGTCCAACAGGTTATTTCCCATTTTGATGAGTTTAACTCCTGGACCCCATTAACATATAGGGAGTGTCACAGAAGCACTAACCTTATTTGAATGCTTGATCTTTCAAGGGTAACCTGGTTGTCCACTAAAGAATAGACCTGCTGCCGTCCTGTGTATACATGCAAGGTATTCAATTGGTGAATTGGTGATGCATGGAAACACAAGTGGGAAATAGGGAACTGAAATAGTACAAGAGAAGAAAAAATTCTGCAGGATACTTCTACTTAGAGTGTCGACCTTACCCGCCATCAATAATATAGTCAAGGAACTGTTCACAGTTCTCCTGTTTAGATTGATTAGAAACATAAAATAAACCTTCAGTAGTTAAGGTGTCAATAGGAGCAGCACATACTTTTCCATTATACTACCCCTACCCCTTCCTACATTTAAAGCCTAATGTGAGTTTGAGGTTTGGTAATCATTTGTTTCTCATGATGATAGCTGGCGACAACTAAAATACCTTAAAATGGGAAACCTGACCATCAAAAATATATGATTATTTTCACCTTAGATTGTTCTGTTTCAAAATCAGCATTGATTTTGAGTATCCAATATATGGTTGGAGAGCTGACAAGATTAGTAATGACCAGTATCTGACAGCTATACAAGAGCATTGAAGCGAAACAGATACAACAAATAGATATCAGGCATGTCCAAGTGGATGTTCTTGTTGTATATGGAGCTCAAGTTATAGTTTTCGAAAAATGCAGAAATTACATTATTGACAATGTTTTGAGATTTGGCACTCTTTGAACACATTTAGTTGAACCACTACCACTTTTGCCTCTGCCATATGTTGGAATAAACAATGGTAGTGCAGGGAAAGATATTCACCATCTTTACCAGAGTTTCTTTCATTTGATTTGAGAGGGCTGCCTCTGTGACTGCTTTCTCTGCAGTTCGCATTCATAACAATAGGGTGTCCAAAAAGTAGTTCATGCCAATGCAATTATTGTCCAATTTGGGAAACCTAAGATCTTTGTCAATGCTGCAATTTGAGCCCAAAAAACAAGGGAATAGCCCACAATCCAGATGCAAAACATGATGCTGTTACCCAAGAGGAACACAGAGATGCCTGCAGCAGAATTAGAAATGTTCTGGGAGAATATGTAATTTGAAGAGGGAAAAAATCCTTTTATAGTCCTAGGTTGTAATTGGTTGCTGGTAGTTGGGTAGAACAGTGGGTTAGGTAGCAAGTAACTGCCATTTGTTTTGAGAATTGTGAAAAAGAGGGAGTTTTCAGTATGGTGTTTGCTGATACTATTTTAAAGTCATTCGCAGAGCCAGAGGACTGGCAATTGAAATCTGTGAAGCCTTCTGTGGAGAATACTATGCTTGGTGAACTTTTGAACCAGAAACAGGCTTGTAACCAGATACTACATTTGCTGCCTAGGAAACAGGTAAAAAGTAGTGGGAGGAGGGTTTACTTTTGGTTTAATGTGAAACATTATCTACAATTGTACGTCTGGTTTTCCATTTCAGTAGAATTACAATGTACAGATACGGTAAACTATATATTCATAAGTAAAGTTGGAAAATAAAATGTGGCTGGTGGAATGTATGAAACAAATGGTAAAGTTAGGGAAAATATAACAAAAGAGAAGGTAAGGGAAGAGAGTGAATATGAAAGAGACTTTTGTATAAGTACTTGACTCTTTTTGAAAAATGTATCACCTAGTGAGGTGTTGGGGAGTACTATATGGTTAATATGTTATTATATCGTGCTATTTTGAGACACAAAATGGTGCAACAAGTGTTTTTTAATGGTGTTGTACTGGTTCAATGTAGACAGGAACAGTAACATACTTTTAAAGAGGTTTGTCTATTTGAAAAGTTGATATGAAGAATGACACAGAGCAGACTAGAACGGGGTTTAATGTGGGAAACTGCACATTTTACAAACCAAGCATGATTTTGAATGGAGTGTCAGGGAGCTCTAAAAAATTGAATCTGGAGAAATGTTCAATTTCATTTTACTGGATGATGTAGTACTGTAGCTGGATTAAATGCTGTTTAGGCTTCACAATGCTTCATACTGTTTCACATCCCAGACAAAAGGAACACTTTTTGAGTTAAAACCTTTAGTAAAAAAACTATTTTGAAAAAATTGTTTGTAAAATTTGGCAAATCTAACATAACAATGCATTTCCCTAAAATTCTGGCGTACATGTTATTCCAAAACTGCCTGCACTTTCTCCTCATCCATACCTGTGCCATTGACTGAGATAACATAGCCAATAGATTTCACTGAGAGAGCTTCAAAACATAATTTGCTAACTTATATTATAAACAATTTGTTGCTGAACGTCTTGTACATGTTGTTTGTGCCCATGAAGGGAGCTGGAAAAGATAACGATGTCATCCAAGTATACAACTACAAAAAGGATTTAATTGATAACGTGTTGGCTGGTGGGACATGCACTGCAAAGAACACATAGCATAATTAAGTATTCTAAATGGGTCTACCTAGTGTTAAATGCTGTCTCCCATTCATCACCTTCTTGTGTTCAGAGCTGCTTATAGGCACAACAAGATCTAACTTGGTGAAATATTTTGCAGATTGTAATTGATCTAATAACACAAAGTTGAGAGGTAATATATACCTGCTTTAATAGTTATATAGTTCAATACTATGTAGTCTATGCCGGGGAGTAGTTTGCAAGGGACTTACCTACAGAAAATGTGGAATCCCTCTAGCCAGGTTCTTCTGTATGTAGTTCTGTAATTATGTCTAATCTCTGCCAGTGAAGGCATATGTGTAACCATGAGAATCTTTGTATCTGAAAATAAATCTAAAGCACAATCATAGGGTTCATGTGGTGGTATTTTTTCACGCTCTTTTTCACAGAAAACATCAGCAAACCCCTCATAGGCTTGAGGTAAGTGAGAGCCTTATATTTTTACAGCTTCAGTACTGGTCATAGTCATCATCTTGGGAAAACAATGTAGGCAGGGAAAAGGCCGTTGTCTCTGTGAGCCATTAGATAGCAGCATTATGTCATCAAAGCTAAGTAGGGCCTAATGCTATGTTAAATGAAGAGACCAAGAGTACATAAAAGGTAATAGGTTGTAGATGCCCCACAAGGAAAGTAAGGATGATGACCTTGGTAGTTTTTTAGGTCCTATGTCCTGATTGTAAGGGTGGTCCATCAAGTGCAGCGTGTGACCTGTTATGCGATTTAATACCATGTTGTAGTGGAATTGAGTAGTCCATAAAATTACCTGTGGCCCCACAGTTGATGAGAACAGATACAGAGAGTGTTCCCTATGGCAAAGAGAGAATCATTGCCACATAAAAATGATAGTCTTAGCAGGTCTACCTGTGAATCACTCGATACTAGCCTGCTATTTGAGGGCAAGTGTTGCAGTTTTCTGGCTAATGAGAACGACAGCTGAAAAAAGTGCACTAACTTACCTCAATTGGATTTTTCTTTGATGCTCCTTTTCCTCAGAACTAAGTTCTCCTCTGATGAAATCAATCTGTATGCTTCCACTCACAATCCAATGACTGGAGGTGAAGAAAGACTTGTAGATGTTGAAGGACTAATGAATGAAGGATTTTTTGCCAGGCGCACAGCTTTGTTTGATAAGCTTTTTAGTTTGTATGGATCTCCAGAGTATCGCCTTCTGTCTGGAGGCGTAATAAACTGAAATAGGAGGGTTGCACTCTCAACACTGAGAGATGTCCTCTGGGTTCCAAAAAGGTCCTTGTATCAAGGTTTCATGAAAAAATTGTGACTTTACTCAAAGAATAGTTGTTTGGATGTTTATTCACATATAGTCATGGCTTGTTGTATTCACAATTGTATTCTATTGGCCATGTTCTTTGAACACTTTTTTTGCACTCATATGATCCCAATGCATTTCGGCATTTCCATTATGCCTTCATCTGGGGATATCTTTCTAAAAACGAAGAAATACTTGTGTTTTACAAAATGTAAAAAATGTAAAAGAAAAAACTCATTCATAGGCTGGCTCATGTATGATAAACAGTGGTGGTATGATTATAACTCAGCATGCTCATGGAGTGTCGTCATGCAACGGTCAAGAACAGTGTGACGTGAAAGGAAAAGATTATAAGTGAATTAATGGAGTGTGGACCCCGTAATGGAAACGTGCGCGTCGCGTTACAAACTCGGGCTTTTAAAAGATTAACATGGGCATTTCGGCTACTTAGCTGAGAGAAGTGAAGTGCTGTTAATTATATTACGCTCAATTACCGGCGTGTATATAGCGTTTGAGATATTTAAATAAACACCTCGGTGCCTTACAGATAGAGAGGCTAAGGTGACGCTTACCGTTAAAGTGCAAATGCACGTCCGTGAACGCTGGTAGTCTAGGCTGTATGCCGGGTTCGGGAGAAGTTATCACCCGGAAGTGAATATGTGTAAAAGGTTGCGTGAGGGCGCTGCCTAGTAGGGACTGTGTGCAAAGTAAAACCCGAGGTAAAAACGGGTTGGAGGTGCGTTAGAAAGGATTGGTTGGGGATGGTAAAGGAATAGTAGAATGTAGCCAGTAGTAAACAAAAAAATGTACAATGTGAATGAAATGACATGTAATATATGTACACTCGCCTATGAAAACAAACTAAAGTTATTCAAAATAAATCGAAATAAATTACAAGCTGTTAGCGAATGAACCACTTTGCGGTGGTAAGGAGTCATTGGCTGGAGCCCCAGCTCTTCAGAGATAACATAAATATTCCACTCGGTCATTGAGGCCGAATGGTTTCATGCTGCTTAAGGTAAAAATCCAATAATTTTCTCTTTTCAATAGTTCCTGATGATTATCTTTGCCCTCTCGTTGTTTGACTGTTTCCAACACACAATATCTTAACTGGCTGATACCATGTCCTGCTTCCAAAAAATGTTGTGCTACGGTGGATTTTAGTTGCTTATTCCTTATATTCGATTTATGCTCGTTAAGTCTTATTTTTAGTTTTCTCTGAGTTTGTCCAACATAAATCTTGCCGCATGGGCATTTCAACATATAAATTGCGTTGCTTGTGTCGCAAGTTGCTGTTGCTCTAACTTTGATTTTGTTACCCTTCATTGGGTGGTTAACTGTAATCCCTTGGATAACATTATTGCAATGGTTGCAGTTTCTACATGGGATTGTTCCTTTGTATTGAATGTTGGTTGAAGGAGTTTTTAACAGTTCTCCTAGATTTCTTGCCCTTGTGAAGGCAAAGGTGGGTTGAGTGTCAAAGATTTTATTGAAGTCAGGCTCTATCCTTAGGATTTCCCAATGTTTTCTAATTATTTGTTTGAATTGATAACTAGCTGTAGAGTATTTGGAAACTACGGTGATAGCATCCTTGTCAGTTGTCGAGGTATAAGAGAGAAGTTGGCTTCTGGTTTTGGTTTCAGATCGTTGAATGGCCTGATCGAGGACATGGTGTGGGTACCCTCGGGCTTTGAATCTCTGTCTACAAGAACAACTGGCACTATTGAATACCATAGATCAACGTATCCAATTCACATATGAACTCCATACGGAATCCATAACTTTCCTCGATGTTAAAATCACCAACACTCCCACAGGATTTATCACCAGCCTATTTCGGAAAAAAACAGACAGAATCAACACATTACACTATTCCAGTTTTCACCCACAACCATTAAAAGACCATTTACCATACAGTCAAATCATCAGAGCTAAAAGAATCACTTCGGAAAACCATCAATTTCATCAAGAGATGCAAACCACTCTACAGAGATTCAAAGCCCGAGGGTTCCCACACCATGTCCTCGATCAGGCCATTCAACGATCTGAAACCAAAACCAGAAGCCAACTTCTCTCTTATACCTCGACAACTGACAAGGATGCTATCACCGTAGTTTCCAAATACTCTACAGGTAGTTATCAATTCAAACAAATAATTAGAAAACATTGGGAAATCCTAAGGATAGAGCCTGACTTCAATAAAATCTTTGACACTCAACCCACCTTTGCCTTCACAAGGGCAAGAAATCTAGGAGAACTGTTAAAAACTCCTTCAACCAACATTCAATACAAAGGAACAATCCCATGTAGAAACTGCAACCATTGCAATAATGTTATCCAAGGGATTACAGTTAACCACCCAATGAAGGGTAACAAAATCAAAGTTAGAGCAACAGCAACTTGCGACACAAGCAACGCAATTTATATGTTGAAATGCCCATGCGGCAAGATTTATGTTGGACAAACTCAGAGAAAACTAAAAATAAGACTTAACGAGCATAAATCGAATATAAGGAATAAGCAACTAAAATCCACCGTAGCACAACATTTTTTGGAAGCAGGACATGGTATCAGCCAGTTAAGATATTGTGTGTTGGAAACAGTCAAACAACGAGAAGGCAAAGATAATCATCAGGAACTATTGAAAAGAGAAATTATTGGATTTTTACCTTAAGCAGCATGAAACCATTCGGCCTCAATGACCGAGTGGAATATTTATGTTATCTCTGAAGAGCTGGGGCTCCAGCCAATGACTCCTTACCACCGCAAAGTGGTTCATTCGCTAACAGCTTGTAATTTATTTCGATTTATTTTGAATAACTTTAGTTTGTTTTCATAGGCGAGTGTACATATATTACATGTCATTTCATTCACATTGTACATTTTTTTGTTTACTACTGGCTACATTCTACTATTCCTTTACCATCCCCAACCGATCCTTTCTAACGCACCTCCAACCCGTTTTTACCTCGGGTTTTACTTTGCACACAGTCCCTACTAGGCAGCGCCCTCACGCAACATTTTACACATATTCATATCCGGGTGATAACTTCTCCTGAACCCGGCATACAGCCTAGACTACCAGCGTTCACGGACGTGCATTTGCACTTTAACGGTAAGCGTCACCTTAGCCTCTCTATCTGTAAGGCACCGAGGTGTTTATTTAAATATCTCAAACGCTATATACACGCCGGTAATTGAGCGTAATATAATTAACAGCACTTCACTTCTCTCAGCTAAGTAGCCGAAATGCCCATGTTAATCTTTTAAAAGCCTGAGTTTGTAACGCGACGCGCACGTTTCTCATTACGGGGTCCACACTCCATTAATTCACTTATAATCTTTTCCTTTCACGTCACACTGTTCTTGACCGTTGCATGACGACACTCCATGAGCATGCTGAGTTATAATCATACCACCACTGTTTATCATGCATGAGCCAGCCTATGAATGAGTTTTTTCTTTTACATTTTTTACATTTTGTAAAACACAAGTATTTCTTCGTTTTTAGAAAGATATCCCCAGATGAAGGCATAATGGAAATGCCGAAATGCATTGGGATCATATGAGTGCAAAAAAAGTGTTCAAAGAACATGGCCAATAGAATACAATTGTGAATACAACAAGCCATGACTATATGTGAATAAACATCCAAACAACTATTCTTTGAGTAAAGTCACAATTTTTTCATGAAACCTTGATACAAGGACCTTTTTGGAACCCAGAGAAGGACTAATGAACACATTGGAGCATCAAACGTCTTGCCGCTGTTCTTTCGTGTGATTAGCTAATTGTTGGTCCATCTGCAGAAAAAAATCTTAAGACCAGCTATAGTAGTTAGAGTGTCAACTACTGTGGACACAGCATCTATGGGATCCTCTCTCAATCCGTATCAGAAAGATGAAGCAGCTGCTTCATCAAATCACAAAACCTCAGGCACATTCCTTTTCAACTGAGTGTTGGGCCTCAGCCTTTTTGCAGTGTATCCCCAAACTTTTTGCCTTCTTCCTTCTATTTTTCTCATCTGTTTTTGTTGGTTTTAGAACACTTTACCACTACTAACTAATACCAAAGTGCATATGATCTCTGTCTAAATGTATTGGTGATTAGTATATCCATAATTGGCATATTTATTTAAGTCCGTAGCAAAGTGTACCAGGTGTACAAAAGGCCTCTAAATCAAATGCTACTAGTGGGCCTGCGCCCTAATTGTGCCACCCACACGAGTAGCCCTGCAAAAAAGTCTCAAACCTTCCACTGCAGTGTCTGTGAGTGCAATTTTAAGCTGCCATTTCGACCGGGCACATGCACCCACTTGCCAGGTCCAAAACCTCCTGTTTAATAAACGTAAGTGACCCCTCAGGTAGGCCCAAGTCAGTCCGGAGGGCAGGGTGCAGTGTATTTAAAAGGTAGGACATGTACTGGTGTGTGTTTACATGTCCTAAAAGTGAAACACTTCTAATTTTGTTTTTCACTATTGCAATCCCCATGTTTTAAGTGTAATTTCCCAGAGGAAGCAGAGATAGATTTGGTGTTTTGGAGTCTCTGAACTGACAATTTAAAACACACCTTTTGGTGAAGTTGGTTTTTAATTTGCGTGTTTGAAAATGCCACATTTAGAAAGTGAGTGTTTTCTTTTCTTAACCATTCTGTGCCTCTGCTTGGCTGACAGTTGGGCTCTTCTGCATTCCATCTGGAGAGTCACACAAAGGGAGCTGAGGTGTGCCTTGCATATCCTGATGGCCCATTACTAGGCTGATGGGCCTTCCCGAGATAGAGTGGTGGGAGCATTTTCCACAGACTTGAGAACCTTGCACTAATGATAGTAATCCCCATGGGCCTCTTGTTAAGCCTGCCATCTACCCCCAAGAATTAAGTTAAAAAGATTATCATGCCTCGATTAGCAAGGATTCATTTTTTCGACCAGTAATGCGACCCAGTTCAGGACATCCTTAGAAAAATAAGATAAAATAATGGAGACCTTTAATACAACTGTAGTAAACTACAAAGTTCTTTGCATGTAATGCAGTCAGCATTGAGGAAGAAAGGACAAAACATTTTTGAATCTCCTACATATTTTTCAGGTTGCAAAGTCCTGAGTATTTGAGAATGAACAAGGAATACTCAAAGTTGTGGTATCATTATCCTGAAAAGGAGAGGAAGTAGTTTTACCAAACTGATTTTTTTGATTTTTTTATCCTCATTTGCCTCAGACCTCAGTTGACAAATAGTAGGATATCTGTTACCGTTGCTCGGTTTTAAGGAGCTGTAGGCATCAGGAATGGAAACGGGGGACAAACACCTGCCTACCGGTAAACGACAATCCCCCATGATGTCACTGTGCCCCTTTCTAAATTAGGGGGTTGGTCTCACTCTCCTCTGGTACCCTGTGACCGAAGGCTGTTTGTGCTGGCCTGCTTGTTTCGAAGCTTCAAGGGGGAGGAGCCCAATGCAGCCAGAGAGCATCCAAGAGGCTTAATCATAGGATCCAAGAAGGTTGTTAAAAAAAAAACCATACATTTAGCTAGGACCACTTTAATAAACAATCCCATATTGCTTTTTTCCTGCTACTCTGCAGTCTGACCAGATCAGACTTGGAAGTCTTATACAGGGAAGTCAGCTAGTCCGTGTGTGAGGGAGGTTTAACATCTACCCATTTCCTGCAAATTTCTCTCCTAGCGAGCAATATAGCATAGAAAAGGAACCCCCTAGCAGGCCTTATTACTTCATCGGCTATACCAAAAATGACCAATGGGACAGATATATGTACAGGGAATGCCAGAATGTCCGATATAGTTGTCCCTATATCCCCCCAATATTCAGTTATTGCAGGGCAGTCTTTAAACATATGAATATCCGAAGCATTTGCTAAACCGCACTTCTTACAACTGACAGGGGGACCCTTTGATATTTTGGACAACTTTGCCGGAGACAGATAAGCCCTGTGGGTAGTAAAATAGTGATTCCTTTTAAGCCAGGCAGGTTTGACAGTAGCGTATTGAAAGAGTGTTGCCACAGGTCTTCCCACTGTTCATTTGGCATAAGGGTACCCCAGAGTTCTTCAGCAAGTTTAAAATGTCCATCTATAGCTTCTTCTATAGACCAGTAAAAGAAGGATACCTCATTCTTTGCAACTGGCCTGGGCCTGGTTACAAGTTGCTCCTCCAGGATGTTTCCTACACCTTTAGGTTTCTTGAGGTTTTGAGACCAACTCTGAAGCTGTAGGTATTTAAACTTGGACATGCCTCCCTCTGTTGTATTTTGAAGTGATACCCATGTTTTTAAACAGCCATCAAAAGTCAGGTCCCTCCACACATTCATCCCCGCTGCCATAAGTGGTGAAGCTAATTTATCTTTCAAACAGTCTGGAGCCCCAGGAGAGTCCCAAAGAGGAGCCATGCTCGAAAAAGTAATTCAGGCCAGTAAAATGCTTGATTTTAGCCCAAATACGGGCAAGACTTTCAGCCTGATCTTTATGAACCATACTTGAACAGGAAGACCTCGTTGGGAAGATTACCTCCTTTCAGGATAGCAGCAAACATGACCCCTGTCCCTGATTGATCTGGAGTTTTTAACAGCATTCTTGCATGAGATAGCTGGAAAGCCCAAGCATAATACTAAATGTCTGGGCGCGTAAGGCCCCCTTTCTCCCTCCTGTGCCTAAGCTTCTTCCATGCAAATCTGGTAGTCTTGTAAGCCCATACAAATGAATTAATTGCTTGCTTAAATGTAAATGTAAATGTCAAGGTATTTGTAGAGCGCACTGTCACCAAGCGGTTTCCTGGCGCTATTACTCATACCGCTGTGGAACCCCTCCTGGCTTTCCCTGTGAAGTGTCCACTCCTGGGCACCCCCAGGGTGAAGCCAGGAATCCTAGCGCTGTTGGGGCCGGTGTGGAGGTTAAGCAAGCTATTGCCCAGAGTTGCAGCGTTGGACCCATGATTAGAATAGGCACCGAGGCGAGAATTATCAGGTCCGAGGAAATTGAGCCCAAGACCAGCCGAGGCGGGAATTGAACCCTGGTCCCGGGCCAGAACTCTGCATCAGGGTCTGCCGCTCTAACCATTGAGCCACACTCCTCCACAGGAGGCTTGCTTAAGCTTATCTATCCCCCTGCTTATCAAAGTGTAGTGAAATAGTGTCAAAGAGAAGGGTGATTTTCGGCAATATGGCCATTTTTATCAAATTGATCCTGTGCAAGATGGTCAGTGGGAGATGAGCCCAAGATTTCATAAGCTTCTGGCATTCTCTTGATACGTAAGCCAAATGAATCCCTGAGATCTTGTCGATGTTCTGTGCGATCCTGATGCTCCGATATCTTATCTCGCTCTTTGTTTGGTGCTGGCTGTCCGGTAGATTCTGTGCCATAATCTTGGTCTACCCTGCATTGACCTCATAATTTGAGACCTGCCCGAAATCTTGTGCCATTTTAATAACCTGAGGAAAAGATGTCTGCAAATCGGAAGAAAGGATCAGGACATCATCTGGGTAGAGAGCTACCTTCCTGTCCCACGCCCCGAACCTCAAAGATGAAATGCTCGGTTTGTCCCTCAGTCGCTGAGCGAAGGGCTCAATATACAGATCGAAAAGAAGCGGGGAAAGCCCTGTCTGGTTCCCCTAGTGATTTTGAAAGAGTTTGTTAGATTGCCATTGACTAGTAGTCTCGCTGAGGGATCGTGGTAAATGAGCTGAAGGACTTGACGGAACTTTGGTCCGAAGCCAAACCTATCCATTACTGCCGCTAGATAGACCCAATTCACCCTATCAAAGGCTTTGGGGGCGTGGCTTAGCAAGCCACGATGGCGGCTGTGTCTTGCTGAGGCTCCGCGATCGGGCTAGCATCTTGCCCAGTTCCCGAGATCGCCGGGAGCCTCAACATGCCCAAAACAACGCTCGGGATGCCCCCGCACACTGGGGCACCCCTCGAGTGACCAACACTTACAGCGGGCGGACAACGCAAGTCGAGCTGTATCCTGCCAGGACCGAGGGACGCCGACCCTGGAAAATGGCGGGCGCTACCTGAACCTGCGGATCAGTGAACCGCCGAGATCCGGCTCCCTGGACAGCGGTTCCTGAAGACGCGACCAGCAACGACTACGGAGGAGCCTGCATAAGGGACGGCGTTGGCCCACGGGGGGCATGCTGCACGGCACTTCTCTGCGCTCCGGAGCCCCGACACGCAAGATGGCGGCCGCCGCCCCGGGGCTCCGATGCATGGAAGCTGAACACCTACCAGAAGCCTGATCGGCTCCCAGACCCGGACGGCCTGTCACCACTGACCACGAGAAGCCGGCGAGCACGCCACCGATGCGGAGCAGACCATCCCAGGTGCCCGACACCCTCATCGTGGGCGGTGAGTGTTGGTCTCTCCCGTCCCCCCCCCGGAGATCCTGACCGCGGCGCCTCAGCCTCGGACCCTTGAACCCCCGGGTGCTGGATTCCTGACCAGCGGCCCCAGAGAACGCGGCCAGCCGGCGACCGGGAGACATCCCTGCGGGGGCGAGAACACCGAGCGGCGCCCTCTTTCACCCCGGGGCCCCGGCTCCCAAGATGGCGGCCACCACCCCGGGGCTCCGACACCTTGGAGCTATTTCCCTGCCAGGAGCCTGATCGGCCCCCAAATCCTGACAGCTTGCCACCGCGGACCGCAGGAGGGACGCCTCTCACGCGGAGCTGAGCGCATCGGAAACCCGCCACTATCACCGAGTGCGGTGAGTGCTGTGCTGCCATTTCCCCTCCCCCTCCCCGAAGATCTCAGGTCGCCCCGGTGGCCCCCTTCTCACGTCCGCCCACGGGGAAAGCCACCGAGCACGCCGCCACCCGACCAGGGCGCCCGGGTCGCACTCACCTATACAAACTGCCCAGTGAATCCGAGTGCCTGACCTTAACATGGCGCCTGTGAAGACCTAACGCCAGGGACAGCCACGAGTCTCGCTCTGGGGACGGGAGCGCCCCACTTACACTGAAGACGATATCAGCGCCTCCCCTGGCCCACGCCACCCGACCTTGCCCTGCCGAACAACGCGGGTACTGGGCCCCATCCCACGGAAGCGGGGAAAGCCCTGTCTGGTTCCCCTAGTGATTTTGAAAGAGTTTGTTAGATTGCCATTGACTAGTAGTCTCGCTGAGGGATCGTGGTAAATGAGCTGAAGGACTTGACGGAACTTTGGTCCAAAGCCAAACCTATCCATTACTGCCGCTAGATAGACCCAATTCACCCTATCAAAGGCTTTGGGGGCGTGGCTTAGCAAGCCACGATGGTGGCTGTGTCTTGCTGAGGCTCCGCGATCGGGCTAGCATCTTGCCCAGTTCCCGAGATCGCCGGGAGCCTCAACATGCCCAAAACAGCGCTCGGAATGCCCCCGCACACTGGGGCACCCCTCGAGTGACCAACACTTACAGCGGGCGGACAACGCAAGTCGAGCTGTATCCTGCCAGGACCGAGGGACGCCGACCCTGGAAAATGGCGGGCGCTACCTGAACCTGCGGATCAGTGAGCCGCCGAGATCCGGCTCCCTGGACAGCGGTTCCTGAAGACGCGACCAGCAACGACTACGGAGGAGCCTGCATAAGGGACGGCGTTGGCCCACGGGGGGGCATGCTGCACGGCACTTCTCTGCGCTCCGGAGCCCCGACACGCAAGATGGCAGCCGCCGCCCCTGGGCTCCGATGCATGGAAGCTGAACACCTACCAGAAGCCTGATCGGCTCCCAGACCCGGACGGCCTGTCACCACTGACCACGAGAAGCCGGCGAGCACGCCACCGATGCGGAGCAGACCATCCCAGGTGCCCGACACCCTCATCGTGGGCGGTGATTGTTGGTCTCTCCCGTCCCCCCCCCGGAGATCCTGACCGCGGCGCCTCAGCCTCGGACCCTTGAACCCCCGGGCGCTGGATTCCTGACCAGCGGCCCCAGAGAACGCGGCCAGCCGGCGACCGGGAGACATCCCTGCGGGGGCGAGAACACCGAGCGGCGCCCTCTTTCACCCCGGGGCCCCGGCTCCCAAGATGGCGGCCGCCACCCCGGGGCTCCGACACCTTGGAGCTATTTCCCTGCCAGGAGCCTGATCGGCCCCCAAATCCTGACAGCTTGCCACCGCGGACCGCAGGAGGGACGCCTCTCACGCGGAGCTGAGCGCATCGGAAACCCGCCACTATCACCGAGTGCGGTGAGTGCTGTGCTGCCATTTCCCCTCCCCCTCCCCGAAGATCTCAGGTCGCCCCGGTGGCCCCCTTCTCACGTCCGCCCACGGGGAAAGCCACCGAGCACGCCGCCACCCGACCAGGGCGCCCGGGTCGCACTCACCTATACAAACTGCCCAGTGAATCCGAGTGCCTGACCTTAACATGGCGCCTGTGAAGACCTAACGCCAGGGACAGCCACGAGTCTCGCTCTGGGGACGGGAGCGCCCCACTTACACTGAAGACGATATCAGCGCCTCCCCTGGCCCACGCCACCCGACCTTGCCCTGCCGAACAACGCGGGTACTGGGCCCCATCCCACGGAGAGGAGAAGCCCCCACGCGGTCGAAACCACTGGCCCCGGTAACCGCGTACCACCCTTGACGCCCTCGGTGGTGGCCCCCCGAGGTGGAACGAGCCTCGCCTTGGACCCGGAGGAGCCGAAGAGGCTGACCACTCACCCACCGATACCGCGTGGCGATGACCTACCGCCCGCAAGACACGCGACGACCAAGGGGAACCCCCCCCTCTTCCTTTCAGCAGCACCCATGGGGAAGCCGAGGGGCACCCAGGGGACGACAGTCCCGGAAACGGCTGTCGAGAAGATGCCCCAGACGAGGGCATGGACACAGACCAATGCGTCGCAAGCCGACCCTACGCTATCAACGAAGCTGGACCAGGTGTTGGCAGCAATAGAAATGTCTCGCCTCTCGATGGAGGAGAGATTGGGCACCCTGGCAACAGACATTAGCCTAATCCGAGATGAGCACCGTAAACTGGCGGATAGGGTGAAAGAAGGTGAGCGGATCGTGACTGAATTGCAACCAACGGTGCAATCGCAGGCAGCAGATATGCAGGAGATCCTGCGCCGCGTGACGACCCTGGAGGAACGCACAGTGGATTTGGAGGGGCGCTCGAGACGTTGCAACATTCGCGTCCTGGGCCTGCCGGAGGGGATTGAAAACTCGGACCCTCTGACCTACATGGAATCCTGGACTAAATCGTTCACCCCGGACTGCGACCGATCGCCATACTTCTCCATCGAAAGGGCGCACAGGGTCCCGGCCCGGGCACCCAAACCTGGTCTTCTCCCGCGGCCCATGCTAGCCAAGTTTCTACACTTCCGAGACCGGGATGCAGTGCTTCGTGCGGCCCGGACGGCGGGCCCCCTGCGGGTGGAGGACCAACACGTTATGGTGTTCCCGGACTATGCCAGAGAGGTTCAACAGCGACGATCCACGTTTCTAGAAGTCAAGAGGCGCCTCCGCGCAAACGATCTTCAATATTCCCTGCTGTTCCCTGCCCGCCTTAAGGTGATCCACAAAGGGAAAGCCCTCTTCTTCGACACGGCGGCGGACGCGCAGGATTGGACCGAATTTCATTGCCCGCTGATCCCTAAACCCGGACCCCAGAAGGCACGCAATAATGACTCCAGACGGTCCAGGAGACGGGGCGCAAAACATGAGCGATCTGGCCACCCCAAGAGCCAGGCGTCCTCCCCGGCGGGCTCACCCGATCTCACCCAAATCATGCAGGAACGACGAGACGCCCTGCGGGCGGTCACTGAACTACATTTGTCACCCCCTGCTTCAGACTTGGAAGGTCAGCCACACCTGTTCACCCCAGAGAAAGACCGGGACAGTGATGGAACTATGTCGGGATTTGGCCCGATCTCCTCCCCCCTTGTTGTGGCACACACATTGGACGCTGCCCTAGCCAGCCAACCTGTCACCTCCTCGTGACCAACTGAACTGTCACCTGACATATCCTTTTCATGAATGCCTGTTGTAATGCGCGACGTCTAGAAGCCTAGACTGATCTACTAGATAAATGTAAGCGCCAGCGAGCGATAGGCACTTCTCCTACTAGAGCCCGACCCGCGCACAGGCCCGGCAACGACACATGCTGCCACCCCCGCAAATTTCTGTTGAATTTCTCCCCTAGTGGGACACTAGTTTGGATATGCCACCCCCAGTGACGTATCCTCAGTATTGGGGCAGTTGCCCACCTAAAGTTCTAGTTGCTGTTCACTCCCCACGTCCCCCCCCCACGTTTAAGGAAGCTTGGCGCGCAGGAACATACACGACACGCACACATGGGCGGCTCACGGGAACTGTAGAGGTGCCCCTCCCCCAACCACATCACCTTAGGAATGGCTGTCCCCCACTCAGACATTAATATCCTTACACTAAACGTACGGGGCCTGCACACACCCAGCAAGCGCTACTCTGTGTACTCCTACATACGGCGCATGGCGGCCAATATAGCGTTTTTACAAGAGACGCACATTAACGCTACTGAACTCATTCGCCTTCAAGCCAAATGGCGAGGGACCATCTGCGCCACACAATATTCAGCGTTCGCGCGCGGCGCATTAATCTGGGTGAGACCGGGTACTCCCTTCCGGGCGCTCCGGCGAGTAGTTGATAGAGAGGGCAGATACGCGCTTCTGGAGGGAATTCTTGATGGGCAAGGGGTACTCCTTGGCAGCATATACGCCCCTAACACGGATCAGGACCGGTTCTGGGATCACCTTACGGGCGTCCTAGCCCAGTTCACCACAGTCCCATGGGTGCTGGGAGGCGACTTTAACTGCACGCTAGACCCCTCGCTGGACCGCTCACATCCTCCCCCCACACACTCCCCGGCCCCCCCGCAGGCGGCCCTCTTCAGGGCATGGACCTCACACTGGGCGCTCACTGACGCATGGCGACACCTACACCCACTGGCTCGCATCTACTCCTTCCACTCGATTCCGCACAACCTTCGGGTCCGCCTAGACCGTTTCCTCTGCTCTGCTCCGATCCTCCCTAAGATTACATCTACGGATTATCTGGGACGGATCCTCTCAGATCATGATGCCCACATAGTACGTCTTACCTGGCGCCCCCGCATCCACCGGTCCCCACCTGGCGCCTCCCTAGAGACTGTCTAACGGACCCGGTCTTCAGGGATGCACACAAAACCAGCATACGCGATTACTTTATGCACAATGAGAAGACAGCGTCATCGGTACTCGTGGAGTGGGACGCGTATAAGGTGGTAGCGAGGGGAGAATGCATCAAACAGATAGTGGGGGTTCGCCGCACCTTAGAACGGTCGCTCTTAACGGCGGAGCAAGCTCTAGCTGCTCTCACTAAACGGCCTGACGACTCAGAGGAACACGCCGTACTCACGGCAGAGGCCAAAACGGAATATCGGACTGCCTGCGCTGACCTCCGAAAGTATAATTTCAGGGCATACGCCTCTAGGGTGCACAAAGACAGAGACAAAACCGGGGCGCTTCTGGCCTGGATGGCGAAGCAGGACACCGAAATCAAGCCGATCACGGACATTCTCACCCCGGAGGGCGTGTTGGTGAAATCACAAGCTGAGATTCTCCTAGCATTCCAACGCCATTATACGCGAGTGTACGAAGCCCCGGCATGCTGTACCCCGTTTACCGCGGATCATTTTTTAGACCCTCTGACGCTACCCACGATATCGGATGCCGACTAGCGCGCACTAGACGCCAAGATAATTCCCTCTGACATCACCCAAGCGATACGCGCCATGTCCCGAAATAAAGCGCCGGGACTGGACGGCTTCCCATTAGAATACTACTCAACATTCTCTCCCCTGGTGGTCCCCCGTCTGTCACGGGTGTTCGGGGCGTCACTTCATTTGGGGAAACTGCCCCAGTCGCTACGGGAGTCCATGATTGTCACCTTTCTCAAGCCTCACAGAGATCCGCTTCACATGGGGTCATACCGGCCTATCACACTCCTGTCGGCTGATTGTAAGATCCTGGGGAAGATCCTGGCTGATCGTTATGCACAGATCATACG
Organism: Lissotriton vulgaris; assembly: GCF_964263255.1. Taxonomy (NCBI): domain Eukaryota; kingdom Metazoa; phylum Chordata; class Amphibia; order Caudata; family Salamandridae; genus Lissotriton; species Lissotriton vulgaris. The sequence continues at coordinate 1,823,858,586 of NC_141685.1, forward strand.
CCCGCTGGTCAACCCCGACCAATGCGGCTTCGTCCCCTGGAGAAATACCTCCCAGAATCTCCGCCGAGTCTTCCATATCCAGGATCAGGTACGCGGCAGATTTCCCCGCGCTGCCTGCCTCATTATGGACCTGGAGAAGGCGTTTGACACCCTCACCTGGCCCTACCCATTCTCGGTCCTGCGGCGCCTCAATCTCGGCCCGACGCTCATGGCATATACCCGCCTCCTATACACCGACCTCACTACTCGAGTTCGTATCGGGAGACGTATCTCACCGGCGTTTGAAGTCCAACGAGGCACAAGACAAGGATGCCCCCTGTCACCCCTCTTGTTCGCGCTGGCGGTCGAGCCGCTGGCGGTTCGACTGCGTCGGGAAGGTGTGGACTGGGGAGTACCGCTCGCAGATGGGACCCATTGTGTGTCCATGTACGCGGATGATCTCCTCATATATGTCCGAGACATTGAAATGGACCTAACCCCTATAGGGGCCACATTGGCGGACTTTGCAGCTGCCTCGGGTCTACAAGTTAACTGGGACAATCCACAGTTTACCCCCTACACCCAGACCTGCCCCCCCGAGACATCGACCTTGGACCACATAGGCTCTCATGGTCCGCGGAAGCTCCCCGATACCTCGGCGTCCGCTTATACCATTCTCCGACGGACATCTTTGAAGGCAATCACCGCAAGGTACTCGAGAGTCTGCGCCCGACGGTCGCCTTCTGGAATAAACTACCACTGGCCCCGATAGGGCGGATAGCCCTTGCTAAAATGGTGATGCGCCCCCGGCTCCTCTACCATTTCACAAACCTGCCGGTGATACCGCCCAGATCCTTCTTTCGTGACATTGATTCCCTCTTAGGAACTCTCATCTGGGGAGCAGGCCGCCACAGGATCGCCTTGAAAACTCTTCAACTCCCCACGGCACAAGGAGGACTTGGAGCACCATCCTTCGAGGCCTATTTCCTCGCGGCACAGCTCCAGTGGCTGTCCTACTGGACAGCGGACCGTTACCCTCAGGAGACGGTTACCCCCACTGGCAGAATCGCGACTCCGGAGCTCACCCGTCTGCTCCTCCCGGGCACCAAGCCACGGCGCACATACCCCCTCCATGTGACAATAGCGCGCCGATGCATGCTACGGGTACACCGGCTGTCCCCCAGTAGACCCCCATACTCCCCGCTGCTGTCATTAATAGGCGGCCCCAGGCAGGATTCCTACTTTACGGCCCCACTGCTCGCCGACTGGTCCCGCTGTGGCATCACAGACCTGGAATCACTCTTCGAGGAGGGTCAGCTGAAACCGCTGGACCGCCTGATCGCAGAATACGGGCTCCCCCCGGGCCAATTCCTTAGATATAGGCAATTGCTCGACGGATACCGACCCCATTTCAATCTCCAAAATGGCGAGCCAGACACGCATCCAGTAATACATGCTATCCTGCATATGGGGGTGGGTCGCCACCTGGTCACATGGCTATACAAATCCATCCGGGAACTCTCATACACTCCCCTGACGACCCTACGAGCCACTTGGGAAGAGGACATAGGCCGTGTTCTGCACGACTCGGAGTGGACTAAAGCGCTAGAGGCCCCTAAACGCGTCTCTAGGAACGCCCGCTTCAAAAATATTCAATATTATATATTACACAGGGCATATCTCACCTCAGCGCGATTACAGAAGTTCTACCCCTCCACGCCATTCCTATGCCCCAGATGCTGTTCCCCAGCTGCAAATTTCCGTCACATGTTTTGGGACTGTCCCAACCTTCAACCTTTCTGGCAGGCGGTACATAACACACTACTGGAACTCACGGGTCTCACTACACTTGCCACCTGGGAGTCCAGTGCACTAGGCATCCTCCACATCTCTAAGCAAGAACCGGTGCATAGACGCTTCATGTCCTTAGCGCTCCTACTGGCCAATAGATGTATAACCATGCGCTGGCATGCATGGTCCCCCCATAGCACAATGGAAGGGGGCGGTTAGCAAATGGGCGGCGGCGGAGGAAGACGCCTTAAGGGAAGAAGAAGCCAAGGGCGCGCGCAAATTTCCCATCTCCATGGAATGGGCCATGCTCCTTCACAGCTTCCGACAGTCCACGCAGGCTGGAGACCCGCCTGACCCTTCCCCTCCCCCCACCCGAGAAGACCGGTAGCCTCCACCTGAAGTGAGCCACCCCAGGGTCGGACCCCGATAACCCCCTACGTCCTGGGCAACCTCTCGCATGTCCGGCCATCCGTGGGTTTCCCCCCCCCCCTCGACACCCGCCGCCAATATCTCCCTACTTGGACCCTGCTAGCGCCTACATGCTTCCCTCCCACAGTTTCGTTACCCCTCTGTTCACTGGTAACACTGTTATGTGCACAGTACAGATCCAGATCCGGCGCTGTTACGGCATGAAAGTACCCGTCTGTTCTTATTCATCGCCCCCGTGGCGATACAGTCCCATCGCCTCCCAGCCTGCAGGAGCCTTTACATGATCGTAATGCACTGATTAACCGAAGTCATGTTTATGTGTACCAGTTCTATAAAATGAGAAAACGTTGCACACATAGCTGTTCGTGGCTGAATGTTGAGGCCACGTCGGCGGACTGTTTATTCTGTACTGATATGCTTTATTGCAACAATAAAAACAAATTTAAATTAAAAAAAAATCAAAGGCTTTGTAGCATTGAGTGTCATTGCTGTAAGAGGTAGTGAAAATGTTGTGGCTATATCAATGGCCCCAACAAAGTCATAAGTGAGAATAGATAGATTCCTCCCCTTCACAAAGCCCTTCTGATCGGTATGAAGTAGTCCTCCCGCTACTGCTCCCTGTCCGTCTGCTAGGATCCTAGCAAAGACTTTATAGTCTGTTTTTAAAAGTGGAATGGCTCTATAAGACGGATTTTTCCCTGGTTTCAGGATCAGCGAGATGGTAGCTTCTCCCCATGAAGCGGACAGCTTGATACCTTCATACAGAATCTTGTTAAAGAGTGAAATAAATTGTCAATTGTAAATTGATACTTGTATAGCGCACTACTCACCGGCAAGGGTCTCAAGGCGCTTGTACGAATACCGCTGTGGAACCCATCCTGGCTTTCCCTGTAAGGCGTCCACACCTGGGCACCCCCAAGGTGGAGGCCAGGCATTCTTTAGCGTTGTGGGGGCCATTGTGGAGATTAAGCAAGCTATTGCCCAAAGTTGCAGAGTGGGACTCCATGATTGGAATAGGCACCGAGGCAAGAATTATCAGGTCCGTGGAATTTTGAGTCCAAGACCGGCCGAGGCGGGGAATTGAACCCTGGTCCCGGGCCAGACCTCTGCATCAGGGTCTGCCACTCTAACCATTGAGCCACACTTCTCCACAGAGTGCAGTCATTGTTGGAATTACTGCCTCCCCCAGGGACCTGTATAGTTTGGCTGGGAGCCCATCAGGCCCGCAGCCTTACCTCCCTTACAGGCTGAAATCCCCTTCCTGACCTCTTCCTGGGAAATGTCTAGCTCCAATTTTTTTTGCTGAGACGAGTCTAGGGAGGAAAGCCTGCTTCCGGTTAACCACTCACTCACACAAGTTTTATCGACTTTATTATCTTCTTCATAGAGATCTTCGAAGAAGATAAAAAAGGCATTACCAATCTCTTCATCGGTCGATATTGAGCTGCTGTGATCCTCACTGTCTATTTGCCTGATTATATTTTGAATCCTGTCAGCCTTGATCTTCCATGCCAGGAGTTGGCTGGCCCCCTCTCCATATTCATAATAGCCGAGCTTACTTGCATCCCATTTTTTGGTAATCCTCGACTGTATGGTAGTGTCTAACTGATCCTTCAGGCTCGCTAGTTTCACCAAATGTTCTTGGGAGTTTGCAGGGATCCTTTCCTTGTTTAAACTCAACTCCACTATCTTCATCTCAGACTTTATTAGTTCCACCTCCTGACTATACTTCCTATTCTTGTAACAAACCATACTAGTGACCATACCTCTTATAAAGGCCTTCCAAGCATCCCATACCATTGAGATCCCAGTAGAGCCCACGTTTGTATTAAAGAAGAACTCTGATTCTTAAAATAGATAATTGACTTCTGGTTCATCAAGTAAGAGTGAACAGTCAAATGTCCATCCTCTTGAATGTCCTATGCCTTCCATCATTAGATCTAACCATACAGCAGCATGGTTGGACAGAAGTGGAGTCGAATGACCCACATACTTGATTTTCCCCTCAAGTCATGGCTAACCAGGATATAATCTATTCTCGACTTATGACAATACTTATTATTATAGTAAGAAATGCCCAGTCTAGAGCCCGATCTCTCTCTCCAGACATCACACAGTCCTGTTTGTGCCATCATTGTTTGTAAATATGCCCGGGACTTCGGCGTTGTAATTGCCCTACTACTTGGAAACTTGTCTAGTGAGGGATTAAAGACTATATTAAATTCACCTGCCATTATAATGGGCTCTGGAAACTCCAAGAGATTTGAAAACATGGTTTTCAACACAGAAGGAACATCTTGATTCAGGTCATATTAGCCTACCAATGTCATCTGAGACCCTAAAATGGACATTTTAACAATGACCCATCTGCCACCTGGGTCTACCATACAATTTATTATCCGAGCCTTTGCTTGCTTTTAACTAGTATAGCTACACCTTAAATGTTAACGCTCTGATTGAAACAAATAAGATGTTCAACCCACTTCATTTTTCCAAAGATTTCCAACAGTTCCTTCTTCAACAAATTAATTTCTTGCAGGATAATGATCTGTGCTGAAGAATCTTTAAGATACTGCTGGATCTTGGCCCTCCTATTTTTTACTTGCAGGCCGTTAACATTCCAAGATAAAATTTGAATACAACTCAAGGTGGTTTAAACACCAAAACCTTTAGCGTGCTACATCTACCAAGGTACTAGGCTGAACAAGAAAGCCCGACCAACCTAACCAACATGCATTTGTCAGACTAAAAGGCAAATAGGATTTTTTTCTCTTTTCGTCCCTATGCTCCCCACCCTGTTCTCCCCTTCCTGCCCTACAAAAGCTCCCACCCCCTCCCTCCCTGGAGAACCCAACCCCCATGTTTCTGGACTGAAAGTCCAGATTCTGTTACCGGGGCACTAGACCAGTCCCTTTGTGCTCGAAATACATCAAAAAGAGAAAAAGAGGCACGAAAAAAGCAGCAGTCAATTTGTAAGTCGGTGTGCCCTCCCTGAATGTCTGATGTCTAGTCTCTCGGCTGTCGTCGATTTACAATATGTACAAGGCTGCCACCAAAAAGCCCAGAGAAAAGAACACAATGTAGTATCTGTGTTGATTAATGAGCTATTTCATAACCTTGCCTAAGTTCTCCAAAAGCTCATCGGCTTCTTGACTGTTTTTAAATTGTACATCTTGTTGTCGTACATGATTTTCAGGAGTGCGGGGAACTTTAACTGGGCAACCGCATCCAGTTTCCTAAATTCGTCCATTTTCTTGCCCAGATCCCACTGTCTGTCTGGCGTAGCACAAGCTAGGTCAGAACGAATTTCGTAAGAAAAGTCACTGGGTTTCAAGGATTTTTGCTTCAGAACACAGTTCAGAATTTTTTCTTTCAAGGAAAACGTGAGAAGTCCTCTATTTCTTCTATCTGCAGAGAGTCTATTAAAAGAGTCACGATGAAGGTTTTAATGTCATCCCCCTCTCTCCCCTCTGGGACATTCAGGAGGCATAGGTTATTTCTCAGTGAATTGTTTTCAAGCGGCTCAAGCCTGTCCCGAAGTGATGCTTCATCCTTCTTCAGTTGTGTGATTTCTGATCTAGCGACTCCCAAATCATTCCTTATTTCTCCTACTGAACTTTTAAGGCCACTGTCCTGGAATTTAGAAGATCGATTTTCTTCTCCAATGATTCACAGAACACCCAACTCTCCCCTTGATTTGCTTCTGAGATGGAGAACCCCTTCATGATATCTACAGACAAAGAGGAAAAGAGAGCCTTCATAGAGGCTGCTGATGACCCAGCAATTTCCTGCTCCTCAGAGCCTAAGGCTAGCTCTGCACTGTCATTGTCCTCCCTAGCTTGACAAACTAGATTTTTCTCTTGCAAATTGTCTCTATTTAAACCTAAGACCCCATTTTGAGCTGAACCAGAGACTACCAATGCCATTTTGAGAGAAGACTGTAGTGCGTGAGGAGAACTGTTCAGTTCTTCAATACTACTCTCGGTGGATGTCAACTCACCCTGCTTCCTTGCAATGCCGGTGAAAGTTGACTTGTGCTGACTCTGCCCGTGTCTGCCCGGAGGAGCCCGCGAGCCGCTGCTCTGCGGCCCCTCCTTAGCTCCAGGTCGGCAGTGAACCAGCGCAGTTAGTCTGGAGAGACTCCAAAACACATCCCATGAAAAGGGGAAAAAGATAGAATATAGAAAAAAGCATTCCAGAGTTCATGCTTTTCACAGCAGAAATCAGCAGCGGGGAGAGCTCGAAGATCGGCCCTATGGGTCTCAGTCTTGCCTCAATAATGAATGGAACGTGAGTGCCGCCAGTAGCAAGCGATCACTCAGCTTGCGGCCGCCATGTTCTCCTACTAAACTGATTTATAACTCTTACTTAAGGGACAAGAGAAGTTTTACTTTAACTGATAAAATTGGTCCAATCATATGGCACTTTCAACCTTTGCACTTCTGAGTGTTCATTGTATACAGTTTAGAACTAAGGGTGGCGTCCGTACTAATTCTTGAATCAATCTTTTGGCCTGCCATTCTATCACAACCTTAGGTGGACTGGAAACCAAGCAGACAGACTCTAGGTTCTAGGCTCCATGAAGCCTAGGATTCCTTGTAATTATGATAGAAACAGAACCAGATGGACTCAGGCCTTAACGGGCCTCAACAGACTCAACGGGAAACAGAATTAGGTTGGGAGAAAAAAATGGAGTAGAGGATGTAATGAGCCCTGATTAACACCTATAATTAAAAGGATTTTCACAATCAGACTGTAAATAGGTAAGGTATAAGCAATCGAGATAATTATCTCAACACCTGGAGGTTCTGGTACAGCCTTGCCAACAGGGTGAATCAAGCGAATACAGAATTAAAGTAGCTGAATGAGGAAGCACGTAAGGTATGTAGCAAGAGCATCAACAATTTATGCCTAAGTAGAACTAACCACATGAATGAAAGAGAACAACAAATGTGCAAATGAAAGGGAAGCTGGGTGTAAACTAGAACAAGGCGCAAGGAAGACCACAAACACATACAGTTGCCAGATAAACTTCTTCCTATCACCTGGAAGCCATAGATGGTCACCATTTTGGATTGGTGGTATTCCCTACTCAGTGAGCCTTCACCATCTAAGAGGGGTTAAGATGTCAATTTCTGCATGCATTATTTCCCCCACCTCCATCTCCCTGGAAGCCATAGATGCCAAATCACCTTTCTATTCTGTAATGCAGTGCTAATTCTCCTGTGCACCCACAATGCCATGGAGTATGTTTTGCTTTGGAAACACCGAATTTCCTAAATTGCTTCTCTTAGGCTTGTCCATCAATGTAGTTGGCAATTCAAATATCTGTGGCCCCCGTCATATTACCCATCCTATTTCCATTACCATGAGTCGAATTACAGACCAACATGACTTCCTGTGAGGTCCTACCTTTCCTTTTGTGTAAATTGAACTGTACTTTTTATTGCACCAATGATGGTGTCTATTTCAATGTGCTAAAGAAAATGACAATTAGATTTTAGATGTCTTGCACTGATGATGTTTCATGCAAAATAATAATATCATATTGTACATTTTTTATCCCAAACGTTAGCTTGAGTAGGTTACTAGCACCAAAGCCTTTACCCACAACAATAATCTGCAAGATACCAATAAAATACTTACTGACTTTGTTGTAGGTTTTCTTGATAAATGCATCAAACCTATGAAATATCACAGAAATATTCACAATTAACCTATATGGTCTTAGACTTTACCATTGATTAGCCACCACAACTATGTCAAGCCTACTGAACTGTGCATAATCTGGCAACTATAATCATATGGTAATACAGTTCCAAATATGAACAAACTTAAAGTTGGTAACACAATATGCAACACCCTCAAAAGGGCTAACCATACATTACCACAGTGAAAATCCTTTATCCAAGGGGTCTCAGAGAGAATGACCAGCATAAAAAACCTTGTCTACCACAGCAATTTGTGAGATTTGATGTAGCAAAATACAGGTGATTGATGGGAGTGTTACTCTCCATAGGCAATCCCTGTGCAAATGAACCCAGGTATTCTGGGTCCAACAGGTTATTTCCCATTCTGAGGAGTTTAACTCCTGGACCCCATTAACATATAGGGAGTGTCACAGAAGCATTAACCTTATTTGAATGTTGACCTTACCCGCCATCACTAATATAATCAATGAACTGTTCACGGTTCTCCTGTTTAGATTGACTAGAAACATAAAATAAACCTTTAATAGTTAAGGTGTCAATAGGAGCGGCACATATTTTGCCATTATAAACTACCCCTACCCCTTCCTACCTTTAAAGCCTAATGTGAGTTTGAGGTTTGGTAATCATTTGTTTCGACAACTAAAATACCCTAAAATGGGAAATCTGACCATCAAAAACATATTCACCTTGGATTGTTCGGTTTCAAAATCAGCATTGATTTTGAGTATCCAATATATGGTTGGAGAGCTGACAAGATTAGTAATCACCAGTATCTGACAGCTATACAAGAGCATTGAAGCAATACAGATACTACAAATAGATATCAGGCATGTCCAAGTGGATGTTCTTGTTGTATATGGAGCTCAAGTCATAGTTTTCGAAAAATGCATAAATTACATTATTGACAATGTTTTGGGATTTCGCACTCTTTGAACAAATTTAGTTGAACCACTACCACTTTTGCCTCTGCCATATGTTGGAATAAACAATGGTAGCATAGGGAAAGATATTAATCAGCTCGCCCAGGGTTCTTTCATTTGATTTGAGAGGGCTACCTCTGTGACTGCTTTCTCGGCAGTTCACAATCATAACAATAAGGTGCCCAAAAATCGAAGTTGAAAGTAGTTTATGCCAATGCAATTATTGTCCAATTTGGGAAGCCTGAGATCTCTGTCAATGCTGCAATTTTTGGCACGAGCCCAAAAAACAAGGGAATAGCCCACAATCCAGATGCAAAACATGGTGCTGTTATCCTAGAGGAACACAGAGGTGTCTGCAGCAGAATGCGAAATGTTCTGGAAGAATATGTAATTTGAAGAGGGAAAAAATCCTTTAATAGTCCTAAGTTGTAATTGGTTGCTGTTAGTTGGGTAGCGCAGTAGGTTCGGTAGCAAGTAACTGCCATTTGTTTTGAGCACTGTGATTGAAAAAGAGGGAGTTTTCAGTATGGTGTTTGCTGATACTGTTTTAAAGTAATTCGCAGAGCCAGAGGACTGGCAATTGAAATCTGCGAAGCCCTCTGTGGAGCATTTATGTATGGTTGGTGAACTTTTGAACTAGAGACAGGCTTATAACCAGATATTATATTTGTTGCCTAGGAAACAGGTAACAAGTAGTGGGAGGAGAGTTTACTTTTGGTTTAATGTAAAACATTATCTGCAATTTTACGTCTGGTTTTCCATATCAGTAGAATTACAATGTACAGATACAGTAAACTATATATTCATAAGTAAAGTTGGAAAATAAAATGTGGCTCGTGGCATGTGTGAAACAAATGGTAAAGTTAGGGAAAATATAACAAAAGAGAAGGTAAGGGAAGAGAGTGAATATGAAAGAGACTTTTGTATAAGTACTTGACTCTTACCTACTGAGGTGTTGGGGAGTACTATTTGGTGAACATGTTATTATATCGTGCTATTTTGAGACACAAAATGGTGCAACACGTGTTTTTTAATGGTGTTGTACTGGTTCAAATTAGACAGGAACAGTAACATACTTTTAAAGAGGTTTGTCTATTTGAAAAGTTGATATGAAGAATGATACAGAGCAGACTAGAACATGGTTTAATGTGGGAAACTGCGCATTTTACAAAACCAGTATGATTTTGAATGGAGTGTCAGGGAGCTCTAAAAAATTCCATCTGGAGAAATGTTCAATTTCATCTTACATCCTGACAAAGTAATTGGAGCTCAATGCATCTGGAACTGATTTCAGGAACTGTGAAAAAGAAGGATGAATATAGGCCTACCAAAATGACATTCACCTTTAGAAACAGAGCAGAGAGGTCACTTTGCACTATAGTCATACACTGAATAGGACAATGCTGTTTAAGTTGAACCTTCATTCCTGAGCAAACTATGTAGAATAGTATGTTAATACTCGTGAAAACATGCAAAATGAAGTTTGAGATTAATAAATAATTACAGAAAATTAATAAATGTCTAAACAGTTTTAGAGCTTCTAGTGGTATGTATGATGACTGGATTAGGTCCCAAACAAAAACCTCAAATTAAACTGAAGTAAGTCACCCTTCCTTCCTACATCATTCCTTTGAAATTTGAAAATGAATTAGAGCAGAACACTGTAGACTCTAGGAAGAGAAAAGTTGTATCCTACAAAGTGACTATGCTTTGAAGTTGGGTGTCAGATAGCCGTAAAATATTCCATCTAGAGTCTTGTTTACTTTCCTCTCTACATCCCGAAATTGAAATTGGAAGTGAACGCTTGTGGAAGAGGTGAGAGTCCCTCTTTAAAATTGGCACAGAAAACTTTGCACTATAGTCATCCACATATGACTGTGGTGCCCAAGTTGCACATCCAAAGGTATAGAAACAACATTTTGACCCTGAGAAAACTGTGTTGGATAGTGTGTTAGTAACTCAGGAAAACATGCAAGATGACATTTCAGAATAGACAGAAAAATACAGAAAATTATTTACTGTCCTATCACTTCTAGAGATTTACCTTTTTGTGGTTCCTGTGATAACTGCAGTGGGCAAACAATTAGAATCCAGACTGAAATAAGAGCTCAATCTATGTGAACCCCCGTCAAAGTGTGCTGCTGCTAGACCAACTAACGAGGTGAGATTTCTCTTTAAAGAGTGGTATGGGGAGTCAGACAAACCCTGGCTCTTCCAGGACCAGGCAGTCGCAGGTCGCCCGCTGCAGGAGGTGCCCTTTCTGTGTAGGGCTCACCGCCCTCCGAATCTTTATGCATCCTTTGTTACGCGGGTCCCACTGAAAGTTTGGGACGCCACTTGCAAGGTCCATGAGCTCACTACGTTCCCCTCCCCGTTTACGCCAATAGTGGACAACCCGGACTTTACACCAGGGTTGGAACCAGGAGCCTTCACGCACTGGCGTACAGCCGGTTGTAGGGCGCTCTCACAATTGTATGACACGAATGGGGTTCTTCCTTTTCGGAGCCTCAAAGAGGAATACCGGCTGTCTGAATCGGATAGGATGCATTACTGGCAGGTGAGGCACTGGGCGTTACAGCCACAGGTGCGGGAGTTGGCTGACAGGAGGTTGTTACCGTACGAAAAATGGGTGATCACGCGTACATCCGACACTAAACACATCACTGATCTTTACAAAATGTTGCAGCCGCCACCCTTCCACTTTTACAACCCAGGCAGAGAGCGGTGGAATCGAGAACTGGGTAGGACACTGAGCCATAAGGAATGGGACCAGATCTCGTATCGGGCTAGGCATTCTGCATACCATATAGGGCTCACTGAAACGTTCACCAAAGTATCGACTTATTGGTACTATACTCCAGAAAGATTACACGAGATGAATCGCAATGTTGAAAACACCTGTTGGCGAGAATGTGGACAGATAGGCACTTTGACACATGTATTATGGGACTGCCCCCTGCTATAATCCTACTGGAAAGAGGTGCTTGACGAGATCGACACACACTTTGGTATAGAGCTCCCACGCTTCCCAGCTTACACCCTGTTAGGCCTCCCAAATGGGTTTATGTACCCCCTGAAGTCAGGTAGGGGAAGACAAATTGCAATAGCGTTGGGATCAGCGGTGCAAAACATCTTAATACACTGGCGCTGGACTGTCATCCCCTCTACCATGGGTTGGTTTCATAGATTGTGGCATGTCCTGGGTATGGAAAAACTATCACTTATGGTGGCGGGGGAAGTGCAACAATTTGAGGAACTGTGGCAACCATTCCATGCATTACTAACCACGGAATTTAGAGAGCTCACATGTCCAAGGTACCTCCGATTGCTGAGACTCGCTCCGCCGATGGCCCACACTGCTTAAGAACTCACTATCTGGGTATGGGAGGCACCGATGGGCAGCGTTATGGGCATGATGTAAAAGGAAGGACAAGCTCTGGATGGGGAGGGTAGGGGACGGGGGGTCTGGGGAGGGCGAGGGAGTTGGGGGGTAGGTCTGAAAAATTGGAAAGAGTACAGAGGGACTGCACTATCTTTATTTTGTATTATAATGGTACTTTCTGAGTCTAAGCCGAAGGAGGCTACGCTGCACGGACTTAATGCACGGCGCTCTCATCTGGAAAGCCTCCCGGATATTGCGCAATCATTCTTGCCTGCATGTTTAATTTTCTTTCTCTGTACTCATTCAATAAAATACTTTAAACATAAAGAGTGGTATGAATAGTTACTTTACGTCAGGCTCATCTATACAACAAGAGGGAGTTATACAACTGGTACATTTGAAGTAATAGAAACAGTGGTGAAAGTCTGAGAAAAGTATGTGGAAAAGTCTGCTACAAAGTTGTGAACACGCCAACTGAAGTTTGAAACTAGTTTAAAAAACTACTGAAAATTATTTAATCTGTAGATAGATCTAAAGCTTAGATAACTTCTAGTCAGAATGATGATTGGAGAAGGTGAAGAAAAGAGAATCCAGAATGATACAGAAGATGCTCGGCCATGCTTCCAAACATAGGTATCTGGAACTTCATAATCAAACAGAGCAGCTGAACACAGTCTTTAACATAGGATGTGCTTGTTGTACAAAATTAATATGGTTTGGGGTTAAGTGTCAGGTAGGTGCAAAATATTGTATCCAAGGACATCTATAACTTCTTCTCCTACACCCTGAAAAATAAATTGATGCTAAGCAGAGTGGAACCCCTTGAAACCCCCTTCACATAGAGTGAGAAAAGTGGAACACTTCCTTCGCACCTTACTGCTCCACTCAACATGAGTAAGGTGTACCCCTACTAAATCTGTGAAAGTAGAAATAATGGTACAAGTGAGGAAAGAGAATTTAGACTAAAAATAAAGTAAATCACCCCTGATTCCACACATGGGTGTCTGAAACCTCATACTCAAACAGAGCACAGCAGCACAAGGTTGAAGGTGGAAAAGTGTGTGGTCCAGATAGTTAACATCGTTTGGAGTGAGGCAACTCCAAAATATTCTTTCAACAGACATTTTTACATTTCTTCCATATGTATTGAGAAAGAAATTGAAGCTGAACCCACCTCTTTGGAAGAACCATTCACAAAGATTGTGAAACGTTGGCTGCTGCTAGGGCTACTGAAGTGTTAATAATAGACTTTACAAAGTGTAGTGAATAGATACTCTGCACCTCACTCGTACATTCAAAGTGAGGAAGGTATACAACTACAACATTTGATGAAGTAGAAACAGTGGTTTAAATCTGAAAACTTACGTTGAATAGTTTGTTAGCAACTTACAAACATGTTCAAACTGAAGTATGAAATTAGGCCTGAAAACTATTAGAAAAATATATAATGTGAAGATAGTTGTAGGGCCTACTTGAATCGTGGCTAAGTAGAACCTCACCACCCTAAGCAAACGCTCAAAAAGCTCTACCGGGACTGGATTTGCTCCCAAAGACATTCCAGCACGTCTCTTGGCAAGCTAACTGAGGACTTCCTAATGTTTAAAGACTGTCCCAGGCGGGAACCTTATCTGGACACAATTGAGAAACCCTTTGCCCGGGCCTTGTATTTTAGATTCAGAACGGGTACTTTGCCACTGAACACCTTTACTAAAAGATGGAAATCCTGTATAGGCAAAACCGATTTATGTCTATCGTGTCTTGCCAACCCAGAGACATTAGCGCATTTTCTGTTTGTCTGCAACGAATATGCTAATCCAAGAAGGGTGTGGCTGAAAAACCTATGCCGACAGCTGGGAACTAGGAGCCATGATGTGGCAATCAGGATACTTGTTTCGGACAGTTATGTACCCTATGCCTGTGCCCTAGCCAAATTTGTATCTTGGGCTTGGGCTATCCGAGCCAAAAAGCTAAAATAATCTGTTTAATTCTTTTTAAAAAAATATATATATACTAGTAACGTTTTAACTGTCCACTTCTTTTACGCAATGCTGAGCAAATAACTCCTGAAACTATTGCTTGGACCAGAGATATAGAATTCCTCTTTTTAAAAAAAGTAAAACTCAAATTGTAATTTTTTCTATTATACATTTATTGTTCTGCTTTTATGGTAATCAATTTTTATCGAAATAAAGCTTTTTGACTTGACTGACTTGACTTGACTTGAGTTGTAGACCTTTAAGTTTTTATGGTGTGTGTGATGAATGTAGTAGGTGAGAGACGAGAATCCAGACAAAAAATGAAGTGGAGATTTACAAGAAACTGATGCATCTCTGAATGATAGCAGAGATGAGTCAATTTACTTGCATCGTGCAAAAAAACCTTGAGCCACCATGGATGCGTTGTATTTACAATGCGGCGCACCATGGCACAAGGATTGACAGATGCATAACGCATCTATTGGCTCAAAGGTCACGAATTGCTGAAGTTGTGAAGCAAGCACGACCAACCTCCAGCAATGCTCAAGAAGGCTTATACCTATTGTGTTGCGTCACTCCTTATGCCTGCTTCTTTCAGGCGTAAGGTTTTGATGCAGTGGCGTTGTAGAAGTGGCGCAGTGAAAACTTGTAGATTTAACTGCGTCACTTTTATGAGGCTTTCTTGTGTTGGAAAACCTACCCTGCATACATTATACCTGGCACAGGACTTTACAACGTGACGCATCTAAGGAAATGCGTCACGTTGTAAATGTCTCACAACATGGTGCATTGTTTAGGCCACCGCTGCGTCACAAAAGTGACGCAATGGCAGCACAAAAGTATTGCACAGGGCTTATAAATCTTCCCTAAAGTTTCTGCCCCTGCTTCCAAACACAGGTGTTTTAAAACTCAAATCAAAACAGTGGGGCACATGTTTGAAGGAGGGAAAATGCATGTTGGGCTAAGTTAGCATGGCTTGGACTTGGATGTCAGGCAGCTGCACAATATTGCATCTGGCAACATCTTTACTTTCCTCTCTTACATTCTGAGAAAGAAATAGGTGCTGAATCTATGTGGAACCGCTTTGGGACACCCTCCACTAATAATGTGAGAAGTCTGCTGCTGCTGGGTTACTGAACTGGTAATTCAGCTTTACAAAGATAAATGAACAGGTAGTTTGCACCTTACTTGTTTACTCAATGCGAGTAAGGTATCTAAAGCTCAATGTCTCCATGTTGCTGAAGAGTGGGTTCCCAGGGCAGTTGTAGAGAAAGATGGGAAAGCTTCAGGCAAGCGATGTCTGAAGCCTGTGCCCGGGGAGGCCTCAATATCAATCGGATGCTGCTCAGAGTCAGTGCCTATGAAGCTCTCTGCATTTGGAGATAGAAACTTTTCTGGAAGTCAGATGTCCTTCAGTGGGGCAAACCAGTAAGTCAAGGCAGACCAGCAATACAACATTGACGGCTGCAGCATTGTTCGTTGTTAGGGATTGAGTTGTTGGTTGAATGGGGTGTGAGGCTTTGCCTGGTCAAGCAACAGCCACAATCCTTTACAGTGTGTACCACAAAAAGTCATTAAATTAACCTGTGTTTGAACCTGAGTAGCTTCGCACAAAAAAACAGTCAGGCTTAACTTAGAAGCAATGTGTAAAATACTTATGTAGCACACAAACAGAAATAAAGTGAAAACACAACACAAGAAAAATCCCAAACCAGTTTAGAAAAGTAGAGCAAAGTTTAATAAATTATGTGACCCCCCAACATGACAAATATCCAATCAGTACAGCCAGAGTTATGATTTTTTAAAGTTTTTAGTGAAAACTAGCACCTACATTTTCAAAGTGCCAATGGTGTAAATATATTAGCCGACTACATAGAGCACTGTTCAGACACAAGGCATCGATTGGGCCTGGTCAGTGCTTACATTGGGACTCCAAAGTGTCCAAAAAGGGAGCGTCATTTAGGATAGACGTCGGTCAAGCTGAACATTTCCAGCAGGAGGAGGCAGAGGGCTTTAGCCAGAGACAGTTCCACAAGGCCGGATACCCCTTTGGCACAGGACCACTGAAAAGGATTTGCTGATGTGAAGAGGAATATAATGAGAAAAACTGCAAAATAAATAGAATCGGCAATGCACCTCCAGCAGATAGGGAAGCAGTTTCATCCCATTCTCCTCCTGGATCTCAGAGTGGCATTTAGTCTTATATTCCCTACTTTGGTATTTTGTCTATCTGGCATTTTTAGCATCACTTCCAAGAATCCAAGACTGAAAAGGCATCACTTGATGGGTCAGTACAGACTCAGGCTAGGTCCAAGTTAAAGATGGAGGAAACATTTTGTGTTTAAGGGGCTCTAAATATAAGGCTAGCAAACTACCCTTGTGAGTCACTTTAGAGGTCCTTGTACATTTGTTGATCCAATCCTTATATCCAGGCAGAAGGACATAAAGACAGAAATCCAGCAGAGCAGCAGAGCAGTAGTCCAGCAGAATGGCAGCCCTTCCCTGCAGCAAAACATTCTTTTTTTCTGGCAGAGTAGCCACAGGTCCAGAAGTGTACTGACGTGTTTGTGTGCGAGGTTCCCTTTTTATGCCCTGTTGCCCTCCTTCTGGAAGGCGGGAGCAGCTGCTAGACAGTGGCTTTGAAGTGCATGGAAGGATTTGACTCCGCTGCCCAGACTCCAAACTGTCTGCAGTGACAAAGTGAGGTTATTAGGCGTGAAGGTAGAGCACAGGCTTTCAGTTGCAAGTGGGACCGTGCTCAACTCCACCCCTACATCCTGCCATCAGATGACCCATTCAGGCACACCTAACTCCTCTATAATGTGACTGTCTGGGGGGATTTCACAAAGTCTTACTGTCAGTTACAGTTAGTAATGTGACCCAGGCCTGAAAACGGCACAAAATGGCTAAGAGCAGAAAAATGCCAACTTTCTAAATGTGGCATTGTTAAAATTGTAATAATAAAACAGTGTCACCACTAAATAGGGTGTTTCTCTATAATTCCAAAGTCACCAAACACCTGATAGCTCCCAGCTCCCAATTGGAAATTACAGCTTATTAAATGTAATATGGAATCTCCAATGTTATTCCATGGGGGATATCACAGTAGTGTAAAACAAATGTAGAGCGTTTTCACTACCAGAACATGTAAATTTTTAAAGTGCAACTCCAACATTTCAATGACATAGCACCCTGCCCTATGGATTACCTGTGGCCTACCTTAGAGTGACTTATATGTAAAAGAAGGGGAGTTTAAGGCTTGGCAAGGGGGATTTAACCCCTTCGCTGCTGGACCTTTCCCCACTAGCATGCTAAGCCTTTTTTGAGCAATTGGAGGTAGTTGGTGCTTAGGTCTCCATAACATATTTTCACAGTATGTGTCCGGTGTTTCCAACAAAGGTGTATAGGGTTTGTGGATTTCCCTGAGGAGTCTGAGAAAATAAGAAGAATATATCAAAATTTAGGGTTTTTTGGGAAAATAAGAAAAAAAGTACTCTACAAAAAAGTTTCCATTTCCCCCCTAAAAGTGACATCAACAAAAGGCTTGTTGTGCTACACTTACCATTTTCCCAGCTTTCAGGAACATGCAGAGATGAATCAAAAACAATTTTGTTACCACGGTTTTGACATTGTTTAAAGAAATAACCTATTATTCTTAAATTTTTGTGCTTTCAACCTACTTCCATTTTGTGATGGAAACCTGGGAGAAACCCATTGGTGATCCTGGAAAACTATAGATTTCTGAAAAGTAGACAACATTCTAAATTCAACTTAGGGTCATTTGTATAGATCCTTCAAAGTTTTCTCAAAGAAACTAACTGTTGAAATAAACAAATATTAACAATTAACAGAAAAAAACAGCCTCTGTGACAGAGTTTGCATTTGTAACTTTTTGTCAAAATGGCTTATTTCACAAATTCAATATACTATTACATCCACTAGACCCTTCTGGTTACAGGTATATATAGGGCTTGAAGGCTGTCCAACACCTTGAGGTACCCAGAGCCAACTACTGACATGCACCGTACAATGTTTTTTATTTGTCTGCTGGGTGTAGAACAATTTATATGATAAAATATGAAGTGTGAAAGATGGGTAATAAAGAAACCTATGTATTTCTGAAATAGACACAAGGGTGAACAGCCATGACAACGCTGGGATTACCCCGCACTGCCATTACAATGCAGGAATTACAATGAAAGTTGTTACAACGACTTTCGCTGGAGGGCGCTCTTGGATAGGGAATAGTTTAATTTTCTATCCAACTCCTTCCCTACTGTCAACGTGGGCTGGAGTTGGAATAGAAAATTTAACTATTCCACTATCCAGCGACCTCCAGCGAAAGTCGTTGTAACGACCTTCGTTGTAATTCCTGCGTTGTAATGGCACGTGTGGTAATGCCACGCGTTGTCATGTCATACAACCAATACAATGTACAGAGTTTATGAGCAGTGATTATTTTCACATCTCTGAATTTGTGGGTACCCATATTACCATGTGCTACCATGTGATTCAACGGGCATTTATCAAAATGTCTTCTTTCTTACACACTGCCTTATATTTGGAAGTCACAAATGTAGAGAAATATAATTGGTAATAACAAATGTTCTGCTACTCAGTATTCCCACAAAAATCCTGATAATAATGGTACCTCAGTTGTGTTCCCTAAACGCAATATGGATGCATCACTTGTTTTTCACTGAAAACTGACCCTTTTTTAATTGTGAAGTAGCTGTGGATTTGGGCCCTAGCTCACCAGCCACCTACCGAAAGCTTTGAAAGTTCTGGAATCTGCAGGGAACCAAACATGTCCTACCACCCATCATTCACTGTGGGTAGGCCTAGTGCCCGCAACAGGAAAAGTCCAAAAACAAAACATGAGCCCATCACATTTTCCACTGAAAACTGACACTTTTTATGCAAAGCAGCTGGCTGTGGATTGTGGGCCCTAGCTCATCTGGCACCAAGGGAAACCTAGCAAACATGCACATTTTTTAAAACTAGGCCCCAGACGAATTCAGGATGGGTTGGTATGTGTTGCTCTTACAAGTTGTCTTAAATAGCTGCCCTTACAAGCCTGAAAGTTTGACTAAAATAACACATTTCACTCACATTTCTGTGATAGAAAGTTCTGGAATCTGCAGGGAACTACCAGTTTCCTCCCACCTATTTTTTCCACACACCTCCCAATAAAAACAGTACCTCACTTCAGTGGGTAGGGATAGTGTCGGCAACAGTAAAATTCCCAAACACAACTTGGACACATCACCTACCACCCCCCATGTGTCCCGATAAAAATGGTTCCTCACTTATGAGTGTAGGCCTAGAGGCCACAACAGGAAAGTTCCCAAAATACAATGTGGAGAATCAACATTTCCTGACGCAAAAATGTTCTAATTTATCAATGGGGTTAGTGGTGATTTGTTTGCCAGGGATACATACCAAACCCAGACATTTCTGGAATTAAGTTTCCAAGGGAGCCCATTGTGGTATGCCCTGCGTGAATCCCACATCATTTTCCTACCCACAATTCCCTGCAAACCTCAAGCTTTGCCCCAAATTTCATATTTTGCATACATTTCTGTGATGTAAATATCTGGAATCAGTAAGAATCCACAAAACTCATACCGCCCAGCGTTCTCCCACTTGTACCAAAAAATGCTACCTCACTTGTGTGGCGTGGCCTAGTGCATGTGAGAGGCGTGCATCAAATTAAGGTCAATGGGAGTCTTGCGGAGGGACTCTCATTGACCCTGGTTTGATATGTGGCTGTCGGGGGCACTAGGTTAAGTCACAAGTGGTGAGCATTTTTTTCGAGACAAGTGGGTGAAGGCTAAGTGATAGGAATCTTATGGACCCCTAAGGTTTCTAGAAGGTTACGTCACAGAAATGCAAGGCATTGTGTATAAGAAAATATCATGGGATCCATACAAGGCACACCATCTTGAATTATCCTAGATATTTAATCTTGAGAAATGGCAACTGAAGTGAGCCCCAAAAGTGCAGCTATTCAGCAAAGAAGTAGGACTGTGAGAAATCAGGACCTGTTTGCAGTGTTGCTCTACTTTCTGCCTATATTTTGACTACTAGGTGCTGCTTCTCTAACTCTGATTGTGTCCTGGGTTCTGCTAACCAGACCCAGGGTTTGTGCTCTGATTAACAGTACAAGGCTAGGTATAATTACAATTGGCAATGACAGACCCCTGTAAGTCCCTAGTATATAATTAGGCAAGTGGGATTCAAACGACCTATAAGTCAGTAGTATATAATAGGGCAGGGAGGTTTAAATGCCCCGTTGATTTCCTTAACTGGAGTGTCCACCTCTGTGATGCTTTCTGTCATTTTAAAAGCCAACCTGGCCTTGCAGGCTGCTTTTAAATTTTAATGATATGCAAATTTGACTCTCTCTGGGGCACCCTGCCCCAGGGGTTGGGTGCCTTGTAACTATAAGCAGGGTTATTTTAACAGATATTTTCTGAGCCCTGGCGAGGGAAAAACTGCTAATTCTGTTTTCCCCATTATAGTGAATGGCTCCATAGACTAACATTGTAATACTTTATTCAAGTACTAGCAGCCCATCCCGACCTTGTCGGGGAGCATTCGTGGCATAGGGCCCCCGCCCGCCCTGACGTAGTGCAGTATTATGGCTGTATGTTTACTTTTGGAGGCTTTTGTAACCTGCACACATTTGTTAACCTGCACGCTCCTCACTGCCCACGTCACTTTTTGTCACCTGCAGACGTTTCTGTGACTTTTTCCTCCTATAATGGGCTGTTTGCTACCGGCTCCACGTTTCTTTTTCCGCGCCCGCTGGCGCCCTGCACACGTTTCTTAACCTGCACGCTCCTCACTGCCCACGTCCCCGCTGCCACTTTTTCCTCCTGTAATGGGCTGTTTGCTACCCGCTCCACTTACCTGCACATGTTTCTTTTTCCTGTGGCTCGCTCACCGCTCCTCTCTGCCTCCGCTTTCACCCTACCTCATCCGCCGCTCAGCGCTCCTCCCCGCTGCCGCTCCTCACTGCCTGCCCTCCGTTCGCCGCTCATGTCCGCTGCTCCCCGCGTTGATCGTCACTGCCCCTCCCCGCGCTGTACGGCGCTCCTCCTGATGTCATGACGCATGTCGCGGCCGGCGCTACTTTTGAGGGACTACTTTTATTTTTAATATAACTTTTTAAATAACGTTTATTTTTAAAATGTATATAGCCTATAACCATCTACCCACCCTGACAATTTCAACGGTGTATCGGGTGTGTAGATTGGCGCTGTGGTTCCCGAGTTTACCCGCCTCAAAGCCTGAAAGTTCTTGCTTTATTATAGTAGTATAGATGAATTTTGATAGGAGTCATGTGGAAATTATTAGTGAAGATAAATCCAACAATTTGCCACTGTTAGAGTTCTAATAACTATGACAGAAAATAGGTTCCTAAGCATTCTTTATTGTTTGCCAAAATCCAGCCTTTCAACTTCTCTCTCCTGATTCTCACTGAACATGTCATGAGTGGTGTAATATGTGAGGTCATAAGCAGTGCATTGTGGGGGCGCGAGTTATAGTTAGCTTAGCTAACTATAACTACTAACTTCTGTATGATTGAAAAGTCAGCCTAACTATAATGTCCCTGTAACCTTTGTTTTTTTCAGTGAATTTCTAAGATTTTTTAAATTATATTTCGTAACTATAATGGCCCTGTAATTTCAGTTTTTTCTAGTGAATTCTATAGTTTTTAAGTAGCAATGGTGTTTGCAGAGTGGTGGAGAAAGGGTGAGGGCCTCTGACCAGCTCTCAGGAATCCCGCTGTGATGGATTTACATAAAGTACCAGGAGGGATTTTTGTCCCCAAGGCCTCTACGCCTCCAAGAGAACTTCATTCCCCAACCAGTAGTGTACCAGGAGGCATGTTTGCAGAGTGGTGGAGGAATCACTTCATCTATGATTGTACAGTTAGTGCATGTGTGATTCTATGAGTGCAATTGCCAAGGACACACTGTGACTACTGGGTGTTTTTGACAAAGTGTAATACACATACATAGACATATTTTACATAAAGTTTCAGTGTAGCTATTTAGTAAGATACAAATAAAACTTTCCCCTTTGTATTCATTTGTCGAAATAACTGCATCAAAAATGCATTTTACTTCTTCACAGCAACACCATATGTTGCAATGATATCAGTAATCCATACTAATATAATAAAGAGAGAGCCCAAACCTTTGAGGCGGGTAATCTCAGGAACCACAGCACCAATCACTACACCCAATACAGTGTTGGAAAGGGCAGTTGCAGCAGAAGGACATAGGCTATGCAGACGCCCACCATATACATTTAAAAGGTAAATGAACCGTGCCAGCAAAGTAGTCCCTTGTGGGCGTGTCTGTGTTGTGCTGTGGGCGTGTGCTGGGGGTGTGACAAAAGCTGGGGGCGTGTGGTACATCCCGCCCTTCATGCCATGTCTCATATTGTGTGCTAATCCCACCCTGGCCCTTTAAATACCCCTACACCCCATAATCATAACCCACCTTTACTCCTTAAAATACCCCAACACCCTTAAACACTAACCCATCTTAACCCTATAAATATACCCTGTACCCCAAAACCCAAACCTATCCCTAAACCCTAAAAATACCACTGTACCCCAAAACCCAAACCTAGCCTTGAACCCTTAAAATATCCCTTTCACCCCAAAACCCAAACCTACCCCTGAACCCTAAAATACCCCTGTACCCCAAAACCCAAACCTAGCCCTGAACCCTTAAAATACCCCTGTACCCCAAAACCCAAACCTATCCCTAAACCCTAAAACTACCTCTGTACCCCATAACCCAAAACTATATCTGAACCCCTAAAATACCCAAACACCCCAAAACATATACCTCAGTACACCAAAACATATACCCCTATACCCATACTTACCTTATCCAAACATTGAAAAAAACATGCTTTTACCATTCATGCATTTACAAAGAATTTTGTTGTAAATGAATGCATGATAAAAGCATATAAAATGTAATGCCATGCGTTATCATGGTACTTTCGTAATGAAAGTATGCGGAGTGATGGTATGCGGAAAGAAAGTTGTGGAATAATGGGTGTTTACCCTCCCCCGTTAAGTATATTGGTGGCACGGCGGCCCACATCTCCAGCAACATACTCATATTTTTTCACCACCCATTTGAAAAATGCACAGGTCTCTCTCATTGATGCAAAACTAAGCCACTGGAGTCAAGCTATCCTGGCTGAAGATGGCTGATAGCCAGAAACCTGTCCTAGGATGCTTGACTCCGGTCCAGGGAAGACATGGCTTGGCAGTTCGGGCTGGACTGTTCCCATGAGGCACAGGGTCAAGACTGATTTGCATATGGCCATGTCTGAACTGGGGTGGCTTGGTGAGCAAAATAACGATGGAGTAAACCCAGATCTGTGACTGGGGGTGAATGTTTTGCCATTGTGCAACATTCCGTTCATCATCTTCTGCGTTTTGCTGTTCACCCTATGTGGGAAGGGTATGCCCAGAAGTGGGTCCCGGGCTCACTAAGCCACTGGAGTCAAGCTATCCTGGCTGAAGACGGCTGATAGCCAGAAACTGGTCCTAGGATGCTTGATTTCGGTCCAGGGAAGACATAGCTTGGCAGTTCGGGCTGGACTGTTCCCATGAGGCACAGGGTCAAGACTGATTTGCATATGTCTGAACTGGGGTGGCTTGGTGAGCAAAATAACGATGGATTAAACCCAGATCTGTGACTGGGGTTGAATGTTTTGCCTTTGTGCAACATTCCGTCCATCATCTTGTGTGTTTTGCTCTCTCATTGATGGCCAGCACCGACATACACTTTTAGACACACCTCCCGCCACAAGTTCTAGAATTGCGAACTTTAGACCTCGGGAGCTACGTTCGAATCTCGGCATCAGCTCAACATCCTGTGATTTCAGGCAAATTGCTTTGTCTCCCCATGCCTACCACAAATGAATGTGTTCCTCTGTAATGTAAATTGTGCTCATGCCATGTTGTCAAGTTTGCGCTATATAATATTGCAAGGAAAAATAAAGTAGGGAAACTTGAGTTCACACACTACTGAACACACACTCTTAAATGCATCAGCAGTGCACTGTGAATCAGAGTGTTTCACAGGCCTGTCACAGATAAGAAATGCTATCAAAACGAAATCCTACAAAACAATATACTACTGGCCGGCAGCAATTCATACCCGGACAACGTCGGGACGGGATGCTAGTTACGAATAAAGATGACAAAGTGTAAAACAGATATATAAATATATTTTACACAACGTTTGTGTCTGGCTGTTTACTAACATAATAGTTTAACTTTATTTTAACAACACAATTGATAAAAACAACAATTAAAAAAAATAACTTTCCATATCTAACTCACGAATTGAACATAACTACCAAATACCCATCAAACTACCCTTTTTTACCCAAACTCATGAGAAATCAAAAACTGCTGCAAAACTACTACAATGCACAATTTGTGACAAGACCTTCTCTAGAGGAACGAACAAAAACATTCATGTGAGATGATGTCCATGTTCTACCATCTTAAAACCTAACATAGAAAACGTCTCCAACTGGCAATCAAGTAGAGGGAAGCTAGAGGACCATCTACATCAGTGGCAGCAACAACAATCCTTGCTAATAAGGCCCTTCAGAGGTGAAGACTACTACAATAGATTGTCGTGTTTATATCTAGGACCCTAATTCGATATTCCCGATTTATGCCCTTGTGAGGTTATAATCAATAATATCCTGATAAAGGCATAAGAATCACATCCATATTCAGTAATAGCCCATGCAGTCCAAAGCACAGCATGGCTACTCCATCGACCCCTAGAAAGCACAACCCGTTCTTTAAACAAACCAAGCTACCAGCAGCCCGGGAAATCCCCCCTGCTTTTGTTTTGATTTGAAGAAGAACTCCTGAAGTCCAGAAAGAACTGTTAGTTCTTAGTGACGTCTTATGTCCAACCTTACGTCATACCCGGCACCTTCCAGGTATAAAATACCAACAGTTGCCTTAAGCAAACACACAGTGGTTTGGAGCAGAGCGGCCATCTACTTGCCCGAGAGCCCAGCTGATGCAAAAGCCCACGGAAGCCGCCCCTCCCGTTTGATGCACTGAGAGAGATGCTGTCTTTTTCTCCAGCCGAGAAAATTCAGCTCCGGTGTTTCCAGTCTACCCTTGTGGGTTGCTGAGATATCGAGTCCTGAGGAAAGAGATATCACACCTCCCACATTCTATTACCAAGGTATGGAGCTGACTAAACCCTTAAGAGAATTCTTGATGCAGATTCTTGGCAAAACTATCTTAACCAACTTAACTTAAACTGCTACTTACTCATCCCTTCCCATGTATTAGGCTTAGGTCAGGTACACCGGGGTAGGCTTAGTTAGAAGCACCAGTTGAGTACGTTAGTCAATGTATTTATGTATGTATATATTTTATCCATTTTAAAGTATCATATGGCTAAGAAACCATATCAATGCTTTTACAGTATTATTTCCTAATACTACTTTTACTGTACGCACTTTACTTTACTTTAAGTATTGCAATTGTGGCAATTCATTTCTCTTGCATGAGAAAGAAGACTGCTCAATAAATAACACCTTTTATTGAAAACACCTGTCTCTCTATTTCTCTGCATTCTGGTGAAACTAAGTATGCACTGCTGACTGAGTGAAATAGCGGTCTATTGTTTTCACACGACTCTAGAGATACACTCTTATTCTGAGGGAGCAAAGTTGTCATGTTTATGCGGTTGTCGGAAACTGAATCCCTTCTTGTCTGAGCCAGGGAAGCTTATCCCTCCCTATTCATTCAAGAAAGTTTCCAGTGACCTCTGAGCTAGCTGGCGCAAACCTAAATTAAGTTTAACATAGTCAGTAGAGACCTAGATGACCTCAGTCCTACGTCTACACTGCTGTTTATGTTATTCCAATGCGCAGAGCCTATTGGGAAAATAGGAACTACACTACATGGCGCCCAATGTTTGGTAAGGCGATAATCTAACGCAAGACACTAGAGTAACTCAGTCGTGCTTTTTCACACAGACCCCTTTTTCCCGTAAAAACTCCAAAAGACGTCTGGAGTGGGTGAAAGGTTAATATCCGCCGGAACTTAGTAGGATGAGAATCCTATGTATTAGTTTTTGGTGTGATCAACGTTGAAGTATACAGTGTTCCAAAATATTGTGCACCTAATCTTTGTTTCCTTGAAACTCGATCTGCAACAGAAAACTTTCAGTCAGTAAAATGTCAGAAAGGGACGAAGAGAGGGAGCAAGCTAGATTAGCAGCTCGACTCTTAGAGGAAGACACAACTCTCCAAGAAAATTACCCGAGTGTTATAATCATTCCGGTCAATATAAGAAGAACTATAACTCTTAATTTTATCGAAAATGGATTGACACCACGAGGTGGTACAGTCATATTCGCGGTAGGGGCACATGAATATTGGCAGACAGAGGTATTCTATTCATGGATACATTTTCCAGCAGCACACACTACGACAAAAGACTTCCACTATTACAAAATAGAGGAACCTCCGGATGAATACACCCCTTTCGAGGACGTTGAAATCTCACTAAATTACCAAGAGCACATGCTCTGGTTTAATGGCGCCCTAAAACATAATAATCACATCACCAGGCTCGGTCCACTAGGTAGACCAGAAGCAATGGAGTCGGTCCTATGCAACTATGCAACACACCCAGACTACGAAATAATGTCAAGCGAAGAACTCTAAGTTAAACTAAAAGAATTAACAAAGGCATATAGAGAATTAGTTCAATTGGCAAGGGATGATATAAAGAACCTCCAAAAATTGAAGGAAACAGATATAGCAGACCAACCATTTGAACTTGCCAGAATCATAGAAAAATCCTATGAAGAGCTAGGAAGAGATAGTATGGGTGGGAAACCGGTAAAACCCCAACTAACTGAAAATCCTGAAAAAACATTTATCAAAAATAATTTGAAAACTCCAAAAAAGAGTTGGGATGGTAATAGACAATCCACTCCCAGGGAAAAGCATTTCCAGTCCAGAGGAAGGTCTCCTCAGCATAGAGAGAGATCTCCAGGCCGAGAAGACAAGTCTCCCCAAAGGGAGCCCTCTGAAAAAAGATATAACCTTAGAGATAGGGATAAAATAGGAAAACCAGACAGATATCAAGATGTTGATACACGTCCCTCTCGATCCTTCTCACTCAATCTTTCTCGATCTTCCTCACAGAAAATCGGAAAGAAGAGGACGGTCAGAAGACAAGGAACCTGCTCATCAAAGTAAAAAATTACAATTTCCCAGAAAGAAGATAGCAAGTATTAAGATTAAACATGCCGAGAATTCTGAGGACACAACTGAAAAAACGGAGAGTGGGCACAGACAATGCTAGACAGTGCAGAAGAAGTGACCATAGCCCGCAGGATCCTGATGAATCTTCTGGAGACAGTGGGCACGAATGAGTACATTCAGGTGGAAACTGCAGACACACGAGTTAGTGTGCCCCATAAACTATATGAAATAACATTACGTATAGAGGGAGATAAAACTAGGAAAATAAAAGGTCTCTTTTGGGAAAAACTTTCAAGAGGCTATGACATTCTGTTAGCTGAGAAAGACTGGCCACCAGAGTTTGTCAGAGAGTGCCCTCATGGCAAAGAAATGATTAGCCTGCCTTCTCGAATCATATCCCGATTCATAAAAAATACACATTGGCAAGAAAATGGGCAGTGGCCCAAGCTCCTGCTTTATACAAAAATCATGTAGGATGGGAGGAGGATTCACCTCAACACAAACTCCAGTTAAAAAGTCAGCCCACTGCACAAAGGCAGTACCCAGTTAAACAAGAACCTAAAAAGCAAGTCAGGGAGATCTTAGATCAACTTGAATATCAAGGGGTGATCGAAACATGCACCTCTCAAATGAACAATCCTTTGTTTCCTGTCTCCAAGCCAGACGATTCATATCGTCTAGTTTTGGACTACAGACACCTTAACTCCTGTTGTAAAACATTTGCAGTACAAAACTCACATAGTGCAGCACTAATGAATAACATTGTGCGAAAAAATATAAAACGACATTAGATATCTCTAATGGATTCTTCTGTCAAAACATTGCACCTTAAAGCAGGTATTTGACCACGTTCTCAATAATTGGATCGCAAAAACAATTTTGCCGACTCCCACAGGGATTCAAGATTAGCCCAGGATTATTCTCAGCAAGGGTAACAGAGTTACTACAAATATATGATAATGAAGCATTATCATATGTCGATTACATCTAGCTCACAGATGATGACCTGGAGAAAAAGGGTGAACACCATAATACTTGGGTTCGCATCAGAGGGTTACAAATTCAACTTTAAAAAATCACGAATTGCCCATCTAACTCTTATTTTTAGGATATGAATTATCAAGTGAAGGCAAATGCCTGGCAAACAATTTCTTAGAGAAATGTGCTGTACTCCAAGCACCAAAAACGCTGAAGAATTTACAATCAATACTAGGTTTCCTGAATTTTGGAAGAACATACATTCTAAATTATGCCGATAGGGTTAAACCTCTCTATGAATTAATAAGACCAGATTTCAAACAAACCAATTGGACTCAGAAACACACAGAGATTTTGAGATCATTGCAAACAGACATGTTAGCTAAAACAAAATTACAAATTTATGAAAACATACGCAATCTTGTAATCCGAGTCATCCCAGGAAGATACGGATTCACATACCTGACCTCTAATGAGGGAGAAATGGTACCTATAGCTTACAAATCATATTTGTACACTGAAGCTGAAATGAAATTCAGCTCAACAGAAAAAATTCTGACTGCGATTCAAACTGCTGTAGCAAAAGAAAGAGCCCTAGCCCAAGGCAGAAGAATAGCTGTTTTCTCATCAGAACCAGCCCTTGAGGCATTAACAAGTCCACGTAATCTGAATAAAGTGGCCTTAGATCCAAAATGGATAGAATGGGAAAATTCTTTTGCTACAGAAGACGTGAAATACTATTGTGGCCCAAAACTGAAAAAACTAGATGATCTAGTATATGAACGAGAATATCCTCTGCAAGCTGAAATTCTTCCTCTAGAACAATATACCTGCGTAATCTATATGGACAGATTCGCACAACACTACGATGTAGAAAATAAATCCTACGATGCAGCGTGCGCGATTGTTAAAGGTCGCTGGTGCTCTGGTAAATTCAAACCAATGATTACCAAAACTGAATCACTCAGGAAATGTTCAGCAAACAAAGATGACACGGGTGCTACAAAAAACCATAAAATGCTTTGGGAACAAGTAGTTCTTGTAAAGAAAGAACTACGAAAGACTCACGTGATACACGCACTGAGTCATCGACGTGATGGCATTCACGTTGCAGGGAATTCATTGGCCAGCACAGCCACAGCGGAAGCGGTTCATCCGGCTTCCGTAGCCACTGAAAAGCGTTCGGAAAAACAAATAGATGGAGAAACTATGCTGGCAGTAAAAGCCTCATTAAAAGGCGATTATGCAGCATTACCTCTCAACTATCCACTCAGTAATACATACATAATTGATGCAAACTCCGTTCCATTTGCTCGAATCCCTGGAGTGGGGGATAGAGTAATTCCAAACACAAACCGGAGAATCTTCTTACTACAAGAAGCACATATGGGGTTGGGTCTGAGGCACCAAGAGATCCTGAAATCTCTGATGGAACTACAATCGGAGTACTGGTGGCCGGGAATGAGCATAGATATCTACTGTTTTGCAAAAAATTGCAAGGACTGCAAGAGAGATCGCAGTTGTGAACCGGACCAGCCTGTAGCCCAGATACCACTATTAGATAGCAGCAGGCTATATATAGCGCAGAAATCCAGTTGGAGAAATGCGTCCCATAATTAATAAAGACTTGATTCACTTAAAAATGTGGCCCCATCACTCGGCTGACGCCAGAACTGTTATAAAAGATTTGCGAGTCTATATCGGCACATACGCAATTGGCATGCTACATTCTGATCAGGGTCCTGCGTTTAGTTCTCGAGCTTACAAAGAGGCCATGAACAGCATGGGCATCGCATTGCGGTACTCTTCTCCCTTCCATCCTGATGGAAATGTGGTTGTGGAAAGAAAAAAATGGGAAATAAAGCAATCTATAACGGCGAGGGTATTAGGTTCGGGTGATGGGTGGGTCAAACATTTAACAAGTGTCCAACGTAGTCTAAATAATCTGCCAAGAAATTCTCTAAAAGGTCTCACTCCATACGAACTATTGTTCAGAACTAGAATGCTTATTCAGGATCTTGATAGTCACACTTCAGTGGTAGAAGAATAATCCTTTGATATCAAAGATTGTTTGGCTGTTTTACAGGATTTAAATGAAAAAAGAAAAAACCTGAGTAACATAAAGTTGAAACAACAGCCGACAGCCACTGAAGAAAAACCACCTGTCTGAGCAAGACCTGTCTGGATTCCAAAGATTGGGGATCTGGTCAGAGAAAAGATTGCGGTAAAGAAGGAATGTGGGCCTTCTTACAGAAAAGCAGTATCTGTCTTAGCTATCAGCGGAACATGATCAGTTGTACTACCGCCCCTTGCTGGTAAAAGGGAGAACAGAGTTGTATCCATCGACCTGGTAAAACCACAATCATGTGGCCAATAATAAGTAGTAGGCCAAGTGGACTCCCAAGAAATAGCAGAATACCGAAATTTGCTACAATCCAAGAGGCTCATACTGAGAGACTAATCAGATTTGATAAACCTGCAGTGAAAAACAAAGGACTATGCAATAATGCCATGGAACTAGTGCCTCTTGAAACCCAAATAACGACAGTTCGTCAAGAAACACAAGTCTACAATGATGTAGCTTCTGACTATGCTAATGAAACAAAGAAAAAAGCAAAAGCAAATGAAAATCGGGAAAAAATTCCAACAATTGACAGAACTAGATCTGGCTACTTCATCAATTTCGACGACTTCTCTGAAGACACAAGCGAGCATGAAGAAACGCCTCCAACAAAAACTTTCAAAGACAAAGTATTTGAACTTTTTCACCAACTAAAAGAAACATATCTGATTTCACCATGGATTGAATTTTGGAATGTGTTAGGTGTACTTACTCTCCTGCTTTGGCTCATCATGGTTCTCCTGCTTTGGCTCATCATGGTTCTCTGTTTGGGAATTCATTAATGGAAAATATAGTACAATGGACACAGCAAGTCAGAACATCAACTTGGTCCTAAAGCCTCACACTCCTCCCACATCGAGAAAAGAGAAAAGAGAACTTTCATCTGTGAACATCTCAGCCAATCCAATACCTGGTGGGGTAGCATGGGACAGAACTGATTTTGACATTTTTGTCCCGGTTGAGCTCTTGAAGTATCCACACCGCTTCAAGGTTTCATTAAGTGACTTTGTGACACCAAGTACCTTCTCTGATGACTGGGACTTTGAAAACATTAATAATATGATGTCAGATTTAGTAATGTCAGCCAAATTTACAGAACATGGGGGCATATTATCAAGGGGGTTTATCTCCGCTTTTTTGGCTTTAAAAGCCAAGAAAGCGGAGATAAAATTATCTCCCTATTACCAAGCTGTCGCTAACACCAGTTAGTGACAGCTAATAGGAGATAGCGACCATCTTGGGCCCCGCTTTGCATGTCAGTGATATTTATCACTAATGACATGCAAAGTGGGCGTGCCAAGATGTTAGCGACTGGAAACAGTCCCTAACATCGCTATCTCCTATTACCAACTTTTGGAGATATTCGCGCTAAGCGTGAATATCTCCAAAAGCTAACACCTGCCCTGAGCAGTTCTTAGCCATGTTATCCAATGGGAGGTGGATAACATGGCTAAGAGCATTTGCTCGATAATGCATGAATATCGCTGACTTTTCAGCGATATTCATGCATTGCGGCCGTTTTTTATCGCATTTGCGATAAACCTTGCTAATAGCAAGGTTTATCTGCGATAAAAATCGCCGATGTGCGGCGATAATTTTTGTCTCTAAACAAGTTAGAGACAAAAATTATCGCTAGTTGTTGGTAATATGCCCCATGATTACTTACAGGGTTCATCGAATTATGAAGAGTTCTACTGGTACAACCATAAAACTGCTCAGCCTAGAAATGTGTTATCTTATAACCAGTGAGAACACTGTCCAACTCCACCAAAAGGCAGTTCAAAAACATTTTATGAGAAATTCCAATACTTCTCAGGGTTTAATAACAGTGATCCAGAAACATTTTATTTCAAAATGTTAAGTAGGACAGGAATGAAAACAATGTTGACAAATACTAAACTGATTTATTCTGAAAAATTTTATGACAAAATGTCTACATTTGGTTTCGAATTTTGGAAAAACACCATTGAAACAAAAACGATCTGGGGTTCCAAAGATTGGCAAGTACAAGACCTAGAAGCATTATTTAGGGCCTGCATGATCCCAGAACAAATGGTATTCTTGAATTACACAATTCAACAAACAACTTGTCTTGGCCTAGCTAAGATAAAAGATTTAAATACACCGTCTATTTCGAAACCCATGACTGATAGTGACAGCACTACAGATGTGGAGATAGACGTTTCCCATATTTTACATCAAAACAGAACACATCCTGATTGGAAAAAGTGGTTGATCTGGCCAACAGACACGAATAACTGTCAAGCTAGATTCCTGAACAAAACACAGGGGTTCAAAATGACCAGACCAGACCCTAGATACTCCCAGAGACAACATCCAGGGTAGTTACAACATACAGTGTGGGGAAACTATGCCTTGAGTGGCTAAAAATCCACACTGGCTGAAATTAAGCAACACTTGACTTTACTTAAAGACGGTGCTGACTTGCGTGATTTCATAATGAGACCACGCAAACAGCGTCAAAAACGTTTCATAGCGGCCGGTATATACGCTGCGTACAATGAAGCATGGAAAGTAATGCAAATTGAGACAGCAGAAAAAAAACGAGAAATTGATCGTATAAATTTGGAAAAATCACTTTCTGTTGTGGACAATGGGTTAACGACTCTGTCCTCCAGAATATATTCACTGGACAGCATTGTATCATCTGCTTTTGATATAATAGAGCAGGACTTACTAATGTTACAACATGGTCAGTCTCAATTACGTTCTATTGTACAGCTTAGTTGGACGTTGCTAAATCTGCGTTCAGGCTACGTACCATGGCGTTTAATCAACACAACATCATTATTCAGTATCTTTAACCTTACTGATAAACAAATCAGTTTGGCACAGAAAGCAGCAGACTATACGATTCTGAGCATTGAAAAACTCGAGAGATTACCATTGACAATGTCAGAGAGACCTGTCATTGAATGGATAATACATGGAACGATTACAATTCCGATAACAACTTTCCAGTTTAAATACTGTCAAGAGTATATATCTGTAGGCCAGTATGAAAGGTTGGGTAAAGAATACATCAAATCAACCTGGGATTTACCTTATACACACAGATGTTATAGTGAAGGGAACAAGGAGGTATTTCTTAGTGGTAAAAATTGTAAAAAATCACTAAGCGGTACACTTCTGTGTCAAGGTATTAATTTGCATGGAGCCTGCGAAGGGTCTTCAAATAACCTTTCATGTCACCTGCATGGCACGCCTGCAAAACGGATAGAGCCATTTTTTAGACCACTTTCTAACGGCAGTTACGTTTTAATAAGTGACCACAGCTGTTGTGGCATGCTGCCAGGAAAAGCCTATCTGACAACTGTAACTTCCAGGGCCATTTGCTGTATGCAAGTATTGTATCCACACAGCGGCCTACCCTTGATCTTGGGACTCGTGGCAGGAATTTTACCTTTGCTCCTTCTGCACCGATATGGCAAGCCAATCCACAGACAAGACTCTAGCAACGATGGAAGAAACGATCCTAGGAATACGATACCGAGACCGTATCACTAAGGTCCTCGGATTGGCCCGGCTAAGAGATCTGAGTACAACCTGGTTTCTTTCATTCAGACCAATCTGGCAAGATTGCATCATACCTGTGATTCGATGTCTGCTATGCGGAGAAGAATGCATGTTGGACGTCTGTCTTACACTACAATCAGCAGTACCAATGGATATCGATACTTTGCTAGGTCCTGTAACGACTCATGCATCGTGTTGTCCCCAGCGGCTACCAATTCTGATGATGGCATTCGTTGAGACTTCACCACTACGAATAGGTGGCGGTGAAGTATGAGAGTAAAGCAGCACCAAACAGGTACAGCCTTCTGTGAGCATTGCTGATCCAACCATTTATGATAGCAATCACGCAGAGAACTGCACAGTTGCAGTATTTTCGAACTTGGTCAAACTTTTACCTGATGTGGTAGACCAATTTTTTGCGGGTCTGTCTGAAATAATGTTCTCTCCAGTCAACGAGAATAACTCTTAATAAAAATAATGAGCACACAGCATTCCCTGCTCTGAATTCGGCCTTCAGTTTTGATCAACAAAGCTACAGAAAAGATTTGGAACTATTTTTCCCCTGAAAGCGAAATTATTTTTGCCCATTTTTCAAAAGATTTACCTTTTTTTTTGGCACATGGTACTCTGCTTAAAGTAGAACTATTCTTAAAGAACAGAGCTTCTATTTTAGGATACTAGGGACAATATTTTACCTCAGCCTCTAGCACATATACAGCAATTTGTATGAATATGTGATGAAATGGTCTCAACCTTCTTTTCTGTATTTAGAGCCATTTTATGTGTAATTTTCGCAATTCATTCAGCTGATATATATATGCATTTATCTGAATGATGACACTGCTTGAAAAGCGTACAGTACCAACACTAATTTTCGTGTATTTACCTTATACCATTTCAAATGCGAAATATGTATTTTGGGGTGGTCGGAAAACACACATGCATTGTTGAATGTTTACTATTGCTTAGTTTTTTAGTAATGATGGACATCAATCCGTGGAGTGGGTGTCGTGTTTATATCTAGGACCCTAATTCGAAATTCCCGATTTATGCCCTTGTGAGGTTATAATCAAAAATATCCTGATAAAGGCATAAGAATCAGATCCATATCCAGTAATAGCCCATGCAGTCCAAAGCACAGCACGGCTACTCCCATCGACTCCTAGAAAGCACAACGCGTTCTTTAAACAAACCAAGCCTCCAGCAGCCCGGGAAATCCCTCCTGCTTTTGTTTTGATTTGATCAAGAACTCCTAAGATCAGAAAGAACTGTTAGTTCTTAGTGACGTCTTATGTCCAACCTTACGTCAAACCCGGCACCTTCCAGGTATAAAATACCAACAGTTGCCTTAAGCAAACACACAGTGGTTTGGAGCAGAGCGGCCATCTACTTGCCCGAGAGCCCAGCTGATTGGACCTCTGAAGGGACTTTCTGCCCCCGTATTGTTGTGGCTGCTATTGACGTTAGGTTACTTCAGCCTTACGTTGCCTTTGGCTGCTTTTACACTATTGCTTTGGTTTGTTTTTAGATGGTAAAGCATGGACATAGTCCTGCAAGAATATTTTTTATTTGTATACCTTGGCAATGTCTTATGGCATATTGTGCATTGAGCAAATCTTCTCACTATGAACTCTTAAAGAAAGTTCAAGATATATAAATGGGATTGTACTTCTTTTTGTTTTAGTCGACAAGTGTATTATCCAATGATATTCCTTTATTTCAAAGTGACATGATTTTCTGTTTTGTTTTGTTTTTTTGTGGTTTTGTAAAGTTGTAAAAAATATGTTCTTTTTATGGTAATAAAAATTGCAACTGGGACAGGAGGAATTCGAAAAATGTGTACTGAGAAATGTGCAAAAAATATAAAAGCTTGTGTAATTTTTTGCAGCATTATGTAACACATGTCTCACCAGCAGTTATAACAACACTACCGTCCATGCAATACGTGGCCAATCTTGAAACCTCTGGAGTCATATCTTGTAGTGTAGTTCCTATTTTCCCAATAGCCTCTGCGCATTGGAATAAAATAAACAGCAGTGTAGACGTAGGACTGAGGTCATCTAGGTCTCTACTGACTATGTTAAACTTAATTTAGGTTTGCGCCAGCTAGCTCAGAGGTCACTGGAAACTTTCTTGAATGAATAGGGAGGGATAAGCTTCCCTGGCTCAGACAAGAAGGGATTCAGTTTCCGACAACCGCATAAACATGACAACTTTGCTCCCTCAGAATAAGAGTGTATCTCAAGAGTTGTGTGAAAACAATAGACAGCTATTTCACTCAGTCAGCAGTGCATACTTAGTTTCACCAGAATGCAGAGAAATAGAGAGACAGGCGTTTTCAATAAAAGGTGTTATTTATTGAGCAGTCTTCTTTCTCATGCAAGAGAAATTAATTGCCACAATTGCAGTACTTAAAGTAGCTGCACAATATTTTGGAACACTGTATCCTTCAACGTTGATTATACCGTAAACTAATACATAGGATTCTCATCCTACTAAGTTCCGGCGGATATTAACCTTTCACCCACTCCAGATGTCTATTGGAGTTTTTACAGGAAAAAGGAGTCTGTGTGAAAAAGCACGACTGAGTTACTCTAGTATTTTGCGTTAGATTATCGCCTTACCAAACGTTGGGCACCATGTAGTGTAGTTCCTATTTTCCTAATAGGCTCTGCGCATTGGAATAACATAAACGATAGTTTAGACGTAGGACTGAGGTCGACTAGGTCTCTATTGAATATGCTAGACTTAATTTAGGTTTGCCAGTTAGCTCAGAGGTCACCAGAAACTTTTTTGAATGAACAGGGAGGAGTGAACTTCCCTGATTAGACAAGAAGGGATTCAGCTTCTGACAACCGCATAAACATGACAACTTTTCTCCCCCAGAATAAGGAGTATATCTCCAGAGTTGTGTGAAAACAATAGATAGCTGATTCACTCAGTCAGTTGTGCATACTTAGTTTCACCAGAGAGCAGAGAAATAGAGAGACGGGCGTTTTCAAATAAAAGGTGTTATTTATTGAACAGTCTTCTTTCTCATGCAAGAGAAATGAATTGCAATGATTGCAATACTTGTTATAAAGTAAAGTGCGTACAGTAAAAGTAGTACTAGGAAATAATACTGTAAAAGCATTGATATGGTTTCTTAGCCATATGATACTTTAAAATGGATAAAATATATACATACATAAATACATTGACTAATGTACTCAACTGGTGCTTCTAACTAAGCCTATCCCCGGTGTACCTGACCTAAGCCTAATACATGGGAAGGGATGAGTAAGTAGCAGTTTAAGTTAAGTTGGTTAAGATAGTTTTGCCAAGAATCTGCATCAAGAATTCTCTTAAGGGTTTAGTCAGCTCCGTACCTTGGTAATAGAATGTGGGAGGTCGGGTATCTCTTTCCTCAGGACTCGATATCCCAGCAACCCGCAAGGGTAGGCTGGATACACCGGGGCTGGATTTTCTCGGCTGGAGAAAAAGACAGCATCTCTCTCAGTGCGTCAAACGGGAGGGGCGGCTTCCGTGGGCTCTTACATCAGCTGGGCTCTCGGGCAAGTAGATGGCCGCTCTGCTCCAAACCACTGTGTGTTTGCTTAAGGCAACTGTTGGTATTTTATACCTGGAAGGTGCCGGGTTTGATATTACAGTTGATCATTTTGAAGAAGAGATTACAATTTTTAACACAGTGTGGTCTAAAAAAAACAGAGTATGTTTGAATAGGTTGTCGATGCACTCACTAGGAGATTTCAACACGGACTCTTGACTTATATTTAAAAAGTGAAAAAGTAAACAATGATAACTGCAAAAGTTAGCTGTGTATTTATTTGTAGAGGAACACTTTGGCTTGTCCATATGGCATGGTATATGTGAGTAGTGTTACAATAAATTGAAAGATAATAAAATGAACAACACATAGATATTAGATACACATTTTGTACGATAATCAAACACCTGCTAATGTCCAATCTCAACTGCAAGATTTGGCTCCATAGTTTTGCCGGATAGCATCATACTGCATGGATTGTGGAGCTGTAGTGACTGCTGGAGAGCAGTCCATAATGACCATTCGCAATGCTGCAAAGAATCATAAATGCTGATTTTTTTAATGTTTTGCCCTTCATGGTTTTTCCACATTAGCAGGTGTTTGACCACACTGTGTTAAATTTTGTAATCTCTTCTTCAAAATGATCAACTGTAATATCTGTTCTGTTCTGCAGCTTCTTCTCTTAAAAACTTTTCATTTTCCCTAGAATCCTGCTGAGGCCCAAAGAAAGGAAAATGCAATTCACCACAAACCTTTTCTACTTCTGCCACAGTTTGATACAAAAGTGCTCTGTTCATTTCTCATACACATAAAGCAGGAGTTTTCACATAGTACAGCCTCCTAACAAAAGTTTGCATTGTTGAGTGGTGTACAGCTCGCATCCTGACATGATGAAAGGTGCTTTGGCACGCTTTTTTGATAAAGAAGCTGGTGAGTGGCCCTGCAAATTTATATACTTTCTAATCTTGCTAGGATCCAATCCTTGTAAAGTAGTTATTTTCTGTTAAAACTTCACCTTGGAAAGATATCTTGAAATGTCTTTAAACTATCCATGGATTGCTTTTGAATACTACAAACACTACTACAATTTGATTTCTTTACAGGTGCCTGACTCTGCCTTCCTTATACCTGTTCTCCAAACCCCTGTAGGTACTATCACCTCCCTCGCTGAATGAGTGCTATTCTTCATTTCCTAACATCATCCTCGGTAATCAATAGTATGAACTAATCTATGATCCTGGACATAGCTTTCTTCTCTAAAGAAAGACTCTATACTAAATGTGTGTGTGCATTCTCCACTAAAAACTGTAAAAACGTTACTTCTATTCACTAATCTTTTTTTTCTGGTTTTGTCTCCTCATGCACAGCATAATTTGGTTAAGAGTTTTTATTCTATTTATAATTTAAAAAAACATCACCTTCAAAACAAAGGCCTTATCAACTACTCTCTCAACTCATTCTTTCTGTTTCTATGCATGTCTCCATCTTCGATCCTTCATATTTCACAGTAGATTTATAACTACTCTTCTATGAAACATTCTGGCTCTGATTTCCTTTAACTGCTTCTGTCTCCTGGTTAAGGTGTATCCATCTTTGTTACCTTATTTCATGTTCTTGTTATTTAGATAGTGTGTATTGTTATTCTTTCACCTAGTGTGAATTTTATTTTCAGTATTTCGGAATCTTTGGAAATGTCAACATATATTTTTAAGGAATTATTTGTCCTTCACCACTTTTTCTTCATTTGGCCCCTTTTGAGTCTCAGTTCTACATGGATGCTGTAGTTTCTTCTGTTCCTTTTTCCTCCAAGCTTTTTTAGGCAATCTGTCTGTAATTATGCAGATATGAATCTGTAAAAACAAAAACTATATTTGAATTTGTTTTCTAGCCAATGTGCCAACTACTTTCTACTGGCTTACACATAATACAAAAACAGTTTTTCTGTGATGTTGCTGTTTTCAATCTACAAATCAATCTACCTATATAACTACATAACTACAAGCACTTACTTCAATGTACCAAACCAAAACCAAAATACAAAACTTAATTTATTACTCAGCTTTCAATATTATAGCAACCGCTCCCACAACACAACTGCACTATATCTCAGTTCTCATTTATACATGCAAAAAGACTACTTTATCCATTATGTACTCAATTTTAAAATAAACATCAACCAAAGGGTAAAGGAGCATACAGTGTCTCAGTACTGTAAATCCATACACAAAACATAAGAGTTATTTATGTGCCTCTCTACCACTGTGCCACTGGCACATTCTGTGTGTCAATACTTTTCTACTTAGATATGTCAGATTAACATTTTGAGAAACACTGCATTAAAAATATGCTAATTATTCTGTATCACAGCATATAGCTCACTAATTCTTCTGTGTACATGCAAACAGTGTGACAGGTTACATATATCATTCACCAGATGGTTCCAAAAGAGTATATATTCTTCACTTAAACGTGTAAATATATGTAATTTTGCTTGAGTACAACAATACTCCTTGGATGATTGAATGAGTGCATACATAGTGCCTATGTGATTCACTCGGAATGTAGATAGTGCCTGCATGATTCCCTGAGTATTGTAGGAACTACATCAGTGGTTCCATATCTGCATATGTAGTGCCTGTGTATTCATATGACTTTATTGCTACTATCTGGGTGATTAGATGAACGTATTGGTTTTCTCTGCGTAGTTCAATGAGTACATAATTAGTGCCTGTGTTCGGAAAAGTGCATGTGTAGTGCCTTGGTAATTGAATAACTCTACATTTCACACTTGATATATAAGTGCATACAGGGCTCTCTAAGAGCCTACATTGCTTTGTTATTCGATGTGCACATGTATCAGTAAGTTTCTAAAACTGAAAACAATAATTCTCACTTTTTAAAAGCACAAAACCTTTTCTTAATGGCAAACCTACATCATTTTGCAAATATGTTTTGTCTCTTCAAAGCATATATTCAGCATTTCTCAGAGAAAAGTTACATGCCCAGTGAAGCTGGCACAAGAACTCTCAAGAAACATTCTGGACTGTTAACCGTCCTCAATTTTAAACATAGCATGTTTAAAGAAATACACCATTTCAAAAATAGCAAAATCCTAGGCAACTTAAGGGTCCTGAAGGATACCAGGTACAACAACACAGAAAATAACAGATGCTACAGAGTACTGGACTAATAACGGCAAATAGAATAAAAAAATGTACTGTTCATTTATTGTAAAAAACATGAATACACATTACAAATAAAAACCACACTGGCTGGCAATAGTACAGTAAATAGCAATTATGCCGAAATCATATAAGGCATATAATGATGCAAATACAATACACATACAATAAAAAATTGATACAGAATTTGGTTAAAAAAACAACAAAGTGGGTTACATGGTAATCTCTACGAACGTTTCGGCGTTTCACACGCCTTCTTCTGGAGAACCACTTGAAGATTCTAAAAAAGAACAGTATAAAAATTACAACTGCACAAAACATGTTGCACAACACAGTGCACTGCAACTGATAGCAAAAGCTACTTCAAAGTGGAGGCATTTAATGGAGAAATCTGGCTTGTGCTCAAGGAAGAAAAGATAATCAAACCACCAGGACTGTTACATCCAGCTGCTTAAAAAATAAATGAAAAAGGAAGAAAATCCAAAGAATAAATTTGTGCAAAAAATAAGACAGAGAGGATATAAATCCACACAGGCATTAGGACGCAGACGAGTTAGCGTCCTCTGATTCGATCCATATTATTTTATATCGGAACCCCTTCCAGCCTGGCCCTTTATGCTATTTGCCATGTTTATACTTTTTCACCGCTAATCCAATTACTACGCAGGTGAGCTGGGCTGGATGCTGCTCCCTATCTTTCAAAACGAGGTTCCTGTTGCTGAATGTCCATGATGTTTTCACGATCATTGCCGCATAATCACACAAAAAAGAACAGGAGTACAAACCGATCTTTCGCTTTAGTTTTTTAAAAATTCTAATACTGAACAACAGTTTATTACATACTCACTAGTTGCAA
The DNA here is from genome assembly GCF_964263255.1 of Lissotriton vulgaris. Taxonomy (NCBI): domain Eukaryota; kingdom Metazoa; phylum Chordata; class Amphibia; order Caudata; family Salamandridae; genus Lissotriton; species Lissotriton vulgaris. Next base: position 1,823,900,298 of record NC_141685.1, read on the forward strand.
ATTAAAGTTTGCCATTACCTACATGTTGTCATAACTACTAAACTTTAAAAAAAATGTTCTGTCTCTTTAACACCCTACCCCCAATACACTCTTAGCTCAGTGTACCTAGCAACCCGGTGGAACCAGTAGGTCACAAGTTCACAGCACATTATAGAAAGAACATGATTCTTCCAAATAAGATACAGCAGGTGTGGTTTACTCTACAGATTTAAAAGCATATCCATGTCTGTATTACATTTCTTTTTTTAAACAACCGCCAATATTAGGACTTGTTGCTAAAGCATCCAGCACACTACCTACATTTGATTCACTTTCATGCTGACAGCATCCAATAAAATATATTTTTTTAAATAAAAAACACCTTCATTTTAACTGCTTTTAGTTTGGAAAACGACTTCATTCAGCTCCGTCCTTCTGACTGCTATTGCTCCTTCACTTCATAATGCTTAGAGTGTGGATTGTGAGACACAGCTATGTCTATTGGGCTAAATAGGTGGCAAAAAAAGAGAAATATTGACAGGGACTTGGCTTTGCCAGATATGGAAATTATTTGGTTTGGCCAGACATTGTTAAAGTTTCATCAGTTACTGGCTTTGGTTAAAACCATTGTAGGTTGCCGAGCTATTCACCTAATGATTGTGCACTGTAGTGGCAATGACCCAGGCACATTGACTGGGGCAGGGCTGGAAATCCTAATGAAAGATACCGTTGCAGAATGGATGTCGCCTTTCCCTCACACTGTCTTGGTGTACTCTAATATATAAAGTGCAAATAAGTTAAACAATGATGGACGAACCCACTATGTGTGTGTGGTACAATCACTTTTTGGGTAGTATTTGGACCCACTGGGTTTGTTTAAAAGACCCAGCACACACCAACCTAGTTGGTGTCATGCTCCATCATTGGGGTCCTAACCGGGTGACCGAATGCCCCCCGGTTGTGCTACGACGCCTGTTTACAGCGGAGCTGCTGTGGTGCAAGTGTGTGATATGTCATAAGATACGTTAAAAATACCTCTGAGAATCCTTGCCTGTAGACTTTATTAGTGGCGTCTCAGGATATGATTAAAAAATAAGTGTGGTGCAACTAAAATTGGAAGTTATTATCCTTTAGTTGGCTATGTGATTGGTCTACATTTTTCAGCCCGCAAGAGTATTTGAAGGGGGCTTTCTTCAGGACTGGGTGGTGAAAGTGGTAAGTGCAAAAATGTGAAGTGCCATGTGAAAAATGAAAGAGTACCTACACAAATGCTTAGGTGTGTGGACTGAGTGTCTACGTACTTACGGACACTTCAAAAAGGACCTGTGGGAGAAGAAAAGACAGCACAAAACATATATATATATATATATATATATATACATATACTGTTAAGCAACATAAAATTGCAACCTTAAGTGCTGTAGTCAAACAGGATGACCAACCTTGTGATTGTACGCTAATCCTTGGCATGATGGGGCATGCTGCATGCGAAAGTGTCCGGCAGCCTGCACTACTAACCCCAGTCTTAGCGATGCTATGAAGCTGCAGAGCTTAAGGTGATTAGAAGGCTAAGTGATGGGCAACCCTGGGTTGTTGCGATGTCATCACGCTGTCAGCTGTAATGATATAAATGCTGGGGTTTTGTCCTACGTGACCAGGCAGGACACAATAAACTTTGAATAAAACGAAGGTGCCTGGTCTCGAGTTAAATGCTGTTTTTTTAATTATCAGCAATCATGAAGCTTCAAATTAATCAGAAAGTTCCTGTGTACTTTCACATATTTTCAATATTCCTTTAAACATTTTTTATCAGAAGTGCGAGGTTTTAACACAACCTAACAGAAATTATAAACATTTTGTGATAACATTCTAAACATTTTGTGCTAAATATTTTGTGCAGAACAAATACATCAAATTAGTGCGAATATTTTATCAAAACAAATACATCAAATTAATGCAATTTCCTCTTTTAGAACGCTTGGTTGGTGGCAGCTACCTAGCACTCTGGGAACCCTGAAACACTCGTGGTAACAACGCTGTCACTTGAAGATATAGCAGCAGCTCTGGCGCGATTTAGGCGCCAGCGCTCGAAAAACTTTTAATGCTCATTTTATAACTGTAGTAATATTTTAGTTCATTTTGCTTACCGACTGTAGTGATTGCACACTTGATACCCGCCCTGGTCCATCGCGGCTTGTGCCGTTTGTGTGGAGGGTGAGGCGAGCCGCCATCTTAGGTGGGGCTGGACCGGATCTAGCGGTCTAGTCCTCCCGGGAGGCAGGCTTTAAAACACTTCCTGTTTCAGAACCTACCGAGAACGCTTGGTTGGTGGCAGCTACCTAGCACTCTGGGAACCCTGAAACACTCGTGGTAACAACGCTGTCACTTGAAGATATAGCAGCAGCTCTGGCGCGATTTAGGCGCCAGCGCTCGAAAAACTTTTAATGCTCATTTTATAACTGTAGTAATATTTTAGTTCATTTTGCTTACCGACTGTAGTGATTGCACACTTGATACCCGCCCTGGTCCATCGCGGCTTGTGCCGTTTGTGTGGAGGGTGAGGCGAGCCGCCATCTTAGGTGGGGCTGGACCGGATCTAGCGGTCTAGTCCTCCCGGGAGGCAGGCTTTAAAACACTTCCTGTTTCAGAACCTACCGAGAACGCTTGGTTAGTGGCAGCTACCTAGCACTCTGGGAACCCTGAAACACTCGTGGTAACAACGCTGTCACTTGAAGATATAGCAGCAGCTCTGGCGCGATTTAGGCGCCAGCGCTCGAAAAACTTTTAATGCTCATTTTATAACTGTAGTAATAATTTAGTTCATTTTGCTTACCGACTGTAGTGATTGCACACTTGATACCCGCCCTGGTCCATCGCGGCTTGTGCCGTTTGTGTGGAGGGTGAGGCGAGCCGCCATCTTAGGTGGGGCTGGACCGGATCTAGCGGTCTAGTCCTCCCGGGAGGCAGGCTTTATAACCAATGTGTATACAGGAGCGCAGCGGACGAGCGCAGCGGGCGCGACGAATGCGCGCCGAAGTCGCGCATAAGTCAAGCCCGTCTGCGCCCGTCCGCGGCAGACCGGGGCTCGGGGCCACATCCCCTGGTCAAATACAGAAATATTCCTCTTCTGAGTTACTGTTACTTAGACCCTCTATTAGTGCGGGACTCGCCCCTCCTGCTTATGTTGTAAAACGCGCCGCTACACAGGGTATTTTGCGCCCAGAGTTCGCCATCGCTAAAACTTTAAAGCCAAGTCCTCTAAATCGTTCTCCACCCTCTCCCAACCTAAACATTGATTTTAAATGTTCATATCTTAATACCAGGTCCATGGTTAAGCACCATTTGGACATTTTTCTTTATCTACAAACTGAGCTGCCTGACATTTTATTTCTCACGGAGACTTGGCTGAATGCAGACTCCCTACCCGATATACTGGCAGCGGTTCCTTCCGACTACTACATCTTACATGCGGACAGACCCGCTGACAAAAGGGGCGGGGGGGTCGCTGCGATTATTCGCAAGTCCCATAAATTCTCCCTTTTACCGTCCTTGGACCTCACATGTTCAGATAATTTGATTATCAAAATGGACAACAGTAGTGGCACTCTACTAATGATTCTCATATATCGCCCCCCTCAAAACATGCCTAGTTTTGCGGCAGCCTTAGCAGAACAGCTTGCTCCCTTAATAATTTCCTACAACAAAATTGTGCTGCTAGGCGATCTTAATTTTTGGCTGGACTCGGCTGAGTTAGATACTCAGGCAGCTGCTCTGAAAGATGCCCTCCTAGACATGAATCTCATTCAACAGATTCACCTCCCTACTCATGTAAAAGGGCATAGTCTCGACCAAATTTGGTCTCAGAACATTCCTCTGACTATTAATTCCATCATGCCTTGTATTTGGTCTGACCATTTCATGATCAAATTTACCTTAACCCTCGAAAACAGTAGGAAACACCCGATTCAGTCAGGAGGCAAAACTAGAATTTGGAAGAACGTTGATATTTCTGCTTTCATTGGCACATTAGCATCTTCCTGTCCTCTCTTAGATCAGGATACTGAAGAAATGGAAGCAGCATTTTCTAGGTGGTTACTTCAGGCAGCTGATGCTTATGCTCCTTGCACCAACTTCCCCCGCTCTCGCCCCAACGACGCTCATAGGTGGTTCACACCTCTTTTGAAAAACCTTAAATTAGAAGTCCGTCAAATGGAGCGCAAGTGGCGAACAGCCTACCTAGAAGCAGATAGAGTTAATTACTGTAAAACACGTAAGGACTATCAAAAACTCATCCAGGAACATAAAACTGACTATTTCACAAAAAAGATCCTTAATGCCCACAACAAATCCAAAGAGTTGTTTAACATTGTCGAGAACCTAAGTGCTAGCGATAGAACGTCCCTCCCGGTAGCCCCTACTCAGGAGCTCTGCAATTCCCTGAACTCATTTTTTTCTGACAAAATTAGCATAATTAAACAAAGCATCCCCATTACTCAATCACCGCTCCTACTGACTGACATTTTCTACAATACTGCGACCCTAAGTTCGCTCCCCCCTGTTGACAGCATTATGCTGCCCAAACTCCTTGCCAAAGTTAAATCAGGTTCCCCTGATGACATCTGCCCCCCTTTTATTTTGAAAGAAATAGGAACCAGTATTCCTGAGGGTATACTATCTTTATTGAATGGCACGCTTACCCAGGGTAAAGTCCCCGAAAACTTTAAAAAAGCCCTTCTGATTCCCTTACTCAAAAAAGCAGGAGCTAACCCGCAGGACCTGCAAAATTACAGGCCTATATCCCTGCTGCCCTACTGTGCCAAACTTTTGGAGGCTCATGTCTGTAACAGCATCTCCAAATTTTTGGAAGAATCAGAGTATCTCGCACCGAACCAGGCTGGCTTCCGCCCATGTCATTCTACCGAGGCGGTCATTCTTTCGGTGCAGAATACTCTGAGACGGAATGCGGATGAGGGAATACATCAGGCTCTGGTGCTATTGGACCTCTCGGCTGCCTTCGACACGGTCGACTATAACATCTTGGTCGACCGTGTCGAGCAGGCAGGTCTCAGGGGCCCGGCACTGAGCTGGATTCGCTCATTTATTACTGGGCGCACTCAGGCTGTCAGACTGGGACCTTACACCGCCCCCACCATACCTTCTACCTGCGGAGTCCCGCAGGGCTCGTCGCTATCCCCCCTGCTTTTCAATTTATATTTACGTCCCCTTCTGCACTCCCTTAGGAGGGCCAGGGTGACAATTTTCAACTATGCTGATGATCTGCAGCTCATCTTTCCTTTAAACACCAAGGACGCTGTGGTTGAATTTCAAAATACTATGTCCCACATTTTAAATTGGATGAGCTGCAGTCACTTGAAACTTAACCCTGGCAAGACCGAATTGGTCTTGCCAGGGCAGAGTGCTCTTAGTTGGAACCCTAGCTTTTGGCCTTCCAGCATGGGAGCCCCCCCATCCAAGTCCTCCTCAGTCAAGAGTTTGGGGATATATATCAGCGAGGACCTCTCGCTTAAAAAACAAGTAGGAGCAGTTGTCTCAGCTAGTTTCTTCCAGCTGAAGAAAATCAAGAAAATCGCAAGCTTCTTCTCCCCAGCTGCCCTTACTCAGATCGTCATCTCCCTGGTTCTGTCCAGACTAGATTTTTCCAACAGTCTCTATTTTGGCATTCAAGCTGGAGAGCTAAAACGCCTTCAGCTGGTCCAGAACCAGGCTGCTAGACTCCTCCTGAACCTCTCTAAGAGGCAGTCTGTTAGATCTGGCTTGAAACAGCTACACTGGCTGCCCGTGGAGCAGCGCGTGGCTTTTAAAACAGGGTGTATTCTTTTCAGATCTCTGCACGACTCTGGCCCCCTGTTCATCAGAGACATGTTTAAGAAATACACTCCTTCCCGCAACCTCCGGTCTATCCACAAATCCCTTTTGACTGTCCCACCTTATAAGAGGAAACGTCTGGGAGGCAGCTGCTTTGACCATCTTGCAGCTGGTTTTTGGAATTCCCTTCCCCTTCATCTGAAACTGAATGACAACATCCTCAGTTTCAGACATTCCCTGAAAACCTGGCTTTTCACTCAGGCTTATTGCTGAGCTGCTCCTCTTCTTCTGTGACTGTTGCATTTGTTCCTTTCTATAGCGCCATGAAGCCCCCGGGCGTACGAGCGCTCACAAATACCTATTAACATTAACATTAACATTAACATTTTAAGGTACACCAGAAACAGTTGTATTGAAACAGTTGTGTTTCAGTCCTGCCTACCTATTTCTTTGGCATTTTGGGACTGGATTTCACCATAGGCGTATTTTTAATCAATTATGTCCAACAGCCTGGGACTTTTATTTTATGTCATTGGTGAAAGAAAGGATGAATCACTTGGAAAAGCGACGCGTTTCCAAATCCGGTCCAAAGTGTTCAGGTTTTTCCTCAGGGCAACCTGGGTACCTAATGGTTTAAAAATAAAAATAAACTCCTTTTAGTACCTTCTCCTATTTGTTTCAACTAAAGTGGCGCTTTCTAGAACATAGGATTACCTTACTGTTCCAGCGCAGCGTTGTCTTGTATGTTCAGGATGAGAAGATTTTTAGCCTGTGTTTGTAAAAAGAGACATTGGATTGTTCCTGTTTTCTGAACGGAAAGCATTTCTTGATCTCTTTAAACAGTATTGTTTGCCGCTTACTTGAAACAATGACTAATGCTGCAGCCCGGTTCTGCTATGACGTATGGTCTGAAGTTGACACCACTTCTATTTGAGAAAATGAACTGGTTTTATTTTCATGTGGGACTTAGTTTAGGTGGACCTACAATTTGTGTTTATACTAAAGTGCTTACTTGTTATGTCGGAGTTTCGTCACTCTTCTTTATGGCGGTGGGTCTCCATTAGTGAGTTGGCAACCGCGGAATATGTATCCAGCTACAATAAATCACGAAACCATATTTTAGTAAACCCATTAAAACGCGATCTCGAGTTCAAACACTGAAAACTAATTACGGCTCACCTTCTTACTGTTTGTTTAGTTCAGCTACGCTCTCTCCTGCTGCTGCTGTTGGGCGTGCTGCTCTGATCATGCTGTGGTTGTTCACGGAAGTCATCATTAGAGTCACATGACTATACATCTTACATTGACTTCTGGGAATTGTAGTGCATATTAGAACGGGCTGCCATTTAGTCTAAGTGGTTCATTATTTTTTCTTTCCCTAGCGATTGTAGTGTGTTAAAATCACAGGGTAGATACAGATATGTCGGTGGTGTGCACAAAGGGGTCAGTGTATGTTTCTCTGAAGTTCAGACAGTTCGTTCATTCCATCAATCACGCAGTTGAACTTTAATATCAAATATGCTTCTCTTTGCAACAGTAATGCATCAACATCTCCTCCACCTATAGGTGTTTTAATTGCGGCAACACGGTCCACTTAAATTCTTTTTCTGTGTGCCCACATTGTTGGAAATGATGCACCATTGGAGCTGTCAATATGTTTTGTTTTATTCTGGATCGATGCTGTGCTATTCTTTGATTGATTTGTTGGGTTGTTTTGCCGATGTACAACTTCGGGCAAGGGCAAAGGATTGCGTAGACAAATTGCGACTTTTGCAATTCGTAAATTCCTTATGTGTCCACTTAATGGTGTTGTGCTGACATTCAGTTCCTTCTACTGTGTTGGCACAGGACACGCATGTGCCGCATTTATGATGACCTTCTATAGGTTTTAACCTCCATAAGGTACGTAAATCAGATTTGGCCTGACTCGTTCCCAGGTCTGCCCGAACCAACTGCTGTCCTATGCTTTTATTCTTTTTGAGAGCAAAAAGCGGTTTTTCAAATGGTATGTTTAGCCCAGCTACCAAATGCCAATTTTTTAAGATGATGGCTTTAAATCTGTTAGTGTATGGTCCTTAGGTCGTCACACACACTAATTTTTCCAAGGGTGCTTTTTGTTTTTTAATCAACAATTCTTCCCTTGGCATGTACCATGCTCTTTTGGTGGAATGTTTAAGCATTTTGCTTGGATAGCCTCTTGTTTGTAACTGGTTGCTTAAAATTTCTGCGTGGGCTACAAAGTCCTCCTTTCTGGAGCAATTCCTCCTGATTCTAAGCATTTGACTATAGGGGAGGTTTGCTTTTAAATTTTGGGGGTGATAGCTTTTATAGTGGAGGATTGTGTTTTTATCTGTTGCTTTGCGATGCAATGTGGCAATGAGTTTTTGATCCTGTGGGGCGACCTCTACATCCAAGAATGTGAGGCGAGTTTTGCTAGAGGAAAGAGTAAATTTAATGTCAGGATGTCTCGTGTTCAGCCACTCGTGGAATTGAGTCAATGTTTCTATGGAACCATTCCATTGACACCAAATATCGTCAATGTAACGATACCACGTTAAGATATGGTTGCGATACGGGTTATTCTGATACACAAAACGCTCCTCATACAGGGCCATGAAGAGGACCGCCATCTCTGGGGCATAAGGACACCCCATGGCGGTCACTTTCACCTGCATGTAGAACGTGTCCATGAATCGAAAATAGTTCCTCTTCAATGCGATCCTGGCTAGATCTATGATGAATTCTGTGGGCACTCTTTGTGGCTTAGGGCGTGCTTCCAGAAAATACTCCAGGGCTTCTAAGCCCTCCTCCTGAGGGATTTGTGTGTATAAAGAGATGACGTCGAAGGACACCATCAAATGCTGACTCTCATCAAATATGGACCCTTCAATTTTATTAATAAAATCCATAGTGTCCCTCAAGTATGATTTTACTTTTTGTGTTTATACTAAAGTGCTTACTTGTTATGGCGGAGTTTCGTCACTCTTCTTTATGGCGGTGCGTCTCCATTAGTGAGTTGGCAACCGTGGAATATGTATCCAGCTACAATAAATCACGAAACCATATTTTAGTAAACCCATTAAAACGCGATCTCGAGTTCCAACTCTGAAAACTAATTACGGCTCACCTTCTTACTGTTTGTTTAGTTCAGCTATGCTCTCTCCTGCTGCTGCTGTTTGGCGTGCTGCTCTGATCATGCTGCGGTTGTTCACGGAAGTCATCATTAGAGTCACATGACTATACATCTTACATTGACTTCTGGGAATTGTAGTGCATATTAGAACGGGCTGCCATTTAGTCTAAGTGGTTCATTATTTTTTCTTTCCCTAGCGATTGTAGTGTGTTAAAATCGCAGGGTAGATACAGATATGTCGGTGTGGGCCAAAGAAAAATATGTCACAGAAGCACATAAACACATCGATCAAACAGAATGGTACAGAGCATTAAATGAAGATTCAACAATTCAAATACAAAGGGAAATACAAACTAAATTAACAGAGGGTTTTGATAAAGGCATTTTAGGTCCAAAAGAATTTGAGTACCTTTCAAAAAAGAAACCACGCACTCCGGTAATTTATTTTTTACCCAAATTACACAAAAACATCAACGAACCACCTGGGAGGCCAATAGTCTCCGGGTGTGATTCGATATTGGAGCCATTAGCGAAGTACGTGGACATGTTCTTAAAACCTTTCATGGACCAAGTAAAATCATCCTTGAGGGACAGTAAGGACTTCATTAATAAAATTGAAGGGTCCATATTTGATGAGAGTCAGCATTTGATGGTGTCCTTCGACGTCATCTCTTTATACACACAAATCCCTCAGGAGGAGGGTTTAGAAGCCCTGGAGTATTTTCTGGAAACACGCCCTAAGCCACAAAGAGTGCCCACAGAATTCATCATAGATCTAGCCAGGGTCGCATTGAAGAGGAACTATTTTTGATTCTTGGACACGTTCTACATGCAGGTGAAGGGGACCGCCATGGGGTGTCCTTATGCCCCAGAGATGGCGGTCCTCTTCATGGCCCTGTATGAGGAGCGTTTTGTGTATCAGAACAACCCGTATCGCAACCATATCTTAACGTGGTATCGTTACATTGACGATATTTGGTGTCAATGGAATGGTTCCATAGAAACATTGACTCAATTCCACGAGTGGCTGAACACGAGACATCCTGATATTAAATTTACTCTTTCCTCTAGCAAAACTCGCCTCACATTCTTGGATGTAGAGGTCGCCCCACAGGATCAAAAACTCATTACCACATTACATCGCAAAGCAACAGATAAAAACACAATCCTCCACTATAAAAGCTATCACCCCCAAAATTTAAAAGCAAACCTCCCCTATAGTCAAATGCTTAGAATCAGGAGGAATTGCTCCAGAAAGGAGGACTTTGTAGCCCACGCAGAAATTTTAAGCAACCAGTTACAAACAAGAGGCTATCCAAGCAAAATGCTTAAACATTCCACCAAAAGAGCATGGTACCCGCCAAGGGAAGAATTGTTGATTAAAAACAAAAAGCACCCTTGGAAAAGTTAGTGTGTGTGACGACCTACGGACCATACACTAACAGATTTAAAGCCATTATCTTAAAAAATTGGGATTTGGTAGCTGGGCTAAACATACCATTTGAAAAAACGCTTTTTGCTCTCAAAAAGAATAAAAGCATAGGACAGCAGTTGGTTCGGGCAGACCTGGGAACGAGTCAGGCCAAATCTGATTTACGTACCTTATGGAGGTTAAAACCAATAGAAGGTCATCATAAATGTGGCACATGCGTGTCCTGTGCCAACACAGTAGAAGGAACTGAATTTCAGCACAACACCATTAAGTGGACACATAAGGAATCTACGAATTGCAAAAGTCGCAATTTGGTCTACGCAATCATTTGCCCTTGCCCGAAGTTGTACATCGGCAAAACGACCCAACAAATCAATCAAAGAATAGCACAGCATTGATCCAGAATAAAACAAAACATATTGACAGCTCCAATGGTGCATCATTTCCAACAATGTGGGCACACAGAAAAAGAATTTAAGTGGACCGTGTTGTCCGCAATTAAAACACCTATACGTGGAGGAGATGTTGATGCATTACTGTTGCAAAGAGAAGCATATTTGATATTAAAATTCAACTGCGTGATTGATGGAATGAACGAACTGTCTGAACTTCAGAGAAACATACACTGACCCCTTTGTGCACACCACCGACATATCTGTATCTACCCCGCGATTTTAACACACTACAATCGCTAGGGAAAGAAAAAATAATGAACCACTTAGACTAAGTGGCAGCCCGTTCTAATATGCACTACAATTCCCAGAAGTCAATGTAAGATGTATAGTCATGTGACTCTAATGATGACTTCCGTGAACAACCGCAGCATGATCAGAGCAGCACGCCAAACAGCAGAAGCAGGAGAGAGCGTAGCTGAACTAAACAAACAGTAAGAAGGTGAGCCGTAATTAGTTTTCAGTGTTTGAACTCGAGATCGCGTTTTAATGGGTTTACTAAAATATGGTTTCGTGATTTATTGTAGCTGGATACATATTCCGCGGTTGCCAACTCACTAATGGAGACGCACCACCATAAAGGAGAGTGACGAAACTCCGCCATAACAAGTAAGCACTTCAGTATAAACACAAATTGTAGGTCCACCTAAACTAAGTCCCACACGAAAATAATACCAGTTCATTTTCTCAAATAGAAGTGGTGTCAACTTCAGACCGTACGTCATAGCAGAACCGGGCTGCAGCATTAGTCATTGTTTCAAGTAAGTGGCAAACAATGCCATTTAAAGAGATCAAGAAATGCTTTCCGTTCAGAAAACAGGAACAATCCAATGTCTCTTTTTACAAACACAGGTTAAAAATCTTCTCATCCTGAACATACAAGACAACGCTGCGCTGGAACAGTAAGATAATCCTATGTTCTAGAAAGCGCCACTTTAGTTGAAACAAATAGGAGAAGGTACTAAAAGGAGTTTATTTTTATTTTTAAACCATTAGGTACCCAGGTTGCCCTGAGGAAAAACCCGAACACTTTGGACCGGGTTTGGAAACGCGTTGGCTTTTCCAAGTGATTCATCCTTTCTTTCACCAATGACATAAAATAAAAGTCCCAGGCTGTTGGACATAATTGATTAAAAATACGCCTATGGTGAAATCCAGTCCCAAAACGCCAAAGAAATAGGCAGGCAGGACTGAAATACAACTGTTTCAATACAACTGTTTCTGGTGTACCTTAAAAGAGGAAATTGCATTAATTTGATGTATTTGTTTTGATAAAATATTCGCACTAATTTGATGTATTTGTTCTGCACAAAATATTTAGCACAAAATGTTTAGAATGTTATCACAAAATGTTTATAATTTCTGTTAGGTTGTGTTAAAACCTCGCACTTCTGATAAAAAATGTTTAAAGGAATATTGAAAATATGTGAAAGTACACAGGAGCTTTCTGATTATTTTGAAGCTTCATGATTGCTGATAATTAAAAAACAGCATTTAACTCGAGACCAGGCACCTTCGTTTTATTCAAAGTCAGCTGTAATGAGCCAGCTGTGGCCACCGTGATCGGAGGTGCGGTGGCGCGCTCATGTGGAGACTATCCACCTACTCTAATATATGCCAAAGACAATAAATGGAAGTGGTCAAATCAATTCTGTCCACAGATTAACAAAGCCAGGAAACATTAACAACAATTTAAGGTAGTGGTATTCCCTGAAAGAGAATAACCACACCTTCACCTACGTGTCAAATGAAATAGGATATGGGACACGCATTAAATTCAAGATGTTAATAATCTAATCGGAGTGCTGAGGAGACCACTGTCACACACTACCCAGAGTGACTATAGCAAATCCAAAGGATTTACATATATAAAGTTATAGAGAAGGGGTCAATTAAGAACTATCCTGTATGTTATGTCAAGAACATGACCTATTAGTCATTACAATTCCATACTCGAAAAAGTCATAGCATTGAACATTTCAATAACAAAGTTCATCTCGAGACAGGATAATCAAGTCAAAGTCCTTTTATGAATGTTGTTCCATTTATTCATAAATCTCAGAAGCAACAGCCAAGTAACAGAAGAAACAGCCAACACGTGTTTCGTCAGTACACAGTCTGTACCATGATTTTCTCAAGGCTAGATGGTAGGATGGAACACAATGGAAATAGGTTGTCAGTGATGATATACGCCAAGAAATATACAGCGTTCCAGACCCGAGCAAAAATATTGTCCAAGTGCACCAATCACAGCAACCCTTTAAAGGGTCGTAAAATCACGGATAGAGAACTTGACCAAGGGAAATTCAAGATATAACTGTTCTGTTTGTCCCCAGACACAATCATCCACAAGGTCTAGCGCGGTGGATCAGAGAAATTATTGAATTAAGTAATCAGTCGGGTTATCAAGCAGATTGGATGCCACAACTTTGGATTACTGATTGGGTGTCTCAATACGACTTACGACGCATTATATCTTTGACAGCTGTTTCGTGCTCATTAATGTACCTCATTAATGTACCAGAGTGATATATGTCCTAGATTCCCGAGCCTCGATTACTTCATTCTACCATTCTATAGATGGGTATAGACGGCATAGCAACTATCGGCGTCATTGCGAAGACAGAAGGTATGGTTCAAACACAATATATTTAAAAACTTAGTAGAAAAATATGTTATAAAACATGTCTTTTATGCAGTGATGTAGTTAGTAATGTGTGTATTGTAATACTTAGAATGATTTTTTTTAGTTAAAAATGTTTATTATGGTGGTGGTTGTTTTACGCATCATGATCACGAACATCGCAATGTCAGTGCGAATTTCTAAAAATTGAAACCAAATTTTTTTTACAAGAAAATTAACAATATTTGAGGCTCTTGGTTGGCTCTGACAAGAGCCTTATTGTTGACAGTGTGTATAAGACAGTTACTGACAAAACTGTATGCAGAGTTTCAGGTTACTTAGAAACAACCTGTTCCCTTCATCTGCAAAGTGTACTCCATCACTTCTATAGATCCCATGCATGTTAAAAGGCAGGTTGCTGTTGTAGATAGAGTCCATGCTATGATCTCTGAGGAAAGCAGAAACTGTTTTATCAACATTCTTCCTAGCTTTGTCAATCATTGGACGGAATTTATTAGACCACTTCCATTTCTGTCTTTTGCATATGTTATAGTACACTAACACAGTGTGAGGGTAAAGCATCATCAATTCAGCAAAGGTATCCTTCATTAGGATCTCCAGTCCAACTCCAGTTAATGTGCCTATGTCATTGTCACCACAGTGCACAATCATGAGGTCAGGGGCTGGTGAATCCACATCGTTTTAACCAAAAGGCAACAATTGATGAAACTGTAACTCTCTCTGCCCAATCCAAGTAATGCCAACATTAGCCAAACCAGTCCCTGCTAAATTTCTCTTTCTTGCAGCCTCAGCAGCCCAATAGACATAGCTGTCGCCCATAACCGACAATGTTAGAATTTTGTAGGAAGGAAGAGTAGCACACAGGTCTGCAGCTGAATGTCACAGTTGTTATGTTATGTTATGTTATGTTAAAAAAAATTTGTAGGGCGCAGCTAACACCATTAGGTTTCTTGGCGCCAAAGAGAAGAGAGCAGATGAAGAAGCAACAGAGGACGTTATTGGTAGGATTCAGTGAAAAGAAATTTGGGATACAAAGTGGACAGTCTGAGGGGCAGGGGGAGAGAATTCCAAAGGGTGGGGGCCAGATAGGAAAACTTAAGCCCACCGTGTTTCTTCCTCTTGTATCTGGGAATAGATAACAGGGCCATTTGGGAAGACCGGAGAGTGCGAGGGGGAACATAGGGTTGGAGGAGGGTAGAAATGAAGTGGGGGCCCTGACCGGCAAGGGCCTTGAAAATGGTGCAGCCCAACTTGAACCTGCAGCGGGCAGCCACCGGGAGCCAATGGAGGCTCTTCAGAAGGGGACGAACATGCTGATCTCTTGGGAGAGAGTGTATCAGGCGGGCAGCCTGATTCTGAATGAGCTGGAGCCGCCTGAGCTGGTAGGCTGGAATGCCAACGTAAAGTGCGTTGGCATAATCAAGCCTTGATATCACTAGCACTAGCAAAGCTAGGGTAAGGGCCTCGACAGTAAGTAGCCGGGAGATTTTCCTAATTTTCCTCAGTTGGAAATGACTGGAGGAGACTACCGCACTGATCTGGGGCGTCATGGAAAGGTCACTGCTGATGACGACTCCCAGGCTTTTGGCACGGTTGGCGGGGCAAGGTGGGCTGCCAAGGCTGACCGGCCAGAAGGAGGAGTCCCAGGGGTTGGAAGGGCCACCGACAAGAACCAGCTCGGTCTTGTCGGGTTGAGCTTCAGATGGTTGGAGCTCATCCAATTGCTGATAAAGCAGAGGGTGTTTTGAAAAGTAGAGATGGAGTCAGCAGAGGAATCAATGTTAAAAATCAGTTGTATGTCATCAGCGTAGTTGAACGCTGTGACATTGAACTGCCGGAGGGCACGGATAAGTGGGGAGAGATACAAATTAAAAAGGAGCGGGGACAGGGAAGAACCCTGCGGGACACCACAGGTAAGTTTGACCTGAGAGGCAGAGAACTGGGATAGTCTGACAGCTTGGTGGCGATGAGTCAGAAAGGAGCGGACCCAGTCCAGGGCGGTATCCTGGATGCCAGCCTCCCTGACACGGTCGACCAAAATATCATGGTCGACCGTGTCAAAGGCGGCCGACAGATCCAGGAGAACCAGGGCCTGACAGATGTTTCCGTCCGCTCCCCTGCGCAGTTCCTCCATGACAGAAAGGATGACGGCTTCTGTAGAGTGCGCGGGTCTAAATCCAGCCTGCTGGGGGTCCAAGACACCGGAATCTTCCACAAAGGAACTAAGAATCTGAGTGACGTGCGATTCTAGAACTTTGCTAAGGAAGGGGAGAAGGGAGATTGGGCGATAGTTGCTCATGATGGAGGGGTCTGCCGAGGGTTTCTTCAAGATGGCGACCACCTCAGCCTGTTTAAAGGGACCAGGAACCTCCCCCCTGGTCAACGAGTTGTTCAAAAGAGCGAGGGGGGGGGTCCGGGCAAGAGGTGAAGGCTTCTCGGAGGACCGGAGGAGGGCAACAATCGCTGGGAGAGCCAGAGGAGACTTTATGTAGGAGTGACAAAAAGTTTTCCTTTGAGATGAGAGGGATGTGAGCGAGAGTGTGGGTGTGAGAGTAGCTAGGAACATCAAAGAATGTGGGAGCCGGTTGAGAAGTGGAAATGCTGGTTTTAATTTTGATAATTTTCTCAATAAAAAATTGGTTAAGGGAGTCACACAGGGATTGGGAAGGGAGGGGGGCTAGGGCAACTCTTTCCGGGTTAGATAGTTCATCCACTATGGAGAAGATATCTTTAGATTTATTGGAGGAGTTCATAATTTTGCAAGAAAAGTAGCAGGATTTGGCCGAAGTGATTGATTTCTTGTACTCCTTGAGCCGAAGTGAAAAAAGCTCTTTAGATGCGGGAGAATAATCCCGACGCCAGTGTCTCTCTGCTTGGCGAAGACTAAGTTTGAGCGCACTAAGCTCAGCGGTAAACCACTTTTGGGCATCGTGCCTACGCCTAGTCTTGATGAGTTTTAAAGGTGCCACAGAGTCGGCCGCATTAGTAAGCCAAAGTGTGAGGGTTTTGGACTGAGGATCGGTGGGAGTGTTGGGTCCAGTGATGGGTGGGGACGAGGAACTGAGAAGAGCAGTAAATTTATTGAGGTCCGCTTTTTTCCAGTTACGTGCCAGGAAATTGGATTGGCAGGCAACAGTAGGAGGGAGGGACAAAGCTAAGGAGAAGGTAATGAGGTGATGATCTGACCAAAGACAGGGAGTGACAAGGGGAGCAGAGATGACAAGAGAGGAGGTCCAGACTTGATCTAAAGTATGGCCTTTAACATGCGTAGGTACAAGTATGTGTTGGGTGCAGTTAAGACTCAGCATGAGATCAGAAAAGGCACGTGAGTCAGGAGTTTCGTGGGTGTCTGCCGGCCAGTAATTAAAGTCGCCTAGGACTAGCACGTTGGAGTTGCTGATGGTAAGCTGGGTGATCAAATTGGCGAACTGAATAGAAAAGTCAGGCATGGATTGAGGGGGGCGGTAGATCAGCACACATATGAGCGAGCTCCCGGGCTGTTCCAGTCTTAGTGCAAGGCAGTCTGTAGAAGAAATACTGGGAAAAGGCACTGGGGAGAACCTGAGAGGGTGTCTGATGATGGCAGCGACCCCACCGCCCGTCTTACCAGCAGGGCGATTGGTCTGGAGAATATAGTAACCTAGGGGGATGGCTGCCAAAATATCTGGGGACGAATCATCAGTGAGCCAGGTCTCAGTCAAGAGCAAAACGTCTGGCTGTTCTGTATCCAGAAGATGGAATATTTCTGATTGGTGCCGCACCAAGGAGCGGGTGTTGAGATACACCAAGGACAATGGGGGGGAAGAGGGGCCTGAAGGTGATGGTGTCCGGGCCAAGGATTGCAGAGGGGAAGTACATTGGTCGGGAAAGGAGGGAAGGATTTCCGGAAAAGTAGTTCTAATCGTGAACAGGTTGTGGAGAAGCAGTTTAGGGACGGAAGAGGGGGGAGGAAGGGCGGGATCGTGGGCAGAGACAAGAGCTGTGCGGGTGTAGGTGTGAGGGGGAGCAGAGTGCCGTGCCCCTAGCCCCGGCCGGCCGCGGACGGGCGCAGACGGGCTTAACTCAGGCGCAACTCCGGCGCGCCTACGTCGCGCCTGCTGCGCTCGTCCGCTGCGCTGACACATAAGGGCCGTATATATAGGGGCGGGACGAGGGTGGAGTGACAGGGCTACACTCCAAGGGAACGAGGAAGCCCAATCCAAGATGGCGCCCGCGAGCGCTGAGAACCGGCGGTTCCAGGCAACCCCCAGCCAGCAGCTTACCTTGGGAAAGTAAGTTAAAAATTAATTACCCTGCATAACGAAAGGGTGTAATTAAAAACACAGTACAGGTTCAATCAGGCAAAAAGCGCGACCCGCTCGCAATTCGCGGGGCTAGAAGCAAGAAATGCCACAGGTTGCTCTCAGAGCGTTAGGAGCAAGCCCACTGCCACTGGGCCAGCCTCAAACACGAAGCTGGAGTCAACACACGCTCCTATATAGGGGCGGGACGAGGGTGGAGTGACAGGGCTACACTCCAAGGGAACGAGGAAGCCCAATCCAAGATGGCGCCCGCGAGCGCTGAGAACCGGCGGTTCCAGGCAACCCCCAGCCAGCAGCTTACCTTGGGAAAGTAAGTTAAAAATTAATTACCCTGCATAACGAAAGGGTGTAATTAAAAACACAGTACAGGTTCAATCAGGCAAAAAGCGCGACCCGCTCGCAATTCGCGGGGCTAGAAGCAAGAAATGCCACAGGTTGCTCTCAGAGCGTTAGGAGCAAGCCCACTGCCACTGGGCCAGCCTCAAACACGAAGCTGGAGTCAACACACGCTCCTATATAGGGGCGGGACGAGGGTGGAGTGACAGGGCTACACTCCAAGGGAACGAGGAAGCCCAATCCAAGATGGCGCCCGCGAGCGCTGAGAACCGGCGGTTCCAGGCAACCCCCAGCCAGCAGCTTACCTTGGGAAAGTAAGTTAAAAATTAATTACCCTGCATAACGAAAGGGTGTAATTAAAAACACAGTACAGGTTCAATCAGGCAAAAAGCGCGACCCGCTCGCAATTCGCGGGGCTAGAAGCAAGAAATGCCACAGGTTGCTCTCAGAGCGTTAGGAGCAAGCCCACTGCCACTGAGCCAGCCTCAAACACGAAGCTGGAGTCAACACACGCTCCTATATAGGGGCGGGACGAGGGTGGAGTGACAGGGCTACACTCCAAGGGAACGAGGAAGCCCAATCCAAGATGGCGCCCGCGAGCGCTGAGAACCGGCGGTTCCAGGCAACCCCCAGCCAGCAGCTTACCTTGGGAAAGTAAGTTAAAAATTAATTACCCTGCATAACGAAAGGGTGTAATTAAAAACACAGTACAGGTTCAATCAGGCAAAAAGCGCGACCCGCTCGCAATTCGCGGGGCTAGAAGCAAGAAATGCCACAGGTTGCTCTCAGAGCGTTAGGAGCAAGCCCACTGCCACTGGGCCAGCCTCAAACACCAGTTGATACTATGAAAGACAATGAAATCCATGCGTGCTGGGGTTTTGAAAAAAAAATATTTTGATTGGTTGGAGGGAATATGCGGGTGAAAAAAAGAAGGTATTATTTAGAAATGATTAGTAAAGAGATGTTTGATTGGGTCTCATAAATAGAAAAAATATAATAGAGAGTTGGATATGCTACTAAACAGCTAGGCTCAAACTTTATGTAAAATATGTTTATACATGTGTTTAACCCTTTGGCAAAAATATGCAGTATTTGCTGTGTGTTCTCAGCAATCGGGACATCATCAAGAAAAACAAAAATATCTTAAAATAAGATGATTGATGTACTGTTTAAATGAATAGATGACATTTAGAACAATTGGTTTTGCACCTTGCATATGTAATGTTTAATATTTAATTATAGAAAAAAATACAAGTACATTATATTTATGAAATAGAATAAAAAAATTCCAGAAATTCACTGAAAGAATCAAAGGTTACAGGGACATTATAATTTGAGGATAGATTTTGAAAAACCATAGAAATTCACAGAAAACACCAAAGATTACAGGGATGTTATAGTTCGGAAATAGAATTATAAAATACTTCACTGATACAAAACCAGAGAAATTCAGCAGTTATAGTTAGCTGAATTAACTATAACTTATGCACCAGCAATGCACTGATTATGACTTCACATGTTACATCACTCATGACATGGTCAGTGACATCACTGATGGCATCAGTGACCATCCTAACTATAACATCCCTGTAACCTTTGCTTTTTCAGTGAATATATATACATATATATAAATATATATATATATATATATATATATATATATATATATATATATATATATATATATATATATATATATATATATATATATATATATATATATATATGTATATATATATATAATGTTTGTGTATTTTAATAATAATAATAATAATAGGGGGTTTTGTAAAGCGCTTGGTGACGCACAGCGGTGTGTCCCCGCGCTGTGGAGCGAGTGCTTGCAGGGAAACTGCAGGGGGTCAGAACCTGTTACCAGGTGAATAGAATTGTTTTTAACTTGGCTCTAAAGATTGGTTCGGATGGCTCAAGACACAACGCCGCAGGAAGTTTATTCCAGCTTAACGCAGCCAGATGCCTGAAAGATCTTCCGCCCATCCTTGCTTTAGACACCTTGGGCATGGACAGGCGATCGAGCCGGAAGATCTAAGGGAACGGGAAGGCTCGTATTGTGTCAGCAGTCCCTGCAATGGAAGGGGTGCCCTACCATTGACGATTCGATGGCAAGTGCAGAGTGCTTTAAATTCCACCCTGCTTCTTACCGGGAGCCAGTGCAGGGTCTGAAGAGCCGCTTTAGAGCCAGCCCTTCTGGGTAGTCTGAGCACCAATCGGGCAGCAGCATTCTGCAAATAGAGAAGGTTGCCATAGTCCATCTTAGATGTGACTAGTGCATGCACTAGCGTTTGGCGTGCTTTGATGGGTAGGAATTTCAGCACCTTCCTAAGGCTCTTGAGAGTCCCGAAGCAGGATCCAACCACCCGATTGATCTGGGGGCCAAAGGTCAGGTTGGAATCAAACCAGATGCCCAAATTCTTCGCCTCCTGGCAGGGGGTAGGTGTTGGTCCCAGGCATGGCGGCCACCATGCCGACGTCCACGCCGCCTGGCCACCCCCTACGACCAGCACCTCAGTCTTGCCTCTGTTGAGCTTGAGGCAGTTGGCGGACATCCAGACTGCAAGATCTTGCATGCACGATCTGAAGATGTCCGCCGCGAGACTGGGCGCACGTGACATGGAGATGACCAGCTGTGTGTCGTCGGCATAAGACACCATGCGCAGGCCGTGACTCTCCACTATAGTGGCTACCGGAGCAACGTAGAGATTGAAGAGAGTTGGACTCAGGGATGAGCCCTGCGGCACCCCTTGGTCCAAAGCTACACGCTCCGAATAGAAGTCACCCTGCCTGACTTGAAAGCCTCGGCCAGATAGGAATGATTGGATCCATTTCAGCGCTGCGCCTCTCACCCCTCCTTTACTCAGACACTGTGTATTTTGTAAATATATTTACACACGCATAAAAGCATAAGAATCTGCATGTGTTTAAATATATTTATTTATTTCACTGAAAAAACACAGGTTTCATGAACGTTATTGTTAAGCTGACATTTAACTCATACAAAACCAGAGAAACTCAGCCATTATAGTTATCTGAGCTAACTATAACTCATGTCCCCACAATGCACTGCTGATGAAGTCACATATTCCATCACTCATGACATCACTGATGACATCTCAAATGACAACATTTATGACTTCACTCATGATGTTATCCAGTGAATGAGTGTGCCTAAAAAGTTTAGGAATGTTCTATATATTTACGGCAAGGTGTATTGAAGAATGAGAGGGTGTCTGAATGGATGATTTAGTAGGTGCGTGACTGACTATATAAGTGAGTGATTAAACATGTCTTAGTAACTGCATGGGAGAATGACTAATCTGTGTGAATGTTTGTATCAGTCTGGCAGTTGGTGTGTAAGTGGCTGCATGGGTTGGTGAGTAGTTACATGAGTATCTATATGGGTTATTGATTGGTTGTCTGAGTACCTGCATGGGTGCCTGAGTGTCTGTGTGGTTGGGTCAGGAGGTGTGTGACTCCCTGCATGGATGTGTGTAATTGGTGATTCACTGGATGTATGGGTTAATGAGTGTATCTGCAAGGTTCTGTATGGGTGAGTGAGTATGCGTATGGCTGTGTTGGTGAGTGAATGGATGTTTCATTGGTATATGTGTAAGTAACTACATACATAAAAGGCAGCATATGTGAGTGTTTGAGTATATAAGTGACTTTATGTGAGAGTGAATGATAGTGAGAGTGGCTGTATGGATGAGTGTGTGCTTGTGTTGGTGATTGTATAAGAGAGTAAGTATGTGTTAGTATCTATGGGCCCGATTCACAGAAATAACTTAAGACAAAATCCTTTACTTTTTTTGGTATTCACAGAAGGCACTTACTCATTGATGAGTGAGTGCCTTCTGTGAATACCAAGATGAGTAAGTGCTTTCTGTGAATACCAAAATGGTAGTAAGTTTAGGATTTTGTCTTAAGCTAGTTCTGTGAATTGGGCCCTGTATGAATAAGTGAGGTGGGGTTTGTATAACTGTGTAGGTGAGTAAATGGCAGTGTGATTGATTTTTTGCGTGACTGACTAAGAGTGTGAGTAACTCTACGGGGCGAGTGGTAGTATGTGAGTGTTTGCATGGGTATATGAGTGCTTACATCAATGGCTGTATTGATGAGTGACTGCATGTGTGAGTGACTGCATGGGTGAGTGGAAGTGTGTACACCTATGAATCAGTGAGTGGGTATGTACTAACTGGTATTGGTGTGTCCATGGTTTTGAGTATGGTATTCTGTCTTTTAGAGTGGGTGTATGAAAGTGTATATTAGGGTGTGAGGAGGTGCATCAGATATTAAGTGAATGATATCGTCAGTGATGTCATTTGAGAAGTCATCACTGTTGTCATCAGTAATGTCACTGACTATGTCAGGAGTGATGTAATATGTGACATCATCAGCACTGCATTGTGGGGGTGCGAGTTATAGTTAGCTCAGCTAACTATAACAGCTGAATTTCTCTGGTTTTGTATGAGTTAACGTCCCTGTAACCTGTGTTTTTTTTGGTGAAGATCTAAATTTTTTTAATGCGAATTCCTAACTATAAGGTCCCTAAAACCTCTGTTTTTTTCAATGAATTTCTAAGTGTTTTTAAATGCTAATTCCTAATTATAACATCCCTGAAACCTGTGGTTTTTGTTCAGTGAATGTCTAAAGTTTTTTAAATGCTAATTTCTAACTATGCCTACATAGGTAGGACATGTACAGAATGAGGAAGAAAGGTGCAGAATGAAGCAAGAGAAGTGCAGAAAGATGCTAGAGAGGGGGAGAAAGAGGAAGAAAGATGCTGAAAGAAGCAAAAAAATGCAGAAAGAGGCAACAGAAGTCCGGAAAGAGGAAACAAGGTACAAAAAGAAGCAAGGGAAATACAGAAAGAAGTAACAGAAGTCCGGAAAGAGGAAACATAGTACAAAAAGAAGCAAGAGAAATGCAGAAAGAAGCAACAGAGGTGCAGAAAGAGGCCTACTTCAACTGTACCTTACCACAGACTCATACAAAGTAGCCTAATCAGTAATCCTTCTCCAAAGATGTATTAAACCTCACTTTTCTCTTGAAGGTTCACTATTCATCGACTGCTCAGAATGTAGTGCCTACCAAATGTAAAACAGCAATCCTAACCATATCACTGTTGCATGTCTGCCCAAGTTTGTGAAGGTATGCATGAGGTGTGTGTCTCTGCTTTTACCTAGTGACATGTTACACAAAAATAAACATACAAATATTTGAATACCTGTGTTTCAAACAGCATACTCTGTGAATTTGAGTGTAAAAATGTAGACGTAAGAGAAGTGCAGAAAGAATCAACAGAGGTGCAGAAAGAGGGATGAGGGGTACATAAAGACGCAAGAGAAGTGCAGAAAGAAGCAACAGATGTGCAGAAAAAGGCAACAGAAGTACAGAAAGAGGGAACGGGGTGCAGAAAGAAGCAAGAAAAGCACAGAAAGAAGGAACAGAGATGCAAAAAGAGGGAAAAGGGGTGACGAAAGAGTTTCCAAAACAGGCAAGAGAGGTGCAAAAAGAAGAAAAAGGGGTGCAGAAAGAGCAAGAGAGATGCAGGAAAAAGCAAGAGAAGTGCAGAAAGAGCCAACGGAGGTACAGAAAGAGGCAAGAGGGGTGCAGAAAGATGTAAGAGAAGTGCAGAAAAAAGCAAGAGAAGTGCAGAAAGAGCCAACGGAGGTACAGAAAGAGGCAGGAGGGGTGCAGAAAGATGCAAGAGAGTTGCAGAAACAGTCCAGAGAGTTAGAGTGTGGTAAATAAAATATTACCCTGTCAGAATTTCTATACTTAAACAAAAGGTCATGCATATAATGAGAGGCAGAGTCCGTGGTGTCCGATTCAAAAGGGCTTTATTTCAGTAACTCGAGTTAAGGGAGAATCGGGTTCCATCACCACTAAGGTTCAGGAAGGATCGTCATCTGAACTTTATTCATAGAGTACAATATTTATACTTTAAACATACAGTACATTGCATAGAGAAGGCGGAGCGCTCCAGGCGGAGCAAGCGAAAGAGAGAGATAAGAGCACATGGGCGTGTAAGAAGGCGTACACGTGGGCGTTCACTTGAGGAGTCATAGGTGAGTCATAGGTGGGTGGATACATGGAGGGGGTCTGCGTGGTCAGCTGGAACCTTTACCCTACTTGTGTGCGCAACTTGGTCATGACGTAGTCATAAACGTGTAACTGGGGGGATGCTGGGGGGAGCTGACTTTCGGTCTAGTAGAGAAGCCTTGAGTGTCAGGACGACTTGCACGTCTGATATTATCTGATATCTTAAGTTTGGAGGATGTATTGTCTGAAGTAAAGGTCGCCCGAGCAAAGGTTGCTCATCACTAAGAGCCAGTGTGTGCATATATTTCTTCGTGTATTGCGTGGGGGCCATGGGCCTTCTATGTATGCGAGCTCTGTAAATCACATAAATGGAGACAGAAAGGCTGGGCTCTATCTCTGTGGACGGGTTCTGTTTACCTTCTTCACTAGGCAGGAATGTGTTTCTGTGGAGCAGAGCAGATAACTGTAAGCAAAATACTGTCTTGGCAGGCCGGGCTGGGCCCCTCTCGGCTGAGCAGAAAGTATGCAAGAGGTCAGGGATACATAGCTGAGCTGCAGCTTTCAGAGTGTCTGGAGACATGGAGCCTGAATTCGGGTCCTGGCTCGGCTGAGCCACAAAACGGGTTCATCTCGACTTTTAAACGTGCACCATGCTAATACATTAGCAACATAGGCCTCAGTGCAGAATTAACGTTTCTTTCATGGAAGGCTTGGTAACTGACATTCTAACATGGGACGGAAATACAGAGGCATTATTATTACAGGCATGAGAGGGAAAGTGCATGGGTGACATGAACATACACTAAACGTGGGGTACATGCAGGGGACACATTGGCCATGTAAAATTTCTATTTCCTCATTCCCTCCTTGTCCCCTACTGTGCCCTTCAGGACACATCTATATTCATGAGACCGTATATCTGATCATACAGCATCATTTGTTCGTCTTTTTTCTTTTGTATACGTGGATGGGGAATACAGGCAGTGGCACACAGGCCGCAAATCGCCGGGCCACATTGCAGACAGAGACAGCAACCGAATATCATAAGCAGTATCATTCCTAGGAACGATAACACTTTCCATCCCCATGCTGATATTACACTCCAGAGCCAACCGGACCAAGTCCATGTGCCTGGGTTTTGATGTATCTCGTGAGCTATCTTGTGGAGTCTTGTTATTGCTGCGTACACAGATGGCGCGTTATTAGGAATAAACACGCAACAACTGGAGCCGATCACTCTACAAGCCCCGCCCCTATCTGCCAGGATGACGTCAAGAACAAGGCGATTCTGAAGAACAACAAGTCGCATGGCAGACTGCTCCTCGGTCAAGTTCGCCAGGGCAGAAGTAGTCTCATTCACTACTGCTTCTAAGGTTCTTGTTAACCTGCGTATGAGTTTACTGTTTTGGACGGGACCTATGAAGAAAAAGAATCCTCTATTGAAATCTGTATATTGCTCCCAAGCTGTCTCAGTCTGATCAACCACTGGGGAATCTGTCTCCCTCCTGTGTCTAACATGTACTAATCGTGAATCTCGATGATAATGGGATGGGGCTAGAAAGACGGGTGGCAGCAAGAACGCTATATAACATGTCCCACCCCAGTCTAAGGGCAGACGTACATAGGCTGTCTGACCGCAAATGAAATAGGAATGGCGGGAAGCTTTGAAAGTAGACTTTCCTTTATCATTGAACTCGACTACAGTATTACATTCACTGTGTCCTAAATGCACTGATCCTTTCTTTCTAACGCACAATTCACCCTTTACTGGTAGGACTGATATGAACAGTGGACCTGTATTTTGCTCGGACTGGACATTCAGAATCATAAAGTTAAGGGAAGCATTTCCTTGTTCGTACACTTCATTTTCTAGATCGGTCCCTTTCCTTTGGGGAAGACCGTCTTCGTCTGGAAAACATGCCTCATTCATTACTTTATTTAAATCTCCCCATATCCAATCGCCCTGGGAAACTGTGGACTTTCTGTCGAGTGATGACATTAAAGCAAACCATGCTCCGCACGAACCATTGTGCGAGAACGGGAAAGGAAAGAGGGGCAGAACTCCCTTCGTTTTCTGATAAGGCGGGAGCCGGCCACATACCCAGCAATTTGTTACATTGCTGGTCTGATGAGAATGGTGCAACATTTGAATAAAAGTATTGTTGCGCAGGGCTAGTCGATATGACAGTTCATGGGGTGGCAGATTACTGAATGTATGCTCTACAGTGTCATTGAAGGAAGAGTGTAAACGTGAAGAAATAGGAGGAAAGAAAACATGTAGTGTCAAGCTGATACATATTATGGTGATGCACAGAAGAGACATAAAAATCAGAGTTACTATACATCTACTGCGTAATATCTTGCAGTACTTTTCTTTCATTTCTCTCTTTTTACTATTCTGGTCTACGATCTTATACATGTCGGGAACCTGTCTAACCGATTCACCACCTAGTGGACTTAAACAATTAAACGCTGTCTGACTTACTAGATCGTAACCTAGACCTATATTCCTGTTGCGGAGTCTTTTCTAGCAAAGAGGGCTTTGAGTCAGTACTATCGGGACAGTCTTTAGGCTTGATCAAAGTTCCGGAATCTCCAAAGAATTTCTTACAGTGCTGGGCGTGAAGCCAGCCTTTACGTCCCTCGACCTTGACGGCAGTCCTCGTGGTGAGCAAAACTAATTTCGGTGTTTTCCAGCGTGGCTCAAGGGGGCTTGATCGATCAAAGTTCCGAACGTGCACGTGGTCACCAGGGACGATGGTGTGCTCCTTGACTTGGGTGTTGTCAGGGAAGGCGGCGGCAACCTGTGAACGACAAGAGAGTAGTGCAGACATCAAGGAAGCAAGGTAATCTGTCAGCATGTTACTGTCAACATCAGTTATTTTCTTAGGCATAGGCGTACCCCACATATTCGGTGGTCTTCCAAAAACCACTTCGTAAGGAGATAGGCCTGTTCTGGAATGAGCTACCATACGCATGTAAAAGAGGGCAACCGGCAAGGCTACCATCCAATCCACGCCTTTTTCTGCACAGACTTTTGCTAATTTCGTCTTAAGTGTCTGATTATGGCGCTCGACAAGTCCGGCTGCTTCTGGGTGTCGTACACAATGAAACTTCCATTGATATCCTAACAGAAGGGACACTTGTTACATTAATTCAGAGGAAAATGGCTGACCATTATCTGAGTACATGACACGGGGCAATCCATACCTGGGGAAAAACTCACGCACCAATTGCCTGGCGGTGGTCACAGCAGTATAATCTGGGACTGGGTACGCTTCTGTCCATCTAGATAGTGTACATACAACTACTAGGACATACTTGTAACCTCTACATCTGTCCATCTGGATATAATCCATCTGGAGGACTTCAAAAGGATGGTCAGGAGGATGAAATCCACCTTGTTCCACCGGAATGCCTTTGCCTGGATTGAACTGGCAACAAATCATACAGGTACGTACTTTCTGTTTCGCTGCTGCACGTAAAACCAGATATTCTGTAAGCTGTCTAGCATTGCCTTTTCTCCTAAGTGTGCTGGACTGTGTGCTGTGTTTATGATCACTTGTACCATAGAATCTGGGAGAAACCATGTAGCTTTGACTTTTGTCATCCAACCCTGGTCAGTCTGGACCCCTCCTTGTTCAGTCCATTTCTTTATTTCATCTGGAGTGGCATGTGTCTGTATGTCGAGTACATCTTGTGAAGGATCCCTGACTGTCATGCTTTTAGTCGGTAATGGTACCTCTGTCTTTGTCGTGTCTGTTGGTGTCTGGGCTGTAAGTTTAGCTGTTCGGTCTGCCAGGCCTTAATCTTAGTGAATACACGAGCATTGAACCTTCTCCTGGTACTGGATCATATATACAACGTGGAATCGTTATTGTATGCTTAAATGGCGTTGATGTCATTTGTGGCGTTCGTGGTGGCCCTAGCCCTAGCGGTGTTCGTGTTGTTGGCGGTGTTCGTGGCGTTGTCGGTGGCCCCCCCCACTGCCCAGGGACCTATGTCGTCTCTCACGGCCTGCGAAAGCTGAAGCTGTAAAAGCTGATCCTGTGATGGGGGCGGAGGGAATTCTGCATTTACATAGTCCGGTGCGGGCTCTTCTAGATAGGAGGAAATAAAAGCTTCAGAGGCTGTCTGTTTCTGTCTACGTACTCTAAAGGGTACTGGTGGTGGCGTATGCGACCTACGGGATTTTTCTGAAGGGGTCACTTTAGCTAGTTCTTCTGAGAGGACAGGATATATACCAGCAACAAGAGCATTTCTTTCTCTATCAGCTTGTTCTGCCTTGACCCGTTCCCCCTCCTCCCGCAGTTCTTTTTCTTTGGCTTTTTCCGCTGCTTGTTTACTTCTCTCTGCTTGGTGGAATTCTTTCTCTGTTCTCCTATGCGCTTCTTTACGCCATAACTCAATGGCATCTTTCTGGGACGGTCTTACTTTCCTTTTCCATAGCGCTTCCTCGACTTTCATAATGCATTCAGAATCCCATGTTCCTGAGGCAGGCCATCTATACT
Organism: Lissotriton vulgaris; assembly: GCF_964263255.1. Classification (NCBI taxonomy): domain Eukaryota; kingdom Metazoa; phylum Chordata; class Amphibia; order Caudata; family Salamandridae; genus Lissotriton; species Lissotriton vulgaris. Next base: position 1,823,928,972 of record NC_141685.1, read on the forward strand.
TCTCCTCTAAATCTTTCGTGTAATCTACCCATAAATCTAAAAACAATATGGCATCTAGCCCGTGTTTCTGGTACATAAAATGACCAGGTGTGTCTCTAGGCGGGACGGGAACTGACTCTTCGAGTATCCCTTTCCTGGTCCCTATCTGACGTAATTTCGAAAACAGTGGCATGTTGAAACGAACTTAATAAACAACACAATATACACCAAAATAGACTGACTGAAACAACCATTCACACTACAACACTAAAACATTAAAAACAGATACATGTAAAAAGAAAAACATGAACTTGAAAACAGTTAACTTTATGCACTGGAATACAGTACAACCATACCGGTCTCATAAAGAGACACGTCTTTACCGCGCCCACCGAAATGGACCCGTCTTTACCGTGCCTGTGTGACCAGACACGTCTTTACCGAGCTCAAATAAATGAATCCGTCTTGAAACTTTATACTTTATGCATTCCCAATAACGGTACTCACCGGGAAGCAGAACTTGAAGGCCTCGGAAACTCGATACTGCGTAACTGCGGTGCTGCGCATGCGCCTCGGGACAGGTGGGCCTCTGGATACCTCGGACCTTGCTCTCTCACGGCTTGGGCTCTGGTTGGGATGATCCGCAATCCTCACCGCCTCGTGTGGATGCCTGGTCGCAGTCCGTCTCCTCCGTGGGCCTGAGGGAGTAAGCAGGAAGTCCCGCTGGCGTGTACACTTTGAAGTCCGTCACGGCTGTAGAAGGGGGGCAAGGGCTGGACCTACATCACCGGCGCGTGGGGAAGGGGACTAGTTCCTGTTCGGGCGCCAGATTATGTGGTAAATAAAATATTACCCTGTCGGAATTTCTATACTTAAACAAAAGGTCATGCATATAATGAGAGGCAGAGTCCGTGGTGTCCGATTCAAAAGGGCTTTATTTCAGTAACTCGAGTTAAGGGAGAATCGGGTTCCATCACCACTAAGGTTCAGGAAGGACCGTCATCTGAACTTTATTCACAGAGTACAATATTTATACTTTAAACATACATTACATTGCATAGAGAAGGCGGAGCGCTCCAGGCGGAGCAAGCGAAAGAGAGAGATAAGAGCACATGGGCGTGTAAGAAGGCGTACACGTGGGCGTTCACTTGAGGAGTCATAGGTGAGTCATAGGTGGGTGGATACATGGAGGGGGTCTGCGTGGTCAGCTGGAACCTTTACCCTACTTGTGTGCGCAACTTGGTCATGACGTAGTCATAAACGTGTAACTGGGGGGAAGGTGGGGGGAGCTGACTTTCGGTCTAGTAGAGAAGCCTTGAGTGTCAGGATGACTTGCACGTCTGATATTATCTGATATCTTAAGTTTGGAGGATGTATTGTCTGAAGTAAAGGTCGCTCGAGCAAAGGTTGCTCATCACTAAGAGCCAGTGTGTGCATAAATTTCTTCGTGTATTGCGTGGGGGCCATGGGCCTTCTATGGATGCGAGCTCTGTAAATCACGTAAACGGAGACAGAAAGGCTGGGCTCTATCTCTGTGGACGGGTTCTGTTTACCTTCTTCACTAGGCAGGAATGTGTTTCTGTGGAGCAGAGCAGATAACTGTAAGCAAAATACTGTCTTGGCAGGCCGGGCTGGGCTCCTCTCGGCTGAGCAGAAAGTATGCGAGAGATCAGGGATACATAGCTGAGCTGCAGCTTTCAGAGTGTCTGGAGACATGGAGCCTGAATTCGGGTCCTGGCTCGGCTGAGCCACAAAACGGGTTCATCTCGACTTTTAAACGTGCACCATGCTAATACATTGGCAACATAGGCCTCAGTGCAGAATTAACGTTTCTTTCATGGAAGTCTTAGTAACTGACATTCTAACATGGGACGGAAATACAGAGGCATTATTATTACAGGCATGAGAGGGAAAGTGCATGGGTGACATGAACATACACTAAACGTGGGGTACACGCAGGGGACACATTGGCCATGTAAAATTTCTATTTCCTCAAGAGAACCAGGAAAAAGTAGTGCAAGGGTGCAGCCAGAGGAAAGAGAGGTGCAGAAAGAGGGAATATATGTGCAGAAAGAGGCAAGAGGGATGCGGAAACTTACAAGGGAGGTACAGAAAGAAGCAATAGCAGTGCAGAAAGAATCAACAGAGGTGCCGAAAGAGGCAAGAGGGTTGCAGAAAGAGGCAACAGAAGTGCAGAAAGAAGCAAAAGAGGTGCACAAAGCAAGAAGAAGGTGCAGAAAGAGGCAAGATGGGTGCAGAAAGAAGCAAGAGAGATGCTAAAAAAGCAAGAGAAGTGCAGAAAGAACCAATTGAGGTACAGAAAGAGGCAACATGGGTTCCGAAACAGGCAAGAGAAGTGCAGGAAGAAGCAACCAAGATGCAGAAATAGGCAAGAGAACTGCAGAAACAAGAATGAGAGGTGCAGATAGAAGCAAGTGAGGTGCACAATGAGGGAAGAAGGGTGCAGAAAGAGGCAATACAGGTGTGGAAATTTGCAAGAGAGATGCAGAAAGAAGCAAGAAAATTACAGGAAGAAGTACAGGGGTGAAGAAAGAAGGAAGAGAAGTGCAGAAATAGGCAAGATAGGTGCAGAAAAAGGCAAGAGAAATGCAGAAGAAAGAAGCAAGAGAGGTGCAGAAAAAAGCAAGAGAGGTGCAGAAAGAAGGGAGGTGCAGAAATGGGATGAGATGTGTAGAAAGAAGCAAGAGAAAAGCAGAAAGAGGCAAGAGAAGGACAAAAAGAAGCAAGAGTTTTAGAACCAATGTAACACCCACATTTAGGAATAAGTAACAGGTGACTATTCCAGGTTTGCAAAGGGCCTTTCACCACACTGTAACACTTGTCGCTGCATTTTTGGTAACGTTTGAGCAGTTTGAGCTAGAAACAAGGTTCTGTTTGTTCAAATCCGATGATTATGCAGCAGATGATGGAATATGTGACACATGTGGAAAATTTCTAATTATGCTAAAATCGGTGCTGCCGAACAGTTACATAGTTCCAGTGGCCCCACTCATACTTCAGACTAGGTCCAGTTGTGCTCCTCAGTGGTTCCATCTTTTCTTGTCTCATTGAGTTTATAGTTTAGCTTCTATGGAAATGAGGAGGACTAAACCTGAGGTTACCACCCCACAACACAGACTACCATACCACATAATTACTCTCCATAACACATAATCAGACTCTATATAATTCCTATACACTAAATACAAAATACTTTCTATCCACATAATTTCACTGCTCAACATACTACATAATTCCACTACACATAACGTACATCCACTTCATTCCAAAAAACATTAGTAAAAAACTTTTACATTCACAATGCCAATAGCCTTAACGTTCGCAAATGCGATACCTATTACATTGCAAATTCTTCTTTAACTGGTAGTCGTGTTTGCAGAGTGGTGGAGAAAGGGGGCTGGGCCTCCGAACAGGGCTCTGGAATTCCGCTATATAGCACTTACAGGAGGTACCAGGAGGGCTTCTTGGGCCCCAAGGTCCCTCAGAAGTAAAGGGGACTTCAATCCCCATTCAAGAGAATGCCAGAGAGCGCGTTTCCAGAGCAGTGGGAAAGCCCCACACCCCGGGATTGCTGAGAGGAGGCCATGCCCCCTTTCTCCACCACTCTGCAAACGCACCTCCTGGTGTGCTCTTGGTTGGGGGATGAAGTCCCCTTGCCTCCTGAGGTTCCATGTGGGCCAACTAACTCTCTGGCTACCTGTAGTAAGCCCCACACAGCTGGATTGCTGAGAGTGGTCAGAGGCCATGCCTCATTTTTACACCACACTGCAAACACACATCCTGGCACACTGCTGCTTGGGGGATGAAGCCTACTTTAGTTCTGAGGTCCTCAGGACACAAGGGGACCTCATCACCCCACCAGCAGTGTGCCAAGAGGCACATTTGCAGAGTGGTATAAAAAGGGGCATGACCTCCTACCACCTCTTAGCAATCCCTCTGCTTGGGGCTTACTGGAGGTTCCTGGTGGCCTAGTTGGCCCCTAAGGACCCTTCCTAGTGAAGGGGACTTCATCCCCCAACCCCAAGCGCGTCAGGAGGCATGCTTGCAGAGTTGTGCAGGGAGTTGCCAGTTTACTTTTTCTTTCTTTTTTTAGGAAGGGGAGCTGTGTGGCCCCCTTCCCTTTACCCCTTTGAGCCCTGGGGACCCTATCCCCGGCCCTGAGCCATCTTTACAACAACAACAATTATTGAAAAGGCAGGGGGGCGCATGGCTCCCCTCCCAAGGCCCATTATGGCCCTGGGGCCTTCATCCCTAGGGGCTAGGACTTTGTTTATTTTTGAAAGGGGAGTGGGGCCCCACACTCCAGGCCGATTTCAGCCCCAGGAACCCCATTCCCGGAGGCCCAACACAAACTTTATTTATTAAAGGGGGCAGCTTTTGGCCCCAGAAACCCCACCCCTCAGGGCCTGCCTACCTTTTTTTTAATGTGGGGGGCCACTGCCCCCCCCAAGCCATTTTCGGCTCAGGGGACCCCATCCCGAGCATTGCCCATTTTCATTTTTAAAAAAAATTTGAAGGAGGGGGACTGCGTGGACTCCCTCCCAAGGCCAATTTTACCCCATCCCCCAAGGCCCAACCTTTTTATAAAAGAAATTTAGAAAAGGGAGCGGGACCGAGGGGCCTGCCTTCCTGCTAATTTTGGGGTCCGGGGTCTCCATCCCCCATTGTATGGCCTCTTTTTTGAGGACCATGAGGGGATCCTAAATGCCCCCACAGTCCCTGCCAGCTCCCTGTGTCCTGCAAGAGCCACATTGCTTTTGGACAAAGGGAGCTGCTGATATGCAGCTCCCTTTGCCCAAAAGCAATTCTACTTCGCATAATGGAAGCAAAAGCAGTTTACCTGTTCTCGCTTCCATGAAACGAAGCAGATGTTTGCTATGGATGGGGGGAGCAATGCTCCCACCCTGCCCCAGCAAACTGCAATGGACCAGGGTTGGCCTCTAAAGGACATTGCTGGAGCCGGCCTTGGGGGTGGCAGTCTCAGGGCCATGGAAGGCTCCTCGATGGGGGCAGCGTGGCCCATCCCATCAAGTTTGAAGCCCCGAGGAGGTGGTGGTCTCCGGGGCCAGGGGTCTGCTAAGGACCTCCATATTATAAGTACTCTAAGCCCCAGGGAGGTGGTGGTCCCTGGAACAGTGTGGGGGCAGGAGGCTCCAACTCCTTTTTAATTTAAACAAGCTACGGGAGGTGACGGTCCCCGGGGCAGAAGCCACCCCACTCATTTTATTTAAACAAAGCCCCGGGGAGGTGGCAGTTCCAGGGGCTTTGGGGGCTGCATGCCCCCGAATATTATAAACAATGCTCCCCCCACATATAATATTTAAACGAAGCCCCCACATATTATAAACAAAGGCCCAGGAGTTGGTAGTCCCCGGGGCCGCAGGGCTCCCACAGGCCTGCACCATAATTAAACATTGCTCCAGGGACCTGGCACACCCGGCGTCTTCAAGAAAACAAAGTGCAGGGGACCGCATTTCGTTTTTTATGGTCATTTTAAGCCGGATTTGCAGACCCTCCGCGAATCCCTGCAAAGTTTTTGTTGTTGTAAAAATATGCTTATTTGAACCCTGGGGGTCCCTGTGGGACCTCCTGAGCAGCCCTTGGGGTCAGGAGGTCCCCTTTTCTTCTTTTTTCACCTTTTTTCCGTGCATCGCAAAATGCGATGCAGGGTGCGCTACGAAATTAATTTTATTAATTACATTGTTTACTTACCTTAAATTATCCATCCTCCAGTTTTTAGCACCCCCCACCCTGGCCCTCCCCCGCCCCACCTCTCCGCCCCACCGAAACTCCCTCCATGGGCCGTGGCTGTTGACGACTCGCCCGAAAACTTTCCAGAGAAGAGCTGACCTGAGTGAGGCATTCGTTTTGAAAATTTCACGATTCATCAAATCGCATGAAAGATATTAGCAAAAGAAGAAACACTTTTGAATGGAAACAAGGTCCTAACTATAATTACCTACTGGTGAAAATATATATATTCACTGAAAAAGCCAAAGGTTACAAGGAAGTTATAGTTAGGCTCAGATTTCACTTGTGCAAAACCATAAAAATTCAGCAGTTATAGTTACCTGAGTTCACTATAACTTACACCCCTGCAGTTGACCTCACATATTACACCACTCATAACAGGGTCACTGACATCACTGATGGCATCACTGATGACTTCTCAAAAGACATCACTGATGACATTCCTGATGACATAATCAAGTGAGTGTAAGTGTTTTAAGAGCTTATGCCTGTTAAACATATATACCAACGTACTACAAAAGTTTAATTAGTATACTACTTATACTACTACTGAGTGATACTACTTCTAACATACTATGTGAGTGGCGGTGTGACTCTATGTATCCTTGTGTGCATGGTATATAAGTTGCTGTATAGGTTGGGGTTTGAGAATGGCAGTGTGGAAGTTGAAGTGGGTGTATGGCAGGTAATATGGGGTGTGAGTTGGTGCATCAGAGATTCTATGGATTATAACATCCATGATGTCATTTGAGATGTCATCAGTGATGTCACTGTCCATGTCATGAGTGATGTAATTTGTGATGTCATAAGCAGTGCATTCCAGATTGCAAGTTATAGTTTCAAGCAAAAAAAACAACCAAAAAATTGTTCGAAATCATCAAGGCTCAAACTCACAGCCATTCCAACCTCCCACCACTGGTTCAAAGTTCGCTGCCGAGTTGTGAACAGTTTGCGAACTTCTTCTTGGAGAAGTCCTTGCAGATGGAATTTGACTTAAGTGCTTCCCTTGAGCAACTGTCGAGCTGCCCACAGACCTCCCTACGTCACCCGAGTGCAAATACACTCCATATGCTCCCCTACCTGCCCAAAAACAATGCTTCATGGAGCTCATTCCAAACAGTGGATGAATATACTATTCGCAAAATGCGGGTGTCCTTGAAACCTTCTAATCATTTTAACGACCCTCTACCTGCGAACCTGATCCCTAAGTCAGATCCTCACTACTAACACTCTGGACCAGGATTGTAAATGCTTCTCTCAGTCAAGGTGACATTCCTGATTGCCTTAAAGCGGGCCAAGTTACCCTGATTCTAAAGAAATCATCTGCAGATCCCACTGATCTGCATAATTTACACCCAATTTCCAACATCCCCACCTTGGCAAAGCTCCTGGAGAAATGTGTGCTCACCCAACTCTGTAACCATATCGATCATTTCCACCTCCTGGACCATTGCCAATTAGGTTTCCGCGTGGGACATTGTACAGAATCAGCTATAACGCGCATCATACATGATGCACTTAGAATGTTGGCCCATAATAAGGCCTGCGTAATGATCCTGCTATACCTGTCCTCACCCTTTGATATGGTCAAACAAGCTAACCTAACTGTCCTCCTGGAACACAGGATGGGGTTGTCTGGGCCTGTACTTAACTGGTTCTCCTCTTTCCTTCACAATGGATCACAATGCATCAAGGTGAACCAATCCCTATCTCACCCAGCCCCGGTTACTCTTGGAGTTCCACAAGGGTCAGCATTATCTCCCATGCTCTTTAACTTGTTCATAGAGCCTCTGACAGAAATCTTGAAATCATCCAACATTCATTATCACATGTATGTGGAAGATACTCAACTTTACCTGAAGATCGCTTCTGCTGAGGATGTTCAATCATTTAACTTAATCCTGTTGGAATCACAGTGCTGGCTGACAAGCAATCATATGAAGCTTAATGCTTTGAAAACTCAGTTCCTCCTACTCCTCTCCCCATAAAATATCCCTGGACATGGACCAATGGTTGTCCCAGATTACTGCCTTGAATTGTAGACCTCACGTAGTGGATTTGGCATCCTCTCTGGGATCATCTTAGACAAAACCCTAAACATGCAGAATGACATTAGTGAGTATGGGCGAATTTTGCGGATTCGCGGTTGATGAATTTGCGCGAAATGGCAAAAAAATCTGCGAGTTTGCGGATTTTACAGTGAACTCACAGATTTTTTGGCCATTTGCACAAATAATGTGACATGTGTGTCTGTAACTTTGCCACCGCGCCGTAAGGCACCGAGGTCCCTCGAGTGAGCTGTCCATCATAGTGAGGAAAGAGCGGGAAGACATTGCATACCCTAGTGTGTGTGTGGCGGGGCCATACGGGCGGGGCTTCTATGTGATTTCACATGTCTCTTGTTTATAAAGGGTCAGAGCAGCAGATGAGAAGAAAGCAGTCTCCTGGTCACAGGAAGTACACATGGATTGCACTAGAGAAACTTGTGGATGCAAAGACCTCCATCAAGGATGACATCTTATTGTAGGCCGTAGATATGGGGAGGAAGCACACCTGGACCGTGCTCACTAGTTGTTTGGGCTGATTATAATGCGCAACTGAATTAGAACTTCAACTAGGGCACCTGCTCATATCTGTAAGTGCTTCCTGTTGAGGTTTCATTTTTGTGACAGGAGCATCGTCCCAGAACTAATCCTGTCTGCATATTTATCCACGATGATGTCACTGGTTGTGCCATACCTCTACTCAACTGGAGTACTTTCTACTGGCTAATCAGTAAGTGCTACCTCGTTGGGTAAATGTTTAGTGCTTTTGCTATACTACAGCTGCGTAAAGGCCCAGAAGAGTTGTCTCCAGTGACGTGTGTCTTTAACTTTGCCACCGCGCCGACAGGCGCCGAGGTCCCTCGAGTGAGCTGTCCATCATAGTGAGGAAACGGCGGGAAAATGTTGCATACCCTAGTGTGTGTGTGGCGGCTTCTATGCAAGTTCACATGCCTCTTGTTTATAAAGGGTCATAGACTGATCAGAGCAGCAGATGAGAAGAAAGCAGCCTCCTGGTCACAGGAAGTACACAGGGATTGCGCTCAAGAAACTCGTGGATGCAAAGACCTCCATCAAGGATTATATCTAATTTTAGGCGGTAGATATGGGGAGGAATCACACCTGGACAGTGCTCACTAGTTGTTTGGGCTGATTATAATGCATGACTGATTAAGAGCTTCAACTCGGGCACCTGCTTAAATCTGTAAGTGCTTCCTAAGGTTTAATTTTTGTGACAGAAGCATCGTGCCAGAATGATTCCTGCCTGAATATTTATCCACGACGATGCCACCGGTTGTGCCATACCTCTACTCAACTGGAGTACTTTCTACTGGCTAATCAATAAGTGCTACCTCGTTGGGTAAATGTATAGTGCTTTTGTTACACTACAACTGCGTAAAGGGCCAAAAGATTTGCCTCCAGTGACCGTGTGTGCCTGTAACTTTGGTCCCTTGAATGAACTGGCCATCAAAAAAAAATCCGCCCGCGAGCGAATTTGCAAATTTTCCGGCGATTTTGCTAGATTCGCGGATCGCGAAATTGCCGAAAATTCACAAATTTTGCGAGCATAACAGATTTTGCGCCCATACTTAAACATTAGTTCCCGCACCAAAAAGCAAACTACCAACTCAACATCCTCAGAAAACTCAAACCCTACCTTCCTGCTCCTGACCTTAAGGTTGCAGTGCAAGCCCTAGTGATTTCAAAGCTGGACTATGGTAGTGCTACGCTGTGTGACTTGCCCAGAGTGAAGGTGGCTCCTCTTAGGGTTGCCCTCAATTATGCTGCTAGGCTCTTAACTGGCACCAAAAAAATCAACCACATTTCTCCAGACTTGTTAGCCCTTACTTGCTTCCTTATGAAGCCCGGATACACTTAAAAATTGCATGCATGGCACACAAAGCCATCTACCGCCAGACTCCACAATACCTCACGCAGAAATTGGAGCCCTCATGTGGTTTGAAAGCCTCCACTAGTGCCAGCACCCTATTACTCAAACTCCATAAATTCAAGAAAAAAATACATACAACCGTGCCTTCTCGGGTATGGCTCCAAGGATCTGGAACTCCATCCCTCCGAACTCAGGACGAATCCTTCCACGTTCCTCTTCAAGAAAGAAGCCAGAAGGCTCCTAATTAAGAAATTCTTACCTCATTCTGGCCTTGCCACTTGATGCCGTGACCTAAACGTCAATCCGTGGCCCGGCGGCCTGGAACATTTGAATGCTTGGCCTTTTCATGCCTGTGCATTTTCGCCCTGTATATTATGGCCTTGACATGTTATGACTCAAGAGAATGTGTGATCATTTTTGACTGTGAAATTTTAGCTGTGCTTACCATGTTGGACACTTAAGGGTCAAGAGGATGTTCGGACACCTGTGACTGAAATTTTCACTATGTTTATTTTCTCCTGCAGTGATATTTCATGTATATGTCTCCTCTCTGTAGTTACTCTTGGTTGTTTACATGTACCTTCTTGCCTCATATATTGTAAAGTGCTCTGATAGCCCGGGTGGTCATGTTCGCGCCCTATAAAACTTTATAAATAAAATAGCTCAGTAAAGTATAACTGCTGAATTTCACTGGTTTTGTACAAGTAAAACCTGAGCCTAACTGTAACATCCCTGTAACCTTAGGTTTTTTAAGTGAATTTCTAAGGTATTTTTGTATTCCATTTCCTACCTATAACGTCCCTGTAACCTTAGTTTTTTCTGTGAATTTCTATGGTTTTTAAGTAGTAGTCACATTTTCAGAGTGGTGGAGAAAGGGGACAGGGCCTCTGACCCGTTCTCAGGAATCCCACTGTGTAGGACATACAGGCGGTACCAGGGAGTCTTCTTGACCCCCAAGGTCCCTCAGGAGTAAAGTGGACTTCATCCCCCAACAAGTAGTCCATCCTGAACCACTTTGCAGAGTGGTAGAGTAAGGGGGCTTGGTCTCCAAAGGCCTCTTAGCAATCCAGCTGTGTGGGGCTTACTGGAGATAACAGGAGATGTAGTTGGCCCCCAAGGACATCCTTGGTAGTGAACTACCACACCTGTTGCCTCCAGTGAGTAACACACAGTGCGATAGCTGAGGCCTCGTAGGAGGCCACGTCCCCTTTTCCTACCACTCTGCAAGCGCACCTCTTGGAGCACTGCTGGTTGAGGAAAGAAGTCCACGTTAGTCCTGAGATGTGTTTGCAGAGTGATGGAGAAAGAGGGTACAGCCTCTGACCGCCTCTCAGCAATCCCACTGTGTTGGGCTTACTGGAGGTAACAGGAGGTCTCGTTGGCCCCAAAGGTCCCTCAGCAGCCAAGTAGACTTCATCCGCTAACCAGCAGCATGCCAAGAGGTGCATTTGCAGACTGGTGGAGAAAATGGGCGAGGCCTCCAGCAAGATACCTTCTTATTTTTCTATTATTTCGGAAGGGCGCTGTGTGGCCCGCCTTTCCTAACCCATTTTGGAGCCCAGTGACCCCTTTTACCCGGGGTCTCCCTTCTGATAATTTTTTATTTAAAAAAAGGAGGGGCCATGTGGCCCCCCTCCTGGGCCTATTTCAGCCCTGGTGAACCCTTTCCCCAGTACTCGGCCTTTTATTATTTTTTAATATTGAAAGAGAGGTGGGCCGAGTGCCCTCCTTCCTCGGTTTCTTCTGCCTCAGAGACCACATCCCCGTGCCTGCCTCTCTTTTTTAAATTATTCTAATTTTAAAAACAAGGGACGGGACAATTCAGCTCCGGGGATCGAATCCCCGGGGCCCAGCCTGTAGTGTGGGGGACCTGGTCTCACCTCAAGCACCTGGTCTCACCATTAGAATGCTTGGGACCACAGGGGGAGCCTCAGGGCCCCTGTAGTCCCTACTAGCACCCTGCCTGCAGCGTGAGCCAGCATTGATTTGAGACCCAGAGAGCTACTGAACTTGCAGCTCCCTCAATCTCAAAGCAATGTCTGTTTCATTACTAGCTTGGCAGCAGGCAGGGCAACAGACATGCTCTTCTTTCAGCAAGTAAGAGTATTTTCTTCTCTCGTTTGTTGAATGCAAAGCTGAGTTTACTATGGCATGGCTGAAGTGGTGCTCCCGCCATGTCATAGCAAACTGCAGTGTCCCAGGGATAGGCACATTGCTGGAGCTGGCTCTGGCAGGTGGCAGTCCCCAGGGCCATGTAGAGCTGCATGAGAGGTGCCATGGAGCCTCCCTCCTTTCTTCTTTTAGGGCCTTCCCTGCGGAGGTGGCAATCTCCAAGGCTCAGAATGGCCCAAGAGGAGGGGCCACAGGGCCCCTCTCCCATGTTAGAGTTGCATCCCAGGGAGGTGGTAGTCCCCAGGACAAAGGGGGTTCTCAATGACCCTCAATGTTATTGTAATTAGCCCAGATTAGGAGGCAGTCCCTGGGTCAAGGGGGGTCTGCAGGCTCCCCACCCCACATTATTAAAATTATCCCAGGGGAGGTGGTAGTCTACAGTGCTGCATGCTGTCACTTGGCCCTCCCACATAATTTAAAGTGCTCCTGGGAAGTGGCGGTCCCCAGGGCTTTAATAAGCCCTTAGAGATGGGCCCTGTGCACCCTCTTCTATATTTATCATATGCACCTGGGACACTAACTAGCTTTTTTAAAAATTTTACTGCAGATTCACAGATCCACCCCTCGAGTCACTGCAAACATTTTTTTTATGATTTTTACCCTCTGTGGAGTCCCGGAGGGATACAGACCACCATATCTGGGGGGGTCAGGGTATTCCTACCCTGCCCACTTTTCTTAATTGTTTACTTTTTCTGGGACTCGGCTTCATGCCAGATCCCAAGATGGGTGCCAACACTTCCTGGTTAAAGTTTTGGCAACCAATAACATTTTATTACGATCCGAGAGTCCAGTGCAAGGACTCGTGTCCCAAGATATTTATATCTTTTGAAGTTGGATATCTCAAAAACTACAGAACAAATTTACAGCAAATTACAAAAAGCACGCTTTCTGGACTAACATCTAGCTTTCTGCTGAATTTGGTATAATTTCTATTCTGCAGTTTAGGCTATAGCCGTGTTCAAATGAAAAGTCCCCATAAACATTACATGGGGAAAATGTGTTTTGGATCCTCCTTTTTTCTCAGCCCCTGCTTGACGGATCACCCCAAAACTTTCCACCCAGCAGCTGAGCCAAATTAGGGAAGTTTTGTGAAAATTGTGTGGTGATTCGTCAAGCAGTGCCACCGTTATTGGCAAAACAAAAACAGCTTTTCCTAATGAATATTTGGCCCTAACTATAGGTACCGTCTGGCAACCACATTGAATAATGTAACTATAAGTAATGAGTACATTTGTTAAGCAGAACTAAGGAAATCTATATTTTTAAAACAATTATTGTGCACTATTATACAAAGTAGGTAGGTACATATCTATAGCCCAAATAAATGCTCATATACAGAGGGATATGCTGTATATGTATGTCTGCGTATGATGGTTATGTGGGGAAGAGCCAATTCTTGAGTAGTTTTCTGAAGATTAGGTGGTTATCTGTGGATCTTATCTTATGTTCCATAATTTAGCTGCTTGAACAGAGAAGAATGTGCCACCCATGCTTTTTTTCTTGTACAGTGTGATTTTGAGGCAAGGTGTCATTTTAGAGTGGAGGTTCCTTTGTTGAATATATTTGGTGATTTTTTATTCCTGATGAGGAGTTGTCCCAGTCCATTTATCACTTGGTGGGTGATACAAAGCAGCTTGAACGTGGATCTTTTGGTAACTGGTAACTAATGCAGGGTTTTCAAGGCAGGGGAGATGTGGTCTTGTGGTTTTATACGTAAGAGGAGTCTGGCAGACAAGTTCTGAATCCATTGTAGTCTTTTCATAATCGTTAAAGGTGATCCATGGTAGGGATTATTGGCAAAATCGAGTTTGACAGAACAAGAGAGATGGTAGCCTGGACCTTGTGTGGCAATCCCAGATTGGGGAAGATTTGTTGAAGAGTTTTTATAGTAACAAAGCTTGATACTGCTAGTTTGTTCACTTGGGCATTCATTGATAGCATGGAGTCCATGGTCATTCTTAGGTTTCTTACTTCCTTTTATACTTTAGGCGGTGTTTCCAGATTATCAGGCCAGGCAGCAAGTGAATCATAATTTTTCCAATCTCTACATGTGAGTATTTCTGTTTTGGAAGCATTCAATTTGAGATGGCTCCACATCATCCATTGATCCACTGCTCTAAGATAGCTGAAAATTGGTGAGTTTCCAATGTCTTTGGGCCATTCCAATTGACTGAGTATTTGCATGTCATCTGCATAGTTATAGCATGTGAGGTGAAACTGATTGATCAGTGCCGATAATAGCTCCATGTAGATGTTGACAAGCATGGGTGAGATGATAGAGCCTTGAGGGACACCTGATTTTGTGAAGCATGCTTTGGACGAGAAAGGGGGTTATGGATGACATTAGTTCTGTTATGACGGTAGGATGTGGTCCAGTCGAGAGCAGTCCCCTCTATGTCGGCTTTGTAGACTCTTTGTATCAGAGTGTCATGGTCAACTGTGTCAAAGGCAGTTGAGAAGTCCAAGAGAAGTAGCACAGCAATCCAGCTGCGGTGAACTGTCTTCTTAAGGTCATACCAGATGACAATGAGGGCAGATTCTGTGTCTGAAAGTATGGCATTCTCTTCAATGAACTGTGACATCTGGGCGAATGCTGCTCTTTCTATCAGTTTGCCCAGAAAAGGTCCATCTGTAATTGGTCTGTAGTTGTCAGGGTTCAGCGGGTCCAGGTTTGTTTTCTTCAGTAATGAGCGTATGTATGACTTTTTGAGTTCTTCTGGAAATATTCCTTAGTTAAGGAATTGTTGATGATTCTTCTTATTGGCGTGGCAGCAGATGGTCTTAGAAGAATTGTCTTGAAAGTTTGTGATGGACAGGGGTCAGAAGGACTGGCGGCAGGTCTACTCGCTTTGACCAGGTCCATAAATTCATTGTGTGAAATTTGTTAGAAGGAATGGAGAGGCTGGGTTAGAGTATTCTTGGATTCTTGTTTTGGGAAGTGGTCGGTGCTGGTGCCTTTTCTTTGTTTTAAGTATGAGTCGAACGTGTCTGCTTTGGCCGTGTAATGATTCCCCAGTTTGGCTGTAAAATCTTGGCAAAATTGCCTGAATCCTTCTAGGCAATTTGCTTTACGAAATTCTGTGAGAATTTTGTAGAATTCTTTATTTGCACATTTAGCATTTTGAAATCTGCCTGAATAGTACCTTTTCTTAGCTTTTTTGATAGCTGGCTTGTATAATCTATTAGGTTTCTGTAGGCAAAGTTTTTCTTGATTTGTGTTTCTTTTGAGCCAGGCACATTCCAGCTTTCTAATTTGTTGTTTATCTCTTTTATCTTTGTACTACTCCAAGCTGCCTGTTTTCTTTTGTTCTGTTGTGTCATTTTTAATGGTATTAGGATATTAAAAGCTTACTGTAGCCACTCGCATAGTTTTTTAACAGAATGTATTGTGTCCAGATGTGTGCTGAATGTTAGTTGTGTTTCTAAGTTTTTTTTAAATTTGAGTTTGTTCCACAGTCGATAGGTGGATGCATGTAAGGTGGGTTTAGGTGCGTTGCTTCGTGTTGTTTTATGTTGGAAAGCAAGCAAATTGCAGTCTGACTAGGTGACTTGATTCATTCTTTGAAAGGTAACTAGTTCTGTATTGGCAAAAATTACATCTAGATTGAGTCCCTCAATGAGAGTGGGTTTGTGGATGATCTGATGCAGGTTCAGTGTGTTTAGGCCAGTGATGATTGTTTTCAGATGGAGCATATTGGGTTTGTCAAACCAAATGTTAAGGTCACCAAGAATGCATAGGTTGGAGTGTAGTGTTATCAGGTTTGAAATCATGTCTAGAAGTGTGTCTGGAAAAGTTGCATTGCTAGGTGGCGATCTGTAAAGGAACAGGAAGTTACAGGAGGAAGATAGTGTAGGGTTGCAGCTGGTGAAAAGGGTCTCACATCCTGTATGGAGACGTTGGCAGCTTTTGTGATACGTAATATTTGCCTGAACACAATAGCTAAGCACATCTTCTTTTGCGTATACAACTTTTGTGTGATAGTTTGATAGCCTAGAGGAACAGCTTCATGCAGGACTGGAGCAATATCATATCCCAACCATGATTGAGTGATGAATAGTAAATATTGGTGTGTGTGAGAAGGTCGTAGATGTGATCTTTGTTTTTAGAGAGTGATTGAGCATTTATTTGTAGACAGTTTAGAGAATGTGCTTTGGTGATAGAATGACTTTGTTTTGTAGAAAAGTGAGCAGCATTTTTTGGTCTTGTAGCAGGTGTCTCCTTAGTGTTGATATTAACTGTATGAGGATAGATATCGCGTAGCTGTTCTGTATCGTGTTCCTCGTCCAGCAGGTTAAGAAGCTGTTTTGATGTGTCTGTATGTATAGGTGATAGAACCAGTGTTTTGATAGTGAGTTGGTGAGTTGTGTTGTTTTTGTAATGTTACCTTGTTGTGCAGTAGACGTGGAGAAGTGAAGCTGTAAGGAGCGGCATGTTGCTTTTTTTGTTTGCATCTGTTAGGGGCAGAAGAAGTATGAGTGAAGGGTGGTGGTGCAGCATGTGGGTCATGTAGTAGGGTTCTAAATTGTCCAATCGATCAGAAGCGGTTAAAAGAGTGTGGGAGAATAGAGAAAGCTTGGCATTGGAGTTAGTTTATGGTGTATGGTGTGTATGGTGTATGGTGTGTATCATTTATGTAGTCTGGAAGGTGGGCGTATGCTTCGAGTATGTGACAGAAAGTGTTATGCAGTGTTGCACATGGGGGATTTTGTTGTGCTGGTATGTGTGGTATGTTTTGTTTTTGAGTCGTGGTGAAAGGAGGTGCTGATGTATTTGTTTTCTGAGAAGGGTTTGGTTGTAGAGAATTCTTTGTGAGTGGAAGGTATATGGTAAATAGATGGTGTTGTGTAGAGTGTATGTTGTGTGTAAAAGGGGATGAACTGGAGTTAAGAATGTTTGTGCTAGATTTGATTGCTGCAAGAGATAATAAATGTGATGCAGTGGCTTGTAAGTGTTGTGCGGTTGTGTCATTGTGGTAAAAAGAAGAGGAGGGCTTTGGTCGCTGAAAAAATGAAAGGCTTGGTATAGGTTTGTTAGTGACAAAAAGGGGTCTGTTAGGAGTAATTAGAGCAAGAAGTGTGTGTCTGGATGGGATAGAGTTAAGTATGGTGTGAATTTGGGTTCTGGTAGTGATGAGTGGATTGGTTAGTGGTATAAAATAGAGTTGTGTGTTATTTGTAAGGGATGGTGAAAATGTGTGGCAGCTGGAATAGAAGATTGTATAGGTTTGATTTTGGGGATTTTGTAGTGGGTGCTGAAACATTGAACTTTGTCTTGAGTTAGTTTGTAGTAAATTAGTGGAATGCATGTGCTGTGATTGTGTTAATCTGGTTGTGAATTGTGTAGGGTGGGTGATGGTGTATATAAAATTGGGCAGCATTTTTGCCCTAGCCGTGACCAGTCTCGAACAGGCAGCTGCCCTTATCCTCTCAGCTCTTAGCTGTGACTCCTGGGCTGAGACGCCCTGAACCATCAGCTTAAATAGCCCTAGTGGTCAGGAGAACTCTTCGGCTACTGAAAACCCTGGCCCTAATCCTAACGAATCAAACACCAACCCTAAGCTCTAGGACCAAAAGGAGACCAGCCTCTTATAGCCAACACAGCCACAGTCCGAGACGCCAATAATGCATGAAACCCTAAGCCTTGTGTCCATTAGAAATCCTAGCCTTAACCCTAATCGTAGTAGCCAATCAGGCACAACCCCCTAAAACCTGCATTCAATAGAAACCATAGCACCAGCCCTAGTCTCAACCCTAGTCCCAGTACTCAATCAGGCACGAAATCTTAAGCCTTATATCCAATAGAAATCCCAACCCCAGCCTTAGTCCCAACTGTAGTCCCAGTAGACAATCAAGCACGAAACCCTAAGCACTATGTCCAATAGAAACCCTAACCGAGGAACCAATTGGAAACCTTAAATCTATCCACCAATCAGATCACTAACCCTAAGCCCTACAACCAATGTAACCTCTGACCCAGGAACCAATCGGCACTCTCAAATACTCAACCAATGAGAAAGCTAACACTAATCCAAAAGAAATACAGGTACAGTCACCAATCAGTGCAGACATGTAGCATCCAATAGCAGTCCATATAAGGTGCCTGTAACCTCAGGCAATGTTTGCTGGGCAGGGGCCAGGAAGCTGCACCTCAATTTAGAATCTCCTAGGAGACAGACAGGATCAATCCACATTCTGGAGTTCTGCAGCTAAGAGTCTAAAACGTGTCCTCCTACAATACTGTTTTTCTAACACTTAACTTTCCTGGCCAGAAAACGAGTGT
Organism: Lissotriton vulgaris; assembly: GCF_964263255.1. NCBI lineage: Eukaryota > Metazoa > Chordata > Amphibia > Caudata > Salamandridae > Lissotriton > Lissotriton vulgaris. The sequence goes on from NC_141685.1 coordinate 1,823,947,108, forward strand.
TACAATCCCTTAAAACACAGCTTAAACAGGTTACCACAGATTACTACAGTCTCAGCGCACTGTTCAGTATCTGATGTATAATATCTCTGTTTCTAGAGGAGGGGGTTCAATCTGGTTTCACTCACTTGCTAAGACAAAATGGGAGCTGGGTGTGGATTGCTTAACACACAGATCTGAGCACAGATCACGGGAGAAACTAGGAGGGAAAATCAGGTAGTCATGGGCAATTGCAAATACAACAGATTTTGGGCTGCAAAGCCCACAATGCAATAAGTAAAAAGAAACAGTCACAGGCAAGCTAAAACTTCAAAATTCTAGACAAAACAGGCGAAATATTATGAAATTGCGGTCAGGTACACAATTTCAATTTTTAAACTGTAACAACCACTAGCAAAACAGGTGAAAATAATGCAATCATCTGCAAAGGAAAATAGCTTTTAAATTTAGGAAAGAGACATCACAAGTCTGACTTCTTACCACCTCCTGCGCTTGGTTCACTGAAATCGTGGGCACAAGGAAGCTGCAGCTCATAAAATGGAGGTGAATGTTTTGAGGCTCACCCAACAAGCCCTTAAGGGGCCTGGGTAGGTGAGAGAAGAGGGCTCAGGGGTACTTGGGAGCTAGGGAGCCAATCACAAAGATTTGGAGCTTATTGAGAAACCTAGACAGACCAAGGTAGTAACTACTGTTTCAAAGTCCCTTTAGCATTTCTGTTTTGATTTTGCCTTTACTAGCCAGTCGTCTAGCAATGGGTATACATCTATCCCCTTCCTTCTTAGTTATGCTGCGACTGCAGCTAGACACTTCGCAAAGATACATGGTGCTGACTTTATGCCACATGGAAGTATTGTGAATTGGCAGTGTATCTTGTCTAGTACAAATCTGAGGTATCTAGAGTCTTTAATTCATAGGGATGTGTAGATAGGTGCCCTTTATACTTAGGGTAGAAATACAATTTTCTTGTCTTAGAAGGGGCATAACTACTTGTAGTGTTGTCCTTTGACCCTTCCTAATTCTCAACAGGGCTGCCTGGTAGGGTATTGCCACTGCTGATAAGCAGACTGTTGTGTGGATTGTTGTAAACAGCCTTGCAGCTGTTGCTGCTGCCCTGGTCTGAACGGCTTTCTCTGCCTGTGGGCCTTCGGGTTGTATATCCTCCCTTTCTAAAAGAGCCTCGGTATTGTAGAGCCCCCATTGCTTTGGCAGTTTTGTTGCCTATTTTATCTGTTGTGAGGACTCATCCACTGCCTAGCCGAACAGGGCGTCTCCTGTCGATTATGAAGACTTGTGCCTTTAGTTTAAAACCTGACACTCTTAACCAGGCATATCACCTAAGTGTCACATCAGTGCATACTTGTCTGCTGACCGAGTCTGCAGCATCCAGGGGTGATTTCAGACATGTATTGGCTATGTTTCAACCCTCCCACATGTCTGCCTTGGCCCTCGTTTGTAATTCTCTTGTAGGTGCTGCATGAGGGTTTTCCCATTGTTGATAGCCGTGTCTATTCAGCAGTGCATTTCAGTTGATTATTCGTCATTGTGTTGGAGCCTCCCTCTCCATCTCCCTTCCTACCATGTCGAGTCTTTTGCTCTCTTTTTATGGTGGTGGGCCTGTGGAGGTGTGGGCATTGGTATGCCTTTTTGCTGTGGCTAAAATGATTGAATCAGCCAGTGCATTTCCCTGTTTATACTTCGAGCCTTGAGTTGATGGTTTGTATTTTCTTTTCAACTCTTGGCGTTGCTGCCTTTGCAGTGGCAGGTTCTCAAAATGCCTCCTTTCCCTGATCCAATATGCTGGGCAGCATTGGAAGATACAGGTTCCCCTTGATGACTGGCATTAGTGCTTCAAGGATAAAACAAGAATCTTCCTTCTCTTCCTCCAGTTGTACTTAATAGATTTCAGCAGACCCTCTTGATGATGTTTTGTAGATGGAAAGGTTGTCTGGTGGTAATGGACTAGGTTAGTTGTCCACTCCTCCTTCAGGGGAATCTGTGTAAAGTGTGTTCTACAACTCTTCATCAAACCCTACTGCCCCTTCGGCATCCTCTGGTTCATAGAACTCCTTGAGTTCTTTATGCGGCTCTGGTGTTACTGGAACCTCCAAGGCAAACTGGTCATCTTTGACGTTTAAGGTTTTGTCAGGATCCAAATATCCCTTAAGTAGTCGAACTCGTTCCTTTGCAGTAGTGCTGTCATTTCGGCCTTGAGTCTTTTCTACTTCCTACATCTTCGGTTTGGTGTTGAGTGTCTGTGAAGGTCTTTTCTTGGGTGTTGACACTTCTCTCGTTGCCAAAGGTTTGGTGCTTTTCTTTGTTCCCTCTCAACTGGGTGGGATCAGAGAGGGATCCAACCGCATTTTGCCTGCATCAGTATTCTGTGGTTAGGATCCGTGGGCATCTCTTGATTTTGGCTGGCCTTCAGTCGACGTTCGCGTTGGCGATGAGGCTGCTCTGTGGGACCTTTTGTCTGAGGATTTCAGGACAGGGCCTTTTGGTGGCTTGATTATCTTGTGGGTTTTCTTTTCAGCATCCTTCACTGACTTCTATGCCGCCTATTTTGACTCGGCATCCATGTCTGTTTTGATGCACTCTTCATTGTGCATTATCTCAGCTTCCTCTACATCGTTGCTGGAGAGACCAATGTTTTTCAGTGATACCTGTGCTCTCTGGATGGTCATGGTGTAGTGTTCTAGCCTCTGTCTTCGGCGTACTCCTATGGTCATTGGTATGAATGTGGCACAGGCCTTGCAGTTCTCCTCTCATGGTCCTTCGGGAGGCAGAGGTTACAGAGTTTGTGGGGATCTCTCTACACAAATCTATAGTGGCAGATGGGGCAGAAATTAAAGGGGGTCTTTTTCATGTACCCGACCTGCCCTCATTCTCTGACCATATGGCTGGTTCCGGTGGGGTCCACCGACAGGAGAAACAGAGAAGGATCCCTCTCTCATTCATCCTCTTTTCATGTTATTCAACAAATCTGTAGATTTTCTTCAAACTTCGTGTTTTTCAAAATCTGTTTTGGGGCTCCTTCATTGATTCCAGACCTAACTGCAGAAAAAGTTGTCTGAAGATGAAGCCTACACACAGGAACATCTGGGGTGCAGTCTGAAGTCATACAAGGGAAGGACATACTACCAAATGGTTGTTGACAATGCCCATGAAAAGAAAAAAAAACCGAGAATTTCACACCTGACAACTAGATGGTGGAGTAATGCACAGCATGTGAATCCGGAAAATAATTCATGCAGCAAAACCAAGCTAAACCTGGCTCAAGAGCCCTAGCAAGGGGAAAAACCAGTCCTGGGTTGCTTATGTTCCTATTTAGGAAGGACCTGGCCTGTTTCCATGAGGATCAAGGTCAGGGCTGATTTGCATATGGCTGGGTTCAAACTGAGGTGGTATGGTGGGTGAAAGACGATGAATTGGGATACGGCCCAGAGTGACTGTCAGTAGCTGAGATAAATTCAAGAATTCCACCCATCACCTTGTTGCTTTTGCTATGGATTGCAGAGCACATAACAATGCTTCCTCCCACAATACTGCAATAGAGCCAAATACCTGATCCTGAGGGAGTTCATGTGTCCCAGCTCTGACCTCAAGCAAGAGATGTGACACTAGTTAGAGCAATGCCTCTACTGGAGTAAAACAAGAAAATAAAAGACAGCATGCAATGATGGCATGCACTGGGCTTCATGACCTCCATAATACCCGCCATGTCAGAGGCTCTCTTTCTTTTTGGGATAAAGCAATATCAAGAAATGAAAGGAAAGAAAATCAAGGATAATAATACCAACAAATAGAATACTTTGTGTGGGAAAATGGGGTTCTGTTGCAGCACCCACCCCCCACACTTCTTGCCTGGCTTTTGATGCAACTTTGACTGTAGAGTACTGGGCCCCAGCTGTCCAATATTTTACATTTAAAACACATATGCCTTTACCATTCAAGCTTTTCCAACAAAACTAGCTGTAAAGGTATGCATGGTAAAGGCATATGCGTTGTACATTCCTGTGTGGTGAAGGTTATGTGTAGTAACGTTATCTGCACGGTAATAAACGTGTTGTAAAGGTACTGCGTGGTAGTATTCGTGTTTTACTGGCTCTTTCCATCCACAGGCAGCATGCATGGAGAATTGAGACTGTGGACTGGTGTCCTTCTTTCCCCACTTGTGGGGAATGAACTAATACAATATGCCACAGTAATAGGGTATGTGAACCAATGAGTTGAATACAGGGACCGCTGGGGAAGGCCCCTGATGCCTCAAATGTATGCACAAAAAGCAAAGCGTGGCTCGAACCAGTCACTTTTTAAGCCCAACACAGATAACGATGAAAAGTATTAGGAAATTAATACGAAAAAAAAAGAAAAAATGCTTATTCTATTTTCTGCGTAGGGTAGGCATGTATCTGTGTTGCAGGGATACAGAAAAATAGACAGGTTGCTTTTGCATTTTGGATTCTGTGGGGGGTAAGGCTTAGGGTAGGCACCAGGTTAAAGATGCGTTCCTATTTTTTTTAGGTCTCAGCCTGCGAAAGACTCCGCACATGCGCAGTCGAGCTGGCGAGATTTAATGATATAGGGTATTTTCTACTAGTGAGGTTAAGCCCCTCCCCTCTTTTCCATTGGCTGGCGTCCTGAACGGGTGCCGAGCCATTGGAGTAGAGGTCCTAGTGACGTTCTTCTTTCTCTTTAAGCCCCATCCTTTTCAGACTGGCTTACTTGACTTCCTTCTGCTGTAAAATGTAAATGTAAATGTATTTGAACTTATATAGAGCACAGCTACCCGCAGTGGGTTTCCCGGCGCTTGCTTAGGGAACCCGTCCTGGTATTCCCCTGTGAGATAACCCCGGCAGGGTATCCACAAGGTGAAAGCCAGGCATCCCGCCGCGAGGGGCCGTTGTGGAGATTAAGCAAGCTATTGCCCAGAGTCGCAGAGTGTGAACCCGTGAGTCGAGAAGGCACCGGAGCGAGAATTATCGAGTCCGTGGAATTTTTAGCCCAAGACCCACCGAGGCGGGGAATTGAACCCTGGTCCAGGGCCAATCTCAGCTTCCGGGTCTGCCGCCTCTAACCCCTGAGCCACACTTCTCCACAAGATTTGGTATCTTTATGGGGCCTGCCCCATAAAGATTAGAAATCTTTTGCAGCAGAAGGAAGTCGGGGGGAGAGAAAGGCTAAGTCAGACAACCGCTAAGTGAGCGCCTTTTCTGGTTGGCTTCCCCCACCCCACTTCGACCACTCCATTTCCTGCTTGCTAAACAAGCATTACTGCTTTTGCTGCTGCTAGTTTGTAATTCAAACAGCAGCTAGACGGGCACTTTACTTTCCTGGCAAAGGACTAGACACACTGGGTTCGCTAGTGGTTCAGTCACCTAATTTCATGGCTACTGTCCGTCCTATCACAGGGCTGCATTGGCACCATTGCCACATCAGACGGTCCTGTGTTCTGTGTCCTATTTTTACCGTGTTTTGCAGCCTGTTGTTTCTCTCACAAGCTCTTTCCTGCACGCCCCACCGTAACTGGCGCAATCAGTGCTGTGACAGACCTTTCCAATGACGCCTTCTGTTGGCTGTGTTGCTGGCTGTCACCTGCCCTCCCATGGAGTCGTTGTTGAGTCTGTCCAGTCTGTCCCCGCGCTCCGCTTGCCCTCGCCGCTGCTACCGGGGAGTCGCTGCAGGGGTTTGGGCAGAGGCCGATGCTGTTGCCAGAGAGGTGGAAACTGCGGGTTTCCTTCTCGTGTTTGTGGTTCGCATTATTTCCAATCACAGGGCCCATCTGGGCATCTCTCCTGGGAGGGGAGCACAGCTCCGTGGCCCGGATGGGGCAGGCGTGCGGCATTGGTTGCGTTTTTGGCTTGAAAGTGACATACTTTTGGTCTTGAGCGGAGCTGCTGCTCTCAATGGAAACTTCACTTTTCCCCTCCTTTTCACCCCTCTGCGTTTTTTATCTTGGCAGGAATCCCGGCTGTTTGTTTAACCCTGAGGTGCCCACAGGAGCCAGGCCTGCAGACTGGATAGTGGGGGTTTCTAGACAGGGATTTGACCCCCTGCTCCTCTTTCACCTCCCATGGTGCACTTCAGTCCATTCGATGAGGTGACATGGTGCTGGGACACTAAAGTAGAAGGGCAGAAGTCACTTTATAATCCCTAGAACGGGGCCTCGCTCTGCGTCCCTGAACGTTTCATGCTTGGTTCAGCCTGCAGGCTTGGGTCGGAAGCTACCGGCCTTCATCCTTACTGCGCTGTGCAACTGTGGGCATTTGTAACTGCTGGCTACATTTATTGAAGTGCCTCAGGTGGAATGTTCACTCACTGGGTGGCTTGTGACTCGTGCATCTCGCTGGGCAGGTGAGGTCTCAGGCCTGGGAGGCTTGTGACCCCCTGCACGTCCCTTGCTTGGTAGGGAAAATGATCACACACTGGTTGGCTTGTGATAAAGCACGCCCCTCGCTGGGCAGGTGAGGTGTTCACACACTGGGTGGCCTGTGGTTTTTAATCCAGTAAAGTTGGGGTACACACAGCGTCTAGCGCTGTCTGCTTTCCCTTGTTTCGACAAGTTTAGCTCGGCGCTGTAATCTCTTCGGCTTAAAGTCTGGCACCAGTCTCTCGATTTCTGAGAAACCTTCGGAGCCCAAAAGCCTCCTCTCCCCCCTCTTCCCATGAAGAGGGCCATGGTGAATGTTATCCCTTCTGCTTCTGTTCTAGAATGTTCCCAGTATCTGTGCTGAGTGCCTGCTCCCCCCAGCCCCGGTCTGCACATTTACCTGTCTGTGCACAAGAGCAAGTCTCTGCACTACCAAGATATCGTGCGCCCGGCGACTTCTTCGTTCGGTCCTAGCTGTTGGGCCATGAGCTTGTTGCATTCTGGGACTTGTATTGTCTTTTTGCGTTGTACTGTAAGCCTTCAATTCCAGCATGACCCATGTGGCTGCGATCTTTGAGGGGTCCTGTAGGTGGCTAAACTAGTAGCTAAATCCAAAGAGCCCCCAGCTCTGTACTGCGAGGGCTGCAAGCAGCTCGGGTCATGTGCTGGTGGCCGCTTTGTTTTCCCTCATCCATTTTCTAAGAATTTGCTTTTTCTGCTGTTTTATCAGATATCTGGTCGTGGTCCTCAGTTTATTAAAACCGTATTCTTGCTACAGCATGAAGCGTTTTTTGGTTTTTTGGTCTAATTGCGTAGTTTATTTTTTATCCTTTGCAGCATTAACCGTATTTCAGATTTTTCTAAGGTAAATCCCTGGGACCATTGATTTACATATACCAAGCGGGTGCACGCACGTCATTCACAGGGCAGGGATCAATAAAAGGACGAGAAAGTATAATTGGAAAAAGTGCTTTGTGGGGCGGCGGTGAAGTCAGGGGATAGACGTCTACTACCTAAGCTACCTTCAGCGGGAAGTGCACGCATGTGCAGGAGCAGTAGCAGGCAAGGCTGCGCTCTCCGTTTGGATTGCGTGCCACTTTTATTTTCATTCGACCATAATGAAAATGAAACAAATGAGCTGTCAGCGCCTCCACGGAGCCCCGGATGCTTCTTCACAAGTAATTTTTTCACTACATTGGCTCTTGGAATTATGCTTTGTGGCTCTGTGTATGTGTGTGTGGCTGTGTGTGGGTGTGTGTGGCTCTGTGTGTGTGGTTCTCTGTGTGTGTATGTGTGTGTGTGTGTTTGTGTGTGTGACTCTGTGTGTGTGTGTGGCTGTGTGTGTGTGGGTGTGTGTGGCTATGTGTGTGTGTGTGTGTGTGGCTCTGTGTGTGTGTGTGTGTGTGTGGCTCTGTGTGTGTGTGGCTCTGTGTGTGTGGGGGGATCTGTGTGTGTGTGTGTGTGTGTGTGTGGCTCTGTGTGTGAGGGTGGCTCTGTGTGTGTGTGTGTGGCTCTGTGTGTGTGTGTGGCTCTGTGTGTGTGTGGGGGGGGCTCTGTGTGTGTGTGTGTGTGGGTGCAAATGCAATAGGTCTCGCATTTGCAAGAGATTAAGCTATTGGCATTGTAAATGACAATGCCATTTATTTATCTATTTTCAAAACCAACACATAAATAAAAATGTTGTAATTTACAATGCCAATACCTACAACTTTTGCAAAGGCGAGACCGTTGCATTGTAAATGCTTGTTTTATATTTTTTTTGCTAGTGCAATAACAAAATGTCAATTGGGCGAGACAGAGCTCACTCTTTAGGGACTAAGACAAAGAATATGGACAAGTAAGTACTGACAGATCTAGACAGGTCTTTTACCCCAGAAGGCATTTCCCGGTCTGCTCGGGCCCTTGAAGGCTGGTTTTGAAAGCCTGTGGCCGTCCCTGGTGTCTCTATCACTTTCCCCAGCTCCCCAGGTTAATTCCATGAGGCTTCAAGAGCAAAAGAAGGAGATGAAGGAAGGGAGAAGATAGAGAGAAAGTGAGAAGAGAGTAGATAGAGAGAGAATGGATAGATGAGCTAAGCTAAATCAACAAGAGCATCAGCTAGTGTATTGTGCAGGACTAGACAAGCCTTTTATTCTACTAGGCATTTTTCTGGTGGACTGGGGCCATTAGAGGCTTGTGTTAAAACCCCAAGGTCGCTCCTGGTGCCTCTGTCACTTACTGCACCTTCCTGAATCCCTCACTTTAGCAGCTAGAGCAGGGGTGGAGTTATTCATGGGTCTATTCTGTCTGCAACTCTGCTGACAAAGACTCAGAACATGAAAGGGGGTGCATAAGTGAGCGAATAAAAGTATTGATGGATGGGAATGTGAATGAAAGGGTGGACGATGGTTGAATGGAAGGGTGAATGAGTAGATGGATGGATGAGTGAAAGGATGCGTGAAAGGATGAGTGTAAGGATGGATGAGTGAATGAAAAAATGGATAAGTGAGAGGGTGGATGGATGGATAAATGAGTGGCTTAAGGAATAGGCAAAAGAATGGATGGATGAATGAAAGGGAGGGTGGAAGAATGGATAAAAGGGTGTATGTATGGATGGATGTGTGAATGAATGAGGAGTGGAATTATGGCTGCATGAGTGAGTGAAAGTATAGATGGCTGAGTGAAAGTATGGATGGATGGTTGGATGGATGGATCAATAGATCGATGGATCGATCAATTGATGGATTTATGGATCAATGGATGGATTTATGGATTAACAGGATTGATGAATGGACAAAGTTAAAAGGGTGGATCGATGGATGAGCTGGGGCATCATGCACACCCAACTTTAGCACCTACAGTGGGGATGAAGTTCTTGATAGATGTCTCCTGTCTGCAACTTCATAGACAAATGTGAGTAAGTAATAGGATGGATGGATATAGGTGAATGACTGAATGGATGGGGAGAATGACGAATGAATGAATGAAAGGATGGATGGATGTAAGGGTGGATTTGTGAAAGAATGAATGGATGAGTGAAAGGGAGGGGGTTGGATAGATGAAAGAATGGATGGATGAAAGGAAGAATGGATGGATAAGTTGGAGGGAGGGTGAAGGGCTGGAAGGAAGAAAGGGTGGATGGATGGATAAGTGAAAGGATAGAAGAATGATGAGAGAAAGGACGGATGGATGAGTGATTAAAAGGATGAATGGGATGTGTGAAATGGATGATGGAGGGATGGATGGAATTAAATGGTGGATGGATAGATGAGGGAAAGGATGGATGAATGAGTGAAAGGATAGATGGATGAGAGAAAGGCTGGATGAGTGAAAGAATGGATTGACCAGTGTAGGGAGGGTGGATTGATGGATGTAAGGATGGTTGAAACGATGAGTGAAAGAATGGATGGATGAGTGAAAGGGAGGGTGAATGGATGTACAGATGAGTGAAAACGTGGATGGATGAGTGATCGAATGGATGGATGGATGGATAGATAAATGGATGGATAGATGGATGGAGTGAAACGGTGGATGGATGAGCGAAAGGATGGATAGATGAATATGAAAGTATGGGTGAGTGAACGGATAGATGAGAGAGAGATTGGTGAAAAGATGGATAAATGGATGGATGGATGGATGGATGGATGGATGGATGGATGGATGGATGGATGATGGATGGATGGATGGATGGGTTTAATGGATAGGATTGACGATGGATAGGTTTGGAAATGGATGGGAGGACGGATGGAATTGTCAAAGACTGAATGATGGATGAAGGAAGGATTGGATAATTGAATGTAAAGGGGAAATGATGGATTAGCAGGTGGATGGAAGGATGAAAGGGTGAATGGATGGATGCTTGGATAAAAGAGAAAAGAGGGCTCTTCTTGGGAGGGTTGTGATGACTTGCTTCATTTGCTTGGTGCCATTAAAGCTTTGGATTAAAGTGAAGGGTATTTACATTTTATGGCCATTCTCTTGTTTCCCGAGTTTAAGTGCAAGAGACAGGGGGAGGATTCAAAAAAGAGAAAGGGTAGAGAGAAAGAGATAAGAGAGGGAGAAGAGAGAAGGAGATTGAGAGAATGTATGGATGGAAAGAGAACGATTGCTCGAGGAGACGAGCAGTGCAGGGCTGATTTGATAAACTCCTTTCTAAGTCCAAAACTCACACGTGCGCAGGATGCCTGGATACTAAAGTCATTGGCTGCTGCCCTTTGCAGTGATTGCCTGAACTTTTTCTCAATAGTTATACCACCCACATTACAGAACTAATAAAAAGAAACAGTACAACATGTACTTATCAAATGATATCACACTCACTATCCGTGACTGAAAATTTAAATACAGCCTGCATTACAAATCGAAAGACAGCTGGCTTGGAGCAGGCTGCCAGCCACTAACGAAGGTCAGGCTTTTGAATTACATCATAGCCCATGAGAGTTTTCTGCTGACCAGCTGCTTTTCTTGGTACTGTACATGATTTAAGTGCACAAAAATTCTGAAATGATAGTTATCGAAGTTATACAAATGTCGATCAAATGTTTATTTTCCATTGAAAATCATTACAAAACACTTCCACCTGAGGACTTCTCTTAAGCACTACAACTAGCCAGTCTATGGATCTGGAGATTTAAAGGAATATCTAATTTATGATTCCAGGTGATGGGTTTCATAATTACAAGGGATGCGTTACGTGCATTGCATCGGTGACCGAGCATTTTTTGCACTGAGGGCTAAAAAGTTTTGCACTAGATTTTGCACTGCACAATGGCATTTTTACCAGCAGAAAATGTTTTTGCACGGGTCAGTCATGTGCATACATGCCCGCAGAGCATTAAGTGGGATGAAAATACTGGAGGGTCTCTCAAAGGAGTGTGGCCAATGTAATTAAGGCGTGGCTTAAAACACATAAACTAAAAATCTGTGCTTAGCGTAGTATGCTACCCGACATGTATGTTGCTGTTTCTGTCATTGCATCCAGATATATAATACAACAAGTAACATCATGCCTACAACAAATCAGGACTATTGGCTTTGTCAATGGTTGTTAGTTGCATATTATAAATGAGCAGCAACTAGGGCTTGTATATAATATTGAAAAAGCTTCCACTTAAAGCCCTGGTGACACCACAACGATGTTGCTGCTCTTGAGTTTCAAAAAGAGAAGGGAAATCCAGAGAGAAAATGACTTTCTTTAAAGGATTTCCCTTCCCCTACAACTGTAACTTCTCCATTAGTGAGAAGTGAGCAGTGTGAACACACGTACATCCATGTGCCTGCTGTCACTGCAATCTAGAAAAAACTGACCTTCTGTGCCAGGGCACAAATCAGAGCCTGATAGAGACCCGTTTCGAGGCACCCTTTAACCCCTTCGACGCGGATGACAAAGCGAGCTCGTCATGGGCGTTACCTGCGCTGCGCGCATGACGAGCTGGCTTTCTCACGTAATTCGCGATTTTCGAATCTTCAGCGGGAAAAACCCGCTAGTGCGCATGCGGTTAAAAAACTGCTGTGCTCAGACCCGGTGAGACCCGGCCCCCTTAAATCCCAGCATGCCTGTTCAAAATTCCCGCTAACATGAGAAAATGTCAAAGTCACAGGCTGGGTCGGAGTGGGACAGAAAATAAACCGGGGCCCCAATTGATGAATTTAGAAAAAAATGTGGCCCACGTTTGCAAATTCAGCAATTTTTAAATTGTGAAGACACGCCTAATAATTATTTTGCAAAGTATGGGAGACTGCAAGGATCTGAGCAGGTAATGTTTGTTTCAATATCAGGGAAAATCAAGAGTGAAAGGCAGAGCGTAAAACAGGCCCACAAACTGCCAAACAACGTTCTGTACAATGGTCTGTCAGACTAGCTGACTCGGCACTGCCTGATTGCCTGGACCCCGTTTGGCCTCAGCACTATTCTTGGCTACTTTATGCGAGTGCTTGAAAGGCGATAGCTGGTACCTCACGTCTTTGGTCCAAACCTCTTCTCCACCCACGACACATGGTATATTTTCTGTCTTTCCATCTAGATCTTTTAGGGTCTTTTGAAGTGCTATTCGTTCCGGACTTCCATGTTTAAACTCCAAAATGGGCTCATTTGCAATTTCGCCCACTGCACAGTGATGCTGCCTGAACCCTGTGCAGGAACGCAGCAGGAACCTCCTGAGCTGTAACATGGCGTAGGGTGGGCATACACAGGTACCCCAAGGGTGAGACTGGCAGCAACAGCACTATTCATATATTCTGGGATCTATCAATCTAATCAAACTGGAAATAGCCTGGCCTGTCATAGCAGCACAAGAGTAGTGTTAGCACAACTGTGACGAAAAGCAGCATTACACTTAATATCTGTGCTGATAATACCGCATTTCGCCTTCTTGCCTTCCCCTAAGCGTTCTCTGGACAGTAGTGGATTTTGCAAAGACTTTTTAAGGCATGGGCAAAGTGGGCTCTGGCCAGGGCCCCAAACTTTCAGGGGGCCCGATATAGGGTGAAGAGAATTGTATAGCCAAAAACAGGGACATTTCCCAAAAATGGACTAAAATGTTACTTCGAGCGAGCGCACAGAATGGCAGCCTCCTCATCAGAGAATTACAGAACAGGCAGTTAGAAAATACATAAAATGCAACTTTTAAACCCAGTAGCTTGCCTGTTATTTAAATCGCTTTCTTGAAACAACTGCTAACTATCCCTGCTTTGTAAAACATTAAAAGCAGCTCCCAATGTTTTCAGTCGACCATCCCTAAAAACCGGGACATAGACTAAATTTTCTGAAGTCTACCAGGACAGCTGGTGAAAAAACGGGACGGTCCTGGCAAATACAGGATGCCTGGCCACCCTACCCTGATAGAGTAAGGACTGTTCTGCTAAGAGTCTTATCTTGATGACTTTGAATAATTTTTAAACAGATTGTTTTAAACACATTTACTTTAATTATTTTTTATTGTGGGTGTTGTGTGAGAGTCTATCATTTAAATTGTTGCCCAGAAATGTGTTTGTTTCATGCAACATCCTTAAAGAAAGTTCCTTTTAGTTCAGTCAGTCAATTACTTTTATTCGATTGATAAAAATCGCAAAAAGACACAAGATATAGATCATTACAGACAATACAATACAACAGTACATACATTTCTGATTAATAATGAAAAATATAAAATATAGATAACATGTCAGGTTAAAAATACGCATATTTCATAGGTTCAGTAATACATTATTTAAAATTATTTCTTTCATAATAAAAAAATTTCCATAAAACATTTAAGAAACTGATTTTTAAGAAAGTGCCAGCTCTACTAAAATGATTCAGTTATAATATGTTGGTGCTGTGTTTTAGAGCGCTTCTTATTTATACGAACACCTGCCACTAAGAAACTTGCTACATGAAAAGTTACACGTGCACTGGACAAAAGTTGTAAAAACACGAGCGCTGGCCTGACCTGTAAAAAGCCAGCATCCCGCAAAATTGGTAACAGATATTTTTTTCTAATTTGTGCATAGTGTTCGCAAAACATAATAAAGTGTAATGTATCCTGTATAGAAAAGTGGTCACAATCACAGGGGTTTCCGTTAACAGGTGTATCCCACGTTGCAAAGGAGCCAAGCAGCAAGTGTATCAAGTTTAAGTGAAATCTAGTTAAAATAAAACAATGAAATGGTCTGGTAACAAAAGCTAGGTAGGGTTCTAGGCCTGGGCCAGTAGTAAGTACATAATTCCTTCTAACGAGCGGTTTTCTCATCTCTATCTCCTCCCGCTCTGCCGCGAACAGGTTTAACAGTGTAGATTTCATCACCATGACATCCTCTTTTTTGATGCGTTCTGGAAAATAAAAAAGCTCAATACGCCCCACATTTGAAAGCATCGATTTAACATAAACCAGCCATGGGACACTGTGAGCTCTGTCCAGGGCTAAACAGTCTTTGAGGATCATATGATTTAATGAAATTTCCTGGTTAAGCCTTTTAGTTCAAAACGGCATCTCACATATGAGGAATGGGAGGGGTCACATAGATAATTTGCAGTAATATTAGTGATGTGCTGCTGTGTTACAATATTGAAAACACACATCACTATCCGTATATATTAGATGTGAACACATTTAGAATTTGGATGATTGTGTAAGTGTCCTGGCCAAAGAGGAAATTAAAGAGCTTAACGTGGATCTAAGTTCAAAGCTGTTATGAGCAGGGGCCCGAAAATACGCGTTGCCCAGGGCCCCCAGAATCCTTAAGATGTCGCTGGGTTTTTGATAAATAGGAAGTTCAAAGGAACAGCTCGTGTCCTACTGTTAAAACATCTAGGTGAAATACTGAACTGATCATTTGTCAGATGCATTGCATTTTATGCCCCTTGACAGCCAATGAAAGACGCCGACCAGTCTTATGTAGCTGTTTTATTTCCTTTGTAAGAGTGCTGGAGAACTAGATACATTTATCTCGTCTCAAAATGGCTAAAAAATGAGGTTGGCCTGTCCTGTGAGTTATGTTATTGTGTGGCTTCCTGATCACGGTGGAGTCCTATCCACAGGTATGTTTCCTAGACACTGTTGGATCATTTCCGGAAAGATGCCTGGGCCCCAAAATAGTCAGTGCGAGAGGCCTGGCCATCTGCAAAAATGTAAGCTTCCCATTGTGCTGGAAGGGTAGCTTCGCTGAAAGGGCTTCCATCAAAATGGTAGGAGCACTTTCGCAAAATTGCAGTCTAGAAGGGCCGCCTTATAAGCTTCTGAAATGTGCTTTCACTTTTCTTTTGCAACGGTTTTTTTAAGACTGCAAAACATCCAATATAGACACAGCTGAGCTTCAATCGTCAAACGGACGTCAGTATGCCATAATAGGTCTACAGGCGGTTCTTAATAAAATAGGAGCCTGTGAGTGTGACATGGTATTTTTCAGGAGGCAGACGCAAGTTTCCCTACTCAGTGTAGCTACCAGCTACTAACCAGGGCTTTAAGTGGGGTGGTTGTATCTCAAACGGGTGTGGCTGATTTAATTAAAGGCGTGGCTTAAAACAGTAAACTAAAAATCATAGCTTTGTGATGCTATTCGCCCCATTGGAATTTTGCTGCTTCTCTCTATATATATATACACACACACCAACACGCATGCACACAACAAATAACAAAACCCCTACAGCAAGCCAGGACTATTGGCGTTGTCAATGACTGGTAGTTTCATAAGATAAAAAAAGCAGCAAATATGGCTCCGTTGCACATAATATTAAAAAATGTACTATAACGAGTCTCTCTGAAGTTACATCAAAGGGAGTGAAGGGTGGTACTGCTGCAGAGGTAAGATTTTATTTCTATCGAGGGTGAGCGCAAAAACGGAAAACCCGATAGGGACCCTTAATAGCATTTTTTTTTTTTAGTTCCACTGATGCTGAGCACCAACTGGACCCAGCGCAATTACAGCCCTGGCCTAAGCTATAACAATGGACTGGGCGTGCTGGTGCTATTGTTTTAAAAAGTATATTGAATTTTTAAACAATCTGCTGATGTGCTCTTTTAAAAAACAGGCGGACAGCTTCACTATGAGGTCGATGGTCATAAATAAGTGCCAGTATTAAGAAAACCATGGAGCAAGCCACATAGCATCCATACATCACATGCAAGAGAAGGAACACATCACACCACCCTTAGGCTATTAAATCAGACATGGGTGGCACAGTGAGTGAAATTAAATCAAAGTGACCTCTGTGCAACAACTCAGGGAGACATCAAGGCAAGCCATGCATAGACAAAGGAATGATAGGAAGTGTCTGAAGTCATACAGTGACCAGCTACACATCTGTGTCAACTTACTTGACATGTGTATGTCAGCAGCACAATCCACATGGCTCATTGGTACACTCCCTGACTGTCAAGCACAAGTAGGACCTTCACACATATCCCTCCTCTAGCCACCTCACACCCGCAACACCCAATACCTGTGGGAAACACACATAATGGTGCAAATGATGTCCTGTGAGTTTAAAGACAACCAATCACTCTCCCTGTGGTGCAGCCATAAACTTCACACTCACACTCAGGGATGCCTAAACCAATGCTGACACAAAAACAATAGCCAAACACAAAGTTCACAAACAACATCCACTGAAATGCCAACAATCACCGACATATGCAGCCAAACGGTGGAAAGGCAATGTGACCCTAGACAGAACAGGAGTACACAACATTGTCACTCAGTGCCAATAAACAGACACCATGCCCCAACACAAACAAGAATTGCATCATCAAAAAACAATCATGAACACTAACTGAGATCAATGGGACAATCAGGTAACACAGACAGAAACATCACACCACTCATCAAGTGAACATGGTGTCATAGTGTACCACAAGCATGCATATGCACAATCCTGACATGTGACAGGCCCCAAATCGGAGGACAAACCACCAATGTGCACTCAAAACATGCCCAGGAACAAGAATCCACCTTGCTGCATGTGACAGACACACATGAAATGCACACTGCACTTGCAAAACACATCTGAGTGATTCACACAGCCACAACTATTCACACCCAATGTCATGCAAATAGAACATCACACACACATAGCATCTGTCAGTAGAAAGAGCCAACACAGGCCAAACACTGCATACATCCACAACAAACACACCACAGATGCACATACCAATCCACCACATTGCAAACTCAGTTGGACATCAGGGAGATGCATACTAGGCAAGTACAAGGCAACATACACTGACAGCACTGCATGCACACCAAGCACTGTGTGCACACCAACAAAACCAGTAGCACACATATCTGAGTGCCATACCATGAACTCCCACAACACAAATCCTCATAGCACACAGAGAAATTCACACTCAGGAAGGGTAGCAGTACCTCAGCAAACACACATACGGCTTGCCCATCACCCACAGATACACAACTCAGGAAAACCCAGTTGCAAACAAGATGACAAGAGGACTGTGCTACTCAAACATATGCACTACATATAAGTAACCCTGACAGCAAACCAGTAAAAGAAAATAACAGATACCTAATTGGGAAACTGTCCTAAGTGGCACTTTGGTCCTGTACACAGATCAGCCTCACACATCATAGTGTCACACTATGAAGTAGTGGGGAGGCTCACACACTGGCAAGCCATTGGGTGGAAGACATGAGATTGAAGTGGTGTGTACTTCAGTAGTGGACAGGTGAGGAGTGTACAGTACACAAACACATAGTCGAGTTACTCACAATGTGTAGGCATCAGAAACACATATAGGGGATGGCATGACTCCACATACCACATACCATACTGGAGCCAACAATGGGTCAAGTGACAGCAATGCATGAGAAAACTCACAAATAATGTCAGTGTGGCTGAGCAGGTCTGCACAGTGAGCACAAACAGTAACAAGATACATGGCTGATCAACATAATACAACATAGGCGTGGCAGTCACACACTCTGCATACTCACAACTGGCAGCAACAACATGTAGGTGTCCCCCAGGAGTGTAAGGACACACCAACACACTGCACAGTGTCCAACCTACAACTCCTATATGTTCCCATAATCTAAAGCACATGGCAGACAATTTAAACAAACAGACACTCATTACCTGGATCATACATATGTGCAGTTGGCATTGCAGGGGCACTCACACATCAGCAATACTGAGAATGAGAGCCCATTCACATTGTATGACCACTCAAGTTCACGTATTCAAATGTGCCCATGTGACTAGGAAGACAGGCCTACACAAGATGACCACACATCAACACTGCAGTTCACACATCAAGAAAGATCACACAGATATGATGGACCCTGGCCAGTCAAGTAAACCTGTGGATATAATTCACCTCTGTTGTGGTATTGCATCCTAACGCGACATGTGTACAATTTAGTAAACCTGACCATAGAACGATTAGGATAAGAGTAGATCATCTCACACAGCCATCATTGCACCCTCAAGCATCAGAGTCAAGCAGAACTAAAGTGCCTGTCACCTCTGGCAAACTCTGAAAAAGTAAAACAAGTGGCATACAGAGCATGTGTCACATGAAACCATACCCATACATAAACCCTTTTATTTAGCAAGGACATAGACAAAGCAGACACCAGGAGTAACTGTCTTTATTACATATTACCCAGATAGGCATCTAAAGTTGAAAACAGCATGGCCATTGGCCAGTCCATAGTTCAAAGCATGTGTGCATGAGAAACTGCACAGGGAATGGGCATCCAAAGTTACAAACAGCAAGGCCTTTGACCAGTCCATAGTTCAACGTATGTACATGTGCATGAGAAACTGCACAGGGAATGGGCATCCAGAGTGACAAACAGCAAGGCCATTGGCCAGTCCATAGTGCAAAGTATGTCCAGGTGTGCATGATAAACTGCACAGGGAATGGGCATCCAGAGTGATAAACAGCAAGGCCATTGGCCAGTCCATAGTGCAAAGTATGCACATGTGTGCATGAGAAACTGCACAGGGAATGGGCATCCACAGTGACTTACAGCAAGGCCATTGGCCATTCCACAGTGCAAAGTATGCACATGTGTGCATGAGAAACTGCACATGGAATAAATAGGTAACACCTTACACTGCCATGGGAATCACCACAGATCCGGGGATACAAATGGGCAGTCCAGGCACCGGTAGGAGAGAGATGGGTTTGGGAGGGGGACTTTGCCTCAGACTTGGCTGTCAGTTGAACTGGGAGGTAGCTGATTGTCAGGGCCAGCAGGAGGAATGGACCTGGGAGAGAGAGGACCAGCTGAGGTTGAGGCATCAGTGGCTTTTGGAGATGGAGGGCTGCTTAGTCCGGGTGGCATGGTGACATGGGGAGGCAGAGGCATGCTGCCAAGAGACACAGTGTGTGAGGGTGAATGTGGAGGGCTGAGTCTACACTTCTTGGGGATTCGATAGGCAAGAATTGTCTTGGTAGGAGTGGGAAGTGGGGCAGGCACAACTGCCTCACTCACCAACAAAGGTGCATCAGGTCAGGTGGCTCTTCCTGTGGGGATTTGCTGGATCTGGTGGTACGCATGGGCTGGCCTTGCCTTTTCCCCTCTATCCCCTGTTGACCAGGTGAGCCCCCCACATTCTTCTCCTGTCCCACCTACACAGGGGTGTGGGTGGGAGTTGACGTTGTGGGTGAGTCTGCCTTAGACAGCTGTTTGTGCTGACTCTTTGCAGGCACCAGCTTCACAGCAGGCAGGGTTTGGGAGCAGGTGTGGGGATGGGACTGTCCTTAGATGGGGTGATTTGGATGAATGTAAGCCTGAGACCTGCTTCTTGGCCTGATGCCCCTGTGTTAGAATTGGGGGTCTTGTTGGTACAGGTAGGTACTTGTGACAAATAGAGACCCTCTCCTCTAGTCAGAGTAAGGGGGCTTACACTCACAAATAACCCCTGCTCACCCTCTAGGTGGCGCAGTGCAAACAGTCAAGGCTTATTTCAGAGGCGGTGTAAGTTAAGCATTTATGACCACATACAGTAACCCAGGGACAACACTACAAATGGACACCACACATGGTTTATATAAAAAATAAGTTATACTTTATATAGAGTTACCACAAGACCAATAAATGACAAAAAGAATCCACAGTTCTATTAGCTTTCAAGAGTTCTTGTTGAAAAGGCTTAAATCAAGGTTCTGTGCCAGTCGGTAGCCCGGACGGGCTACAGCGTTGTTAAAAATACCAAAGTCTAGCAAATCCAGCGGGCCGCGTCAGTACGTGCCCACTCAATGGTCGACAGACTCAGTCACAGTACCTTTTACTCTGGGCGGCCGGCACGGATGTGCGAGCTAGTTCCGGTGATCGCTGCGGTGCAGAAAGGAAGCGTTGCAGGATGCGTTGTCCCTCGATGCAGTGCAGGCAGCGGCCCGTTGACAGAGTCGGTGGATCCAAGGCGTGCGTTGCAGGGCGAGACGGTGCATGGGCATTGGTGGTGTCACACTGCGGGGCCCAGGCGGTAGCTACCAGCAATTGGCATCTTTAAATTGGTGCCAATGACCATGATTGCAGTGGCGGTGCACGCTGAGGGCACCTATGGACACATCATGCTGTAGCAATGGCAATAACCAGTTCTCAGCATTGAACAGTAGACACTTACTATGAATCATGCCACCAGATAGTGAAATTCAATGCTAGTTTGACATTTAACTCACTAATGACTACACATGCCATGTCAGTGCACAGGATTACATGCATTGGCATGTACTCCCTCACATGTGACTTATGATGTTGTTGTAAATGTACACAGATATGTTAAGTGATGGACTCTCAACTACGTAAACATGCATGTCAATGTGTGAGATGGCTAAGCAACCCACAGTAATGATGGGCTGACTACATAATGTGCCTATTTCACTGTGTAGATTGCTGAACTCATGTTTATACTTGATCTTTATGCACACACTGTCCTCATTATGTTGGGAATGTGTGCCCTGTCCGAATCACACAAGAAGGTGTGGCAGGTACAGCAGCTACGTAGAAGCCAGCAGTGTTGCTGTTTCAGATATGAGCTGTGTCAACTAGTCTCAGGGCTGGTAACATAAGATATTGGAATGTACCATTTGGCATTCTCATAGTCAGAATCTGTTTTGGTGGTACTCACTGTGTACATACTGGACACGTGTACAACTACTTTAGATCAAGGTGTCCCTGCATGTGACTTGTGCTGTAAGCTGTAGTTTCAGGCCAGTCATTATTGGTACTGTGTCAAGCAAAACGTAAGATGTTGGACACATCCATTCACATTGCTTGCGGACATGGAGGTTGAGGACATCATACGTAAATTCCGTTTTGATCGACCTATCCTTCAAGACTTATGTGGTCATTGGAGCCCCATCTGAGGCCTTGCAGAGCCTAGCCAACTGCTTTGACGCCAACATGTAAGGTGATGGCGGCCCTGCATTTTTATGCACCTGGTTCGTTCTAGTATATGGTGTCCAGCACAGGTGGGATTTCTCAACCAATGTTCAGCATGGTGCTATGTGATGTCCTGTCCGCTATGGTGTCCGCTATGATAACCTAGAAGGACAGCTACATCAATTTTCCCAGGAGACATGAATTGGCAGCTGTGAAGCGTGATTTTTATAACCTTGCCCACATCCCTATTGTTGTTGGTGCCATTGACTGCACACATGTTGGCCTTGCTCCACCATAGGCATGTGAGCACATATACAGGAACAGGAAGCATTTCCATTCCATTAAGTGCAAGTGGTATGCCAAGCGGATATGATAATTTCCTATGTCTGCCATTTTTCCAGGATCAACACAAGACTCCTACATACTGCTTAACAGCATTGTACCACAGCTGATGTCAATTCTGCACCCAGAGCATGCGTGGATTTTTGGTGAGTACACAGAGTCATGTAGCGTGCTGTTTGTGTGACATGCTGTCCTCAGCCACAGTTATGTTTCAAAATTGCTCTGTGTATCTCACACCTAGGTGACTCTGCATATCCCAACATCCTTGGTTGCTGAGCCCACAGAGGAATCCCTGGACCCCTGGTGAAGTCCGCTACAATGAGGCCCATGAGAGGACACGTTGTGTGATGGAGCGTACTTTTGGTCTTCTGAAGTCTAGATTCCCGTGTGTGGACAAGAGCGGAGGTGCACTACTCCACTCTCTCCAAAAGGTGTGTCAGATCGTAGTTGCACGCTGCATGCTCCACAACCTGGCCTTGCGCAAAGAGATCCCTGTTCCTGGATGATGATGATGAGCAGCAGATGCCCCGCCTGAAAACCCACACATGTCCAGTGATGAGGATAGTGGAAAGGAGGTAGGTGTTGACCTGCATCAACAGCTCAGCAACCACTACTTTTTTTGAGTGTGAGTGACATTGTACAACAGTACCATTGTCTGCTCAATCAATCAATCATTTGTGAAGTGCACTACATACCCGCAAGGGTCTCAAGGAGCTGGGGGGGGCGCTACTGATTGAACAGACAGGTCTTGAGTATCCTCCTGTAGGTGAGCAGGTCTTGGGTCTGTCGTAGGCTCAGTGGGAGGGTGTTCCATGTCTTGGCGGGAAGGTGGGAGAAGGATCTCCCACCGGTGGTTGTTCTTCAGATGCGCGGGACGGTGGTGAGTGAGAGGTCGGCGGAGGGTAGCTGGTGGTTGGGGATGTAGAAGGAGAGTCATCTATTGAGGTAGGCGGTCTTGTGGAGTGCCCTGTGTGCGTGGGTGAGGAGCTTGAAGGATAACCTCTTATTGACGAGGAGCCAGTGCAGGTTTCTCAGGTGGGGGGTGATGTGGACGTGGCGTGGTACATCGAGGATCAGTTGTGCCGAGGCGTTTTGGATGCATTGTAGTCGTTTGATGAGCTTGGTCGGGGTTCCCGCATAGAGGGCGTTTCCGTAGTCGAGCCTGCTGCTGACGAGGACCTGGGTGACTGTCTTTCTTGTATCTGTCGGGATCCATCTGAAGATCTTGCGAAGCATGCGGAGGGTGTTGAAGCAGAAGGAGGAGACGGTGTTGACTTGCTTGGTCATTGAGAGCGTTAAGTCGAGGATGATTCCCAGGTTGCGTGCATGGTTGGTGGATGTCGGGGCTGCCCCAGTGCGGTCGGCCACCAGGAGTCGTCCCAGGCTGAAGGGTTGGAGCCGAGGATGAGGACCTCTGTCTTGTCTGAGTTCAGCTTCAGATGGCTGGTCTTCATCCAGTCGGCGACGGCATTTGTTCCTTCGTGGGGGTTGGCTTTGGCGGTGATGGGGTCCTTGGTGAGGGAGAGGATCAGCTGAGTGTCATCGGCATAGGAGATTATGTTGAGGTTGTGCTGTCGGGCTAAGTGTGCGAGCAGGGCCATGTAAATGTTGAACAACGTTGGGCTGAGGGAGGATCCCTGGGGTACGACGCAGATGATCTCAGAGGCATTGGAACGGAATGGGGGGAGGAGGACGCTCTAGGTACTGCCAGAGAGGAAAGAGGTGGTCCAATCCAGAGCCTTGTCTCAGATCCCTGCGGCGTTGAGGCGTGTGCATAGTGTGCGGTGGCAGACCGTGTCGAAGGCGGCAGAGAGGTCTAGGAGGATGAGTGCTGCGGTCTCGCCATTGTCCAGCAGGGTCCTGATGTCATCGGTGGCAGTGATGAGGGCAGTCTTGGTGCTTTCGTTGCTACGGAACCCTGACTGGGAAGGGTCCAGGATTCTGTTTTTGGGGAAGCTATCTGTTGACGGTTTTCTCGATGACCTTGGCCGGGAAAGGGAGCTGAGAGATGGGCATGAAGTTCTTGAGGTCTCTTGGGTCTGCCTTAGGTTTTTTGAGTAGGGCGTTGATCTCTTCATGTTTCCAGATCGCTGGGAAGGTCGCGGTCACGAGGGATAGATTGATGACATTGCACAGGTGGGGTGCGATGGAGCTGCTTGCTCTGTTGGAGACGTGGTACAGGAATGGGTCTGACGGAGAGCCGGAGTGGATTGTGTGCATGGTCTTGATGGTGTCATCGATGCACACGGTGGCTCTGGCTAGCACAGGGTCATGGTCAATGGTGTGCAGAGGGTCTGTTGTGTTGCTATCTGTTGGGGTTGTCTGGGTGTTGAAGCTGTTGTGGATGTCTGCTAACTTGCGGTGGAAGAAGGTGACGAGGGAGTCACACAGGGCTTGCGACGGCGGGATGTTGTTGGAGCTGGGGTTGGAGAGTTCCTTCACGATGTTGAAGAGCTCCTTGCTATTGTGTGCATTGTTGTCAAGGCTGTCTTTGAAGGAGGTCCTCTTGGCAGCCCTGATGAGGTGGTAGTGGTTGCTTGTGTGCTGCGTGGCTGTCCGGAGTTTGTTCACTGTGCCATTTCTTCTCTAGTTTCCGGCAAGCTTGCTTGGAGGCTAGGAGTTCTGGGGTGAACCAGCTGGCCCTCTTGCTGGTGTCTCTGTGGGGGGGTTTCTTCAGCGTGGCGAGGGTGTTGGTGCAGTCCTCGATCCAGCGTTTGAGGCTGTGGGCGTCGTCGTTGATGTTGGAGGGTTCGGTGGGTGGGCTGAGAGCAAGGTTTGCATGTAGTTGGTCTTCAGTGATTTTGCTCCAGCAGCGGCAGGGGATCTGTTCGGTGCGGTTGTGTGTGGTGGGTTTCTGGAAGGTGAAGTGGATGCAGCGGTGGTCGGTCCAGAGGAGTTTGGTGGTGTGGTTAAAGGAGATGTGCGGGCTTGAGGAGAAGACGGGGTCGAGCATGTGGCCGGCGGAGTGGGTGGGTGTTGAGATGCTTCAGTTCGAGGTTGGCGAGGTTATCGATCAGGGTTGTGGAGTTGTTGTCGTTGCTCTCAAGGGGAAAGTTCAGGTCTCCGAGGAGGATGTAGTCGGAGAAGGTCAGGGCTTGCGTGCTGATCAAGTCGGCGATGGAGTCGCTGAACTGGGGGCGGGTCAGGGGGTCGGTAGACAAGGGTGCCTCTGAGGGTGGAGTTAAGGTCTGTGTGGATCTGGAAATGCATGTGTTCGACTGTGCTGAGCGCGTCGTCGGTGCTAGTCGAGACCCTGATGCTGTTCTTGTGGATGAAGGCGATTCCTCCTCTGACTCCGTTATTGCGGTCTCTGCGGGTGATCTTGTAGCCGTCTGGGATGGCTATGGCGATGTCGGGTGCGGAAGAGTCGTTAAACCAGGGGATGTTGTGTTGAGCAGGTCCCAGAGCTCGACAGCATGCTTGTGTGTGGAGCGGGTGTTCCAAAGTATGCATCGGAGGTGGTTGGGGTCTTTCTTGGGGGGTGGTTCGTTGGCTCTGAGGCTGGTGTCGCTTCAGTTACAGCAGGTGAAGGGGCCATGTGTGCATTTCGAGGCGGCCTTGAAGCAGGTATGGCTCCGTCCGGAGTTGAGAGCGTGCAGATTGCTGGTGTCGTTGTGGCGGCGGTCGTTGTGGCGGGTGCGGGGGCCAGGGGTTCTGGCACTGAGCGCGTTCCAGGCACGGACGGGTGCAGATGGGGTTGGCTTAGGCGCTCCTGCGGCGCGCCAGCGGCACAACCAAACTGCAGCCTGCATATATGGAGAGGTGGGAGGGAGGAGGAGCTGAGAGGCATGGGGCGGGGGCAGCAAATGGGCAGTGGGCCATCAGGGGGGCGGGGACGCAGGGGACACAGCGGCGAGGGCGGTGAGGGACAACGAAGGTAACAGAAGGAAAATGGGGCACAAAATCAAGGGAAACACGAGTGGCACGGAAGGCAAAAGGGCACAAAAAACGAGTGGAACAAAAGGCAAAAGGGGCACAGAAACGAGGAAAAAACGAGTGGCGCAGACGGGCACAAAAAAACGAGTGGAACAGAGGGAAGAAGGGCACAAAAAACGAGTGAATCAGAAGGCAAAAGGGGCACAAAAACAAGGGAAAAACGAGTGGCACAGAAGACAGAAGGCCACAACAAACGAGTGGAACAGAAGTCAAAAGGGGCACAATAATAAGGGAAAAACAAGTGGCATATAGGGCAGAAGGGCACAAAAAAACGAGTGGAGCAGAAGGGCACAAAAAACCAGTGGAACAGAAGGCAAAGGGCACAAAAAAAACTAGTGGATTAGAGGGCAGAAGCGTGCAAACAACAAGTAGAACAGAAAGCAAAAGGGGCACAAAAAAATGGGAAAAAACAAGTGGCACAGAAGGCAGACAGGAACAAAAAACGAGTGGAACAGAAGGCAAAAGGGGCACAAAAACAAGGGAAAAACGAGTGGCACTGAAG
This sequence comes from Lissotriton vulgaris, assembly GCF_964263255.1. Classification (NCBI taxonomy): domain Eukaryota; kingdom Metazoa; phylum Chordata; class Amphibia; order Caudata; family Salamandridae; genus Lissotriton; species Lissotriton vulgaris. The sequence goes on from NC_141685.1 coordinate 1,823,973,060, forward strand.
GCAGAAGGCCACAACAAACGAGTGGAACAGAAGGAAAAAGGGGCACAATAATAAGGGAAAAACGAGTGGCATATAGGGCAGAAGGGCACAAAAAAACGAGTGGAACAGAAGGCAGAAGGGCACAAAAAACCAGTGGAACAGAAGGCAAAGGGCACAAAAAAAACGAGTGGATTATAGGGCCGAAGGGTGCAAACAATGAGTGGAACAGAAGACAAAAGGGGCACAAAAAAATGGGAAAAAACAAGTGGCACAGAAGGCAGACGGGAACAAAAAACGAGTGGAACAGAAGGCAAAAGGGGCACAAAAACAAGGGAAAAACGAGGGGCACTGAAGGCAGAAGGGCACAAAAAACGAGTGGAACAGAAGGCAAAAGGGGCACAATAATGAGGGAAAAACAAGTGGCACAGAGGGCTGAAGGGCACAAAAAACGAGTGGAACAGAAGCAGAAGGGCACAAAAAATGAGTGGAACAGAAGGCAAAGGGCACAAAAAAAATGAGTGGATTAAAGGGCAGAAGGGCGCAAACAACGAGTGGAACAGAAGGCAAAAGGGGCACAAAAACAAGGGAAAAAACAAGTGGCAGAGAAGGCAGACGGGAACAAAAAACGAGTGGAACAGAAAGCAAAAGGGACACAAAAGGGGCACGAAAACAAGGAAAAAACAAGTGGCACAGTAGGTAAAAGGGCACAGAAATACAGGAAAAACAAGTGGCACAGAGGCAAAACACAGAACACAGAAATACAGGGGCAGCTAAGAACAGAAGGCAGAACGGGCAGAGAGGCACGGAGGCAGCGAGGGAAACGGAAGGGAAAACCGGGCAGAGACACGGTGGCAGCAAGGGGTACAGAAGGAAAGACCGGGCAGAGAGAGCACGGGAACAGCTAGGGGAACAGAGGGAAGAAAAAGGGGCCCGGACAATGTACAGGCAGCGGGGGAAGACAGACAACAGTAGTCACAGACACAACAATGAAAATACAGGCAATAGAATAAAAGCAATAAAGCGGAGGATGAACAAACCTACCTATGGTCTACCACTGGCCACCAGGGATGAGGCGCAGGTGGTAACCTGTGGATGGTGGAGGGCCTCGAACTTCCTCAGCAGCGGCAGCTGGGGCAGGGAAACACAAGCGGTGCTCTGCGGAGGGGGAGTGACCTACCTGGTGGGGTCAAGGGTCGCTGTCTTTGATGGTAGTGAAAAAGGCCTAGGGGAGCTTTTTGACTGCTGCCTGTTGTTGGCTCTGTGCTGATGGCTGAAGTTTGTGGCACAGTGTAGTCATAATCAGCCAGATGATGTCAATGTTGATATTGTTTCTCATTGTAATGTGTGCTGGTTTTTGTACCTTCCTGACTAGTGTTGTGTATTGGCTGTGATGCAATCACCTGACAAGTAAAAGTCGTTCTCTTGTGCCTTTCTGGGTCCCTTCAGCCTCTCAATGCCTCAAAACAATCAGAGCTACTGGTACAATGGAATCAGAGTCAACATTGTACATCTTGTGATAAACATGGAGGTGACACAAAAACATAGGTGTGTAAAGAGTGTATGTAAAGAAAAAAGTAAAGTCCCTGTGTTTCCAAAGGTGGAAAATATCATGTGTTCCCCCTCATAACTCAAGAAGCCCATTCAATATTAACCATATATCCAAATGTACAAATGTGAGAATAAACATATAATAGAATCAAGAATTAAAAATTGTACAATTTATTACATACAAGGCATTATATAATACAAAAATACAGTGCCATAACGTAAGATTAAACATTGCGCCAATTCACATCTGGGACAATAAGATACAAGTTGTATAAAAATGTGTCAATTCACATAAAGAACAATAAAATCTAGGTTGTCAACCTTCCTGAGGGATTCCTTATTCAATGCCAACACAGGTCGCATGGGAAGGGAGGTGGGCTTGCCATAGTCTATAAAGATAGGTTTACTTGTAGGATTAAAGATAGTTGTATATTTGATTCAGAAAGTATGCATTTCATCATTCAAATTACCCCTAATAATTCCCTGTCAGGTCTCCTTATTTATCGCCCTCCGGGCGGCGTAAGACAGTTTATAGACTCTCTTTTAGACATTACTATAGCCGCAGCTGCGTCATCACCTAATTTTATTATATTAGGAGATCTAAATTTACATTTTGATGACCCCGACGATAAGGTGGCAGCTGATCTCAGGCTCGACCTTAAATCTTTTGAGCTGAATCTTATAAATAAAGAGGCCACTCACTCCAAAGGACACCTTCTGGATCCAATATTTTCTAATACTACTCAGCTGGATTCTAGCCCCCCACTCCCTCTCCCATGGTCTGATCATTTCCTAGTCCCGTTTGCATGGAAAATTCGCACGGACCCACCACGAGTGATAGTACCTCGCACCTTAGAGAGGGCTTGGTCTAATCTATCCCTGGAGAGCTTGACCCTGACACTTGAACAAACAGCTCCTCTGACGGAGCCTGATCCACTAGTAGCGGATATACATTTTCGAAACTGGCTGAATAGTTCCCTGGATGTGGTATTACCCAGAAAAAAATTAAAAGAGAAGAGTAGGGTCTTTAAATCACCATGGTACACGTTAGAACTCAGAGATCTTAGAAAAACATGCAAAAAGCTGGAACGCATGTGGCGAAAAGATTGGGCCTCTAACAATAAAGCGGCATATCGATCTGCTATGAGGCTTTATAAAGTCTCCCTGAAAAAAGCCCAGGCGGCCTTTTTCGAAGAGAAAATTAAAACGTCTTCCAACTCATCCAGGGAAACTTTTAAAATAGTAAAAGAACTCCTTAAGGCACCCTCCCCCCCCTATCATGCAGAAGGGTGCAGAAGCTAGATGTAAACAATTAGCGGACTTTTTTGATACTAAAATCCAAAATATTCTAGAAAGTCTACCATATAGTGTGCCAATTCCTGATTCGGACGACCATTTTGCCCCTACTTCTGTCCCTTTTCTGGATTCTTTTACCTGTATATCCAGGGAAGATTTTTGTAAAGTTTTGTCCTCCATGAAAAGTGGCTCCCCGTCTGATCCCACGCCTATGTATATTCTTAAGCGGATTTCAGATACCATTGCCCCCTTAGCAACTGAACTTTTAAATGCCTCCCGCACCCGTGATGTTGTTCCCCATAGCTGGAAGCAGGCCATGGTGAAGGCCCTCCTAAAAAAAACAGGGCTGGATCCATCTGACATGGCCAACTTCCGCCCAATATTGCTATTACCAGGCCTCAGCAAAATTGCGGAGAAAATGGTCAACCAGCAGCTCTCCTCTTTTTTGGAAACCAATAAGCTGCTGCGTAACTCCCAAACGGGCTTCCGCCCTGGTCAGGGCACCGACTCTGCCCTGATAGCGGTGGCTGAAGAGGCAAGGTGCATCTTGGATTCAGGAGGATCTGCTGTCGCGATCCTCCTGGATCTAAGTGCAGCTTTTGATACTGTGGACCATTGAATCTTAATTCAGCGCCTCGCTAGACTGGGAGTATCGGGCATGGCCTTGGAATGGCTCACATCTTTTTTGAGCAACCGAACCTTTCAGATCTGGGAAGGCAGCGCACATTCCAGATCTACCCCCCTCCAGTGTGGAGTCCCTCAGGGCTCCTCATTGAGCCCTACTCTTTTCAACATATATATGGCCCCACTGGAGGATGTGGTTACTCCTTTTGGGATTAAAATAGTTACCTATGCAGATGACACCCAACTAGTCGTCTCGCTATCCCAACAAGAGAGGTGCTCGGAAAATCTATTTGCTTGCCTCTCGGGAATACACTCCTGGATGACCAGCTCTCAGGTCAAACTGAATGGAGCCAAAACAGAGATTATGCTCATGGGCCACCAATTAACATCTTTACCCAAGTCCATCTGGCCTCCCTGTCTGGGTGATCTTCCCAAACCAAAAGATGAAATTAAAAGCTTAGGGGTGTGGTTTGAGCGGGACCTGACCTTCAGGACCCAAGCGAAGAAAACAGCAGGCATATGCTATGGCCTACTCCGGTCTGTGTGGAAGGCTCTTCCTCTCTTGCCATTCCAGTCCAGGAAACTGCTAATCCAGGGGTTAATATTATCTAGACTGGATTATAGCAATGCCCTGTTTCTGGCGGCACCCGAGGCAACCATCAACACTCTCCAACGTGTTCAAAACTCAGCAGCTAGGTTGCTTACCGGCTCTTCAATAAGATCCTCGGCCAGACCAGCATTGAGATCTCGTCACTGGCTGCCTATACGTGAAAGAATTAAATCTAAATCTCTTTGCATCATCCACAAATCGTTTCAGGGTAAGGGACCTCCTATTCTTAGGAGTCTGATCTGCCCTTACAAGTCCTCTCGGGCCCTCCGTTCTGACCTCGGAAACCTGCCCAAGGTTCCCAGAGTAAGGAAGGCGCGCTCGGGGGGTCGTCGATTCTCTGTGAATGCGGCAATGCTGTGGAATGGCCTTCCTGGCAGGATTCGTACTGAACCCAGCTATTTGAAGTTTCGGAAGCTTCTTAAAACATTTCTTTTTCCCATTGATCCCTAATTAACGGTGTCCCCCTCAGTCTGCTCTTTGTTCTTCAGCGCTGGGACGCTCTTGGGCAGCCATGCGCTTTATAAATCTAATTTCATTTCATTTAATTTCATGAGACAATAGAGTAGTCACCACATTGTTGTGGTGACACAGTCCAACAGACACCTGCCATCACCAGGGCAGTGTGGGTAAGGATAGTCAACAAAGTCAATGTCAAGGTGAAGAGAGGTGCCATCATGGCTGGCTCTTTGACTTGCGTTTGGCTGGTGCTTTGCCACGTGATGCTCCTGTGGTGTTTCTCGGACGACCCCTTTTGTTTTTTCCAGGGGGGGCCTCTGCTGCGGGCTCAGCGGTGTCTGAGGAGTCATCATGTTCCAGCTCATCCCTCTCCGTGGCTGCGGCTGAGGTGGTGGGAGTATCATCCTGAGGGCCATTGGAGGGAGGTTGAGCTGTCCTTTGGGCCACATAACTATCCCTCAGAACACCCACAGGCTGGCCCATGAGGTCCATGATTTGGCCCATACATGTGTCCATGGACCTCAGCAGCAGGCCGAGCTCACGCACTTCTTCCAGAACCTGGCCCATGTGTCTCTGGGTTTGTTCGTATGCCCAAGGACTCTGGCGATATTGGCCAGGGCTTCGGCCCCAGTTTTCTGTCAATTTTGTCCCCAGTTGCCCTCCCACCTGCCCTGCTGTCCCGGACCTGTGGCGTTGCCACTCTCCCTGCCCTCCTCAGATTGTGGGGTGGTGTTGGTATCCTTTGAGGCAGGGAGAGTGTTGCAGGCAGCACTGGTGGGGGTGGTGGTGCTGGTGGTGGTTAAGGTCGCACAGGACGTTGCAGCAGGAGTCAGCGTGGTGGTTGGTGCTAAGGTGGCGGTGTTGGGGACAATGGGGGCCTGAGACATTGTGTGCCCTAGCAGTCCTGATGGGCCAGGTTCAGGCTCCGCATCCGATAAACTTAGGGAGTCTGCATCCGAGAGTCCATGTTCCTCGGGGGGAGACTGGCTCTGCAGGTTGGTGTTGTCATCTGCATCAGTCAATTGCTGAGCTCCTGTTGAACAGAGGTAAAATGGTCATTGAAGTGCGCCCCACAAGTTTGGTGTTAGATGTTTAGATGTTACATGTTATACACCACACAGTTTACATTGATATCACTTTGTATGGCTGCACAGTACTGAGCATCATGACATGATGTGGTGGTACTTACATTACTTGTCCATGGTGTAATATGTCAATAGATACCATGTTCCATGTACAGATTGTGTGATTACAAGGACATGTCGTCATCTAACGACTGGCAGCACGACAACTTTATGTGAAGCGTCCTTTTTGCTTACTCTGCATGGAAGACGTTACATCTGAGCATGAACTAACCATCGTAATCTTATGTATACTTTTGTCATATCACATACTTTAATTTCTTTTTACAACTGACCATGCATGTTTTGTGTTCATGGGCCTTGATGCTCTGCCCCATGGCACTTACACATAGCATTCAGTGCAGTGCATGATTGTGCCCTGAATTTCTTCAATGTGTGATTTGGTGAGTCAAACGTAAATTTCTGTGACAATTACATACGCTTTTCTGTTTGAACACTGGAAGTGGCTATTGGACCTATGCCAAGTTGGATGACTTGTGAGGGCTTATGTGGTCATATGGCTCCAGGCTTTTTGAGAGGAATGGCAGGGTGCATGCACTTTCTACCTACCTGTTCTGTGACATAGTTGAGGGGAATTGCTACTACATGGTTGTGGGTGTGGGGGGAGTACCATCCTGCTGAGCTTTGGTACAAGGGAGCCTGGTGGGAGTTGTAGTGCAGTCCTCCCACTCAAAAAAACCCTCCCTGTTAAGATGGCTACATACCTGTTAAATTGATGAGGGCAATGCAATAGCTGCCATGTGCTTCTGGCTCGGGGGAGTGCTCCATCCTGCTGATCTTTGGTACAAGGGGGCCTGGTGGGAGTTGTAGTGCAGTCTTCCCACCCACAAACCCACCCTCCCTGTTAAGATGGCTAGCTACCTGTTAGTATGATGAGGGCAATGCAATGGCTACCACTTAGTAGTTGGGGGGGGGGGAGTGCTCCATCCTGCTGAGCTTTGGGACACTGGTGCCTGGTGGGAGTTGTGGTGCAGTCTTCCCAACCACAAACCCCCTCCCAGTTAAGATGGCTATCCTCCTTTAAAGTTTGATGAGAGCAATGCAATGGCTGCCATATGCTTCTGACTGGGGGGAGTGCTCCATCCTCCTGAGCTTTGGGACAAGTGGGCCTGGTGGGAGTTGTAATGTAGTCTTCTTACCCACAAACACTGCTCTCTCTTAAGATGGCTACCTACCTGTTAGTTTGATGAGGGCAATGCAATGGCTGCCACATGCTTCTGGCTTAGGGAACTGCTCTACCCTGCTGAGCTTTGTGACAAGGTGGCCTGTTGGGAGTTGTAGTGCAGTCTTCCCACCCACAAACTACCCTCCCTGTTAAGATGGCTACCTACCTATTAGGTGTAGGTGAGCAATGCAATAGCTGCCAAATGCTTCTGGCTGCGGGGGGTGTGCTCCATCCTGCTGAGCTTTAGGACAGGGGGGCCTGGTGGGAGTTGTAGTGTAGTCTTCCCATCCACAAACACCCCTCCCTGTTAGGATGGCTACCTACCTGTTAGTTTGATGAGGGAAATGCAATGGCTGCCACATGCTTCTGGCTGGGGGAAGCGCTCCATCCTGCTGAGCTTTGGGGCAACGGTGTCTGGTGGGAGTTGTAGTGCAGTCTTCCCACCCACAAACACCTCTCCCTGTTAAGATGGCTACCTACCTGTTAGTTTGATGAGGGGAATGTAATGGCTACGACATGGTTGTGGGAGGGGGGATGCTCCTTCCTGCTGAGCTTTCGGACAAGGGTGCCTGGTGGGAGTTGTAGTGTAGTCTTCCCACCCACAAACACCCCTCCCTGTTAATATGGGTACCTACCTGTAAGTTTGATGAAGGCAAGGCAATGGCTCCCACATGCTTCTGGCTGGGGGGGAGTGCTCCATCCTGCTGAGCTTTGGGACAAGGGGCCTTGGTAGGAGTTGCAATGCATTCTTCCCACCCACAAACTCCCCTCCCTGTTAAGATGGCTACCTACCCTTTAGGTGTAGTTTAGCATTGCAATAGCTGCCAAATGCTTCTGGCTGGGGAGAGTGTTCCATCCTGCTGAGTATTGTCACAAGGGGGCCTGGTGGAAGTTGTAGTGCAGTCTTCCAACCCAAAAACACCCCTCCCTGTTAAGATGGCTACCTACCTGTTAGTTTGATGAGGGCAATTCAATAGCTGCCACATGCTTCTGGCTGGGGGTAGTGATCCAACCTTCTGAGCTTTGGTACAAGGGAGCCTGGTGGGAGTTGTAGTGCAGCCTTCCCACCCACAACCCCCCTCCCTGTTAAGATGGCTACCTACCTGTTAGCTTGATGAGGGAAATACAATGGCAACCACATGCTTCTGACTGGGGGGAGTGCTCCATCCTGCTGAGCTTTAGGACAAGGTGGCCTGGTGGGAGTTGTAGTGCAGTCTTCCCACCCACAAACACCCCTCCTTCTTAAGATGGCTACTCACCTGTTAGTTTGATGAGGGCAATGCAATGGCTGCCACATGCTTCTGGCTGGGGGGAGTGCTCCACCCTGCTTATCTTTGTGACAAGGGAGCCTGGCTGGAGTTGTAGTGCAGTCTTTCCACCCACAAACTCCACTCCCTGTTAAGATGGTTACCTACCTGTTCGGTGTTTCTGAGCAATGCTATAGCTGCCAAATACTTCTGGCTGCAGGGGAAGTGCTCCATCCTGCTGAGCTTTGGGATAAGGGGGCCTGGTGTGAGTTGTAGTGTAGTCTCCCCACCCACAAACATCTCTCCCTGTTGATATGGCTACCTACCTGTTAGATTGATGAGGGAAATGCAATGGCTGCCACATGCTTCTAGCTGGGGGGTAGTGGTCCATCCTGCTGAGTTTTAGGACAATGGTGCCTGGTGGGAGTTGTATTGCAGTCTTCCCACCCACTAACACCCCTCCCTGCTAAGATGTCTACCTACCTGTAAGTTTGATGTGAGAAAACTCCCTCCCTGTTAAGATGGCTACCTACCTGTTAGTTTGATGGGGCAATGCAATGGCTGACACATGGTTGTGGGTGTGGGGTGGAGTATTGCACCCTGCTCAGTTTTGGGACTGGGGTGCCTGGTGAGAGTTGTACTGCCGGTTGCCTGTCCACATGCCCCCATGGAAATATTGCTAGCTACCTTTGCGGTGAATCAGAGGGAGTAAATGTTGGATCTGTGAGACATGTGTTGGGAAGAGTGTGGTGCACAAGAATGCATTTGGGCCTAGGAGGTGTTGCTTTTTAGTTGTGCAAGACAGTACATAGCAGTATAATGGGAAAGATTTTCGGTACTTACCAGCCTCCACTCCCCAACTATTTCTGTGAGACTCTCTGGGTGCAGTGTGGCAAGCACATTTTCCTCCCATTCGATGAATGTTCATATTGGAATAGGAAGGCCACCGCCAGTCATCTGAGCCAGCATAAGGTTCTTGTTGTTCCTGTCTTTCACCTTGCTCTTGAGGTCATTCCACTGCTTCCTGATCTTCTTCTGGGAGCTCAGGATGGTCCCTACTGCATTGACCATGTTGAATATCCTTGCTCACATTTAATTTTTAGTGCCTTGTGGTGTCTGTTGGACCAGGTTTCCAAACAAATGTGGTTCTACTCTGATTACCTTATCTACCATCACTGACAACTCATTGTCAGTGAATGTGGGCATTTTCTTCTGTAACATGGTGTGTGATGTGTAAATGAGTTAAATGTGCAGGTGTGAAGGTGGTGGCGGTGATGTGTGTTTGTTGTTGTGATGGTTTGATGTGTGCAGATTTGCCTCTCCTTTGTGCTCTGGGGATCCTTCAGTAGTGTAGTGGTGCAAATGATTCTGTCCGTCAGGAAGGAAGATGGTTTTATACTCAGCTATGTGGCTGGGTTACAATGGTGTATTCCTCTCAGGTGTGTTGTGTGGGTTGACCTGGGATTTGTATTTTTTAGTTCCCATGGGGATGCATCTTTGGGGTGTGTTAGGTGTTTTTTGAGGCTGAGCCAGATTAATGGCCACACATGGTAGCCTTGTTGTGTGTTTTTTTGTCGACTGCCATTACTCTTCCGAGCGACAGTGGCAGTCGGAATACAATAGCTCTTCCACCGGCTCTCCTATTCATCTATAGTTGCGATTGCGGCGGTCGGAAACAGCTGATCGTTCCTCTGTCACCGCAATGGTATCCTAATTTAACGTGCGGTCAATCCGCTGGCTTTGCAGCAGTTTTTGGTCTTTCCGTTATAAATCCGTCCGCCGCAAATGGAATTTCACCTGCTCCACATGCTCTCGGCGGTCTTTCATGGAATCCATCTGTCGTGGTCAATTTTTCTGGCGGTTCATTCAGATCTGACCACCGGTTTTCCCGTGGTATCTGCGTATGTTTAATTTCCGCTACCACGCCGGTTGGAATGGTTTTCCTCCCGCCATCCTAATCGACCCCTGAGTGTGGATGAAATAATGTGGGTTTGCACGTTAAGGTTTTTGTGAAGGATTATCTAGGGATTTTGTTAATTCGATGATGATGGGTTTGCTTACAAATGTATCTAGGTGGCTAAGCAACACTTATTCGGGAGTTGTTGGGGTGAGAGATAACTAGGAATTCAGTTTTCAGATTTTTCAGTTTGAGGTATGTATATAATTTACATTTTTTGATTATTTAAAATCTTACAATAGGTCAACATGTAATAATTAATATTATAGCAGATACATTTAGAGTAAAAAATACTTTTGGGATTAAAACATATCTAATATACAAATTTAAAATTTCAGTTTTTTTAAATATTGCTACTCTGAGTAGGGCAAAACGTATTGTACAGATTAATTGTTAATCACGTCCTATGCGTTCTGTTTGATCAACTCTTTTGGGTTAATTTCTTTTTATCATAAGTATAAATTTTAATAATGCAGAATTCAAAACTATGTCGTTTGATTTGAGATACTTTATAAGTGCTTGCCTGCAAGACTGAATTCCATGAATATTAAAATGCCACTTAAGTGTCTTTCTTCTTTCTTCCTTCAATTTTGAACATATGAAAAGCAAATGGATAATGTTATCTTCTCCAGTATTATGTTATCTTCTCCAGTATTACATAATCTGCAGGGTATACATTCTGTTGTACACAGCCATGGCATTACATGACATGATACTGGGAAAAGGCCAAATCGTTCTCTTAAAAACATATTTTTCAGCTTTAAGGACGAGGGTGTTTCTGAATATAATTGCGCTTTAACGGATTTGTACTCATTCATAAGCGCCCATGCATGCGTTCTCTCTGCAAGGGATTCATTCTCGTTATGCAACCATAGTTATTTTGTTATTTTTTTAATAGTTGTTTTTAAAGATTTATAGTTATAAGCATATCTCAATTCGCACGTGCTGAGTATTCATCTAATAGAAAGGTAAGAAGGGCTGCAGTCTCTTTAATTTTGTTTTACAGATTTTATGGACTCTCTAGATCTAATCACAAATCTTAAAAAGTCACACTCAATGACTATTGGTACAGCTAGAGCAAGGAAGGTTACATTTTGCTATAAGGGATTGGAACTTATAAAGGTCCCTGCCTTCTCATATTTAGGCGTTCTTTTTGATGAAAGACGCTCGTGGTCTACTCAGCGCGTCCATAAAAAGAACACCCTTGCTAGAGCCTCTGGGGCCATCCTAGAGTTTGCTAGAAGAATTGGCTCCAAACCGCTCCCTGCCCTCATGAAGATATACAATGCCAAGTGTATCCCTATGGTAACCTATGGGAGTGACGTTTGGGGATATATAGAGACCGGTGAAATCCAGGCAGTTGAAAATATTTTTTTCCGTAAGTTGCTGTCAGTCCCGGCCTCCACCCCAATTTATAACATTCATGAGGACATAGGTGCTGGGTTTTTTTTTCGGACCAGATTGCGGTTGCTCCTTTATTATGCTGGCTGAGAATTTGGGCTCAACCGCTCCCCAATTTGAACCAATTAATCATCCAAGATTGCGTTTCTCTGGATAAAGGGTTAGAAATACCTTGGGTCCGTTACATTAAGACACAAATGGAATCTCTTGGTTGTCCTGACTTATTCCTAAGCCCTAAACCTCTTGGTAAGTCAGCTATCGGAGAAATAAAGCAGCAGTTCTTGGCTAGATCTATGTTAATAAGGGAAGAAAGGGAATTAGTCAAACCCACTGTGAGGAGATTTGTCATGCTGAGCTTAGGTAGGCAGATACAACCATATTTAACATATATAAATGAACCGTATCATCTATTTGCTTGAATTAGATTTAAGCATAATATGGTGCCCTGGCAACTTGCCTTTCCAAAGGTTTTTTTAAAGACGGGACAACCTGTGACAACCTCTCGGAACAGAATATGTTTCATTACGCATGAAATTTATTATCCCATTATTAAGAGGGCGTAATTTCGAGCAAGTCAGGCCAGCTTTGGCTTATTTGCAAATGTTAGCATCCCCAGTAGTCTGCTTTGAAGTTGCAAGTTTTATCATTGGGGCAATCAGGTGCCGGAACAGACTTTAATATTTAACCTGTCTTTGGGAAATTGTTTTTGTTAATAGTGAACATGTGATTAGGATCAACTTTTTATATATTTATTTAAATACTAAGGAATGCTTTGTCTGGTAGGATGGCCTAATATTTGATGTCTCATGGTGAACCTGCTAAAGGTGTGAGAACTGGAATGAATTCTTGTACAAACATAATTTGTTTTAATGTGCTATGCTTTGTGATGTGCACTTTGATGGTTTTAAATTTTAACCGAATGAAGTAACTTTTGACTGACTGACTGAAAACAAGGGTACACCAATACTAGAACCTAGGGTGGAGTAATATTTGCAGCAACAATAGTTCAAATGTGGCCAAAAAATGGTCCAAGAAAGACGCAGGGGGTTACATCAGAATAAACAATACTGCAGCTTAGTCTGAAGAAGCAATTAATACTAGAGGGAGCAAGGAATTCAGCGCACAGCTCACAGAAGCCAAGTTGCCAGACCAACTTCAGCAGTCTGATCACTAAGTGTCCCAACAACAGAAGGAATTAATTATCCTCCATAGGCAACACAGCTGTGTTGCACTTTGTATTACCTTACTATTCATAACTTGATTGGAACTCAAACAAGCTCTCTTCCTACATGCACTGACATCAATAGTATTCGCTAATCCCGCACTGATGATACCAACACCCTACCTGGGCCCATACTACATTCAGGCACATGCCTGCTCCAGCGCTCTCCATTTAGAGATCTCCCACCTTGTCTTAATTGCGGTTACCTCTTTTTTGACAAACCTCACTCGCAACGTCCGGCTTACAATTCGGATTGCTCGGATATGCTATGTCCTGAAGATTCATTTTAATAATTACTTGCATACTATTGTAAGTAAATAACTTTTTATCCTGATTGAAATGTGCCCCATGGCACACTTTTCCTTGCTCCCTCTAGTATTAATTGATTCCCCAGACTACGTTGCAGTGTTTTCTTTTCTGATACAACCCCCTGTGTCTTTCTCTGACCATTTGTGGGCCACATTTGAACCATTGTTGCCGCAAATAGAGTATTCATCAAGGGCAACTTGTAAATACTTCCAAGATTGAGATTTCCGGTGCGTCTGTATATCCCCCACAGTAATTTGCACAGTTGGTTAGAGTTATCTATTTAAAAATGTTTCAAAATTTTTATAAATTGGCCTTCCCTTGCAATTAGCTGATTCGATGGTCCAAATTCTAACCTAATTTGGACAGATGTTGCAATATGTGGACGGTGGCAAAGTGATTTGAAGATTTTAGTCACTAATAATGGGTATAGCATCTTTACCGCACAGTGCTTCACTATCGTATGGCAGACTTTGTAATAATTTTGCAGATGCCCCCTCCCCACACCCACCTCCGGCTGACACAGGACCATCTCGCCTTCAGGGGGCAACTCAAGACCTGGCTCTTCGAGCAGTAGCGACCTTTCCCCCCCCCCACCCCTTCCCCCCCCTGGCGCCTTGAGACCCTAACGGGTGAGTAGCGCTCTACAAATTGATTGATTGATTGAGAGGCCACTTTTAGGAGCAGGAGATAACTAGGTCCCTTTAAGGACTTTTGCAAAGTTCGAAATGCAGTCAACAAGGGGTTAGTTCTCCTTTGCATATCAACCTTATGTCTGTGGAATGATCCTTTACCGTCAAAAAATTCTGCCAAATATTTATATGTTCTTTCTTGCTCCAATTGACAGCCTTGAAGATACCATTTGTGCTTATGCTTTGTCTCTGTGTTTTTGATAAATTCAATTATTTTTGGACTTAGTCTCATTTATAACCATGCCATTTGCTAGGGAGTAACTTGATATCATACGGTGTAACCCTACTTTTATTTGACTTAATAGGATAACATTTTCTGCATATAATAGGTTTGATGTATGCATGCCAGTTAATTTTGGCGGATAAGCATTTACCTCATCCATGGCTTGTGATAAATCTGATAAAAACAAGTTAAAAAGGCAAGGGGCTAGTGCACATTCTTGCTTTAATTCAGTGTCTGTTGGAATTTTATTTTGAGACACATGAACCGTCACCAATTCATACTCTAAGATAAGTATTCGAATATAGTAATTGGATTAGTTTCAGATGGGAAGATGGTATTCCTTGCTTCTTCAGCTTTTCCCAAAGTAGCTACCTATGCACACAAACCAAGGTCAATCTACAGTCGATGAAATGTAGATATAATAGTTGCTTCTTTAGTAAATATTTCTCTATCAAAACTGACAGGACTAATATATTTGTTGCAGTTCCCAGGCCTTAAATAAAACCTATTTGATTCAGCTGAATTTTCTGCTTTTTAATAGCCCATGTAGATAGTTTAGACAGTAGAACTCCAGGAAAAAGTTTGGCATCTGTGTCAAGGGAGGGGCGAGTCTCCTTTCTTGTGTATAGGTGATATTCACGAGCCCTTCCATGCTTTTGGTATTGATGATGACTCAAAGGCATTCTTGAATACCTTCTTAAGATAATCTGCCCAAAGAGCAGGATTTTCTATGTATAAGGCAAATGGAATTCCATTAGGCACAATGCTTTTGTTTATAAATACGTTTACATACTTGATCTTCAGTTATATCTAGGTTGTATCCCAAATTAATTTTTTCCATTCCTACACCATTAAACAAGTTATCTTTTTGTGAAATTACCAGGTTACTATTATGGTGCATTGTTAAGAATCCAATCCAGGGGGGCGTGGCCTGCCGCCAAGGAAGATGGCTGCACACTAGAGGAGCAGCGCAGCGTATCCTGTCTTTACACCCCTAATCAGGCATACACCGAAGCTTTTGGCGGCATTTACCGCTGTTGCAAGTGGTGAAGCGGCGGACGGCGTCTGTCTACTGTTTACACTCCGATCTTAAATCCTGTGACGGGCCCGGGGGAAAGCACTGAGGAGCTCGGTGGTGACAAAATGGCGTACGCGGCGGCAGAGCTCTGAGGCGGAGGTCCCGCGCATGAACAGCGAAGTGGCAGATGCCTGTCGGGGTTTGCCTGATATTCCCCTTCTAGACACGGAGTGAACGGCGGCGGGACCCGGGCTGATTGATTGTGAGAGCCGGTGGCCAGTCCGCAATCTGTGTGGAGACTGCAGATGCGGCGGTGAGAAGGCGGGAGGCAGCAGTTCACTGGACACAGAGCTGAGAGAAGAGCAGCGGCTGGTCCTGCGCTGGTCTCGACAGCGGCGGTGATTCTGGAGGCCACACTGCAACCTGCCTTGAGTTGGGTGATCACTAGCGGCGAGGGCGTACTGAGATCGTCGAGGGCTGCACAGTGGGGCCTGTACAGACAGCACTGGGCCAGGTGAGGGAGCCAGAAGTGCTCTAGGCGCCATCAACGGCTGCGGGCGGGAGGGGTAAGTCCCCCCAGGAGCCAGCACTAGTCTGAAGAGAGGCCAGGAGTGACAGACGGCATAGGGCTGGTGGAGGCCAGGTGGGCCGGGACAGGTTGGGGGCTATTGGGCTGGTGGCTCGGCCGAGCCTAGTGTGGTACGTCAACGGGCCCACCACAACAAGGCATACTGGACAGGCAGAAGCCCGCAGTGGTGTGAGTGGGCCCTGGAACGTTTAACAGCGGTTTACTGGGCGCAGGGAGCTGGACATCCGGGCCCAGGGCTCCCTCAGGGTCCTGGGGTCGCGTAGTCGGGGTACCCAATCGGGGCCCAGCGGACCAACCCCGATACATGGGCTTAAAAGTGCAGTGTATGCCTACAGTGAGTTCCCAACCAGCGTAGTGGTGTGGGCCTAGAGGGGCCTTGTTGAGAGGGCAGTGTACAGGCCGTGGAGTGGGGCCCAGCCGGCGACTGTGAGTGGCGAGGTGAGAGATTGGATCATGGGTCGCAACCGGCCATTAACCTGGGGCTAAACAAACTCTATGGATAAATACACCGTCACCATGGACAGAGAGGAGGGCCCGCAACGCGAATGCCTGCAGGATGGGGCGGCAGCAGACGGGCCGGATCCATAGCTCAAGGACATATTGTTCACTATCCAGGAGATGCCCGGAGCCCTAAAAGACATGCGAGGCACTTTGGAATCTAAGCTTGACTCGGTCACCAAGGAGGTCAATCTGCTGAGTGCGGACTTCAACAAAATGTCGGACAAGATATTGGAGGCAGTCTACAATCGAAGATGAAGAGGCTTGAGGAGCAAGTTGCCGTACTTACGAAAAACCAGGCTGACATCACCGCCCACCTTGAGGATCAAGAGGGCCAGGCGAGGCGCAACAATATCCGAATCGTGGGGTTACGGTGGGAATGGTGGGTCCCTCCACAGACTGCTTTGTGGAGGACTTAATACTTAAACATCTCAAGCCGAAACATCTCTCCAACTTTTTCTCGGTCGACCGAGCCCTCCGCGCACTGGGGGGGGGGAGACCTAAGCCGGGGGCTCCCCCGTGCACTATAATAGCGCAGATCTTGAACTATCATGACCGCAATGCCATCCTGCAGGCTTCAAGGGTGTCCGGAGATCTACAAATCGAAAACGCCACCATCCGCTTCTTCCCGGATTTCACGCTAAAAGTACAGCGTCAACGTACTTCGTTCGAGGGGTGAAACAAGCCCTCAGGGATCAAGGAGTAAAGTATATGATGCTGGTTTCTGCACGCCTAAACGTCCTCGACGGGGAGACGGCGTATTTCTTCGACTCACTGGAGGAAGCGAGTGACTGGATGGAAGGATGATGGACCATCGGGGTGGATTGCGACGTCCGTCCCAGAACCCGTTACAGAATAAGGGTTGACCCAACGGTACTGGGACCTGGGTAGTTCAAAGTTACATATAAAGGGGTCCCAGTTAAAACACAGTCGTTTAGACCATATATTTGCCAGGGTGGACCACTTAGGAGACTTTTTAGACTCTTGTATTGTGGCCAGGGGAATCTCAGACCACTCACTGGTGGGTGTCACTCTCAAAGGGGTGGTAACGACAAGGGCGACCTACCCGCAGATAGACCCATGGCACCTCAAACACGATTCTATAGTGGAAAAGCTGCGGGAGGGCTCCCAGCTATATTTCGATGAAAACCAGGGCTCGGTCGATTCCCAGGTCACCATATGGGAAGCATTTAAGGCCGTTATGAGGGGTCACAAAGTCCTTTAAATCAGGAGCTGTGTAAGAATTGCGGTTTGAAAATACGGCACGGCTGCTCCAACGACGGCTGCAAACAATCAGCTGATTGTTTGCAGCCAGGCAAATTGAACTCACTTGGATCCTAGGACTGTCGTAGCTTGTACATTTGTCTTGAAAAAGACCCGCCGCGACCTTAGATACTGGCGCCGAAGGGTCGAAACGTCAACATTTCTTCACAGGCCCAACAATTCCAGAATTCTAGCGAATTAAAAGAAATATATAGGATTCTGTAAAATCGCAGTAGCGGATGGCCTTCAGGAAAAACATTTGTATATATTGATTGTATTGGAATACATCATTACTGTACATACTGTTTTTTATCACAATTCACTATTGTCACTTTTTTGCACTTGAATAATTGTGTTGACAGTCATCGTATTAATTGTATAGAGAATTTTTTGAATAAAAATACAACAAGTCAAGTACAGGTCTTCTTTTCATTTATTGTAAGAACCTGATTCTATTTTGCTTTGTCAGAGGGTGGGCTCCTTTCTTGTTGTAAATTGCATTGAATAGCATTTGCAAATCATTGGTGTTGTCACCCGACAGAACCATTTTTATTTAACCATTGATTGCCCAGGTTCTGAGGGACACAGGGTCACCCCCGTTTTCTTAATAATACTCATAGGAGTACGCGGCACAACTTGCAATGACTATACAGAGTGCTGTACATGACTGAGGACGTGGGCGACACCCAAACGGCATTGATGATGCTGGACGCCTCAATGGCCTTCGACAGCATCGAATGGCCGTATTTATTCATGGACCTGTGGCATCTGGGCTTTGGGCCGGTCTTCTGTAGCTGGGTGTGTCTGTTGTATGAGAGGACGGTGGCAAGGACGAGAGTAAAAGGAGTAATGTCCAGTGTGTTTCCCCTTCGGCGTGGTACGAGACAGGGGTGCCCCTTATCCCCTCTCCTATTCGCCCTGGCACTAGAACCGTTGGCCCATTGGATTAGAAGAGATTGGTCGTTCTGGGGCTCGGCGCTCACAGATGACTGGGAGGAGCGTATATCTTTATACGCTGACGACATAGTCCTCTACATGGCCAGACTCTACCACTCCATGGCGCAGGCGCTCCACCTCTTCGAATTATTTGGAAGTTAATCCGGCTACAAGATTAACTGGTCTAAATCCTTGATTTACCCTCTCTCGGGTGGCCCCCTCAAGGGGCCCGTCGTGAAGCCCGGCCTCGGTGGTCACTGAGGGATTTAAATACCTCAGAATGTACATTACTAGTGACACGGCAGAGTTCTTCACCAAAAACCTGGAGCCGCATTTGGCACGATTAGCGTTGGATGTCGCTCACTGGCGGTCCCTGCCTCTCACTCTGATGGGGCACTCGCACTCTTCAAAATGTTGGCGTTGCTGCGACTCCTGTAAACCCTACAGAACTCTCCATATCCGGCGCCCGACGGGGTTTTCCGCTGCATAACCCAGGCCCTGCGGATGCAGCTTCAGGACGGGCAGCCTGAGAATCGTGCTGAGTAAGCTCACAAGGGAGGTGTACGACGGGGGACTGGCCCTACCGGAGGTTCGGTTGTATCACTGGGCGTCTCAGCTTCAGGTCATTAATGACTGGGTCTACGTGGCGGACTCAGAACCGGCCTACAGGGTGGATAGATATGCCATGCTGGAAAGTAATTGCGAGCCTCTTCTATATTCACGAAAGCATCGGAGAGACTTACCTTCGCACACAGGGGTGGAGCTGCTGTGCTGGAGAGAGGCCAATAAATTCCTGGGATAGGCAAACACCGTAACCGTCAGGACCCTGCTCTGGTTTGGAGACCAGTTGACAGAGGTGAATAGGCTTACCGGATTCAAGGGCTAGAAATTGATTGGAATCGAATACCTGGGGGATGTCTGGAAGGGGGGTGCCCCTAGATCCTTCGACTACCTAAAAATGAATACCAAATGCATGCCTCACAGCACTATCACTACTTGCGTCTTACACATGCTCTATGCTCCCATATCCCAGCAGCGCCTTCAATCCCGGAGTACTCGCCAATGGAGGATAGGCTCCTGCTTGACCACATCTTAGAGAAGCACGCGGCCTCTATCTATCGCAAACTAATAAATAATATGCCTGACCCCCTGCTGTATCTGCGGGTGAAATGGGAGGAGGATATCGGTAGCGTAGAAGATGATGATTGCCAGGATGCCCTGCAGAACTCGCGCAAGATAGCGGAACGGGTCTGGTTCCGTCTGGTCCAATTTAAAATCTTGCATTGGGTGTACTACCCACGCACTCACTTATTCTTGTGGGGCAGGTGCTAAGTATGGGCGTAAAATCCGCTCCGCTCGCGGATTTTGCGGATTTTCGGGAAATTCGCAATCCGCGAGATTCGCGGATTTCCCACAAAATCCGCTAAATTCGCACGCAGCTAATTTTTTTTCTGGGTGATACAATTTTTGCGGCGCGCGGCGTTCATCAGCGTTTGCCGAGTTGTTTTTCTCGATATTTTGCGAGTGCTGCGCCATTTTGGATCTTGCTGCGGGATCCCGCGAGAATTTGGCGAGCGCGATTACGTAATCGCGGCTTGCCAACTTGCACAGCGAGAGTTTGTCAACGCGAGTACGCCGTGATCACGTATCGCGGGACTACGCAATTGCGAGCTTGGAGATGCGGCGAGCAGCAACAATCTCGCACTCGCGAAAATATAAAATTTGCAATTCTGCACAAGAAATCCACCAGCAAGCAGCATAAACCTTCTGGAAATTATGATTTTTATCTGAATAACTCCTCAGGTTGACATTTGCCTGCACTTTTTTTGCGAGGAGTCCATTTTGGGGAGGGGGGTGGGAGGAAGGAAGTGTCAGGTCCAATGGTCCTCGGGATCTCACGATGCTCTATGGGGTCCACCTCTCGACAGCCCCTGGGTCTGAATGTGAACAGACACACAGGAATGATCGAGCGAGGGATTTTCAGGAGGGGAAGGAAGGGAGCAGCTGGGAGGGGAAGGTGAAACGAGAACAAGGCACCATGAGACAAGCACAGACTATAAATACAACTCACTGCTAAGTAACCTTTTACCCCCACCCTAGTGTGAAGTGAAGGCGGTATACCTGGAAAGGAATAATTGGATGGCTTTGCCTGGCAATCAGAAAAGTTGAACTTGTAGCTCAATCTAAAACACAAGAACCATGTGGTCAGTTTTTCCTCTGTGGTGTTTTAGTGCACTAATCACAACAGTATTAAATCACATACCAACATATATGTCTAATATGGCTTCAACAGGGGTCAGTATGGTAGTTAGCCAGCCAGGCGAAGCTCATAAGCCCCTGTTGCACAAAATAAAGAAAGGAAGACAATAGTTATTGTCTAATACACCGGATATGTATCGCCTGGTTACTTCACCAGACATACACACTATACTGCATACAAAGAGTAACACTGATAGTTCTGATCCTTACGTAAATGTCTATTCTGAAGCCTTAAAAAGCTGAATACGTCTTCAGTTTGACAATACTCCCAAAGTTAATAAGGCACTTCTGGGCAATCAGAGTCACATGCAGGTAAATCCAAAATTCCCCTATTCCGATGAGGTCTTAGGCAAGAGGAATACGAGTGACAAGAACAATTGCTCCGTGAATCAGGAAGCCAGTCTTTCACCAGAGCATAGGATGGCAGTTCCCCGATCACTGATGCTCACCCGGTAATCCACCCAACATGAAATACACAGAAGAAGCCGCTAGGCAAACGGCTGACCTCAGGGATGTTCGAAAACAGGAGCCTCAACCGAGGACTCCTCAGGAATGGAAGGCGCCACAAGGCGCAACCCACCAGCAAAAGCGGAACGCTCCGAATGTACTCACCAGCCGGATCATTGAACAAACACCAAAAGGATACGCTGGTAACGCTCGGAACAGCCTTACCGTCACACAACCAGAATCAACGGCGGGCGCTGTTGTTCCTCCACCGGTAATGTTCATTGCGCGTGTGACGTCATCACCACGGGCGTCGCGCGCGCTGACCCTGGAAACATGGGAATTGTAGTTTTAGGTTACAGCAATGCGTCTCAAGGCAGGGTTCGAGACTAGACCCCGCCGTGAAACCTGACAGTACATCCCTCTCCCGAAGAACACTGACAGAGACATGGTTTGGTCGGGAAGCGTTGATGGAACTGCCTCACAAACTTGGGTGCATGGACATTTGAGGCAGGCTCCCAGGAATTTTCTTCATTACCATAACCCTTCCATGCTACCAAATACCACAATCTGGTGCGGTATATCTTAGAGTCTACAATTCCTCTCACCTCATAGTCTTCTTCGTTATCCACGACGACCTCAGCAGGAACGAGTTTTCTGTGTATTCGCGTGGGTTTTACCAAAGACACGTGAAAGGCAGAATGGATGCGCAAGGAAGATGGCAGAGCCAGTTTAACCACCACAGGATTGATTAGCTTGATAATCTTGTACGGGCCTATATATTTAGGGTTGAAAACACTATAACGCTTAAAGCGTATGTTTTTGGTGGATAACCAAACGTAATCACCCACCTTGTATACCGGCCCTGCTTGTCTGTGCTTGTCCACATAGGCCTTGTACCTCGCCTTGGCCTGTTTTAACTGACTCTTGACATGCTGCCATGTCTTACGAATGATCTGTAGTCTTTCCTGTACTTCGGGGACAGGGGTGGCTGATGCAGGATGGTGGAAAGGCAGGAAATTAGGATGAAAACCATATGTGCTGAAATACGGAGCCGTCTTGGTGGAACCATGTACTGCACTGTTATATGCTATTTCAGCTAGCCATAATCTGTCTACCCAATCTTCCTTAGTGACCTCTACATAGCATCTCAAGTACTGCTTTAGAGTTTGATTGACCCTTTCAGTTTGCCCATCGGTTTGGGGATGGAAACTCGTAGAGGTGCTAGATGTTATTCCTAAGGCCTTGCACCATGTCTTCCAGAACCTTGCAGTGAACTGACTGCCTCTATCTGAGATTATCACTCGGGGTAATCCATGTAGCCTCACTATGTTGGTGAGAATAAGTCTGGCTAACAAGCTAGCAGAAGGAACCTGTTTACAGGCGATGAAATGAGCCATTTTGGTTAAGTAATCGACCACCACCAGGATGGCAGTGCACCCCTGATCTTTCGGCATGCCCACCACAAAGTCCATTGAAATGTTTTCCCAAGGCAACTCAGGAGTGGGAAGTGGTTGTAGCAATCCTGCTTGTCTGGAGTGTTGTACCTTCATTTGACTACAAATAGGACACTCAGCCACCCACGCAGCCACGTCCTTCCTAATGTTAGGCCACCAGAATTGTCTTTGTACTCGTTCCAGAGTCTTGCTGATTCCGTTATGGCCCGCACACGGTGCACTGTGGCACCACTGGAACACTTGTTTTCTTAATGCTTGGATGGGCAACAACAGCTGTCTCTGTCTCATCGGAAGACCCTGAACCATCTTCCACTCATTGTGTTCACATAACCATTTCTTCCATTCATCTTTCTGGATATTTCTGATAACACTTCTGAGAAACATCTGGGTACAGGTGACGCCGATCACCTTCTTCGGGTCGATTATGGACTCCTCCCTTGCGTCGGTTGATTCCGTCTTGGTGAACTGCCTCGATAATGCGTCCGCCTTTCGGTTATCCTTTCCTGGTCGGTATGTGACAATGAAGTCGAAGTCCGCGAAATGCATCATCCAACGCATTTGCCGAGGTGTTAAATGGCGTGCAGCAGCCATGTATTGCAGATTACGGTGGTCGGTATACACAGTTACTACATGTCTTGCTCCCATTAAGTGATGTCTCCATTCCAGAAAAGAGGTTCTTATTGCCAACAACTCCTTTTCAGCTATTACGTAATTCTGCTCCGCCAAATTCAGAGTGCGAGAGAGGTAAGCTACAGGATGTAACTGGCCGGTATCAGAGTGACGTTGGGACAATACTGCTCCTACAGCAGAATCGGAAGCGTCCGCTTCTACGATAAAAGGTTTACTGGGATCAGCGTGCACCAGCACAGGAGCAGAAACAAAAGCCTTCTTTAGGTCATCGAAACCCCTCTGAGCATCTTTAACTTGTTCCAACAACACGTTGATGAGGGGAAGGGGATATTTATTCTTGACTGTAATGGCGTTTAGAGCCCTATAGTCTGCACAAGCGCGGAGTTCTCCATTAGCTTTCGGGATGAAGAACAACGGGGAGGCTGCTGGGGACTTGGATTCTCTAATAAAACCGATCTTCAAAAGCTTGTCTAGGTATTCACGGAGATGTACTGTTTCCGGTTCAGTAAGCGCATACACACGCCCCGCTGGGATCTTAGCCCCTGGAATTAGGTCAATTTGACAGTCGTAAGACCGGTGCGGTGGTAAAGTTTCTGCCTTTCTTTCACTGAACACCTCCGACAATTCACGATACTCAAAGGGAAGTTCTATATCCTGTTCGACAGCGGTGGCTATGTGATGTATGCTAGCTAAACCAGACGCAGGACCTGATTTCACAGGATAACAATTTTGTTGACAGTAGTCCGACGTGAAGTGGAGGGTTTGTCTTTCCCAATCTATGATTGGGTTGTGTCTACGCAACCATGGAAGACCCAGAATCACTCCGTACTGAGGTGCATGAATGATGTTAAAAAACAACCTTTCCTGATGTTCAGCAACCATTGTCATACCAAGCTCCCTGGTCTGCAGTCAGAGGGACCTGAATCCAACTTTCTGCCATCCACGGCATACACTGCTTCGGGAATCTCTTTTTCTTCTAGAGCAAGTCCTAACCCAATAGCCTTGGCATGATCCATAAAACACCCGGTTGCTCCCGAATCCAACATAGCTCTTATCGCTAACGTCTTCTTTTGTACTTCCAACCTAACATCCACAAAAAAATGTAGACCTTCTTGTCTCTCATCTCCATCCAATGAAGGGATAATGAACTTACTTGAAGGAATCCCTTCCTCCACCTTCAAGCCTTCTCGTTTCCCGACTCTTGTTCAGAGGCCACCACAGACACCTTCTTGTAATCGGTTCTTGATTTGTTCCTGTTAGGGCATTCCCGAATGAAGTGCCCTTTCCGGCCACAATATAGACACAAGCCTTTCTTTTGTCTATATTCCCTTTCTTCCGTAGTTAACGGAGACCTCACGGCTCCTATTTCCATGGGTTCAGGTTTAGATTGGCTTGCCCCCTCCAGCCCTCTGGGATTCTCATATCTTGGGGTTATCCTGTCCTTTCTTCGGTTGTCACCCTTACGATCACTTAGGCGATGATCTAGTCTCAAAACTAGGCTAATCATGTCTTCACAGGTACTGGGCTGAGGATCGATCTGTGCAAGAACATCTTTCATTTCCTCTGTGAGGCCGGTATAGAAAATGGCATGTCTTTTTTCTTCAGGCCAATCCGTTTCCGCGATAAGCCTTCTAAAATCGTTGAGGTAGGTTATCAAATCTCTATTACCCTGTTTCAGGCCTAACAACTCCCTGTCTGCTGTTAGTGTAGCTGACCTGCGATTGAAAGTCTTCTCAAAATCAGACCGAAAGGCCTCCCAGTCTCTTAACAAGGGATCATCTCTTTTCACTAATGGTACTGCCCATTGCGCAGCATCTCCTGCTAGGTACGAGATGAGAAAAGCTACCCTGGCGTGATTGGTGTTAAATACCTTGGGCTTACAGGAAAAATGCAACAACACCTGTGTAAGAAACACCTGCACCTTACTACTATCCCCATGGAAACGTTCTGGGGGGGCCAGGGGTATCGGGCGGGAACTTCTACTACGACGGAAGATGCCTGTTGAGTACCAGCACTGAAGGGGTTACGACTCAACCTATCCACTTGAGCCTGCAATGCAGCAGTCTCGGTCCTAGATGCTTGCAGCTCAGTTTGGACCAGCGCCAGGGCTGCCAAAATATCATCCATAGTGGACATTGTATCGTGAAATCGGGAGGACTAAATTTCTTGGGCCGTTGATTCTGTCAGGTCCAATGGTCCTCGGGATCTCACGATACTCTATGGGGCCCACCTCTCGACAGCCCCTGGGTCTGAATGTGAACAGACACACAGGAATGATCGAGCGAGGGATTTTCAGGAGGGGAAGGAAGGGAGCAGCTGGGAGGGGAAGCTGAAACGAGAACAAGGCACCATGAGACAAGCACAGACTATAAATACAACTCACTGCTAAGTAACCTTTTACCCCCACCCTAGTGTGAAGTGAAGGCGGTATACCTGGAAAGGAATAATTGGATGGCTTTGCCTGGCAATCAGAAAAGTTGAACTTGTAGCTCAATCTAAAACACAGAACCATGTGGTCAGTTTTTCCTCTGTGGTGTTTTAGTGCACTAATCACAACAGTATTAAATCACATACCAACATATATGTCTAATATGGCTTCAACAGGGGTCAGTATGGTAGTTAGCCAGCCAGGCGAAGCTCATAAGCCCCTGTTGCACAAAATAAAGAAAGGAAGACAATAGTTATTGTCTAATACACCGGATATGTATCGCCTGGTTACTTCACCAGACATACACACGATACTGCATACAAAGAGTAACACTGATAGTTCTGATCCTTACGTAAATGTCTATTCTGAAGCCTTAAAAAGCTGAATACGTCTTCAGTTTGACAATACTCCCAAAGTTAATAAGGCACTTCTGGGCAATCAGAGTCACATGCAGGTAAATCCAAAATTCCCCTATTCCGATGAGGTCTTAGGCAAGAGGAATACGAGTGACAAGAACAATTGCTCCGTGAATCAGGAAGCCAGTCTTTCACCAGAGCATAGGATGGCAGTTCCCCGATCACCGATGCTCACCCGGTAATCCACCCAACATGAAATACACAGAAGAAGCCGCTAGGCAAACGGCTGACCTCAGGGATGTTCGAAAACAGGAGCCTCAGCCGAGGACTCCCCAGGAATGGAAGGCGCCGCAAGGCGCAACCCACCAGCAAAAGCGGAACGCTCCGAATGTACTCACCAGCCGGATCATTGAACAAACACCAAAAGGATACGCTGGTATTGCTCGGAACAGCCTTACCGTCACACAACCAGAATCAACGGCGGGCGCTGTTGTTCCTCCACCGGTAATGTTCCTTGCGCGTGTGACGTCATCACCACGGGCGTCGCGCGCGCTGACCCTGGAAACATGGGAATTGTAGTTTTAGGTTACAGCAATGCGTCTCAAGGCAGGGTTCGAGACTAGACCCCGCCGTGAAACCTGACAGGAAGTGCCCCACAGTCTTTAACTTCCTGTTCCTGTCCAGCAGGCTCCTCCCAGTGCTGTGTCCATCTCCTGGTCACTTTTCATTTGGATCTGGAGCTGGAAGGATTACTTTTTGTGGATGCTGCTGGATATTTGGATTTGAGGCCTTTTTGACTTTCTTTGGATCACTTTTGGATTAGAAATTTCACAAGTAAGTTTGTTTGGGGCATTACAGTTGCTGCAACTACAATTTTGGAATTTTCGATTTTTGGGCTGTTTTGGGGCCTTTTGCCCAGGGGTACTCAGTGGTGGGTGGACTGAGCCTTTCTGTGGGGTGTCTTGAATTTAAACATCATGGAGGGCATGGATGGAATGGGATTGTGCTGATTTTTCAGTGATTTTCGTTTTTGGGGCTGTACTTGTGGCCTTTTCACCAGGGGTATTGAGTCTTGCATGGGCCTAGTCTTTCTGTGGGGTGTCTTGAACTTAAACATCATGGAGAGCATGGATGGAATGGGATTGTGCTGATTTTTCGGTGTTTTTCGATTTTTGGGGGTGTTTATGGGGAGGGACAGGCCATGTGGCTGGGGGCCATTTTGAGTGCTGCTACAGGCCCTGGCCATGTGCTGGGAGGCAAGTGGCCATTTTGAATAAAGGCATTGTTGTTAGGCCTGCAACCATTTGCCTACTTTTCAACCTTTATGCCCAGGGGTAGTGAGTCTTGCATGGGCCTAGTCTTTCTGTGGGGTGTCTTGAATTTAAACATCATGGAGGGCATGGATGGAATGGGATTGTGCTGATTTTTCAGTGATTTTCGTTTTTTGGGGCTGTACTTGTGACCTTTTCACCAGGGGTATTGAGTCTTGCATGGGCCTAGTCTTTCTGTGGGGTGTCTTGAACTTAAACATCATGGAGGGCATGGATGGAATGGGATTCTGCTGATTTTTCGGTGTTTTTCTTTCGATTTTTGGGGGTGTTCATGGGGAGGGACAGGCCATGTGGCTGGGGGCCATTTTGAGTGCTGCTACAGGCCCTGGCCATGTGCTGGGAGGCAAGTGGCCATTTTGAATGCAGGTATTGTTGTTAGGCCTGCAACCATTTTGCCTACTTTTCAACCTTTATGCCCAGGGGTAGTGAGTCTTGCATGGGCCTAGTCTTTCTGTGGGGTGTCTTGAATTTAAACATCATGGAGGGCATGGATGGAATGGGATTGTGCTGATTTTTCAGTGATTTTCGTTTTTTGGGGCTGTACTTGTGGCCTTTTCACCAGGGGTATTGAGTCTTGCATGGGCCTAGTCTTTCTGTGGGGTGTCTTGAACTTAAACATCATGGAGGGCATGGATGGAATGGGATTGTGCTGATTTTTCGGTGTTTTTCGATTTTTGGGGGTGTTCATGGGGAGGGACAGGCCATGTGACTGGGGGCCATTTTGAGTGCTGCTACAGGCCCTGGCCATGTGCTGGGAGGCAAGTGGCCATTTTGAATGCAGGCATTGTTGTTAGGCCTGCAACCATTTTGCCTACTTTTCAACCTTTATGCCCAGGGGTAGTGAGTCTTGCATGGGCCTAGTCTTTCTGTGGGGTGTCTTGAATTTAAACATCATGGAGGGCATGGATGGAATGGGATTGTGCTGATTTTTCAGTGATTTTCGTTTTTTGGGGCTGTACTTGTGGCCTTTTCACCAGGGGTATTGAGTCTTGCATGGGCCTAGTCTTTCTGTGGGGTGTCTTGAACTTAAACATCATGGAGGGCATGGATGGAATGGGATTGTGCTGATTTTTCTGGGTTTTTTCCGATTTTTTTGGGGTGTATAACTGAACTGATGTTCCTCTGTCTTCCATTGCTTTTAGGTGCACAAGACTCAAGAGAACCACCAGTGCCAGGAAGAAGTCCTGCAGCGGTGTGTGTGTGCAGCATAACGTCACGCGACGTCACGTCTGGCCTCAGACAACTCTACAATTCGTGCAACTGCGGCCTGCTGTCTGACCTGCTCTGAAGAAGATAGCCCCAAAAAAAGGTCTCCGTAGCTCCTCTAGCAAGAAAGTTGCTAGTAAGGAGCAGAAGAAGCAAGTTACCAAGGAGGCTGGTGTGCCGGCCGCCACGTTTTTTGGGAGCAAAAAAAAAAGTACGCCTGCAGCAGCAGCAGGATCTGCTGGGGACCGAGCTGGGAGCAGCACCCCCGCTCCATTGGGTTCAGTGCCTCCACCACCACGCCAACTTAAGTCAAAGCCCTCGAGTGCTTCAGAGGCAGTCAGTGTACTTCTCCAATCACCATCGACCAGTGATGTTGGCTCATCGTAAGAAAGTAGCAGCAATGTCCCTGAATCAACACAGGTTGTTGTAACTCATCTGACAAGTGTTGAACAACCACAGCCGCAACAACAACACCATGTGCAAGTACAAGCCCAAGTACATGTGGAAGGAGAGGCAGCGCAAGGAGATGCGCAAGCAGAGGTGCATGGAGGGTCACAAGTGCCCACAATAGTTGTTCCTCCCGAAGTAGGGGCACATCAGGAAATCGACAATCAAGCCGAGGTATCATTGGAAGCCACTCCTCCTGATGATCATTCATTGTCTTCCACATCCCTAGCAAGGAAAAGTTCAAGGTTGGAGTCTACATCTTCTTCAAGCCCACCTCCTTCTGATGAAACGGATCCCAATTGGGAACCAGCACCACTGCCGTCTGAGAGTGAGGCACACCATGATCTGACAAAGGTACCTAAGCGTAAAAGGAAGGTCGTCGAAAAACTCATAGCTATGGAGTGTGATGAGGCTCAACAAGAAGTGAGGGATACTGCTGCTGATGAAGCCTCTCACGATGACGACGAGCCAGTCATCATAAAGGTCACTGCAGCCCCAGCGGGCATGCAGCAAAGAGACATTTTGACCCTATCCCGAGAAGCTGCTGAGCGTGATGATGATGTTGACGAAGAGGCAATGGAAATGGAAACACAACAATCATTAGATTTGGAGTTAACTAGTACACCAACACCTACCGCTTCCATATTTCTTTCTCGCAAGAAGGGACCTCCATCCACCTCGACCTCAATTAGTGTTGGTGAAAGTGCAAAACATACTGAAGTTCGGCAATCCACATCCTCCACTTCATCTGGCATTAGCAGCAGGACCACCACCACCAGTATCGCCGCCTCCTCCGGCCCCCAAAGACATTTCAAGTCTCCAGTTTGGGACTTCTTTAGTGTTTGCCCAAAAAAGGAAAATGTAGCCATTTGTAGCATTTGTAAGCTTCGAGTTAGTCGTGGTAAGTTTGGTACCAGCTATGGTACCGGAGGCCAGAGAGGTCATCTTAGGAGAACGCACGCTGTCCAATGGCTTGCGCACCTAGATGCGGTCAAGGAAGTCCGAATTGCACGTACTGAAAACGTTGATTTTTCATCTGATGATGACGAGGAGGCAGAAGACGATTCAAACACTTCACTTACACCCAGTATCCCTGTCAGCAGCACACCCCATGTGAGCCACACTAAGAGTGTGGGAGAGAGTGAGACATCAATGCGAAAAAGTTCATCAGCGAGCGTAACTGGGTCGAAGATATCATCATCATCCCGTAAATCCTTGGTCCAGGGCAACATTAAAAAGATGTTGTTTACAGAAGAGCAATATGAACGCAACCACCCACTGACGCTGGCTAAAATGCTAGCTCTGGACCTTCTCCCTTTTTCTTTTGTAGAAGGGGTTGGTTTTCTAGAATTAGTGGCAGCGCTCTGCCCTAAATGGAAGGTTCCTAGCCGGTTCTATTTTTCCCGAGTTGCGGTTCCAGCACTACATGAAGATGTTCTGGAGGTGATTGGGGCAGCTTTGCAGAAGAGTGTTTTTCACACTATACATCTGACAACAGACATGTGGACCAGTGGCGCAGGCGCTGATTACATGTGCATCACTGCACACTGGGTCTCTTTTTCAGGGGCTAAAGCAAAGCTAAACGCAGGTGTTGAGCCGGACATTGTTTTTAAAGCTGCTCGGAAACATGCAACACTAGCCATGTTTGGTTTGGAGAAACATCACACAGCAGAAAACATTTTGGATGTCTTCAACACAAAGGTCCTTGACTGGCTGTCCCCAAAAAAACGCCAGGTTGGTTATGTTTCCACGGACAATGGCTCCAATATAGATAAGGCCATGCAGCTGGGTGACTATTTCAGAGCGCCGTGTTTGGCGCACTGTATAAACCTAGTTGTCAAAAAATTCTTGGGTGATAAAGACAGTGCAGCGTACAGAGTAGTGGAGACCTGCCGAAAAATGTGCAACCATTTCAGCCATTCTTTTAAGGCCCGGAAGCATCTAAGGACCCTGCTATATGAACATCAAATGCCAGTGAAAGCACTCATCCAGGAGGTGGTAACACGTTGGAACTCAACCTTCTACATGCTTGAGCGTCTGTATGCGCAGTATACGGTACTCGATCACTATTTCTTAACACAGGGTACAGCTCAGAAGGAGGACCTGAGGATGGGTGCGGCGCAATGGAACATAGTTAAAAGCCTGACACACATGCTTCGTCCTTTTGAGTTCTTCACGCGTGCAGTCAGCAAGGAGGACTGTAATTTGGGAAAAGCTATCCCATTGTTGTACATGCTGGAGCACCAACTGAAGGAGGTGTGTTCTGTGTTTGAAAAAGATTTAAAAAACCAAGACCCTTTTGTTCTGGCTGAGAAATTATTAGAGCACCTACAAGGTGATGAACGTCTTAAAATGATCCACTCAAACCAGCATTACATTTGTGCTACTATTCTGGATCCACGCTACAAAAAGGCGCTGGCAGGCCAAGCATTCTTTCCTTTTGCTGATGAAGATGTTACAAAGTACAAACAGTGGATAGCCTCCTCAGCCAAGAGGTTTGAAAGAGAACGGCAGCAAATTGAAGGAAAAGGCAGTACATCAGCATCAGCAGGCCATCCCCAGTCAAAACAATCCACTTCTGCACCTGTGGCTGCGGCACAAGTGACCTCTCAGCCATTAAAGAGTCCGGCAACCGGATCATCTGCACCACCAGACACAACAGTAACATTGGAGGCTGAACAGGATTGGCTAGCTCGGCTTGGGTTTGGTTCTCAAAAGGTCACAGCAACAGCTAAGCAAAGTGGAGGAACCTTGGAGGAGAACCTTGATTCGATGGTCAAGGACAATCTGAATGACTCAACAGAGTTCTATGTTAATGCTGACCCATTGGCGTATTGGCATGGGAAAAAAGAATTGTGGCCACAGCTCACCAACCTGGCTTTAAACTACTTGTCTTGCCCACTCGCAAGCGTGTCTTCTGAACGTGTTTTCAGTGCTGCTGGTGGCATTGTAACTTCCAAACGGAGCCGCCTCTCGCCCAAAAATGTGGAGAGGTTAACAATGATCAAGATGAATCAGCACCTCATACCACCAGATTTCAGAGTACGAGAAAGCATGCCGGATGAAGACGAGGTGGACAGCAACATAGATGAGGGAATTTCTTCTCTGTCAGGTCACACTGACCTCACCCTGCCTGAATTCGCAGAGTATGATGACGAAGCCTTATTCTTATTCACGGACCGTGATACCGAGCCCTGAAAATGAGACAACAAATCAATAACTTTCTTTTTCGTCCTTATTCACTTTTATTCCTGTGTGTCTGTCTTTCTTTGTTGTGCACAGTTAATATAATTCAAACTTTAATCAGATAATCACAAAAACAAGCCCATCAGCAGAACTGTCTTCACTTGTTTGCTAATTGATTTGAAGGTGCCGCAGTCTGCATTCCTCAGGTTCACAAGTTCAGAAGAACATGCTCCTCTATCCTCCTCCTCCAGACTCCTATTTCCATCAAAGCAGAGGGCTGGTTTACGCCCAATGAAGAAAGACTCAGCACTTGTGGGGGTGTTGTTCTACCTCTTTGCAGGTGAGTTGACGGCTCTGGGGCCATTGCTGGGAAGCTCTAATTCCGGATAAAAGTGGTTTGGACCAAATCCGAGGCGGAATTTTTTGTGTGTTTTTGCTGACTTGCTTGCCTTTGAGGTGCTCTTAGGGGGGGTTCCGTCTGTTTGTGGGTGAGTTTCGGGGTCTGTGAGCACTGCTGGGACACTCTAATCTTGATTGCGTTTGCTTTTCAGGAAATCCGTGGTGGCAAACCGGACTTATGGCCTAGCTACGCAGCGCGTTTGGACCGAAGGCCGAGAAATATTGTAAGTAGGAGATGTTGCTTTTGGCCTGTTTGGGGGTGTTATGCTTTTTGGCGGGTGGGTTGGCGGGTCTTGGGACATTCCTGGGAAGGTCTAATACCGAGTAGAAGTGGTTGGGACAAAATCCACGCCGTTTTTTTTGGTGCTATTTCTGACATTTTGCTCAATGTAGCGTTTTCGGGGGCCTGTTTGGGGGGCTTCCTGGTGTTTGTGGGTAGGTTTCGGGGTCTGGGAGCACTGCTGGCTATGGATACTTTACTTTGCAAGAGGTTTGAAGCAAATCCATGGTGGCAGAGGGGAGTTAGGGCCTAGCTGCAGAGCGCTCGCGGAGTGATTTGGGAAATTTGGGAAAAAATGACTAAGTCCCCATTTTTGTACTTTTGCTCTTTGGCTGTTTGGGGGTCTTCTACTCGTTTTCTCCTGGGTTGACGGCTCTGGGGCCATTGCTGGGAAGCTCTAATACCGGATAAAAGTGGTTTGGACCAAATCCGAGGCGGAAATTTGTTTGTGTTTTTGCTGACATGCTTGCCTTTGAGGTGCTCTTAGGGGGGGTTCCGTCTGTTTGTGGGTGAGTTTCGGGGTCTGTGAGCACTGCTGGGACACTCTAATCTTGATTGCATTTGCTTTTCAGGAAATCCGTGGTGGCAAACCGGACTTATGGCCTAGCTACGCAGCGCGTTTGGACCGAAGGCCGAGAAATATTGTAAGTAGGAGATGTTGCTTTTGGCCTGTTTGGGGGTGTTATGCTTTTTGGCGGGTGGGTTGGTGGGTCTTGGGACATTCCTGGGAAGGTCTAATACCGGGTAGAAGTGGTTGGGACAAAATCCACGCCGAAAAGCCTTTTGGCACTTTTTGTAACTTAGGGTTCGTTAGGGTTAGCCCTAGCAGCAGGATTGCATGTGTTTCGGGGTGTTCTAGATTTTTGCAACTGAGTTCTGGGGTCTTAGAGCACTCGTGAGAATGTGTAATTTTGGTTGCAAGTCATTTGAAGAAAATCCATGGTGGGAAAGGGGGGATTTGGCATAGTTAAAGAAAGCCTTTGCCACTATTCTTAACTTAGGGTTCGTTAGGGTTAGCAGTATTTCTATTGCATGTGTTTGGGTGGGGGGGTTTTCGAGTCTTGGAGCGATGCTGGCTATGGATACTTTTGCTTGGTTGCTTGCAAGTGGTTTGAATGCAATCCACGGTGGGTAAGGGGGTATTTGGGCCTACTTTTACTTTCAAAGTACGTTTTGTCACCAGTTTTCTGCTAGGCCTCGTTTTTTGCGATTTGATTGGGGGTCTTCTACATTTTTGCGACTGGCTTTAGTAAGGGTCTGGGTGGGAGCACTGCTGGGAAGATCTAATTTTGTTCTAAAACACAGTTTACAGTACAACTAGCTTGAGGGGAAAGATCCGCTACATTAATTTGCCCATACTTATTTATCCTTCAAAAGGTGACTCAGACAGAGTACGCACTGTCAAAAATTTTGTACTGTCTACTAGGAAAATCAAAGTGTGACTTTTTGCACTCCACAGCCTACATACCTTATATTTATTTATCAGTGGTGTTGTAATATTATATCACTTCCTGTTTTTCGTTGAATAATTACAGGCCGGGTTTCAGTCTGTGCAATGGGGAAAAAAGGATGGAGTCAGGCTTCACATTAGCGAGCCGCAATTCAGCATCTGCCAGGCAGGCAGTGGACATGGTGTCTTCTGGTCACCAACATTGATGGACGAATCGTCAGATGGAATGGAGGAGTGCCGCTAATAAGAGGAATTTTTTTCTGCATTCAACTTACTTACCAAATTCAACAGGACAACTACAACAACATACAGATACAGTATCCATTGTGTTTTTCTATGACTGTGACTGCATTTCTTGGATCTCTCTCTGCTTCTAAATTGATCCCTTAACACATCACTTAGTCCACTCCACTATCACATCTGCACCACACATAGTCATTTGTAAGTGCTCCTACGTAATTCGCAAGTCGCAGCACGCCCCAGCCCGTAGAGGACTGGGATGGCCCCAATGATGAAGCATGTCACCAAGGGGGAACCCTGGTGAGTGAGGGGACACCTAGAAAAAGAGCAATTTCTCCTTTTCTATCTACTACACCTTCCAGACCAACCCCATTGAGTGTTGTGAATGGATTTATAGTGACCAGCAAGGCTCTCAGGTATCTAGCAACAGAGACCTTATGTTGAACATAGTTATCAATAATTCCACACACGCCCTGTACTGTCGCATTCTTTCTTCCACAGTTGTCGAAAGTACTACTTACTTTTCACTGACATGCATGCACTAGTGCATGCACTTTCAAAGATTGATGGATAGGTTTGTACCCAAAGATTTATTTATGTTCAATTGTTTGTCCATGCTGTGCTTTTTTTACAGGGTGTCTTCTGGTGGTGACCAACATCGATGGACGAAGCGTCAGCTGCAATGGAGGAGTGCCGCTAATAAGAGGAATTTTTTTCTGCATGCAACTTACTTACCAAATTCAACAGGACAACTGCAACAACATACAGATACAGTATCCATTGTGTTTTTCTAGGACTGTGACTGCATTTCTTGGATCTCTCTCTGCTTCTAA
This sequence comes from Lissotriton vulgaris, assembly GCF_964263255.1. NCBI lineage: Eukaryota > Metazoa > Chordata > Amphibia > Caudata > Salamandridae > Lissotriton > Lissotriton vulgaris. The sequence continues at coordinate 1,824,008,178 of NC_141685.1, forward strand.
ATTGATCCTTTAACACATCACTTAGTCCACTCCACTATCACATCTGCACCACACATAGTCATTTGTAAGTGCTCCTATGTAATTCGCAAGTCGCAGCACGCCCCAGCCCGTAGAGGACTGGGATGGCCCCAATGATGAAGCATGTCACCAAGGGGCAACCCTGGTGAGTGAGGGGACACCTAGAAAAAGAGCAATTTCTCCTTTTCTATCTACTATACCTTCCAGACCAACCCCATTGAGTGTTGTGAATGGATTTATAGTGACCAGCAAGGCTCTCAGGTATCTGGCAACAGAGACCTTATCTTGAATATAGTTATCAATATTTCCACACACGCCCTGTACTGTCGCATTCTTTCTTCCACAGTTGTCGAAAGTACTACGTACTTTTCACTGACATGCATGCAGTAGTGCATGCACTTTCAAATTAGATGGATAGGTTTGTACCCAAAGATTTGTTTATGTTCACAATTGTTTGTCCATGCTGTGCTATTTTTTCTTGTCTCACAAAACCTTTCCCAAAAACCCCCGTACCCATCCATTTTTCAAACCCTAACCCTCTTCCCCCGGGCTGTGTGGTTTTGATTGATGTGTGACTAAATTACAGCAATAAATCCACACACTTGCTTGGGAGGATAAGGTGATACCAACAGGCTGGTGAAGAAATCCGAGGATATATTCTTACTCTGCTTGACAAAGACCCATGGCTAATGTCAAAGAACTTCAACCGAATTAGTAGTTATACTTTACCATTTGTTAGGCTACAATGTGTCACTGTTCTAGTGTACTGTCACCTGCTATATTCTCTATTGTACCGTTGTATTGCTCAGGAGGACAAACCAGATTTCATTTTCTTTTTTTTCATAGACATGCAACTGCCACTGCATCACACCACTAGTACCACCGCTATGAGGAAATTTTGTCCGCCCAGGATTGCCAACCTTATTCGCTGTTTCCCGTGGAGCCAGCCCTGGGCCTAGCCCTACTTGCAAACAGAAATTACAGGTAAGATAGGCGTTTGGTTGGAGGTAGTATAATGGAGTATTAGGAGAGACGAGAGATTGACGGTAGTACTACTAAAGTCCTAGGGCTATTCAGGAAAACAAACTTACTGTTAAACCCCCACCCACTAGACTCAAAAGCAGTAAAAAACAGGTATGGTCAGATAAAGTTTCAAAAATTATATTTTTATAGCCCTAACAAAATAATCTCCCGCAAGACCCTCCCTAACCCCAACGATTGTCCTTCAAAAGTCCCCAAAAAACCCAACTCCCAATTTCCACCCCCCAAAAGTCTCTAAAAAAGGGGCAAGGGACACTATGGCAGGGTGCTGTTGGCTTTAGCAGCCATGGCATCATGCTTCTTGCGGAGGGTGGCAAGTTCGAAGCGGAGGCCCTCCACCAAGTTCGTATAGTTCAGGACCTCCTGCTCCAGGTAGGACAGTCTGAGGGATAAGCGGCGCCGGTGTGCCTTGCAAATCCTGTGGGGGGCAGCTGCTGTCTTTGCTGCTCGGCGTTGGCGTTGGGCTTTGGTAGCCCGGCTCCGTACCGCTGGAGCACTGCGCTGGCTGGCAGCCCGCACGGAGGAGGATGCAGCTGTCCCAGTGGACGTTGTTGTTGTACCAGACTGCGTCTCCTCCTCCTCCAGGGCCACCAGCCGCCGATATTCAGCGACAGTTGCATCCAGCCTCCGTTGCCGGGCCATTCGAGCCAGCTCCTTCCTCCTTGATGGTGTCTTGGATTTGGAAGGAGCAACTACATGAAAAAAGAAAGACATAGTCTGTAACCAATGCTCCTTAAGATTAACACAAAATGATTGAGCAGAAAGTTGTCACAGTACAAGTAGCAAATTGAAAGCACAGTACATAACTATTGAGGACAGTATCTATGTAACCTCCGACTTCTTCATCCTTGCTCTAACTTTAGTGGGAGTTTCAGGAACAAATTCTACGAGCACTATGGACTTCCATTACAGTCGACTATGACAGTACACCACTCTTATTCTTCTTCTTCTCTCTTGTTTAGGAAAATTGGTACGTTATCTTATGCAAGCCGGCATAATGCCAGCGCAGTGAACTTGCACCTGAGAAAAACAGACTCACACCATGGTGAGTGAGACAGACTTGCGTTACTGTACCGGTCCAGTACATGCAGGTGGTAAAGCTCTTACTTTTCTATTACGGGTGGCACTGAGAATACTCTGTTAAAAGGGCTACTGCTTAATTAATTTAGCGTTCACCCTACAGTGCAAATGAGTATTAGAAAAGGAAAATGAAGAAGCTAAATTATCTGATTATCTATCTCTTCACATGGGATGTATTTGATGACATATGGGATGACTTTAGGTGCTTTGCTTATTATTGAGTGAACAGTGATACCCCCACACATGAATGACGTACTACTACTAAACTAAAGTTATTAAGGGAGGTAGGGAGTGTCCACCGTAATAACCGGATATATGCTGTGCTTGCAGTTGCAATACAAACTACTGCTACTATTCATGGTAGTCTTTGGACAACGCTACAACTTCTTTTCCTTGCCTTTCCTACACTGGAACGGACGTGCGGGTGCGGTGTTACATGCTCTTCAAAGTAACACTTAGTTCATCCAGTGACCGTCTACTCTCTCTAGATACACATATGCTATCTAAGAGTCAGATAGTACCATGAATGATCCAGGCATCCATCCATTCAAAGTATATTGCACACATACAGTTTCTGTCTCACCCACCCAGGCTGTTCTCCTTCCACCCATCCTTGCTTCATCATTCACCCAGCCATGCACCATACCATTTTCTTACCTTCCCAGCCACCTCGGGGACCAAGCAAACACATATCATTCTTCTTTGCCAGTCATCATTACATTTCTCGTGCTTCCACACTTACTTACACCCTTCTTTCGCTTTTCGTTCATCCCATCCATCAAGTTCACCTCAGATCTGATTGGGATTCTTCTCGCCAAAAGCTTCACAGCTAAGTCGAAGTACATTTAGAGGAGGCTACTACCTGCTTTTTTTATAATACACCCGTGCAGTAAGCACACTCTGCAGTCTTCAATCTCAATGACTAAGGAATGTATAGCTTACCTCTGCCCGCCACCACCGTGTGAACCCTCACAGGCATGTCCTTGTCCGGCACTTGCACCGCCTCCTCCCCAGAGTTGTCCTCCTCGTCCAATGCCACCACCACCTCCGCGCTGGCCCCGTCTCCAGATGTTCCACCTACAAAGTACATTTAATAATGTTAGAATACACCACTCACTACTATATAATATTTGGTCTAGGAGGAAGAAAGAAATGTGAAAAAAAGTGTACAATTTAATAATTTTTGACTGTGTACTCTAGAGTAAAAATGTCCCTTTTTCCAGGGAAGGCTGTTGTCTTGCTGCACTTTTTGGCACAACTGATGAATGTTTGCTTTTTACTTTTTAACACGCACCACTTTTTCTCCTAACAGACAGAACCTTGACTTCTAAAAACACGAGCAGGATCAAGTTCAAACCAGGTGAGAGCTCGGCTCGACCACAAGAAATGTGTCCAATTAATCGTCAGCACTAAGCACTTTTCCATTTTCAGTTACACGTTCACTTTTATGACAAACTTGAATTTAATAAATGTGTTTACTTTTAATAAAGCTTTTAAACTTAAATAGACTCTGTGGTTTTTGGTCCTCCAGACTAGAGTGGATGAGCTAAAGGTTTTCGAATTTTTGCAAGCATGAGTCCGTGCCTCTGCCATCGGTGACTTTGGGAGCTAAATGACTCTGCCACACTATCTAGTCAGTAGGGAGATTGGGGGTTCAACTACAAAGTCTGTTATCACTGAGGTATGTGGAAAGTCTAACAGTTACAGCACCTATTATAATTGATAAGCTAAGCGATGCATTATTTAGTGTCCATAGTTCTGTTTGTGCAGATTTGTCCATGCAACAGTAGTAGAATGGATTGTCCTCCTATCCAAACCAAAAGTAAAGTAGTATCTTATTCTTTCTTGGTGGTGGTCATTCACCTTTTTATTGTTGGCAATGGTCAAAGCATAAACATTTAGAATACTTGAAAAGACATTATGGACAATCCCAGAGGACTGCACTCAGTGCATAGAGCTATTGCTGACTAGAATGGGAGTCCAATGGAAATGCCAAATGTGCAATCTTAGTTAGCTACACAGACAGACTAATAAGAATAATCTAGTAATACCACACGGAGTCATAGTCGAGGCAGGATAAGAATTTAGATCCTGTCTACAAGAAGATCAAAGACGATTTAGAAAAAATCGAATGAGGAACGCTAGGAAAAAATAGGTACTCTATATTAAAATTAAAACTTACTGGGGCCAGCAAAGGAGCCCTCGACTGCCCGGTCCTGGATCGACAACAGCACCCTCCTCCTCCTCCTCCTGTGTCCTCCTCTTGCCCCTGGGGGAAGCTGATGTAAAACATGAAAGAAAGAAAAACAGAAAACATGGATGATATTTCTCAACCAAATCAAACATTTCAAAAGAACTAACAAAGTAACAAAATATTTTTGCGAAATAGCAAATAGGGAACGACTCCACAGGATATATTATTGACCAATCTCATGTGGTCGACTACGTCATTACTTTAGTATTGCTTGATTTGCGGACCGTCGAATTGGAAACTACCCTATGTAACTCACTAAACAAAGTACTAAAAAGGTTTGCCTAGGATTGGCAGGCAGCAGTCCGCAACACGCAAAGTGACAGCCAAAGTCCATCGTGATTGAAGATCAGCGACAACACTAAAGTTTCCTACTACATTCACCAGTCATTAAAATACTCAAACTATTAATCCACCACCACTATTTCTTCTTATCGCCATGTGTACAAAGGAAGGACTGGACTTGAGTCTGTAGGGGCTGATTTAGAAGGCCCTTGCGGCTCTTTTGCTCCATTGTTGCGTGACTTTTGTGACGCAGCGACAGCACAAAAGAGGCGCAATGGTGCGGCGTATATTAACAACGTGACGCATATGGGAGAGGCATCACGTTGTAAAGCCCTGCGCCAATAGGGGGCGTTCCGGCGCAAGGGAGGGCGTTCCTGCGCAAGAACGCATCCTAAAAGTGGCTGAGGGAAATCTACAAGATTTCAATCAGTCACTTTGAGTACAATGATGCGTGACTCAAACCCTGCGCCTGCTTGAAGCAGACGTACGGCTTGACGCAGCATTGGGGAGATAGGGCACCCCAGAGCATTGATGGAGCTGCACCATCGTTGCGACGCAACTCCAGCAATGCGCCGCCTTTACGGCACAGATGCGTAACGATTTGGTGACGTTTTGGGCCCATGGCGCGCCGCATTGTAAATACGGCGCACCATGGGTGATGGTGGCGTGACGCACAATTACTGGCGCATCCCTGCAACTTTGCAGGGATGCGCCGGTAATTAAAAATCTGAACCTTAGTGTGTAGCATTACGCAGTTCTTTCAACTACACTCATACATAATTTCACAGGCCAATGAAATGAACACAAAATCTAAAACAAATAAGCATAGTAGCAACACTACTGAGAAGAAGGAGAGCAGTGTACCTGAAATGCACAGAAGATTTTGAAATAAAATTTACCTACAATGTAATGAGCAGCATTATTGCTCTTGGTAAAAAACAAAAATTTGCAATATAATAACACAGCAGGAGAAAACATAGTAGTAAAGACATAGCTACTACTACTCACCAAGCCCGGGGATCTCAAGGCCAAGGAGGTCGAGCAGATCTCGCTCACGGGTCAGGACATCCGTCCAGCGGTGGGTGGCCTGGTTGTAGGTGCGCCAGACCCGAGAGTGGTGGTAAATGGCCTGGCACACCTTCTCCCACCGCTTCCGGCGCTCCCGGGCCCCGTACCCGGCACTGATCTTGCCGCCTCCCATGATGGTCCTGGGGAGGTGGCGCTGAACATAAAAAATGAGTTGGGCCACCTCCTCCGGGGTAAAGATCTCCCGTGGCATCACTAGCTCCCCCTTCAAACGCCCGCACGGGAGCCGGACACGGGGTGCGGGACCCTTCCCCTTCTCGGGATGCTTCCCGGCTCCCTTCACCATGGTCTGGGCGGAAAGGAATAAAGAAAATAGAATAGGGAAGAGAAGAAAAGAAAAGAGTTTACAAAAGTAGTTTAAAATTAACCAAAAGTAGCAGTAAACACAAAAATATAGGGCTAGAAAAATAGAGGGATAGATAATAAGTAAAATAGATCAAAAAAAACTTCAAACAAGCAAAGGATGGCAGAGATTGACAGAGGATACAAAGACCATGCCCAGAACCATAGCAATGAATGAGAAACAAGATGGCCGCGCCCGTTCACGACCGCGCGGGTAAGTTCGCGCGAGATTTTCCTTGCGAACACGCGCGAGACTGTACTGGCAAGCCGCAGACTTTGCGAGATTACACTTCGCGCCCGGAAACGGAAATACGTCAGGCAAACAAGATGGCTGCGCCCTTGAACGACCGCGAGGGTAACTTCGCGCCTTGCGCTACAAGCGGCTGGCAAAAACGCACAAAACTTTGCCAACTAACACGCCGCAAAAAAAACAAATTGCATATTCACACGAATTTGCGGCTTCCGAATCAGATCTCGCGCGTGTTCGCGCCATGCGAACCCCGCGAAATTGCAGAAAAACGAGTTTTTCAAAACTGAAAGCACTCGGCAGGGGCAAGAGTTCAAACTCATCATTAGTAACAATTCCCGGTAGTGCTTCCTGACTGGGGCCCCTCCAGAATTCAGTTGCTAGTTGCAACAATTGTATGACCCTGCTCTGACCCTCACAGCAGGCTCATACAATAGCTACAAGTAGGCCACAAAGAAGGTCCTGGGGAAAAAAAATGCACTGCAACAGAAAGCAAAATTACAGATAAGGAAGCAGGTGCCAGACTGGAATTTTAAAACAGTGACACATTAATAAACTAACCCCAAATGAATTCATCTCAGTTGAAGCAGGGCTGGTGTGCTTGCTTTCCCCCCCCATAATCTACAGTAATGATGAACCAGAGGGTGGCATTGATGTAACAGAGGGTTGCAGTGGTGAAACAGAGGGTGCTGGGAACCTGTGATGATGTACCAGACGTAGAAACAACATAATTCGCGACCGTTGCGCGCCGAAATGTAAGTTCGCAATTGCGAACTGGTACGAAACCCTCGCGAACTGGCAGAAATCCTTGCGAACACAAAAAAAAAATCCGCAAATTCGCAAGAATTCGCGGATTTTGCGGATTGCGAGTTCGCAAATCCGCAAAATTCGCGAACGCGAGATTCGCAAAATTCGCCCATACTTAGTATTTTGGCATAGTGCTCACAACAGGAAGTGACCCAAATCGCAGCATAGCCGCTCTGCATTTTTACAGTGAAAATAGACCCTTTTTTGCAAAGTGCCTATCTGTGGATTTTGAACCCTAGCACAGCCAGCACATAGGGAAACCTAGCAAACCCATACATTTTATCAAACTAGATGCCCTGGGGAGTCTAGTGAGCTATGGCTTGTGTGGATCCCCCAACGTTTCCCTACCCAGAATCCCTGCAAACCTTAAATTTAAATTTAACACATTTTTGTGTGGGATCACCATGCCAGTACAAATGTCCTACCACCCAGCTTTCCTCTTGTTCTCCCGAGTAAAATCAATTAATTAATCAGTCAGGGAGTTTAAAGTACACTACTCACCAGTGAGGTTCTTAAGGTGCTGGGGGGAGGTTTGCAGCTCCGGTCAGCTGAAGAGCCAGTTCTTGAGACTCTCCTGAAGGTGTGCAGAGTAGGGGAATGTCTGATGTTGACTGGGAGCTCATTCCAGGCATTGAACACAATGTATGAGAAAGCTCTTCCACTGGTTCTGGTTTTGATGGTGTGCTTGGTTTCTGCCAGGACAAGGTCGGCAGAGAGAGGTTCTTTTTAGGTACATGGAGAGAGACTCTTTCATTGAAGTATTTTGATTCAGTGTTGTGGAGGGATTTGTAGACATGGGGAGCCATTGGAGGTCTCGTAGGTGTTGGGTGAGGCCACAGTGTTCTGGATGGTCTGGAGTTTGTGTAGCAGCGAGAATTGTTGATTCCAGCTTAGAGGGTGTTCCCGTAGTCCAGTCTGCTTGTTATCAGTGTGTGGGTGACAGTCTTTCTGGCTTCGGGGGTATCCACTTAAAAGTCTTGCGGATGATGCAAAGGGTGTGGAATCAGGTGAAGGCAACAGCGTTGATCTTTCGGGTCATGGTGCAGGAGGAGTCGAGTATGATGCTGAGGTTCCGGGGTGTGTTCTGTGGGGTCGGGGGAGTGCCGAGTGCAGCGGTCCACCAGGAGTTGTCCCATGCAGAGGAGGAGGGTCTGAGGACTTCTGTCTTCATTTGGTGCATTTCTCTAGATGGCCACTGAGCCTGTGGCTAAAAACACAGGTGCCCCCCCTTGCAAAACCATGTTGTTTTGTGAAAAGTAATTTTGATGTCTCCATAATACGTTTTTGGCCCTTGTTTTGACAAAGTTTGAGGTTTGCAAGGTGTTCTGGGTAACAGAACCTGGTGAGCTAGAGTTCATAATATACAGCTAGGCACTTTGCAAAAAAGCAGTCAGTTTTCACTGTAAAATGTGGTGTGTCCACGTCACGTTTTGAGCTGTTTCCTTTCGCGGACACTAGTCCTACCCACACAAGTGAGGTATCATTTTTATCAAAAGACATTGGGGAATGCGGGCCGGGTGGAAGTTTGTGGATCCATGCAGATTCCAGAACTTTCCATCACATGCAATGTGAGGAAAATTTGTTTTTTTCTTTACAAAGTTTGAGGTTTGCAAAGCATTCTGGGTAACAGAACATGGTGAGAGCCACAAGTCACCCCCATCTGGATTCCACTGGGTGTATAGTTTTAAAAAATATATAGGTTTGCTAGGTTTCCCTAGGTGCCGATAGAGCTATAGTTCAAAATCTACGGGTAGGCACATTGCAAAAAGGGGTCAGTTTTCACTATAAAAATGTAATGTGTCCACGTTGCGTTTTGGGCTGTTTTCTGTCGCAGGCTCTATGCCTACCCACGCAAGTGAGGTATCATTTTTATCTGAAGACTTTAGGGAATGTGGGGTGGGTGGAATTTTGTGGATCTACGTAGATTCCATAACTTTCCATCACAGAAATGTGGGGAAAATTTGTTTTTTTCTTACAAATTTGAGGTTTGAAAGGGATTTTGGGTAACAGAACCTGGTGAGAGCCATACAAGTCACCCCATCCTGGATTCCCAGGATGTATAGGTTTGTAGGTTTCCCTAGGTGCTGACAGAGCTAAGGTTTAAAATCTACAGCTAGTTACATTCTGAAAAAAGGCAGTACTTAGTGGACTATCTGCTGCCCTGGTTAGCCCCCACCCCTACGTATAAAAAAGCCAGCATAATCGCTGTTGCCTAGTGTGCTCTCTGCTGATCAGGGGTTACTGCCCCCATTTGCCTCCTGGGATCAGAAAAACTTTCATTTTTTGGGGGAGGGTTTGGGCAGCCCCAACTAGAATATTGAAAAGCATGTACCCCTGGTGCGTAGGGTGGCAATTTTTGGGAGGTGGGGACATTGGCATGCCCATTCTGCGCAGCCCCCACCCCTACGTATAAAACAAATTCCTGGTGCCTAGTGGGCTTTCTGCCCCATCCAGGGGGCAGATTATGGGCTACTGCCTCCTGGAGGGCAGAAAGACTGGCATTTTGTGGGGGGTAGGGGAATTGGCATGCCAATTGTGGCCAGTCCCCTCCTCAAACTGTGGGAGAAAAGAATACCTGGTGCCTAGTTGATTCAGTGTTGTGGAGGGATTTGTAGACATGGGGAGCCATTGGAGGTCTCGTAGGTGTTGGGTGAGGCCACGGTGTTCTGGATGGTCTGGAGTTTGTGTAACAGGGAGAATTGTTGATTCCAGCATAGAGGGTGTTCCCGTAGTCCAGTCTGCTTGTTATCAGTGTGTGGGTGACGGTCTTTCTGGCTTCAGGGGTATCCACTGAGAAGTCTTGTGGAGGATGAAAAGGGTGTGGAATCAGGTGGAGGCAACAGCATTGATCTTTCGGGTCATGGTGCAGGAGGAGTCGAGTATGATGCTGAGGTTCCGGGGTGTGGTCTGTGGGGTCAGGGGGGTGCCGAGTGCAGCGGTCCACCCGGAGTTGTCCCATGCAGAGGGGGAGGGTCTGAGGACTTCTGTCTTCGTTTGGTGCATTTCTCTAGATGGCCACTGAGCCTGTGGCTAAAAACCCAGGTGCCCCCCCTTGCACAACCATGTTGTTTTGCGAAAAGTAACTTTGATGTCTCCAATTTACGTTTTTGGCCCTTGTTTTGACAAAGTTTGAGGTTTGCCAGGTGTTCTGGGTAACAGAACCTGGTGAGCTTGAGTTCATAATATACAGCTAGGCACTTTGCAAAAAAGCAGTCAGTTATCACTGTAAAAATGTGGTGTGTCCACGTCGCGTTTTGAGCTGTTTCCTTTCACGGGCACTAGTCCTACCCACACAAGTGAGGTATCATTTTTATCAAAAGACATTGGGGAATGCGGGCCGGGTGGAAGTTTGTGGATCCATGCAGATTCCAGAACTTTCCATCACATGCAATGTGAGGAAAATTGGTTTTTTTCTTTGCAAAGTTTGAGGTTACGAAGGATTCTGGGTGACAGAACCTGGTGAGAGCCACAAGTCACCCCCATCTGGATTCCCCTGGGTGTATAGTTTAAAAAAATTTATAGGTTTGCTAGGTTTCCCTAGTTGCCGGCAGAGCTATAGTTCAAAATCTACAGGTAGGCACATTGCAAAAAGGGGTCAGTTTTCACTGTAAAAATGTAATGTGTCCACTTTGCGTTTTGGGCTGTTTTCTGTCGCAGGCACTATGCCTACCCACGCAAGTGAGGTACCATTTTTATCTGAAGACTTTAGGGAATGTGGGGTGGGTGGAATTTTGTGGATCTACGCATATTCCATAACTTTCCATCACAGAAATGTGGGGAAAATTTGTTTTTTTCTTACAAATTTGAGGTTTGAAAGGGATTTTGGGTAACAGAACCTGGTGAGAGCCACACAAGTCACCCCATCCTGGATTCCCAGGATGTATAGGTTTGTGGGTTTCCCTAGGTGCTGACAGAGCTAAGGTTTAAAATCGACAGCTAGTCACATTCTGAAAAAAGGCAGTACCTAGTGGACTATCTGCTGCCCTGGTTAGCCCCCACCCCTACGTATAAAAAAGCCAGCATAATCGCTGTTGCCTAGTGGGCTCTCTGCCGATCAGGGGCTACTGCCCCCATTGGCCTCCTGGGATCAGAAAAACTTTCATTATTTGGGGGAGGGTTTGGGCAGCCCCAACTAGAATATTGAAAAGTATGTACCCCTGGTGCGTAGGGTGGCAATTTTTGGGAGGTGGGGACATTGGCATGCCCATTCTGTGCAGACCCCACCCCTACGTATAAAACAAATTCCTGGTGCCTAGTGGGCTTTCTGGCCCATCCGGGGGGAAGATCATGGGCTACTGCCTCCTGGGGGGCAGAAAGACATGCATGTTGTGGGGGGTGGGGGAATTGGCATGCCCATTGTGGCCAGCCCCCTCCTCAAACTGTGGGAGAAAAGAATACCTGGTGCCTAGTGGGCTTTCTGCCTCGGGGGGGCAGATAAGGGCTATTGCCCCATCTACCTCCAGGGGGGGGCAGAAAGACTGTAGCATTTTTTGGGGTGTGGGGGCATTGGCATGCCCATTCTTGGCAGCCCTCACCACTATGTTTATAAAAAAAATCCCTGGTGCCTAGTGGGCTCTCTGCCCCCTTGGGGGGCAGATCAGGGGCTATTGCCCCCATCTGCCTCCTAGGGAGGGCAGAAATGTTTTGGCGTTCTTCGTTGGGGTAGTTTGGGGGAATTGGGATGCCCATTCTGGGCAGCCCCCACCCCTGGCCTATAAAAAAGAATCCCTGGCATCTCGGGTGCTGTCTGTCCCCAAGGAGGTAGATTGGGGGCTACTTCCCCATCTTCCCTCTGAGGTGGCATAAAGACTGTCTGTATGAAAATGTAATGGGGGGTGAAAGTCCTTTACCCAAAGGGCGGCTCCTCCCTCCCTGGCGCCCTCATGGGGCGATCCCCAAGCACGGATCTGCTAGGAAAGGGTACCCCTCCCAAGAGTTTATGCTCGGGGCTGAGATAACCCTATGAGCACCTAAACATGGTTTCAGTTTAGTTTTTAATATAAGGACGACAGCGCACCAAGCGTACGATCGTCATTACATTGAAAAATAAAACAGGCCTTTGGAGGGTACGGAAGCTCTTACCCACCACCTGAGGCTACAAAAACAAAGGAAATTCCTCTGCTGTTTGCAGCAAAGGGAGTCAGTGCACCTGTGCACATGACAGAATCATTCCGTCATGAGCACAGGCACACTGGTGCTCATGACACAACTATTCCATCATGAGCACCGAAAGGGCTAAACGGAAATCCTACTGCTTGTGATTGTTAGTGATACAACACTAGGTATAGAAAACTATTTTTCTCTTCACTGGATTGTTCCTTTATGACATTTTACTACTTACTTCAAGCAAATATGTGAGCTTTTTCCCTCATTCGATGCCCTCACCTGCACAAAAATGGTATTTAGGTATGTTTGTATCTGACCAAAGATACATTTCCTGCCCACCACACACATCTCAATCCTCCTTTCTGTAAATACCTTTTGAAGTATTCTTTGAACTGCCTTTGCTAAATATGGGGCTTAATATGGTTCCACCAACGAAAAGTAGCAGTGGGTCAATAAAAAGGAAACAACAATCTAAGTATCTGTATAGGAGAAGATGGAGTAACATGAGGGAATTGGTAACCAGTATGCTGGCATTGATCAAGACTACCCTCTGACCGTCTAGGGTCAGGAGGATTTATAAATATGAGTACTGATGAAAAACTGTTAACAACAATAAGATTTATTGAGACTAGTTCACCGCACTACTTGTTGCCATGGGCGGTTGTGTGAAATTGACAATCTTTACGTCCCATATTAAAACCCCTTCTTTTCTATATTTGTCTATCAGAGCAGTGCTCCCATTACCTGCGCTGTGGCCAGGTGAGGTGGAGCTGTTCTCTCCTGCCACATTGGTGAGTGAGACTGTATACTCGGTGTATATGTTTGAGTGTATGTGTGTCTATCGATTGAAGGTATACATATAACCTGCTCTAAATAGGAGCATTGATCCTAAAGGGCTTGGACGCAGCAATCAAACCATGACTAATTGTTGTGCGTTTTCTTTCTATGTATCTGTTCGTGTGTTCCCTGGACAATTTGGTGCACTTTCTGGACCTTGAAGTCAGGAGAAGGATGATCAAAATCACAATCAGGTGATAAAAAACCTTTTTACACTTATTATATAGCAGTAGCGCTAATGGTCCTGATGAAGCAGCAGGATACCTCTTGGCTCCGTTTAGTCTGCAGAAACATGTTGACCTAACACACGCACTCTTTTAATGATTTGGGAGTGAAGAGGTGCACATTAAAGTTCCTTACCCCTTCACTATCCAATTTTACCTGCTGAAACACATTTTCTCACTTATTGATTTCTCCACGTTCTTTGCACTGCTATTCAGTTGTCACCTGACACCCTCATATACCATATAGTTCACGGGGACTCACAGGGTAGATTAGGCTTATACATCTGCCAAACTGCTGTGGGTATACAATCTTACCTTCACGGCGTGAAGGATCCCAGATGATGAAGGGCGTTCTCGGTCGATGACTGATGGGAAGTTTTTTGCATGATTTTCCCCTGAATGACAGCTATTGGTTGAGAGCTCAAAGCTGAATGTTAACAAGTCTTTCCTAAAAACATTCATATTTGGACCTTCAGCACTTCCAATCATGCAGCCTAAAGCTTTGAAGAGTTGATTTAATAATACTATTTTTGCCAGATGCATTACTTCTGACAGAACGTTCAATAAATTTGCTTTAAGAAGCAATTGTTTCATAGCCTGTTTCCAGTTCTCTTGTGAAGTCCATAGTGGACGTTGAGGCCTCATTATGGAAGAAATGTCGCGGATGACAAAATATCACTCAACCAAGAATAATGTTCCACTGGATGTTAATCTCACAGGTAATGGAATTATGTCCACGGTCAGCAATATAGCATATTACATGCTGTAATTGCAATCAGCTGTAAAATAAGGTGTTTGATGACTGCAGCTAACCTCAACCTCGATTACTGGTGTCTGGTTCTTATTTAAGCCCTATTTAAGACCATCTCACAACCATCATTTTACTAATGTATGTGTTTTTGCAGTAATTTAGATGGCTGTCAGTAATTTGCTTATTACTGCTGATGATGCCTTTACCACCAGAAACAGTTTTACTGCTGACAGCCAAACAATGGTCATCATATTCCCCTACTCCAATGGATGCAGACACCATTTATCAATTTGGGGATTTTTAGTCCCAGTGCCCTCTTAAATTTGTACATGTTTTTACTTATCCTATTCACTGAGATGTAGATTTCATTTCCTACCATTAAATTGTGAGGGTCTTGCAGAAGGCAGCACATAACAGGCCCAGCTCCATTGTCCCTTAAAGATAAAAGAAGGGCCGAGCAGCATCCAACATTTTGCATTCATAAACCATATTTGTGATCTCATGCAAGGCTTTTCTATGGGAGCAGACAACAATCTACCTTCAAGAACGTGTTTGTGTTTCCTGCCCTGGGACAACTTTGAATGGAAATATCATACCTGGTTTGACTTGAGCAATGCAATGTTTCACAACGGTCTATTTACATCTTCAGCTCTTATTTGTATATGTATTGTGTTGGAGAGGATTGGGTGCAGCAGCCACTCTGGGCTGGCTCATGATGGTCCCTGACAATTCCAAACCACCCTGAGTAGATCTTCTGATTACCTAAAAAAGGAATAACCATAGAAACTTTCACAAGTATTCTTCGGCTCCTCTTTCACAGATGTAAGTGTGGGCTACCTACACATGTTGACCTGAACATGCCTGCACTGTATGTTTGATTGAAGACAGAGTGAGACCATTTTAGAGTCGGCAATTCTGCCATTTCATTGGCATTGAACATCATCATTGCCAGCATTGTGAAAGCCCCAGGCTACTGCCTCATGCTGCATTGGCTGAGACTGACAGACTGTTTGTCCAGCACAGCCAATACGCTGGAGAGCAGCCATTGCAGGACAAACAACCCTTGCTACAGTTTCCCCCATACCTGCCCTGCTCTTCTATTCCACGTCACCTCAACAGAAACATTGTCAGTGGAAGTCCCCTGATTTAGTATATATTCTGGTACTGTAAAAATGTAAATTATGCCAGATTAATCAGAGTAATTTTGCTGATTTTTCATTGTTCAAATTCTTTATTAGGGTTACATTCACAAAGGTATAATCCATTAAAGATAAGAAGAAACTTACACATATTACAATATAGACCAATACACAATGTCTGCAAGTATCTCTGCTGTGTGTTAAGGATCGTAAAAAGTTTGATTGAATACTATAACTCTGGTACGGGATGAGATACATTTTAACTAGTATATTTTCAACAAATGCTCTCTGCTCATCACAGTCACTTTAGTTGTTTAAATAATAATACCCTATCAGCTCAGGGTTCGCGAGGAGGGTCTTATCCATAAACAAACTAAGAATCTTACTTATATTTGCTTGCCACTGACTTTTAAGAGCATAATCTAATCCAAGGCAATCCTTAATTATGGCTTTAGTAAATGGCAAATCATAAGAGGACTGTCATGGTTTGGATAGAGTCCTCTGTAAAGCCTAAACACATCTTACTATAAAAGAAGAGATAGCTTGGGGGACTGAAAAAAACATCTAAGGAATTAATTTTCCTGTCTTTGTAAAGCAGTTTACCCCGAAAAGTGCCAAATTCCACCCCATATGTAGCTATAGAGAAACGTTTGCTTTTGTAAATTGTTAACATTTCCCTGATGGTTTATTACCCAGTTTTGCTGAAAAATGAACACCCCTTTCACAGAGCACTTAAGGTGAGTGTGTCTGATTGTTATATCCGTTTCCCAATCACCAGTAGAGTGGGAATGTAACCCCAATTAATACATCGCACTCCATTCCAACGCATGCTTTTACCACGTGTGTAATACTTCTCAAACAGCGTTACAATGGGCATTTTCACAATGCACGCCATTGCAACGCGAATGCAGTGTTTCCTATAGCCAAGCACATTACATCGCACACACTCAAAGCGCATGTCATTACAACGCATATCACGCATATTACACTGGCAGAAGCGACATGCAAAGTTTTGGGCTCCAGAGGAACTTGAGTTGAGAAGAGCCAAGCATCTGGCCTGAGCTTTCAGTGGCTCTCCCACCTCTTGTTATTACCGCAACTAAGGTTAGTTCTATTAGGCTTACCACTGAGGTATGTGAGGGACAAAAGTTCGAATCCTGGAAAGGGTCAATTAGCATTCCATTCTTCCGAGGTCGGTAAATTAAGTATCATTACACTGGAAAATTATAATTCCCATTATTTAGAGCGCTTAGAAAAGGCATAGGTGCAGTGTGAACCCTTGTAAAAACTAGGGGCCATATTATCAAGAAAGGGCGATACATTATCGCTGCGTTTATCAGCAGGAAACTGCCGCTAAAGCGGCGATAATGGGCTTGATAATATGCCCTTGTGAATTCTCATAGAAGCCCAGGTTAACACCAGAACCTGGGCTTCTATGGGAAGTTTCCTGGCGATAAAAGCGGCGATAATGTATCGCCCTTTCTTGATAATATGGCCCTGAATAATTAATAAAATACCTACATAATGTGTGGTGATTCTATCACTCAAAGTGGCCATCGTGTATTTTTTTTTTAGACTTCCTGCGGCGAAGTGCTCTCGTCATGTGGAAGACACCTATCCAAAGCTCGTGCAGTTTTTCTGTTTGAAATCTGCTTAAGCATCCTTTCAGTCTCTTTTTTAATCTCCGAGCAGGCAGCATACTCTAGGCTGTGTCCATTTTTTTTTAATAATACTGCAGATATTCAGAGCCTCTTTTGTCTGTCTTATTAGAATTCAGGGCCCGTTCCCGTTCAGCAGCGATCCTAGAAGGTTACATGTACTTGTGTATCCAGCTGACGGTGTTATATTCTATTGAATATATCATGCACATGCATTAAGGCAGAGACGCTTCAGTGTGTTGTCACTGAGCGTTCAACATTCCAAAAAGCCTTATGAGAATAGTCATAATACTGTCCCAGGTCCCTGGCTTAGCACACGCAGAGTAAGGTAGACCCTGTCTGGTTTCACTGTTCTGAATGTGTGTAATGTCCAACAAGGTATCGTTTTTTTAGGTCAGTCACACACACAAAGTCTCAGAGCATATACAGTCTCTTTGGAGAAGGGGGCTGCACTAGGCTCCCTCTGCCATCTTTTATTGTCTCTTTCAACAAATTCATCAGCAAATGGTTAATTCTAACTGTTCTTCCTGGCGTATGGAAATTTGGTTACTGCACTAAGGCTTATGGTCATTTTATTGTATATCCTGATGGCTGTTATTTTATGAGCCCCCAGTCTGCCGTAAGTGTGGCCCTTTTGTTGATGACTGTCTGAGGCTGCCTTGGCAAGCAGTACAGCTGTTCGCGCAATAAGAACACTCTACAAATATCTCTTGAATAGCATAAAAGGTCACTTTTATTTTAGGACAGTCAAAAACAGAAATCCGCAACTTTTCATTTATTATTATATATATATAAAACTTTGAATAAATACCCCAACACATTTTCCCATACTGACTTAAAAACACCAATTCCCCAACAATTCATAATTTACAAAATCCCAAAACCGTAAAATTCCAAACCAATGTTTTTCTCTTCAAATGTTTCCCTTTGCCATTTTCCACCTACCCTCACCCCACCCCCACTCCACCACCAAAGGGAAAGGATAAGTCCGCTCTAGACTATCCTATCCCCAAAGAACGCCTAAAAGGAACAAAAAGGAACATGGAAAACTGTAAAGACTGCCCCAACGTGCCTTTTTTTTTTTTAACGAAAAAACAATACAAAAATGACATGCATCAATTGGGAAGGGTGGGTGGGCCAAACGAAGCTGCACCACTCCTCTCCTCCTCACGATACACGACAGCCCTTCCCGCCTTGCGCAAACCTCCACTAAGCCCTCCCTTTCCCTTCGCCTGACCAATCACAGCGTGTGGACCGTTCCACGGCGCAAATTCTCCCAGGGGGACACCGGCTCGCGCCACGTCCCCCTGGGACACATTACACCATTGAGTAGAGTCTGTCGCTGTGCGTTGTTTCGTTTTCAGTGCTGCTCTTTGATCTATTTCTGCCTGGGTTTAGTGTACCTAATGCTATCAGTCCATTTTTTCTCTGTGTTGGACTAGTTGGTCTCCTGCACACCGCCCTGTACTTCAGTACATCTTAATGTAAAAGCCTAAAGGTGAGGTACTTGGCAATCCCTAGTTCCTGGATAATGCTAGTCACAAGGATAGAAAAACAACGTCATCCAATTGTCATATCTATTAATAAATGCGTGTTCACTTTCCAATAAATGCGTCATATCCAATTGTCATATTCTGACAACGACAATTACGTCATATTTGTGAAAAACCATGACACAGGTCCACCTATTCCTGTTTGCATTCACCAACAATATTTAACAGTTCTCTGTTGGACTCCAGCTGGAAGCAAGGGAGCATTTTCAGCTTGCAACAACTGGAAATGCAACAGAAGCTGGGCAATGTGACACCAAGTGCAGAACTATGCAGAATGGTGACATGCAGAGAGAAAAAAGCTTAAAAATGTCAGTATGAAAAGGGACTTCAAGCCAATACAGCAAATGAAAACAAAGCATGGAATGCAGTGCATTAGCTGATGTGCTTGGGAAGTTGGGGTCACTATCAGTCTGTTGTATTCTTTGAATAGTACTTAGATTATACTCATGACTATAACTGATGCTCCCCTTTTTTGTGAAACTTCAATCTTGAGTTTTCCTTTCAATAGGAGATATCCTACATTCAGTCTGGGGCTGACTGAGTTGTGATAGTCCAGATAGTGAAGTTTGTTCTGTAAGGGCAGGGGCTGAGTAACCCGGCCATTAAGAGCAATGGGAAGGAAATTGTATTACTCCTCTGGTATTATTTAAAATACTTGTGTGTTAATACATTTAAAATTCTCAACAATGCAATGCATATTTGCATAAAATATGCAAAAATATGTTTTTAGGAGCTGTATTTAAGGGATCTAGAGGTAATAGGTGGGAAGTGTATTAATATTCAGGTATTAAGTAAATTAAATGTGTATTAATAATTGATAAAACAATATAAATAGAAATGCAGATTAATAAAGGAAAAGTAAGATAATTGTTTTATTGAATCAAATTTCAAATATAATTTAAAAAGTTTGTAACATTTAAGTATTATAATATAAACATTGATTAAAAAAAAGATATAAATTAGGAAAATCACACAATACATTTGGTCCCAATACATTACATTTAAAAAAATGTATAAAAATAGGTAATGTTTAATAAAAATATAATTTTATTTAAACAAAATTAAGAAACATTTATTTGAAAATGTATTCAACTAAATACCAATATTTGAACAATTTGCCATGGTTTCCTATTCATTCATATGGGAGACATTGACCTTTTTTGTTTTTACATTTCAGGTTCATGTTCTTGGTTGTGCATCTATTTCTACAGGCGGTGGCACACCGGGGTCTAGATCAGAAGCACGGTTCAGCAGCTGTCATGTGAGAACAATTTAATTGACTTAATATAGCATGTAGGTTAGGAAAAGTATCATAACCAAAGAGATGGGGGTTAGTTATATGTTAAATAAAAGAGTATTGCATGTATTTCGTGTTTTACCACTTTTACAACCCCATACAAATAAAAAAAGAGTTTTAAAAAAAGATGTAACTTTTTTTAACAAAAAAGAAAAATACAACAAACTTTTGTTTTCGCTTATTTTAAGGGGTTTACATTTTTATGAAGAAAACACTGACTAAGAAGAAACAAGACAGAATCACTGCATCACATTACTCCTATTTTAAAAGTAGAACATTTTAAAAAAACATTTCAAGATTTTTGTATATTGTTATTAGTTCATTATAGAGACATCATGGAGCAAAGAAGATAGCATCATGTATTTTTGGTTGGCTTTTAGTTTTTGTAAAATATTTTTTTTTTAAATGGTCATTATGAAGAAAGAAGTTTAACAGAATGAAGTCTGTATCAGAAATGGATCTTTAAATAATGTAGGAAATTCAGTTACTGGTAAAAAAATATGTATTTTAAAACACATTTTGGGTTGTGAATTGTGGTTAGCTTTAATGGATTCTTGGTGAGTGGCAGTATTTAGCAATATCTGAAGACAGAAAACAACACCATGTAAGACAAAATACATTTAATAAAGAACAATCCAAAGTAACAACTCTAAACCTGCAGCTTCCCTGATGCACCTTAAATCTCAGATGAGTAGACCTTAAAGAGGAGTGTCAAGAGTAACCCCCAGGTCTCTGCTTCATTCTTCCAAGTCAGACCTTTGATTGACCTAACTAGAGACCAGTGTCTATTCCTAAAACTATGTTTAGATTCCTGGGACTCAACACTGTTTCTCCAAATAAATCACATTCCAGAGTGGGACCAGAGTGATCAAGTGTAGTTCCTGTATACCACATCTGGATTAAATTCACAGAAAATTGTCCTCTGGCATTAGTGCTCTAGTAGATCCCCTAGATCCCCTAGATCCCCTATTTCTCCTCTGGTAGACCAAGATCATTATCTGTCTTCATTAAAATAACACCTGGGTTTACCGTGTATCAGATTTGCTTTCAGCAAAAGTTTCATAGAACACTTTGTACCTGAGTATTTCTCTGCATTCAGTTTCTCTCACCATGGGCCAGTGCAATTCTCTCAGCTACTTGAACGTCAGTGGGAATACTGATTGAACGATGTGGGCAATACAGTTGATTTGATCTTATTAATAATAACAATGTGTATTCGAGGTGTATTTAGCAATAAATATTCAATGTAGTCATATATTTTATCTAACATACATATTAAATGTAAGCACAATCAATTAAATACATCATATAAAATGTGTCATTGGATTCATCAGCATCCTATGGTTCTTACTAAAATTACCAATTTCTAGAGGAAGACTCACACATTCAGTACCTGAAAGGCAATATAATGCAACAACAAAATCAATCGTAATTTAAACTGTGCCACATGGGCAGTGCACTCTTTTATCCTAACATTCAGCTGTATTAGGGATAATTTCTTATTTGTTAAAACTTATGGAGGTGCTATGCCTTCTAAGGGCTACAGTGACAAATGCCATCTTACCTTATACTTCAGCTGATTGATTTTTTTTGTGCTTAGAACCATTTATTTCTCTAATCCATTTAGCTACTGTTTCTATAGTGAGTAAAATCTGAAGGGGTTGATGTTCTGCCTGTTGACTACAGGTCACACTTAGGGCAACAACTACAACAAACAACCAGGTGATGAATGGAATACTTGAATTAATCTCAGCCACAGGTGATTTCTCACTCAGTATTCCAATCTTGTGTTCATAGCCCACGATGCCACTCTAGACAGAGGCTCACTTTATACAAGCCAGAACTGATGCTGCTCTTCTTAGGAACAGGCCATCCAAAACCCCCTGACAAAGATTACTATGGAGGGCAGAACAAGCAACCCCTAATAGGTATCAGCTTATCTGGACATCGTCAGTGAAATGCAGCTTTAGTTCTACAGCGCATTGAGCATAGAACCAATGGCTTGGCATACCCATTACACTGAGTGCATCAACTGCAACAAACAACAAGGTGATGGATGAAATGCTTGGATTAGCCTCGTCCACTGGCGACTGCTCTGGCCACATTACAGTCCATCACTGCTCTTCACCATGCCAGTCTAGGTAGAAGCCTACCTTAAGCAAAACATCACTGACCCTGATCCAAATGTCTAAACCTTTGACAGCACAGCACAATGTTTACATAACTCGTACAACACATTACGGGGTGATGAGATATTTAGTCTCCTCCTACCTTCATCCATCTGCTTGCCGTTAATAAACACTGAGAGCAACACTAGTAATCTGTGAGCTTGAATTGGAATTGGAATACGCCATATTCAATCAATTTGTCAACAAAGAGAAGATTAGCTATTTAGTGATAATTTGATATACTGAAGGTGCCAGAATTAGGTTTATGAGTTGTAAGGTGAAGTAACTTAATTGGGCATTTGAAGCCTCAGCCAAGTCATTTACAACAGAAAGAAGAAAGAAAGCAAGAGTAGTAAATTGTCCCTTGATGAAGCCAGTTGGGTACAGGGTGTCTTCCGATGGTGGATTTAGAGTTTTATATCATTTAATAATGTGTTTATTATTACGTTTTATTATAGTAAGAGTTGTCGGTTCTGGGTTAAGATCATGGTTGGTGAGAGGGGATTGTGATGCAGTTAGCCTTCACCTTCTCAGTCTTTCATTGAAAGAAAGTTTTTTTGACTAAGAAAATTGCAATTTCATTAGAAAATCCCTTTACTTTTATTGGGATTTGAGGATCTCTGTAAAAGTTGTGGGGAGTCGATCATAGGTTCAGTCAATTTTTTCTGAAATTCCTACGGGGCTTTGAGTACAGTTTTAGGAAGATTGAGGATCTCAGTGGTTGCATTGAAAGATACTGGGAAAAGGGTGTTTTGCATGGTTTATTGGACCTGGTGATACAGTGTTGTGCAGATTCAATGTGAGGTCAGTTTTGCCTTAAAGCTCAAAGCTCACACCGGTGTTGTATGGGATGATGGTGGTAATATTGATCGATAAGTATATGTCAAGTGAGCTTCTTTCTTTATGTTACTTGATAGCTCAAGAGAGAACCAGTAATGTTGAAATAGTCCTAGACTAGAAATCAATATCTTACTAGCTACTTGTTGGGAAGGATTTACCATGTTTGCCATTTGAAACCAAGGGTTGTATATTAAACCTTGCATGTATTTTTATGTTCTCTGGTTTACTCATGATTTGAGATTTGATATGGGTCGCTGCTCCACATTATCTTTTCTCCAAATTGCACCATCTGTATTGAATCTTTTAAATCATCTCTTCAGTCGCATAATTTGACCCTTCTCTTCAATTCTCTGCATCTGCTACTGTCCTGAACAGGAATAGATGTGATGATCCGAGCCTAAGCACTTATGTCTTCAGTCTAAAATACTGATACAAGGAAGCTTAGGAGTTATCCATTATGCCACTTTGTCCGATAGGGCTCATTGCTCCCCATATAATTGCATAAGTAAACATGTTGCTGCTCTTTTTGTCAATCAGCTTAGTTCAGAAAACTGCTTAGCTTTATAAACAGAATGAGCAGAGTTGTCCTCAATTCACGAAGAAAGAATATTTATTAATCTCTTATTACTTAAAATCCACCTACTGATACATTTATTAAATATGATTTCCCAATGTAATGTATTTGTATCACTAAGCATGCCTTTTAAACCTTTAAATTGTTTTTCAGGAATAGTTGCTCAAAACATCCAAGAGCTCTGAGCAGCAATCAAACATGCCAATGGCCGTGTGCCCCTCATTAGCTGTGGCCCGTTTCTACGCTCCAAAGAGACCATCTTTTTGAGCATCAGCAAACGTTTTATAGGTGGGTAGTGTAAAGCACCAATGCACAGTAGCCAGGCCTTTTAGTTTTGCAAATAATAAATGCACAAGCTCTAAAACGTTTAGGAGCGTGTGTACTTTGTGCCATTGTAATGCTGCCTGATGTCTGAAGCACTTGTTTTCATTTGCATGGGGCAGGCAGCCTCCACCTGTGGACCTGACACCCGCAATCGACTGGTGATCAAACTTGTAAAGTTTGATACGATTTTCTCTTTCATTAAAGACATTAAAAGGGGGAGGTTAGAATTAGGCTAGCAGGTCTTTACCTGCTATCAAATGACAGCCTGTTTGTTAAATGACCGCCTAAGGGGTCACACCTTAACTCTTTACCTCGGAGTCTGAAGTGGCTTGCTGTGGGTCCTAGCCCGTTCAGACAGCACCTGCTTTCTGTTCAGCACCGACTGCTCCAGCCGGCAGCACTTAGCGAGTGCAGAAGCACACCCACCGCCAGCCAATGTAACTAGAACAGCAGAAATTACATAACATGCTTTTAAATGTGGCGTGGCAGTCGGAGCCGCTCGCTGCCCTTTTCTTTTTTTTTTTTCTTCTTTTTTTGCCGTGTAACCCTGTCGCTAATGCGCATTCTTTCAGGAGAGAGACAAAAAGCTTCTGTGCTCCGGTTTTAAAATGCATGCATGTATGATGTTATTTGTCACTATGCCCAAAAACTCTTACTCAATAACTTTGCCAGAAGATGGAGAGAGAGAGGCAAATGTTCCCCCAGCTGTTTCCTGTCTGCAGTGTCTGTGTAATGTAGATAAATGTTTCTGTCTTCTGTTTGAAAGATCTCACTGTCACTGGTAAAATCAGAGCAGATAGAGCCTCTGCAATGGAGCAAAGTCCGCAATATTGAAATGTGACAGTGCTTTCAACATCTCACGTCCAGCTGGATTACTTTTTTCCTTTTTACTGCTAACAAACTCATTCCAAGACTTGCACTTTAGAAGAAATGGAAACACTCAACAGCCTTTCAACACAATTATTTAAGTGCTACTTTTGTGATTTCTTGAAGGTAAATATTTATCTACTTCCAATGTATATCTTTGAAATTATTCATTCTTTCATGCCCTGCTTGCCTTCTGCATTTTGTAGTCTCATGTCTGTACTGTCTCATTTGTTTCTGCTTTTTTTTTAAATGACCACTAGCAAGGGAAGTATTTGTAATTTACTAGATGTGACATTTTCTTGATCTAAAGAATGCCTAAACTGAAAATATGTGCATGTTGGAGTTAGATAAATGTGAAATTTGACATCAAGTGTGGGCTACTGGAAGGTTTTAGCCAGCTCAAAGTGTAAACTATGTATTGTATGAACTGTAACAGTTAATGCATTTCAAAGGGACGTAGAGATAGAGAGTGTAGACTAAGATTTTACAATTTTAAATTATGATATTTTTTTAAAGGGTGCCTTAATGCACTTCAATTGATATCATGCTATGTACAAGACCTTAATGGACATATTGGTACTAAAAAAGCAAATTTCTCCAACTTGAGGAGATAGGTTTGCATTTTTCTTCTGTTCCCTGGGATTTTTGAAACTTAAAGCATTACAGTTCCTTCAAAATTTTGTATAATGTGTTACCTCTCCTCTGTTTCTGGTTCTGCTCTGTTACTATGATAGATGCTGATTTAAAAATCCACCGCCATGCTCTTTTGCCGGGACGTGTTCATCAGAGGGTTTGGTTTCCCCGCGCTTGAGATGATCAGGCGATTGGCTGGTCATGTCTGATGTCATGAAGATCTCATTTTGAGTTGAGAGGGGGTTCTGAAAGAGGTGTCACCCTGTAAAGCAAGGAGATTTGACAGGGGAGTCATAGGGAGGCATCCAATGTCCAGGCATTGCAGAGCATGTCATGGGAAGCAAGTCATAGCCAGAAGGTGGCATTTGAATCCGAGCAGGGGAGAGTTTTATAAATCTGTGCAGGACACTGCAGGCTGGTACAGGGTGAAGCATACTAGCTCTGCAACTAAAGGAGAACGTTCTGGGGAAATATGCTGACCAAGCTTTTCTGTTGCAGTGAAAGCTTTTCAGGCAGTTTTTTTTCATGCTGCTTAGTTTTACCGAAGCTGTACTTCTCCCTCTGGTGTAGAACACTGATGGGGACAGTGACAAGAGGGAATGCATGGACTGACCCCTGCCCGCTGGCTGACAGCCAAGTTTCCATTCTCCGCAATCTCTCCTCCTTGAAGGCTGCTGCCTGTTTGCATGTTATTGGCAAGATGTTTCCTGCAACTGACCGATCTCGTGCCTTGCCGGAACATGCAAAGTGCGTTGAAGCAGATTCTGCTCTGCAGAATAGAGTGGCTTTGCTCGGAGTTTCTGCTGATTCTTTTTCTTGCTTCTGTGCTTCGTGCGGGGGCTGCTTCCTTCGGGTCTACTAGCTCCAGCGAGCACCTCTTGCTGCTTGAACACACATAGTCTTAGTTAGGATCCGCCCAGGGGCACCTGCTGCAAGTCCTCAGGTTACCACTATCAGTTTCAGTAAAGGTCATGAGTACAAAACATTGTACAGCGTTTTCCTCTTTCTGGGAATTTTCCATAAGGAAGAAATTAGAAAACAGTAAAGCTAAATCCAATTCCAACCAAAGTGAGAATGTAGCAGCAGCAGAAAGATCCTATTGTAGTACCTCCGGCCAGCAGCAGAGAGTGGACGTGCCATTCACCAAACACACTTTAGCTCCATCGAGGAGCATTCAAATATTCAATGTTCAGGCATCACGCGTGGGAGGCTGGCCACAAGTCCTATAGGTCAGTCACACATAGCTAGCTACTGTTGGTGTAGATTGTGGTCTATTAAAGACACGGAAGATATCCTCTAACACACATACATATACATATGGATGGACATGTGCATAAATGAATATTGTATTTCCAGACATGCAGAATATCCACCAGCACACATACAAATGCATATGCAGATACTTATAGCGCTATGCATGCACAGAAGCATACACACATGAATATTGTAACTCAAGGCATGGAGAACATTTGCTAACACATACAAAAATACATTTACAAATCATATGCACAGACACATATATGTACTTAAACATACACACACAAATATTGCAATTCAAGACATAGAGAATAACCACTAGCACATAGGCATATTCATGCAAATCAACATACATGCATGAATATTGCAAGTCAAGACATGGATAATGTTTGCTAACACATGTACACGCACGCACACACACCACATTAAAATTGAGTTATATTAGAATTGTCAGAATCTCAAAATAAGGAGCTGACCTGCAAACTCCGACTTCATACAGTACTGAGAGCACACCGGGAAGTAATTGGGTGGAATCAGTGCAGATTGAACTCGCACAAGCACTCCTCGCAATCTCCAAACCCTCTCTTCCACTGTACAGTGGTTTCTTGTTAATGTATCATGCAGATTAGGTTGAGAGCCCCAAGGTTAGGTGAGAGCTAATGCCAAGGGTCTACCAACACGATACATTTTCCGCAGGTGCCCGCGCTCCACCTGCTGCTGGAAGACACTCCGCCTACCTTGCAGTAGGCATAGCTGTCAATTGGCAGATTGACTCTGTGAAAGGAAGGATGCAGTACACTTCGGTTCTCGTTGTGAAGGAGCTAGAGGAGCTGGAATTAAACTGAATAACACCCTCTTTGCAGTGAGTATTCTCAAATATAGTCATGCCCAGGGCTGTTTTACACTTGCAGAGATAAGAACTATCATCTATCTATCTATCTATCTATCTATCTATCTATCTATCTATCTATCTATCTATCTGTCTGTCTATCTATCGGTCTTGCAAGTTATGCGTCCACCTGATGCCTGCCTGTTTGTCTGCTAGTCTATGTGTTTATCAATCTGATGACATGATTTCACAACGCAAACAAGAAATCCATACGTTGTTATCTTCTCATATCTATGCTAGAGAAGCCAATACATGGAACAGGATCTATATTTATGAAAGAGCCTGCTACAGTGTGAGTGCAAAAACAGGATCAATATTTTGTATTTCAAAAGTAATTTCTACCATCTGCCTATTGTCTAGAAATGCTCATAAAATGTCAACTTTTCAAAAATATTCTTTTTGGACAACTATATAAATGGTCATTCTTGATGATCGCATTGCTTTTCCCAAACAGTTGACTTGGCACGAGCTGAAGGAAAAAGTTGGAAGGGCTATCTTGTCCCAGTACTGCTGACATTTAGATTAAAGTGTGAGCCAGCAAAGAACTGTAAAAAACAGAAAAATGCATACGATTTATGTGTGCCACAACTTCAGTTAGTTTAGCAAGAAAAAAGACACTGTTAAACTCATAACTTATTTCATCTGGAGCCATTTCCTCCCTCTGAAAGTATGCACGTTACAGTATTTCACAGCAATTTAACAGATTGTATGTGGTTTGGAATATGCAAAATTTCAGGTGCATGATCTATCTTACAACAGTTCCAAGTCATTTAGGAAAGTAGGTTCTTGCAACTCGATTTGGCTTTATTAAAGAGGATTCAACAGCAGGGATGGTGATATATTCTTTAAGTCAAACACTTCCACCCACATGTGCACCGCAAAGGCACGGTCAATGCCACACGTGCTGTGGTTTGCCACTCTGCCAGTCAAAATTTGATGCGTGCATCGTGACCCATAAGGAAGTGGCTGCCATTATTAAAATCTGATGTCGGTCTCTGAGCTTGTCTTTGTCAATGACTTGTGGGATATTACCCATACACGATACACAAAGACTTGTGAACATTTGGGGAAATTAATTATGATTGTAACAATCAAAGAGTCACACCCTAATGTGCATTGAGACGGTTCTGTAAAGAGTAGTGTATCCCCTTTTATTACTCAAAATCTGTCCACTTGTACAATAAGGAGTTACTGAAAATGCCTTCTGAGTTGCTACTTTTTATCTGTAAGCCTAACCAGACACCCGCACATGCACAGTGAGCATTCTGTGAAAGCCATGTAGGCAGTAGCAACATTTAAAAAAGTTGGCTTCTTTCTCATGTATTGGAGTGTACTCTTCCAATAATCATTGTATGAATGAAGAGCTGCTCGCCTTGCTATTAAGCTTCTTGGATTCAGTGTCTTAATAATACCAAATTTAAAATGACTAAAAGTAATATGAATAAACTGGTTGTATCTCAATTACACTAACTAGTTGGTGGCCAATGAGAACATAGTAATTTGGAAGTGAATTCGTTTTTTGGCTAAATTCAAGACAATGATAGGAAGGATAATTGTTTTATAATGGGTTTAGATTTCAGTTTTGAAATCAGAATTACGTAATTTGACCTCCGACATATGTCTTTACAGGGAAGTGAAATCTTCAAAAAATGACATCCATTCGTAAATATTGTGGTCCCAACTAAATAGACTGGAGTAATCACATTGAAACATTTAAAGCTATGGGTATTCTGCGTAGATTCTCAATAATATTGGTCAACCAGTTTTTGTAGAGGTCATACGTTTCCTGCGTTATTAGCTCACAAGAGACCACCAACCCTCTCCAACACTCCCCAATCATTGTTTCTTGACTCATCCCATAGTTTTTTTTTCTGTCATCTGGTTATAAATGTAGTATGGATGTTAATGTCTACGTTGAACCCAGCATTCTCTATGATGTCCTTAACAATGCACACTGCATGACCTTCTATACATCTTTGCACCCACAAAGTCTAAGGCCTGGTGAGCAACTTCTTGGATAAACAATTTTTGACTGTGATGGGAACTAGAACCTTTTGCCATCTCTGGTGACTCTTGGCACACCCATACCCAGAACACCACACGACTGCGGACTATTAAGTGGTAATAATAAAATCAACAGCCAGCTGGCCTTTTCCATTTATGCGCCCTGGGTCTGATATAACATCCATGTATCCATTAGGTCTACTCCAGGCCTGTTCCAATGTAGGGAAGAGCTGACGTTGCAACTCTTTCAAGACGCCTACATCCCAGTTCATCAGCAGTTCCCTTCTGCTTTCGGAGGCCGGATGTATTTTCGTTCTGTTTGTGCTATAAAGATACCACATACATACATACATATTTATAACAGACATGATCTGCTAAAGTGACAGCATGCCAGAAGTCTAAAAGGGTGTTGCATCTAAATGTAATCCTAACATTCACCGGCAAAATAAGAACACCACAAGACATAATTGCTGCCTATTCCACATAGAGCAGGGTCGGCATCGGCATGCAACATATATCCTGAACATCCACAAATGACAGGACCAATGAAACTAGTTCTTCAACTCGTGAGCTCCAGGTAACTGCACCTACCTGGTGTACAAAAAAGAGACTGGTGGCAGCTACATAGATACAAAATGTGACAACATTCTAAATGCATATAATTTCACAAGACATACATCTCATTAATACACTTCTCTATGATTTAGGATAAATGCAGAGTGCCCTAGAAGCCCACATATTCTACAGGCAACATTGTGCCTCTGCACAATACAGTTGTAAAATAGCACAGCCAGAGCCTCTTTTACTGATGGCTAGAGATTGAGAGAATACCAACCCGAGTAACATAGCTGTGGCTGCTAATGTGCTTCGGGAGGATGGTGCACAGATAGCAACGACTGGACAAACATGAGACTTAGAAAACGCAAGTGTGTAGGCCAAAGGAATCCAGTGGGTTGCACCAGTGAGATGTTAATTGTGATGTTGCAGATAGACAGCTTGTTATTGGCCACTGGCAATGTGCCTGCAAAAACATGAGTAAGCAGGGAACCAAATGTCTGAGGCGTGGAAATCTTTCCATATGTGTCAGTGCATCATAGAAAGGAAAGTCATCTTTGACACAGGAGACTATGAAGGATAGTTAAGACACAGTGTAGGACAATTTATGCGTGATGAATGCAGTGTGGGCCGAGCAATGCGAAAATCTGGTACTTCTGTAGAAATGTATGATGTTCTATGTCAGCAAAATGTTATTGCCAGACTGCAAAGTTCAGAGGACTATATATATTCCAGTTTGTTCATTGGCAGGCGAGTCTACTGGATAATGACACTGAGGGTACAATTATTCTCTAGTCAGTTCGTAGGTGCTACTCCCAAATAACTTTGGTGAATTGCTTTTCTATCAGTGCGCCTAAATTGAATTGACAGTAAGAACGAATGGATGCAGCCTCCATCAGATGCGATAAGCTGGTAACGAGACCCCGATGTGGCTATGCACGTGGCAGGAACAGTTAGAAGACTCCAGAGGATCTACAGCACTCCCTACAGTGCTGTAACACATTTAGGGACCTGTCTCATCTTTTCCGGTGTATGTCAAAGTGTTGCAGTCTCTGGAATAGTGCTGCACATCTCTACTCTGTGCCTTTCCAGGAATGTTGCTTACTAGCGATTGCATAGCAGTGCATATGCTTGATTAGCTGTGACATTGTCACTGGCAGGAGTTGTATGTTGTTATTTGAGGGTTGGTTTTAACAGTCATGCTGTAAAACACATGGCAGATCTTCTACAGGTCTTCTGCCCTCAGTGAAGGACTTGGTTCTGATGTTATCCTAAATGCAGGCCAACTCACTGTTTGAGTACCCCCAATGCATAACTCGATGATACATCATCTTAGAGCGGGCGCTATGTTTGATTTCCTCTGCTCTACGGTGCTTGGCTGTGGTATGATTCCATTAACCATATCTTGTGATGTGAAGTGGGGAGTTGTGAGTTGTAAGAATATCATGTTGAGCGCAATATTAATTGCGATGTGATGCGCTACTCGACAAGACCATTTAGGGGCTTCTGGTAAAGTACAGTTGTGCATTACACTGTTCTGCATTTTTAGTCAGTCCTTTTCTTTATTGTTTAAGAGGATAAATGGTGTCTGTGAGGTTTAGAAGCCGCCCATGTGTAGAAAGCCTTCTACGCATTCTGTATTTTGATTAGTGTCCAGGTCAAGAGGACACACCATGACATATGCTGTGGTAGAGTACCTCCATGTCTTACCATAATATCTTGCAGATGATAGCTTATGATCGGTCATTAACTCCCTTGGTCAGACAACATCTTTGTAGCTATCTCTAATCCCTGTCTACAATGGGTGTAGACCTTTGCCTGTGCCTTCTTGTCCCATGTTCTCTCCTACTTGTCATGTTACTTTGCATGAAAATGTAAGCCAGTTGGAGTTGGATGTTGAAATGATTTAGATTTTATAGCAGGTTCTCATCATCTGTGTACTACATTATATTCCAGTTAATAATTGTATGTGCTTTGCTCGAAATATGATTTTCATGATACATGCTTTGATGTCCATTCTCATTTTTTCATTGTGATGCGCTTGGTGGATGTTTTATTTTCAATAGATTGGTTTGCAAAATGTTATTTTTAAGTGGTACAAATTTTCCAGGTGTGAAAAGCAAAGCATTTCTGTGCCAAGCAGGTTTTCTGGGACTCCTTTCCATTCTTGTATTGCTTGTTTGCAGTCATGTATTAATGAAGCTGAGCTGGACTTATTCCCTCTAGGACAGCTAGTTTATTTTGAGGACGACATAGGCCTCTGTTTTTGTGAAACGGGAAGCTTCCCGATTCTACTGTGCATTTTGAAGAGAGTTTGGGTTTCTACTAGTATCATTTTGTTGTTCCAAATAACCAGCGTTTTCAGGTCTTAAGTCTTTCATTTGATTAAGAAACCACTCAAAGGTTTTAGTTCTTGCGTTCCTTAAGAGGTCCTCAATGGTGAATGAATATGCTATGCCTAGCTTCAGTAGACCAATGCATCCTCTGCAGGGATCTGTGATTGACCCCCTAGTGACAGCTTCAGATCCTGGCTGGTCCTTTTAGCTTGACACAGTTCTGTGGTTCATAAGAAGGTACACCTGGCAACAGCAACAAGCATCCATGATCTGTTTCTAGCAACCAGAGTCCACCTGAGTGCGTTCTGTCGATATTCTGGCTATGTGTTTTTTAACCCAGCTCATCTACACATTTACAGGACCAGTCTGTGTCTGGGCTTCCAGTCTACCTTCTGCAGTAGCTTGCTACCTCATTCTGAGTGCCATTGTAACTTTTAAATTAGGTGCTAATACAGTTCGTGCCGGATTTCACCACAGAGGTTCATTGCAAATTGTGCTTTTTGTTTGGACCCATTTCTTGAGGAAATATCTGCAAGCATGTGTGGTACCGAAGCAATGCTTGAGTGGGTACAGCATGGGATAATACTAGTCACAAAGACTATCCGCCACGTTCTTCAGGATTGCAGAGGGAGAATGCTGCAAACAATCGTCCAATAGTGGGTGGTAATTGCATTTCGTCTGGTCGTGTTTGCATCCCGAACATTAGAGACCAAGCTGCAATGAGAGACATGGTCATACACAAAGGTTGTACACACCAGGTAACATGTGACATCGTTTTCTGACATCAGTTCATTGGTGAAGCCCTCATAGTTGTACATGGAAACAAGTGGTAATGCATGCCATCGGTGCCTCATAGGAGAGGCACACAATATGCTTATAAGCATCTCATGTATTGATTTACTCATTGACCATATAGTGATTCCCTTACACTGGTAAGTGCAAACATATTTTTTTAATTTCATATTAACTTTACAAAACATCTAAGTTACATATATTTGAAACACACTCCTTATACATTACTAGGCCTAATTCTATACAAATAAGGAAAGATTCTAAGTGACATCTTATCTTTTCTTTGAGTTTAGGTTTTCTTAAGTCATAAGGCGGTTACATACTAGAGTGATATTACTGTCGCTGCACTTGTAGACACAATGATAAGGACCTCTTTCTGTGGGCCCCATTGTTCCAGAAAATAATACCACTCCAGGTAGCACTGATACTGTGGGATGCAGTGTTACCCCAGTAACACTGTAATACTGCAGGTTTTCCCCTGTACCAAGCTGGAATTCCCGCTCCTTTGTATTCAGGGCATAAGTAGGTAATCGCAGAGTCACTTTACTATTGTCATTCTCATCAGTAAAAACATACTAAGGAAGGTTTGATGGGCTTGAACTAAGAATAAAGTACTTCTTGAACTATATAAACATTTGCAAGGGTCACACATACGTACGTCTCTCCGTTTTTACAGTTGGCGTGTTGCTCCTTAATGTGCTTAATCCTACAACATTTCCCGTGCATGCCACGCGTGTACTGATGAGCAGTACCCAGTGTAGAGGCGCAGGAGTATGTTGAACTGGCCCATGCCGCAGTTGGCTCACAATTGGCCACAGCTGATTGTGCTGGCACAGAGACCCTCCATTGGCATTGAAATCACAGGCCTCGCCGGTGAGGTATTTCCACAAGAGGAGCGGTTGAAGCTCTTTACTGGAGAGCCCTCCATATGACGATCAGATCAGACTGAGCCAGAGAGAGACAGAACTGGATTGCAGATTCAGGGAAGGGTAGTTTTAAAGGTTGCATTTTTCAGCACTTTAGGAGCTTAGAGGAAAAGCTTATAAATCACTTGACTATTAAGCTAGAACATCTGAGAAGTCTCAACTTGAATGATTTGCAGTTTAATACGAATTTCTAATAGTTTTCATTTTGCAATCGTCTGGACAGCAGACAAAATAAAAAAGAGAATAGACAGCCTGCTCGTTTACAAAACCTAGCAACTTACATATCATCCATTTTGAAAATTGCATTTCTTTTATATTCTAATCTGTTAATTCTAATCTATTATTTAGTAGTCTTTCTATACCTCATGCATTCATACCAGTCGGGTGATCCCGAAGCACCAGTTGGTATCTGTGTGGCTTGTGGCTGTGATGGCTGGGAGAGCATGTGTTTACAGTGTGGCGTGCATGCAAAAGTGATAAAGGTTGAGTGTTATACCGAGGGGCTGGAGTGGGCTACTGTTTTGTGGTAGCAAACTGCGAAATACATATAGGCATGTAACGGTGCAGAAGATTGTAAGAATGATAGTTGAGAGGTCCTGCTTATTAGTATCCTATCTAATAGGCCCATTCAAGGGTGGCCTATTTGGGAAACTTTCGGTGTTTTTCTGTGCCGAATATTGTTAGAGTAAGAGAGTTATGGTTGCGGCTACTTACCCTCTCCAGTAGAGGCACTAGGTGGGTAAGTTAGCTGCAGGCATTGTATACATTGTACGATCATTTATGGGTCAAAGGTAAAAGGAGAGCATAGCATTAAACAACAGCCTCCCATTTGGAGCTCTTCAGGATTTCAGAGAGTTAGAAATGTGTCTGATTTGTGCATGGAGTGTGTCCCAGAGCCTGTACCCCAAAGAAGTTCTAACCAATACAGGACTTTCTGAACATGTGAATGGGCAGAAGACATGATGATCTTGAGCTGAAGGCACTGAATGGATGAGTTTGTTCGTTTGTGTGGCAGAAAGATAAGGCCAGCATCAAAAACAGGCCAAATTGCAGTGTTAAGGGTCTTGGCAATGGAAAGCCACAGAAGATCCAGTAGAGCATGGGCCACGTGGTTACCATTTTGCAAATTCTTTAGAGGTCTGGAAGGTATTCTACAACCTGAATCATACAAAAACTGGATCACTAAAGTATAGCCCTTTCTTTAAATGCTTCATTGAAGCCTTTGGAGTACCGCTAATGGTGATGAACCTATGCTTCTAAATGCATTTTTAAAGATGTCTTTTTGTCTAGAGAAATGCTAGTGGAGGACATTCAAACACCTGCAGGGCAGTTATCTCCCTCTGCACCCCCCCACTGAAATGCAAGGCGAAATGTGGTGGTTTCATCATCCTTTCAGATTTTGAGGTTGAACCTAGGCAGAACGCATGCGCTGACTGCAAGAACGGCTGTAATCATAAAGCAACTTTTTTTCAAACTTGCAGCTTACCATAAGTTGACTGCAGTGTCACTCTTCTTTACTGCCTCCTAACTCGTGTGCACATCCGATACGTCAACTCCGTTGAAGGCTGAGAAGTGCAGGGCTTATCTTTTGTTTGGGAGAACTCTTTCTTCTGCTGTCCTTCTATGCACTCATTACAAGCCCAGCTCATGTCTTCTGTGCCTACAGCTTCCGCAGCCACTTTTTTTTTTTATTTTAAACATAGTTTACTGTTCCTCATTGACTAATCTCTCAGTGCGGTGCCCTCCCCCCACCCCTGCTTGTTTACATTTTTACTTTTGCATCTCCCTCTCTCCCACATTTGCATCCGACCACCCCTTTTACATTCCCCTTCTCTTACTGCTCTCCACACATGTTTTGATTTACTATCACACAACGCGTTTTGATTTGTTATCCCACGTTTCTTTACTCTCCCAAGTCTGTTTCTGTCTTCCTCAACTTCCCTCTTCCACCCAACTTTCCCAGCTTTCTTCATTTTTCCTTCACACACAGACCTTTACTCAGCTGCATCGCTCTAACCTCGTCTTTGGTGCCCCTCTCGCGTCTGTGTTTCCCCCTGGCTCGTACATCACTCATCTCTCCCCCATCTCCATATGTTCTTGCCACAGACCTCAGGTATTTATCCCTATGCTCAGGGTTAGAATAGTTTTTTTCCAATAATTCCTCGGACAAGGAGTGACTCTTAACTTGCCATGCTCCCAGGGCATCATTAGGTTCAACATCAGACTGAAAGGGGTCAAAGATGGAGCTTTAATAGGCTTGACGCAGCAGCCATTGTCCTCAAACGATGAACATCAATTGACAATAACCAGAACAATCTGTGGATGCGGGGTCACCTCAGTGGCCAGAGTGAGGGGAGATTGTGGCAGGCAAGGCAATGACATAATTGCACTCGAAGGGTGAAGAGACGTGTGGATGACGGGGTGTTATACGAAAACGTGGGCGAACAGAGCCCCAACCAGTGGAATAACATGCAGGCCTGTCTCCATTTAGTACAGCAGGTTTAGTTTCAGCTGCAGCAGGTTAGCTCTTCCAGTAGGTGAGGATGTGTATGAGTAGAGTTAGCAATCGAATGATGTTGTGTCACGTGACCCAACCTGAAAGGCTTACTGAGGCTATGACATCAGAACAATATGTCCATGGGAGTATGCCACATAAATTCACACCGCATAATAGTACTGCACACTATGCCACTGCAAACCAGGCCACATAATTCGACACAACACCACACAATTCAATCCCACGCAATTCTGATCCACACAACATAATTACAACCCGCATAATACCCCTCTGTGCCACATAATTACAATGGGGAGAGGATGTGGTCAAATGGCTAGAGTGGTCAACCTCGAAGCTCGGGAACCAGGTTCGAGTCCCAGCAGGGATGCTCAACATCCTGTGATTCTGGGCAAATTACCTAATCTCCCCGTGCCCAACAAAACAATGCATGTGTCTGTCGGGAACGCATCTGGTGGTAATGTAAAGAGCTCTGATACCCGATAACTTCGGGTTGAGTTTGCACTGTATTAAACACAACAATAAAACCTACACAATATCTTAATTTACAACATAAATACATCCCACATAAATGCATTCTATGCTACAAACCAGCAATCCACATAAATGCACTTCACACCATAACACATAATTCCACTAAGCATAATTTTGTTCAACCCACACAGTTTCACACCATACATTTCCATTACACACCACAGATTTACACATCATGCACGAAACTTGACAGCACACCACATAAATAAACTCCCCAACTTCCACTCCACAGTTCCGTCCCACATAATAACCTTAATAAAACACATTCTCACTCTACATAATTCCAGTACACTTAATACATCTCTCCCTAGCACTTCCACCAAACTTGTCAAATCTCCCCCACACACCCACTGCCCCCTATCTCTCCCTCAGACTGCCACTACACCCCTCATCTCCCAATCCCACTGCCTCCTCTTATCCCCCTCACATTCCCCGTCTCATCTCTATGCTCACACATGGTACCTTTCTGTACTTTCTCACACTGTACACTAGTCTGCCTCACGCCTTCCACCCCCTGGGTGCCCCTCCCACTCATCCATCAATCTCTTGCTCTCGTACTCTCTCTCACCCCTCTCTCTCACTCTCTCACGCATTCTTCCGGCCTCGCTCATGTGGTTGACTTCAGGTCTTCAAGCATAGTTTCTTTCCTGTGACTTTTCAAGGTTTCCGTCCTTCAAACCCATGCTCTCCTCCTCTTCTTAATGTGTCTTCTGTGTACACAGGTCCTCCCTCTTTATACATCTGTGGCCTGATCTCCCCTTCTTTCTCTCTTTCTCACACACTTGTTCTGCTCCTCTGTCTCGAGTTCATTCACCTCTTCCTGCACAAACTACCTATCCCTCTCTAAACTTCCTTTCGATCTATTCAGTGAAGCTCTCACCCCTGTATATACACCATGCCACATAATTCCACGACACAAATACACTCAACACAACACAATTCTACCCCACACAATTCCACAACTAACAATTCCTATACATATCCACTTAATTCCACTCCATATCACATACATATATTACACTCTAAATCAAAACACATAGGAAAAAACATTCTAATTTACAACACCAAGAGCTCAAACTCTTGCAAATGCAAGACCTATTACATTGCGTTTTATTGGGTACACAGACAAAATATCGATTTTTAAATATCGATATACAAAAATATCGAAGTTTAAATATCGATGGGACAAAATATCGGAGGTAAGTAATATCGACAGTCTTAATATCGATATTGGTATATCAGTAATATCGAAGTTGTAAATATCGATGTCAATAATATCGAAATTAATAACTTTGATGTTACTAATATCAATTTTTAAATAAATTTTGTGTATATTATATTGTATTTATTATGTTTTATTATTTATTTTTAATGTAATTTAATTAAATATTGTCTTTTACTACTGTAGCGGGTTGTGGGTTTATAGGGGAATAGGGTGGGAAGTAATTTAATTATGTTAAATTAATTATTAATTAGTAGGAATTATTAAATAATTAATTGAGAAATAATTTTTAATTATTTTTAATTAATTGATTAATTGATAAATATGTTCTGTAGCGGGTTATGGGTTTATAGGGGAATAGGGTGGGAAGTAATTTAATAATAATTAATTAATTGATATATGTTTGTACATATTTTAATTAATAATTAATTGCTAATTAATTTCTATTAATTAGTTAATATAATTTTTGACATATTTATAATTATTAATTAGTTGGTAATTAATTAATATTAATTATTTAATTACATTAATTATAGTAATGTTTTTATATATAATTTATTAATTGGGAAAAATAATATTAATTATTAAATTAAATTAATTACAGCAAATGTGCTAATATATTTACTTTATTGTTATTGTTAATTAATAATTAATTGGTAATTAAATAATATTAATTAATTTTGGGTAAAGGAGTATTTTTAGGGTTCAGGGTTAGTTTTCAGTTTTTGGGTAAAGGGGTATTTTTAGGGTTCTGGGTTAGTTTTCAGTTTTTGGGTAAAGGGGTATTTTTAGGGTTCAGGGCCAGTTTTCAGTTTATGGGTAAAGGGGTATTTTTAGGGTTCAGGGTCAGTTTTCAGTTTTTGGGTAAAGGGGTATTTTTAGGGTTCAGGGTCAGTTTTCAGTTTTTGGGTAAAGGGGTATTTTTAGGGTTCTGGGTCAGTTTTCAGTTTTTGGGCAAGGGGGTATTTTTAGGGTTCTGGGTCAGTTTTCAGTTCATGGGTAAAGGGGTATTTTTAGGGTTCAGGGTCAGTTTTCAGTTTTTGGGTAAAGGGGTATTTTTAGGGTCTAGGGTCAGTTTTCAGTTTTTGGGTAAAGGGGTATTTTTAGGGTTCAGGGTCAGTTTTCAGTTTTTGGGTAAAGGGGTATTTTTAGGGATAAGGGTCAGTTTTCAGTTTTTGGGTAAAGGGGTATTTTTAGGTTTCAGGGTCAGTTTTGGGTTTTTGGGGTACAGGGATATTTTTACGGTTCAGGGTCAGTTTTGGGTTTTTGGGGTACAGGCGTACAGGGTAAAAACAAAAAAAAATTACATTAAATCAAATAAATTACATGAAAAAAATTAAAATTGCTTTAAATTATTAAGTGTTTTATTTATTTTAAATGTATATGTATTAGTTTTAATTTTGTTTTAATATTTTTATTTAATAGTTGTAAAATTATATGTATTTTAAATTTATTTTTACATTATTATTAATACATTTAAAAAAACGATATTTTTGATTCCGATATTTTTGTACTTCGATATTATTTTTTCGATATTTTTGTACTTACCTTAATGAAGATAGGATTCCGATATTTTTGCTGTCGATATTTTTGCTCCGATATTTTTGCATATCGATATTCTGTCTGTCGATATTATGTCAGACATTCGTTTTATTGTAGTTCCTGTCTGGGCCTCCCTCAAGGCCAGCTTCATGTTTTCTTTTGTAAGTGTTGGATGTGTAAGATGTGCGTTCAGTGTGTACTAAGTTTGGAGTGATACAGAGTAGCATTACTAGCAACCTGTTTACAGAGTTTACACATTCTCCAATGTGTCATGTTAAACTGAGCCACAGGAGTTTTCTGCATTTCTAATTTGACGATGCAGAGCACAGCAGTTCTGTCCATGCTGCTTGTGCATCAAGTTAATTTAAGGTTGATGATTAGCGTCTCCTGCAGCAGGTGCTTCTATTGATGGTGGCAGAGTGCAACATCTTTCATTGGTGCAAAAGGCTATTGCCAACAGTATACACATGACAAAGCAAAAGATGAACAATTACAGTAAAAAGGTTTAGTCTTAGCAGAGCGTACACTGAAAATACATGCCCAAGCACTTAGTAATTGAAAGGTCATCAGACATATGCGGGTATTTAGGGAGAGAAGTTGCCACATTCGTTATCTGATTATAAAAACAAGACTGCAATTACTTCATTTAATGAGCCAGTAAGCAAGGATTTGCGGTGGAACTCCCGAACGATAGGCTGTTACCCACAATCCAGTTTCCCGAGTGTTCCAACTCAACTCACAGTTCCAGAGAGCCCACAGTGGAAACCTGAAGACAATTCCAGACAAGCTAGCCCCCGGGGTGCTATATGCCAGTTTATTCTAGAGAAGTGAAACTGTCACCCTCTGGGGCATTTCAGCTAGGTCACAGTGGAATCAGATCACCCTTCCTAGAAAGGAGATTCACTACAGTGCTTTCAGCTAGGCCACTGGAGACCAACACACCCTTCTACAATATTCTCAGTACACTCCAGAAGGGAAATTAAGAGCTAAAGATAACTACATACTACATTCAGCATTTCCATTAGAGACTTTCCAAATCAAAATAGTACAAATAATTGTAACTTGATTTGAATGAATGAGTTAGTGAGTATTAAAATAAACAGCAAGTGAGTGGTGAAGGAATGAGAAATAGAGAGAATGTATGAGTGAATGGACAAGTGAATTAATTTTGGGGGTTTGAATGAGCATGTGACTGTCAAAGTAATAAGGGAATGAAAAAGTGAGCAGATAAGTAAAACCGTGATTGAGTGGGTTGTGTTAGTGTCTATGAGAGTTGGTGAGCAGTTGAATGTGACAATGAGTATGTGAATGAAGCAGTGAGTGACCTGGATGGTAAGTATGCAAATTAGTGAGTGAATAAGCAAGTGAAAAATCAATTAAACAGTGAGCAGCAAGTAAGTTAGTGGGAAAGCAAGTGAAAA
Organism: Lissotriton vulgaris; assembly: GCF_964263255.1. NCBI lineage: Eukaryota > Metazoa > Chordata > Amphibia > Caudata > Salamandridae > Lissotriton > Lissotriton vulgaris. The sequence goes on from NC_141685.1 coordinate 1,824,049,299, forward strand.
AGTGTGGATGTCAGTAAGTGATTATGCAAGTGTTTGAGGTGAGTGAAGGAGTGAGCAATTGAGACAAAGACTAAGCACATGATAGTGACGTGGCGAGTGTCGGTTTGCAAATGAGTAAATGTAAGACCTGGCACCATTGGCGTGGTCTCCCTTCCATTTTTCACTGTTGTCTCTTCTGTTTTTGCTGGCATTAGACGTTCTGGGCGCTGTGCCACTGCCACAGCCACAGCGTGAATGCTTCCTAATGTAAATTGACTATATGAATTGGTATTCCCATTATTGGCTCATTTGATTTACCTGTTAGTTCCTAGTAGAGTGCACAGTGCATGCCCAGGGCTGGTAGAGCAAATGCTGCTGGTGGGCCTGCAGCGCTTATTGCGCCACTCATAGAAGCAGCTTGTAAAGCGTGTCTCAGACCTGCCATTGCAGAGTCTGCATGCAGTCCAGGACTGGCATGTTGACTGTGAAGTGAACCCACTTCCCAGTCCCTAAACCTTCCCTTGGCATCATGTAAGTCACCCCTATGGCGGTGTGCATTGTATGTGAAAGGTAGGACATGCCTTGGTATATGTAGCATTTGCTGATAGTGAATTACACCCCATTTCGTTTTTCACTATGACAAGGGTAGCTGTTCCTATAGGATAGAAAGGGCAGTTTGATTATTACATCCTATAACATAATAGGAAATTCGAATTTAGTGTGCCTGAGCTCAGAATATTGAAATACATCTTTTAGTGAAGTTATTCTGTGTGTGAAAATACCACTTTTAGAAAGTAGGTCTTTTCTTGCCTAAGCCTTCCAGTGTACTCTGTTGTTATGTGTATTGGCTGTTTGGTTTTGGAGGGACAGGGCGGGCTGAGTCAGACTTGAGTTGAATAGAGAGATCTGCATTCAGAGTAGGGGAGGGGTGACCCTTTGATCTGAGCATGGCTGTGCCTGGCAAAGTGAATAGTGACTCCACCCCTCCCCCACGCCCCCACTGTGCGTCTGATAGCAGACCCCCTCTTTCTGAAAGGATGCAGCCTTGTAAACAAAGTGCTCCAGGCCTGAGCAGAACCGGTCGTGGCTGGGTTCCATGACTTGTAACTGTTTAAAACAAGGACTTTTGGGGTATAAATATCTGTGCTGAAACCCCTACAATGGGTATTACTTCTGGATGTCAAGACGAACCTCTGTCAGTGTAGCCAAGGAGTCTGCAGGAGTTGGACTGCCCCTGTGCCAGTGTGCGGTTTCTGGGGTTGGCCTGCAGTGGTTATCAGTAGACTTGGAAGAAGAGGGGAAAGGACTTGGAGAAAACTTTCACAGATCTTGCTGAAGCGATCACCCAAGGGCTTGAGTTGAACTTGCCTCCTGCTGAAGTCTCAGGCACATTAGACTTCACCATCAGCCTCTTGAATCCTCCCAGCGTGGACTTCTATTTGCAGGTGAGGCTCCTGTTGAGAATTCCAGGGCCTCTAGTTCTACTGCAGAGAACGCGGGCTGAAATCACCGCTAACACACGCTTGCGAGCCGCTGCAGCAGAAAGTACCATTTTGGGAATCGTGCTGCTGTCTCCGAGTGCTCGCAACCTAAAATCACCGCACCTCACGTTTGCGGGCTGCTGCAGCTGAGAGCGCCATCGAGAATCATTGTGCTGCTGCCGCTGAGTGCTCGCAACATCAAGATAATTGCATCGTCTCAAGAGCATTGCATCCCAGCGATCGCGCATCACGACATCGGAGCGCGGACGCATCGCGGCCGCCACTGCCATCGCATCGCACCAGGGTCGTCGCTCCTGAGCGGAGAGCCATTTCTTCGCATCGCAACCTGCTTGCAGCACGCATCAGCAGGCCGTTGCATCATCTCCTCCCTCGCGGCAAGGATTCATCGCATCAACAGCCTTGCGTGTAGAAGTTCATCGCATCACCTTCCCTCGCATCAGCAGATCGGCGCATCGTCTTCTCTCTCGTGGCAAGGAATCAACGCATCACCGGCCTTGCATGGAATGAATCGACGCTACAGATTCATTGCAACATTTTGCTTATTTGCACTGCAAATTCAGGTACCTTGTGAGTAAAGGGTCGCAGAGACCACTGCTTTGAACTGAACTCTTTTGCACACTGAACTATTTTTACAGCATTCTAAGAGTATTTCCATTTTACAGTATTGTAGCTTTTTGTTGTTTTGGTTCTTGTGATAAGTTTATATAAAGATACTACCTACCTATGTTCTTCACTGTGTTACTGTGTATGGTCATAAATGCTTCACACACTGCCTCTGAGATAAACCTGTCTGCTAGTGTCACGTTACCACAGGGTTGAGCAGGGGTTATCAAAAGGTGTATCCCCCTTACTCTGACTTAGGATGAAGGGTCCCTACTTGGACAGTGGCCAGCCATTGCCAACTAGAGACCCCCATTTCTAACAGTAAAAAAGTGAGTGAGTGAAGCATGAAGTGAGTGAGTGAACAAATGACGAAGATTTTGAAGCTGCGATTATGAGTTAGTCAGTGAGCAAATGAAATTAAATGAAATATGGGTTTTTGTAGAGCGCGTGTTTGCCGTGGCGTCTTAGCTCTTGCTGCCATAAAATACAAACAGGAAAACATCCAGCCAGTTAGGTACAGGTAAATAGCCAGGTTTTAAGATCCTTTCTAAACTGAAGTAGATTGTTTTGGGGTCTAAGATACAAGGGCTTGGAATTCCCTCGCTTTGGGGCTAAATGTCGGAAACTTCTACCGCCCCACTTCATCGTCTTTATCCTTGGAACTATAAGAAAGGACGCTGAGGCAGAGCGGAGACATCTCTGTGGGGTATAGTGCTCAACATATTGGCTATTCTGTCCGGGTCCCTTTCCGTGCAATGCCTTATGTAGAATGCACATAGACTTGAATTGGATCCTAGCCATAATAGGGAGCCAGTGCCACTGTTCTCGAATTACTCGACTGATGGAACTGAATTTAGGTAAGTTCAGTAGTAGTCGTGCGGCAGCATTCAGCAGAGTCTGCAGTTTATGTGTCACACTTTTTTTGGCTCCAAGGTAGAGTGAGTTACAATAATCGATTTTTGACAAAATCAGGGCTGTAACTACCATTTTCCTGAGGGGCATATGAATAAAAGTAAGGATTTTCCTGAGAATTTTCAAGGTGTAGAAACAGGAAGAAGTAATAATGTTGACCTTGTCTGATAGGGAAAGATGATCATCAATTAGAACTCCAAGGTTTTTTACCTTCTTTACAGGTTGGGGGTAGGGCCCCGCTGTACCAGGCCACCAATCGGTGAGTGAGTAAACAATAAGCTGTATGAGTGATACATTAAATCAGTGAGTGAAAATAAAGCATTCTGTTGCAGGAAGGTTAGAGAGTGTTACACACTGAATCCCCTAGCCAGACTGCCTCTACCTCTTCCATAAACACAAAATGGGACTCAGCATATTCCTAAGAGAAGAATAAAAAAGAATTGTCTAGAAACACTTTCACTTTATTCATTAATTGACACCGTATTTTGGTTTGGATACTTTTGGCTAAGGCATTCTGCAGCAAACTCTCTAGCCACCCCAAAACGAAATACAAAAACAATCTCTTTGGAGGGCCTGACAGGTTTAAAAGTCTGCAAAATTTTGTATAAAAAAAAATGAATAATTAATTTTTTGTTTACAAATATATAAATATACATCTATATAAATATAGAGAGGGACTTTTGACCAGCCCTTTTCTGCCATTGGTCTGTATGGGTGTCATATTCACTTTCACTCAATCCAGGACAGTATACAATATTGGGTCTCTTACTCTGTAAGTGATTAAATTTGTCCGATCACACGTGCACATCTTTCTGAAAATGAGGGCGCTTCAGTGCCAAAGATGGTAGGCCTGTCTTTTAGTCTGAAATTTTCTAGTTATAAGTGCCTTTTTATTTCTTTCTCTGTTCCTTTTTTCTTGTCATTATTAAAGCATGCTACAGCTACCAAGACAGTGATAACTGGCTACTTGCCTGACACTCACTCCATCTCCACTGTACTGCAACCTGCACAGTTGCTGCTTCTAAACCAGCTGACATCATGGAATGATATTATTCATTATGTATCACTGTTTTTACCATTGTATGATGGCCAACATGGTTCTAACAGGGCTGTCAGCTGGAGCTATACACACTATACAATTCCATTCCAAGTCATCCACCTGCTGCTTTGTTTAATTTTACTATTGCAAGTATAAGTCCGAAATTTTGTAGGGAATAACAGGTTTCAATTATTCTACTTTTGTTCTTTCAATTTATCTTGCATATGTGGCTCGAGTTTTACATGCATTGTGTTTTGGTTGTGCAAGTTAGTGAATGCAACAATGAATACGTGATTAATGGATGCACAGGTGCAAGGATGAGTGAAAGAGGGCATGTATGATGACTTGCTCAGTGCTAAAACCAATCAGTGACGAAGAAGTAACTTTAATTTGGAGAGGAGAGATGAGGAGAGGAGAGGAGAGGAGAGGAGAGGAGAGGAGAGGAGCAGAGCAAAACCAGTGGTGGAACATTAAGGAGTTTCTGCGTCGAGGGAAGGAGTGAATATGGATGAAGGAAAGGAGATATTGTATTCTGAAATACTGCAAATCTAACTTTTGACCTAGGCACACCCCAAATGGCAGCCAAACCTTGCACACTCACAAGTCTGCACCTAACTCTTTCACGGATTGCACTAAAAAGGCTTATACTCATATTTGGAAATATAAACAATGTGTAGCTTAACCAAAGAAGATTGGATAGTCATACAGAAGATCATCGCTAAGCACCAATCTGGGAAGGTTTCAAATATCAACCAACTTTAGAAGAATACAAATGTAGATTATATTTTGGACATAAATACAGCCCCAGTTAACCTGGAATATTGAAGTGAGTACAAGCCCAAAGATCTTTACACTGAAGGCTGTCAAATTCGAGTATGTTTTCAATCTATGGTGCGACAGTCATAGAGTGAAAAAAAACTGGTAGACGTTGATGCAAATGTACTGTCGCCAATTCAGAAAAAGATGGAGCTACATCAAAATGAGAGCACTTATGGGTGTTATAGGAAAACTAAACTGTATGTAGAAACACTTTTCTCGAAGTTGAATTTGACCACAAAATGTAACTAGTATAAGTCAAGAGAATATAATACCTTATCAGAGTTAGCCTATCTCTTGAAAGCATTAGTGAGGTAGCCATTCTTGGCTATTTTAATAACTTATTAACTAATGCTGGATGATTTTATTGAGGCCACTTTTGGATTTCAAAATTATGAGAATACCTTCAGGCAGTATTGTCCGGAGAGACTGTACAGGTTTATAAGTATTACTTAATAAAAATCAATGTGCTGGAAAGTGGTTTAGTAGTAGTGATAAGCAGTGACTTACCACTAGTAATAAGGCCACAACCACAATAAAACTTTCAGTTAGGAGTGAATAAATAATTCCATTGCTCAACCCTTGGCTGGTGGCAACGAGCAGGGAGGCTTACATTAGGAGACATGTTTATAAAGCATTTAAAAGCATCAATATATTAAAAAAGTAAGACATAACACACAATAAAACTCCAGCACCAATTTATAAATAAAGATTATATTTCTATGAACAAATAGACACCAAAATGACAAAAGTCTAATGTAGGAAATCAGGGATATGAATTTTCAAAGAATAAAAGTAAAACTAGAAGTAAATAGCATTCAAATGGTTAAAGAAAGGTTGTACTGGACCGGGACAAAGTCAGGAGTTCTTTACACTTACTTCCAGAAGTGTTTCTTAATGCAAGAAAGTAGTCCCCACACCAGGCAAGGGTTCAGATGCTCTGGTTTGCCTCTTGCAGTCTGGGACAAAAACTCCCACCATGCACCTGGTTAGCTTATTGAGCTTTTTACAAATGTATCTCCAAACTCTGGAAATTCTTCTGAAGTTCCTACTTGTAGGTTCAAAGCATCCACAACACAAATCCAGCGGTCGAGAATCTCTAAGATGGTCCTTGGGATGACAATTCTCACAATGCACCTGGCCAAGTCCTTAAAAGTCCACTGGATGTACTCCAGGATGTGGACATCTTGGTGGAGATAACGTAGGTGATCTCAGATAACCTGTAAGCTTGCAGGGAGTCCACTCCTCGATCCTTCTTGAAGCTATGCAATGTCCCTAGGTCTGTAGTTCCAAGTGTGCAGCAGGTGCAAACCTTCAGAGTGCAATTCTTTGGGATTCAGGCCAGGGTTCCAGCAGGGCAGTCCATCTTCTCCTTGTAGTTTTAAGCAGCAGATCTGAGTTACAATGCAGCTCTTCCATATTTATTCACAGTTTCTGGATGTTAAGCAGGGGGACACCCCTGACCAATGGGATGCAGGGTACCACCCAGGTGTATGATTACTTCCTCCAAAGTGTGGCATATTCTTGTCCCAGAAAGCACCATTCTCTCAAAATCCAATATGGAGAAAGTATCTTCGTTGGGGTTAGAACTGGCAAAGCCAATCCTCTGGTGAGGTTAAGTTTCATGAACAAAACCCTTCCCACCCCCGGACTAATCTAATTACTGAGGCTCCTGTGTGGCTGGGGGTGCAGGATGTGGGGGTCAGTCTGTGCTTGTCCCAAACTGTCATTCTCCATTTAAAGAGCAGTTTGGCTCCCCCACCCTCTTCCTGCCTTTTAGCTTCTGCAGCTAAAATTCTCCACCCACAGGAAATCCATTGTATACTCTGACAGAACGATTCACACTTCTTCATGCAGCTCTGGCTCAAGCTGGGAAAGGCTGGCCAATCAGGAGAGGTCAGCTGGGAAGCTAGATTTTGGCTCACAGAAAAGTAGGTTTAATAACTTATTTTCTGTATTTGTTATTATAAATCTAACAGAAAGTTGTCAGATTTATTTCAAATATTAATCTGATACCTTGAAGCATATTTTTAGGTGGCTCCAGTCAATATTTATACTTGAATCAAATATCCCAATGTTAGCCTATGGAGCCGTTCACTACAATGGGGAAAACGAAATTGGAAGTTTTTCCCTCACCAGAGCATATAAAACATATTTCATAATGTCCCTGCTTATAGTTACAAGGCAGTCTACCATTGGGGCACCTACGGGAGTCCTTAAGGGTGAAATATATGTAAAATTAAGGTAGAATACTACTTTGGAAGTACCCTCAGTTCCATTATCGAATTTGCATGTATTTACAATTCAAAAGCAGCCTGCATGGCATGGCTGGCATTTAAAATAACAGTAGGCCAACAATAGGGCATACTCCAGTGCAGGAGCTCTAGTAGGCCTCTAAACCTCCCTGCCCTTGAATATACTAAAGGCCTATAGGTAGTTTGAATCCCCCTTGCCTTCTTACATATTAGGCACATCCAGGGGTCTGTCATTGCCAATTATATTTATACCTAACAATGTACTTTTAATTAGAGTACAGGCCCTGGGACTGGTTAGCAGAGCCCAGGGCACAATCAGAGTCAGAAAACAAGCACCTAGTAGTCAAAATGGAGGCATAAAGCGGAGGAGGGACACTGCAAACAGGTCCTGATTTCTCACACAATGTTCCATAAAGTGAAAGTTTCTTGTATGTAATAGTGGGTGATTCTAAATTTGGGGACTGGAAGAAAGACACATTAGTTTAAATGTAGTACTTTCCATGCATAAAACTATTCAAGGCATTAGTATTAGTATCCTAAAGTAATAGCACGCTAAAGCAGATGAAAGGACAAGTAGATGATGGTACGTAAGTAAACATGCAGGGAATATGGCATATTGACTATTGGCTAAGATTCTTAAAGTAGATAAGTTAAGTAAGACTAGTCCGTATTTGTTGAAGTCTATACAGGATGACCAGACATTCTGAAAGTGCAGATGAATATATTTACTTGGGGAGCACTCTTGAGTCTTTTTGACATTGCTTCTCATTGACTAAGAAAGATGAGCATTTTGCCCTAAAGAAAAAAAAACTTGAACTATTTAGGCTACATTACTGACATATGTACTGCCTAACTATGTAACTTATCAAAGCTCTTTTATAATGGTAGTTTTTTTTATTTGATGTGATGTGTTATTCACAATGGAACTCATTCTAAGGCGCAATGTTATGAAGGGTCATTGCCTTATCCCTCACAGGGGCGGCTCTAGGCTCATGGTGGCCCTGGGCAGGGAGAGTAGGTAAAGGTCCCCAGGAGTAACGCAGGCGTGGAGGCCAGTGAAGAGGTGGGGGGGGGGTGTCAGGGTATTTGGAAGTGGAACAGAGCCGGAGGCCGGCAAATCCCTGCCAGGGGCCGCCACGCCAATATGTATCCATCCTCAGAGGATTATTATATTAAGGATATATATTGGCGTGACGGCCCCAGGGGTGTGGCGGCCCTTTGCAGGTGCACAGCCTAAGGCGGCCCCTGTCCCTCAACTCTATGCACAAAACAGGGTGTGGTCTTTTAAAATCTCCTATATAAATTATCACAAACAAGGGTTAACTTGTGTAGGCTCCTACTGTATAAAAATGTAGTCTCGGTGAATCACCCTGAGTAGCCATCAGCGAGAGCTGCTTCATAGATGCGATGTAGTATCCTTTATCTGTGTATGTAGCATTTGTGACATCACTGTTCCTACTTCTCTGCACTGTTGTTGGAAATGGTGGCTATGTATGAAGACGGAATGACAAGTTTAAATGCCAGTGCCCCTCTGATTCATATGTTGTTCCATGCAAGTAGCTTTGCCACAGATGGGTGTAAGGCATCGAATAGTCTTGCTTGTCCCTAAGCAGGGTATGGTTTATGTTTAGTGCTGTATTCTCATTACTGGCCTGTTCAGCATCAGTTCTTCTGTCTTGAACAGTTTACGGCCCCAGCTATGGATCTCTCTGAAGTCTGTGTGGTGTCTGAGTTGACATTCTGATGTCCAGCTCAAGAGGGTTCAAACTGGTGATATATTAACTTCATCATTTCTTAAAATAGAAAGCAGCCCTCTATACCCTGCATGCTAGTGAGCCATTGGAATGGTTACAGTGCAGTTTCCTACTTTCTAGAAAACGAATTGGATAATCTTCAAAGATGTTTTAAGAGCCAAAAAACGCGATCTTACGAAATAAGATTAATGACATACCCTCACAACTAACCTGCTAAGAAGTTTCTGCTGGGCGCCCATCAGTCAGGCTTCACAATCGGTTATTCTTATCTGCTAAATTGTGTTAGACCTTTTAAAAGGTCGAGCAGTGGATTAACAGCGCACAGCCTCAGTGTTTGGTCCCTTAAACATTTAAATACAGCCCGTGGAATGCTAAATGAGCATTACATGCTTTTTTGGTACGTGGGAATGAGTTTGTTTATCAAATAAACTCGGTGCCATCAAACCCGTGTACAATTCGTCTGTATGATGCAAACATGGCGCCGGAGCTAAATACAGGCACATTATATAACTTTACTATTGTTTGGGCTGAATCACTTCGAAAGGCCACATTTTACAGATTGGCAGCTCAGCCATGGCAACAGTGTATCTGCGCAGAGCTGTGACGAACGCTTTGGCAATCTCACACACTTATAAAATGCTTTGATAGGAAGAAATCGACTTTTCATGGACTAAGTGTAGACGTTTTCGAAATATAATTAATGTTAGGGGGTAATCCAGTTTATATCAAGAGAAAATGTCTATCAAAGACAACTGTCGCGTCAAGCAGAAGGGTTTTTGCCACCATTTTGCTTTCTCATGAAATGTCAAATTATATGTCGGACAACATTTTAACTAGTCAAATCCTAGATTCCAAACTCAGGTGAATGCATGAGCTGGCTACACATCTAACAAGCATTTACAATGCAATGGTTTTGCCTTTGGAAAAGTTAGAGCTATTGGCATTGTAAATGACAACATTTGTATTTATGTGTTGGTTTTGAAAACAGATAAATAAATGGCGTTGTCATTTACATTGCCATTAGCTTAATCTCTCGCAAATGTGAGACCTATTGTACCCTACGGACGAGCTCAGCAGACAGCAATTACTAGCACACACACACACACACCCAGAGCCACACAAACACACCCAGAGCCAGCCACACACACACACCCAGAGCCAGCCACACACACACATTTCTGCAGTGAGGGTGAATATGCAGTGCTGCAGAGGAGGCCACTGTGTGCAGTGCTGCAGAGGAGAAGACAGTGTGCAGTGCTGCAGAGGAGGCCACAGTGTGCAGTGCTGCTGAGGAGGAGACAGTGTGCAGTGCTGCAGAGGAGGCCACAGTGTGCAGTGCTGCAGAGGAGGAGACAGTGTGCAGTGCTGCAGAGTAGGCCACAGTGTGCAGTGCTGCAGAGGAGGAGACAGTGTGCAGTGCTGCAGAGGAGTCCACAGTGTGCAGTGCTGCAGAGGAGGCCACAGTGTGCAGTGATGTAATTAGAGTCTGTCTGGGCAGTGATGTAATGATTATCAACTTGCAGTGTTGCCCTCTAGTGCAGTGCTGCTGAGGGGGGTACTGTTTGTAGTGTGGTAATGAGGATTATTCTGTGCATTTCTCCATTAAGCGCTTCTTTGTGTAGTACTGCACGGAGGGCTGTTCTGTGCAGTCCTGCAGTGAGGGTCACGCTCTACAGTGAGGTCTCTCCAGTGCAGTAATAATGGCGGTCCCTCTGTGCAGTGCTGGTGTGGGGCTGTCTTGGTATACCGGAGGGATGCTGTTCAGCCCTGCAGTGAGGGTCAGGCTCTACAGTTCTGCAGTGAGGTCTCTCCAGTGCAGTAATAATGACTGTCACTCTGTGCAGTTCTGCTGTGAGGGTGTCTTGGTATACTGGAGGGATGCTGTTTAGCCCTGCAGTGAGGGCCAGGCTCTACAGTGCTCCAGTGAGGTCTCTCTAATGCTGCAGTGAGATCCCTGTCGAGTGATGCAGTGAGGGCATAGTCTGCAGTGCTGCACTGAATCAGTGCCACCATGTGCATTACTACACTGACAGTCACTCTGTGCATACAGGCCAACATTTTAGAGGAGGGAGGTGGGAGAGTCTAAAAACACAATCGGGAGCATGGATTTACCTCTTTCACTTCTATTGAAACAGATGCTGTTCAGGCGGGAGACAGCCTAAAGAAAAGCATTTTTTTGCTCCAAAAATCGCTGGCATCCCACCGGAATCGGGCCCGCGAGCATGCATGCTCTGTGTAGAGCTGCACCGTGTTACCCCGTAGAGTTCTGAGGGTGAATGTGCAGTGCTGCTGTTAGGATCACACTGCCCGAGTACTGCAGTGAAAATGACTCAGTGCAGTGCAAAAGTGCAGCAGTGATGTTGTCTGCGTGATGTGCAGCGCTGTCTGTTTCACGTTGAATGCTCCTTTGTCCCCTTCAGAAATAGCCTGAGTCCTTGTATGTTGTGAAGAATGATGGGCAGAAGCCAGGCTGAAGGGAAGGAATGTTCGGGTTCCAAATTAAAGTGAAGTGTGTCCCCTTATTTCTCGTCTTTCCTTCTCCTAGTGCAGGAATGGATAAGTCACTGAAGGTTGGAACAAGGTCGTGGGAAGAGTGGCTGGCTGTGCCCGGCCGGACGGCGGAGCAAAACCCGGCCGCCGGGCGGAGCACAAGGGCGGGGGAAGACTACAGGAAAGGCTAATAACCTCGGAAACACAGATTCCGAATAAAGAACGTAAATAAACGAACATAGACCTATGCTATCCCTGAGATGGAATTAAGAGTACAGCACTAATGCAATCTCCAAACAAACGAACAGCCAGGGAAGTAACCGCCGACAATAGTAGTCACACGGAGCACGGACAGCGGGAGGGGGGGCGGGAACGGACAGCGGGAGGGGGGACGGTAACGGGCACACGAACTTCGGGAGGGGGGGCAGGAACGGGCACACGGACAGCGGGAGGGGGGGCGGTAACGGAGAGCGGGACATCGCGCAACCCACCCCTGAAAACGACACTTTAAAAATGGCGAAAACAAAGCTTGAAAAAATAAATAAATAAACAACCGCCCACCGCCGCATGACGATCGCAAAGGGGCGGGATGAGAAAAACATTCCCGGAACGCCCACGAATCGCCTCGAACCATGACAGACAGATCTCTTCCAATGGCTAGTGAGAGGCGTGACAAAGGCACCATACTCTTCACAAAAGTTTTCGCCTCTGCGAACGCCAGGCGAAACCTAAAAAAACGAAACACGCAGCTTTCTGTGCAAGTTCTACTAGACTCACTCTGAGATATATTATACATACTCCTACTTCCTGAAGTATTTGACATGGTAGGTAAAGGTTAATTCATGTTGTAGACCGAGATTCCGTGTAATACTGTAACACTTCTTCAGTCATATTGGTATTGCATGTGCCAGGATTCTTTGACATTGGACATGAAACACAATGTGAATTCGGAAAGCACCTATTGTTAATCATTGTATCTGATCTTTACATCATTTTGTTCAGCAACAGAGGGAACACTATAGTTCAACTCGTAGGATGGATTTTCCAAACTGTTCCAGCCATGTAATGACTTTGTTTAAATATTCAAAACCATTATGGGCAACCCACAGCCATGTGTGTCACTGAAGAGTAGAGGGGCATTAAAGGAACTTGAGCCATGTGGCTGAGCCTCAGTTTAGATTGACAGAAGTGTTAGGCTAGTTAGGAGCGGGTATTCGAAACACCTTGTGACCCTTAGGTAAATGCCTTAGGTAAATGCCCTGTAACGTGCGCCTTACCCTCCTAATTAATAAAAGGATAAATGCATTAGATCTGAAAATCAGCACGTTTCATAACATGATATTCCTACTACTGCCAGCAATCAAATAGAGTAGGAAAATGACCAGGCAAGCTAAATGGACAAGAGGTTATAGACTTCATGTGAAGTGTGAGTGAACTCCCAAGCTGGGACTGATAACGATGCTGGTGGAGTGAAATCCCTGCGTTTGTTAGCATCCATACCGTGTAATAAGAACTTTCCAGTATTTTGCACTTACATTAGTCCCTGTGGAATGGGGAAGAACCGCAAGAACCTGAATATCTGGGTCGAATTGCGATATAATCCCCACTTCCATGTGGATTAACACTCCCTTTCACCAAGTATCCTAGGTAAAATGTGTTAAAATGTGTTTAAAAGTGCTTTGAAATTCAGAATAGAATTATGGTTATGAATTCAAATGGAAAAACTACTGAAATTTGGAAGTTACGGTTAGTTCTGCAAACCATAACTCGCATGGCAGTCATGCAGTCTTGCAATCCATTACTTGCACACCAAATCCCAAGGTCTAACAATATATACACCTAAATATCTAAAAGCACAATGTTATTGAATAACACATATTCAAACAAATAAATTATGCTATATTCATAGTAAGCTAATTTATAGTGTTAATAATATATGATATTTAATATGGTCTGCAAGATAATTAATGAAGATGTTTGTAATTGCATCGGTTACATCAAGGTAGAGATCAAATTGTTTCAGGATTAGTGAATTCTGTGCTGTGTTTGCAAATTCTGAGACCCAAGGTGGGTCTAGGATTCGAGAATCCCACGACATACGCAGGATTTTGGTTGCACATACGATACACCTAGTACTTATCAAGGTACAAGATACATACAGGACTCATGAGGGACCAGGGTAATGGTCTTTACTTATAGTGTATGCACTATGTTTTGAAAAATTGGACATCTATTGCATGTAGATCCCCTAACGAATGGGGAGTGATTAGGTGTATATGGCACAGCAAATTAGATCAACCATCTATGCTGATGACAGGCTGTAGGATTCAAGAAATAAAGAATGGTTTGTAGGCAACTAGACAATATTAAAATTTAGAACCTTTTACTGTAGATAACAGGTCTTTAACTGTGTTGGATTTGTAAACAAACTGGACCTTCCATTTGAATTGGACACCTTTGTCTCGTATTACTCATTGTGCAATTGTGTCACGTCTTGCTAATTAGCCTTGAGAAAGTCCAGTGTTGGACAAAACACGTTTGCTGAATCATTTGTACTCTATGTAGCTATATATCTAAATAATCTGTTTTCTATATGACAGCATGAGAATAATTAAAGAAACTTTCACCACATCTTTTGAGTTTTGGACTACTTGTTTGAAGAGGAGAAAACTATGATTATCTGATGTTGGCTGCTGGCAAAATTAATATCAACGGACATTAACATAGCACGATTCTATACATGGAGGAGTGCTCCATTTATACCTTTAAGTATATATATATTCCAACACCAAGTCCTTACGTTTTAAGTACGAAAAAACGCCGAGCCCCAATTCTTCGATGAAGCAATTTATTTTTCAAACAGCAGCGGCAAACATACCCGACGCATTTCGGAACCAGCCGGTTCGTTGGTCACGGGTCAGTTGTTAGTACACAGTGTTTTCATGATATAGTGCAGTACTACGGATTTTACTCTATCCATTATTTTTGTTGCATACTGAGTCGCCATGTTGGAACAGTATTTTAAACCAAACATTCACATTCAAGAATTCTAATCTTTACATGATTTCGCCATAATGTATATACATCGTCATTAAATCGTTTTTATACGACTTTCAACTTATGTTTAAATTCGGTAAACTTCACTAAATACTGAAGATTATTATAACCTCAGTGGGCCCCCATTCGATTTGTAGTGTAATTCATAAATTTCTAAAAGGAATTGTGTACTAATTAACCACATTGATACAATTCTGCCCAAGTGGGCATTTAAACATGGCTTAGATTAACTATCATTATGGAAGTGAATACAAATTGTGCAATTCTTCCCAAGTGGGCTGAAACAATAAGTCTCTTTCAATGTTCCTTCAGTGCTCGGAACTTCTTCATAGTGGGCAAAACACTCCGTCTCCTTCAAGTGAATAATGTGCAAATCAATTAAAATGGTCAAGTACCAGTTAAAAAACATATAATAACAAACTCAAGATAGCAACACGGCAGTAGAAGATCCCATTCATGAAATATGTTAAACACAATGCAGTATTCAGCCTAGGTGGACTGCCAGTTCTTCATCCTTATTGATCCCTCCTGGCTGCATAGTTTCATACTTTATGATTAATCGTGATTCCAGTCTACGCAGTTCTTGTTACCTATCTCCACCCCTTTCCGACTTTGGGATTGAATCTAGGGCACAAAACTGTAACAAATTTGCATTTCCCTTATGGTATCTTTGGAAATGGCGAGCGATTGGATACTGTTTGTCGTCATTGGTGATAGCTCGCATGTGCTCAAGTATGCGTAGTTTTACTGGCTTTATGGTGCTGCCTACATACACTAATTTGCAGGGGCATATTAGGGCATAAACTTGCGAAAGAGATTTGTTGTATATATATATATATATATATATATATATATATATATATATATATATATATATATATATATATATATATATATATATATATATATATGTATATATATATATACATACATATACATGTGTGTGTGTGTACATATATATATATTCTGTTTCACATATATTTACAGTGATTCAGATACTCAAGCCATTAGGTCACATCTCCTCCCTATGTATTGAGAAAGATAGAACTCCCTATATATTTAGGGAGAGAGGGAGAGGAAGAGAAAGAAAGAAGAATATATTGACATTCAGAGAAAGAGGGACAAGATAACAAGTAATATGTTCCTATATTGTCATTGAGGGATTCTGGTGACATTGTAAACCACAAGCCTATACACAGTATTGTTTAATTTCAGCAGCACCCAAGGTGAAAATATAGGCACATATTTCACATTAGTTGCTATGTATTTTTTGTATGCATGTATATATATATATATGTCGTATTTGTATAAAGCAAATAAAGTCAAAAGGCAGCAGAGCGCTGTAGAGTGACAAAGGCAAAGACACAGGCAATGAGTGATTTAAAAGGTACTTTTGCTCCAAGAGAAAAAAATACTTTTACTGCATTATGGTATTCTATAAAGAGGTATATTTTCAACTCTTTCATGAATTGATGCAGGGATGTGGCAGACCTTATGGGCACATTGATAATGGTCCACATCCTGGGTGCACAGATGGAAAAGGACTGTTGCCTTACAAAAAAAGACAACAAAATACTTAGGGGCTTATTTTGACGTCAGGCAGAATTGCTTCCGCCCGACACCGACTCAGTCCTGGGACCAACCGACATCTGGTTGGCGGTCCTGACCAACTCATTATGATGCGACCAAACACTGTTCAGTTGCATGCTCCCTTTCCTCAATGGGAGCTTGTGTTACGGCTGTGAACCGGCTCTAACACAAGCTCCCATTGAGGAAAGGGAGGTCAGTTCCTCCCTGCACCCCGTGGCAGGCACCACAAGGTGCCTGCCACAAGGTGCAGGGATCAACGTGCCCCCTCAGCTTCCAACCAGCGGCCGTGCATTAAAGAGGGCCCAGCTGGGGTCCCACA
This sequence comes from Lissotriton vulgaris, assembly GCF_964263255.1. NCBI lineage: Eukaryota > Metazoa > Chordata > Amphibia > Caudata > Salamandridae > Lissotriton > Lissotriton vulgaris. The sequence goes on from NC_141685.1 coordinate 1,824,065,615, forward strand.
ACCACGCTTTCTGACATGGTTTCCATGCCGGACAGGCCGGCATGGAAACCTTGTCAGAAACCGTGCTCTGTAATCTCAAGGGTAGAAAGGCCCGCCCCTGCTATTACTAGCTGGCTTCCGACTGGTGGACGGGCTCTCTGAGCCCATCGGAAGCCAGCCAGAATGACCGGCCAGTTTCCTTTCCGATCGCCTCCATCATAATGAGGCAGTTAGAAAGGAAACCGAGAAACCCATTACGAAGCGGCCGGTAAAGGCTCCGACCATAGGTCGCAGCCTTTACGGGCAGCATCATAATTGGCCCCTTAGTTGTGAAGGTTGGAATGTGAAATTTTCAAAATATCCTTTGTTTTGTTTTATTAAAAAGCACATTCTGTCTGTATAAAAATTAGATAGTTGTGATAGGTGTGATTTCAATCAAGTGTGTTTTGTTACAATGCATTAATTCATTTTGGGGCATATTATCAACAACTAGCGATATTTATCGGTAAATATGCTTCGTGAAATTTTTTTTATCGCCACGCATCACCGGATTTTATCGCAGAGATAACGTGCTATTAGCAACATTTATCTCCAATGCAATAAAATATCCAGCGATGGCGGCGAAATGCGTGAATATTGCTGGGAATCCAGCGATATTCAGCAATTAACGCCAATAGGGTCTTAACCTGAATATCCAACTCCCATTGGATATACAGGTTAAGAAGTGGTCTGAGCCGGCATTAGTTTCAGCGATATTCGCGCTTAGCATGAATTTTTTCATTGCTACGCCTGCGTTGATAATAGGCGATAGCGATGTTAGCGACTGCTTTCAGTCGCTAACAGGTTGGGTACGCCCACTTCGCATGTCATTAGCGATAAATATCGATGACATGCAAAGCGGGCCCCAAATCGCTCGGTATCACCTAAAGCTGTCGCTAACTGCTGTTAGCAACAGTTTGCTAATAGGGCAATGAAATTATCGCCGATTTGCGGCCAAAAAACGGCCTAAAAAGCGGCGCTAATTTCATATCGCCTGCCTTGGTAATATGCCCCTTTGTTTATTAAATAGTAGGGTCCTAAAGTGGCTTGATTCTGTCATTATGATAATGATAATGATAACGTGTCTTTGTACCCCTGCCTGGAGTGCGAGAAAAGCACTCAAGATAGATAGATAGATAGATAGATAGATAGATAGATAGATAGATAGATAGATAGATAGATAGATAGATAGATAGATAGATAGATAGATAGATAGATAGATAGATAGATAAATAGATAGATAGATAGATAGATAGATAGATAGATAGATAGATAGATAGATAGATAGATAGACAGACAGACAGACAGACAGACAGACAGACAGACAGACAGACAGACAGACAGACAGACAGACAGACAGATCGATAGATATTTCGGTTTGATGGCATTTATCATGCTGAAAAAACGAATTATTACTAATAGTGTTCCAAACAAATATTCTGAAAGCTGTGTTGTTTCATGATATTGACGTATTTTAGTTGCACCTTCGTCAGAGGATAATTGCATATTTTTACTATTGAGACTGAGCAGAAATCGTTTTCATTTTATTGACTCCACATTTTTGTTCTTCTTATGCAGGTGAAGATGCACACCGTGTCCTCCATTCATTGGTTCTACCTGACCATCTGTTTGCTTACATTAACTCATTCGGCAGCGGCGGGCTCAGAAACACTATGTGGCGCGGAGCTGGTTGATGCTCTTCAGTTCGTGTGTGGGGACAGAGGCTTTTATTTCAGTAAGTTACGGTGATTTAATGGCATTTTGTAAACTGGATTGTTCTATCCTAACCAAAGCTAAAGAGCATAAGAGAAATAAATAACCCATGGTACTAGAATTGCAATGTGCATATAAGTGTATGATTGTGGTCCACGTAACGCAAAATGTTTCTGTAGATGAGTGGGTATGCAGCGTTTGACCTATTTTGTATCATAGCATACCTTTTCTTCATTGCTGCTCTTAATCAGAAGGGACTATATTTTAGGTAGGTCCCCATGTAAATATGACTTTAGGTGAATTGAAGCTAATCTCTGTTGAATTTGACATAATGTGTTGTGCACTACTATGTTACCTAAGTCCAATGTCTGCTGGACAAGCAAGGAAATCATCGAGCTGCGGCTAATGCACCATGGTTCAAATACACAAATGCACCTTAGCCAAGAACATGCTTCAGTCTGCTTGACTGACTGCTCTACACCAAAGATATGCCTAGATGACTAGTTCCTCTGTCCTGGAAATGTAGCTTCTGTTGAGGGATTAAAAGACTGAAAAGGGATCTGCTAGTTCAGGGGTTGTTAAATACTCGGCAATTCTTGTCCTTTTGTAGCAGTGTGCGCTCAATTGTGTTCAGCCCTGTGATGTTACCAGGGAATGTTGATTATGTAATATACTATGACACCACTTACTTCTAGTGTGTTACTGATGCATTTGGTCACTTGCTGTTTGTGGGTGGCATTGGTGTGTCACAGGGTGTTCAAGGTCAGCCGTGTCCAGCAGTGAATTACAACATTTTTGGTACTATAACACCACCATGTGAGTTTTCTAAAGCCAAGAATATTTAAACTAAAAGATAAGGGACTACTTCCAATAAGGAAGAAATGTTTGGCTTTACAATAGCTCAAGGTTTTGCGAAGTTTCTGAACTTCTTCGATTTGTATTAATCTAACAGATGTTGAATTCAAAGTGTGTAGTATGTTGAATAAACATTATATGTGTGTATTTATATAACATTATTTCACAGAATACGGTGAAAAGAATGAGATGATGCACTGAAAGCAAAGCAGAAGAGAATATACACCATTGACGTACATTCAAACTATTGTGTGCCATTAATGGACATACTACTGCCATTGAGTGGTATTGAGCAAGGGCATGTTGAAAGAGAAGCGAGACAAAAGAATTGTATTACCTAATGCAAATGCATATATTTAATTTAAGTGTATGGAACTCGGGCTGGAGTATCACAAATGTGTGTGCAGTAGCTCTTACAGCATTAGTTCATGTGCAGAAGAGTGCGCAGTAGAAAGAAAAAAGGTGTGCTTCACCTGCTGCTCCATGTTTGAATGAATAAAGGTACAGGACAGCCTTCATTGGGAGATGCAATAAGCACTTCTGCAGATACTGACAGCATGGCTTCAGCAACGCTGCTAGTGTGTGTGATGGGACCCCTTATTTATATTACGAGGGAGCTATGGCCCATCACCTGTAGCTTGAAACCTGGGTCCCTCTATGGACAGGCCATCAGTGAGATGCAATGTCCCCTCAATACACCCATGCATTTGGTGCCCTAGGGTGCACATTTAGACCATCTTCTTCGTGGGCCGCCTTGCCTCTTGGTAGGGTTTGGAAATGTGGAGCATGAATGCGGGCAAAGGAATTTGCTTGTTCTCAAAGAGTATTATACATAGGAAGACACTTATATTAGAGTGGGAGTAAAGTCATCATCACTAAAGAGCCCTCTTAAAATAAGAAAATTTGACCAATTTATGGAAAGAAGCAACATGCCTAATTTGCCCTGGAACTGTATTTCCTATATTACTCTCTCCAAAAGTTTAATGGTCTCAACATCTCTGAAAAAGACACGAAAAATTTGAGGGACGCTATAAAAAGAGAATTCAGACATCATGCATTTAAAGGCTACACCTCTTAAATACACAGCCGTTCGTGCAAATACATTATGTTTTTTAACTAACGGATATTACTTGTGGGAAGATACAAAGAGGACTCTATAGTGTTAAATATGCTACTGCGTGATTCAGAACAGCCAGTGGAAATCCACAAATACAAAAAACTATTCGGGCCTGATGGACTAAGAGACAGGTCATAAAAAAAGTGATTGTAAATTGCTAAGCAACGTTTTGCAAAATGGGTTTGGTTTTTCGATGCAACATGTGTACTAACAGGTCAGAGCACAACATCTCCAGTAGCAGGAGGGGACAGAACACCTAATTAATACAAATTAGGCAGATAGCTATTTGTAACTACCTGTGATTGGCTACCAACACAGGGATGGCAGCCTGCCATGAACAATATGGGAACAATGTTGCCAATGTGCACTCTGGTTGGAACTTGTTTACAATAAAAATTCAACAACATTTTTAAATCAGTTTGTGCCCTTGCCAATGTGCTTTGTACGGAGACGTCAATAGAATTAAAGAAACCAAAAATGGTGGAAGGACCACCCTTCTTGCAGGCAGGGGCACATTTCCATTAACAAGTGATTGTTATGAACTTATTTTATTGGAGTTTCATAAAGTTATTACACTTTGATCCAGTTCATTGTTTAATTTTTTTATTTGCATTCTGGTCACTGAGGACATCAAATTGACTCCATGATTCCTTATGCATCACGTTATATTTAATCCATAATATATACATATCCCTGATTTTGTATTCTCAAATGGGAAACTTTTTTTGAAGCAGACCACGTTCTTTAAAGGAACCGATGCTGCTTTTAAAGAAAACTTGTTTCCCATTTGGGAATACATCGGGCAGTGTAGGCTGTGATGCCCTACCATTACTTAATGAGGTTGCCCAACAGGTTTTACTAAGTTGCCACTTCCTTTAAGACACAGATCAATGCTTGCAACCATAAACCGGTAAGAAATACCATTGTAACTGAATGAGGAGTGAACTATCTAGTGAATCTATTTAGCAGTTGCAAACTAAGGGCCTGATTCAGATCTTGGCAGACGGGTTCCTCTGTCACAACAGTGCCGAATGTTCTGTTTGCCGAAATGTAAATCCAATAGGATATAATGGATTTATATTTTGGTGAACGGGATATGGGTCACCATTGTGAAGGAATAACCCCTCCGCCAAGATCTAAATCAGGCCTTCAGTGATTTTGCGACTCACAAAATTACTTTGTGCATCGGTCTCTTAATTCCTTCAGGAGTGTATGCCGAACTGGGGCACTGCAAGCCTGAAGCAACTAACGCACTGTTATGTACGATGCATAAAAGTATTCTTATGATATGACACAGTATCGTAACATGTCCTAACTTGAGATTAAGGTATATTCTCTGAGTGAGTGTTAAATGAAACCGAAGTCGCAGACATCAGCACAAGAGAAGTATCCGGTGCCCCTACTTCCTCCCACACTGTTTTCCTTGTATGACATCTTAAATAAAGCTAATCTATTTTCAAAACAATGCAACAATTAAATATCAGTAAAACAGAAAGCCCTTGTTAAATGCAAGTATCAAAATTACAACTTAGACCTTCCTTTGTTTGTAACATAAATAGTCCTATCTAGGTGGCAATACCATTCCCTTACCTAAGTTAGCTACTTACATCAAAATAATATTGAATTATTCTCAACAAGAACTAAAATACAAGTGCACCCTGACCTTTTTAACTATGCCCAAGGCCTTAGAACTATCAGACTAAAGTGTGGTCAAAGCATAAGCTTACCAATGTAAGCAATGCAATTGGGACAAGGAGATTTTTCAAATACTTCTGAATAGAAGCAGGGGAATAGTTCTTGCTCAAGTGTGTAGTAGGAAAGTATCAACACTCTTTATGCATTGCTTAATGTTTGACAGATGCCTTGGCTAATATTTGAAACTGAAGCTTCAATAAAGTTTTAATATTGAACATATCTGTAAACTGTACATGAATTAGGCAGCAATAGGTAAAGGTCTATAGCTTGTTTACATTAAAAAATCAAAAAAGTACATTGTAATCTAGATCTCTCTGCCCAGTAACCACTAGTACAGAAGACCTACAATAATGTATCAACAAAAAATATATTTTATTTTTATTTTTCAAAACAGATTCTCATTATATTAAGTTTTCAAAATTGACTATGTTTTTTTCATATATAAAACATTTCATTAGTTACACATATCAATACAACACAAACACATAAATCAATTGATAGATGAATACGATAGACGTAAAGTTGATGGGGGCAATGCGGTAAATGTAGACTATGTGTAACGAATAAAATGTTTTATATATGAAAAAAACAAGGAACATTTTGAAAAATTAATATAATGAGTACTAGTGGTTACTGTCTGCAGAGAGATCCAGATTACAATGTATTTTTTCGATTGTTTAATGTAAACAAGCTATAGACCTTTACCTATTGCTTTCTTTCCTTAGGTATAGCTTGGTCATTAAATATATAGGGGTCCCCTGTTTTCAAAAGCATGAATTAGGCAGCTGCAGCAAAATAAATGTTTATACTTCATCAAAACTACATTCAAACTGTTAAACTTTATCCATTTTTGTCATAGGAGTCGTGAAAAGTATTGCAAACCACTTTACCAAATTTGAATAGCAGACAATTCGCACGAAGAGAGACTGAGTGGCATATTTATCAAAATAGTAGCACAGGGCAGTGCAGCAAGTCACCTTGACTGCCCTGCATCAGTGGGAAAGCTCAGGAATGCACCATATTTAAGCAGTATGTGCATTCCTGTCTTTCCCTCTGCGCTCGCACCATTTCATCAGCCTAGCGCCAACACAGGACCTCTTGCACCATGTTGCAAGGGTGCCTGCATTGCAGGCAGGATGGTTTTGGTGCAGGTAGGGCCACCTACCTGCACAAAAGCAATCCATAGAGACGTTTTCCTCTACCTATGTGTGCTGCGGAATGCAGCACACATAGAATGAGGAAAAAGACGAAGAGAAATAAATGTATTTCACCTTGTTACGCCTCATCTGGGAAGCACTATTCCCTCTAATTTTGTTCCCTTATGTGCGGCAATAAAGGTGCTTCATGCACTACAGACAAGGCTGTATGCACTGAAAAAAGCAACAACTTATTATGCAAATATGTGCTGTGCGCAGGCTACCACAATTGGTGGTATAGCCACCATTGGCCCTAATTTAAGCCAGAAAGAAAATTGACCTCCCCTCATCTTTGGGTTGGTATTAAAAGACACCCATTACAGGGGCACAGTAGGCTCCTTCCAATTTTGAACCCTGGTGACACTTAATCTCATTCCCTAATCATGCTATGTAACATTCCTCTCTCTTCGCTATCGTCATGAATCTCTTTTCTCGTCCTCACTCCTTTTCTCCAGTAGGAATGAGGTGTTGTGGTTGCAAAGGTTGTCCTAGTTGAAATTGAGGTCTCAGAGGAGGATGTAGTCTATTGAGGCCAGAGTGTGGTGACCGATTAAGTCGGCTATGGCTTTGCTGAAGGGAGTGGATCCAGGAGGTCTGTAGATGAGGGTGCCGCAGAGTGTGGCGTTCGGGTTGGTCTGGATCTGGAAGTGGAGGTGCTCTATGTTGGGTGCATGGTTGTTGGAGCTGGTTGTGAGGAGGATGGTGTTTCTGTGTAGGATGGTGATGCCTCCTCCAGGTCGTTTGACAAGGTCCTTATGGATGATTCTTTAGCCTTTCGGAGATGGCGGTTGAGATGCCCAGGTTGAGGTGGGCTTCATCTATGTTTATATGAAGAAGGCAATTTCAGGTGAGATGGAGTCGAGCAGGCCCCAGATCTCCATGGCGCTTCTTTGAAGGGTAATAGTGTTTAGTAGGATGCATCTGAGGTGGTCGGGTCTGGTTCTTGAGGGTCGTACAGTTGATAGGCCTGGTGTGAAGAGGCCGTCAAAGGTTCAGTTGCAGCAGGTGAATGGGCCTTTGGTGTTCTTCAGAGATGCATGGTGGCAGGCAGTGGAGCATCCGGTGTTGAGTGCATGGAGGGTGCAGGAGTCATAGTGGTGGATGGTTTGGGGACCAGGGCATGGAGCAGATGACCTTGCCTTTGGCACACCTTCAGCGCACCAGTGGCACAGCGGTGCAGAAACCACCTTTAAGTATTGTTGGGGATGGCTGGACAGCTGTGAAGCAGGAAAATGGTACTGGAGAGGGGCGGGGTTGTGGGTGATGGGTGGCTTCATAAATCTGATTTAGAGAATTCCATCATGCATGTACCACTTTGTGTGGTGCAAACGTAATGCAAGCCTCTCATAAATATGCCCATGAATTCAAGTGAAACTTCTGCTGCAGGTGTAGCACCCTACAGACCCAATGCTAGTCTCCACACATTGATTTCCATCCTGTCAGGATCCTCTTATCACTAACAGAAACGGAATAGGGGCACCATAAACAACAAGCATTTGAAATGGAATAGGTGTCACATCTGTGAGTGTTAGAGCTATTGGCATTGTACATCACAATGTTTTATATCCAGGTGTTTTGGTTTGTAGTAGTGGATATATGTGGTGTGCTGTGGAACGGGCTAGATAGGAATTGTTAGTTGTGGAATTATGTGTTGTGGAATTGAGTAGCGTGGAGTGGATTTGTATAGTGGACTTATTTGGCAGGATGTGCCGTGGAATTATGTGGATAGTAATTATTTGATATAGTGTGTACTGGGATGATGTGGAGTGGGATTGTGTGTCATGAGTGTAATTATATGGAATATAATTTTGTGTTGTAGAGTGGTATGTAGTGGCTAAAGCTGCGGCGTGGGGAGTCTGAAGGGGCAGGAAGTAGATTCTGCTTCTGCTGGTAAAACCTGAGGGTTGACACTCTGTACATGGCATCCATAAATAGGCTGGAGAATATTAGGTAACGTTAAGCACAGTGATATGGCTTTACAGAATGAGATGGGATTTACAAAATGTGGTGTGTGCAAGTTGAATGAATGAATTTGGACAGCACTGACACGGAATGTGCAAGTGTCTCCAAGGGCACTGGTGAATAGATGCTGAAAAAAACAGCTGCAGTTGTTCAATAAAGTTTTTCAATAAAGTTTTTTTGTGCTTCTTATCTTCAAAAGTATTTTATTCATACTCATGGAAATTGTTCAATGTAATTACATGATCACACTCATTCTTTTCCTTCATGGACCATATCTATCATACTCTCTTCTTTTTCATATGTCAAAAAACATGCAGCTGGTTTTTTCAGCATCTATTCACCAGTGCCCTAGGAGATACTTGCACATTCCGTGTCAGTGCTGTCCAAATTCATTATAATATACTCCTGAGCGGGGAGTAATCCCAAGGAGCACGGTATACGCCTTTAATTTACATATAAACTTTGCAGTGCACAGCCATCACCTACAAGTTGAATGAATGCAATAAGAGAGATTAAAGCAGACAGGCATGCAACCTAGAGTAGGTACAACTCAGAGAGAGGAGGCCTGCAGAGGGTGAAGGGAAAGGACATGATCAGTAGAAGGAAAGAAAGGCAAGGGAACAATTGAAAGTTTATTGATGTACTCATTATGCCCAGGTTCAGCCTTCATGTTAGTACAGAATCTGATATTTATTCCTGTAGCATTTGTCCTATGCTGATGCTCCTTCATCTACCCCATTAAGCAGCGTGGATATAACAAGGATGATGGAATGCACCTATGCCACTGTATCCAGGTGTGGGTACCTTGTTCACTTTGCCATTGGATTCAAGCTAGCCTGGCTGATGAGGGGTGTTACTCCGAAATCGGTCCCAGGATGCTTGTTTCCAGTCCAGGGAAGACCTGGCTTGGCAGTTCGGGCTGGACTGTTCCTAGGGTCAAGACTGATTTGCATATGACTGGGTCTGACCTGGGGTGGCAAAGTGAGCTAAAGGACGAGGATGGATTCAACCCAGATCTGTGACTGGGGGTGAGTGTCTTAAAAGTTTCAGCACTCCACCCATCATCTTCTTGTGTTTACTGTATCCATTGGCGGATTTCAATCTACCACCATCATGTTGTATGATCTTCTACAAAAAGGGCCCCAGGACGGGCTACACCCACTGTATCTGTTTTGGCATGAGCAGCCAGAAAGACCTCGTAGACCAGTGAATGAGCTTTTATTTGTAAGTGAAGGCTGGTTAATAGGTAACTGTGCCTTATAGACCTGCAGGGGTGGCATGGTTGCTTTCAGGGCTTTATCTTGCAGGTTACACATTCCTGCAAGCAGTTCTGTTTCCTGTAGCCTAATGGCAAATGCGAGAGTGACTAACACATTGGCCTTGCTTCCCCCCCTCTACTACGTTGTGCACCCTTTTCATCTGCAGGGACTACAAGAAGAAGTGTCCATGTGTGAAAGTGAAATACTGTACAGTACAGTGTTCTGCCTTTTGAACTCTTTATTTATTTGAAAGTTTTATATAGCGCTGGCTAGACCCAGAGGTATCAGAGCGCTGTACATGAGGAAGTACATAGTTTCAGAACATAGTCACAAAGTTACATCAGTTGCTGGAATGTCGCATAACGTAGAAAGGGAAACAGTATAATGTAGATACATGAGTTACAATAGCATAGAATAAACATTAGAAAAAAAACAGCAAGGGGGAAAGTAGTTAGGGAAAACAGGAAAGTCAGGAGGCGAGGAAAACTGTGTCCGATGTCAGGCTGGGTGGGTGACGACTGAGTGGTGAACCAGAGCCAAACTCCTCTATAGCTGCAAAGGACAGCTCCACCTAGTTGGACTCCTGCCTAAACTAGGAATCATTTGATTGATTCTCAATGATCTCTCCCTTTTAGGTTAACTGTGACACAATAGAGTCTGGTCAAAAATACACCTCAGTAATATCCAAGCCTTTAGAGTGTGTATCTGAGAGAAGGAACTGTAAGTCAGATCATGCCAGTGAACAGTCAGTTGGATTTCTGATAAAGCAGCACTTCAGCGCATGCCAGGAAATTCAGTTGATGGCATGGAGAACTCACTGTGAGGTTTGGACCAATCTACACCCAATAAAAAACTGATGGAGAACCGGAGGAGGGATTGTGGCAGATGGGGAGGAGATACAAGCAGGACAAAGACAGTAGAGAAAGGGGGCAGGGGAAGTGGAGGTAGAAAGTAAGAAGGGAACATAAAGCAGTAGAGAGAATGGGAAGAGAAGGCTATGAGAAATATGGCAAGAGGAAATTATATAAGAGGGAAATACAGGGAGGAGTGGTAAAGTCTGGGAAGAGCAGTGCTGCATTTGAGCCAATGGTTGCCAGTGACGTTCACCACATGCATTAGAATTAATCTGACATTTAGTGAGAGCAAGAGAGGAATAAGCATGAAGGACACCTGCCATCGCCAGGTAGCTGTGTCTAGCCACCAGTGACCCCGTCATTTCAAGTGCTGCAGAGGGTGTGGGTGGCGGCAAATCAACTGGTGCAGGAGAGATGAGCAGGTCTGAGCCCGGCTCAGCGGCTGATCGCTGTGGCCCATGCGGCTGAAGAGGTGATCCCAGGAGAGGCTGAGCCTGGCTGATGATGAAGGCGCAGTCTCCTTAACCCGGCAGCCGGGGTGGGAGGGGTGTAGGATTGGCAGGCTGTTTTTGGTGGTGGTAGGGAGAGCACCCCAGGGCAAGATGCAGCTTCGAAGCAGCAAGTAAAAGATAAAGCATGGCGCTCGTGAAATGGGCGCCACGTTGAGAGTTTAAGTTGAGACCACTTGACCACTGCCTCCTCCCAAAGCAAACAACTGCCTGCATTAAAAATAAGGTTTCATTATTTAAAGGCAGTCACAGACATGGAGGTCTGCTGACCATTGCAGGAAACCATCCTTATTATGTCAGTGAATGGTAGTGGGTTGCAATTTGCAACCTTACTCAATATTCTTGAGGTAGTTCAAATTGTGACCCACTACAATTTATCTTTTTGCAAAATGATCTATTAGTTCATAGGTCAGTTCACAAAATACCGCACTGGTCACAAAAATACTGGGAGAAAATTGTGACCAGTATTTCTAACCACTGTTTATTACTTCTGCCCAATTATTATTTAACTAAATATGATTGCAAAATGCACTTTTTTATATGAAACAGTGCATTATATGGTGTGTTTAATCCAGGAAATAATGAAAATGGAGGTAAGAATTATGAGAGTAATGACGTTGAAATTAGATCTATTGGCATCTGGAATTATAAAATGTGTTTATAGGTTTTCTATAGAAAAACATGGCTATAATATGTAGAAGACTGCTCTACATGGAATGAAATTAGGAAGAATATATTAAAATGTGAACCTGAGTAATATTGAGCAATCACAACATGTGAGTACAGTACATGTATACTACAAAATGAGCTGCTAGAACAGCGACCAGGGCGGCTGACTTCTGAGCACGGGGCTCACAGTTCGATTACCAGCGGCAGCTCAGCCCTGCTCCATGTGACTCTGGGTAATAGCTCGCTTAATCTTCCTGATGGCCTTGAGACCCTTAGGGGTGATTAGTTTGTGCTTTACCAATACTGGGTTATAGGTTAGAGGTTACTACATGGAGTAGGAGTTCTCAATGATTGAATGTGAAACATCCACTCATGAAGATAACCAAGGAGAAGTCAGTGAATAGTGAAGGTATTCTTAAAACATGTTTTCAGTTTCTTTCAGAATTGTAGAGTAATGTAGATAAGTGCATATGCATTTAGAGTTTGTTTTCTAATTGGAATGAAGGAAAAGGTGTGCTTGTGGATCATCTGTTTATAGCATTGCTTGACCTTATGTCTTGCCATTGATTAGCATCTTGTGATTTCAGTTCCCCCAGAGATGGCCTCTCCCACTGAGAAACAGCCAGCATTCCATTTAACAACAGCTTTTTAGATGATGCATAGTGCCTCAAATTGAGCTCTGACCTGGGAATGGATCAGATGCAGACCCTTCAAGGAAGGGTTGATGTGATTTACTTTTTAGGACGTTTTGTATCTGTATATGGGGACTACAGAGAGGCCTGTGAGAAGGTTCCTGAGAAGGGTGTACTCTTTATTTACACACAAGAATTAAGAAATATGCTGTGATGAAGAGATTGGGGGCCAGATTCCCATTTACCGATTCTAAAATACCGCATTTTACCGATTCAGTATTTCAGAATCGGTAAATGGGATGTAGATAAAGATTCGGTACATTTTACCGAATCGGTAATATTTGGTATTACCAATTCGGTAAGTACAGAATCGGTATTTACCGATTCGGTATTTACCGAATCAGTAATTCCCATTAATTCCCCTGGGCCTGGGGGCCCATAGGAATGAATGCGAATTACTGATTCGGTAGATACCGAATCTGTAAATACTGTATTTACCGAATCGTTAATAGGGGGACCATTTACAAGGGTGGCAGGGTGTCACATTGACACCCTGTTGCACCCCTGAATAGTGCATGGGTTCACATGTAGCGCACATACATGCCCACGGGCATGTATGTCTGCCACATGGCACTTTAAAAAAAGCAAAGAATTGCTTTTTTAAAGGTATTCGGTATTTACCACCAACTTGTAGTTGGTGGTAAATAACGAATCCTTAAATGAAAAATGCACTCACTTGAGTGCTCCCTACATGAAGGATTCGGTAATTTACCGAATCGGTATTTTAAGAATTCGTGTTTTTTACCGATTCCTTAAATTACCGATTCGGTAAATTACTGAATCCTTAAATATGGCCCCTACATCTCAGATGCCTAATACCGGATTTCATCCATTAACGGCCGATATTTGGGGACCTACATCTGGCCCTTAATGAGGAGATCCTGTTTTGCTCTGAAGCATTAAACCCTGTTTTGGATGGGGCTACTGTCACTAAGCCCTGAATGCAAAAACCACAGTTGATTGACAGAATGCAGAACAATGTCATACATTCACCCCAGTACAGAGATCTGGACCTAAATCCATCGTTTTTTGGCACTCCACACCACCCCAGTTCAGACATGGCCATATGCAAATCAGTCTGACCCTGTGCCTCATGGGAACAGTCCAGCACGAACTGCCAAGCCATGCCTTCCCTGGACCGGAAACAAGCTTCAGAGGACCGGTTTCTGGCATTCCAGGCGTCTTCAGCCTGACTTGCTTGAATCCAGTGGTGTGGAGAGCATGGGACTGAGCATACCCATCCCACTCGGGGCGACAATTGCAAAAACCACAGTTGATGGACAGAATGCAGAACAATGTCATACATTCACCCCAGTACAGAGATATGGGCCTAAATCTATCGTTTTTTAGCACTCCACACCACCCCAGTTCAGACATGGCCATATGCAAATCAGTCTGACCCTGTGCCTCCGTGGGTGAGCATCCTGGTGACAACCCTATGGTTCTCATGAAAAACTATGTGAACAAGCTATTTAATATATGAAGCCCTGATGAAGTTCCTCTGTGATAGGAACGAAACACGTTGGCTGATGGCTGATTTTAATTCATATGCAACTATTCTTGATTAATAAAAAGAAGATGATGGACATAAACTTGTGATCTTGATTTCAATTCTGGTGCACCTTCCATTTCGAGGTTTAAGAATTTAAGGACTAACAACATGTGTTCTGCTTGCAGTGCAGCCTCTTTAATGCTGTTTTCTGGGGGGAAAAAAGTTACTAAATTCCAAGAAAAGGTAGGTGTGAAAACATTATATCCCAAACCCCAAGTTGGCCATCTGCCTCCGTGTCTACTCTGCTGATGGAATGTTGCAGCTTTCAATGAAATTCTTTAGTGCCATGAAATATAAAAAAACAATAATTCAATCTATACTAGATGTGTCCTAAGCTTGATGAACATACTATTAACAATGTTAAATTCATTAATAATTATTATTTAACCATTTTATAATACCTATCTCCTGCATTACTCATTGGTAAAACAAATGGTGGGATAATCGAAGCCTGTGATAATAAAATCTTGATTTTATGTTCACAATTAAGCTTGGAAAATAACAATTTTATGACAATACCTAATTATGTGCAAGGTTAAAAGCTTTGCACGACACATTCAGAAGCATGTAAGATAGGTTTCAGATTGACTTTTAAAAAGATGGACACATTTGAACAATCTGCAGACTTGCTAAGATCGTCCAACCAAAACCCAAGGATCCAAAGTTATCCTTCCCCGAGATTTTATGTGGAACCTTATTCAGCTGCCAGCCTTTGCCAGAAACCAACTGATAGGGAAAGTAGCACTCACCTGAGACATAATCTGAACGTTGTCCTCTGCCACATACTTTGCTTCCTCTGGATTCTCTCCTTATCTGTGGGTAGAAGTCTATGGATGCTTGAAATTTTCCGAAACTGCCCTCTTCTTCTAATATAAAATTGTGTCCTCGCTAAATTCCTTTAGGAATATCTTGTCAGTGACCTGGAAAGAGACATCTTTGGATCAATTCTCATGAGGGTACCGTTCCTCCTTTCAGCTGCAGTAGCTGTGTCAGCATTACTAACTAGGCAAGTGGTTCAATGAATCCAGCTCCTAAGACAATCACTATCAATAGAAACTCATATCAAGACAGCATCCTCCATCATATAGGAAATTACTGCTGGTGAAGCAGCAATTTATCCTGACATAGTTTGAGGGGTTTTTAATTCCTACTTTTATTATATACCAAGCAAATTTGGGGTCTAATTCAAGAGTCTGATATACTCTATATATATTCACCACGGTACACAGACAAAATATCGAGTTTTAAATTTCGATATACAATTATATCGAAGTTTAAATATCAATGGGACATAATATAGAAGGTAAGTAATATCGACAGTCTTAATATCGATATTAGTATGATATTAGTAATTTCGAAGTTTTAAATATCGATGTCAATAATATCGAAATAAATAATTTCGATGTTACTAATATCGATTTTTAAATAAATTCTGTGTATATTATATTGTATTTATTATGTTTTATTATTTATTTTTAATGTAATTTAATTAAATATTGTCTTTTAGTACTGTAGCCAGTTGTGGGTTTATAGGGGAATAGGGTGGGAAGTAATTTAATTATGTTAATTAGTAGGAATTATTAATTAATTAATTGAGAATTAATTTTTAATTAATTTTAATTAATTGATAAATATGTTCTGTAGCGGGTTATGGGTTTATAGGGGAATAGGGTGAGAAGTAATTTAATTATGTTAGATTAATTATTAATTAGTAGGAATAATTAATTAATTAATTGAGAATTATTTGTAAATAATTTTAATTAATTGATTAATTGATAAATATGAATTCAAATTCAAATTCAAATTCAAATATACTTTATTCGGCTTTTGAAAAACAAAACCATAAAAGTTCATGATAAATACAAATTACAATCTATATAAAAACATTTTAAATGACTAGAGTACAGTAAGGAAGGGTCCCTGACATAAAAAGTTATTTTCCGCTACAAGGTTATGGCAGTATCAAAGGAGTTCGTGGTTTAAACACAGGAGTTCATGATTAGCCTTTGTTACATGTCCAGATATTCAGGGGGGAAAGCCCGGGATTATGGGGTAAAAGTCATGTAGGTCCCATATTGATATTGGGCCGTCTCTTACTCGAGGCGGGCAGGTTTTCAAATAAGGTACTATGTTTCGGTCCCTAAATCTCACGAGTACCAGGTCCCCCGCAACGTCTTTGGGAAGAGAGCCCAGCCAACCAACCCTTCTATCACTCCTTATTACTCCGTATAGATTAGGAGGCAATGGTCTATTTTTTAACAGCCAGAATTTGGTTTTGTTGACTAAATCATATTGTCTCTCAATTTTTCCCGGTGGGAGAGAAGGTACACCCGCAAGGATGCACACGTATGGGGCCGCTTCCGGGGGTAAATGGATAGAATTAATTTTATTTTGACCTACTCTCGGTGCGGTCAGCTGTGGGAGGGAATCTTTAGTGGGGAATTTAGGTGTTTGATGCCCTGAAGCAGTAGGGCCAGTGGGTTTTATTTGATGCCTTTTATCCAGCACAGATGGTTTTGAGCCTAGATGTGTAGGAGAAGTCTTAGGGCGATTTGGTATAGCACTGTGTTTGTCAACCAGCGGATTTAAGAAAATGGCTTTCTCTATCTCGGAAAGCTGTTCCCCTAACAAGTTCATTTTTTCTAGTAAGGGTGCTATCATGGAACTAAGCAGTTGTTCGATAATAGGTATTATTTGCAGTTGGGAAGGGGGTGCTATGGCTTCTGGAAACTCCACAGACGGAGGAATCATTGGGGAGTTTGCAGTGGATGGACACAGTTTTTGAATTTTAGGATTATTTCCGCCTTTAATGACATCGATATTTTTCCTTTTTGTGGATGGGATCTGAGGGGACTCATTGCTTTGTGTATTCGGACTGCAGGATTTATTAACAAATATGGGTAAATCTAGAAGTGTAGCCTTGTGTGGAAGTAAACTCACATTTTTGGGCAAAAGGGGAGTTTCTAATGAGGCATATGTGGTTTTGCAAAGGAGGTTCAGCTCATCTAACAGGGAGCACGTTTGGCCACTGCTGTCTTCGTAGGTAAAATGGTCCACCTTGGTGGTCATGGTGGTATAGGAATGTAGGACCTTGATATGTGAAAGGGTCCACTAATAGGAACACAGAATACTTACAGGGGGGTCTTTACCTATTATATAGTATGCCTAGAGTGTGGCAACCAAGGGGGGTGGCCCGTCCCGTCCTTTTCCGGCCTTTGAGGGCCGTGGAGGGCCCGCCCTTTGCCCGGACTTCGCCCCGGGCTATGTCCCGCGGGCGTCCCGCGTCGCGGGATTAGGAGCGAGATTTAAATCACTCCAGGCAGGGGGGCAGGAACGCCGAGGGAAGAGGCAGCAGCTGGTGAGCACAAAGACTGCTGGTCCTCGCAGTCCCTCGGCGTGTGCAGCAGTCTTTCCCCTGAAGTAGCCCCACTCGGATTTACAAGCGCTAGCAGAGCGCACAGGTCCCACGTCGTCCCTTCAGGCCAGCAACCCTCTGTGAGCGGCACCCGCGAAGCGGGGGCCGCGATAGGTAAATGAATATCCAGGCAGGGGGGCGGGAACGCCGAGGGAAGAGGCAGCAGCTGGTGAGCACAAAGACTGCTGGTCCTCGCAGTCCCTCGGCGTGTGCAGCAGTCTTTCCCCTGAAGTAGCCCCACTCGGATTTACAAGCGCTAGCAGAGCGCACAGGTCCCACATCGTCCCTTCAGGCCAGCAACCCTCTGTGAGCGGCACCCGCGAAGCGGGGGCCGCGATAGGTAAATGAATATCCAGGCAGGGGGGCGGGAACGCCGAGGGAAGAGGCAGCAGCTGGTGAGCACAAAGACTGCTGGTCCTCGCAGTCCCTCGGCGTGTGCAGCAGTCTTTCCCCTGAAGTAGCCCCACTCGGATTTACAAGCGCTAGCAGAGCGCACAGGTCCCACGTCGTCCCTTCAGGCCAGCAACCCTCTGTGAGCGGCACCCGCGAAGCGGGGGCCACGATAGGTAAATGAATATCCAGGCAGGGGGGCGGGAACGCCGAGGGAAGAGGCAGCAGCTGGTGAGCACAAAGACTGCTGGTCCTCGCAGTCCCTCGGCGTGTGCAGCAGTCTTTCCCCTGAAGTAGCCCCACTCGGATTTACAAGCGCTAGCAGAGCGCACAGGTCCCACGTCGTCCCTTCAGGCCAGCAACCCTCTGTGAGCGGTTTTGTAGCGGGTTATGGGTTTATAGGGGAATAGGGTTGGAAGTAATGTAATAATGTTTAAATAATTATTAATTAGTAGGAATCATACATTAATTAAAAATAATTGGTAATTATATTTAATTATTTTGGTAATTATTTTTAATTAATTGATAAATATGTTCTGTAGCGGGTTATGGGTTTATAGGGGAATAGGGTGGGAAGTAAATTCATTATGTAGAATTATTTATTAATTAGTAGGAAGCATACATTTATTTTAATTAATTGGTAAATAAATTTAATTAATTGGTAATTAATTTTAAATAATTAATTAATTGATAGATGTAATTTATAAGTATGTAATTTAAACCCCTACGCTCTCCAACACTTTCCCTACTGTTGCACTCTCTGGAGTTGGAATAGTAATTGTTACCCCTACGCTATCCAACACTTTCCCTACTGTTGCACTCTCTGGAGTGGGAATAGTAATTTTTACCCCTACGCTATCCAACACTTTCCCTACTGTTGCACTCTCTGGAGTGGGAATAGTATTTGTTACCCCTACGCTATCCAACACTTTCCCTACTGTTGCACTCTCTGGAATTGGAATAGTAATTGTTACCCCTACGCTATCCAACACTTTCCCTACTGTTGCACTCTCTGGAGTTGGAATAGTAATTTTTAACCCTACGCTATCCAACACTTTCCCTACTGTTGCACTCTCTGGAGTTGGAATAGTAATTTTTAATCCTCCGCTATCCAACACTTTCCCTACTGTTGCACTCTCTGGAGTTGGAATAGTAGTTGTTACCCTGACGCTATCCAACACTTTCCCTACTGTTGCACTCTCTGGAGTGGGAATAGTAATTTTTACCCCTACGCTATCCAAAACTTTCCCTACTGTTGCACTCTCTGGAGTAGGAATAGTAATAGTTACCCCTACGCTATCCAACACTTTCCCTACTGTTGCACTCTCTGGAGTGGGAATAGTAATTGTTACTGCTACGCTATCCAACACTTTCCCTACTGTCGCACTCTCTGGAGTGGGAATAGTAATTTTTACTCATACGCTATCTAAAATGTATTTAGCTTTTTTATTAGTATTATGTTGTTATTAATTGTTATTTATGTGAATATTTTATGTAAATAAATATATTAGTAATTTATTACATTTTTATTTGTTTTTAAGTTATGACAATAATTCATTTAGAGTTATTATTAATGAAAAATATATTATGTATTATATATTTATTAATATTAATTTGTATTACATTATGTATTAATTTTAAATATTATAGTACATTTTTAAATATGTTTATTACATTTATAAGTAGTATTTTGTTAATATTACATTTTTATTATATTAAAAAAAACGATATTTAAAAAAAACGATATTTTTGTCATTCTATATTTTATTTTCGATATATTTGTACTTACCTTGTTAGGGATAGAATTCCTATATTTTTGACTTCGATATTTTTGTTCCGATATTTTTGTATATCGATATTTATGTTTTCGATATTTTGTCAGACATTCTATCACCACCAGTCTTGAACACTAAGGGCCAGATGTAGGTAATTCCCATTTACCGATTCTAAAATACCGAATTTTACTGATTCGGTATTTCGAAATCAGTAAACGAGATGTAGATAATGATTCAGTACCTATTACAGAATCAGTAATATTCAGTATTACCGATTCGGTAAATACTGAATCGGTATTTACCGATTCGGTATTTACCGATTCGGTAATTCCCATTCATTCCTATGGGCCTGGAGGCCCATAGGAATGAGGCGCACTGTGGGACTGCATCTTAGTAGATTTGAAGCTCTGTTTCTTAACTCTTTACCCTTTTCACATATTTTACACATTATTTTGCCTCACGTTGGAAGAAGGCTCTAAAAGCAGCACGTGGCAGGGTCAATCAACATCAGTTATTGGCACAGGAAGCAGTATTAAAACTTTCCCTGACCTTTACATACCAATAAAAACTTTCATATTACGTATTTCTGGCATATTTGTCTCTGCAGTTTCTAAGATTTTGCGCATATGGCCTTTTGTAAGTGACCAGACATAATTCATTGCTTTGCAATATTTGATTAGCATGTATACAAGGCAAGCCAAATCATACAATTGACGGAGACCACACAGCCTTTTAATTAGAACCGTTTGGAGAACAATTTTCAATGCAATCCAGGGAGTATCTGCAGTAGGTGTTTTAGGGCACACAATTCAAGCTGCAGGCAAGACATGCTGCATTAAACTAAAATCTACCCGTAACCTGGTGATATAATTAACTTTTCTGTTTGCTCATGCTTGTAACCTTTTTGTGGTTATTCGACATTTTAATGTGGAATGGTGGTAAAACTGTCTTTGGCACATTATAACACTTTTTTTAAGTTTTGCTCTTAGAAAGCCTGCTTCTCATGGAAAGGTATAAATGCAAAAAGGGAAATCATTCAGAATACAAGGGCTGATTGTTTCAAGGAAAATCACACCTGTTATTCACTTCATCCCTAGTGACTAATGGTGGGAAGTTGAACGTTTTATTCTGAATGACTAAACATGAAATGTTATTCCTTGGTTCACTTCAAACCATCAGTTCCCTTTTAGGGTGAGCTACAGCACAATGTGTGTGTCTGTGTATCTGCGTGTGTGTGTGCCTGTTTGTGTGTGAGTACGAGTGTGCACGCACATGCGTTCGCACACTTATGTACATGGGAGTGTGTGTGTCTACAGGGCATGATGGAATCATGTTCTATATTAGAAAAACACGATTTTTCAGGGTATATGTATCTAAAGCTCTTGATGAAATCACTGTGCCATTCCCAGTGTAATATTGAGAAATTCACAAATTGTTCAAACATTGGGAAGCCATTGGATTTTTCAAATGTTTTGGAAAGTGTTTATCTCAACTGTAGTCCTTTCTCTGGCATTTTATTTAAACAATACTATTTAAACTTCTCAGCCATGGCTTCTGAACTCAGGTTTGTTGACTTTCGTGTCTGATACCTCAAGGCACGGTGTCTCACTAGGTACACCCTAAAATTACCTCCGCTTCTGGCTCTGTGTCGACAGGTAGAATATCATGTAGAGATGGTCCGAAGAATTGATGAACCTGACCTGCACATAGCACTACTTATCAATTGAAATTGCTCTTTCCAGGGGTCTTCTATGGTCTAAGGAAATCACTTATATCTACCAGGCCCCTGACCCTGGTCTTGTGTGACGCTCCCCCTGCCCACAGTAGTACAGCCATAAACCAAGGATGACTCCTCGGCATTGCCTCTCGAGATCCTGTGAGCTTTGATTCCTGCCTGCCAAGGATTGTCAGCTTCACTCGCCATTGCCCTGTGTATTGCATATTTACTTTATTTATTTTTTCCTTATTGTTAATCCTGTTGTGCAATTGTTAATTGTTATTTCCCTTCTGTTGTCACTGGTAATATGGTATTGCTTTGGTCTCACTTCCGCTGCTGCCATTGTGTTTTTCTCTCCTCCCGCACCCTGCTGGTTTCCCGCCCTCCCGCCTCCCAGCCAGCCCCTCCCACCTCCCAGGACTAATTATAGATGCTGCTGCGTAGCCACACGAACGGCATGGCAAAAGTGCACCAAAGGCAAGCGCATTTGCACACCTGGAGTGCCCCCAGTGCTAGGAGCCCTGGCTCGCCAGGCACCCACTGCTACACCACCACCAGACTACTAGCCCTGGACCCCAAGGGCCACGCCAACAACTGCTGCATCACCTCCCCAAGATGCATGATAGGACCCGTCACCTGCCATCACTACTGGTTCGCCGGCCACACCGAAACCACCCCCTGCACCTCCACATCCAACCTCCAACCCTCAGGAACAGTTCCAACGCCCATTCTCCTTGCAGCAGACCACCAAATTCTGGGACACAATCACTACCTACAGCCCTGATGTGATGTTCATCACAGAGACATGGCTAACACCATCCTCTGCACCCAACATCACAACCGCAACATGCCACGAATACAAGATGATACACAGAGATCGGGCCAACAAACACGGAGGAGGTGTCACCATCATCCACAAGGAGAACCTCCAATTCACCATATTCAAATCGACGCAAACACTACCATCAGAGGAACCCTCGTCA
Source organism: Lissotriton vulgaris (assembly GCF_964263255.1). NCBI lineage: Eukaryota > Metazoa > Chordata > Amphibia > Caudata > Salamandridae > Lissotriton > Lissotriton vulgaris. Next base: position 1,824,087,986 of record NC_141685.1, read on the forward strand.
ACAGACCCCTGAGACCCTGCCCCTGCTTTTTCAATGCCATCTCTGAACTCATCGTCTCCTCTGACAATCGACTTCAATCACTATATCTTCCTCAGCAGCCTCAACTTTCACCTTGATGACCACAATGAAACCAACTCCCCCAACCTCTTGGAAAGTAAGTGCAACATCAGACTCACAAACTAGCCACCTGTCCCACATACTGTGCAGGAGACACCTTGGATGCCATCTTCACGGCCAGTGACGGATTCAAATTCAATCACACCCCAGAACGCACCTGGACTGACCACAACATAATCCACTTCTCCATCGCAGGCACACCATGACCAACCCCCACTCACCCCACACATACCTGCCGCAATTAGAGCAAAATCACTGTGACCCAGTGGACTACTGCCCCCAACGTCACCAGGCCCCTCACCAACAGCAACCTGGAGCTAGCCATCCAAAACCTCTCTGACGGGATCTCCTGTTGCTCTGACACCTTTGCACCCATGAAAAGAGCCAGCATCAGGAAACCCTCCAAGTGCAGTAAAGGAGGGCAAGATGGCGTCTGCTCCTCAGACGTGTGTGTGAACGGCTCCTGCTCGGCTCTCCCGAAGGACAAATGCGGCATGCCCTTGCGGCGAATTTTACAGCTATAGCCCCGGTCTTTGCTTTTTGGAGACCGGTAGTCTAATGCGTAAAAGTAAAGGCAGAGCTTTTCCACCAGATTTAACATATGCAAGCTATTATTTGTAAACGCGACAGTAGGAGAACTGCAGCGAGGGGAGCGGTGGCCGCTGAACGCCGCTGAAACGCCAGTAAACGTCGATACTGATTGCTGATTACTGCCGGCTGTCGATGGGCCGTTGGCTACCGTGGACGCTCAGTGTGATTTTCAGACCTGTGTTGAGAACCCTCCAACGCTCGCATAGAAGCTGCAGGAAAATTAAATCAAGCTCGGGACTGAGGTGCTTATGCTTGGGGAGCCCCTAACCCAGGCCTTTTGTTGAAAACTTACCGAGTGCAACAGGTCGGGTTTTGGATACAGCTACTTCGAGTCTTCTAGGAAAATTACCCGGCAGCGATACCTATTCACCAGCGACGGCTCGTGGAGGGAGTTACGGTGGGGCAGGAGGGTGGGGAGGGGGAGGGGCAGGGTGGAGGTTGCTAAAAACCGGCATATGGATAATTGCAGGTAAGTAAACAATTTAATTAATAAAACGAATTTCGTAGTGCGCCTTGCATCGCAAAATGCAATGCAGTGCGAGCTACGAAATTCGTTGTATTAATTAAATTGTTTACTTACCTGCAATTATCCATATGCCGGTTTTTAGCAACCTCCACCCTGCCCCTCCCCCTCCCCACCCTCCTGCCCCACCGTAACTCCCTCCACGAGCCGTCGCTGCTATTCACTGTGTTGGAGGTGCAAGCTATTAGTATACCGGGGTGAAAGCAATGTCTACAAACGCTGTTTCGTGTTTAGAGCTGAACTGAACTGCTTCAAACTGCGCTGACTGGCCCAAAGCGCAAGTATCAAATGCCTTAACTGCTTATTTCCTACATTATTTGAATTATTCTGGTGCAAAGGAGCATTAGTATTATTGACGCTGGATGTTTCTTTTTTCTCCTTTATCTCCTTTCGTGACTTTTAGCGCCATTTGATTTTGACTAGACTACACGTTGTGAAGTGATCTTTGCAGCACTTTAAAATTCTGGAAGCTACTGTGTGCGCTGAGTATTGCCATATTGTAGTGCTATAACGTCGGCCATGGCACCTAAAGTGGTGCGTGGCGGGAAAACTAGAGCTACTGGAGAAGGTGCAGTGGGAACTCGGGCTGCATTGGCTGCTAAGTTATCGCAAGATTCAAGTGATAAAGGCACTGAAATTACTGGGCAGGGTACCCCCAAGACTATACAAATTCCTCCAACGTTCCATGTAGCTACTGGGAAAAAAACTGGGCCACCGGTAGCTAGAACAATTCATTTGGCAGATCAAGATGAAGGGAGCGAAGTGGTTGGTGTAGTTTTGGCGCAGGGCCAGCCGTATTTTGCTGCAACCTTGCCAACAGCGACAACAGCGATAGCAACTCCTCCTAGCCAAGTACAAGTAACATCAGCAGAACAAGCGGTAGTTGGTGGCAAAATCACCAGTGAGGGGACGACAATGAGGCCAATAGCGAAGATATTAACGACCTGGTGAGCAGTAAAGATAGTGAGTTCTACTCGCTGTCAGAGCGCTCAGATGAATCTGACTTGGAAGGAAATTTGGAGAACGCCCTATCAACGGAAGAGGGATCTGGCGATACTACACCCATTATGAGGGAGGACAATTACAACAAAACTATTTCCCCCGGTGATACATCTGAAGTAACATGTACGGTTCGGAGGAGAGATCTGGAGAGAAGTTGGGAGACTACCATAGAACATACGAATTGGGACCTCTCAACTGGGGAACCGCTGCCAGAGCGATTTGATTTGTCGGATCACACAAGTGAGTGTCCTGCCGTGGAGATACCCAGCCATGTGTCATTAGAGGAAATCTATAGATCCATCTCTGAGCATAGGCTTGAGGCATGTGCAGAACATTTAAAAACTCATACTGCCTGTCGGAAACTACAAAATAATGTTTGGCATTTGGCCAAAACCTGCAATGATTTTACAGATAGAATGGCGGAAGCTGAGGCCCGTATATCCACCTTAGAAGACCAAATGGCTACTCAAATAGAAACAGTTGCAGATATTAAGTCACATAAGTAGGATGTGCACGATAAGCTTGCTGACTTAGAGAATCGACTACGACGTAATAACTTACGTATTCTCGGGGTTGCCAAAAGGGCTCAAGGGACAGGAGCCATGAAATCCAACGTGCACATCGATTTCCATTTCGTCAACATCCTGCGAGGAGTGGTCAAGCTGTGCAATATCCACGTGCCATATTGATCTCTTTGAATAGCTTTTTGGTCAGTCAGGCTGTGTATGATCTCGCTAGACCCCGTATTCCTGGGGTGCCAGAAGGGCTCAAGGGACAGGATATTCGGAAATTTGTACTGAGTTATTTGAGGAAGCATTTCCTGAGGTGAAAGAGTGGGACTGGAGCCATGAAATCCAACGTGCACATCGATTTCCATTTCGTCTTGATATTGGGCGGGCCAAGCATGCAGAGAGCCATTCACCGTTCATCACAAGGGCAATTGGCCCTATTGCCTTAGTTAAGGGGGAGGGACACGTTGAGGGTGGGGGGGGGGGGTGAGGGGTGGCATCGTGGGGCACTTTTGGTGTATGGGGTTGGGTGGATTTTGGGTTAAGGGTGAAAAGGGTAAAAAGTCAGTTCACAGCATTTCTGATCAGGATTCAGGAATATATATGCTTTTCTTTACGTACATTAGCGGTCAGAGATTCCTTGGTACTGATGATTTATAATAGTATACGTATATGTTAATTTAATGTATGTGGGCTGAATAATATACTTAAGCGGAAACGTGTTGCCTCGGAGTTGCTGTTAATTAATCTCGACATCGTTTGTTTACAGGAAACGCATATATCTTGGGCCAACCGTAGGATACTGACTGAGTTGGGATTTACAGTATTGGCTGCATCTAGCTAATCTACCATGAATAGGGGGATGGCAATACTGGGTCGTTAAACTATAATTGATACAGGGAGAAAGAGGGTTGATACTTTCGGGCAGTGGGCAATAACAGAATGTATTATGGGGAACTAGGACTACTACATGTACAGTTTATGGATCTAATTTAGACGAAGTTGAAGTGCTGGAGTCATTGAATGTGGAGTTAGCATTGTGGGGGACCCCTCTGTTATTGCTCGGGGATTTTAATATACATGGGGAGTTGTATACTTAGGATCCCCAATTCACTGCGTATAGAGGTCGCAAACCGAAAGTATTTAGGGCTCTACGTCAATTACTGCAGCAACATGGTCTCGTGGATGGGTGGACTGTTGTGAACCCGGGTGATCCCGGGTATACGTTTTATTCCTCTCCACATAATAAGTTTGTTCGATTGGACTATATATTTTTTCTAGATTGTTGACCAGTAGGGATAAGATGCAGGTAATGCCCCGTATCACGTCCGACCATGGCCCTGTTGTTATTGATTTTCTTTTTTAATACCATGCGGAAACCTCGCCCATTCACATTTAACAAAAAAAAATTCTCTGATGAGGAGTATATCTCCCATATTCAAACATGGGCTAAATGGTATCTACAACATAATAGAGGAACAGCTGCTCAACCCATGGTTCAGGATTCTTTTCAGGCTGGGTTAAGGGGAGAAACCTTATGCTATGGGTGGGCCGAACAGAAGAAACATAAAGCCCTAATGGAGGAGTTGCTGGTTGAATTGAAAAAGGCTGAATATGAGCTCATCGCTACAATTCGTGCATCTAGGGATAGTCAATCAGCCCAGACAAAGGTGGCTTGTTGTAGGGCCAAGATGAATGGGGTCTGGAGTGAGGAAATTGCAATACAGTATAAAATACAAAAAACTGAACAATATGAATATGGCGAACAACCGGTAGATGTTTAGCTCAAAGAATGCGTGGTCGGCAAGCATCTTTACGAATTGAAGCATTAGAGAATGATAGGGGAGATACTGTTGAAACTATGGAAGGCATTATGGAGATATTTCAATTATACTATAAAGAACTATATACTCAGGATTATGTACCCCAAGATCAGATCGTGCAGTACTTGCGAGATCTTCAGCTACCTGAGGTGGGCCCTTTGGCTAGAGAGGAATTAGAAGCTCCAATTTCTATCCTAGAATTACCGACTGCCCTAAATGATCTGGCGCTTGGGAAAGCAGCTGGGCCAGATAAACTTCCCCTCGAGGTTTATCGTCTGCTTTTTCCCCATTATAAAGAATGATATGCTTGCTACTTTTTTAGCTGCTCAAAGTGGAAATCCCCCTCCATCGTGGGCGATACTAATATTGTGGTATTCAGGAAGAAACACAAACCTTCCACACTCCCTGAGTCATATAGACCTATATCACTAATAAATGCGGATGCCAAGATATATTCAAAAATACTCGCAACCCGATTAGTTCACATTGTCCCTTTATTGGTATTGTGCTCCCAGCATGGGTTTCTTCCTGGTAGGAGCACGGTTAATCACTTACATAGGGTTATAGCATCGCTGGACTATGCTACTACACTATATTAAAATATTGGCATAATATTTCTAGATGCTGAAAAAGCATTCGATCGCGTTGCGTGGACATTTTTTGTGATCTTTAATGGGCAAGATGGGGGTTGGGCCCCAGTTTCTGACTGCACTGCAGACTATGTATAAACAACCAAGGGCCAAGATCTGTACGATGGGGCAAGGACCTGCGTATATTACTCGGGGTACTAGGCAAGGATGCCCATGTTCGCCCCTATTATTCAATATTTATATTGAACCACTGTTGCGTATGTTGGAATCTACACAAGGTATACAATCAATGGTAGTGGGTGAATATCCTGTGCGAGTTTAAGCCTATGCTGACGACATAGCGATTGGAACATCGGACCCTGTGCTGGCATTACGAGAGATAGAGCACTTGACTGCAGAGTTTGGTAAGGCCTCGGGATACAAGCTAAACATTGCTTGTACTGTGGGGCTCTGCCCTGGTGAGCCGCGAGTCATGTCAGAAGCCAGATACTTGGGGATTAAAATTAGGCTGTCGCTCTCAGAGATAGTTGAAGTCAACTGGGCTGATATATTAAGTTCTGTTAAGAGACAGCTGGAAAAGGTAGAGTGCCTACATCCATCAATGGTGGTCGACGGAATGTTTTAAAGAAGTGTGTATTTCCCAGGGTCCTTTACTATTTTCGGACGGTACCGTTGGAGCTGACACTTACACAACTTATGCAGCTACAATCGGTCACTGATAGGTTTCTTTGGGGTTGAAAGAAGGCCCGGCGGGCCACCAAATTCATGGTGTTACCATTGGTAAGAGGTGGGTGGGGCGTGCCGAATTTCGCTTTTTATTATCTAGTCTGTCTTCTTCTAAATATGACATTTTTGGTTATCGGTGGAGAAACACCATTGTTCGAAACTCTGAATATCTATCGGATGCTATTAAGTGGTCAGTCTTGTCAAGCCCAGCTTAAATTCTCTGAACCGAGCTATTTTAAAAGAACAAGATTTAAAACTCTCTTGGCAGCATTTAAAGGCTGGAAATGGATACGCAAAATTATATCTCTTGATCGTATTAGTTATTATACTCCCCTTGACTCCATAGAATTATTCCCGTCAATATTCTGGGATGCAAAGATGAGGACATGGCGAGATAAAGGGGTTCGTTGTTTGGGAGATCTCTACAATGCTGGGGCTATTGTTTCATTTGCAGTGCTCACTGAAATGTATGGAATCTCTAGGAACGATTTTTTAAAATATTTACAATTACGGGATTTTATTTTTAAGCGTTGCAGTGTCCTATACATGGTACCTAATGAATTTATTGAAGCCTTGATTAAAAGGGCCAGGATTGGGACTTTGTATGATAACCTATTGGCAAAACAGCAAGATGATATCGCGGCCCAGGACATGAAATGGTGTACCAGACTCGTTAAATCTGGTTTGTTTATCCAAAAATCAATCGATATAGCTAGTAAAGTTATCTTGACGGCTAACTTACGTGCCCAACATTATAAAACTTTGCTTAGTTTATATTGTACACCGGTTAAAATGATGCGGTGGGGTGACCCTCATTATGGGAAATGCTTCAGATGTCAGTCGGAGGAAGCAGATATTGTACATATTTTTACTGAGTGTACGGTGTTGGTACCTTTTTTCTTATCTGTTGCACAATTCCTGTCTCAAACAACGAGTGTTAATGTTAAGTTATCCAGAGAGATGATATTATTTGAGGTGTGCAATGATAATGACCGCGATCTTACTCAACTTTATTATCCATATAGATTTTTTTTCTTTATGGCTATGGCAGTTGCTCGATTATGTATTTCCTCTATGTGGCTGCAACCGGAGGCGCCATCATATGAAATGTGGCGTGCAAAGTTTTATAACATGTTCTATTTGGAATTTAATCTATATCGAATTAAATCACTGAAAAAAAACAACTAGGGATTAAGATTTGGCAGCCCATGATACACCATATGGAGAGTTTTTTGCTTGACTAATTTTTCTGTTTTGAGTGATTCCTGACCGCATCTTTTTGTGATACTTCTAGTCAGTTCGCTATTGATTATTGAATATTGATTTATGCTTTTTTTGTTTGTTATTAATGCTTTGAATTGATCAATAAAAAATAAAAAAGGAAACCCTCCAAGAATGCCAGTTTGTTCACCTCCGAGCTCTGCACCCTCAATCATGAGTATAAACGACTGGAGAGAAAGTGGCAATTCTACAGGAACCCATCATAACTCACAACCTTCAAAGTTGCACTCTAAAAATAGCACCACTGCCTCAAGGAAGCCAAGAAGGATGCACTAACCACCCTGATCGAACCCAGCACTAATCACACAAAAGAAATCTTCAGCATCGTCAGGTAATTCTCCTGCCCATCGGCCACCGAGACCACAACTTGCCCTGCTTAAACCCTCTGTGACTCCCTGGTGGACCACTTCCATGATAAGATAGACATCTACAGCAACCTCAACACGCAGCCTACTGACCTTGTCCACCTCCTGACTCACACCAGCATCTCCCACAGCCACCGCACCAAATGGACACTGCTCACCCCGCCAATCATCACAGCAATCATGGCCTATATTCACTCAGAGGCACAAACAGACCCCTGTCCCACAACGGCTTCAACCTGGGACAGAAGTAATTAGCAGCACCCTCACCGACAGCCCCAGCTTATCCATCTCAAAAACCACCTTCCCTGATGCTTAGAAACACGCAGCTGTGAAACCCCTCCTGAAGAAATCCTCCACCGACCTGAGCGGGCTCAAGAATTACTGCCCCATCTTGCTGTTCCCCTTCCTGGCCAAGGTCCTGGAGAATGCCATCAACCAATAGCTCACAGCCACTTGGAAGAACATAACTTTCTCAATGCTACCCAGTCTGGCTTCCACGCCAACCACAGCTCCGAGACTGCCTTAATAGCCGCAACCGATGATATCAGATCCATTCTCAACCGTGGCGAGATTGCAGCACTGATCCTCCTTGACCTCTCAACCGCCTTTAACACAGTCTCCCACCCCACCCTCATCACCAAACTCCACCACATCAGCATCAGAGGAAAAGCCCTCAAGTAGATCACCTCCTTCTTCACAGGATGCACACAGGAAATCCGCCTACCACCTTTTACCTCCGAACCCAAGAGCATCATCTGTGGAGTCAACCAGGCATCATCCCTCAATCCTACCCTTTTCAATGCTTACATGACTCCACTGGCGAAACGCCCGCACCCACAGACTCAACATCATCTCATATGCTGACGACCCTCAAATAATCGTATCTCTCATGGAAGATACCTCCAAAACCAGAGTCAACTTCCAGAATGCCTTATCTATGTTGCAGACTGGATGAGATCCAACTGCCTTAAGATGAACATAGACAAGGCCGAAGTGCTCATTTTCGGAAAGAACACCTTCCTTTGGGACGACACGTGGTGGCCCACTGTGCTCAGACCTTCACCCATCCCTACCAGCCACGCCTGCAACCTTGGTATCATCCTGGACAGCGATCTCTCCATGAAGCACCAGGTCAAACCTGTAGCCTCTTCCTGCTTCCACACTCCCGAACATGCTTCATAAGATTTTCAGATGGATCACAGTCAACACCAGGAAACATCGACTACAGACTATACAGAACACCTCAGCCAGACTTATCCTTGACCTCCCCAAATGGACCATCATCACCCCCCCCCCACCTCAGAAACCTCCACTAGCTCCCTGTCCAGAAGAGATGCCAGTTCAAGCTACTTACACACTCCTACAAGGCCCTCCACAACACCAGACCCGCCTAACTCAACCACCACCTGATTTTCCACCAGCCGACCAGACAACTCCAATCAACCTCCCTAGCCCTTGCACATGTCTCCCACATCTGGTGGAGTCACAGAGGAAGTCGCTACCTCTCGCATCTTGTCACCAAGTCCTGGAACGTCCTCCCACTTCACCTACGAGCCTTCCCCTCTCTCGCAGACTTCAGGAAGGGACTCGAAATCTGGCTCTATGACTAAGGTTCGTCTCTCCTCAGCACCTGGATACCCCTGGGGTGATACTCTGTGCTATACAAATATGGACTGATTGATTGATTGCGACCCACTCAACCCTCTGAAGTCCCATTTAACAGTGAAGCCAGCCTCCTCTCTCATCCTGATAGCTCATTGCAGGGGGAACTTTGCCTCCATACAGAACATAAGGCTTTGATTACACAACTCTTTGAAAGGTCCTTTTATGGATTAGCTCACCAGGTGATTTCCATTGTCTCGTCTTCCTGTGCTGATTAAGTGAAACCAGGACAGCCACTGGACATAAGTAGTTTCAATTTCAAAACATGCCACATTCCAGTGGCCTTGAGCTACCCTCGCTACATCATCTGCCACCCTAACTTGCTCATTTTCTGTGGCTGAGAGGAAGCCAACATTGGTGTACTCCATCTGAATATACAAGTTCCATTCAAGAACAAGCACACTATGTTTCCCCATCCTCATAAGCACTTCTCCAATCAGTTAGATGCTCCTCACCCATCCCTGGACCTTGTGTAGAGGTGAATTTGCATATAGCCAGGTTCTGAGCTGGGATGGTGCAGTGAGATAAATAACGGTGATGGATCAAGCCCTGATCTTTGGACTGGGTAAGAGTGGTCTGCTTAATTCAGACACTCTGTTTATCACCACCCCCTTTTCTGAATCGTTTGTGTAGAGGACAGTCAACACAAAAGAGACTACTTTTCTACCATCTTTATTGCGGGCCATCGTATTGCTCAAGGATACCCTAACATAAGACAAGGGTCATCCTTTTCTATATCGAATTATTTTTCAACTCTTCTCCAGAATTAAAGTTCAATTCACCTCTAATCTCGATCCCAGTCCTAACATCTAGTTTGAAACCATTCACTCACTCTCTCGACGTCCTCTGCATATTCTTGCAATTGTACAATTAATTCCTAACCACACTAAAACAATCCTAAATACTGTCTAAGAACGTTTGCACACTCATTGTATATGAGCTGCAGAATCCTGCCATGTAATCACTATCTCGTTAGACTCTTTATCACTTAGGGCTTGATTACGAGTTTGGTGGTCCATCGGACAGCTTAACGTGTGGTGGCGGTCCCTGTACCACCAGATTGGTGGTCCACCTGCCGTAGGTGAGACCGCCACAGGACCGCTACAACGCCGGCATCATGGATACAACGACGGTGGCATGGCGGTCAGAGGCCCTAAAATGCTGGCCGCTGCAGCACCGCCAAAAATATTAGGAGATCCTCTTTGCCACAGTGTTTATGGCGGTGAGGCTGCCATGAACACTGTGGCAGTGAGTAAACAAAGGGGGACTTACAGGGCCCCCTGTTGCTTCAGGGCCATGGGGTGCCTGCAGGGGAGCACATGTTGTGCAGTCACCCCATTTCCTGCATGGCTTTACATTTCATGCTGTGCAGAAACGGAATATGACATTCCCAATGCGGTGCCTTTTTAATAGGAACTGCCGTGGGAGTGCCAAAGGACCACCCGCTAGACCAGGAGATAACTTGCAATCTGGAGGGTGGCCAGCGGTCGAGTTTGACGGTCTTGTAGCAGGGCGCTGGCATGGCAGCCTGCTTTAACACAGCCAAACTTGTAATCAGGCCCATAGTCTTTCAGTAAGCATGTAATTTTTGGGAACAAATAGTAAGCTAGTAGATCAATATACAGCAAGCAACAATTTAAATACGTTAATATATAATTAGCATATAAGCAGCAAAATATTTATTATGCCTACCTAGCAGTTCAAGAATATCAGTATAACCTGGTAGACACTCTGATTCGTCAAAAGTATTAACTCTCCCATCACTACCTCAGCAGAACCATCCAACGATAAATCTAATTCTTTCTTTATCGCATTCTTCATTGTGCATCAAGCAGTGAACATGCACAACACATCCACTACCTGCTTATTGGTGAGAACGTATCCCTCTTTAATACAAGTGGAACCTGGTTCACATACTGCTATAATGGAATTCTACACCATATTCTCCTACCAACCTTCAAGTCGTTATTCAGCATCCCCCTAAGTAAATGAGGAGGGATTATGATTAATTTGTTGTCCAGCAGACATTTATGCACCTCTTTAACACTCAAACCATGCTGGCTGTGTTTAAATGAATCCTTTCCAACCATGGTATTGTAATCTGCAGACTATTGGAATACAAATCATTTTATCTAAATGCATTCCAGAAGCTTGGTCAAAACTAAAATGTATACAGAACATAGCCTTTAGATTCATAATTAGAATGAAAACACATAGAATACATCTGCACCTCGTTTCAAGTCCAGGGCCAGCTTTAGCACTGGTGGTGCCTGTTGCGACAATCTTTTTTGGCGCCCCCCTATCCAATGCTCTCTCTTTGGATTCCTTCACTACCATCCGGCAAAAGAGCCCGTCATCTCTCCATAGATCATCCTGTTGTGCTACACCGCGGAAAGTCACAAGTTCAGACCGACCGCGATGGAGGTACAGATCAGATCCAGAAACCAGGTTAGTCGTATTGAAGAGTTACCTACTCAAGTGTGGGGCGAAGAATGCCATTTGCGTTGACAGGGGCCACAAGGTGGAGGATGTTACCAACACAATCACTGCTGTAGCACGAAGAGCCGGTTGTTACTGGAGATTCGTGTTGGCGGTTGACACAGGCTGTTGCTGCTGGCCTGAAGAGCAGACCTCACTATAGTTTTGCTTTGGCGATCATCATGGATGGTCACTGCAGGTGTCAAATCTGAGTGCAAAAAGGTAATTTCCCTGTTGTGAGGAGTCTAAACTTAGGTATCTTCACCTTTTCTTCAGGAGGAGTACACTCCAATGGTCTAGGACATATGGGGACACCTCTTGAGGAGCAGGACTCACGCCAGCCGAGACCACGAGAAGGTCTCAGGCAAGTGCGGGTGGTACTGGTCAAGTGGGCAGTTGCAGGGAGGCTTCTTGAAGCTTGTTTTATTTTTATTGCGCAAACATGAGTTCTGCCAACTGAGCCTTGGATTTACTCTGAGGAGCCTGGGTTGAAGACAAGCAGGTCCAACCATCCTTCTTCAGACAGCAGGACAGTCCTTTTTCTGAATCTTCCACAGGCCCAGGAGTGTTCTGATGAGAGGTCCCACTTTTATGTCTGGTGTCAGTCTGTTTAAGTTAATTATATTTAATATTTTATTATTTTTCAATTACTTTTAAGACATTTAAAAAATTCGATATTTTGACTATTTATATTTTTTACAACTATATTTTTGATTCGATACTTTTGTACTTACCTGTTTGGAGATAGGACTTCGATATTTTGTATTCTATATTTTTACCTCGATATTTTGCTACATCGATATTTATGTTATCGATATTATGTCAGTGATCCGTATTCGTTGGGTTGGAATTATCGGCGACTTAAACAGGACTATTGGCATTTGTAGATTGCCTGCTGTTTTGCTAAGTTGTAGACACTCTTGTTTGAAAGGCTTCTTTTATCATAGGTGGGCAAGAACACCTGTTTGCAGCGAGTGTTTTAGTTTCTTCCAACTTTCAATTGGTCACTGGAAGGAGAGCCTAGGAGAGGTGCTGTTTTTATAGCTGACACTTTCTGGCAGATGTTGATGATTGGACATACTGAAATGGGACTGCATGTGTCATAAGAGCCTAGTTTTGGTCTGGTAATGCTTGATCCTCATCTTGATGGACCTTGGTATGGGGAACAAATATTCAGGGTGCAGATTAAATTCTGGTTTGAAGGAATTTGGAATAACTGCCTTTTTGATAGATGACAGCGGCTCCTGGGTTGATGGTGATGAAGTGTTGAACACGTCTGTTTGCAGCGTGGTATGGGTACTTGCATCAGTGTTATGCAAACACTCTTGTTGGTCTGCTTGATTCTTCTGCCTGGATGGCTTTGATTTCTCTGATATCTCTGTCGTCGAGGGATACATTTTCATGAACAATGCATACAGCTTCTATTGAGTTCTGGCTGTGATTAATTTTTGATAGAACAGGCAGGTACTCATCTTGATATTTTTTGGGGCTATAGAGATGTTTTCGAGACAGAGGTTCCTAGTTGACTGGGCCTTTTTTTCCCAAAAGGGACCTGCCATCTTTTTCTGTAGTTGAGTGTGTGCAGCTAAATGTATTGTCTAGTAGATGTTCAACTGCCTTGACAGGATCCAGAGATGTAATTACTACTGCTTTTGATTGTGAGCAAAAGGCCTGAGGCCCTGGGCATACTGCCATTCCTATAGACTGTGATTTATTCACAAGCTCCTCTAGTGGTGTAGTGAGCTTTGCCGGCCTTGCCGCCGACAGTTTGTGAATCTCTGCGGTGGTGAAGATTACTTTTGTTTTAGTGACAATGTTTGTTCTAGTCCTGACTCTGACTTAGATACTAAAGGATCTCACAAACCAGAAAAGCAAACTATTGACAGGGTCTGCAAAAAGTGACAAAGATACTCAGTTTATGGTTGTTGTCCGATCAAAATGCATACTGGTGCACAAATAAATGAAACAAAACAATCTAATACTGTCAATAAAATGTGGTATATTGATACCAAGAGACATAGAACATTGCAAAAAAAATACTTTCAGCATTCTATGTGTGGGTTATAAATGTCAAACAGGCTTACACCATTCTCAACTGTGTTAAAATCAAAGGTATATAATAAAGAATTAAAAAGAATAATCCCATTGGAAATAAAATAAGGTGAATAGTTACTGATAGGTAATACTATTTAAAGAATGTAACTAGTTTGTCGTAAAGACTACTTTGACAGCCTGATTCATACCACTCATTGGCCCCAAAGGCTTTGATTCTTGTTTTATGTGATCTTTTTTTGATTTTCTGAAAGTGGCATCCTCAGATCCAACAATTTCCGCATGAACACCAGCGCCCAAATTACATGCTGGGCACACTGCCTTCGGTTGCATCAAGGAGAACCTCTATGTGCACTGAGAGTTGTAGGAGTCAGATTATCCTTTCACCATGAATTTGCAACCCCAACTCAGGCCAGCCCTTTAGTGAAAGACGGACTGACTATTTGAAGTGGCTCTGTCTGCCTTTCACTGTGTGGGCTGTAGCCAGTCTATGTTTAAAAAAGGGGGAGATCCCACTACAAACAGAGCAGGGATTGACAGCACCACCTGCAAGTGGAAGTCTGAGGGAGTCAGGTACCCCCTTCCCCTTCCAATGGGTGCCCCAGGACACACTGACTGTGCTACACTCCTTTTGCCACACTTTGTGGCATACAGTTAGTACTTTTTCGAAATTTGATAACACAGTAATGTTGAGGGGGTACGTGGCTATCAAGAAGTGAGTCTGCCTTCTAAGGGCCTTATACCGATGTAGGTGGGCCCTCCACTGACAGGCTGTTGGTGACAGCCCATCGACATCTACAGAAGCGGTCCGACTGTCGGATTCTGATCTGGCAGCAGGAGGGACCGACTGCTGCTTTTCCAACAGGTTCAAGGATCCTCCGGGGGAGCCGTGAGAACGTAATCCGTAAAATACGGGCGGTGCCTGCTCAGGCACCACCGTAGGGATTACAATGACCATTTCTCTCTGCCTTTTCAGGGCAGTCCAACCGCCACAAAATGACAGACAAAAAGGGACTTTGGGGGCTCCTAGAAAGGCCCATGTCCCCCCCTGGCCTTTGTTATGGTGACCCCCAAACATCCATGCACCATGTGCCAGGTACCACGTCGTGCGTGGCACATGGTGGATGGATGTTTAAAAAGATGTATTTTTCAATTGCAGCTTGTGCTTCGGCCCTGTTCTAGGCCGTAGCATAAGCTGCAATTGAAAATGGCATATTTTTGACCACTGTACTGATGGTTGTATTGGAATACGGGTGGTGGAACCACCAACTACTAGTCGGGCAGTTCCTCTCCCACTGCGATGTCGGTCAGACTCTGGTCTGACCGGCATCGCAATGAGCCCCTAAGTTTGTCTCGCAGCCTGTGAAACTGAAACTTAAGGAAGTCGGGGTTTGAAATTCACAGTTCTTTAGGAAGGGATGGTAAATCAGACTTCCACACATTAACTTTGGACTCTGCCGAGGGAGGAGCTACGCTATCAAGCAAGATGGCCGCATAAGCTCCCGGCTCCGCCGACTTCCGCCAGCAGCTCGTATATCCTGCAAGTTATCCTGATTTCACACCGGACTCCCGTATGTATGAGGAGTAACTGACTCTGAAGGCGCAATCCCGAACTTTTTATCATACCGGGTGACAGAGATACGCCGTGTTTCATTCTCGGCCTACCCCGGAGCTGAAGCCGGGGCCTCGATTTCCAACCCATCCGGGCTGGAATTGAACAACATCGGCAGTGAACCTTGGGCTTTGTCCGGTCTCCCGAACAGAGATATAATCTTCCTGTTTTTAACGGCGATTTCGTATCCTGCCTGCAACACACACGCTACGGCGTGTCACATCGTTTGCTGCGGCCCCGTATCCGACGCCCGGAAACACAGTAAGTTTGTTGGGGGGGTGCGGACGGGAGCCCTGATCAGCGGCGAAGGAGTAACATCGTGAGGTGAGAGCGCCCGTTGTTGGTGTCCGCTCCAGATTTGCCTGCTACCCCGGAGAAGCCGGCCTCCGGGGTATGCATCCTGATCTTTTGCTTGCGAGAGGAGATGGAGGGGACAAAGGACACGCCACCGCTGCACGCCGTAATGGCGGCCGTTAGAGCGCTCCACTCACAGATCATCGTCAACTACCAGGCACTGTCGGTAACAATGGACGATCTTTGCCGGAGACCGGACAGCGGCTTTTTGCCATCATCGCAGTCAGCGGTGCCACCAACGGAACATCATATATCCAACTTCGAGGTCCCTGTGCAGACGCCGGATCCCTTTGGCGTTGCGGATTCCTATAAGACAGATCACGCGCCCGAGATCATTGTCAGCGTCCCCTGCTTGAGCCCTATCTCGCCGAATATCACTATGGACAACCTTGACTGCCTTAACAAGATCACCTGTGACTATTGGAGAGTTTTATCATCCTTCCACGTTTTTCCTCGCTTGCTTTGTGTAGATCGTGAACTTTTATCCTTTACTTGGCTTGTTTGTACTGACTTGAATTTTCATGAAAGCTTTACCGCTCTCACTGTTGCTGTGGCCTGGGTTATAAGTGCTCCAGTGAACATTCGTACTGGCCAGGGTTAACTTGTGGGGCTTTTCAGGATACGGGACAATAATTTAATGTGCTGCTGGGATTGTGACCTGTTAACTGCGGGAGTCGGGTGATATGCTTGGTACTTCCCCGGATTGATTGTGTATTTCGCTGCATTTTATTTTGAACTTGTTTCCGGGGGGTCGCATCTGGTGGAGGGTAGGGGAGTCCGGGAGTGTGTTTTTTTGTTTCTCCTCCTCCGCTGCTTTCTTCTTTTAGGGACGCTTCTGGGCGACAGGCACGCTGCTAGTGGGTTAGGCCGTAGCCATTGCAGGGGTGCAGGGTGGTGGGGGGGTTTGTTATTTTGCCTTTGTTTTGTTCTATGGCCCCTTTTTTCTTCTCTCTCTCTCTCTTTCGGGTATTCCACTGGGCGACAGGCACGTTGCTAGTGGGGTAGGCCTTAGCCATTGCAGGGGTGCAGGGTGGGGGGTGCGAGGGGGGTTTGTTATTTTGCCGTTGTTTTGTTCTATGGCCCCTTTTCTTTTTTCTTTTTCTCTCAGGGTCCGGTAGCGATAACTTTCGGCTTCATCCTGAAGTATATGAGTGGGCGGGGTCTGGGGTGGGTGGCTGTGATGATAGATAGGTAGTTTTGTTATTTACCCTTAGTGAACTTAGTGGCGCTTGCATTTTTACTGTTGGTCTAGTTTGATCCACGACTACCTTTTAACGCCTACCTGCATTTTTATACCTCCATAGCGGCTGAACAGATCTTCCTGGTCAGCCAACCTTGAAGCAGAGCGCAGGATCTAACTAGACTCAGAGAAAGATACACCATAACTAAGAACAGACCTCCCCAGAGTGGAGTACTGAACTGCTTCACTGCACTTTGAGTGAACATAAAAAAAGAACATGAGCAACTTAGCATCATTCATATTTCAAGCTGAATTTACAGTGTTTTTGTTTTGTCAGTAATCTGATGAAAACGGCATAAACTCTCAAGGGTAACGGTTGGCCTATAGTGTATTGTTTTAACCAACCAAGATCACTTGCATTGAAAAGAAGCTTACAAAATAAAGTACGTGTGATGAGATAATAAAATCCTATCAATAAGCAAGATACAAGATGAAATGTGAAACAGTTTTGACAGTGAAACAGAGTGGAGTTTGGATTTCAACTGGTACATGCTCACAATTCCAGACCTCAAAATGGCCATGATTATTTGTTTATTCTAAAACAACATCATAGTAATTATAGAAACATTGAGAGATTAAATCTGGTGGCCACTGTAAGATGCTGACACTTAAATTACTGTAGTGGTTCCACCTTATGATGAGAGTATTGTGCACACCACCATATCATTTCCACAATAATCCTCCTCCACTCAAGAATAAAGAGCTCCTGCTACCTACTTCAGTTAGGCACTATTTTGAGGAATGTATACAGAGAAGAGAGATGGTTTGACACCATGTCCACAATCCTGCAACAAATGTCTACATGCCCAAAGTTGGCTAGCTAACATCTTTCAAAAAGAAAAGACTAACACTGGGTTACCCTATTCAATTAATAAGTGCTATGTTGAGTTTGGGTCCAGATAGAGAAATGCTGTTCACACTAAAATGAATTGTATTTTAAAATCCTCCTTAGTGGGTGGAAAAGTTGGATTTTCAGGTACAATTCTGAAAAAATCCCTTTTAGAAAGTGGGCATTTCTTTCACTTGAGGTAAATGAGACACCAGAATTGGCGTTGGAATCCAGAAGGCAGCTCTAACCAACCTGGTTGAAAATGATCTTTTTTTCAAACTGGGGTATAGAGGTTACTCAGATGGAACCCGAAAGACATCCGGCCATCATTAAAACGCAACTAAACTACATCACTCTCCTGCTAAGTACAATGGGGGCAAGAGCCATAGAGAAGCAGAGAGTCTCCAACATGCTGTGCGATTCCACTTAAGCTCACAATACTGGTACACTCTCTATTTTAAGGGGCACTGGTCTACTGAGATTTATTAATCCATCGGTCAGAGAGTTATGAGTCATCATAGGAAATCACATTAACCGGCACAGCACTAGGAGGAACATCACTAACCAAGACTGGTCCTGGCTCCCAGCAACCTTAGCAAGTAAGTGAGCATGAAACGTATCCCTCTTGGTAGCGACTTATAGCCCCTGACCAAAAAAAACAATTGGCAACAATGAAGCTCTCGCCATAGAATTCAAGTCTCTAAGCCTCTGATCATGGAATATCGCTGGATGGGACCAAATCAAAATTCGTAGAGATGTAAAGGATTATTTAACGTATTATGATCGTGTCTGCCTTCAAGTAACTTATTGTAGTGATTCCATCTCATTAACAGCATACATACAATTTGTCAAGCCAGTGTCAGGATCCAACGGAGGACTAAATGGTGGCTGCCACAACATGTAGGTGGGGGGATCGGGAAGGAAAAATAATAATGTAAAAAAAACATACCTTTTCCCTGCAGTCTCTGACGCCAACTGCCGCCTCAAAGCTCTCCCAGCAGTCTCTGGGAAGGCAGAGGCTGCTCAGCCAATCCTGGCTCTGCTCTCCTGCTGGGAGAGCAGAGCCAGGATTGGTCTGAACGGCCTGTTCTGCTGCTCAGGCATTGCCTGTGATCTGCTGCATTTTTCCGATCTGGCTGTGAGACCAGCTGGGTTGAAGCAATAGAAGTGTGCATGTATGTTTGGCCAGTCTAGGACAGCCAGCCAAACATACATGTGCACTTCTAAGTGCCACACCTGCCTGTCATGGACCGGCCCGCCCCAACCTGCACGCATGTCAGAGCATGTCACAGAAAAATAAAATGATATTGTTCCATTATCATTTTATTTTTATATGACTGACTCTGGCAAGTGGGAGAGTGCTCCTACCCCATTATAGAGGAGCCGCCAATGGGTGGACTCTCAAATTCAGATCTCAGACAGTGAGTGTAGTCTTCTGTAGAAAATGGTTTCAACCAAAAGAGAACACAAGGTCCAGTAGCTGAAGAGCTAAATAGAAACAAAGGAATTCTAAGATCGCCTCTAAGGTACCCTTTCCCTGGTCCCACTCTAGTTCTTTCCTTAGCCAAAAATAGAACTTGAAGCTTGCACTGTCTCTGAAACTGCGCACTTCACTGAGGAGATTAACCCGAGTGCAAGATGCCATTTTAGTTTTGGTTGCGCGTTCAATATCGCCTTGTAAGTAGTGTTCTTTGTAAGTATAGTTCTGGGCAGAGTTATGAGAGTTTATACACAATTTCAATTAGTGATAATGATAGACAGAGAAAAGAATGAGTAATACATTGTCATATGTTTCTCTTCCGTTTTGAAAACTCTTGCACTAGAATACATACATATAAATATATATGTACTAATTACATAGACAAACCAATCACATCAAGACAAGAAAGGAAACCCGAAGACCAGACAAAGCAGTCTCTTCTTTTACTCCCCATCCCCTTTGCCCCCTTGGGGCACTCCTGCCTTCTAGTTCCTCTTGGAGATCAAGAAAGGTTCCAGGAAGGGCATTGGGACTAGCATCATTCTGCTCCTGTGTAAGTTATAGGTAAGGACTTGACAATGTCCTGACAACAGGGAACAATAAGGGCATATAAAGGAAAAACAACTGGTGGACTTGCAATTCTATGTTGATCTTCCATGGCCCGCAAAACAGAGAGAATAAACTCAGATAAATCATGGATTTTTTTTAAAGGGATTTCAATTAAATTTCCAAATGAAATGTCAGCAAAATCTGCTCATCCTCTGCATATACCTGAACCATGATGGAACATCCTTATGCACCAAGGCAAACTACCTTAATACCTATCTCCATAAAAATGTAATGGCCAACCAAAACGCTGAACTAATTCTCACAGGTGACCTTTTTTAAATGTGTTTATTAGATTTTATGCACATAGTGAAACATCTCCTACAGACATTCTAGCAGACAGAGAATTGAGGCAATATGCGGCACATGTGAAAATCACTTGTTGACTAATATAACCAGCGGCACTAAAGTGCCCTTGATGAAAATGGTGATAATAGATACAGTTATACCAATCATAAATGTCATAACATAACAAACAAGTTCGTAAGACTGCTAGGAAGACGTGAGGAGTCAAAACATATGTGAGAAAGGGGAAGAGAACCTGCCAGAGAGTAAATAGCATGTTTAAAGAGGCATAAATGGGGGGAATAGACCTCAGTCCAGGCAGGGAAAGGTGATGGAGATGCATTAGATTCGAGAGGGTCAGTAATGCACACTGCGGAGTGTATGATATACTGATCAGACTTCTACCCAAACTAGTAGTCCTCAGGTGGTGTATGGGAAGCACTCATCCTTTCATGTGCTGGTAGGCATCATCATGAGTGGCTTGTGTTTAAGTGCAGACACATCATTTTTGGCTTCTACATTAAGTAGAAAAGTCTCTCAGCACTCGCATGCGGAGCCATTGGAGAGTATGAGCCTCTGCTCCATTCCATGTCAATAGGTCACAGAGTCAGCGCAGGACAGGAGCATTCCAAGCCATGGCCAATGCAAAACATACAATTGATGGACAGAATGCAGAACAATGCCATACATTCACCCCAGTACAGATATCTGGGCCTAAATCCATCGTTTTTTGCTCACCATGCCATTCCAGTTTGGACCCAGCCATGTGCAAAACATTCTTGACCCTGCACCCAAAGGGAAAAGTCCAGCCCGAACTGCCAGGCCAGTTCCTCGCTGGACTGGAAACAAGCATACTAGTACCGGTTTCACAGGGTCAAGACTGATTTGCATACAGCTGGGTCTGAACTGAGGTGGCAAAGTGATCTTAAGAACGATAATGGATTCAACCCAGATCTGTGACTGGGGGTGAGTGTCTAAAATGTTTCTGCACTCCGTCCATCATCTGCTTGTGCTTGCTTTGTTCGCCTTAAGTTGGCAGGGTATGTCCTGACGTGGGTCCCTTGCTCACATTGCCACTGGACCGGACCAGCCCCCATCAACCAGGATAGCTTGACTCCAGTGGCATGGAGAGCATGGGACCCATGTCTGTGCATACCCGTCCCTCTCGGGGTGACAAATGCAAAAATAAATTGATAGACAGAATGCAGAACAATGTCATACATTCACCCCAGTACAGAGATTTGGGCCTAAATCCATCGTTTTTTTGCTCACCATGCCATTCCAGTTTGGACTCAGCCATATGCAAATCAGTCTTGACCCTGAACCCAATGGGAACTGTCAAGCCCGAACTGCCAAGCCAGGTCCTCCCTGGACTGGAAACAAGAATCCAAGGACTGGTTTCACAGGGTCAAGACTGATTTGCATACAGCTCGGTCTGAACTGAGGTGGCAAAGTGAGCTTAAGAACGATAATGGATTCAACCCAGATCTGTGACTGGGGGTGAGTGTCTGAAAAGTTTCCACACTCCGTCTATCATCTGCTTGTGCTTGCTTTGTTCGGTTTAAGTTGGCAGGGTATGTCCTGACGTGGGTCCCTTGCTAACTTTGCCACTGGATTCAAGCTAGCCTGGCTAATGAAGGGTGCTACCCAGAAACCGGTCCCAGGATGCTAGTTTTCAGTTCAGGGAAGACCTGGATTGGCAGTTTGGGCAGGACTGTTCCCATGAGGCACAGGGTCAAGACTGATTTGCATATAGCTGGGTCTGAACTGAGGTGGCTAAGTGAGTTTAAGAACGATAATGGATTCAACCTAGATCTGTGACTGGGGGTGAGTGTCTGAAAAGTTTCAGCACTCCGTCCATCTTCTTGTGTTTGCTTTGTTCACCCTAAGTTAGCAGGGTATGCCCAGACGTGGGTCCCCTGCTCCCTTTCCCACTGGATTCAAGCTAGCCTGGCTGATGAAGGGTGTTACTCAGAAACTGGTCCCAGGATGCTAATTTCCGGTTCAGGGAAGACCTGGCTTGGCAGTTTGGGCAGTGTGTGTTCCCATGAGGCACAGGGTCAAAACTGATTTGCATATAGCTGGGTCTAAACTGAGGTGGTAAGTGAGTTTAAGAACGATATTAGATTCAACCTAGATCTGTGACTGGGGGTGAGTGTCTGAAAAGTTTCAGCACTCCGTCCATCTTCTTGTGGTTGCTTTGTTCACCCTAAGTTAGCAGGGTATGCCCAGACGTGGGTCCCTTGCGCATGTTTGCTGCATTGCAAGCCATGGCCACCTAGCGCTTGAACACTACAAAGTTGAGGTTGATAAACCTATGCAAGTGCTTGTCACCTTTCGTACAGGGGGCAAAACCCCAGCAGGCAGGAAGAAGGCATGGGAGTGAGGGTATGTGTTGCCACCTCTGCCACCATTAGAGTCACCTTTGTGCCAAGTCGGTTGTATCACTGAGCAGTCCCGTACTATGTGGTAGAACCCTGCTTCTTGTAACATGCAGTAGAGGCAGGTGGGGAAAATAATTAGAAACATGGGGCCTCATTTATGAAAGCCTTGCGCCACCGGTGCGTCACTTTTTCCCATGTTTAAAGTGACGCACCGGCGGCGCAAGGCCTTCATAAATAAGGCCCATGGATTTGATGTGCTGAGGGGCAAGGTAGGCCTGATGGACATCATTGAACTATGTGAACCAAAATCTGGGGTTGTGGGATACCCCTTTGACAATTTGAAGTGGCTGGAACCAGGCCCCATCGGACATGGGCTTTTTTGGCCAAAGCCGCCAGGCCTGATAAAACCAGAGAAGTTTGGATATGGGTAAATTCCCTCACTGCCTCTTACAATTCTTCAAGGCAAAGTCAATTAGACAGCAAAAATATTAAACCCCATAATTGCTCTATACTCCAACAACTGGGTCCAAGTCCAACTCATTGATGAAGGTACACTTTCCAAGGGAATTTCTATTGATAAAGGGCTAAAACAGGTCTGCATTCTAGCACCAATTCTTCACTGCCGATATTGATTCTGCTCTATATAATCTAAAATCTTGTCTGTCCAGTCTCAGCAGCAGAATCCTGTCCATGATGCAAAATGCAGATAATGCAGTACTTCTGGATTTCTCTGCAATTGAACTCCAGTCCTCACTTGATAAACTGAGCACTTATAAGGAAAACAAACTGGAAATAAAACAACAATTGTCACGTTCAAATGGATCTGCAAGTGCTGCAATGGCTATGGAAACTATGAAAGCACAGAATGAGTACATCAAACTCCTATAAATACTTGAGAGTTGAATTTCAAGCTTCCGGTGCACCAAACAGCTATATGACAGCCCTACAAAAAATATGCCTCAGGGATAGCAATTGGACTTTGCAAAATAGCAAGCAACATCACTGGCCCTTCTCTCATGCCACTACTGCAAGTTATCAAAACCCAATTTCTACCTCCTGAGAGCTATAATTTGGAAGCATTCCCAGATAAATTTGGAAACTGGTTAGACAAGAACCAAGTAAGACACTTTTGCCAACTTTTCAAGCTTCCAAACTCCATGAGAGATTCCCAGATAAGATTAGAATTCGGTCTCACAGAAAATATGTTGTCACCGAGAGCTATTGAAAATCTGGTTTGAATGAAAGAATGCTGAAGTAGGGAGCCTCATATACCATCTCAGCAATGAGCTGTTTAATCTGCCTGGATCTCTCTGGCGGATGGTGGTGTGGAAGAGCTCGAATTGATCCACCCTCTTGATTCAAATTTATCACATGGAGCCTTCAAGCTGCTGTAGGGTAAAGCTGTAAAAAAGCAATCTCCAAATAAAGCACTTGCAGCCCTTCGATTAAAAGCCCACAAGCAATACATACTCACCACCTACAAGGATCTGAAACCATAACCCTACATTTCACTCTCTATATCACAGAACTATAAAATAAAGATTTTACAACTACAGGTGGGGCTATTCGATGCAGGAGAAGTGTCCTAAAGGGGGAAGCATGCACAAGTGAATACTTGCTCTTGGTTCTGCCCTGTTCCAAAGGAATAGCTGGCTAACGTACTATGTACCTTCCCCAGTTATGAGTGGAAAAGATGATACTGGCTAAAACCACTATTTAGAGAACTACATTTTCGGGGTTTTTCTGGAGGCCATTAATCATTATTTCCAGGTAAAAGGCAGCAGGCTCACTGCCCGCTTTTTAAAGTTTATATCCACTGTCACAGTGAGACTAGATCATCAGAAGGCATTGAAAGAAACAACTGGGCCATCATAAACATCAACCATTACCAACACATTTTTCACTTTGCATACTGTCTCCTGTAGTTTAACATCTTTGGAGATTAGCAATTGTGGGGCCCAGCTTAGACTACCTAAAAAACGTTTGTGCTTGGTATTGTAGTAGGAATTGACTGATTTCACCATATTTTTATATAGTGATGATTGTGGCTATATAGACGTTGCTATTTTAGACAATAAACATGTATTAGGCACTTTAATTCCTCCCCCTTGGCATGTGTTAAGTCGTCGTCTGCACCTCTGCGATGCTAAGGAGAAAAGCAATTGTGCCCACAACTTTTTTCTTGTCTCCGAGACAGAGTGAAATCCTGCTTTGTTGCTGATTTAATTTTTAAAGGATATTATAAGCCCAGCCGAGCGTCCCACTGTGAAATTAAGTTTAAAAAAAAGGGAAATGCGTGGTGGCGTGGTGAAATGGCAAAAAGGTGCTCTGAAATACCTTGGATTACACTTCGAAAGAGATCTCAAAACGACACTGGATCACAACGAGAGGACACTTCTGAACAAAGTAAAAGAGAGACTCGAAACGTGGTCCCCGAAATATGTAAGCTGGTGGGGGAGGGTTGAAACAATTAAAATGATGGTAGCTCCCCTGATTAACTATCTGCTCAGCATGCTCCCATTAATAACTACAGAAGACTTCCACAAAAAATGAGACACCTTGATAAACAAATTCCTATGGAAGGACAAAAAACCCAGAATAAGTCTCCAAAAGCTAAAGCTGCACAAAAATCTTGGAGGTCTCAACCTCACCAACTTCAAAACCTTCCAGATGGCTTGCCTAGCCAAACAAGGGTTACACTGGCTAACGCCAGTACAGGACTATACACCGGTGTGGCTAACGCTAGAAAGAGCAATGCTAAATGGGCTGGACCCCCTAGCCCTACTGACGGCCAACAAACACCCAGGGGCGAGCAACCCCATACTCAAAAATACCAAGAATGCCCTCCTCAAGGTGGAAAAAAAATAAATGGAGAACACAATAAATGGAACCAATTGGGAATCCATCTGGTTCAACACAAAAATAAAATACAAAGACAGGACACTAGACATGGCCTCCTGGTACAAACGGGGCATCTCCACCCCCACCCAAATAGAAAAACTAAGCACCCGGCTCACATTCGACACCCTAAAACACCTCCACAACTTACCAAACATAGAATTCTATAACTTTCTAAAAATAAGAGAGGCGCTCACCAGGGCAGAACTAAATAGGGAAACCCCATCAAGCCTGCAATACTCGGTTAACCTTACTAAAGTTGGCCACCAAACTTCGCACTTGTACAAACTACTAAGCCCAACGTCAACAAAACTGAACGCCAAGACATTAGAGTACTGGGAAGGCCAACAAAATAGGCGCAATGACAGAGAAAAAATTTGCCTGTGGAACTCAACAAGCACAAATCAAGTCACCCCAATCCTAGCACAAACAAAATACTGGCTCCTCCACAAAGCATACTGGACCCCCGCCAGACTAGCAGCAGTAGGGATCCACGATAACGACCTATGCTGGAACTGCCACAAAGAAAAGGGAGACCTGGCACATCTTATCTTTCACTGCCCCAAAGTCAAAACATTCTGGGACAAAATAAGAGACTTCATAACACGCATAATGGGGTTCCGACTGCAAACAGACTTTGCAGGGGTAGTTACCGGCTTCATGACTCAGGACGCCCAGTCTAAAGATGACAGCGAGCTAATAGACATCTTACTTACAGCGGCAGTCAAATCAATCCTAGTAAACTGGAAAGACTCAGGGAAAGCAACGCTCAAGAGCTGGTTCAACTGGATCACCTTCCTCAGAGGGGCAGACAACATAACATCAAAACATATACCTAACTCTAGTAGGGAAGGAGAGATGTGGAACACCCTAGACAACTATCTAGACTCACACAAACCTCCTTAGACAACATACAAGACCAAGGATTACACGCACTCCAGACCCACACTTACGAAGATCCCCAGCAGGATGGCTCTGAACAAGGAGCACCAACCAACCTGTCCGCCTCTCTCTCTCTCTTCTGACTTTTTCTCTTCCTCCCTTTGGGGGCAATATGTAACAAGGCCTAGCCCTAGCACGCCGACCCATCACAATGTATACCCTAAGGCGCAAACAAGTCACCAATCGTAACCTCACTGGCGCATAACCGAACTGATATTGCCTTCAACCTGTCTGTACTGTACCTATAAAACTCTTCTAATAAAATCTTTTGAAATAAAAAAAAAAGAACTCAGTGGATCACACAGTTGCATAGTAAAACACAATGTACTGGAGACATTTGAAAATTGAAGATAAGTTTCTTCTCAGCTTTTTAAAAATAATTGCCTTTTGCTTTTCTGTGTAGTTATTCCTACCTAAATTTGCTTAATTATGGTTTTCAACTGAATTAAAACATGCTATGCTGCTGTTGTTCATTAAAACTGTGTTTGTCAGTCGCCCATTCCACTCATGAACTGGCTCCCTGAACAAGAACAATTATTTGAGCTAATTCACAGTTTCCACTGGATAGATTATGCTGCTTTGAACCATTATAAACGCCCTACCAATCTGCAAACTACCAACTAAAAGTTAAGCAACGTGTTTCTTTCTTCAATCAGCAGAGAAAAACGTCATTGTTTCTGACCTAGCTGATGATAGGAAATGGTGCTGTGAGAACGCACATATATCTACAAGGAACTTGGAACACAGTAAAAAAAACCTAAGATTAGGGATAATGTGCATACTTGAACAGTGAAGCAGTTAGGAGCACTGTGCAACTAGATTGGTGACGCAGTTAGTGCCATGCACAGTGTGAGTCAAACACAAACTAAGTGGACCCTTGCACAACAGCACATGCCAGTACAAATTTTGATGTTGGTTGAAAAAGTGAAGCTAAACATAAATGTGCTATGTTAATGCCGTTTACAATATCTAATTAAGTTTCAACGGGCTATTGTAAGGAAGGTTTAATTTCTGGAAGATTTAATTTCTGCCTATAAATTTGGGCCATGAGACACGCTGTGTAAATGTTTCCCTTGCCTTCCTAGATCGGGGAACATATATCTCAAAGACCACTATCGTTTGGAAATATCGGGCGACACGTAAAAGAATAGGGTCACTATCTTACATATTAATATCAGCCATATCAAGATGTTTCAGGGGTCCCACTGAATAAAAACCATATTGGCTGTCATTCAGAATAGAAATGTTACAGTGTAGTTGCCCTTCATCCTTCTCATCCTCCTGACCTCTCTATCTTTCTGATTGTTATTGAGATTGAATTTTTATGTTTTATTTATTCTTCACGCAAAATATCAAAAGTCATATGCACTCAGGTTTATTATAAACTGCGCTCAACCTATTACGGTCTTATGATGTCTTGTCGGCACACACATGAGACTCTGCAATGTGATGTGACCCTAATTCCCCACATTTCAGGGGAAGTGGTCATAATTGAGGGTGGCACCCTGCGCCCCATTGGGCAGGGGTGCCCCCCTGTTTGCTAGCCCGGAAGCCAGGCAAATATGGGAGAGCTGCTCAGCAACTCATATCCCTGCCTTGAAACTACAAGAAGAAGAAGGATTGCCCTCCTGGACCCTTGGACTGCACAAGAGAGAACTGCACCCATAAGAACTGCACCTGCTGAACACTTTGGTCTTCAGCCCAAAAAGGTATTTGCCTTGTTCTGAAAGTTGAAGGAGTGTACTCCTTGAAAGCAATAGGTCAAAAGAGATCACCTTGCATCATCTCCTCCAAGAAGACAACAGCTGACCACCTTCAATTGGACTTCTAGGGATTTGCCCAGGCACATTATGGATCTTGTAGTCCTACCTTCTCAAGGAGTAACTCAGAGATTTTGGAACCTTCGATTGGTTTTATGGACCCTCAAAGACCCAAAAGAAATGCCCGGAGAAAAAAAACTGCCCTGCTTGACTGCATAAGGAGCACTTGCTGCACTCACAAAGCTTCACAACAAAAGGACTTTGCCTGAAGGAGTGGACTCTCTGATCAAAAATAGGTAGAAAAGTGCTAGAAGGGCTACCTGCAACATCAACAATAAGAACAACTCCAGCAAACAAGCTTCACCTGGATTGTACTTTGATTGATAGGTACAATGTGGGAGTTGTAGTCCCAGACCTCAAGAAGCAAACTAGAGTTTCTGAACTCTTCGCTGGTGCTGTGGGCCACTTTCCGGCATCAAGAAACACTTCTGGAAGCAAGGGTAAACATGTTCCATCGCTGGCGGCCTGAACTCTTGACTTTCTCCGGGGTCCAGCATGACCTTTTTTAACCCTGTGAGAGCTATTTGCTTCTAAGTTTCTAGTTTTAATGTTCATCTTTAAAGAGATATACCTCCATTTTCCTACATTGTATTTTTATCAGTTTGGTGTTTTTTTATTCATGAAAATATTTCCAAGTTGTATAAATTGGTTTTGGATTTGTATTGTATGTTGTGTCTTACCTATTTACTGTGTTGGTGTTTTTAGAAGTTTTCCACACCTGTCTCCTAAGTTAAGCCTGTCTACTACTAAGGGATGAGCAAGGATTGATTTATTCATTCATTCATTCATAAAAGGATTGATTTATTAAGAACTTGACTGGACCTTATTTGTGATTGTGGTGTTTGTTACTAAGTGTAGGTACTCAACTGCCCTTACTAATAAACCACCTTCCAACACTAGGGCATACCATTTACAGCACACTTGGCTTCATTCTAATCAGGTTGACTTTGTGGTTTAATGGTTTCTCATTTACCAACAAAGCTAGTCAGATGAATCAGGGTAATCATGATATAAGTATGTAATTAATTCTTCTTCAACATCATCCATGCCTCTGGAAGGCCTTACATTATTGCTGTTTTACAACCTTTCCTTACATGATCCTAGGTGTGAGTATTGGATTTGGGATAAAAGGAGTACCTTTGGGTCAGCTAAAAGTTTCTTTAGAAGTGGAGGAGGTATTACCATGAGTTAGAGAATGCTATGCCATTGTGAAAGGTGTGCACAGAGCTTCTGTAGCTCTGATTCAGATAACTGCCTAAAACATATGCCTGGTTTATGGTTTCTCAGGTAATAACAATGTATTGAAGTTTAGGGACATACTAGTCGAAATGGTGCAGTTTTTATGTTATCCTTGTTTGTTTTTTGTATTGACATAATCATGTGTATGTGAGCAGATTTAGATGTTGTATCAGTGATTGATGGTCCACATTCACTAGATGAATCTGACAATTTCATGAAAGGTGTTGCATCTTTAGTTGATGAAGCATGGCCCTTGTGAAGGATGATGTTGGTAAAACAAGTACTGTACTAATAGAAAATGACTTGAATCATGCTGCAGTTCATGTTCGCTTTAATGAAATCTCAAAAGTGGCTGTAGCTGTTGCAGCTATTGAGAAACGTATGAAGTGTTGGTGTAAGGCAAACATTGCAGACCTGCCACATTAACACTATGTTTAATTGAACTCACTACTATTAGAAGCACTGATAAGAGACTGCACCTGTAAGGGGCTACTAAATGTGACTGCCACATGCACTTCATTATGTGTCCTGGTCTTAAGCACAAAAATGCACTGCTGGACTGTGGGTTTTCCAATGTGCCTAATGTACTCTCAAAGAGAGGCAGCGGCACCCACTAAATTGTGGCAAATGTGTTGGATGTGAAGACCCTCATCCTTTAAGAGAGGTAAGAAGGTCCCCATGACTGCGCCAGTCATGTTGGTGCTCCTCAAACTCCCTTTCAAATACCCAAAGTCAGGAAAACCACTGCAAACACAGATAACATGACTTTACCCACAGCTAACTGTTCTTGTGCTGTTTCCACAGTCCTGCCTTTGTCAGTGGGTTGATCTTGGACTACACTACCCCAGGGGTAGGCAGAGAGTAGGTTTGTTAGGTCTCATAGACCCCTTCTAAAAGGGGTCCCCTAGCACAGTACAAAATGTTCACCTCCATGTGGTCATTGACACAAAAGCGACACCTGCTCATAACCCATCCCCCTTTAGTGTGGAGTCCGACCCTTTTTAATGTTTATATGTCTCCACTGGCAGATATTACTTCCCCCTTTGGGATTCATATAGTAACATACGCTGAGGACACCCAGCTCGTCGTCACACTAAACCAGACCGATAAGATGCCTAGTGATCTCCATTCCTGCCTCAAAGAAGTGGCCAAATGGATGAGCCTATCCCATTTAAAACTGGAGGGTGACAAAACCAAACTGCTGCTGTTAGGCAACCATTTACATTTCAAATCAAACACCATGTGGCCATTCTGCATGGGGCCAGCACCGTCCCCAAAAATAGAGCTCAAAGGTCTTGGCATCTGGTTAGACCAAGAACTATCATTCAAAACACAAGTCAGGAAGACTGCAGCATCTTGTTATGGGTTGCTAAAAATGTTACATAAGGTGCTTCCCCTCCTACCCAGTCAATCCAAAAAACTGCTGGTCCAAGCTCTAATTCTGTCCCGAATAGATAATGCCAATGCCATCTACTTAGGCGACCCAAGCTCAGCTGTTATGAATCTACAGATTGTGCAGAACTCGGCTGCAAGGCTGTTCATTGGGACCCCCACCCGGTACTCAGCACAGCCTTCTCTACGTGCCCTCCATTGGCTCGTGGTGCAAGAAAGAGTCCATTTAAAGCCACGTGTGTGGCTCACAAGTCTATAAAGGAACTGGACCGCCCATTATCAAAAATCTGATCCACTCTTACAAAGCCAATAGAAGATTACACTCAGATGAGCTCCGCCTACTTGTAATACCCAAGATCAAGAAAGCCAGAAGTGGACAGCTCTTTTCTTCCAACGCCGCTGAAGACTGGAATACCCTCCCACTGAACCTCCGTAAAGAACCCAACCACCTCACGTTCCGAAAACATCTGAAGACCTGGCTCTTCCCATAGAGGCGGCATCCACCCTTTGGTTACCATCACAGCGCTAGGATGCCTCCGGGTAGCCATGCGCTTTATAAAAATACTTTTCATTTCATTGCATTTCACATTCTTGGTGGAGGTGCTCTTTCTGTTTCCATAAGGGGATGTGTACCTGGAAAAGTGACTTTTCACCTATTTGCCTAATGAGCAATCAGATATATAGAGACAACTCTTGCAAACTTTCCCTGGCACATAAAAAGAAGTGCAAAGTTGTGTTTTTCGCTTTTGGTAGCCATTTTGGATGTACTGTGGCACATAGATGCATGTGCCTACAGTGTCCTTGGTTTCTCATTGGGTTAGTAACAGTACTTATTTGTACATTACCCTTCTTATAGACTCGAGCCATCAACAGGCACAGGCAAGTAACCTGAGTTATTCACTACAACTATGGGCAACAATGCTGTATTACAACTATAGAAAAACTAGAATAAGTTTGGTCTTCAATGTAGCTTGAGGCAATGGCTATTTTATTTGTGTCCACAC
The DNA here is from genome assembly GCF_964263255.1 of Lissotriton vulgaris. NCBI lineage: Eukaryota > Metazoa > Chordata > Amphibia > Caudata > Salamandridae > Lissotriton > Lissotriton vulgaris. Next base: position 1,824,119,790 of record NC_141685.1, read on the forward strand.
CTATCTGCAATCTAATCTAAGAAAATATTAGTTTGCAAAAATAGCAATAACTTTGAATCTGCATATGTAAACAGTGCAGTGATACCAAGAATGAATTGCATTTGAAGTGTACAATTCTAAAACTACCACCAGGAGACTGTGTGTGGCAGAATGGTAATGAATAAATATTTGCTTCTCAAATTTTTAAATCTAGACACATTCTGCGATGCCGTTGACAAAATTCCAGGAGTAGCAGTAGAGATATCATACATCTTTCGGCTTGACATAGTGACTGCTTTTTCAACCTTAATCCACAACTTCCAATTGGCTCTCAAGAGAGTAGCAAAGGGTTGAGAAGTGGAAACTATTGAAAGTAGAGCTTTCACGATCACTGCGACAAGTGGTAACACGGTCTCAGCCAGGGGTACCAATTTGCAAGGACCAAAGAAGCAGCTATTACTCTAACTACTCCTAATTTACATTTCATAAATATGTAGAGTGGAAAGTGTGGAAATCTGGAGTTGTGGGTTGGTATATGAGAAATGTATATTATTATTAGGTGTTATAAAGTCTGAAATGCCTAATAATCAGTTTAATGTGTATTAAACATTAAATGTAACTTCTATACACCTCTGTTTTTACAGTCCTTTTTAAGATTGGTATCTAAGACTCTATCACGGAGAATGTGGTGTATTGTACAGGTGTGAGGCATGACAACGAATGTAAACCATAACACTATATGAATGTACCTCTAAAGTACTGTTCTGGGTAAATAAGTACTAATCAAAGACACCTAGAAATTCTGTCTTGGCTGACAGTGTCCTCTGCCTTATTAATTCACCGTATTGGGTACAATGAGTTGAAAGGTTACCATAAGGAGCAGCTCCTCTAGCTTCTTTCGCTACTTCACTCCTGAGGTCACTCCGGTGAAAGGGCGATCATAGAAGTATTGAACATGGAAGCCAATTGGCAAATATGTACACATATTTAACAAAGGTCAGATTTGACCTCCAGGACAATTTACTTTATTTTGGACTTTGAAAGGCATCGAGCCCGTCAGAGGGAAGCACTGTCTTTCTGTGGCACAGGCAGTTTCAGAGAAACACCACAGTAAACACTTTGCATCATCTAGAACAGTGGTTCACACTTTAAAATACATGGTAATAAATTAATTGGAGGCAGGCAACTATTTTCGGAAACATTCACCTTTATTTTTCATTTTTGACACAGACCACCCTTGGCCTAAGTTCCAGGTGCATTGTTACATTTCACAAAGATTTGGTACTGTGTTGTATTGTATTTCAGCTTTTGTGTAGTGCATGCTACCCCTATATTGGGTACTGAAGGGCTTGCCTGACTTAGGTGCAGTTATCGGTTATCGTGTTATGGAACACAGCATGTGGTGGATGATGAAGCATGAGAGACAGATAAATAGTTTCTTGGTTTTCAGTATGCTGGTAGCTTTGAACAGCTCTGCATGTCATTTTATGGTATTTTTTATTATTATAGTCTACTTAGCTGGTTACTGCACTGGGGTGTCCAAGCTGGGATTTTGTGTGTAGTTGTCCTGACCGGGCATGGCTGGAGGGAGAGAGAAGTGGAGAGATCTATTGGGATGGGCATTATTATTATCATCTCATTTCTGAGTGTCATTATGACATGTAAAGAAGTGGTCAAAGTGTATACTTATTTGAAACCTGAAGTGGTGGACTGTTTTAAAGTCTTCCGAATTGCACAATGGTGTGTGACAGATCTCTTCTATTCCATGCATATTCATTTGTTGATGTCTGTTTCTAGCTGTATAGAGCTGGTTATGGACAACCTCCCTGGCAGATATGTTTTATGTGAATGTAAGAGGTATAACTAACAATTTGCTAGTGTGGGTAAAGTAAAGGGTGAACAGAAAATATTTTGGCCACTGTATGCAGGGTAGATCATAATATAGCTTGTAGCATTTTAACATACATAGATCCAATGATAATACAATTCTATGGCCAGAAACCTTCATTAGAGAGAACAGGTAATTTAATTCTAGAAACTTGATGACACATTTGTGGTACCTTTAACCAATGAATCTATGAAGACTTACACCCTAGCGCGAATATCAGAAAACGTTTCCAAAAAGTAGCCACATTTGCTTTCAGTTTAACATGGATAAATAGCCACCTGGGATTTGGTGGTATGTCGTCATCTTAAACAAAGTGATGAGAAGAATGTCATTGAACCTAAAAACGAGTCTAAGGCTTTTGCAAATACAGCATACCTTTGGAACAAAACCCTTTACCCCTAAAACGAACACATCTCCAAAACTAACACTTTGGATGTCTTTCTCTGAGTTGCATAATAAGCTGCAGTGGCTAAAATAAATCCTTTGAAAATAAAAAAATAAAAGAGGACATCCAAAACTATTGTCTGTGTCTTTATGCCAAGATACTTGTATCAAAATGAAACTATTCTTGTGGAGTCTACTCAAAGTTTAATGTAAGCATGATTTTTCTGTAGTTAATTTCTGCTGGTGTTTATAATTACAGCCACCAGAGAACGTGTGTAGGAGACACAGTAAGGATTCCTAGCAGATGGCATAAGCCCAATGACAAGATCAAGGGTAAATAATCGGCTGGAATTCATCCCATCTCTAAGATTTCTATTTTTGCTAGGTTGATGCAGAGCAGACTCTTTTTCATCGATTGGAAAACAGTATCTAATTATGGTTGCCATTTGCTTAGATTTGGAAATTCGACTTATACTACTTGAGGAACTTATATTACTTGAAGAACTGTGCTTATCTTGATGATGAACAGTAAGCTAAGAGTGGTGATCACCATGGTAGACTGTTAGAGACCAATGGAAAAAAGATTCCACTAAACCTTTTGGGTACCATTACATATCAAGAACTCAATCCAGGTCAAGGCAGTTTCATTTATACCAGCGGACCATGAACCTTCTCATCATTTTCCTTCACAAAAAATAAAATAATTTGTAAAAGGTCTTTTAACATTTGAAGTTCTATGTTCTGGAATGCACCTGCTACATATCTGAGAGTGAAAGAAGACTTTCTTAAGTTTAACATAGACCCAAAGACCTTTTTACCGGGTGACTGCTGCCTAACAGGGTTATTCATTCTCTCCGAATACCATATGTCCTACAGCACCCCAGTTTTCCGTACTGTCTCCTCTTATCTTCAACCTCTTCATGGGGATGCTTAATTCTCTTTCACAGATAATAGCATCAAGATTCACCAATATGATGATACAACACTCTACTTGAAAGTCTTCTTTGCTTTGGAAAAAGAATGCCTCCAACATTGCCTGCACATCATACAGACCTGAATGCCAGCGATTTTCTATAGCTCAACCCAACCAAGGCAGAATTCATATAATTTGCCAAGAACAAGAAAACAAGAAACAGAACAAATAGGACTCAATGACATGAAGGGTGATGGCTTTGAACCCGAACTTTCTTGGACAACAACCTCGAACTAAAAGGACACAGTGCCATAAAAAAATGGATCTGTACTAGCTCTCCCTCCTGATGAAAGTAAAACCTTTTCTTCCAGAAAGCGATTTCAGAACTGATGTTCAAGCTCTTGTTCTCTGCATCTCAGTGGTTATAATGTTTTGATCAATGACCTCTAAACTGGTACTCCTTATGGCACTCTACATGCCAAAGCATGCCTCATTAATGAAAAAATATGATCGCATCATACCCATCTTGATGGTACTCCATTGACTCCCTTTGCCACACCATTTTCAAAACCAGATGTATCCTTTACAAAGCCATCACTACAAGAATTCCATTAATCTTGCAGACAAGCTCACCAAGTCTTATGGTTCTCTGTGCACCTGTGGCAGGGGCAACATGAGACTGCAGGCAAAGGAGAGTAAAAAGACAAAACAAGGCAGCAGGACCTTTCTATCTACACACCCAGGAGGTGGAACAACTTCCCCATATCCATCAGAGCCCTTCTAAAAACTGCTTAATTAATGAAAGATTTAAATATGCACCTCCTTAATGAACACTGCAACACAATATATTAACTGTCCACAAACTAGTTACCTCTCATATCACTCATTGACTTTGTTCTTGTATTGACCCTATACAGCTTTCAAGTCCTTCTTGGCTAGGTTTGCACTATAGAAATACCACATTGTTATATACATACACACCTACCTTATATATTCCTCAGCTTCCACTGCTTTGACTCCCAATAGGATGGTCAAATACCTAAGACTAGCCAACTAACCTTAATGGATAACTGGTTCATTTTATGGCTTTACCATTAATTAGACCATGTTACCTTACAGGAAAATTAAAGAATCATAACAAAGATCCATCTGACTTTCTGCATGGCTGATAACATGTATCCTTCCCATCCCAACTAAGCTCAGGGGGCTGTTAGCACCATGCAGAATCATACAAGAATAGATGAGTGAGAGAGTTCTAATATCACCCAATCGAGATTTGGAAGAATTAATACAAACCACTTCATATGCCAGTGTGTGCATGTGTGCACAGAATGAACATGTATTAATAATTGACCAACATGTGCAGCCAGCAAAAATAAAAAATTGACAGCTGAATGGCAAATGAAGGAGATGGCAGAGGTCAGAAAGTTGTATGAGTTAACAATGATCCGCACCAGTGGTCACCACCATGAGAGACCGTGAAATATGCTGCCCCCAAAATCCACAAAAAGATAACTCAGATAATGATGTAGTACTTCCCTCTCCAAGCAAGAAGGAGGGCCTGGGATAAGAGCAACACAGTACTTGTGAGAGCACTTGGAAAAGTTCCAATAAACGTATTAACCACAAAAAAATGATAAGCTACAGAATTGTCATACATGACTTAAAGAGATACTAGGAAAAGCAAAGGATTGTTGATTACGATTAGGGAAAAAAGTTAAATTACGCATAATGGAAATGACTGAAGTGAATACAAAAACCTGGGGATAAGAAAGAACTACCATCTTAACAAAACTGCATCTTCTGAGTTACAGTGATGGCAACTTATCCCACTTCCTCCGTGTCAACACCCATTTTTTGGCTAACACTCTGGAAGCAGTTGCAATACTATTCCTGCAAATGGCAGGAGTAAGTCTTCTTGCCATTTGGGATGGAAAAGGAAAGGAACAATTCTGCATATAATTTGTTTTTTTCTTTTAAAAGGTCTTTCACCAAAACATGCTAAATGCACTGGAAATCTGTTCTCAGAAAATCTTCAGGTCATGAGGACTATGGGTCACAGTGCTAAGACTAATGCCTGAGAATATATTATTGATGTAGATTTCCCAGTGTAAAACTCTAGAATCAATGGAATTGTAAAGAAATAATTAATCTGTTAAGATGTATGTCTCCTTACCAAAGTTTACTCTATTTTGTGAATGATCTCCACCAACACTGCATACATACAAAAGTCCCTTTATGGGACAATGCAGAGACTATAATCAGAAGGAAGCCAAACAGTTGGTCAAGCTGGGAAGGAAGATTACATTTCTATAATAGAGGCAGAACACCCATCCGAGCGGATCACCGAACAGAAATAAAAGCAGTTACAACACTGCTGAAGAACATCCTCACAGGCAGTAGGCTCAGACATCAATCCATTCCTTTAGAAATAGGGATACTCTGAAGATCGGGATTAGGACCTCTATAATGAGTTCATGCAGCTATGGGTATGAAGTCACCAAAATGCCATGGGTAACAGAAGTGACACAGCCTTTGCCCCCACTGCTCCCCTTCACCCCCTTTCCCCCAGGCATCACAGGGTCAACTACTTGCCCTTCTCTTGGACGCTCAATACTCATCCATATGCTGCTGGTATCAAGTCCACCCCAGATGATAGGATAGGGGAAGAGTGGAAACTATATGAAGTAAAGAGGACTTGAGAGACTGGTTTACTTTCTGTTCCTGCTGCTACTCTCATGGCCCCTGATTCCAGGGGTAGTGAAGGCAGTGCTCAGGTTTCCAAATGGCGTGTTATGGAGAGCAGCTGCTATCCTTGCTCACCCATAATTTCCTTCATGCAGAACTATTAGAAAGAAGGCGGGATAAGATATTGAATGGACACAATTAGGGTATAAACCAAGCAAGACATACATTTTATACAGCTGGCATTAGTTAATCCATGAGTTGCCTTGAGAAAGCTTGGAAAATGAGTCGAAGTGTCAAAGATGAAAACGTGACATAGTGGCTATTGCCCTTATACCTGTACCCTGGCCCATCCTAAAAGTAAACCAGATGCTAAGGCTGGCACACTATACAATAGGCACTCAGAATGTGTACATTTAAAGGCTTTGTAATCTTCAGGAATACATATTGTGTGGATACGCTTCGTACTCCGTTAATTAGAGTGCCAGCAATTACACACTTCAAGTTTTTAAAGGGTGCATCAGTTTCACTGGCCACACTACATATGCTACCCCATGTAAAGCATTTTGAAGGCACCGTTAGAGAGAGAGAGAGAGAGAGAGAGAGAGAGAGATAACCAGATACAGATATGGGAAAATATGCTCTCTAATCGAATATAAGATCTAGAGGTTATAGCGATCACACCTAGGAATATATCATCCAATGAACTATTTTGAGTGCAAGTACCTGTAGCGGTAAAAAAAGACAAATTAAAACAAGCACGGCCAACCCCAATAATTATGCCTTTAATGTGCTCAAGCGTACAAACTGCATTTTAACATGCCTGTATTTCCACGTTAATGAGACAGAGACACCCAATATTTCATGTGAGAACTGGGAAATCTATGCTAACAGTAGTGTTCCCTATGGAAAGCTTTTTTTTAATGTTTACATTGGTTTGAATAATTCTGTTAACAACAGAAATGCATGCACTAATGTTACAAGAAGTCTGAGAAGTAGTTGAGAACTTCATATTCATTATTTCATATTTAGGTAGTTAGCTCATACATCTTTTGCCATCAGAAGGCGGCAAAATAAACAAATAGTGAAAGAAAGCAGGCTGTCCAGTGAACTGTGATGCACAATGAGTGTTGAATATACAATTTAATTGAGATAGATGATGACTAATCAGTTAAGACAACAGAGTGTATGCATAGTCCGTGATATTAATCAATCATAATCTGTGGACTATAAAGTTTCACGGTTTCAACCCACTATGTCAGAATTGGATAGGGTCATCCTCACGGCAAGAAGAAGAAAAGGTAAGCAAGCCATCACTCTGAAAATACAACACATAACTAAGCAAATATTATTTATTTTTTAAGGTTTACAGAAGGAAAGGATAAGCGTGTGTGTGTGTGCGTCTGCGTGTGTGTGTATGTGTGTGCATGTTGTAAATGATTCCTGACTGAAATTGTGAAAAAGATAGCTGCAATGAAAAAACAACAAAGAGGAATGCTCTACACATCGAATGTATGTATGAAATAGAGAATCTGATGTATGGTGAAGATCTACTTTTGATATGTAAAACAGTCCCTCACTCGGAAAATGCAACACAAAACTAAGCAAATATTATTTACATTTTTAAAGGCTACATAAGGGAAGGATAAGTGCGTGTCTGTGTGTGTGTTTGCGTGTGTTGTAAACAATTCCTAACTGAATTTGTAAAAAAGATAGCTGCAATGAAAACAAGCATTTGCAATGCAATAGGTCTCGCGTTACTGAAAGCTTGAGCTATTGGCGTTGCAAATAATAATGCAACGCCAATATTTGGTATACAACCTTTAGCCCGCATTTTTTACAACGCACTACCATTACCACGCATCTTTTACAACGCATGCCATTACAACGCATAGCGCTTTGGGGCGATCTGACATAGGGAATGGATAGTGAATAGGTTAATTTACTATCCAATAACCTTCCCTAGTGTCCACGGGGACTGGTGTTGGAATAGTAAATTAAACTATTCACTATCCAGCACCCAAAGCACTATGCGTTGTACAGGTATCGTGTTGTAAAAAATGCCTGGTAATGGTATGCGTGGTAAAAGTGTGCGTGCTAACATCATACATCCTCAATATTTCAAACTTTCAGTAATGCGAGACCTATTGCATTGCAAATGCTTGTTTTTCTCATGGGTTCTAAACCTATGATATACAGGGTATACAAAAATTTCACAGGAAGACAAGTTCACTCTTTTCAGTATGCTAGGATTCAAACTTGCAACCAGGTATTTCAACTTACATTTTTGTGAAGTGCATTAACCACTTATACCACCAGGCTTGTTAGTATTCGACCCTTATATTAGCTGGTTATACACAGCATATGCACGAGGCGCCTTGGTGATTTTACAGCAGATATACTTGACCAGCATACATAGCTGGTAAGCTAACCTGATGATTTATGTGAGAAGTTAAAATTAAGTCTATATGCGCCTATATTTATAAAAAATGCCCGAAATGGGGTTGTCGCTTAAAGGGCGGATCTAAACTTACTTATTTTGTGTTTAAGCAGAGATGACAACCATAGCTTTGGGGTTTGTGAGGAATGCACGTTGACATTTCACAGTAGACCTCAAATCGAACGGTTCTTTTTGTGTGGGTTTTTATTTTTCTTGACGCTGCTTACCTTAAAATCCCCTTGTTTGCCCCTTGGGAATGACAACGCCAGAGGGAGTGCCCGGAAGAATGGGTAAAATGGCAGCTGTCTAACCCCTCCCGCCGGGGTAGAGGCCAGGCATCTCGGCTTCCATTCTGCCAGACCTCCGTGCAGAGTCAGGCACAGCTGCAATGAATGCAAGGAATATTGCCTTTAAAAGACTATTAAAGGGTGACTTGCTATATTGGCCTACAGTGCTCATAAAGCAAGAGTGATGGCTGCACGTTTGCCTTGGAGTGATTTTCTAAGTGTACGATATCCATACAGCTAGAATTATATTTGCTTCTTTGTAATGGGAGGGTTGTGTGTGTGGGACACTTATTTTATTATGGCGAGGTTTGCTTCAACATTAGATGACTCAGAGCTGCATTTTCCTAAGTGCATTTGTGTCTAGTAGGCCACCCCTTTTTTTCCTTAAAATTCTAGGATTTGTAGTCATTTAACCCAGTATAAATCCCATAATTCTAAGAAACAAGCAAAGGCCCCCTAAACAAACACCATATTCCTACAATGTATATCGAAGGTGTTGTGGAATATAAACTTGCAGACATTAAGCATGATAAAAGATGTTGCAGCCAGGAAACTTTGAGGAGTTGACCTAAAAAAACTGTAAGTGACTTTCTGCTCAGCTAACCCGAGACCAGCCGGGATGTCCCAAATCACTCCTACCTGTCGCAACTCTGCCTGGTCACCCTGTTTGCTCCTACTAACTGTTCACTCTGCCTGCTTCTGCTGACCAGTCACTCTGCCTGCTCATACTTTCTGCACTCTGCCTGCTTCTGCTGACCAGTCACTCTGCCTGTTCCTACTGACTGCTCCTACTGACTGTTCACTCTGCCTGCTCCTACTAACTGTTCACTCTGCCTGCTCCTACTCACTGCACTCTGCCTGCTCCTACTGACTGTTTACCCCGCCTGCTCCTACTAACTGCTCACTCTGCCTGCTCCTACTGACTGTTTACCCACCTGCTCCTACTAAGTGCTCACTTTGCCTGCTCCTACCGACTGTTAACACAGCCTGTTACTGCTGGCATTTCATTCTGGCTGCTCCTCTCGACTGCTTGATCTGTCTGATCACCTCGTTTGCTCCTACTGACTGCTCACTCTGCCTGCTTCTGCTGACCAGTCACTGTGTCTGCTCCGGTTGACTCTTCGCCCTGCCTGATCAGTCCCCCTCCACCAACTAACGGTTCACTCTGCCTGTGCCTAAAAGACAGCTCCTAATGACTACTCTTTCTGTTAAAACTGACTGCTCACACTGCCTTCTCACACTGCAGTGCAGTGACTTCTCGCTCTGCCTACTGCTGTGGAGTGCTTACTACTCCGCACATTACCAGGTCCTACTGGCTACACACGCTCCCTACTAACGGTTCTTACTGTCCTAACTCACTGCCAGCTCACACTGCCTCCTCACGCATACTGTGCCTAGTGCTCCCTACTACATAACAACGAGCTGCTCACACATTTGACTCACTCTGACTGCACACTCTGAATTCTGACTGCTCCGGATGGCAGTTTACACTGCGCGCTCGTGCCCAGTGCCAGTACTAATTAGCTACTGCGCTCCCCTACTGACTGTCACCAGCGATTAAAGTACTGCCTGCTCGTACTCACTGTCCTTCTTATAGACAACCTTTTCACACTCTGTCTTCCAATTGACTGTACACAGTGCGTGTTGTACTGTTGCCTTCGCCTTCTACTCCGTGCTTTCCTGCCTGCTCCTAAAACCTGATCCATACACCACTGACTGCTCCACTTGGATGATCAATCCTGAACGTCCTGCTCTGACTGACAGCTCCCTTTGAATGCACATCTTCACTGTTCATACTGCCTGCCTCCTCGGGTGAGCATTGCCTGCTCCTGCAGCTGGCGTGCTGCTTGCTCCAGGAGTGAGAGAAGCTAGGACTCCAACTCGCTTATTTCAACTGTCTTGGTGAATTTTCCTTGGCAGTGTTTGCAGGAGCACTACGATTTTACATCAAACGAGCGCACTGAATGACGATGCTCATCATCAGAGAACTACAGAAGAGGCACAGAGAAAATAAATAAACAGCAATTTTTAACGCCAGTATCATACCTGTTAATTAAATTGCTTTGTTTAATCACACTGCACACAGCTTTCAGTCGGCCATCAGTAAAACACGATTACACTCTCATGAAGTACTGTGCAACGGACCAGTGGTGCATGAATACAACTCCGTAATCCATACATTACTACCCCCCACCCTGCCACTCCCCCTCCCCACGTCACCGCCCTGCAGGAACTCCTACTACCAACCGTGGCTGCTTGAATAACTGCCTTACTCCAAAACATCTGGGAAAGAGTCAGTTTCGTTAATAATGTGTTTTGGCACGGAGGGGACAAGTCTTCAGTTGGGGACTACGATGATCTCATGTGAAACCTAGGGACAAGCGAATTGTTATTTTCAGACAGCAGTTGTTGGTAAATCATGGTTAACCCAAATAAAGGAGAAAGAGCCAACCTGGGATGAATAGGTGCTGCAGTCTAAAGGCATTGAGCGATGCGTTGGATTCTGACAGTTCAGCTCTCCTTCATCAGAGTCAGAGAGCAGCAGGGTAACAAACATAAAAGCAGGCCTTTGAGATCGTAAGTCCAGGTGAGTCCTATAAGCAGCGCAGCAGTTAATCTGGCATAGTATCAGTTACAGATCCTGTAGTGTCTGATATTAGGGGGTGACTTCAAAGCGGCTCTCTGAAATGAACAAGCATCCCTTTCAGCCCAGTCCTGTCTGCCAGGCTGTCTGTGGGGGGTAATTATTCCTCTTTGTGGGGCCAGGACACTGCCTATTCAAGTGAAATGTTAGCCTCTCTATCCTACCCAGGCAAGGCCATCAGCATTCGTATGTATGTAGATTGGTACTCAGGCACACCTATCCTTCTTGTGTTGTGATTGTCTATCGGGAATGCACACCGTGTAGCTGTCACCCAGCCCAGACATGTATTGAAGACAGGATGCAAAGCACATAGAGTAATTAGCACAGAGAAATGTCCACTTTCTGAAGCTGGCATTTCTAAAATAATAATGTCAAATCCAACTTTACCAGTGAGAAGGATTTGTCATTAATATCAAAGTAGGGGGAGGAAAAATGGGGCTATTTCCACTCATCAGAAGTGGGAGGTCCAGCACAACCAAGTGCCCCAATTAAACTATCAAAAGAAAGATTTGTGGTGGTGTTCCTCTGGAAGCGGTTCTGACAGTCACTAAAGAATAGGGACCCACTGTGTCTCACTAGGAGTTACAGGGGAAATCCATATGTTGGATTTGAATGCCCTCAAACACCCTTGCAGGTGTCATGCTTCATCTTCTGGGCTGCTCCTCGTTGAGTCAGCGGTGCAGTACCCAACGGGCTCACCTCGAAGAGGGGCACTTTATCGGAGATCTTTTTCCAACAGCCGTTTGGTGAAGTGCGGGTATGGGCCAGAACAAGTGTGTAGACGTGATAGTGAGTTAAAAATGGGGCTGGGAACACCTGGAAAAGACTTTTATTCTGGGGTCTCCTGCCTCAGTTAAAAGCAGTGTAGCTGACACTTCCTGGGGTATAATGTCCCCTGTTGCTATGTCAGTTATTGAAAATTATTGGACGGTCAACATGTTTCTCGCATATGTGTCAATTGACTCGTGATTCTTCAGGACCATAAGAAAATGAACTGTCTACACTGTTGTGTATGTGTGCTATTTTTTAGCTGGTTTGTTCATCAGGGACACAATTAGAACATTTCTAAAATGTGAATGTACCTGTGATGCGCTGGAACTGCCTGTTTGAAGGAAACAAAAGGCTGCATACATTACAGGTATTTGCATCAATGAACCAGCTAACAGGTGATGTCTTTAAAAATTCGATAGTGACTTTAAAAGTGAACCAATATCATGAAAGGTAAAAGTAACCATGGTGGCTTGGTGCCTAAAGTGAGTTAAGGTGGTTATCCAAGCCCCATGTGGAATATACATAAAATCAGCAGGCAATACATGTTGGACTTACCTAATAGTATCAAGTATCCAGGAGTCAACAGTACCCGGCAGTCAACACATCAGGCTAGTCCTCCCACATATGTAGAGCTATATGTAGAAGGAAGTTTGTAATCAGATACAACATAGTAAAGTGTAGTCGACTCCTTGTATGTGTTATCTTACTTATTGGTTAAGGCTGCCTGTCCCCTGCCTATTGTTTAATGAGGAGTGTAAAAAATCTTGAATCATTATGCTGGAAATGTAAAAAACATCTTTGATGAAGCCCGTGGTGGTCCATCTGTCTGTCCCTGGGCGATTCTATCCTTGTTATAAAACCTCATGGCCTCACTATTATTACCCAAATCGGCAATTATACAAGTCTGTACGGGGTTGCGAGTGTCGAGTTAAAGTTAACTGAGCCAACGAAGAGGTACTGCAGAATGGCTGTTACCGTGCAGAGTGAGTGGTTGTTAACGCTATAATTGTGCGAACTGGCTAACAGTGCTTGCGGACATAAATGCAGTTGAAAGAGCACAGTCTGTAATGACGTACCGTAGTGACGGTCCTAAAATATCCCGGTCAGGACCTTGCCGATTAATAGTGTGGCCTCGTACACGTTTAGCCAATTTTAATCAAGCTATTCTCAATGCTGTAGACACTATTGCCCCTATGAAAATGTTCAAACCACGTCCATCACATAAACAGGAAGTATGGTTTTCGGAACATTTAAGATCTCTTAAACAATCAGCCAGAAAGCTGGAAAAGGTATGGAGAACTACCCACAATGAGGCTGACAAGCACCACTACTGGGCGGTCCTCACAACATATCACAAAGACATTCGACGTGCTCGAAAAATTCATATTGAGTCCCTACTCTCAGCTGCAGGTAACACCCCCAGAGTTCTATGCCAAGTCCTACAGTCTTTTGTGAAACCAGTAGCGTGCGAAACCCCTGAACTATCGTCGCAGCAATTGTGTGATGAAGTCGCTCAGTTTTTCACTAATAAGACAGACAGGATACATGATCATATCACCAATGTGATTCTATCTTCCGTAGGAGGGACATCTTTGCCCCTGGATGATGAAGAAGAACCAGGCTCTATTACTCTGGATATATTTCCCCCCCATCTCTCTGGTAGAGGTAGAATGCTCTGTAGGCCAGATTAAGAGTGGTAGCCCTTCAGATTCTATCCCGGCCAGAATTATGCCGGTGGTAGGTAACACACTGAGCCCAGGGCGCCAATGCCTCGTGAATCTCTCACTGATGGAAGGTCAGGTTCCTGGGGAATGGAAAAAAGCATTGGTCAGACCTAACCGGAAAAATTCCACCATTCCTTGGACTGATATGTCTAATCTATGATCCATATCCGTGCTTCCTTTTATGGGTAAGCTTATAGAGAAACACGTAAACAGGCACCTATCAAATTACATTGAACAGGCCGGTAGGCTAGATTGCTCCCAATTTGGTTTTAGACCAAAACATAGCACCGAGTCTGCTCTATTGTCGGTGACAGATGACCTCCATATGTACCAGGACAGAGGTTATTCTGTTATCCTGGTACTATTAGACCTGTCGGCAGCGTTCGACACGATATCTCACAAAATCCTGATGAACGACTGGCCAAGATCGGCATTGGGAGCACAGCACTGGCCTGGTTAAGGAGTTTTTTTATCTAACCGTACCCAAGCTGTTAGCAATGGCTCATTTCGATCGACAGAGACGAAAATCACCAAGGCGGTGCCACAGGACTCTTGTTTGAGCCCTACTCTTTTCAACATCTGCGTGGCCCCCTGGCTAGAATTCTGAGAGAGTTTGGGTTCATCCCGGTATCTTACGCGGATGATACTCAGCTCCTGTTTCCTTTCAAGAGTCTCTCCGACGAAGTGAGATCGTCCTTTTCCGAGGGCATGAAAGCTGTGGCCAAGTGGATGTCATCTAACTATCTCCAATGTAACGTAGGCAAGACAGAAGTCATGCTTTTTTGGGGAGGCTAGGATCATGTGGACTCCCGACTGGTGGCCGCAAGATCTTGGCCCAGTCCCAGAACCCAAACAGGTTGTAAAAAATCTAGGGGTACGCCTTGACCGTGAACTCTCCCTTAAACAGCACGGCAACTGGGTGGTGGGCTCATGCTTCCACGTCATTGGTCTTTTACGAAAAGTCTTTCCCTTGTTGCCTGACTCCACCAGAAAAACCTTGGTGCAGGCCCTAGTATTGAGCCGTATGGATTATTGTAACAGACTCCTGCTGTCAGCCAACGAGGGTGTACTAGCAAAACTCCAGGTGGTGCAAAACACTGCAGCGAGGCTTCTATTAAACGTCCCGCCCAGATCACCATCTAAACCCCTCCTGGACAAACTACATTGGCTTTCAGTTCGAAACAGGGTTAATTTCAAAATTTGCTGCTTAATCCATAAGAGCCTAATTGGAATAGGGCCATCTTACTGGACTCATAAATTTATCCCATATAACCCTGTCCAGTCTCTGAGGTCAAGTAGCCAGCTTCTACTGAGAGTGCCAGCCGCGAGGAAGGCCAGACAAGGCGGCAAGACTTTGTCCGTCGTCGGGCCCACTCTGTGGAATAAGCTTCCTCTCGCGCTCAGGCAATGTGCAGAACATTTGAGTTTTAGAAAAAAACTTTAAACGTTTTTGTTCCAGACCTAATTTACTTATTAATTTACTCATCCACTGATTATGTCAAACTGCCTGCCTACAATGTTGCTTCTGGTGTGAATTTGTCTGTTTTATGTGCGCAGAGATACTCCAGATGGAGTAGATTGTAGCGTGTTAAAAACCTGCAAATAAATAAATAAAATAAGTAGGAGGGGGCGGAAGGGGGCGAAGAGTGTCAGGTTATCCCCACTATGCCCCTTGAAGTGGTGTTGGTGCAATGCCAGTTATTTCCATATACCAGTATAGCGAAATACCTATGTTCTTGCGCTTGTTGATCTGTGCTATGTATGATCGTCATGACACGTTATTATTCCGGTCGGGATCATATGGGTTGTCAGCGCGACCTCAGTAGAGGCGGTGCAATTGTTGACAGGTAATCCCCGCTGTGGCCCGTTGCGTGGTGTGTGCGTGCCGTTCAATCATTGCCGAGTAACTAGATATCGGCGTGCCTGTCAGTGCGTGTAACATACAACCGTATGTGCGGAGGTCAAAGAAGGGGTAGGGGCCAACAATGTGGCGGGCGAGAGCTATACTGTTTAACCGTTTCAACCCTTATAACGCCCTACTTCAAGTAAGAAGCAATCCCTCATGTTCCATTAAATATTATATTTTTAATCACAATTTATATGGCTACTTCACCTTCCTGATCATAGCCTTATAAATAATCTATTTCACATGGGCCTGACAATGAATTAACCATTATAATAGTCTTTTAAATAACATAGAGAGTACCAACACATTGAATGAACTAGGACCACGACACGCCCCCGTCGCATGATACTCACGTTTACTTAATGGCTGCCACCCAGCACGCCGGCACCTCCCGGATTCAGCAGTGTGGGTAGGTCACCAGGAGCCACACAGGTCTGGAAAACGTAATGGAACATGAGGGATTGCTTCTTACTTGAAGTAGGGCGTAATAATTCAAAGGCCTACTTACAACTGATCCGGAAAATGCGACCCCCTGTGCAAATCCCTGTTTCTGCATGGGTCAATATTATGAATTGGCAAAAAATAAGTGGGCCTCTGAGACAGGAATATTTGAGGTAGGAAATCAGGGAAAAGTAGAACACAAAACATAACAAAACCTGCTGCCTATGATAAACAAGATGGGAATGACTTAAAAGCAAATGTCAAGTGAGCTAATAATTCTCTAAAGAGCCTTATACAATAAAAAAAAACAGATAATACGATATCAAAGCTCCAACGATTATTTAATTAGAAAAACGTTTAATTTGATCCAAAATCATGTTTACCTATGGTAGAAGCAAGATGGCGGCTGAGTGAGACCTCTGTTAACTCACCTCCACACCACTGCTTGAACCCTGCATACTGCCCGAGAAATGCACCCTGGCCCCGGGATATGGAAGCTGGAAACTCGCTGGTGGTACTGCGTGATCCGATCAGGGTGAATGGTAACTCTGTGACTCTGAGGGATTATCGGCATCGATCGTCGGGCTGCAGCCGGCGCTGGGAGGCGTTAGCCCAGCTTCTCCTGACTGTCATCCCCGGGTGGGGAGAAACTGACGTGCGCGGCCAGGGGTTGCCTAGCAACGGAAGCTTGCTGCGGGAAGCCGAGGACGCGAGGAACACCAGGAACGCGGAAGCGCCCGCGAGGAGCGTGAAGGCAGCCCGAGGTGGAGCGCAGAGCAAGGCACACTCGACGGTACCTGCTCCAGCCCCAATGCCGCGGTCAGAGACCAAGGAGGCAAAGGTTGGGAAAATTAGTACTAATCAGCGGGAAGCTACCTCAAATACCGGTAAGAAGAAAACTTGGAACACAAGTGCTAAAATTACCGTAGGTAACCTAAACAGTGCCCCCGCTACCCTCCAAGACAAAAAGCAGACAGCCATTACGAGCCTTTTTCCCAGCAAACCAAGTAAGTGTTTAAATAAGGACTCTGTAGGTGTGGGGGACCCGGCACCAGACCAGAGTGGGGCTATTGAGATTGTGAGCATGCCTAAACACAAAGAGATACGTAATGAGGGCAAAAGGGAGGAAACTAACGGAGCTCCAGATAATGCGGACAAAAGCGAAATGCGGAAATCATGGGGGTCATGCTCAGAGATTACTGTATTAAGCATTGATAGCAAGACGGGTGACATCACAGGAAGCGGCAAATGAGCTAAATAACTCGCAGGCTGTCATTCAGCAAACAAATGATATTCACGAACACATCATTGACAATGCTGATATTACAGAAACAGGGTACACCTCTCCAGACCCTACAGAGAATTTTTTTTCTCTGAACGAAGAATCAGGGGACTCGGAAGACATGCACCCGCTTAGTGGAAGTAGCGCCGATGGATGCGAAGATTCCTCAACAAGTAATGGAGGCCCGCAAGGTAGCCAAAAGAAGCCAAGGAGATCAAAAAGGGCTTCAGGGGGACAAAGGTCAAAATAACAAGAGGATACAGAGGAAGAACATGATCTCAGATGGGACTACTCGGACACGCAGCCACTCACCTTGATAGGGGAGCAAGATGCAATCGCCCAGAGTAAAAGATCCCATGGAACCCAGAACCAAAGCGAGGATCACAGCAAGACAACAGAGCCGACACTGGCAATGATATTACAATCCCTAAACTCATTTAAAAAAGAAGTCAAAGCTGAGAGTCCGATTGCCCGTGCAGCAGGAAAAAAACTCCAAGGATCAGTACGAAAAAATCAGAAAAAAATGCACGGATATCGCAGAAAGAATAAGCATGGTTGAAACCCGGACTGAAATATTGGCGAATACGGTTGAAACTTTAAAAACTAAGGTGACCTCACAGAGTAGCACGGTGACAGATATAATGTGAAAGCTGGAAGAGGCAGAGAATCGCCAACGGCGGAATAATCTAAGGATCCTTGGCATTCGAGAGAATAGCGAGGGGACGGATATTAGGGCATTCACGATCAATCTTTTCAAGAACGCTTTACCCGAATTAACACACTGGGATTGGGACAAAAAAATACAGCGGGTGCACAGATTTCTTTTTTCACCCCCTAAACACCCTAGAGGAGGCCAATCTTTTCCCAGAGTCTTCCTAGTTTTTTTTGGTAACTTTTTATTAAGGCAGGCAGTGTATGATCTTGCAAGACCTAACAAAAAACTGAACTGGGGGAGCTTTTCCTTTTTCGCCAAGCCTGATTTAGCACATGCGACAGTGGAAAGGCGTTGGCGACTGCAGCAACTGATTATGCCCTTCCAGAAGGCTGGGGCCACCGCCTTTTTACAAAACCCTGCTAAATTAAAAGTGATCTTGCATGGCAAAACAATGTTCTTTATCTCTGAAATACAGGCAGAGCAGGCTCTGAAGGATATTACCTCTGAGAAAAACGGGGCAGCAGGGGGACGTTAATAATAAGTCGGATCCAATGCTACTGTTATGACACTGTTATGCTAAACGTATCGGGGGGTGAGGGGGGAGGAAAAAGAGGAAAAAAAAAAGAAAAGTTAACTTCACTGTAAAATGCGGTTGCAGGTCTGCGATGTCTAGATTATTTATATATTTTGGTATTTTTCACATTGTTTTTCCCTGTACAGCAGCCTTCTTCTTTTTCTTCCTATTTATCATATATTTTCAGGTGGTTAGCAATGTATGGCGAGATGTAACTCAAGAATGTATTAATTTTCTAGGGCCAGATAGGGAGTACACACGGATATAGGGGGAGAGGTGGTGTGGGGAGTGGGTGAGGTTGGACACCGACCTGAACACAGGTTCAGGTCTGAGCCTGGCAGCTTCAATAAAGGTGGGGGGAGGGGGGAGGGTCGAGGGGTGGGGGAGACCAGGGCTCAAGATCTCTACAGGGGCCACAGGGGAGAGACAGAGAAATTTAAGAAAAGAAGACACAGAGTTGTATTATGTTGTAGGAGACAACACCTAATTCAACCATGGATTGATAGAGGCCAGGATGGCTAAATTAAAAATTCTCTCAATAGGCATCTGCGGCCTTAACGATTTAAAGAAAAGGCAGAAAGTAGAAGTGGGACTTAAGCTGTCTGGTGCGAATATTATTTGACTTCAGGATACGCACGTTGAGGGGTCACAGCAATACTTGCTCAAAACACTCGGATACCGACTTATTACAGCCTTATCACAAGGGACACATACTAGGGGGGTTGCCATCCTAGCAAAAGGAGGGGGGGTGCAGTTTTCACGATCAGTAGCGGATAAACTCGGACGATATGCGATAGAAGAGTGTTGCTACAACAACGGGGAAAGCAAGATGACACTGTGCACTATAAATGGCGATATTAGTGATGATCCAGATGTACTGATTAGCGTTTCCAACGAACTGGTACATTGGCCTCTCCCTCTGATCGTATGCGGGGACTTAAATAATAATTAACCAGGTGATTGGTCTTTAGGTGCAGAGTTTAAATTTCAGGGCAGGAAACAGAAAGTTCTCCAGGCTTTAAAAGATATGTGTGGGCTACATGGCTTAATGGATGGATGGACAGTGAAACACCCAGGGGACCCCGGCTATACCTATTATTTGCATCTACACTCACTGCATCTAAGACTGGATTATATGCCTATATCAAACTCTTTAAAAACGACTTGCCAAATAGATAAACTTCCTAGAGTCCTCTCGGACCACAATCCATTAGAACTTAGCCTTATGTGTGGCCCAGAAAAATCCACGACAAACACCTGGACATTTGAAAGGGCATTATTAAACAACGATAGATATTGTCAGCATATGAGAACATTGATTCTGGCCTTTTTGGAGGATAATATGGGGTCTACCTCAATCGACATTGTGTGGGATACCCTGAAGGCCTGTGTCAGAGGTGAAACTATGCGATTCTCCTTTCAACATAATAAAGAAGGAAAACAGAAAATTACACTGTTAGAACAAAATCTGCGTAAAGCAGAGGAAGATCTGATTAACCCCTTCCACACTCATGACGAGCTGGGCTCGTCATGGTGTAGCCTCCTCGTACACTCATGACGAGCCCAGCTCGTCATGAAACAATGTAAAACAACAATTTGCAGCACAGATGGGGAAAACGCATAGCAGCCATGGAGTTAAGGCGGTACAGGAGGGAAGGGTAACAGATAGCGATGTAAGTAGGGTGGCAATCGCTAAAAATTACATCTCAGAAATTTTAATTGAAAAAGCGATTGTCAGAGCTAATATCCGAAGAGAAAAAACGTACGAGCTAAGTGAAAAAGTGGGACACCAACTGGCGGTCCGAACTCGGGAAGAGACATCAATTAATCAAATAAAAGAAATTAAGGACCCAGAACTTGGCTTGAGATCTGAACCTTCAGATATAAGAACGGCTTTTCAGGGGTTTTATCAGAAACTATATCACAAAGCTGATAATGAGTGTAGTGATCCCGAAATATATCTACTTTCTATGAACTCCCTAGCTAATGGGAAAGCAGCGGGTATGGATGGGATCCCAACGGAGTTCTACGTTGAGTTTGCACCACAACTTAGGGCCATCGTGTTAGAACTCTTTCAGTATATTTTTCATGGGAGGAACCCACCAAGGTCCTGGTCATCAGCTAAAATAATCGTCTTTCCTAAGAATAATAAAGACCCCCAGGAAATGGGTTCTTATCGACCTATTACCCTGATTAATGGGGACTCGAAAATATACTCATAACTATTAGCAGCACGGCTTGCGCCGTTGATACATAAAATAGTTTCTGAACGACAACATGGGTTTGTACCGGGAAGATCCACAATTGACCACGTAGAAAGAGTTATTTCTCTCTTTGATTACACGGGAACAACAAGAGACCCTATGGCGCTTATCCTGCTTGACGCGGAGAAGGCGTTTGATAGGGTCTCCTGGAAATTCCTGTGGGCCGCCATGTCAAACTGTGGCATCGGAGAGAAATTCATAACAGCGATCCAGATGCTATATGTAAACCCTAGTGCCAGTGTACTGATTAATGGGGTTCTGTCGGAAAACTTTATCATCACTAGGGGGACAAGACAAGGGTGCCCCTGTTCGCCATTTATATTGATGCATTTATACGCAGGCTTGAAAACAACGTATTAATTCCTCCTATTCGAGTGCGTAACCTGGATACGAAAGGCTTAGCATATGCCGATGACATTGCTATCGTTACCGGCGACCCCAAAAATGCTATAAGTCTGATTGAAAAAGAAGCCCAAACCTTTGGTAGAGTCTCAGGGTACAAATTAAAGTCTAATAAGACACAGATTGTGCTTAACAGCAAAATCACGATGAGGGACCCTAGAGTAACGGATAAGGCCACATACCTGGGGGTTAGTATTAGTGCTAATATTGAGAATATTGTTAACAATGTGGAACCACTCATACAGCGTACTAAGAAGGAATTGTGTCGATTAAACAACCTACATTTAACTATTGGTGGTAGAAGCAACGTAGTTAAGATGCTCTTTTTTCCAAAGTTTTTATATTTCTTTCGGGCTATTTGCTTAGAATTTTCTCAACAAGTATTTAAAAATATAGATACCATGCTTTCACGGTTTATATGGGGATATAACAAACCACGTAGGGCATTAAGGTGGATCACTTTACCAAGAGAACGTGGAGGGTGGGCCTTGACAAACTTCAAGCTATACTATTGGGCCACAGTGTTAAGGTATAGTGTGACACTTTTAATTGTCAATCCGGTCGGTAGCAACATACCCACTCCACAAGAACTTATTCTAGGGGGAGGGGGTGCTGGATGTCTGTGGCGACATGTAAACGATGGCTATTTAAAAAAAAAAATGTAAGACTATTTCCAGCATTATCAAAGTATGGGGGAATGTCAAAAAATTACTAGGTCTAGGCCGTTATTCTTACTGTACCCCCGTGAGCCAGAACACGGACCTACCAGGGATATTCCATGACACCTTTATGAGGAGATGGATTGAGGCAGGGGTTAGACAGCTCGGGTGCTTCTTCTCTGCAAATGGAATTAAATCGTTTGATGAGCTGAAGTTAGACTTTAATATCACTAACAGGGATTTCTTTAAATTCCTTCAGTTGAGAGACTTTTTATTAAAGAAGGGTGCAGGCCGCATTAAATTTCAAACTTGCCAAATCATAGGAAATCTGTGTAGAGAATCGCCTCCAAAAATCCGCGAGATCTATGAAGTAATGACTACCTTATTACCAGATGATATGGATAAACATATGTTAGCATGGCAGACCAAACTTGATGTCTCTTCCCGAATTCGTCTCTATTCATATGAAATGTCACTCACCTGTTTATTGTCTATAAAACTTCAAGCGCAATTCTATAAAGCTTTCTTCTCAACATACTATACCCCGTATAAAACAGCTAAATGGGGGACGGGGAAAGGCACAACATGCCCACGCTGTGCACTTTGAGGTGGACATTATCCATATGTTTGCCTCTTGTAATTTACTAACAAAGCTACTAGCAGAAATATATGGCTTCTTCTCTGATATAGCCCATGTTAGGGTGAATGTTACAACCGAAGAGGTCATGTTGGGTACAACTAGTAGTGATCGACCGAAACAGATACAAGGGCTGATCTTTGTTGCAATGGCCGTTTTCCGGTTGTGTATTGCATCATCATGGCTGGATCCGATACCACCATCCTTTCTGCAATGGAGGGCTAGATTGCTTGCGACATGCAGCCTCGAGGTTGCCATTTATAAGAATAAAGGGCGTAATACTCGAAGAATGGGTATAAAAATGTGGGAGCCTTTGCTAGACTGGATCCAAGAGCACTGATTGGATCAGTGGGAACAATTGGTGTCAATCGTTAAATAGTCCATGGTTGTGCCTTCTATCAATTTTTTCTCTGGTGGTAACGGTGTTTTGCCTGTCAAATATTATTATGGTGTTTCTCTTTTCTCAAGATAAATGGATTATTAATTTCTATTTACCTGTGTTTGTAACAATGATGGGTACCTGTTCTCAAGGGGGGAGGGTGGGGGGAGTTGTTTGTGTAAAAATAAGAAAAATGTCTGAATAAAGATTGTGTAAAAAAAAGAAAAAAAAAGAAAACCATTTAATTTGTACAAAAATAATGATGTCTCATATTTAAACAACTCTAATTATGTCAATTTAAATACAAATTTGGGTTCCAATATTTTGAGTTGCACAGGCTTTTAGTGTACTAAACACATGCCCACTTGCCCAGTGATTAAGTAAAGGCCCAGCGATTTCTGCCACATAAGAAGTTTGGTGTGATAAGCGCCAAAAACCCATGTATTATTGTCCATTATTGAAGAACAACTTGTAATGTTTGTTATTTATCAGACCCAATCAATTCTGCACACCATGATGGATTTATTGGATGCATTAAATACCAAGCACCCCTCTGGGCACTCATAATCGAGGACAGGGACTGGGGAGCGGCTCTGAAGAAGAGGTAATGATACGCATCAGGGCCCAGGCCAAGCCCATCTGTTGGGGGCAGAGCTAAAGATCTTTCACCCACCACATAATCTCTCCGGACTCCTATGAGCTAAATAACTGTAATGTTTTAAAGTAATGTTGCTTTTTCGTTTGCTGAACAAGCTCTCGAAAGATATCCTGGGCAGTGCAGGTGAAATATTTATGAACCCCTATTGACTAAAAACTCGGAAAATCCTCCGCTCTTTGACAAGAAGTTAGTCATCACCATCTGTAGTGAGGGCACAAATGATTCCGGGGGCATTGGAAGCCTGCTCTAGGGCCGGCTGTAAGGTTTAGACTGGAAGCAAGCTTCTGCATTGCTGTTTCAAATGACTGTAAAACGGTGTGCTGCCTGGCAGAGTGTCATCGTCCATTCTACGGGTGGTTGGTTATAGCTCTATCGGGTGATGCATTCTGTGAGGCGTTTGTAGCTAATAGGAAACTATCTGAGAAAATGCACTGGTTCATCAGCTCATTCATTATTTTTGCAGTTTAATATTGTTTTCTTCTCCAAAGAGCTTCACATTCATGATAAAAACCAAGTGTAGTTAAACACACGCAAGAATTACCACAATATCTACAATAAAAGAAACAATAACTTCTGGTAGTTGTGCTTGATCAACATATGAGATTCCTGCTGACTCAGGGTTCCGTGAAGTAGAGACGTGCTGATCAGGATGAAATAACATACAATATGTAATAACTAGAAGAATTTTGACAGGGTGAAATAATATACAATAACTAGAAATACTTTGACAGAATGAACGATAGACAATATGCAATAACTAGAAATACTTTGACTTAATGGACACCTTTAGTTGTCTGGAGAAAGTCCTATATACACTTTGCAAACAATTGTAGTAAACGAAAAGTAAGGGGAAGCTTTGCTGATACAGGGTGCAGCCAGCCAGCACATGCGGTTTCAATTTGAGCTGTCAAGAGTATCCACAATCCAGACGCAAGTGGATGCCAATGTTTCAATCATATGTTATTTTTAACCCTCGCCTCGTTGAAAAGCATAATACACGATGGAAACGTTGACAGTGCTACTGCAAAGGGAATAATATTATGAATTACATTGGAAATATTTAAGATAAGATAAGCTATACTTGGCGCTAACTAGAGAACCCGTAACAGTAAACAACGAGGATAATATTGCAATCATTTGTCTGCCAAATACCTTAATTGTGAGTTGGTGAGGCCTATGTACACAGGTCTCTTCTGCCAATTCTGCTTTTGATCCTGTTTATTACTGTGACGAATCAGAAATAATCAGCTTTAGTTCTCTCCGAGTCATTGCTCCAACAAGAACCTTAAATGGATATGGCGTGCAGCGGAGCATAGCGGACTTTTAATTGGTCCTTTCTTTAGATCATGGCAGGAATGGATCATGCACCTTGTATCCATCCACCTTTCAGATAATAAGTCCGTTTTCAGTATTTCAGCGTTTCCAGGTCAGACGCAAGTTCTGTAAACAATGATAAAGTTGCCATAATGTTTATTTTGTAATATTTTTACTTCGTTATGCATAATCCCAAAATGGGCAGCATTAGTACAACGAAATGCTTTACTCCGGTCAGGAAAAATGAGCAGGGCATGCCTTATGCAGTTAAGAGCTGGGTTGAAGGCATGGTGTTGCGCCAGTGGCATATATTGTGCAAGACATACAGGCTCCTTTCCACTCAGGTTCAATTCATGAGGACTGCACCTGACCTCTCTTTAGTTTCTTGTTATTGCAACTTGGAGGATAGTTCTTTTGGGATTTCCCATGATTTCTTTCCATGTAATTTCTTTGCATGTCTTTTGCTCAGCTTTTTGTGGCTCTGGAAAGCTTGACACCGCTAAAGAGTCTGAAGGCCTCAAATGCTGTAGCTATGTTTGGTGTACCTAAAACTGCCAACCTACTTTACTCCCTCAATGCCTTATTTACTTATAATGCAACTTCTAAGGCGAAACCTCTGCACTCCTGGAAAAGTAACAGGACCCTAGACATCTGGCTCAAGTGGCAGGTGAGATGGGATCTAACATCCACATACTCAAGAACATCATGAACATTTTATGGTACCAGCGGTGATCGTTCCTTTGAGTATTGTGCATTGGATGTCAATATCTATCACAGATTCCCTGAGCAGGGACATTCCTAGTAATAAGAAAATATAATCTTTGTATAACAGGACTACTGCAGACATTGTTAGTGCAGAATAACAATGCAGGAACTGCCAAAGTGTATTTTATCATTGTCTGACTATGACACAACCAGTTTTGAATAATTTATTTTTCACAGAAACGTGCTAAACATACCTGGCAAAGTAGAGTGTTAAGTAAGACGTGGACACCAGAATTACTTACTACAAGTTTATTCCATAATAAAAACACCACCGATAAGCTCGTCATATTGCCACAGCTTCCCGAAGCAACTGTCACATTGCTGACTCTGCTGTTCCAACCAGGAACACAAAGTTCGAGCCTTGAGAGCGTGAACATACATTTCTTACTGTATACATATTTTTCTTCTTTGAGAATGACAATCCTACTTAGATTCCATACTTGTTAGTAATGGGGGTCTCTAGTTGGCAGTGGTATGCACCCTAACTAAGTATGGACCCTTCCTTCAAGTCAGGGTAAGGGAGTTACACACCCAAGATAAAGCCTACTCTCCCCCTTGGTAGCTTTGTAGGAGCACTCATGCTTATCTCATGGGTAATGTGTAAAGCATTTGTACATAACATACACAGCAACACAGTGAAGACACTACAAATGGACACCACACCAGCTTAGAAAAATAAAGTATCTTTATCTAAACTAAACAGGACAAAAACGACAAGAATCCAACATACACAACCCAAAATATCACTTGTAAGAGCTTTTAGCAATTCTGTCCATGGAAAACTGTGCTGTGATTTTACGCGAAGTACCTTCAGATGCACCAAAAGTTCACAAGGAAAACAGCCGTAGAGGAGGGAAGTGTTGCAAAACACAGTGATGTGTCTGTTCCTGAGTCCTTGGGGAGGAGAAGCATCAGTTGTGCTGCACACAGGAGAAGTGTTGTTTCGAATCCGGACTGTAGGGGGAAACAAGGTGTCAAAATCCAAGATGGTTCTGCTCTGCGGGTAATGCGTTGGCAAAACCTGGCACGCATGTGCGATGTATGATAATCCAAACGCGATGGAGGTCAATGTGGCAGGGGTCAACAGGCGCTAAGTCAATTTCTTCAGCTGTGGTGTCCAATGCATCACTTCTTTCAGCCGCAGTGCAGGACCTTCATCAGAGTCAGTGCGGTGGTCTCAGACTTCAGACAGTGCGCTGACCTCGGGCTACGACGGTATCTTTGGCCAAGAATAGACGCTGTGTTGATTTCTTCAGCTGCACGGTGTGTGGAAATTTCTCCCGCACGGCGCTGCTGCTTTGGCTAAAAAGGCCCTGAAAGGGCGATGCGTCGATTTTGATGGTTACAAGCAAAACAACCTCCAAGGGCACAGAGTTGGAATTCGCACCACAAAGGAATGTTAAAACTCATGGCAGTGGAGTTCAGGGATGCTGCAGATTAAATCTTTGATTGCCCTGAGACCTCTTAACAGGAAGCAAGCAAACACAAGCAGGGCCAGACTGGGAACTGAAACTGCTCGTCCGACCCCCTGAGGGGGAGGAGGGGAGTGCGGTGGAGCTGTTTGTTAGGGCCGGTTTCGCCCAATTTTGTTACAGGGGCAGATATTGCTGGCCCTGGTAACAAAACCGCCCCCAAGGGGCTCTAAACCGGACCCACAATGGCGGCCCAATGGGGAAGCGCTCAGTGCCCGCTACGGCCAGTCCGGCCCTTCACACAAGCAGTTGAAGAATCTTCACAAGCAGGATACACAACAAGGTCCAGTCCTTTTCTTCTCCAAATCAGAAGCAGCAACTGCAGGCCAACCAAAAAAAGCAACACACAGCTAAGGGGCAGTCCTCCTCCTCCTCACAGCTCTTCAGCTCTTCTTCTTGGCAGAGGTTCCTCTTGATCCAGTAGTGTTCTAAAAGTCTAAGGTTTTAGCTCCAATGCTAATACCCCTTTTGGCCTTTGGAGTAGGCATACTTCATAAGAAAGTCTTTGTTGGTTACAAGTTCCTGCCTTGCCCAGCCTTGCTCTAGAGACATTCCAGGAGGGTGGAGGCAGCATTGTGAGAGGACCGGCACAACCCTATTCAGGTGTCAGTGACAACTCCTCCCACCACTCAAGCTCAGAAAGATCCATCAGCATTTGTAATAGCCCATCAGGATATGCGGGGCACACCTTAGCTCCCTTTGTGTTACTGTCTATAGTGAATGCAGAAACATGCCCCAGTCAGTCTGAACCAGACATTGATTCCATAGGGAGGCTTTCTAAAAGTGGCATTTTCATGCACACAATTTAAAAACGAAATTCACTAAAAGATGTATTTTTAAATTCTAAACTGAGGTAGTCCAAACTCTAAATCTCTATCTCTTCCCAAGTGGAAGTTACAATTGTAAAATGTTACACAACAGCTCCAATGATGACCTATGGGAGAGACCAGCCTTGCAATAGTGACAAAAAAAAATTGGCAGCATTTCACTATCAGGGCATGTAAAACACACTAGCACATGTCCTACCTTTTGCATACACCACACCCTGCCCGAGGGGGTTACCTTGGGCCTACCTTAGGGGTTTCTTACATGTAGAGTAAGGAAAGGTTAGGGCCTGATAAGTGGACACACTTGCCAGGGTAACAGACAGTTTAAAACTGCACTTACAGACACTGCAATGGCAGGTCAGAGACAAGTTTACAGGGCTACTCGTGGGTGGCACAACCAGTGCTGCAGGCCCATAAGTAGCACTTGATTTGTAGGCCAAGGGCGAACATAGTGCACTTTACTAGGGACTTACCAGTAAATAAAAAATGCCAACTATTAATAAACCGATCACCAATACAATTTACACAGACAGCTTATGCACTTTAGCACTTATCAGAAGTGGTAAAGTACCCAGAGTCCTAAAGCCAACAAAAAGAAAGTCCGAAAAATAGGAGGCAAATGGTTTGGGGATAAACCTGCAAAAAGGACCAGGTCCAACAATACTCTTCCATCATTGAGTTTCACAGCATTCTTAAAAACCTTTTCTATTGGAAAAGCCCCATGAATTGACTTTCACCTTCTTTAACTCTTCAAGGCTTCTTAACCTTAACCAACATCCCAACTCTGACACTAAGACTCTTCATAGATCCTCTTCTAGAATCAAACTTAAACTTAGACTTTGTGGACTTGTGCATCCCCTTTATTTTCTGTCTCACCCCTTCCAAATCCACACTGGTAGCAGTGGATTCAACCAGCCACGAAGGGTTCCCCTTAGTTGTAGGTAACCTGGTTCTCATAATTTCAAAAGGGTAAACTACTGGTCATATAAATAACAGCAGTCCTATACATACATCCACACAGTGTTGTAGACTTGAACTTCTCAACCATCATTATTTGTACCAGCAATCTGTATAGCACCCTTAAGAACTCTGTTAAATCTATCTATCATGTCATTTCCAGTGGTATTATAGAAACATGTGGAGCAATCTTTGCTACCCACTCTCTGGCAATGACCCTTAGCTTTGTTACAAAGAAACTGTACTCCATTGTCCGTGATGATCTGTACGGGAAGCCCCTCATCGGTGAAAACCTGATCAAGAAAGGCTAACACAGTGTCCATGAACACCTTTTCTACAATACAAAATAACAAGACACTGTGAAAATATGTCTATGGCTGCTACAATATTTTTAGAAGTACAGCCTATAGGTCCCATAATGTCCATAACAATAGTCTCCCATAGGTTTTTGGGAACAAAGTGTTTACTCATATTAAGCCTTAATATCTTCAAAGGCTTGTCTGCACTGGCACATGTAACACAATTCCTCACTAAAAGCTCAATGAAAATGTCCAAACCTGGCAACCATAATCGCTTTTTTACAAATTGTTTTGTTCTTACAATAACTCCATGTCCCTCATGACACTACATAACTATCACTCATCTCAATTTATAAGGAGGTATTGCTCTATCTCCTCCCCAAATTATAACATTAGCACACAATAGCTAATTTCTAACCTCCCAAAAACACTGTAAGTCAGGCTTCAGTATACTCTTTACAGGCCAAACCTTCACCATGAATTTCCAAACTTCCACAAAAATCTAATCTTTAGTAAATTCTTCTATCCATAACTTATTTGATATATGTGGAGTAACCTCATAATGGACCAAAGCAATTTGATATTTGTCCCACTCTACACTCTCATCCTCTTTGAAGGTAAAGGCATTCTAGATAAAAAAAATCCTCAGTAACATTGTCTTTGCCCGTAAGATACACTATTTGTTCATGTTTACAAAAAACGTATAATATGGGTTTTTTGCTTTTTAGACCGATTGAATTGGAATAACTAAGTGTTCTTTTATTATCGCTGCTAGATGTAAGACACTGCACAAATGCACTTTACAATGTACCTCGATATTATACAATGTAGTATATGTGCTTTGTCGGATAAAGATGTGATTCCAGTTAGATCTAATTGGTATTTTCAAGTTTCTGTCACAACCCAAAGTGTTTTTTAATCTCGTTTGTAATGATTTTTATTAATCAACAAATAAAGTATTTCTCTACTACTGTTCATAAAATCTTGGAGTCTCATCGACATCCTGGCGATGCGAGCAGACACCTTAATTATCCCTTCAGCGGTAAGAAGGCTTACTACCAGGGGTTTATAATCACTTCTAATCTCACATTGCTTCCCCCACACAAAGGGCCAGAAGTGTTCTAAAGTCTAAATGCAAGGCAAAGACTCCCTTTCAATAGTAGAGTACCTTTCTACTGCTGGTGTGAGTGCTCTAAAGGGAAACACAGTAATAGATTCTCCACCTTCCTCTAACTTTTGGGCTAAAACCGCACCCAAACCCTTTTAACTGGCATCCATAGTGACAATGGGGATCAAAACCACCCAAAGAAGAGGCCTTACAAATAGCTAATTTCACGTAAAATTCTTTGTCACACTCAATCCCCCCAAAAATGTGCTCTTGTTATTACGCAATTGCTTGATGTTATACGTCCTGCAAGTAAAATTCCTTATATCCTTAGAACAGAATTCGGTGAGATCCTTGGATAGAGGAGCAGGCACTAGGCTAGTAGCCTCAACAAATTCAGGTTTAGGTTTTACACCCTCCTCACACAAAACATGCCCCACATATGTACCAGGTGTATCAGCAAACATGCATTTAGAATGTCCCACAGTCATACCTTTTTCACATAGGATTTCCAACACCTTCTCCAAGGAAATATCACGGTCTTCTTTGTCCTTCCTAAATGTTAAAATGTCATCCTGGAAACAATGCACATTTAGAATTTTTTCAAACAAATTGTATATAACATGTTAGAACACAGCCGCAGCCGACATGAGTCCAAATAACAACCTTTTGTATTGGTAACAACCCATTGGGGTTATAAATGCTGTGTAACTCCTACAATTATCTGGCAACACAATGAGGTAATAAGCCACCTTTGCTCTTTTAACAAGTGCTAACATTTCTGAAATACAAGATAAAGGGAATTGATCAACCAGAATATTATTATTAAGATGGCGCAACTCAATGCAAAGTCTGATATTACCATTGGCATGCCTAGCGAACACAATGGGGAAAATCCACTTGGATGGTTCAATTATATCAATTATATCACCCTCCACTAATTTGTGAAGTTCTTTTTCCGCGTCCCCTCTAATTATGATGGGAATATTCCTTGCCTTTTAATTCTTGTGACAAGCATCTTTCTTTAAAACAATCTCATGTTTGAAATCAGTTAATTTGCCAATTTCTTCCCTGAATACTTTGGGGGATTTCTCTAATATGACATCCCCTGTGCCATTACCTTCCTCCACAACCACAATCGGTTTCATGGCTATTAGGATTGAGTATCATGTTAACTTTACCCTGTTCACACCAACCCAAAACTGAAGGTTTTTTACTGGCTCATAAGGTTTACCAACACACTCACGGTTCTTGAATCTGAAAATTAAAGTATGGTAACCCACCATTTCTATTCTCTCCCCTGATTATCCCCCAGGGCTGATATCAGGTTTCTCCAAGTTGGGTCCTAATCTGTCAGAAAATTTAGACTTCCTTACACTTTCATTAACTATAGAATAGGGTATCCGGAGTCTGCATATATTTGTGTCTCGACCCCACAGATCGTCATGTTTTACGTTAACCCTCCTTAATGTTCAACACAAATGAACTTTCATCCTGCACACCGTAACTGAAAAATACTCCTAGCTGCCATCACCATCATCCACACACATGATCCTGAGTTTTGTTTCTTCTTGAACATTTTTTAAAAATGCCCATCACTCCACAATTGGCACATTTTTACTTCATAGAAGGACACAACTTGCTATTCACAAAATGTGATTTACTGTTGCAATGGCAGTGCCTTAAATTCTCTCTATTTGCCTCATAATGTTTTTTCTTAACACTTCCAGAATATTATTTTTTCCAGCAGCATTCGTAGAAGCAGTCTTGTTGCCAATTTATCTTAAACCTCATCACTAACCTCATCACTTTTCACCCTGACAAGTGCCTTTACTTCCTTCGCACTTGACATCTCAGCTTTCCTAACTATAGCTAAAATAAGCTCTAAATTAGCATCTCCATTCACCCACGGCCTCTTCTGTATAGATGGCTCATTTACATGCATGACCGCTTGGTCTGTGATCAAATCTTTTCCCAAAGCTGCAAATGTGCAACCTATGGACAAAGTTCTGAGAGCTGCCACATAATTGTCAATGGATAGCATCTGGTTCTTGTTTTCTCTGGAAGAACTTATATCTTACAATACCCGCATAAACTTTGTGCTAAAAATCACAAAATCAACAGCTCTTTCAAACAAATTTCTGTCACCCTCCCCCGCATCCTTAGACATCTGATTAAATGCTTTTAGCCCTTCTGGGCCTATAGAATGTAGAAACATTATTTTTTTTGTGCCACAGACATCTTTCCTTGTACATTAAGGGTATCAATGTAATTAAAAACCTATGCTTTCCATTCTGACCACTTCATGGTTGGGAAGGAGCTAAAGAATCATTTTGTGCACACATGTTGTAGCCTCAACTAAAAAGAAACAGGGACTAGCTCACTATCAAACCCCAACAGTGTCCGTTCTTGACCAGTGTAAACCTATATCGCAAACACAAGGGATTAGTTCACTGTAATTGATTCACAGTGTCCACTCTTCACCCTTGAGGTAGCACAAGAATCAGCTGAGAAATACAAATTCACTGCTACATGAAATAAATGCTTTTAGTCACTGCACTTGTTTGTTGAAATAATCGCAGTCTGGAAAAGAACACCACCAAAGATCCACAGTGGGCACACAGGAGACACAGTGGGGCTGATTCCGATCCGGGTCGGAAGGGCACCGAACACAATCTGGCCGGAAAAACGATGAGCCGTTCGTGTGTTTTCCGCCCGACTCGTACAGCTGTACAAGCGAGCAAGTGCGAGCTACATGAAATTCACTGCCAGAGTTGTTTCCAGGTCTGAACCACTCCAAACGTCTCGGCGGTAAGCTAACCGTGCCGTGCAAAGGATGCGATTTACGACTGAGCCAGTACGATGCACGCATCGGACAGCCGGTTCGAGCCAAAGTTTCCGGCTCGCAAAACTTCCGGGACGCTGCCTCTGGGGGTTCGCATTGGACCCCCTGTCACCCTCAGCCTTATGACTCGGACACAGGGGGAGATCCAAAGGTCTCCCCAACACAGGCGTGTACAGTGCGGATGGCACCGATGCGTACCCACTATAGGGGGAGTCTTTGTGCGAGCCGTACCCATTCAGTCAATGGGAGCCCATGTACGCACCGTACGACCGGCTCCCATTGACTTCTATGGGAGTCCGACCGAACCGAGTCCTGCAGCATGCGGACGCATTGTACTCGCACGGTCAGACTGCAGGAGTCCGGCTCGATTGGGAAATACTCCAGATCCGGCTCAGTCAGAGAGCCTTCTGACTCAGATCGGAATCCGGCACAGGGTTGTTATGAACAAAATATTAAAGCGATGAATGCTGTGAAGAGCTGCATAAATAATCCATAAATTCCTGAGAAAAGTAACATACATAAACCGCTCACTATGAAAAAATGTGATTCCCACAGCACATATATAAATGTGAACGTGAATCCAACTATGATAAAGATGCAAGAAAAATCAACACTCAAAATGATGGCACGTAAAGGAAAGGCAGGAGCGGTGCGTATCTTGACATGTCAAAGCTAGTTAGACCGCCTCATGCTTCAACCTTCAATATGGCAGTGAATTCCCACATAGGCAAGCAGTGCATAGATGCAGAGGACACACTGATTCCAGTAGACCTTGAGAACCACACAACCAGTGTGACTGCACATAGCACCCAAGAGCTTCAGGCATGTGCAACCTGCATTTAAACGATGCACTGAGCGACATCAGAGAGTACGTAATCCAACATCCCTTGAATATTAAACGGATGTACCAAAGCCAGGGCATTTAATCCACACAATAGTGGTCCTGTTGAAATCCACCAGTAATCTTTCAAAAGCCAGCAACCAACTGTAAAATCCACATGCTTTGTAATCAAATATTTATCCTTGCATGAAGTTTGACGCAGTGGTGTTAATCCCTTCAACACTTTGTTAAGTAAGGCATGGACACTAGAAGTACTTAACACAAGTTTATTCTGTCATAAAAAAAACAATAAACCCACCCTCTTGTCTCAGCTTATTGCAGCAACTGTCACAGTGCTGACTATGCAGTTCCAACCTAGAACACTGAGTGTGTCCCGTGACAGTGAGAACATGTAAAAGTAAACACTACACAGAGGAATTCTGTCTGGTGCAGCTGATTTTGTTAATCGTTCAGAAGCTGCATCACACCATATTTTTCTATGGAGTCCTAAAAACAGAAGTATGAATCATTTAAATGCTTAGAAAATTATTTCCATTACCTCAACATATGTTTGAATTACGCCTCTTCTGAAAACAAGTGTGGATTAAACTTGGATGTCTTCCCACTATTCACCCACCTTAAACTTCCCATGTTGCTTCCAAGCTATATTGCATCTTCAAGACAATAAGGAAGGTATGGTATCCTTGGGTAAAGGTAATCAGGTTGTAGTCCACATTGAGACTCAGAGACAACACTGATCCATGTTCAGTGTAACACAATGGAGATCCATCACTCCTGATGGTACTGGATGTCTCAGCAGCCTTCAATATCCTTGTCATCCAAACTTTTGAAAAGTTTGGCTAGTGACAGGTGTTGGGGATTTGTACTTAATTTCTATCTGATGGAAGGCTAGCATTGCCGTAGATAAGAGCGGTGCAGAGACTATGGCAGGTTATTGCATGGTTTGTGACTCAGTGCTCCTTTCTATCTTCACTTTAAAAAAATATTTATGAAAAAGTCTTACCATGAGGTACTGGTTAACTTAGGGATGAACTAAAGTATGTTGATGATACCCAGGTTGTATAGATAGATCGAGAGAATTGAATTATTTGATGCTATTCAAGAGTGGATGAATGAGAACTGATTTGCCTTACATTCCTTGAAAATCTATTTTTTGCTGGTGGGTAACAACAACCGGTTGAAGAATGATACCAAACAATACCCCTCTTTCTGTGTGGCAACACCCAATTATATATTCAAAGATAGGGTAAAATGAAAGGAGAGTGCTTAGACAAATTATTCTGGATAAATGAACAAGTGAAATAGTTCATCCAGTCCAAAGTATCTGGTATCACAGGAAACTCTTGTGATGACTGCAAGAGCCATCATATGTTCAAAATGGTGAAGCATCTTTATTCCGCATCCGTGAGTCCGCATGCTGTCACAACGCGGTTGTTACAACGACAGCGTTGTGACAATGCATACCATTACTCCGCAAGTCGTTACAACGACTTGCGGAGGGGGGAAGAAGGTGTTGGATTTAAAATCCAACACCTTCCCTAAAGTCCGCACAGACTGGAGTTGGAATAGTAAATTTTACTATTCCAATATCCAGCGACCCCCTCCGCAAGTCGTTGTAACGACTTGCGGAGTAATGGTATGCATTGTCACAAAGCGGTCGTTATTACGACCGCGTTGTGACAGAATGCGGATTCAATACTTGAGGAGTGAAGAGGCATATTCGTTCAAAATTGATTATTGCAATGTCTTGTTAGCAGGAACCTCGAAAGCGAATGCTATTATGCTCCAAGTTTTTCAAAAGTCTACAGTGAGGGAATTGCTTGATCTTCCCAACACCACGCATAACCAGCATTAGCTGCCAGCGGTGTTGAGAATTCCAATAAAAATTATTTTAAGTGGATTCATAAATGTTTTCATGGAAATGCCGTAGTACATCAGAACCAGTGTTTTACTAACATTTTACAAGAAAGCCTTAATAACTGCTGGGAAACAGCCTCTAACACCACTAAAGAGCCTGAGAAAGAAAGCCTATGTTAGACATGCAAGCCTTGGGGTGGTCTTTCCCCAAATATTTTGCCTTCCTCCCCTGATTTTTCCTGATCTTGTTTTTGCTGGACTTAGGGCACTAGGCACTTTACCACTGCTGACTAATGTTAAACTGCATGTGCTCATTCCTTAAAACATGGTAACATTGGCTCATCCCCTTTTGGCATATTTATTGTACTTGTAAGCCCTTAGTAAAGCGCCACTACCTGTGCCCAGGACCTGTACATTACATGCTAAAAGTGGGCTTGCAGCACAGATTGTGCCACCCACTTAAGTAGAACTACAAACATGTCTCAGTCCTACCATTGTAGCCTGCGTGCAGTTTTAAACTCTCATATCGACCTGTCAAAATAAACCTTTTGCCAGGCCCAAATCTTCCTTTTTATTACATATAAGTCACCCTTAGGGTAGACCCTGAACAACAGTGGTCAGTGTGCCTTGTATTTAAAACATAGAGCCTGAACTTTTAAGTTTTACATGTCCTGGAAGTGAAAAACTCTTACATTCATCTTTTCACTAATGCAAGCCCTACCTATTGTATAACATTGGAGTTACATTATTACATTTTGTAAGTGACATTTCCGAATGGAAACAGGTAACCAGTTATATTTGTTTTCTTTGGAATGGTAATGAGACATTCTAGCTTATGATGAAGTAGGATTTAAAATTACAATTTTGAAATGCCACTTTTAGAATGTTGTCATTTTCTTGCCTTAGCCATTTAGTTCCTACTTTCTGTCTATAGGTCACATGACTGGATGTAGTTGAAGGTTGGGCTTTGTGTATTCCTCCTAGACAGCCACACACAATAGAGAGCATGGGTGTGCCTGGAAAGGCCATCACTGGCAGAATGGGGGGGAAGAGCTGGGCACACTCTTACTTACACTTGAATAGGCTGTGCTCTGCCTCCACACAAAGGGATGATTAACCTCTTTAGTTAGTCTGGAGCCAGAACAGGGGAGGCAGGGCACATGTGAACCTCAAAGGAAAGCCTACTGAAGCTTCTCTCTCACTTCAAAGGCAGAACTGGGTTTAAATTTTGGACCTCAGACACCACCGCTTCAGTATACTTCTGGATCTGTGAATAGTCTGCCAGGAAGGACAGTTGTGCTGCTGAAAGGACTCCTACTCTGCTGGATTGCTGCTTTGGAGTACCAACCTGCTGCCTCCTGCGCTCATGCTTGGGTGAGAATGACTGGAACTGCATCTCTTGAACTCAGAGATGATAGTGACTCCAAGGGCTAGCTGGACCCCAGTCCAGGACCGTTCAAAGTGGGCTTAAGGTGCTCTCCCAGCCTCTGTGAATCCAGCGGAACAGACCATCTCCTCTGCTGTACAACGCAAACCCAAGCAGAAGCGATGCATCTCTGCTGCGTGGATTGGACCAGTCGCAAAGACTTGCATCACTGCTGTAGTCCAACGGAATTGCCACTTGGTGACACATCCTATCCCACGTCGACACCAGACTTGATGGCGATGACAGACTCAGTATTGCAGCCTTGCAGCTCTTAGGAATTGACGCATCGCTTCGACTGCGTGCTGACGCCGGACTTTGCATCCCAAGCCCTGTTGACTGGATCCTGGGTGACAATGTCCGCGCATCATCTCTAAACTGACACATTGCTTGGGCTGCGGGACACATCTTCAACGCTGATCCTCGCTGCAGACTCCACAAACCAGGCCTAACTTGGTCCCTGTAGCCAGCCCGCGCTCAGTGCTTAATTTGTAAAATAATAAGTGCCAATGACAGTAACAACACAACTACTAACCATCACGCTCTCACAAGGGTGACAGTTCATATTATTGCGGGCCCCCAAAGCTATAAGAATGGCGTGCAACAGTGCTTTGTTTATATGCTTTATGGGAATACTGTTTCTTGCATAGTACTTAGCGACTGCGTTGTGGGACTTCATAGCACTTTAAAAGCTACTCTGTGGTGCTCATTTAATGGACTTCAAAATTAGGACGTAGAACGAAAGAATCTCATGTCGTATTCAAATTTCTGCTACTGGGCACTAACCCACTGAGCTATATTACGGGGGTTCTAGCTTGAAATTTAAGGCAGTGTAGAAGTGAAAGCGTCTTAATTATTTCAGATGAGTAGCTGCCAGTGTGAGTGAAGAAGACCCTGTACTTAATAGAGTTGCGGACCTGTGGGAAGAGACTTTAGAAGGAAATGGGAGATATATGTGGGGTCAATTTATTGAAAAGTGGTCTTTAACTGTGCGTGGGAGACCTGTGAGAGTAAGAGAAGCGGTGCATGTGGGGCGAAGAGGCTGTGGAGAGAAATGGCGCTGTGTCTATAGGAAGAGAAGACTGGTTAATCTTTGTTTTTATGAAGTGATGGGATCAACCATCCAAACCAAATGAAGATGTATTTGCACAATAAATGGACCATGAAGTGAAGGGCAGTAGGCTTGAGGTGGGTGCAGTGAGGCACTGAAGAGGTTAAAGCACTTATTGGCCAAAGGGGCATGGAGAGGAAAGTCGGACATACACTTC
Source organism: Lissotriton vulgaris (assembly GCF_964263255.1). Classification (NCBI taxonomy): domain Eukaryota; kingdom Metazoa; phylum Chordata; class Amphibia; order Caudata; family Salamandridae; genus Lissotriton; species Lissotriton vulgaris. The sequence continues at coordinate 1,824,158,335 of NC_141685.1, forward strand.
CATGCAGAGGTGTGTACCAATGCCCATGGATAGTGGCAAACTGTCTGAATACCAGAGCGGCCGCATGCAGGAAGGGCTTCAATGCGGCTTCAGATTCGCAAACGAGCCCTGGCGGTGCGCAGCGTGCGCTGTGGAGATGGTAATTGTATAGCACAGCCCTGGGCTCAGAGGAATTATTGAACCATAGGACCATGGTAATGCGGATTACATTCTTAGAACCAGAGAAGGCATGTTGGGCTAAGCTGAAGGATACCCAGGCCGCGCCGACACAACCACTCACGGGAAGAAAAAAGTTTACCGGCCCATGCAGACCAGAATTTAATACTAATTTACCGATAAACATTTTTCTTCCTGTGAGTGGTTGTGTAGGCATGGCCTGTGCATTGCTTTGTCCAGGGGCCTATAATGCTGTTAAAACAGCCTGCATGCTCAGCGCATTAGGGGCTCAGTACTCCCAGCATTGGGTATACATTTTTCACATTTTGTTTTAATCAGACTCCCAATATGGATTTTGCTCTGTTACTCATCGGGGGAATATGAGCAATAAGTAGCCATGTAGCATAATGCATTCGTATCGCACCTGTTTATATAGGTCTTCTCTGCAAGGAAACATTTTGTCATTAACTATCTATGTATTCTTTTCCGTAGCGCCATTTCCACCACGTCCAGGTTTCAGAACGCTGTATATTGCATTGTGATACAAAAGCAAACGTGATGACTGTTTGAATGTTAATAAGAATATTCAGTAAAGCGATCAGAACCATAAACCAGTTCAGACGGGCCAGCAGTATGAGAAATTAGGAAAAGTGACATTTAACAATAAGTTTAGATAAGTACAGCTAAACATCGATTATTCCCTGGTTTACTGATTTTAGAATGTCTACCGCCATGATGCCTTCGGGCAAACGTGTGCAATATTCATAAATACATCAAGTATATAGATGACATAAAAAACACGACACGAGTGATTTCTGTTGCAAAAGAAAATAAAAACACACTAGATGGGATATATAGCAATATATATCGGTAGGTAAAGTTACATGTTGCAGAGTTACTGTCCCCAACACGCATCTTACCAGCATGGGTTCTGCCTGACTGCAGCAGGGATCGGGCTGCCCCATATCAGCAAACTGAATAGAGACGCCATAGTCGTAGACTACACAAAATTGAGACTGCCTTTCCGTTTGAATTTGCCCGAGGCCTGCTGCGCAACGCGCTGCTTCCGTCTTCTTTCTTCGGTGGGCGATTTGTGCTGAGGCTGCGCAGTGTGCTGGGGCGGGCCGAGGGTGAAAACAGTGATCATTGGACCCAGACATGATGAGTTGCCAAGGAGGGAGGGGGGTATTAATAACATATTTTTCAGGCGTCATTGGTAGGGTCGCACTACTGTTATTGATTGTAGTGACCTGTAAGCCGAGGCAAGGGACCCAGGCACCGATTTCTGACAGTGTGTGTGTCTCTTAATAGGTGAGAGCGTCCAATTTGAAATATTGCAAGCACAGTCACGTTCAATATCAGCTCTGCACCGCCACCAGAAGACCCATGTAAACTCAGTGAGCACTGAGCAGGCAACAACTAATATCGCGCGTAGACCCGGCCCTACAAAATAAGTGCCGGTGCTGAGCACCGGAAAGCACCGGCACAAATTAAGCACTACCCGCGCTCCTTTGCGTTCAGCCTTAACTTGTGACTTTGCCCCGATCAGAAGCAACCAGATATCCAAGGCTGGTGCTTTATACTTTTCTGTCACTAAAATCTTTAAAAATTCATAACTCTGGTTCTACTGATTGGATGTTTGTCTATCTGGTCTTGTGTTATTTATTACATTTTACTCTAGTTTTCTAATTTGGTGTGGAATGCTTTTTGTGTGGTGTTTGTTCACTTCATTACTGTTTGAAGTGTTGCACAAATACTTTACACATTGCCTCTAAGTTAAGCCTGGCTGCTCTGTGCCAGCTACAAGTGGGTTGAGCATAGATTAATGTAGGGTTGGCTTGGGCCTCACCCTGACAAGGTTTGTGGTTGCTGCTTGACCAGGGCTCATACCCAGTCAACATACAACCCAATTTCTTACTTATGCCCATTGTGATTGCAATGTCAAACTTGCATCAAGATTCCTTTTGAATTATCTAACAGCTTTCGCCATTGAAACGAACTTAAGGCTTATATATTTGAATAACACTTTAGCTAGAAGTACATCAGCGTTTGATTTGTAAAATGTAGGAGAGGCGATTCACAACTTCCTTAAGCAAAACATTACACAGTCAGTGTAAGGACTAACTCCATGGGCTTCCCCAGATTGCCAGTTCCCAAAAAAGGAACAGGAAAAAAGATTGATATCAATGTTAACCAGTCTTGCCTTCCAAAGAAAGCTGCACACTGCACCTAGCATTCAGAACAGTATCAACCAATCTCTACAACTAGGTGATGTTATCACCTCTTCAAACTACTCTTGGTGCAGGACACATGTGTAGTAGAGCCAGGTTTCGCAAAACATTTGCCACTGGAGAGAAGTCCAGATAGAAGGCAAAGTATTGTGCATGTATGCCTAATTTCAATTAAGTTTGTAGCCCTAGCAGTTGATCTTGGAGGCCTGGTTTTACTGGAATCAGCCATCCCTTAGCAGTCCTGAAATGGAGCAAGCAGAGTTCTGCACCCAACACCATCTACCACTCTCCTAATGCTCACACAACCCTGGTCAGGCACATCCACGGTCAGGCTAATATTCAACAGGCTCATTGGCGCAGCCAGAGGGTCAGTATAGGTTCTTCGGTCCTGGGATCAGAGAGAGCCATGGCTTGTCCCTAAACAACATGATGTTGGCATATGCCTCAAACCCTGGAGTCCATATCTTCTCAAAGCCATAAAGGGAAATATGTAAACAGTATTGCATTATCTCTCCACCCCAAGCCACCCCCCATCCCCTCGTCAATGGCCTCTGCATCACATGGATTAGTGAGAGGGATTTGGAAAGCTTTTCTCTGCCTCTTAAATACAGTTATTTACTGTGATTAGATACTTCAGAGTTTGAAGGCCATAAGCAAAACAAGTTATTTTTAATTACTAAATTGCTATGAAACTGTAGAATTCGCTTTATGCTAGTTTTCTGAAAGCCCAAACTGTCATGGGAGTTTTCCAAATGCTGGTGGGTAGTTATTACTTTCCAAGCAGGTGCAGTGGCACCGGGGCTCTAGTATTGAGACTACATTGCAGTGAAATTATGGCTGCCTTTGATTACCCTCCAAGGAAGCAGAGGGCAGTTTTCTTTTCTGCAGTATGGCCCATGAAATCCTTACTAAGCCGCTACTAGAAGTTGATTTTTAGCGTTATAAGACTTTGTTGAACTATAGAATCTGTTGCACATGTTGGTTCTGGCAGACAGAAAGAAATAATCGGATTGATTGGGCTTCTCAAGTATTATGTTGTATTGCTTTAAGATCATGTCGCTCACTCAGTCACTGGATAATCATTGCTAACAAGTGAGCATATCCCGCTGGGGCTGCAGTAGGTGAGAGTGGAGCGGTTTAGCATCTGTAAGTCAGCACTCACATAATCCAGTGACCTCCGGCTCACTCCAGTCTCTGGAAAGAATAAAGCTCCCAATGACTTTGGACGAAGTTTGCAACAGCACATAATGAAATATATTGAATATGGTTTAAAATACAGAATTCTTAGAACTGTTGGACAGCTTCCTCTGTGAGTTTTCTCTTCCAAGACGAATTTCTCAATAGCCTGAGCCCTGCGGAGGCTGACATCATGTTATTGTGCAGGCCAACCAATGGCACCGGAGGACCGCATGCCATGTGAATTAAACCGGCTAAAAAGACCTTTAGCAGTTCCCAAAAGGTGACTGTGGAACTCAATATAGGGGCAACTCGTAAACACTACGGCCCGGATTTACAAAGCCCTTGTGTTGCCATTACGTCATACAAGGCGGCACAAGGCAATCAAGGGCTTCAATGAAATTTACTAAGCCATGCTAAGCCACCTTTCGTGGTTCTGCGTGGCTTAGTATATCTGCAGTAATGCAAGACAGCGCAAGTCCCTGCCTTCCATAACTCTGCCTGGGGAAGGTGTTCCATGGTTGGAGCGTGGGTGTTCCCACACATCTACCTGTATTTTGGCATATTCACAGATTTACTGATAAACTTGGACATGTTTCAAAATGCTTCCCAGGTGAGGCGTAACAAGGAGAAATATGTTTATTTCTCCACATGTGCTGGATTCTGCAGCACACGTAGAAAGAAGGAAATACCTCTAAGGATTGTTTTTGAGAAGGAATGGCTACTTTCCTGCACAAAACTAATCCTGGCTGCATGCAGGCACCCTTACACTATGACACCAGGGTGCCTGCATTGGCCCTATGTTGCACACAATGCACCAGTGCAGCAGGAATGGGCCATATCTTAGTAGATATCAATCAATCAATCAATCAATCAATCAGTGAACTTGTAAAGCGCACTACTTACCCGTGAGGGTCTCAAGGCGCTGAGGGGTGGGGGGGGGGGGAGGCTGCTACTGCTTGAAGAGCCAGGTCTTGAGGAGCCTTCTGAAGGTGAGCAGGTCTTGGGTCTGCCGCAGATGGGTGGGGAGGGTGTTCCAGATCTTGGCGGCGAGGAAGGAGAAGGATCTGCCACTGGAGGTTGTTCGTTAGATGCATGGGACGGTGGCGACGGCGAGGCTGGCGGAGCAGAGTTGGCAAGCGGGGGTGTAGAAGTTGAGTCTGTTGTAGACTGGTCCGGTGTTGTGGAGTGCTTTGTGTGTGTGGGTAAGGAGCTTGAAGGTGATCCTCTTGTCGACGGGGAGCCAGTGCAGGTCTCTTAGGTGGGGGGTGATGTGGCTGTGCCGCGGGATGTTGAAGATCAGGCGGGCGGATGCGTTTTGGATGTGTTGCAGTCGTTGTAGGTGTTTGGTCGGGATTCCTGCGTAGATTGCGTTGCTGTAGTCCAGTCTGCTGCTGACGAGGGCTTTGGTCACCGTCCTTCTGGTTTCGGTTGGGATCTACTTGTAGATCCTGCAGAGCATGCAGAGGGTGTTGTAGCAGGATGAGGAGATGGCGCTGACCTGCTTAGACATGGAGAGGGAAGAGTCGAGGACGAATCCTAGATTGCGTGCATGGTCCATGGGTGTTGGTGCTGTTCCCAGTGTGGTCGGCCACCAGGAGACATCCCAGGCAGAGGGGGTGGGGCCAAGGATGAGGACCTCCGTCTTGTCCGAGTTCAGTTTCAGGCGGCTCCTCTTTATCCACTTGGGTACGGTCTTCATGCCTTCGTGGAGATTGGTTTTGGCGGTGTGTGGGTCCGTGGTGAGGGAGAGGATGAGCTGGGTGTCATCGGTGTAGGAGATGATGTTCAGGTCGTGCTGGTGGGCCACTTGTTCGAGGGGGGCCATGTAGATGTTGAACAGGGTCGGGCTGAGGGATGATCCCTGGGGTACTCCGCAGATGATGTCGGAGGCTACGGATCGGAAGGGTGGGAGGCGGACTCTCTGGGTTCTGTTAGAGTGGAAGGACTTGGTCCATTCCAGGGCCTTCTCCTGGATTTCGGCTTCTTGGAGGCGTGTCCTTAGTGTGCAGTGGCAGACCATGTCAAAGGCGGTTGACAGGTCCAGGAGGATGAGGGCTGAAGTTTCTCCATTGTCTAGTTGTCGTCTGATGTCGTCTGTGGCGGTGATGAGGGCAGTCTCGGTGCTGTGGTTTCGTCTGAATCCGGACTGGGATGGGTCTAGAATGTGGCTGTCTTCGAGGTGGCGGGTTAGCTGCATGTTGGCGATTTTCTCGATGACCTTTGCTGGGAAGGGGAGCAGGAAGATGGGCTGGAAGTTCTTGAGGTCCTTGGGGTCCGCCTTGGGCTTCTTGAGGAGGGCGTTGATTTCAACTTGCTTCCAGCTTTCCAGGAATGTCGCTGTGTCGAAGGAGATGTTGATGACCTTCTGTAGTTGGGGTGCGAGGGTTGCGTCTGCTTTGTTGAATACGTGGTGTGGCCAGGGATCTGACGGAGATCCTGAGTGAATGGAGTACATGACCCTGCGTGTTTCGTCATCGCTGACGTGGGACAAGGAGGTCAGTTGGTTGGTGCAGGTGGCGTTCGGGGTGGGGTCTGCCGTGGTCGGGGCAGTCGAGGTGTTGAAGCTGTTGTGGATGTCAGTGATCTTGCGATGGAAGCAGGTGGCCAGTGATTCGCACAGATCTTGCGAGGGCGGGATGTCGTTGGTGTTGGGGTTGGAGAGTTCCTTCACTATGTTGAAAAGCTCTTTGCTCTTGTGTGCGTTGTAGTCCAGAGGGGTTTTGAAGGAAGATCTTTTGGCTGTTCTGATGAGTTAGTGATGTCGGCGGGTGGCGTCCTTGTGGGCTGCGTGACTGTCCGGTGTGCGGTAGTGGAGCCATTTCTTCTCCAGTTTGCGGCATGTACGTTTGGAGGTCTGGAGTTCTTCGGTGAAGCAGGCAGCTTTCTTGCTGGAGTGGTTGTTGGAGGGTTTCTTGCGTGGGCGAGAGTGTTGGAGCAGTCATCGATCCACTGTATGAGATTCTGTGCGGTGACGTCTGGGTCGGTGGGGTCGGTGGGTGTGTTCTGGGTAAGTGTGGAGGACAGCTTGTCTGCGGTGACTTTGCTCCAGCAGCGGCGGGGCAGCAGTTGGGTGCGGTGGTGCGTGGTTGGTTTCTTGAAGGTGAAGTGGATGCAGCGGTGGTCGGTCCAGTGGAGTTCGGTGGTGTGGTCGAAGATGACGTGGGTGATAATAGAGAAGATAGGGTCGAGCATGTGGCCGGCGGCGTGGGTGGGTTCTGTGACGAGTTGTTGGAGGCCGAGGTTGGCGAGGTTGTTGATCAGGCTGGTTGAGTTGGCGTCGTTGTTGTTCTCGAGGTGGAAGTTCAGGTCCCCGATGAGAATGTAGTCCGTGGAGGCGAGTGCGTGGGTGCTGGCGAGATCGGCGATGGAGTCGCTGAAAAGGGCATGGAGGGGTCTGTAGATGAGTGTTCCTCTGAGGGTGGTGTTGGGGTCAGTGTGGATCCAGAAGTACAGGTGTTCGGCGGAATTCAGGGATTCGTCTGCGTGGGTGTAAACCTGGATGGTGGATTTGTGGACGATGGCTAAGCCTCCTCCAATTCCATTAGTGTGATCCCTGCGGGTGGGCTTGTAGCCGTCCAGGATGGCTATGGCGATGTTGGGTGCCGAGGTGTCGTTCCACCAGGTCTCGGTGAGGAAGGCAATGTCTGGGGTGGAGTTGTCGAGCTCTGAGCTCGACGGCGTGTTTGCGTACGGAGCGGGTGTTGAGGAGAATGCAGCGAAGGTGGTTGGGTCCAGTCCGTGGTAGTTTGGAGGTCCTGTCGCAGGTGAAGTTGCAGACATGGCAGGAGAAGGGTCCATGGGTGCGTTTCGGGTGGCCTGGAAGCAGCGGTGGACACGGCCGATGTTGAGAGCATGGACCGTGTTGGCATCGTATCGGAGTCTGGCGTCGTGGCGGGCGCGGGGTCCAGGGGTTCTGGCGCTGGGCGCAGGCCAGGCGCAGACGGGCTTGCCTTTGGCGCGCCTTTGGCATGCCAGTGGCACGGCCGCGCAGCAGGCGCCATTTTAAGGCTGGAAGGGAGGGAAGAGAAGCTGGGAGGCGGGAGCGGGCGGCGAGGGGTTGTTGCCGCAGAGGCAACGGCGGAAAAAGTGGGGAACAGAGCAAGAAGGAAGTTTGGGGGGGGAAGAGATGCGAACAAAAGAGCTTGACAAAAAAGGTTCAATATGGCAAAATAAACAGAATTACAAGGAGGAATTACAGACTGAAACAAACCACAAGACACAGCGGTGATAGCAGGGCACAGGGCACAGCAGGCGCGTACTCGCGCTCGGGGCAGCAGCGGGTGGTGAACAGGTGGAGCTGTTCGGCGGTAGGGGGTGACCTGGCCTGCAAGCACATACCTGCCCACTACCTTTGACACAATGCAGCGCAGCAAGTTGTCTTTCTGCGTTGCGCTGCATGACTTGTTAGTAAATCTGACTCTACATTGCTTCTTTTGATTTTGTGATCCTTAAGAATACCTGGCTGTAAGATGTTCAACAGAGAAAGTGAATTTGTTTAATTGTTGCCCATTTTAGCACCTGCCTGGTAACAATGCCACAGAAATCCTTGCACTAGACTTTGACTAGTGCACATGGCATCATAAAAGATTCATCTTCCACAACTGTTCATCAGTAGCACAACTAAAGTGGAGCCAGTCTGCCATGCAGCAGGTGGCTCTTCTACGAACCTCATGTGGCACCGACTGGTGTCAGACAGTCTTGGTTAGGTCTGGTGACTCGTGCTTTAGCGCGCTAGCACTGCTGACATGCCCTGCCTTTTTAGGTCGAGCCTAGCGCAGCGTGCAAGCGCAACTCTATGGGAGGCTTTATGTAATCACTTCAAACTTCTACGTGTGGGTCAGATTCCTCCCACACATTCCATTGGCCTTTGCATGTGGCTTTCAATAATGAAAGCACGCAATTGGCTAAAGGCAGGTGCATGTCCCGCCTTTTCGCTAAATGTTCACTCCCATGGACTAGGGGTCTCAGGAGCGAGCAGTGGCGCGGCATTCCTCATTGTGGATCAGGTTACTGCAGCTGCTTTTGTTATTCCAGCTGCTTCGTTGTGCAGGTCCTTGCTCCCTCAACCATGTTTCGTGCCTTTAAAGTGCGGTCGCTTTCGCAGCCACGCTTGTTTGTCTTGTTTATTTAATTGATTCACTTGGGCGCTGCTCTTCCTACCACGGCGCCCAGTTTCATTGTATTTTTTAAATTAATGCACTCAGCTCCGCTCTCCCTAACACAGCGCCCAGTTTCATGTGTCTGTCAAGCAGATACGTCATAATCGCGGCCAAAAGAAATATTTGAATACTGTTAAAGCCACTTGCGTACCCGCTAGGGTTTATTACACAGGCTAATGTACGGTGGGTAAAACTATAAAGTTCTTGCTGCACTTCTGTGGTTGTTGTTGAATTACCGCTGTTATTGGGTCAGGCGGAAGTTCTCTTTAATGCCTCAATCGCTTTCTTTTGGTTACTGAACGTTGGATTTGCCTGATTCTACGATGACAGCCGAACAGGAAATGCCACCCCGCATGGGCCGGAGTAGGTGCTCACTGTAGCATAGTCAGCAGTCCATGCTACTTCTACTTTCGCAGCAGGTTCTCTCGGTCCGGCTGCGTTGTTCTCAGCTGTAGGGTGGTTGTTAGACTGTACTCTTTTTGTCATTTGCCTCCTGTGGGTGCGCGCCTCCAGGGAGCTGCAGCCCTTCTGTTCCCGGAACCTCTGTGGAAGCCCCCGGTTTGCTGTACCGACCTCCCAATGCTTGTCTGTCTGACCCACCTGTGTCTTCCCGCCAGGGTCTCTGCACTGTGGACAGGCCCAGAAGCGGCGGTGCTGGACACAGTAAAGGTTGCTTGGTCCTGACAGGGGCACCCTTTTTGCGAATGGTGGGCCGACTTCACCGTGCCCCGCTGGCAACAGGAAGAAGGTAAGCAAGCAATGGAATTATCTACTGCATGCAATTTTCATTAGCTCGCGCCTCTGTCCCCCTAGTATCTCAGAAACATCCCCACACACTAATTCTAACCCCTAATCGACGCCAAACATCTGTTTTTCCCATTCTGCTCTCACATCATAGTTTAATTCCCATGCCTGCAGTCACTTCTGTATTTTCCATCACATGGTCTTACCTCGGTGACCGTCGACCCATATTTCCTTCTTTCAGTGTCGCCTCATGTCCCTTTTACTCCTACTATCCAAGTCCCATACGAATCCTCCTCTTTCCTATCTTGCTAGTTGGTAGTCACATCCATACAATCCTTTCTCATATCATCCTGAGCATTCCCTGACCATGCCCACCCACCCTGGTCACCCGAACTACATATCCCTTTATATTGTCCCCTTGATCGTGCCATCAATCCCTTGTGTCTCTCATGCTTAACTGCATTCTGTCCAAGTCTCTGTTTCTTTCTTCACAGGCCTCGATCCCTCCTTAGTTACACCTTTTCTTCCAAGGCCTCGCTGCATCGTACCCCCATATTTCCTCGCCTCCCTTAGTTATAGCTCTCATTTTCTCCCACCCCATTTCTGCTCTTCATGCCTCCCTTTCCAGGTCTCCCTTCTTGGTGAGTTATCTTCTTTCCCTAGAATCCTTACTGGGTGCTACCCTCCTCGGTTCCCCATCCCATGCTTTTCGCCTTGGTCTCCTCCTTGTTGTTGCCCTATTCATCCCTGCTTTTCCTGGCCCGTTCTCCATACCCAGGTCTCTGTAATTGTCTCTTCCTTCACAGGCCTCACCATTTGCAGGCTCTTTCAGAAGCCATGGGTGGACAAGGAATGCAACCCAGCCCTAGGATTATTTCATACCAGGACTTAATTGCACTTAACAAGCCAGCATAGAGAGAGGACAACCCATTCCACTAGTGTTAAGGGAATATCTCATACGTTGAAACAAGTTGGGAGAAAAGGGGCCAAACAATGCATTTTAAAGCACAAAAATAAAAAAGTATATACTGCCTATAATGAAATATATTTTACTGGGAGTTCTAAGGGGAAATAATTGATCCGAATACTGCTCATACTCGAGAGAGTGCATTTTTCAGGCATTGCTTCTAAACCTTCATATTGGATTCTGACGTCTTCCTCTCTGATTATCTCTTATATAATGCTTGTCCGCTCTCTGAAGTACCTAAACGGTTGCATATAGCACTTTACAAAACTCCTAAATAAATGGTGGTATCCATGTAGGTTGAAGCCCCAAATCCATGCAATATAACTCCAAAGTATAGCATGAATCTACAGAGCACAACTGTGTAAGGCATTATCACCGGGTGAAAGTTCACGATCCCTAGGCACCTACCTTCCTTCCCAAGGCCAGTTTTATTCTAAATGCAACAGTATGCACAGGTCCTATCCTAGACCATTACCTAGCAGATCTCGGCATGTAAAATACCATGCACAAGCAGGTATCTGCAGAGTCCCAGTGTGTAATACACAAAGACGCATTTCAGCCTCCGTTTTTCGGCCTCATCAGGACGAAGTCTGCAAAGGACCATGTGAAAAATATCCAAAGCCGTAATTCATCCTTATGCGGGTAGCCGCTGCATTCATTACTATCTAGTCCTGGCATTTCCTGTGTGGAAGGGTACTGGTGATCTCTCTTGTGTGTGTAACTTTCGGGAAAGTAACTGCATCGCAGGCTGAAACACTTCAACACTTGCTATGCTATTTCTTGGTCTGGCATAGGACATTCACAATTCCAAACGGTACATTTTCCAGAAAAGTTCATAGGGTGTTACGCACCCTAGGTTATTCCAGTACAAACCATTGCCAATATCTCTGGCTAAAAACGTTTAAGGTCCCAAAGGAGAGACCTATTGGCGATGCCAATGCTTGGTAAAACTGAGGCAGCAAAAGGCACATGTGCGCCAGCAGGAAGATGCCAGTTTATGAGACTAAAGTACTGTGAAGGGGAATGCTGAAGACTGGACCCCCCGATGTTTGATATGTGGGGATTAAAGCTATCCGAAGGTTCAGAGCTCATTGGGTTTTAAAGTTCATTGAGTTATGCAGTCCAGAAAAGCCTCAAAGTACGTCAGGTGTTGATTTATGTGCATCTCTATTAAGTATTTCACTGCCCCTAGACCTTGCATTCCCAAAAATAAAGTTTTCGTGGGCTGAACTCCAGTCCTCAAAGGACATCAATAGTTAAATGAATACATGCCATTCGCTGTGTGGGATGGATTACAGCAGAACTCTAGACTTTGCCTTTCCTGTTTCCAAAGAATGAAATGTCTTGGGCCACAACTTTGCAAGACTGTGGGAGGCTAAAGCGTTCATCAACTGGCTGCTGCTAGGAAGGTACACTGGGTGCATCCTAGAGAGTGGTCGTCAGTTGTAGTTGATATTTTAAGGGAATCCATAGCTGTCATAAATCAGCCCTTCGTGATGTAGAGGCGGATTTGTGAATTTCTGTTATATGGATCAATGAATGTAGGCAGATTTAAAAAGTCTATGAGGCAAACAAAACCTTTTGTGATGAGCCTTCATCTTCACTCTCTCATATTAGTGGAAAAATGCTTTTCTGGGTGGAGGAAACGATGTATCGAGATTTCCTGTGGTGCGCTTCCGTTCAAAAGGGAACAATAGTGAAAGCAACGTGAAGAGACCCCTCCGGTGGTTCAGAACGCCCCCCCCCCCCTCAACTACTCCACTGACCCAGAGGAGCATTACTCTCTCACTTCATGCAATTAGCTATTTGGTGTATCATTCTACCTTTCAGGAAGTGCGTCCATTGGATTGCATGAGGGACTATTTTACCCCTGATCTCTGATAAGTACACTCAGTCACCATGCTGTTTGTCACATTCACTTATTTAGCACACATATCCATTTTATTAAGAAAGCAATCCATTATTAATCAGCATTGGCAACGCTAAGAAGTTAGGCTTTAATGTGACATACAGCATTTTCACAGGAAATTTAAGTAAACTACATTTGTGAATGCCTGTGGGACACTAAAACCTGATTAGGTTTGCCAGTGGGTTTATCTTAGAACACCGGCTGGCTCAGGCTAAGTCTAATACACAAAAGGCATACTTACCTCCTGCAATTTTTTCATCTAGTATATGGACTTGTGGCCAGAATGGGATTGGAAATGGGAATTCCAATTGTTGTTGCAAAGCTAAATCTGGATTCAAATTTAATTCCAGAAAATATACTTAATATTTTTTCAAGAACATATTGTAAAATCTATAATCCATTGTCAATCATGTGTGTTTCCCCCACCATATTACTAAGGTAAAGTATTTTATATCTCTCAAATTTACTTTTAAACAGCATCAATCTTAGTCTTACAAAACCACTTGAGTCCCAACAAATTAAAAAAAACGTAATTTAAACAAATTTGTATGTATATATGTATGTATATCTGTAATTTGTATTTCTGTACTGCAAAACCAGCTAAAAGGCAGCAGAGCACCATACTGGGTCAAAGACAAGCATAAAGCCATCCACAGGGGGCTCTGCCTGACGCACCAAGATGGCAGTCACACTTTAAGAGTGCTCCGGAACCCTCCGTCATCTGCCTCAAATCCTACAACCTTCGGCTGCCATCCATACCTCCTATAGGCATGCTGACATCCCCTGAAGCGGATTCCATGCACTGGAGGTGAGGATTGCTGCCCCGCTGTGCCTGGCACCTGCTCTGACCCCAGACTCCGTGAATCCTCAGAATGCAACATGGCAGCTCCCGCTGTTGGCTGCCTGTGACTTCGTGGCTTCCTGCTGTGGTGTGCCTGACAGTGATGTGGTCCACACTCCACTTGGAACCCCGAGCGACAGGCGAATTATCCGGAGGAAGTGCCACCCGGCTGGGCCCGAGACCCGCCCTGACTCCAGAACCCCGAGGGCCTGGGGAGGCAAGATGGCAACACCCGGAGTCCACAACCTGTACTCCAGACTGGACCTGTGGCTGACTGCAGACAGACCCACAGGCGAAAGCTGTTGGTGCGGGACACGGCTGGGGAGGAGTGCCATGACCCAGGCGACTCCAATCTTCAGGGGGCTAGTGGCGGGGATCTTCCTGAGGCCTGTATCATCCCAGTAAGCGAACAATGGTTCTGCTACTTTCAATCATGGAAAAAGACAGTTTACTATCAAATCAAGGCCCTTACAGTGGCATGTTCAACTGAATTAAACGTAAAAATCAATTGCAAAAATGGAATTAATCCCAAAACAAGAGAATTCTCCCAAATATTTCTGAAAAAATGATTATTTGTTGTAAAGTTTGATAGTGTATTCACACACATAATATAAACAACATATTATTGATGACATAAATAAATCACATCACATTACAAACATAGGTTAGTGTGAACATTACATAAATATGCACATCACAATATAAACATATAAAAATTATAATATACAACTTCTAATTATTCGTCCTATTTTTGATTTAGATAATATGTCAGAATATCAGAATTGAATTGTGCAGTCTCTTATTAGACATTGATTAGGACGTTTTAATAGGCACGTCGACGTTTCGACACCTCTTTGTGTAGCATAAACTTGATTTGTCAACCTGGTGTCTTCTTCAGGACTACATAAAAGTGTGTGCAACCAAATTACTGCGATGTAGCGTCTCCAATAATCAACAAATCAAATGCTAGTAACCATAAAGTACATCCAACTTCTTTCACCTTCTCAGTACTTATATCACCAATCCAATTTACCAAACAGGGACACGTTCAGGCCTGTGATTATTATGCCAGAGTAAGGAGCCTGATTGTAAAATGTAGCAATACACCACAACTGAGCGGAACCCGGCGGGCGGAACGCCTTCCCTCCCCGGGAACGACCTTGCGGTAACAATCTGCGCCTGGTGGGGCTTCTGGAGGTGGTCGAGCAAGGCCACGCTGACACCTTTGTGGAGACATGGATGAAATCCTGGATGCCCACGGATGCACTCTTGGCTTGGTTTGCGATTGAGCGCGCTCACCGTTCTCTAGCCCCTAAGCCGCCTCCCAGTGCCCCAAACCGTTCCATCATTCTGAGGGTCCTCACCTTCCGGGACAGGGACGCCATATCAGCGTGGTCTGGGCCAAGGGCCCCCTGAGGTACCAAAACAGCACCATTATGCTCTTCCCAGACTACACGAGGGAGGTGCAAACCCAGCATCACTCTTATGCTAATGTCAAACAAAAGCTTCGCAATCTGGGTTTGAGGTATGGTCTCCTCTTTCCGACCTGCCTCCGCATTGTTTTCCAGGGCAAGACAATCTTTTTCGACACCCCACAGGCTGCCTGGGCCTGGCTCACTGGGGAACGACCCCTATGGGTCCAACCGGCTCCCCCTGCCGCCCTTCTGGCCCATGGCAACAAGACCTGCCTCCTTCCAAACAACAACGGAGGCGCACACAGGCCTACAGAAGACGGGGTCAGCGGGGGAAGGCACCAAGGTCACCGGGCCTGGGGCCTGGATGCCTGCTGCCAGGCCCCCCCTCCTGGCTCTTGGCGACCGGAGCCAAGCAAGTTCCATGGACGATCTATGCCGAGATCCCGACCCATGTGGTGCTCTACGCCCCACAATGTCGGACTTGGACCTTTCTAGAGGCCCCTCCTCCAGGGCCTCAGTGGGGAGGCTGGGATCTGATTTGCAGAAGCCCCGCCGGACTATATAGGAGCTGAACTCTCACAAACATTGCTTTCTTAAAGGCATGCCGAGGACATTATTCTATCCATCACTGTGGAGGGTCCACCAATGCCAAATACTGCCCAGTTAAGTGTTTCAGCTTAGCTCATTGTTGATGTTAACTTACCTTTCTTTTCAGGGCGACAGATGCTTCAGTTACGGAAGTATAGGGTGGGTGGGTTTGGGGTGGATGGGGGGACCGTTGTCCTAAGGGTTATTTTTGATCTGGCTCCGTTTGAGCCATTGCCTTTTGCTGTTCACAGCACCTTGACACCTACACACCACATTGCCATCGTCTGACAGCATATTACATTGCACGAGCCACACTTCTACGCCATGGCTGCTGAACATTGCTCCCCCTGGGGTCCAGGCCCCTTTGGCCCACTCTGTCTAGGCGCCACTCATGACCCATATGCCTGTCAGCAGTAGGTCCCTCCACGTTCTGTCTTGGAATGTGCACAAATTACTAGAACGCATCAAACGTACAGCGGTCCTTAAATACGCCCAGCGCCACACACTCAACGTTTTCCTACTTCAGGAGACGCACCTCCTGGGAACCCATTGTCCGTTTCTGGCAACGTATGGGTGCGACAGAGTGTGACACTCTGACTTCACATGGGGTTCTCGGGCGGCTATTCTAGTATAAAAGGGACTCCCCCTCTCCCCTGAACATGTAACCACAGACAAACAGGGCTGTTGCGTGACCATTTCTGGTAACCTTGAAAGGACATACCTTGAGCTTAGATCCTGTTTACGTCCCACCTGCGACACTTCCTTCTACCCTTCATCACCTCACGGCCGTAGTCTCCGCTATGCCCCTGGGTCAGACAATAGTTGGGGGCGACTTCAATGTGGTTATGCAGCCGTCACTTGACGCAATTGGCACACTCCCCCAAGAAGGACTAGCCCTCACCAAGAGATTCTTTGATTGGTTGGCCGCTCTTGGTTTGTGCGACATATGAAGGGTCTGGAACCCCCAATGGACACAATACACCCATACCTCGGCGGCCCACTACACACTTGCATTGATCTGCTCCTCCTGATTGCCTTGGACTGCCAAAGTGTCTCCAATATTTCTATCCTCCCCGAGGGATCTCTGATCACTTGGCCCTGTCACTGCACTTGGGTGGTGCCGTAGACGGGCCATGGACGATCTAGTGACTGAATGAGTGGTTCTTACAGTACAAGGAGGTCAAGGACGTGATAAAGGTTGGAGTTGCACCACTATTTTTTCACTAATCGGGGTTCAGTCCCCTCCCCGGGCATGTTCTGGGAGGCCGGCAAGGCCACCTTCCGCAGTGTGGCCAGGGGCCTGGTGCACGCGAAGCGAGCGGCAGGGTCCGATCGCCTGACTCAGCTCGATGCTCAGGCCGGGCGGCTGGAAATGACCCTCTATGACACCGCTGAAGCCCAATATGATAGGCAGCTGGCAGCAATTCAAGATGAAATCAGACAAATTTCCCTTGGCTCTACCACGATGCTGTGGTGCTCCTCCGTGGCTCATGTTTACGGCTGGGGAGACAAAAACTGGAAGCTGCTGTACAACCTGGCCTCCTACCCCATGGCCATCAGGATAATCCCTGAAATCCGGGACTCTTCCGAACCCTTCACCACACCTCTCGTGCCACCACGCAGGTGTTCGCAGATTAATATGGCGGGATCCGGTTCTCAACGCTTTCCCCTCAAACTTGGAATTCCCTCCCTCTCTCAATTCGTTCCACCAACTCGTATTCTCAATTTAGGAAACTGCTTAAAATGTGGCTATTCCAGAAAGCCTACTCCTCCTAAGCCCCCAGTCTCATAGAGCTCAATCCTGTAAGCGCCAAGAAACCGACCTGATGAACGTTGTGCTATATAAATATTTTAACATAACATTATGCTCAGCTACATTTCGCTCAGCCCCCCCCCCCGAGGATACTCTTGCGGATCTGTTGGGCCGTCTGTCCAAACCCCCTGCCTTACCAAGGCGGAGGTAATGGACATAGACCTTCCCTTTACCCAGGAGGAGATACAGGGGGCCATTTCTGTGTTGAACCCAGGGAAGACGACCGAACGACTTCCCGCAAAAATGTTATGGGGCCTACAGAGATTTGTTGGTGCCTCAATTGGTGGAACTCTTTCAACACGTCGTCGAGATGGGCTCCTTTCCTTTGAAGACCAACGTGGCCACTAACATTGTAATCCCAAAGACCCAGCCGCCCTCTGCCACCTGTGCGGACTACCGCTCGATCTCTTTAATAATACTGAAATCAAGATCTTTGCCACAGCCCTGCTCAGCGTATCCCTCCCCTCTTGCAGAGGCTGTTCCACCCAGATCAGTGCAGCTTAATGCCTGCGCACGGTACCAGACACTCCATGTGCCTCCAACTCACTTTGGCCCACTGCCACCTCCTCACACCATACCTGGCACTCTTACTCATAGACTTCGAGATGGCCTTCGACACTGTGGAAAGGAGGTACCTAGAGGGTGTCCTCGTGATGATGGGTTTCGTCCCCCATTTCCGATGCCTTGTCTGACTCCTGTACTCCAACCCTAAAGCCAGGGTCCTCACCAATGGTGCCATCTCAAAGGCATTCCCAATCCGGAGAGGCACGCACCAGGGGTGCCCCCTTTCAACCCTCTTTTTTGCTCTGGCGATGGAGTCCCTGGCCTTACTCATTCGAAATGATCCCCAAATCTGGGGCTGGTCTTGGGACCCCCACCACGTGGACAAACTTGCCTTATACGCAGAGGATGACCTGCTCTTTTTGGCAGACCCAGAGGGCTCGGGTCCCCGCTGCCTGGAGGTTCTCCAAGCCTTCAAGAGCGTTTCAGACTTGCGCCTTAACCCGGCTAAATCTACTCTGGTCCCCCTCTATATTTCTAGGATGTGCTTCGATTGGCAATCAAATATCCCCATTAGAGACAGTCATTCAATTACCTTGGGATTTGGGTGGCTCTGCTCCCGGAGCAGGAATGGGCGCTCAACATTACCCCTTGGTGAGAAAAGTTAAAAACAACCGTAAGCACTGGCAAGCCCTACCACTTAATTCCCGGGGCACTTTTTTAAAATGACGTTCCTTCCCCGCTTCCTATATATCATTCAGAATACCACCTTTAACTTCCCAGGAAGTTGTTCTGAGAATTTGACAGGGTGATCATAAGGTTTCTGTGGGGGGGAGGGAGACCACGTATTGCCCTGGCCTGCTGTAGGATCCCCTCCTTTGATGGGGGCATGGGTGTGACAGATCTCCACCTCTTCTATCTGGCCACCAGCCTCCTTGTCATCCATGACTGGTTCTCTGGGGGGTGGTCTGACCCGGCCTACCGGACTGAACCCACAGGAACATGACTTTTCCACAAATCCAAACATACTTGTATAGAGCCCCCATACCACGGGCGATACCACCAATCACTACAGCGGTCCTGGTGGCCTGGCGCTCTACCTTGAGACATACACGCTGGGACAAGCGACTCACACAACACACACCTCTCTGGCAGGGCACGTGGTTGTGAGAGGTGGGAACCCTCACAGGCTTCCGGCAGTGGGACCAAGTCGGGATTTCAATCCTGGGGAATGTGTGGGTTGGGGATCATATCAAGGCCTTCCCCGATCTACAGCAGCGTCACACCCTTTCCCCATCTCAATTCTACAAGAACTTGCCGTTCGGCCATGCCCTTATGTCCACATCCCAGTAAGTACATCAATCCCCAAGTTTAGTCCGTTGGAGGCACAGATCATGATGGGAAATTTAGGAAGAGGAGGGGTGTCTCGGATATACTGCTCCTTGGTGAACAATTAGCCACTTTAGCCTTGCTGCGGGCTCACTGGGAGGGATGGCTGAGTCCCCTGGAAGAAGTGAACTGGCACAATGCTCTTATGGCTCCCAAAACCCTTACGACCTCCTCTAAACTCCGCCTCATTCAACTCTATTACCTATACATGACCTATATCACTCCAGCGCATCTACATAAAGTGGGGATGTGCCCCTTCCCGGACTGCACACGATGCGGCCGGGCCCGCCTAATTTTTACCACATGGTCTGGTCGTGCCCTGGCCTCGCCCAGTTCTGGTCGGGGTGGAGTCTGAACTTACACAAATCTTGTGTTGTCAGGTCTCCCATGACCCCCTGCGTCTTCTACTTGGCTTGTTTGATGGCTTGGACGGCTCTAGAGCGGATAAACATTTTCTGGGGATGGGAGATGCTGTGGCCAAGCAAGATATTGTGGTGGCCTGGGCTCAGGCCAATCCTCCTACCTTACGAAAACGGAGCTGAGGAGTAGGTTTTGTGCCGCTCAGGAGGAACCCCTCTTTGAGGCATGTGGATGCCCAGCGAAATTCCACAGGGTCTGGGGCAAATGGTTGAATCTAATGTTTTAAACCAACCTTATTGGCTTTACCATGTAATCCTGTACTGCTCTCCAGCTTGGGTGGCTTGCCTGATTATTCCTACCATGGGTGTGGTTTCTACTACATATTGGGGGCAGACTTTACATCACTCTGTAATGTATGTGCTTCACTTTGTTTGTTCCCTTTTCAAAATGATAATAAAATTGATTATCAAAAAAAAAGTCATCCACGGATAGCTGGGTAGATGGTTTTATAACAGTTAGTGCGCTGTGATGTAGGATGCTTTAAAAAGGTGCCCGTTAACTCTTTCCTAATTTGGAGCAGAGATGGAACACTCCTGATGGATACAAGGATGTAGTTCTGGATCTTTATTGCACATTTGGAAAAGGCCTGATGCCTTAGTTTTTGTCTTTCACACATCTTAGTCTGCAGTATGATGGTTTCTTGACTGCTTGTGTGCCAAAAATCAACAGAGATGTTAAGTGTGTTTCCAAGAAAATCTTTGTTGCTGCTTGTGATGGCTTTGTAAATTATACCGATGGTTTTGAAGATGGTGTGGGCCAGCAAGGGAGCCAATTAATTTCCATCAGGATGGGGGTAATGTAATCACATTTGTTCAGGCCCTTGATAAAACTTGCTGCAGTGTATAGGATGCCCTTAAGGGGTGCCAGTGTGAAGCTTGGGAGGTCATGCAGCAGGTTGCTACCACATCCAGGTATGAAAGGATGAGGGCTTGAACAATAGATCTGAAGACAATTTCTGGAAAAACATTTTTCACTTTCTTGAGAGAGTTTTTTTGCCAATGCGCTCCTTGGGGTTGAGGTTGGTGTCCATGGAGACCCCAATAGACATTTTGTCTTTCAATGAAAGTTGTGGTTCTAAGTCATCACGGTTCATGTCATCGAGCCAGGTTTGTATTGTTTCTTGTTTGTCTTGCCTAATAACAGGGATTCCAGGTAGGTGTGAGCTTCAGGTAGGCATCCAAGTCTGGATGGTATGCATGGAGTGCTTTAAGTGCTGAATGCCTGGAGCAGATAAGACTTTCAAATAGAGATGTGTATCATCACCATATTGGTGAATTCTGTTATCTGTGAGTAGTGCACCTAGTGGCTCCATATATAGATTGAAGATGACATAGGACAGTATTGATCCCACAGGTGATAGGGAACCTTTAGGACCTGGAAGTGCTCGTGGGAACAAGTTGGTGTCAATTGGAAAGATAGGAGAAGAAACAGTGATGGGATTTCTGGTGAATACCATTTGAGACTCAAGGGGGAATACGAGGATGGGATAGTCCACTGTGTCTAAGGCAGTTGACAGGTCCAGCAAAATCAGGAGGTAGAGGGTCATCTTCATGTATGGTCATTGCCATCTGATAGCCTTGCAGGAGATGGTTATGATTAATAAGATCTTGAAGTTGAATATAGGTTACTTTTTCATTGATGTTGCTGATAAATGACAGGTGAGGGATGGGATGGGAGTTAGCAAGGTCATCAATGATTACTATAGGTTCCTTTAGTAGATAGCAGGTCTGACCTATCTTGACAACTACTGGGAAAAATCTTGAGTGATAGAGATATTGACAATGGTGAGTAGGAGGTGAGAGAGCATCCCCAGTGAGAGCTTCATTGGAGCAAGGGTAAGGCATCATCTCTGTAGGCTGAAATAATTTCAAAATTTAAGAAATGTGACCAGGTATCCCCTGCTCTTTTATTTCCTTCTCGCTCTCTGTAGGCAATCTAAGCCATTTTAAAGCACTAACATTTACCCTGTTATATGTATATGGCAAATGTCAGTTCATTCTTTGGTTCAGGAAAATGCTCTCATTATTGGCCAGGCCGCTCTCACCAATCATATGATCAGTGTCTTTTTAGAATACCATTTTTAAAGTCCCAGAAGTAGGCAGGCGATCGTTACTGCTCCTTGCCTAAATGGCTGTACAGAATCCAGTCATAATCAGTTCTGGGTGCAAAACAAAATCTATCTTTCCACGTCGCATGTGTCAGAGCGGAAATACTGATTATTCTGATTAAGACAAAACCGCCGAAAATGACAACTATGTTTAAATATGCACTGTGCAAGTGTGTAGAAAAACAATACTGAAAACGAGTTCAGTTGAACCATCCAGCACCATCCAGCACCATTAAGAGTGTGCTTGGTTAGTTAGATAATGGTAGAATCAATAAACATAGTGATTTTGAGATTTTGAGATGAATTTTATAACTAATTACTTATATTTCTAACAAAGTTGTCATGAAAATGAAACATGAAAACTTGACAGCCTACATCAGTGCAAAACTTTTATGTTACATGGTAGAGTTTGGACATTTTTAGTATAGATGCCTAATATTATGTGGATTCTAGATTCAGAATATTTATGTATGATATATTTGAGTAGTTCTATTATGTTCTGTTTTTTAACATAGACTAGGGGTTTCACAATAAATGAAGTAAGATGTTTGAATTAAGTTTCCACTTTAGGCTGTGTCTTTCTATTGCCTGATGTAATGAACTTTGACACACTTTCACATTTTACTTATTTGTTCTGATCATGCCACATTCCTTAAAGGACAACTCAGACACTTTCCTTTAATTCTCCTTTGTGTGGCTTTCATGAGAACCTAACCTTTTGACCATGCCTATGGACAAGTCACAACGTTAGAGTTTTTTTGCCGACAACCCTCTGGTGATGCAATGTACAGTTCTCATGATTCATATCGGAAAATATCTTGGAGTATCAATCTGTACCTGCTAAACGGAAAAGTGGTCACATGGAATCACTTCACCATGGACTGACAACAACATCATGATGACAAATATTGAACTATAAAGACCATTCGGCTTAGGAGGAGTCAGTCATTCTTATTGAGCCATTATTCTTGAGCCACTCTTTCCTTTTTTGCTCTCTTCTGTTTTGGCTTCCTTAAGACTTTGTCATACATCCCAGTTAGGCCAAGTAGGAAACGTTGTCATTTTTAGATGTGCACAGATCTTTCCTAAAGTTGCCTTCAATTTCCACAACGACTTTTGACACACATTTGCATTTTTGACATTGGGTTACTTTCTACAAACACTGACCTTGCTTACACAAATCAACTTTGCAAGACCATTATCACATTACCTTGGCAATATTTACAAGGCCAAAACGTACGTTGTGCAAATGTGTTTGTTATTTTCGCCCATATGGCGTCACAGCTATCTGTTGCATACACACAATGGCAGACTGATCACAATGTTCACCCAATGCAAGGTTGTCATTTTCTATAAATAAACATTTGTTTACGGGCATAGTCAGAGGAGACACTTCTGCTGACTACGAGGAGTTCCTACATGTTTAAGCTTTCACCCAGCAGCTGACTGACATCTCCGTGAGGGGTGTCCAGCTCGTGACCAAGACAGGCCCACATTCTTACCCACCAGGTAATAGGTTTGGATCATCCAGTAAGGGGATTCTTGTCAAAACATGCACATACACTCTAGGCACATAGGTTAGGGTCTGCATGGTAAAAGTACCCCAGATTGTTAGTTTATTATATATGCTTGCATATATATATATATATATATATATATATATATATATATATATATATATATATATATATATATATATATATATATATATATATATATATATATATATATATATATATATATATATATATACATTGTTTCAGCACAATGGTGGAACTTTTTGTTTTGTTCACTGTCCTGACGCTTATTATAACTTTCATCTGCTTCTGTCTATTGAACTTTGCAGCACATATATTCTATGCAAGAATCATTTCAGTTTATTAACCCCTTCAGCGCTGATGACAAAGCCAGCTCGTCATGGGTGTTACCTGCCCTGCGCTTATGACGAGCTGGCTTTGTCATGAACAATGGGATTTCAAAGGATCCAGCATGCAGCGGGAAAACCCCTAGCAGCCAAGGTGTTAAACATTGATAACGTCCCTCTGTGAATTCTCTGTATATTTCTCTAAGCAAAAGAGAGCATGAGTGAAAAGTTCTAGGTCTTTCACCATGGTTCCTGAGGGAACAGGGTTGTCATACCCAGTAGTTGCCAGAACTTTTGTTCCTGTCTAGGTTTAGGAGGGCTATGGTGGTACTGTGAGCCAGGTAGTCTAAGGGACAACATACCCCGTGGGGGTGCACGAAATCAGTCTGTCGCCATCTTAAAGTTTATGTCGCTCACAAACGTGCAGTTCCTACGCCTAGTGGAAACTACACAACAACTCTTTGGCAATGCTCTTGAGAACGGTGCCATTGTTCCATCACTTCCTTGACTCTATTCTGCCTGTCAAACTATCGTGTCCTTTCCATTTCCTTATGCTAATGAACTTATCTGCAGAACTATTTGGAGCTGTCTGGTGAGAATTCAGACCTGAACGTTTTGATTAATGCTCCATTTCCCTTTGTCTGTACTTATTGATTTTCCTCTAGAATACTTTAACTTGAATTCTTTCTCCCTACTGAAGAATTTTATTGAACTATCCTTTACCTTCGAACTCATCCTTTGCATTCTTTGATTTGTGTGACTAAATGTTTCGATTTTTGCTGCATGCATGAGTATGCATGACGGATTTGCAAAAGATGTTACTGACTATATTAATTTTGAATCTCTGATATAGGGCCATATGTATCAAGCAAAATTTGCAGAATTTCGGCGTTTGCGAATGCAATTTTGCCAAATGGTATGTATTAAGGCAAAATTTGCGATTCCTTATTTTGCGATTGCATTTAAGGAATCGCAAATTTAGCAATGTCTTAAATGCCATGTAAGAAGCACCAAAAAAGTGCGATTTGGCCTTAAGGAATCGCAAATTACCACCAACTTCAAGTTGGTGGTAATTTGCGATTTCTTTGAAAAATTCACGTTTTTGCATTTTTCAAAGTGCAATGTGAAGCACATACATGTCCTTAGGGCATGTATGTATGCCACATGTGCACTTATGCTTATTTCAGGGGTGCATCAGGGTGTCCTTTTGACACCCCTGCACCCTTGAAATTATTCTCAATTTGCGATTCTCAAATTGCGAATCGCAAATTGAGAATAACTTCCCATTCATTCCTATGGGCCTCCTGGTCCATAGAAATGAATGGGAAAGTATTCCTTAATTGCGATTCATAATTTTACTAATCGCAAATAAGGAATATTAAAAAATCGCTAAAAAGTTGCAATTTTTTACATACATATTTGCAATTCTCAAATAGCGATTTTTAAAAAATCGCTATTTGAGAATCGCAAATCAGGATGTTGATACATATGGCCCAAAATATTCTATTTTAGCTACTTCTGCACCTTCTGGCTTCTTTACATTTAGGATTCAGTGAATGATAAGCACAGCTGCACCAGTTTCTGTTGTAGTCAGCCAACCAGCCAACCACTTTGGGTCAGCGGACCTGAAGCCACAGATTGGGCAAAAAAGCGTCCTCATCAAAAGGATTTCTAGGTCATCTGTATTTTGCATATTGGTTGCAGAGTGTTTTTTTACTTGCTGTATCAGAGGTTGGAGCTGTGACGTCAAAATGGCAGACACACCCATGATTCTTCCTTCCACTTCTCAGCTCTTACACAATAAACTGCACTCCCTAACACAGTGTCCATAAAGTTCAATCACTCTATCTTTAGCTCACTCTTTCATGCCATTTTTCATCCCTCCTTTCTCCCTTTGTAACTGTGGTCCAACTTTCCCTTCCTCCTTTTTTTCTGTCTTCCTCTCTTTTGTTGTGGGTAAAACTTTCATGATGAAAAATAATTCCCAGTCCCCAAAAAAGTGCTGCGTTCCCATCACCTGCAACCACCGACACAAATTAAGAACTAATGCAGAACTATCTGTGTCAAGGAGCTTACCTTTCCAACTCAGGCCTGCAAAGAGAACGAGATATTTTGCTTATTTGCCTTTGAATTGAATTGAACACACTTTCTAAGGTTTCCAGAAGATAGTCGGTTTATGCTGTGCTACAGTATCTTTTGCTTCAGGGACTCTGAAACAATTAGCAAGGGTGCAAAAGTTTATTCATTTTACAACAGTTCTTACATACATGTTAATAAATGACAGCTTCCTACATAATAATAGATGAGTTTTCATGCATTTTTCTCTCAAACTTTCTTTTTTTTAATTTCTTTTCTGTTTGTGGTAAGTGGTCTGGCATACCACTGTTCCAAAAGCAGCCATGAAAACAATATCATTTTATTGCAATGTCGAGCAAGCATTTCATTAGGAGGCAAGTCGTTACGAGTTATTTATTGGTGCGTATGTACAGGTTAAAATACTCAAGTGTTTGGCCTCAGGACGTGTTTCAACAGTTTCCACTGATAGGAACAATATGTTTCATAAATGCGTAGAGTATTCTTCCATGTGGGACATTTGGCAGGTTTAAATGGGTTATGAAGAAATGCAATAACTTCCGCGCCGAGGAATAGTGGAATTGCATCAATGATTCGCCCTAGGAACAGGCTGTGCTGTAGAACTGCCTTCAGACAGGCAATTAATAGAAACTCTAAATTAAAAGGTCCTCCAAAGACACTTTAAATCTACAAGAAGCATAGTTTCTTTGTCGCTAAGCAAGGAGAAAGAGCAACACTTTAGGTCTTTTTTTTATTTATTGTACTACTGCAATGCGAAAAGAAAGAAAAAAGGCTGTCATGCACCATAGCAGGGGGGTAAGAACAGACCCCTGCAGCCCCTCTGATTCTAAGGGGGCCCACTCCTCAAGGTGTCCCCAAGCCATCAAGGTGGCCCCTTCCAGCCGATATTCAATGAATCAATGTGACACTCCAGAGCCCCTTAACACATTTTACAGGGGGACACCATGTTGCATTACGCCCAGGGGCGGCTCCTCTGCCTAGGCGGAGGAGCGCCGCCCACCTGCTTCAAGGCTGTGAAGAGGAAAAAGGAAAAAGAAAATGATAATAACTAAACGTGTTATCATCATTTCATTTTTCCATTCCTAGGTGCGGGGAGGGGCTGTGCTGGCCAGAGCAGAGCCCAGAGAAGGAGTGGTTTGCCCACTCAAAGTGTGCATGGATATTTGGCCAGCCGTCTTGGGCCGGCCAAACATTCATGCGCATGTTGCATGTTCCCCACCAGGCTGTAGTACACAGCCTGGTGATGAACAAGCACAGGCTCCCTGTCCCCGTCTGAGCGCCAAAACACAGCGCTCAGACCAATCACAATGCTCACAGGCTCCCTAAGCCAAACCTAGTGGAACTTAGGGGAACCAATCACAATGTTGCATTGCAGTGTTGTCATTGGTTTAAAGAGCATGTGAGCCGCTTGCTTCCCCGACAATGAGGAGACACTGCAGAGAGGTGGATGCTGTCGGCTCGAGCAGCAGGTACGTTTTTTTTGTTTTTGTCTTATTTTCTACACCCACACCCTAGCCACCGCGCTCCCGCCACTGTTCTTTACCAGCCGCCACTGATTAAACCACTGCACCATACCACTGAGTGTGTGAAGTACAGTCATCCACAAGTATCTACATAGAAATAGACTTACTTCAGATTTTTTAATTTATTATTTAAAGTATTCATTTTCAAAAGCAAAACACATATCCGAGTATGGACTGGTAAGGCACAATTTGGCTCTACAATTTCAATCAGATTTTTCCCACTGAGTTGACTTTAGAAATTAATTTTTTTATCAACAGACATTCCAGAATGAAAAAAATAAGACACTACAAGGGCCACTAGCTCCAAGAAGAAAGCTTGCCCACTCGTAAAGAATCTTGCATTTAAAGTTGTTCATTTTTTAGATAATTTATAGGGATATCCTAGTCAAACTAAGGATGTGCAGCGGTTTCAGAAGTGTCTGCCAGGTAGGTGCAGAGAGGTCCACAAATGTCACCTGGATGAGAGGACAGGAAAGGTAAACATCTGTAGTGTGAACGCCACACTTTGTAGACAGTCTTCGACCCTGGAGGAGGTGTCCTTGAACCATATCACGAATACCCATTTTTTAGCAAGTAACAGGAGCATAGAAATGTGGGGTTGAACCTGTGAATCTGGACTGGAGAAAAACATTCCATTTAAGTATTTACAGTGAATACATTTATACATCATCTGTGGTGACCTGGAGGTCTTTTTCCCATCCTTATCTGGCAGGGTGCATCAATGTGAAAGTGGATGAGACGAAGAAGGTGCAAAATTTAAAAAACAAACTAAGCGTTTTGGGCATTCTAATTAAGCTGGTGAGAGGGGTAAAATCTGTTAGATACTTGGGGAAGGTGGAAAATGCAGTTCGAGATTCATATCCTATTCTCAAGTAAGTTAATATTTCAAGCAAAGTAACAGCTCCCGTGGCATTGACAGGAACCACGATAAAACAAGCATTTACAATGCAGTGGGTCTCACCTTTTGGAACTTGTAAGTATTTAGCGAAGCAGCACATTAGTGCAACGTATTTTTAGCACAGTTACATCCCCAGGTCAAGGTATTCCCCACAACATAGGGAAGACCCAGCGACTTCCGGTGATTATTTTATATATTATTTTTAATCAGAGAAGCATGAGTAAAAGCAGTAAAGTAATTAATAATGACATCAGCCACTAAACTGGAAGACGCATTGATAAAATACATGGAATATTCACAGGCCTGCCATATGGGAGGTGGGAAACGATTACTGAGAGTCTCAGTCAACAGTACCAAGAAAGATTTCAGAAATAACAATACAACGTGCTATTTTATAGTACTATTGTTTGTGACAGAGACAAGAATATACAACAACCTACGGAAGCACTCACTTCTTAGGCAAATACAATGTTACAGTGCCAAGTACACCCTATGTACAGCAACGTAAATAAACACACAACAAGTAAATCTCCAACTAACTAGTCATCAATGTGAAGGCAAAATAAATAGATAGTATTGTATAAAATAATTATTTAAAAATACACTTTGAACTGGCTTTGGTACTAGAGAAAATTGAACTGGATAAGACATAAGTTATATTGATGTCACAATAAGTTATGTGGTAACATTGTCTATTTTTGTAGTGTACATACTCGGGCTCTATCTTGGATAATAGGGTTTCCTTCATTGTTGTGGTTGTTTTTGGCGGGAAAGTGATGGGAGTTATTGGTCTTTACGATGAGTCCAGAAATGCCTGCATTGTTTGCCTCTATTTGTCAGCAAATATGGTCTTGGCAGGGCTGCTATGTGCGCAGTATGTAGTGCCTTTCTGTGGTGTTTTGGTGGTTCTCTACAGAATAGTCCATGCATCTTTACTGTGTGAGGAAACACTCCAGCTTGTACTTTGAAACATCAAGGCCTTAGTTTCATTCCTCTCAGTTCTACTTTGCCAGGTTAATCGCTTATCTACTCCATGCAGGCAAACGTCTGTTCGATGCTGCATGGCCATGTCCACTCTGCACCGGACCAGAAATACTCCCAGGCGGGTTTCAGCCTCATTGGGTGCAGTGTAGCTTGTGTGTCTCCAGAGTGAGCGTATAATCCTTATTGAGATCTACCCACTCTATGCGGTGACTCACTGAGTCCAGGTGCATACACACACACCTCTGGGAGACTCACTCAGTGAGTAAACACCGAGAAAAAAATAAAGCCACGCATATGGCCACTCAGACGACTTGAAGCGACATGCGTCCTCCTAATTATACACATAAACAAAGTTCATCCCAAATAAATGCCGCAGCAAAGAACAGTGCCGTCCACAGTTCCAGGCAGCGTAAGGCTGCAGCCTTTTTTACAAGTGTGTGACGACCCTCCTCCGTTCTTTGATTCCGCCGTACCTGAGCCTCTCAGGGCACCCTTCTCACAGCCACTCTTCACCCTCCATACACAAGGGCGGAAGCAGGACAAACAGGTTAAGCACATGCACTAAAGGCACGCTTATAGCCACGCTCACAACCTGCAGCACGGCATCCCTTAAGGGGCGCCGTGCTGTTGAACTATAAGCCCCATGGCCTCCTAAAGTATATAAATGTGCAATTAAAGTATGCCACACATGCTGCCTGCTCTTTAAAACATTAAAGGCCATATCTATAAAAAAAAGAGTTTTGCGATTCTCAAATTGCGATTTTTAGCAGATCGCAAATAAAGAATCACAAAATGCAATGTATGTAGGATTTGCTAAAGAATTTGTAAATCCTACATGTTCCTTATTTGTGAATCGCAAATGGAAATTCGCAATTAAGGAATACCTTCCCATTCATTCCTATGGGCTAGGAGGCCCATAGGAATGAATGGGAAGACATTCTCAATTTGCGAATACCAATTAGAGATTTGCAAATTGAGAATGCAATTTCAGGGTTGCAAGGGTGTCAAAAGGACACCCTGAAATATGCATGTGTGCACATTTTGCGCACATACATGCCCTAAGGGCGTGTATGTGCGACATATGGCTCTTTAAAAAAATCCAAAAAGTGCTTTTTTAAAGAAAATCGCAAATTGCCACCAACTTGAAGTTGGTGGTACTTTGCAATACCTTAAGGCCAAATAGCAAATGTCTGGTGCTTTCAGAATTGCGTTTAAGGAATTGCAATTGGCAATTTCTTGATTCGCAGAATAGATAATCGCAAATTTTGCAATTATCTATTTTGCGATGGCCTTTTGGGATGATACTACCCAAAAGGTTTTTTCCAATTAGCAAACAGGCCGATTCTGAGAATCAGCCTGTTTGCAAACAGGAAAAAGGCTTGATACATATGGCCCTAAGTGAATTAGCAGCAGCAACTGGGGCCAACACGAGCAGAAAGCTCAGGACGGAGGGCGTAGTGGGGGAAAGGCACAACAGCTGAGTAAAACCAATATAAAACGGTAAGCACTGTCATTTTCATAGATGTTCTAGGCATTGCCTCTATAAAGAATTTGCATTGGTGAAAATCAAACGTCTGTTTAGCGACAGTAAAGAAGAGACAGCTAAAGAAAACAAGGAAGGGGAAGAAAGAATCAGGTTGCTGACTCTATGGTCAGAGATCAAAAGATAGCAACACAAGAGGAGCCTTCAAGTGACGGCCTGCTTGGAAAGTGACAGCGTGCACGGTGCGCTGAATGGTGCAGGAAAGCATGTAGTGCCTCCAATAGGAGAAACTCATTAAACAAAGCAGTGCTTACAGACTACAAAAGACTCACTGTGTAACAACAGAAGTAAAAGGGGCAGTAGCAGTGGGAGGTTACAAATGAAGACAAGGCCTTACTAAGGAGGTACTAACAAGCCAATTACTGAGTCAGAAGCCAGCATTTATGAAGGACAAAGACATAAGCCAAAGAAAAATATGGGCAGAGAGTATGCGGAGCTTCAAGTTCGTACTCTAATACTGCATGCCTTGCAGAGCAGTGCATGCGCTCTGACTCTAGGCTCGGCCTAAACAATTGCTTTCTGAACAGATAGCCTGGTCGCGTAAGAGATGTGAGCCCTCTGTGCGATATGTTCACCGAAGGTGGGCATCACCGGGTTATATATAGAATTTGCATTGGTGATAATCAAATGTCTGTTTAGCGACAGTAAAGAAGAGACAGCTGAAGAAAACAAGGAAGGGGAAGAAAGAATCGGGTTGCCGGCTCTATGGTCAGAGATCAAAAGATAGTAACACAAGAGGAGCCTTCAAGTGACAGGCTGCTTGGAAAGTGATAGCTTGCATGGTGCGCTGAATGTTGCAGGAAAGCATGTAGTGCCTGCAATAGGAGAAACTCATTAAACAAAGTAGTGCTTACGGACTAAAAAAGACTCACCGTGTAACAACAGAAGTAAAAGGGGCAGTAGCCGTGGGAGGTTACAAATGAAGACAAGGCCTTACTAAGGAGGTACTAACAAGCCAATTACTGGTTCAGAAGCCAGCATTTATGAAGGACAAAGACATAAGCCAAAGAAAAATATGGGCAGAGAGTGTGCAGGGCTTAAAGTCCGTACTCTAATACTGCATGCCTCGCAGAGCAGCGCATGCGCGCTGATTCTAGGCTCGGCCTAAAAATTGCTTTCTGAACTGATAGCCTGGTTGCAGTAGAGATGTGAGCCCTCTGTGCGATATGTTCACCGAAGATGGGCATCACCGAGTTATTTAACAGTGGTATTTCAGATGAGAACAACGATGTTTACCAAACTGCTTCCGGTAGTTGGTCTTGGCAATGATGAAGCCCTGCTCTTGGGAGGTAGCAGACAGCTCGGACCCCTGTACGCCATTTAGATGTCGAGACATCTGAGGTAAAAGAGGCAGGACTTCATTTCTCTCTGGAAGATGAGACCAAATTATAATTATAGTCCCTGAAGCACCAGATTGGTACGCACAGCTACTAATACATGGTACCATCACTCCCCAGTCAGTGATGTTGCCCCATCTGCGACACCGCTAGTGCCGATATCGGCCTCTAAAGATCACGGGCGAACAGCTGCCCGGTGTCAGCGCTTCACTGCATCACCCTCAGCGCCCCACAGTTCAGGAAACCTCCAGATATAGTGTACCCCACTCAGCAGGGGTATGTGCCTGCCCGATGGTTCTCAGCTCGTCCGCCACTGCTGGTCTATCCGTGAGGCACGAGCAAGGGAGAAGGCCACCAATGCCCAGCATAACACCACAGTCAGCTGATGCCCGCACCACACCGCAAACCCTCTCAACCAGTCAGATGGCTGCACACAATACTGTAATTGGAGTCCCGTTGGAATAAACGCCATTTTGTCCCCTCTGCAGTCCAGGCGGCAGATATTTTCGGCAAAGCTCGATCAGAGGACGTGATCGGAGGAAAGCGAAATAGGTCTCCAGGTGAGCCGCCTGCTTTCCAGTTGTGGAAAACTTGGTTACGGGTGGGCAAACAATGCGGTGGAACGGCGTAAAGAAGACTGGAGAGAGGAATCACAACGGAGCATCAGCTCCGCGCGGCCATGATGGAGATTCCCTATTAACATGAAATCCCTCAGAGAGGCATTTATTGATGCTTATGTTTGCTCCCAGGTGGGAGCACAACACTTTAATTAAAGAAATGAGATAGATGCCGATCCCATCCAAAAGGATTGTGTCAATGCCAAGCTTAATTTGGTGAAGTAGCATGAATAATTGTTCTTACATTTGATATTATTGCCATAGAGGGCACAAATCCAGCTTGATCTAGTAAAATAAGTTTGTCCATTACGAGTATGAGTCTGTTACCTATGGCCTTGGTTAGGCTCTCTTTGTAGAGGTTACGGAGAGAAATCGTCCTGAAGTAGGTGAAGTCTGGGGCAACTCTACACATTTTTTGTGGTAGAGTTCTAACAGCTCTTCTGGTAGAGGGATGCATTTTTTCTCTAGGACTTTGCTATAGATAGCAAGGTGGTGTGGGGTTTCTAGGTCTCTATAGGTGTTGTTACCTTTTGTCATGAGGACATCTGATCCCCATGCCTTACCCATGATCAGTGCATCAATGACAGCTTTCATCTCAGCTCTCTGTAAAGAATGTGATAGAGGGTCTCTGATACTTCCTTGACATTAAGTCAGAAATGCTGAGTGTTACTCGAAATGGCCCGTCAGCATTCTATCTTTTGCTTTTCTATCTTTGAAAGAAATACAATTGAAAACTGCTGGGTCTTATGGTTTTTTGATTTTTTGTCAATCTCAGGTAGGATGAGGCTCTGGATGAGGATTCTGTGTAATACAACATAGATCCTATGTGAAGAACTAGTGAGGTGACATACTCTGTAAAAGGGTAAAGTGTTTCTTCATAAAGTGTTACTGTGTTGTCAAAGCAGCCAATTGAATTACTCTTCTGAGAAAAGACATGCTTAAACACTACATGGAAAATTAAGCTCTTCTCATTATACCATCCTCAATACCATCCGAGGGCAATAAGATGCAAGTACTAACATTAATATACTTTCTTAAATCATAGTCAATTTTTCTTTTTTTGTGAGCAAGATTTGGTTATACAAAAAAGGGTCTCTTTATTTCAGCCTGGTATGCATTTGTTTATAGGGCTGTCTAGGTTTCTGTGCCTCATCACAATACCTGCATTAGAGAGGAAAACAGTTCTTGTAAGATTACTCATTTCTTGGAGGAAAAGCACCAAGAGGGATTTAAGCCAACTGTTTTGCATAAATAGCCTTTGTTTACAATGCCCTGAGAGATACTTAGCTGTACTAGAAGCCCAGTCATGCAAAATAAATAGCAAAATTGATTGTAAGAGTACCATACCCAACTATTTTTAGTCTCCCCATGCCCTAAATTGATGAATTTTAGAAAGACTTGGGATAGGTTACACCAGGAACTTGGGATCAGAAATAGCCAGACTTCTACGTCATTATACTAAGTGAAAACCGTAAATCTTAAACCAACTGTGATACAGAAGCCATTTATTATTTATTTTGATTGATAGGTTCCTTTCCTGTGTTGTTAAACAAGCACTTCAATCCTGAGGGGATTACAACTTCACTTTAGCATTTAGGTAAGGATATTAGTATGTCTATGTTTGAAACAATTGATGTCTTGTG
The DNA here is from genome assembly GCF_964263255.1 of Lissotriton vulgaris. NCBI lineage: Eukaryota > Metazoa > Chordata > Amphibia > Caudata > Salamandridae > Lissotriton > Lissotriton vulgaris. Next base: position 1,824,192,257 of record NC_141685.1, read on the forward strand.
ACTCTAAGAAAATGAATCAAAACAGTAAAATTTCCAAACCAAGTTAGCAACAAAGTGGAAAATTTTATAAGTAAGATGGCAATTATTGAAATCCAAATCCTAAAGTCAGGCAAGTAGAACACTGCGGTCGGTGGGGGGTCCACAAGGTGAGAAATGAAAAAGTCAGGGTTGTACCAAAGCCTTTCAGTTGTGTCACCAAAAGCTTTTTGTGTGGCAAGATGGAGAATGTAGCCACTAAAGGCACTTCACCGCTGGGATCACTGTGCTGTCTTCTGTGACTTCTCGGACAACATGACCACCCTCAAGCTTGCCACCCGGAAGCACCACCAACTGATCCGCGACACCAAGAAAACTGCATTCAAGGACCGGCTGGACAACAACGCACACAACAGCAAGGAACTCTTCAACATCGTGAAAGAGCTCTCCAACCCCAACGCCGGAAACAACAACATCACCCCATCGCAAGAACTCTGCAACTCCCTCGCCTCCTACTTCCACAACAAGATCGCAGACATACACAACAGCTTCAACACCCAACCGACGAACGCCACGTCCGACACGACCGAACCACCGCCCCCCACCACCACCCTCCGCGCCTGGACTCCGATCAGCACCGAAGACACCGTCCGCATGATGAACTCCATCCACTCCGGATCTCCTACCGACCCCTGCCCTCACCACGTCTTCAACAAGGCCGACGCTGTCATCGCACCCCACCTGCGGGACATCATCAACACCTCCTTCACCACCGCCACCTTCCCTGAGAGCTGGAAGCACGCCGAACTCAGCGCTCTACTCAAGAAACCAACAGCGGACCCCACCGAACTCAAGAATTACCGCCCCATCTCGCTGCTCCCGTTTCCGGCCAAAGTCATCGAGAAGACCGTCAACAAGCAACTGGCCGCCTTCCTCGAGACGAACGGATCCCTCGACCCCTCACAGTCTGGCTTCCGAGCCAACCACAGCACCGAGACCGCCCTCATCGCTGGCACCGATGACATCCGAACCCTGATGGACAACGGAGAAACAGCGGCCCTCATCCTCCTAGACCTCTCCGCGGCCTTCGACACCGTCTGCCACCGCACCCTAGTGCAGCGCCTCTACAACGTCGGAATCCAGCAGAAGGCACTGGAATGGATCATCTCCTTCCTCGACGGAAGGACCCAGAGAGTCCGCCTACCACCGTACAAATCAAAGGCCACCGAAGTCATCTGCGGCGTACCCCAAGGATCCTCGCTGAGCCCAACCCTCTTCAACGTCTACATGAGCCCCCTCGCGGCCATCGCACGCCAACACAACCTGAACATCATCTCCTACGCCGACGATACCCAGCTGATCCTCTCCCTTACCAACGACCCCGCCGCCAGAGCCAACCTTCACGAAGGAATGAAAGAGGTAGCCGAGTGGATGTCGACCAGCCACCTGAAGCTGAACTCGGACAAGACGGAAGTCCTCAACCTGGGATCCTCGCCCTCCGCCTGGGACGACTCCTGGTGGCCCCCCGCCCTGGGAACCGCACCCAAACCGACAGACCACGCACGCAACCTGGGCTTCATCCTGGACTCCTCCCTCTCCATGACCAAGCAAGTCAACGCCGTCTCCTCGTCGTGCTTCAACATCCTGCGCATGCTACGGAAGATCTTCCGGTGGATCCCCACCGAGACCAGGAAGACTGTCACCCAGGCACTCGTCACCAGCCGACTGGACTACGGCAACGCCCTCTACGCCGGAACCACCGCCAAGCTCCAGAAGAGACTCCAACGGATCCAGAACGCCTCAGCCAGACTCATCCTCGACATCCCACGACACAGCCACATCTCCGGACACCTAAGAGACCTGCACTGGCTCCCGGTCAACAAGAGAATCACCTTCCGTCTCCTTACCCACGCACACAAAGCTCTTCACGATATCAAGGCCTGAGCTACCTCAACAACCGCATCAACTTCTACGCTCCCAAACGACACCTCCGATCAGCCAGTCACGCCCTCACCGCCGTCCCCCGCATCCGAAGAACGACAACAGGAGGAAGGTCCTTCTCCTACCTGGCCGCTAAGACCTGGAACTCCCTCCCTCCCGACCTGCGCCTGACCCAAGACCACCTCGCCTTCAGGAAGAAGCTCAAGACCTGGCTGTTCGGGTAGTAGCAGCACCCCCCCCCCCCCCTAGCGCCTTGAGACCCTCCGGGTAAGTAGAGTGCTCTATAAATGTCTATGATTGATTGATTGATTGATTCTGTCACTGGCTTCTTCAAGATTTTCATTTTTTATCGGCTTTGGAGCTTAAAATGTGTCAGCACAGCAAGGAAGGATGCTGAGGCTGGTGAGGGTTCCATGAAGCCAAGTACACCAGATATGATATTCTGCTGAAGCCCTCAATTCTGGCACCAAAAGCTCTGACTGGAGCAAGTCAGAGATCCTAGACACCAAGGCCTTTCCGTGTTAGAGTTAGGGTGAGGATTTCATCCTCCCCCACTGTTCTTTGGGGGGATTTTAGCAGATAATAAAGTGAGGGAAAGAATGCTTGAATTATCCTCAGCCACTGTCATTCACTTAGACCACATTAAGCCCATCATTTTTCCACTACAGACCAAGACCAGCCATTTGCAAATCAGTCAAGGTTCAGCCCAAATAGGAACAGCCCAACTCCAACTGCAAAACTAGGTTCCCTCCATACGAAAACATACACATACCGAGACTGGTTTTGGCTTACTTTGGCCTATGTGGCATGGTATAGCTTGAGACCTGCAGCACAGGATGCACTGAGCATACACCTGGTCATGCTCATTGAAATTAAGACCTCTACTGCAATAAGCAACAACGTGTTTGAAGAAATACATAAATTAATCTCAGTCACAGACAATTGCTCAGGGCTGCATTCCAGTCCATTGTTTTTCATCCACTAAGCCACTCTAGGAAAACCTTTGGATTTTGTCTTTTTTTGGAGCCTAGAATTCTCCAGTGGGACAAACCCAAGAGCTAAAGCTAGGCAGGGCTTCACAAGGTTTGATAACTGAATTTTGCTGTCATGGAGAAGCCTCATACTTCACCACCAAATGATTTTAGTGGATTAAACCAATACATGTTGTCTGCTTATGTTGCATCTTTCTCAGATAATCTGAGCACCTTGTGCCAGTCCAATGTTTGTTAGATGTAGAAATTGCTTGTGTTGTCCTGTCTTCAAGCTAATAAACTCCAAGGTATAACTCTCAATACACCAGGTTACAGATAGTAGTGCAATGGGAGGCAAGCTGAAACACTCACTTCAACCAGTACACAACCACAGTAGAGTCCTCTCGCCATCTGAGTTTTTATCAAGGTTCCTCATTTTGTCCCGTATGCCCTTGGGACCATAGAGGAATAGTTGATGTGTCCCTTGCGAATCACTTCCAGCTGTTGGGTAGAAGTGAAAGCAGACAGCAGGTCCCTCCTCTTCTGATCTTCTCCATTTCCTTGTTGGTTCTGAGGTACTAGTGGTGGAAGTTTCAAGAAATATTAGTGGCTCAGCAATGTCTAAAGAAGAGTCCTCACTACTTGTTAGTCCACATTTGCAGCAGTGACCGATGTGTGGTAAAATTGTTACTACAATTCTGGGAGTCTTCCAAAAGGCAGGACCCAAATGCCACTCCATGGATAACTGTAATCCCACCCAGGTCTTGTCCTAGTATAATGAGAAGAGGAAACTCTATTTTCCCACTCCTAAAAAGCAGCTATGGCTATTTCTATGCTCAGGCATCTCTTGGTGGATCAGGAGTCAGTCTGGTGGAGAGAAGACCATCATCAAAGGTAAGCTTCATTCTAAAGCACTATTTACTTTAAATACTATTACAGTGTTCCTCATAGCCCTCTGTTGCGCACTCCTGTTATACCTGTTCACTTCCATACTCTTATATTTTAATGTGACTAGGGGTGGATGTCCATCAATTATCCTTCCCTGCCATTCTGCCTAAAGATCATTTCAGCAGGGCAATTGCTCCTACAGGACCTATGTTCTCTAATAGGAGCCAAATCACACCTATGCTTTTTCTGTAAATCTAATTAGTCAGCTCATAGAAAATATAACGTTTAACCTAAGCAGTCTAAATCAGCGAGATAGAACATTGAATCTTGCCACCATAGAGACATACTAATACTTACTTTTTCTATATTATGCACCTATGCCCTGTGGTTTCCAAGTCCAACTAATCAGTGTCTTAAGCTAAAGTTAAAGATAAGTTGTTTAACATGACAAAATGTTTTACTTTGACAAATGCTGACTGCATCATTCAGCTATATAATTGATGTCTGTAATGGCAGCTCTAAAGCCATGATTTTAAATTACTTTTGTAGGTGTGGTAAGCATGAGCTACAGTAGACAGATGATAAGTTCCTTTTATGCCACTGGTGCAAACTCTGGCCCATATTACTGTAACATTGCCTTCCCAAAATTTGTGCCGCTTGATCAGTTGCGCCAATTTTGTTTAGCCAAGTACTGACCATGTTTAGGGGTTGAGAGCATATGCTCTGGAAGTTGTGTAGTTGCCTCTCAGGGCCTAGAGCTAAAAAAAACGTTTAACAAACCTAGGGCCAGATGTAGGTAGCCCTTTACCGATCGGAATCGGCCGAAAATACCGATTTTTGGCCGTTTCCGATCGGTAAAGGGCTATTGAGATGTAGGGGCACATTTTCGGTAATTTTACCGAATCGGTATCATAACCGAATCGGTAATTTTACCGATTCGGTAATATGTACCGAATCGGTAAAATAATTACCGATTCAGTAATATTTACCGATTCGGTAAAATTACCGAAAATGCAATGTAGGTAGGCAATGTACCTTCTGCACATGGCTTACAGAATCGGTATTTTACCATGGAATACAAATCCATGGTAAAATACCGATTCCGGTGTGCATGCACATGTGTGCATGCACACCTATGTCATGTGACAGGCAGACCTGTCCTTAGGGCAGGTATGCCTGCCACATGGCACCTGTGCCTGTTTTGGGGGTGCCAGAGGGTGTCAAAGTGACCCCCCCTGCACCCTTGTGAATTCTTTAATTACCGATTCGGTAAATACCGAATCAGTAATGCCTAATCATTCCTATGGGCTTCAAAGCCCATAGGAATGAATGGGCATTACCGAATCGGTATTTACCGAATCGGTAATTAAAGAATTGTTAAGGATTCGGTAACGAATCCAGATGTTGGGACCTACATACCATTTACCGATTTTGAAATACCGAATCGGTAGGATTCGGTATTTCAAAATCGGTAAATGGGATTTACCTACATCGGGCCCCTAGTCCTTAAAATGAAGACATTCTGGGGGAACCAAGGCAAAAAGGCAAATATTCAATCAATAGTATAAGGCAGTCCAAGACATATGATGAATTTCAATACGCTCATTTGCTATTTAAACATATATTGGTCCTGTTATGATGAGCATCCAATCTGATTCTCTAATTCCAACTGAGTAGAAGATCTGAGGCTGGATACACTGTCCTGAATGAATATGGTGATGCTTTCAATCAGGAAAAAATATACACCATGTGCAAATGATTCCTGCAGTGTCAAGACACTTAGGGCTGATGCAATATTCCCATTTGCAAACCAGTGATGTGCAATTTGAACTCTGATTGGTTTACACATGGGAATGCAATGTACAATTCAGCCTTTGTACTTATAAGTTGAATTGCACATTGTCCATTTGTAAGAGGTTACACAAATTCCTGCCTAATTAATATTATTTAGTCAAGTCATAATTTGTGATCTGCTGTCATTGGCTGTAAATGCAGGGATAATGCATGCAAGGGGCAACAATGTTCATTAAATGGATCGATGCAACTTCTAAAAAAGTTTCCCATTTGAGAAAACATCAGAGCGAGATGGTAGAAGTCCTACCCATGAGGTAACTGTCACAATTCTCAAAGCTGAGGATTTCCCACAGGACTTGAGCCTCAAGAAACAACTAAAGGATTTCCTCCCCAACCAGAATTTGAACTAGTGAATGTCAACTGACCAACTGCACAGGACCTTTACCCTCAGTTTCCCTCATTCCCTCACTTCCTAATGCACAAAAATTGGTTTAATCTCATTCATCTTAACTGTACTGATTTTACTTGTTATCTTGATAGGAGCATGTACTGGTGTAAAGTGCTCTGATACCCTTGGGTCTCGCCAGCGCTATATTACACTCCTAAATAAATAAATAAGACAAGGTGTCTAAGAGTTGCCAAAAGTAATTAACAGATATATATGTAATAACATAATATTGGTATTTAGTACCAATGCTTCGCGCTCCTGGTTGCAATCACTCAGGACTAAATAATTAACTCAATACCTTGGCAAGAACACTGAACTGTAAACACGTATCTTAAACAACCACTACATAATGGTTATTGAACAGGTAGTGTGGGAAATGTCAGCAAGACTAATGCTGAGAACATATCAGATGAATAAATTACTGCACTGAAAAGGCATGTTGTGGGCTGCAAATCAAAGGGAATGCAACAGGAGCCATTTTAGGGGTGGGCTACTGCCCAATGTCACCATCTCCGAAGGGTCGTCAGTATCAAGCTTGGGACATGCAGACGTTCCACTGTAATAACAGTATGCATAAAAACACTTTCTTTTTTTAATTGACAGCTGGTCATGCATGCTTCATAGAAACTTTCTTGTTATGACGAACCTACCAAACCCTTAGCCTAGTGTGTTTAGGCAGTTCATGGGAACCTTCCTGTCTCACTTCTCTGTCCTTACTTCACCTCCCCTGTTCAAGCCACATCAATTTTTGCCTGACCCTCTTTCTATCTCGGCTCTCTCATCTTCCCCTATGTCTACCTGTGACTTATTATCACTGTGTTGTTCAGCATCACAGGCTTGAATTAGCCATAAATTGGTAATACATTCAAAATTGTTCCAAACAGCATATTCCAGCACTTCAGATGGCACTTACCATTGATTACCCAATGGATCTTTATGTGGGACATGTGAGGTAATGGGAGTTAGCACTAGGCCAACCAAATAATTAACAGTGTAACCCATTTGGTCACACATTAAGAGTCAGGTAAGTAAAGTTAATACATTTTATTACAAGTTAGCAGTCAGGTTAATGTAAATTAATCTCAATACCATGCTCTAAGGTACAGAATAACAACTGGAGAGCCAAACCTCCTGAAGAAGTTCAGTAGCATCAGTGTTAGACAGGCAAGAAGTTAAGTCACAGCAATACAAAGAATTAACAGCAGAATCTGGTCCTCAGAGAAGACCTATCGATTTTCTCTCCTGAACATAAGTAATCTATAAAGTCCCCAATTCTAGAATCTGAAAAATATTGAAGGAATTTTAATCTAAAGAAGTCTTAAAGTTCACGGAAATGTGAAAATGGAGAAAAAGGTAAAAAGTTGCAGGAAGGTGTCAGTATTTAAGAAGATCGGTCAAGAGTGTTCTAGGGATGGGGAATAATTGTTAGCCTAAGTCACACTCAGCAAAATATTCAAAAGGGTAAGCTTCGAGGTCTGTACCTCTCAATGTCCAAGGGAAATGTGGCCATTACCAACCTGTGAGAACACTAGCTAATACAACTCAAATCTTTGGCTAACACCAATGGATCACATCACCTGAAGCTCCATTGTCCTTTCCATTCTCAGATTGTTAGTTGCAACATTAGCAGACTCCCCCAGGCCAGTACTGAGAATGACATCATCCTTGGGTACCTGCAACGCATCGCAACATTACTAAATAGAGACTGTCAATTAACACTCTGGCTATCTATGGGCCATATGTAGGTAGCCCTTTACCGATCGGAATCGGCCGAAAATACCGATTTTCGGCCGCTTCCGATCGGTAAAGGGCTATGGAGATGTAGGGGCACATATTCAGTAATTTTACTGAATCGTTATTATTACCGAATCGGTAATAAGTACCGATTCGGTAATAATTACCAAATCGGTAATATTTACCGATTCGGTAATATTTACCGATTCGGTAAAATTACCGAAAATGCTATGTGGGTAGCCAATTTTCCATTGGCACATGGCTTACAGAATCGGTATTTTACCATGGAATACAAATCCATGGTAAAATACCGATTCCTGTGTACATGCACATCTGTGCATGTACACATGTGCCATGTGACAGACAGACGTGCCCTTAGGGCATGTCTGTGTGCCACATTGCACACATGCCCGTTTTGGGGGTGCTAGAGGGTGTCAAAGTGACACCCCCTGCACCCTTGACAAATTCGGTATTTACCGATTCGCTAAATACCGAATCGGTATTTGAATTGAATCCTATGGGCTTCAAGGCCCAGAGGATTCTATAGCAAATACCGATTCGGTATTTACCGAATCGGTAAATATTGAATTTTTAAGGATTCAGTAACATATCCAGATGTTGGGACCTACATCCCATTTACCGATTTTAAAATACCGAATCGGTAAAATTCGGTATTTCAAAATCGGTAAATGGGATTTACCTACATCTGGCCCTATGTTCTTTGTCAAGGTCTTCTTCACAGGTTCTCTATTGCTAGTACAGAGTTACATCTATTCTCAAAACACAAGCCATGTGATCGTACCTACAAGGAAACATCACACAAGCAGAAATGGAAAAACAGTATTTATGCAGAAATAAATACAGGCCTAGTTAAGTCAGGTTAAGCATATTACTCGATGTTGCACATTAATACATGTTGTTTGTGCACATACAACTATAAATGAAAGACACATGTAAGTACATAAATTCAACCGTAGATTCACATTGTAGGTTAAGCAAATGTAAAGTAATTTTAAATGCATGAATACAAATGTGACTAAGAACTACATTATGAATATTAATGCAAAAGATTAGTGCAAGCATTTACATAAATCTCTCTCGTTTCTAATGTCAACACATTTTGATAGTTGTGAAGATTGTTTACCAAATCTCTAAATCTATTTTTTACTTCAATAAAGTTAAGGCACACAATGTATATAATTCCTTGTTCCTCTGTGAATGCACTGCAGTACTGAATTCAGGTACAAAACATTACATAAATACCATTAGGACACATATAGTATGTAGTGCTAAGTTCACATATATATTGTGCATTTGTGACGTGTAAGGGCGAGCGAAAATAACGCAGCTCCGAAGCTCTGGATACCCAACTTGATGAAGTTTATACACATGTGTATTCCACTCATGCACATGCATACGGTATAGTGGAGCTTTTGTTTAATTAGCTGTGCATGATGCGGACATCCACCTTGGAGCAGTAATTAAAAAATAAGTAAAACAGCACTTCTAAAGAAAAGAGTGGACAGGCAGCAAATTGAAGCTGCTTGGTCATTCAAAAATATGAAACAAATATGTAAGGAAAGAACATGAAAGTGGCAGGGAGCAACAGAGAACCTGGTGGAGGGGTAAGATCAATGGTTGATGCGAGATCATGGAGCAACAGGAAGTGAGGTGCAGGGAGCAGCTGGGAGTTAGAGGGTTGATGGCGTAATTGGAGGAGATTGGGGGGGTGAGGGTTGAAAAAATAAAATGGAAAAAGCCAGATGGAAGGAATGGACTATTCAACAGAGGAGCAGGGTGGAGAGGACATAAAGGACACAGAGAACCTGTGGAGGGGCTTGGGGATTTGAGGGAGGAAGTAGCACATGAGAGAGAGAGCAAGAAAACACATGCATTTCTAAATTTCCCAAACGCATAAGAAAAAAGTAGTTACGTAAATATAAGCAGTGGAAGAATACAGGTCATCCAATCAAAAGTATGATAGGGACGATATACTCAAGGGCTGAGCACAAGAATAAGAAGGAAAACAATTGAATAAGAAGCAATCAAATGAGAGCGACATGAAAACCAACCAAAAGTAATAATTGGGATGACCCAAACTCCACTGTACATATTGGTAATGTCCTCAGTAGGCCTTTTGACAAATGACAGCTAAACGCTGTCTCTACATGAGATATAAAAAGCACCATATGCATACCCCTAATAACATTAAATAAATATGGCCCTGCCTTAATTACTGCATTTGAGATCTTAATATTGTGCGAGGTAAACAGCCCATGTTAGCAGTAGGTGGTTAGCTGTGGAGAATGCATGGGATCCCAGATAACGGGTGTGATATAACATTTGTTCTTATGAAATCATATACGGCCCATTCCACCTAGGTGCAGAATAATTACACAATTTAAATAAAGAGACAAAGTCTCTCCTCAAATACCATATTTTTCATTTTGGTAACTCTACACCAACATAAATGTCTGTGAAAAGAGTGAGTGCCTATTTCTTAGTCATGTGATAGGAGCCATTCACCACAAGACTTCATGATTCAACGCAATGCGATCAATAATTACAGCTATATTTTTTACTTGCTGGTGGTTCTTTGGTGGTCTCAGTGTGAGTGCAGGGTACTAGTCATTACATAGTGCCATCATCATTGAGATGCTCAATGATAGTTCAGTTAAAGTGGACTAGAAGAGATTACATTTGTAATATGGGCTAAAGCCTTCTCATTGAGTGCAAGCTAGACACTTTTTTGTAAGTGATTTTAACACAGTCAAACATGATTTTAATTGTGACCCCTGTAAGCATTTTCTCAATAAGGTACATTGAGGTACATTGACCTATGTGACTGGTGCATTCCATTTATTCTATCTGGAATAAGCTGTTTGATTAATGTAATGTTAGAGACCAATATATTTATGTCATGCCTCTATACAGATAATTTTACTCACATTCAATGTAAACTAATTTGACAAAGATGAGTTCAGAGTTTTTTACACCACTATGAAATATTTGTATTAAGTCAATGACAGTCGTCCAAGGAGAGGATATGTGAAGTGTGATGATATTTATTGCAAACACTTTTGGGTAACAATATTATAATGAGTATAATACCAGTGCACCAACATTAGATACTTCTGGTAGAGCCTCCTCCTGGTAGCAACTACTCAACTCTGTCAGCATTCAAACCCGCTCACATTCCCTTAGAACATTGAGGGTACATTGACATATTAACATTCTGGGCATAGATCAAACCTCTGATCATATCAGATCCATCTATACATAACATAATGCAACACAGAAACAAACCTAAAAGAAATATATATACACAGCTTTACCCAGATTTGTATACTCAGGTGAAAAAACAAACAAGGTATTACTTTAATGTGGATGCAAATCTTTTCATAATAGTGGGCTCTTCCACTCAAAGGCGGAGTGTCAACTTCCATTGTTAAATGAAAGCCCCCCTCCTCTTTACTTTACTACTCAGTTCTGTATTTCCACCTAACTCATGCTCCTAGAACAAATGGAACATGCTCCGCACACCCTCATCACCCAGAACCCCGTCTCCTTCCTCACATCCACAGTTTTTTGGGTTCTAAAGACTAAGAATAACCTTTCCTACCCAATTTGGATTTTTGAAGATATACGCTCAATCTTCACATTTCCACCTATTCAATGCACTTCTTCTTCACATCATATCTTCTCTGATACTGTGTCAGCATTTCTTGTCGGCAGTGAAGTGGTATCAAAATTCTTCCCACACTCACACCACCTTAGCTACAGCAATGATATTTCACATGCCCTTCCCTCAAAACATAAAAAATGTGACATCATTAAGTGGGTGATGGTGATCCATGGGGTGGGTGCACAGCATCTCCTTCAAATAAACACTGCCAGTGCCATCTCCACTCTGAGCTCATGCCTTAGTCATGCGATTAATGCACTCAAACAAACCGTTGGCTTGTGGAGAATACAAAGCTGTTCTCTGATGCAATGCCACAAGCTCTGAGCACACCCACAAATCATCATAGACAAATTGTAACCTATTATCAGTAATGATAATCTGGGGCATCCCTTCCAGTGCAAGTTCTTCCTTAAGGAAATCTATAGCAACCTGCATGGTGACAGTGCACATCCCCATCACTGCCAACCATTTTGGATTGTAAACCATCCACACCAATAAAAATCTCTCACTGAACCAGATCAGATCAAAAGTCTCCATAACCTTCAGCACCAATTAACTCTACTGAGGCACCACAACAAGGTGCCTCTATGAGGACATTATACATAAACAGCAGGGGTATACCCAAATTACCCTTTAATATCTGGGTATGGGACATAGTTTTGTACAATAGAAAAATTGAATAAAGGAAACAATACTAAGCACTTTTACGAGTAGAGCACATTTATTTACCCTCTCAGGAGTAATTATTATCCATAGCAAATATATCAAAATCAGTTTACAACACACACAGACAATGGCGACTTTTCAAGGAGAAACAAATGATATATATCACAATATATATTACATTACAAAGAAAAGCAAACATGGAACAAATAACAATAACCCTGAAGAAATTATACACACTAGTGTCCCCCCTATACTTTTGGGCAAACCACTTAGAGGTAGTCAAAGTGAAACACTTAAAGGCTTATATACTAGTTGGCCTAGCTCTAGTGTAACAATACACATTTCCAAGGATCACTATCAATCCAATGACTCCTACTTAAAAGTGTTGATGTGACCATGTTTCAGCCATTTCTTCTTAGGCCTCTTAAGGACAGGGGTTATACAAGAATATTCTAAACGATCGGGGAAGCAAAATCTCTCGCGCTGAAGAAATTGCAGCTCCCTAGGTGCAATACCTCCCTATCAATAGGTGGGCACACCCACTTCAAGTATTTCTTTACAGCATCTCTATCGTGTATTTTAATGACCACATGAATCCTGATTTAAATGGAATGCGTGCTTGAAAAAATGAGCTGGCAATCCCTTCCTTCACTAAAGTTCTCCGAGGCCGCCCAAGTGTGTCTGCCTTAAATGTGCTCCAGGATGACATTAGTAGTGTGACATTGATGGCACCTATTTTAGCTGCTTCTCTACCAAGGCATCTATTCTGTGCAACTAAGACACTTCCCTTACATTAGCCTAGGTAATACTTCTTCCCAAATGCCCATCAATTGATCAGATTAATCATGTTTCCCAGTGTAACTTCCAGAGGGTCAAATCTGTTCTCCATCCACAACACTACAACTGCAGGCACATTTCACCCATTGTACACAAATAATCCCCATCATTGGCACAAGTTTTTGTCTTTGCTGCCCCTCTATTGTTACCCTTTTGCATGCCTGCAGTCAAAACTACAAAACCCACTAAGACAACTTTTCATTTGTCCCACATACCAGTCACTATTACCTTACCCTTCCGTTTCATCTGCTGTCCTTTCCATCTGCAACCTAGACAATCTGCCACCTTATTCTTAGGTCCATTCACATATTGCACTCCTGAGTCCTTGAATCCACTTTACAATCCTTGGAGTCAATCACAATGAGCCTTGCTAGAAAACAACTGTGCCAAGGGGTTATGATCAGATTTCACAATGTAGGCTATCCCCATGATAAAAAAACGTTCTCTTGCTCACCAAGGGTTCTCAATGCTCATGCAATGACTACTTCCCTCCCATAATCAATTTAAGACATCACTTCGCCTAAAGCTTTCAGACTGGTATTGCTGGTCACAAATGTCAGATAGGATTGCCCAAAAGAATGAAACTAAACACATCCCATCTTATAAAATCAAACATCTGTTGGAAATCCTCAGGCCCATGCAGACACCATCCTTTTTTCCTACAACTCACTTAGCAGACAAGTAATCTTTGCCCAATTGAACACACACTTCAGTTAAGACTATGCTAGCCCAAGAAAAGTCGAAATCTTATCTTTGTTACTTGATGAATGTACCTTGGCTCCAGTTTCCACCAAGTACACCTTGGATTTGAAGCCCTTCTTGGTTATACCCTGCACTAAGTATTCAACAGTGCTTATCCTGAACTGATACTGTCTCTCTAAAGCCTTACTTGACACCTTGTTCTTGAATAATATTACTGAACACAGTAAGTCATCATGCTAAAACATGATGTATCAAATTTCTGACAAGACATCCTTTATTTCACTTTGAAAACATTATGCAGTAGATGCAAGGTCGAAAAGCATTCACACAAATCTGAAGACCCCAAGTAACTGTAGACTTAGTGGTTCCACCATCAAATGCAGTATTTTTCTGACTTTTTCCACCACCATCTTGGTATGCTTCATAAGCATGAAACATGTTCACAACTATTTAGAAGTCCAATCTCATCGCTAAACACCTTGGGTGACTTCTTGACCAAGTTGCAAACAACTAGATAACAACATCAATTTTCATTGGAATTACGGTTGGGTGTTATACAGTGATTTCTATGACGTGTCTTTGCTGCTACTGTTACAAAAAAAGTATTCTAGCATGCAGAAAACTGAAACAGGTTTAATTAGTATAAAACCAGCGCTCTCTCAGCAGGTGCGAAACTGTGCAAGAACTCAAACTTCAACTCATTCTGCTATTATATTGAAGGTGTAGTGACACAATAACATTCTGAGGATGAACACTGAAAGTCCAAAACCCATCTCAACATGAATTAAACCTCATTTCATAGTAATAAACTTACCTTATAGTGTTGCTGTTGCTCTACAAAATGCAGATTCTTGCAGATTCTTGCATTTATAGACGATAAATATCCTAATAACTGCATGTAATAATCCCATAGTGGTACTTAGGAATTCTGGTGTCATGATAATAAACCATTTGGCTTTTCACTAAGGTAACTTACCCTTGTGAGTAATTTACACGTGTAATTTACTCTTAAACTTTTGAGTAACTTTACTACTTCTGCGAATTCACAAAATCAGTGTGTAAACTTACTCAAACATCAGAGTTATGAGTGTAAGATACTATGTCCAAAAAAAGCAGCAGCAAAAATATTTTATTGCTAAATACTAATTTAAATTAATTGTATACATTTATTTGAAATGTAGAAAAACATTAAAAAATGTAACAGCTCTTTTAATTTTGATTTAAATCTTTAGTTAATTTAAATGTATTAGATTAAATAAAATATATTTTTTCAAAGTTTGAATAAGAAAAATAATTCCTATTTAAGTTTACAGGTTTTATGATGCTTTAATAGTTATTAAAAGTGGTGTATAGAATTCATTAAAATTAACTACATTGTTTTAATAAAAAAGTAATATTATATTCATTTTTAAATGTTAAAACGTTTTTTGATATATTTTATAATAAAATAATAAATAATTAAATGTTTCTATTTTTTAACATTAAATTATATTCATTTTTTTAAACTTTTTTGAATAATTTAATTTACTTTAACATTATTTTCTAGGGCATTTTATTTTAATTCCCTACCTTTGTTATTTTCTATGGGAGGATATTGCAGTAAAGTGGTTTTCCATGTGTGGTGCTGGACTTACTCCAGCTCTGATCTGGAGTAATTTACTACTGTGTAGGAACTTTAGAAGTGCAATTGGTGATTAGCACTGGGCTTAATTTTTTGTCGGTGGTTGCATGTCCCTCATTTCACCCCTCCCAAGCTCTCTCCAAACCCCTCCTTACCTCCATTAAGCCGTCCTTACTTGTCCCTAAACGTCTCCCCTCTAGTAGTACGTAGACCTGAATGCCACAGCTCACTTAATTTTAAAGGCCTAAAAAGAAATCATCTTTCAGTTTGATTTAAGGTTAATTTTAAAGTTCATAACATTCATAACGAAAGTCAAAATATGGATAAGCAATCAATATAGGCAATTAACATAAAGCTCAGTCAAAGGCAGCAAGTGTGCCGGGTATGCCCAAATGTGGGTCACTGGCTCACCGTACCACTGGAGCCAAGCTATACCTGGCTGAAGAACTCTAACTGGAGCGAAACAGATCCTGGGTTGCTTGATTTCTAGTTCAGAAAAGGACCAGGCTAGGCAGTTCGGGCAGACTGTTCACACACAATCATAGCAACCCTAACGTTTTAGTTACTTACATTACGTACTGTGTCCCTGGTAGCACTACTCAACAGGAGTGCTAATTATGTCAAAATTGTGAAAGGCAGCCCTCACACACACCCAGTTGTCATGCTTCATCATAGGCAGCCTTCTCTCTCTAAAAACTTGGTTTGATAGTGAGCGGGCCTACACCTAAAGAGAGGGAGGCACTTCTAATTATTTAGGTGGGGGCCAGTGAAAAATAGTGAGTTAAAAACCAATGTAATGACCCAATATACCTTTACACGTAGGGTACATTACTTGCTGTTAAAATCTCGGATGTGAGGATTAGGGAAACTATTATCCCATCACCACTGTTACCGTCGTCTACATGTTTCTGCCCATGGCTCTAATGAGTCTGCATTACATTGGGTCATTACACTTGTTTTTAACTAGCTATTTTTCGTGGGCCCCCACTTAAATTTTTAGAGTTGCCTCCCTGTCTTCAGGTGTAGGCCCACTCTCTATCAAACCAAATTTTTAGAGCGCAAGGCCTGCCTATGATGAAGCAAGACACCTGGTGGTGTGTGAGGACAGCCCCTCACAATTTCTGACATGCCCAGCACTCCTATTGAGTAGTGCTTTTAGGGACACAGTAACGTAATGTAAGTGAATACAACCTGAGGGTAGCTATAACTGTGAGTATATAATAGATTTGTAAGCCAGCTCACCCTAGAGACCCTGTAGCCTCTAGTTCCCTCCCCTGGATATCACTGGGGGTTATGTGTCGATATAACAGGCTGGACTGTTCCCATGAGCAGCAGAGTCAAAACTGATTTGTATATGTCTGGGTCCAACCTGAGGTGGCATTTTGGGCGAATAATGATAGAATGGGATGCGGCCAGAGCGATTGCAGTGGATGAGATTAATTCAAGCATTCCATCCATCACCTTGTTGTTTTTTCATCAATCTAATAACCTTTCCCCAGAGCACTGTCCAGAGCACTGTCCTCTCTTACCAGTAGCGAATAGATATGTTTAGTGCTGGACAAACATACAACAGGTTGTAAACCTGGCAGCATTCTTTCATCCATTTGCAATCGAATTTTTTCAAAAATTGTGAAATCTGCCAAATGCATGGTGAATTATGTGAAAATGTTGAAAACACATAATTAAGCGATACGTCCTGAAGCCTTACGATTAAATGAATAAACTAGTTCTCGCTATGGTCCATAGCTTTATCATCATCTTTGTCATCAAAATTTGCATTATATGGTATTAAATGCCCTAAAAACACAAAGTACACAAATAGGTTTGACAGCCAATCGACATTAAAAGACAAAAGGTCAAGGATGTAACGGTTTAAAAAGGAAATTACCAATTCGAATTTAAAAGCATTGCATTTTTCAGAAATCTTCCCACAGAGTAGCACACCAAATTTGGGAAATTTCATTAAAAGATACAAGATGACAGCACTGCTTGAATTTAGATCATGCAACAGCAGTTTAAGATATCTATTTCCAAGGCTTTTCAATAAAGAACATAAAATGCACCATAGTTTGATGTGGATTATTAATATTTCTTTGGGAGACATTTACAATATAAAAATATGTTCATCCCTTAGGATATAAAAGTGCATTGCCCCAGGCCTAAATCTAAACCAACGATTGCATTCATGGATGTTAGGGACGAAATAAGGATGACGTTGGAGCCATCTTGAGCCACAATAGTCTATTAAGGACTGACCAGTCTCTGCTAAAACTACTAACTCCATAGTGTTGACTGTATACACCCTTTGCTTGAATTTTACATTACTCTAATCTTTTTATAAAATGCAGAAATGTCTGTATTTGTCAAGCATGTATATCGACACATCACATTATGTGTATCCAGAGTCAAGTGTGTCTATATCACCGAATATACATCCGGATCCAGGTGTGTGTATGTGTGTGTGTGTATGTGTGCGTGTATGTGCCTGTGGGTGTACTAAATCAGAAGTGTGTGTCTTTCAAGAGTGTGTACAAATATCTGCATCAAGTTGTAAGTGTGTTTTGTGTATGCAGTGTGTGTATCGGGTGTCGTGGAGTGTGTCTGCCATATATATATGTTGGGTGTGTGTATAGAGTTTAGTGTTTGTTTCAGGCATTATCCAGTGTGTATTAGAGAAGATTGACATTTGAATGTACAGCATGTGCTGTGTATGCTGGGTGCATCGCTCATGCGCAGTGCGTGTATCAGTTATGAGTACGAGGTAGTCACACAACCTACGGCAAGAGTGAAGTTGCACTACAATTTTGTGGACTATGATCCATATAATCTAAGTTGGGTTAATAGTTTTATGGGGAATCGAAATTGTTTATTCACCTCTTTCATGGTAAAGTATGAGAGCCTTATACATATTTACTTTACAGTTGCATCGTCAAGGCTTTATTTAGATCAAGTAAACGCCTTAAATTTGAGGTTTCACTTGATGTTTTAATATATTGATTATTTCTGTAAGGTTCTGAGCTATGCATTCCTTCTGTTGTTTATATGTTAATTGAAAACCTAAGTTGATATTTAGTTTATAGATCCTCTTCAGTGTCAGAGTGTCTAATGGTAAACCGAGGGCGTAGTAACCTGTGATTTCAATTATAGTATGAAGTATCTTACCTGTGTGAGCCCCCTCGCAGACATCGCACGCCAGCACAACCTCAACATCATCTCCTACGCCGACGACACCCAGCTGATTCTCTCCCTTACCAACGACCCCGCCACCGTCAGAGCCAACCTTCATGAAGGGATGAAAGAGGTAGCCGAATGGATGAAACTGAACTCGGACAAGACGGAAGTCCTCATCCTGGGATCCTCACCCTCCGCCTGGGACGACTCCTGGTGGCCCCCCGCCCTAGGCAGCGCACCCAAACCAACAGACCACGCACGCAACCTGGGCTTCATCCTGGACTCCTCCCTCTCCATGACCAGACAAGTCAACGCCGTCTCCTCGTCGTGCTTCAACATCCTGCGCATGCTACGTAAGATCCCCACCGAGACCAGGAAGACGGTCACCCAGGCCCTCGTCACCAGCCGTCTGGACTACGGCAACTCCCTCTACGCCGGAACCACCGCCAAACTCCAGAAGAGACTCCAGCGGATCCAGAACGCCTCAACACGACTCAAGTCAAGTCAAGTCAAAAAGCACTTTATTCGATTAAATAAAAATCATAAAAGTATGCTATACAAATACATAAAAACATCATACAAAGCTATAAAAATACTGTACATTTAAAATTCATGCACGACTCATCCTGGACATCCCCCGTCGCAGCCACATCTCCGGACACCTGAGAGACCTGCACTGGCTCCCGGTCAACAAGAGAATCACCTTCCGACTCCTCACCCACGCACACAAAGCCCTACACAACCAAGGCCCAGGATACCTCAACAGCCGCCTCAACTTCTACGCTCCCAAACGCCAGCTTTGATCGACCGGCCACGCCCTCGCCGCCGTCCCCCGCATCCGAAGAGCCACCACAGGGGGACGGTCCTTCTCCTACCTCGCCGCCAAGACATGGAACTCCCTCCCGACCCACCTCCGCCTGACCCAGGACCACCTCGCCTTCAGGAAGCAACTCAAGACCTGGCTGTTCGAGCAGTAACGGACCCCCCTCCCCTAGTGCCTTGAGACCCTCTGGGTGAGTAGTGCGCTTTATAAATGTTTTGATTGATTGATTGATTGATTGTGTCTTTAATGAAGGGAGTGTACTGTTCGCAAACTCAGTCTAAATTCAATCTTTTTCCAACTGTTAGGATTTCGATTTTGTTCATAGAGTTTTAACATAGTTAGCAAAGTTTGGGAACTTTATATAAAAAAGTTTGACCCAAACTTTTGGGAATGTATCTACAAGTTTGCAGGCACACTGGGCCCTTAACTTTTGACTTATGTCTCCAAAAATACTGACATATTTTCATCCAACCAAGAATATGAATCAAATGAGTGTTGTGCCACTAACATTTGGTAACTATCTATTCACCGTTTGTGCAGATAGACTCAGAGGAAAAGATTGCATGGGAGATCTCATTTTATTGGCGAGTTTGGGACACCTTCCCCCTTATAGTATTTGAACCGTTTAACTCATCTACACTAACTTTTGTAAACTCCTATTAGTAGTCACCGGAATCTCTTTCTCAACTTGGCGCAGACTTTTCAAAGTAAGCAAAAGTTATTAAGAATGCAAAAATCTGATAGAATTCCTGCAGAGTCATGTGTCAAACATAACTACAGAGTTGTGGCTGTGCAGCTGTAAAATATGTATTTATTACAGACACAGCAATAGCGTCTCAGTGACTGTGGGTAGTTCACACTTTCCTTCTAGTAGACATTTTTTGTTTTGCTAATACCGTTGGTGGGGGGGGGGGCAAAAAAGTTACTTTTCCCATTGTAATTCCCCCAGGGAGGCAATTACATGAATGGTGTGATAGTATATTTTATTCAAAGAAGTATTTTTGCTTACTTTGGAATAAATTTGCAAAGTAATGTTTGTGAAGTCAGTGCTAGAAAAGTGTTTTTTGAAAGTCTCAAATTGAGTCAATCTGTCAATCGAGTTAGAGGTATCAGGAACAGTAAATCATGGATGGTCCTATATATCCAGCCTTCCAACCAGTAGTGTCTGTTACGTTTCCAACTTCAATTTGGCCATTAGCTAGCCTAATTCTCACTGTCCTATGGCATCACAAAGCATGAGATATCTGTACTTTATTTGCCTGATTTATAAAGAGACTTTATAGATTTCCCCCACCTTCAAATCAGCCTGTGTAAACCTCCAGGGACGATTTCATGTCCTGCACAGTGCTCGAGTCAATGATGTCTACATTTTGTTTTGTATTATCTTTTCATTCATTCATTTGATAACTTTATTGCGGTCATAGACCACAAAAGCACAGATAAAATATGTACATACACGGAATAGAATACATAAATAATTAAAAAGATGCATGGTTAAAAGGTTATTAAACAGTAAGTTATCAAGATAATGGTATCAAACATCGCAATTGATCACAGTTTATCACAATTCATTAGAGTGAGCCTTCTGCGCCACATACCATATAAAAAACGGGATACTGCAAACACAATAAAAGGGGAGGTGCCATATCTTAAAATTCTAACAGCTTGTACACATTGCCTTAAACCAAGACTTCTGCATAAAGGTGCCAACCAGCATCTCCTTATTGTGCTATAAGCTGGGCAGAGGAATAAAACGTGAACAATATCCTCTTTAATGTTGTTACAGACTGGGCAAATTCCCTCTTCTCGACCATTCCATTTGCAAGTAAATGTCCTAATAGGTAGGCAACCATGTCTTAATTGTGTATAAAGGTTTCTTGCAAGGGGAGGCTGTATTAAGTCCAAAAACTCCTCCCTCTTAGACACAAGTTTTACCTGCAAAAATTCTGTAGACAAACTGCCCAAAGTTGTCGAGCTATGCAGAAGGCTTAGGTTGTAATGTCTCAAGGAGGCCAAGAGCTCTATTCTCTTCACTCCCGGGCAGCTCACCTCCGGGGTCTCCCATAATTGGGGCATACCAATTTGATGTGCAAGGGCTTTGATATGGGCTAACCAAGGGATATTCTTGATCTTTAACTGCCCCCAGACTGCAGCAAATTCAGCTCTATAATCCTCGAGCTCAGGTACTGTCCAAAGCCTTCTCCAATACAGGAGAGGTCGAGCAGCTAGCAGTTCTGAGATGGACTCTAGGCCTACATCTAGTCTCAGGGGGGTGAGCGGGGTGCTCTGGGGGAGGCCTATCAGGTTCCTCATAAAGGCCTGGTCCACCTTAAGAAGGCTTGGTGTACTCTTATGGCCCCAAGGTTCTGCGCCATACATCACAGCTGCTCTGTGGAGAAGTGTGGCTCAGGGGTTAGAGGTGGCAGACCCGGAAGAGGTGGCAGACCCGGAAGCTGAGATCGGCCCTGGACCAGGGTTCAATTCCCCGCCTCGGCGGGTCTTGGGCTCAAAAAATTCCACGGACTCGATAATTCTCGCTCCGGTGCCTTCTCAACTCACGGGTTCACACTCTGCGACTCTGGGCAATAGCTTGCTTAATCTCCACAACGGCCCCTCGCAGCGGGATGCCTGGCTTTCACCTTGTGGATACCCTGCCGGGGTTATCTCACAGGGGAATACCAGGACGGGTTCCCTAAGCAAGCGCCGGGAAACCCTTTGTGGCTAGCTGTGCGCTATATAAGCTCAAATACATTTACATTTACATTTACATCTAGCTTGTGCCCCATAAATCTCAAGGGCTGGGGCAACTGGCTTAAACAGGGTTGTTCTCTGAAACTTGCCAATGCCCCCTCCGATCTGCGCCAACCTCAAAGCAGATTTGGATACCTGTGGGCCCCAACTGAAATCTTCAGTCAGGGTGACCCCCAAGTATACAAAGGTTCTCACCCTTTCCAGCTGGACACCATTTAATACAGGGTTAGGGCGAGTGCGCTTTGGGGGATGAAAGATGATAAACTTCGTCTTTGCTAAGTTTATCTCCAATCCCCTCAGAGCTCAGAAAGATACAAAACCGTCCAGGACCCTCTGGATACCTGATGATGTTCGAGACAACAGCAAAGTGTCGTCTGCGAACATTAGAGCAGGTACCCAGCCAGTGGCCAACCATGGAGCGTCACTGTCCCTGACCTTGTCCAGTTCACCCACCAGGCCATTTATATAAACACTGAAGAGCGTGGGAGCCAGGGCACAGCCCTGGCGTACGCCTCTGGTCACGGGGAAGTGGGCTGATAATTCCCCGTTCTTCCCGCATCTCACCTTGGCGTAGTTCCCTGCATGGAAGTGCTTCAGGACGTCTAGCAGATAGGGCGGGAGGTCTAGTTCTTTCAGTACCCTCCATAAGCTCTCCCTGGGGACAAGGTCGAAAGCAGCCCGCAGGTCTACGAAGACAAGGAGGAGGCTGCCACCCTCTACTCTCGCTGTCTTCCAAAAGAGGACCTGCAACCTAAAAATTTGGTCCAGGGTCGAGATTCCAGCTCTAAAGCCGGCCTGTAGGGTAGTCAATAATTTTTGCTCCTCCATCCACCCCAGCAATCTGTCCAGGAGGACTCGGCCCATTAGCTTCTGCGAAGTGTCCAAGAGACTAATCGGCCGGTAATTTGATGGCACTAAGGGGCAGCCCTTCTTGAAGATTGGGACAATCTCGGCTCCTGCCCAGGTGTCCGGTAACTTAGCTCCCCAAAGGACAGCATTAAATAGAACAGCCAAGTACGGCGCCCAGATTTTTGGCTGGGAGCGGAAAAGATCTCCTGATAATCTGTTGAGGCCTGGGGCTTTGTTAGGTAGCTGCCTGATGATCGCCGATTCCACCTCTTTAACTGAGATACTCTCGGCGTCTCCAGGGCCCACCCTCGCCCTGGCGTCCCACTGACCTATCGGATAGCCCAAGTCTGAGGCCCCCCGCAGTCGATAATCATGCTCTGGGGCTCGGGACATCCGGAGGCCAACATCTGGCACCAATGTCTCTGCCCCATTTGTATTATCTTTTCAGTCAACCCAGTTTTCCCGTGTGGGCAATCCACTTAATCTAATTTTGTGCAACTAAGCGAAATTACTGCGAAATGATGCAAAATGCAAATCCGCTATTCATGGTAATAATTTACCACAAATATGCAATTAGTGATAATAAAAAAAAATAGCCGCGAATGCATGGAACCAACAGAATGCAAGTGGCTGGTGTTCTCGGTGCTTTTGTTTAAATGCTTCCTTTCATAAAAAATTGACAAGAGGATGCAATTTGCGCTAAAATATAGCCCAAAATGACAGATTTGCACAATAAGACTGGAGAGACTGCCATGGTGTGGAAACTAGCTCTATACCTGAGAATGAGGCAATGGTTGTGAAGGTAATCCCTGACTGACAGAAGCAGTTCTGCCTTTGGCTCCACAATCCCTGCTGTCACTGAGGTTTATATTCTCCTCTCTAGTTGAGATTGTCACACACGCTCTGTCTTGGGTAAATTGATGCCAAACTGACATTTATTAAGCACAGAAATCCAGTTCCATATATTTTTTATTTAAAGGATGATATACGCTCAGGAGCTCAAATTCATAAACCACCCACAAAATCCATGACCTTGACATCAGTAATCCCACAAGTGAGTCTGTTACCACTTCTGGAAATAAATAAAGGCTGTTGAAAATGAATCAAAGCAAGTTAAAAATGGCTCTTTTCCATCTGTGAACTGAGCTAGCAAATGGAAAGTTACTGAACTCGTTTGTTTCTTTGCAAACAACTATGGTTTGCGGTGTTTCTAACTTGGCGATTCAGAAACAGTAATTTTAATATTGTTCAGTATCCTGGATATCATTTTTAGATTTGGCTAATGAAAACGTTGAGCAGCCTGCCAACTGACCACCACAACCAGTATTTAGTTTATGTTACCGAGGCATTCTAGCTTAAATCAGTCATGAAAATCGCATAAGAAGGGCTAGAGGAATCCTGGCCTACGTATAGACAGAAAGAAAGCGTATAATGTGTTACAGTTACCCACGTCACTAGAGCATCCTTGGCTATTAACATCTAAAGGAAAAAAATATTTTGATTCTTCAGAGGTGATAAGTGAGATACTACAATGGCTCAATGCTGGGGTCAAGAAGACCCTTGGAGGAAAATATGTAACAGAAGTTGTTACAAGAGATGAGGGAAGTAGGGGTGTGACAGAGGATTTGGTGTGTCTCAAGAGATTGAACACAGCGCAAGATTTAACAGAGCCATGCTCTCCAAGGTGAACCTAGTATTAGAGTCACATTAGATAATACATTTTATCAAAAGGTGATGAATCGTGTAATAAGATTCACTTTGGTACCTGGGACATCCTGTGATTATGGGCGATTCACTTGATCTCCTCGTGCCTAGAAACGCAAAAAAATATTCAACCTGGTGTAATGTAATCTGGTGCTCATGCAAAGCGCCGAGTTGGCGTTATATGAAACGGTAAAAAAGGCAGGCTGAATTTGTCTGCATTCATGGAATGCCATGCACCCCATCAAAGGCCACAAAGTCATATTTTCTCAACAGTTGCAGATCATTAGTTGTGGCATGCAGTTGCCCATGCACCCCATCACAGGTTAAACCTGGCAGTTGACCTGAAGCTTCAAAGCTGCATTGGGGCTACCACCATGACAATAGGTAGTACATTATCTTGACCTCTAGAGATAGCATCGAGTTGACAGGTCAAAGAAGTCCTACTCTGGCATCTCATTGGGAATTTCTGACAGATGCTTTATGGAAATTGCCAGCATGTGAATACCTATTTACTAGTACTGTCATTTACTATCAAAACATCACGCATCAAATGACAGTGATACTACGTTGACCCATTGACGTCAGTTGTAAGAGTTCACTGAATCCTGCACTGACGATTGCTACAGGCCTGGTACCTCTTGTTTATGTTTCCCAAGTCTATAGGGAAGGGAACGACCACTTGTGCTGAAAAAGCAGGTGGGAGGATGCTGTAAATGTCTTAAAAGTTCCATGAAATCCTCAGTCCTTGCCTCCCCGATGGTTGCAGTTGCCATGTGAGTGGCTGTATCCACCACACATGTGGGATTGGAAAATTAAAAGGTGGTATGCTCAAATTTAAAGACAACTAGATCCCATTTTGAATTACCAATTGATTTTTAAATGGATGTGATGTTTGATGTGTGCCATTTGCCTGGAGCAGAAAATGCTATTCCCACACAACACATTTTTTGCCCATAACAAATCTGGTCTGCTTATGTGAGCATAATGATGCTAAGGACTGTAAAAGCCATGAATATGTTTGCATAGACTTGTTTCTACAATGTCTCCACTGTAGACTTCAAGACACAGAAAGGACTTGCTGTTGGGGGTCACTGTTCACTTTTTTTGTAGGGCATGGACTGTAGTTCCGAAATATGACTCCTCGTACAGGTTAGAGTAAAGTTAAGAGATATCATTTTTAAGTTCATTAACTCCTTGACCACGGCGGTAATTCCACCGCAACGCTGGGGCGGAGGGGAGTCGCGCGGCGCCCCCATGCTTGTGACGGAACCACTCCGTCACGAGCCACGGGCGCGCTGTGCTTATGACGGGGTGGTTCCGTCACGGCTCCTCCCACTCACTAAATCGCCAACACAGGCAAGGAAGCAGTGCCGCATGGGCGTAGCGGCCGTGGCTTGACAGAACCACTCCATCATAAGCACAGCGCCCCCGTGGCTTGTGACAGAGTTGTTCTGTCACAAGCACAGAAGGAGTTAAAACACCATGTTCTTCAGCAGCTTTACAGTGAGTGTGGCAAGTTGGGGAAAAATGTATATGCTACCTACATGCGAAGCTTATGATCATGTTGGATTTAGATGGATGCAGCAGAAAGGGTCAGTTTGTGTGGTTTCATTTTGTTAATGTACACTTTTGTGACACTAACTGCCTATACTTCTATTGATCACCAGTCCTAGAGCTGTCTCTGCCTTTAATGTGGGTGGAGGAATTGAAGTGGCTTGTTCTCCCACCCATTTAGGATTCTGTGCACCATTACACAGGAGCTTGGCTTTACAGTGTGGCAGTCAAGAACCAGCCCACCAGCCCTCATCTTGGTGCTGGACAGGTGCCACCAAACTCATTAGTCAACTCACAGGCTGGTTCTCTACAGCCCACAGTTCCCTCTGTAATGTTAGTCTCTTGTGATAAGCCCATGATCCAGTCCGCCATTTTCTGATATTTAGCCATACTAAAACTATGCAAAGTTCTCAGGCTTTCTATATTTCCCTAGAGGACTGCCACAAACCATGCATTTTCAAACAGAGAGGTCAATCGGGAAAACAAAAAAGCAATGTCAATTGAAAAGTGTGGGTGAGTTTACCCCTTTCATCAAGAGAAAAAAGCAAGTTTTATCTTGCTCCACCTCTGGAAATGTAACGTTCTACTACTGCCCTATTGACTGTCCTCCACTTCCTGCTTCATCTTACGACTTGTGTGAGAAAGTGCCCCAATTTTTGCTGAATTGCTGATGTGCTTTGACTGAGTGTGCCCTGGGCTCCTGCCAGTCAGGTGCCCAGGGTCTGTGTTCCTTCCCAAAAACTGTGTTGAAACTAAAACACAATTGGCATCTCTGGCCACATGTCAGCCCCTGGTAAATGGTACCCTAGGTACCCAGGGCATTGTGACCAGAGAAGACTCCTGAAAGCTGCAGTACTTATTGTGCCACCCTTAGGGGCCCTGCACCCTGACACACACACACTGCCCTTGCGGGCTGAGTGTCCTGGTACAGAACTACATAAAGAGTCAACATGGCACACATCCCTGTGTGCCATGCCCACAAACCCACTGCCCTGGCATAACTCATTCACCCCTCTAGCTGGGTGCCCTACGCCAGTGGTGTGGCACATGTGCATGAGCCCTGTGCCCCTACAGTACCCAAAGCCATTCCTGGGCACTGTAAGTGCAGTGATGCCATTACAAGTATATGGTGCTGGTAGGTTGTCATTACGAACTCCATAGCACCATAATGGCTACACTGAAGACGGACAAGTTTGATATCAACGTTCTCAGCACATTAAACCCCCAGTGTGGGGTTTAATGTAAAATGCACTACAGAGGGCATTTTAGAGATGCCCCCTGAAACCTAACCTACAATCCACGTCTTGTCTGAGAGGCTGCCTAGGCTGCCACACAGCAGACATGTTGCTGGACCCCTGGGTAGTGAGCCATCCGCTCTCCTGGGCCTGCAACAATGCACATCCTGGGCGAGGTGCTAGGTCTCCTCCCCCAGGATGGGCAGGGGAAGCTTCAAAGGCCTTTTTGAGCTTCTCCAGGCCACTTGCTGTACTCAGCAACTGGCCCCCACTGGTTCTGACCCCCACTCTGGCGGGAAGACAGGCGGGAAACCCTAAGTGAGAAAAGGGGGTGTACCAGCGTCTGCCAACCCCACCCCTCAGGTGGGGGAGGCGAGGTGAAGCACAACTCTGGGCTCCGGCCTTCTTATGG
This sequence comes from Lissotriton vulgaris, assembly GCF_964263255.1. NCBI lineage: Eukaryota > Metazoa > Chordata > Amphibia > Caudata > Salamandridae > Lissotriton > Lissotriton vulgaris. The sequence goes on from NC_141685.1 coordinate 1,824,220,019, forward strand.
ATGGGAAGCCCTGCCCAATCAGAGATAGGCGCATGCCCCCTTCCCACAGGAGAGGAGCAGGATAGGAGGTGTACTCACCCCAGGACAGGGACCCCCTGCCTGTAACACCCCTAAATTTAGTATTTAGGGGCACCCTGAACCTTCCTTCCTCAGATCCCGATTTGAAATTAAGAAAGAAGAACAAGATGAAGGACGACCTGCCATGCAGCTGCTAATAAGAGGATGACACCAACTGACTTGCCATTTGTTTTACTTTAGCCATTTGGTATCTGCTGCCTGTCTGATCACATTTCTGGGGTAGGTGACAGCCGGGCTCATGTATTCCTCCTAGACAGCCACACACAATGGGAGCTTAGGTGTGACATGATGGAACCATCCTGGCAGGGGGGAGGGAAGAGCTGGGCACACCTTCATTTAGCAAAACCAAAGGGGATGATGGACCGAGTGTTGATCATTCTTTAGCTCACTCCGCCACCCCAGTTCAAACATGGCTATATGCAAATCAGTCTGACCCTCTTCCTCATGGGAACAGTCCAGCCCGAACTGCCAAACCATGTCTATCCTGGACCGGAAACAAGCATCCTGGGACCAGTTTCGGGCTCACAGCCCTTACCTGCCAGGCTATCTTGAATCCAGTTGCAAAGTGAGCACGGGAACCACATCTGGGCATACCCTGCCAACTTAGGGCGAACAAAGCAAAACCAAAGGGGATGATGGACAGAGTGTTAAACATTGCAAGCACTCACCCCGAGTCAACTGATCTGGGTTTAATCCATCATTATTCTTTAGCTCACTCCGCCGGTCAAATGGTAACCACAATTCTAGTCAGGGAACTTCGTAAACATACCCTAAATTAACCTGTGCTCACTCTCTCGTTGCTTGGCACAGGAGCTGTCAGGCTTAACTAAAAAGGCAATGTTTAAAGTACTTGGCAATACTTCAAACAGTAAAACTGTGAAAACTCCACAGAAAAAGATACCAAAAAAGGTTAGCCAAATGGAGCTTAATTTAATGAACAAAGATCCAATAAGTAGGCCCACAATTCTGAATTTCGAAAGAATAAACAGACATATGGTGCCTAAAAGCATAAAGCACAGACTGGAGATGTCTGGTTGTGCTAGATCGGGTCAAACCCATAAGTTCAATCCAACTGCGATGAAATGTGGGTAAGATATAGTCCCAGATAAATCCCGCTGCAGGTTTACCTTCCCAAGATTTGTGCTAAGAGTACCATTTATGGCAGCAAGGAGAGCGTCACTGGTGGTTGTTGGTGTGGCGCAAACAGCAGGCCGGGCATTGTTGCAGGATAGGCTGGAGCCTTGCGTTGCACGCCAGTAGACGATGCTCGCTGTACGAACAGGCAAACTTGCGGTGGCTCGCATTGATCCTTTGTACGAGTGGTGCGGTTCCAGAAAGAATTGGTGCAGAAGCTTGATTTAAGGAGCCAAAACCCCCTTCCAAGGGCCCAGGACCTGAGAGGCACCTCTTGGGGATCAGGAGCTTGTTGAAAAAAGGTACAGAGGATGTGGGGAACCTGTTATGTTCCTGAGGCTCACATAAGAGGCCAGCAGACTAGCCCTTTGAGTCACTCTGGGGTCCTGGGTTCAAGATGGGTTCCCGGTCCAGTTTATCTTCCCCAGGTAAAAGGGCAGTAGGTCAGCACTGCAAGGCAGCAGCTCCTTCAGAGTAGCAGTCCAGCAGGGTGGCAGTCCTTTTAGCAGTGCAATAGTCCTTCTTCCTGGAAGAATACTCTCAAGTCCAGAGCGTAGTGAAGTGGTTTTGTCTGAAGTCCAGTATTTAAATACAGTTGTGAATTCTAAAGTGGGGGATACTTCAAAGAAGGGTCGCTGAAGTGCACAGAGGTCCTCCCTTCCTGCCCTAACTCCAGTCCCACTACAAGGGGGTATGTAGCATGTTGTGTGTTGACAAGACAGAACCTATTCATGTGTAAATGAGGGTGTAATTAGCAAAAACAAAGGGGATGATGAGTACCGAGTGTTGAACATTGCAAGCACTCCCCTCCAGTCAACTGATCTGGCTTTAATCCACCATCTACCCAGGTCAACCAGGGACCCAATTTCTAACAATGACAAACAGTTTCATGAACCTAATATCCCAAAAAGTTGATTAAACTAATACTTGAATGCAAAAGTCAAATGAATCAGCAACTATTTTCACTTTTATCTCTTTACAAATGGTATCAAAGGTGTTATTAATGTAAGAATTAGCTTGAGTTTTTCTTCAGTTGAATGTTCAATTGAAGCATAGTCATGGGCATTCAAGCTGATCTTACCACTTTCATAAATTGTTTGTGATTAATTATTGACTATTGTACGTTTCTCCTCACAATGGAAACTTTATTCATTTTGTGATAAAGTTCTGTAACGTGGATGTTCCCCAATTACAAGTAATGGTTATTTTCAGCAATCTCCTGAGGATAACAAGAGGCTTTTTAGCTTCATTGTAGATGTTGACTTTGATGAAAGGTAATCGATAGTATAATATGGAGGTAGTTCTTGCACAGTGATCTCAATAGAATACCACAGCATACCATGAGGTGCAAAGTGCCCCTCACAAATGCGTAGCTATGTCGTCCTGGACCTCGGGTCCTGATTTTCAGGTTGCACCTTTGAGGAGAAGGGGGAAGGCAGGCTGCAAGTGCATTGGCTCTCACCTCACCCCCTTGGTATATTGGAGAAGGTCGCCCTGTACACACTATAAAAGGACATTGAACAGAAATAAGTACCCTAAATTAGAAGAAGTAGTGTGTCCCTTTTCATAAGCAGTAGTGTACAGGGGTCTTGCAATGAAGGTATATATTTCTGTCTTGTTGGGATCGCACGTTCACCTGCAGCCCCCGGTGCTGATGAATATCTCCTGTTGGAAAATGGATTACTGATTGAGGGGAGTGAAACCCTACTCAAGCAGCAACACCTCTGTTGGGTGAAACACAAGCAAACTCCAAATTAACCTGTGTGTAGCCTTAACCCTCTGGTAGTTTGGCACAAAAGCAGCCAGGATTACCTTAGATGCATGTAAAAACTATTTATGGAGCTCTTCAAACAGTAATAAAGTGAAAACACAACATAGTGTAGAACAGCAAAATATGTTTTTGAAGACACTACAAGTTTAAGTATTAGGAAAATGTAATTCATTTAGCCAATTACATTTTGTGTATAAAATGTATGCATTTTAAGAGATGGTCACGCTGAAGTTTACTGATGACATAGTAGCTTTATTATAATACATGTAAAGCTGATTTTTGAATGATGGTGCATGTATCGTACTGTACACTTACCACTGATGTAATTTCCTTGATGCCAAAGTGAGTTTGTTGTTATAGCAATTATGTCCTGCCCCACATTGCATCATCCGCAGTAGCAGCCAGCATTGCTGAAGGTGGGGTTGGTCACGATGGGTATTTGCAGGGGGTGTCGCGGGGGATTTGTAGGGGGTGTCGCGGGGGGATTGCAGGGAACTTTTTATAACAATATTAACTTACCTCTCCACCGGGTCCAGCGTCTTCTCGGCTCCTGCTCTCCTGCCTCAGACAGGAACAGGAAGCAGGCAGTCAGGCTCCCTCCTCTAAGCCAATCACAATGCTTTAAGCAGCGGTTTGATTGATCGGGATGCCGTCTAGCCAGGGGCTAATGGGGTGGGCATGTCATGCAGGCTGCAATGCAGCCTGCAAGGAGAAGGGCAGAGTGTGCATGACTGGTTGGGCGGCCTGAGAGCGCCGACCAAACAGTTTTTGCACACTCAGGAGTGGGCAAACCACTCCTGCCCTGCTCAAAGAGCCGAGCAGCCCCATCCACCCACCCGCCCACAATGTGCAAAGCAAACATAAAATGGTAATAACTTTTAGATATTGCAATTTTATGTTTTGGCTTTCTCGCACTGCGAGAAAATAGTGGGGCGACACTCCTCCGCCCTAGTAGAGGAGCCGCCCCTGATCATCCAGCCTTTTAAGCTGTTTATTGAAATGTCATCATTACTACTGCCAGTGGCCTTGCGGTCTGATTTAGAGGTTGGTGGACAGGATACTACTCTGTCAAAATGTGACAGATACCCCGTCCGGTTATTATAAGTGGCATAGGCTATTATGCACTTGTAACACGGCAGACGTGATGTCCACCACGTTTATCACAGAATATCCCATCTGCCAAACTGTAAATTAAGCCCTTATTCTCCAAGAATATTTTAATGGATGGGCTACATTAGCTCCTAATCCTTTTGGGTCACTTGAATCTAAGCCCCAGTATCCGAGCCCGTGAGATCTGTCCAAAGAGATGGAAAGCTACTGTCTACTTCCTGAGATCAGGGCAATATTTGATCTTCCCACCCTGCCCCTCTGTGGAGATTCTCAATAAAACATCCAACCAAGGTTAGGTAGAAGTGTAGAAAAAAGATAATGACATCGTGAAAAATTATATACTACTTTGTCAAATTGTGTGCTTAGCCAATTTGAACTGACTGTAAAGACTATAATAATTTACCTGCAATGTTTGAGCCAAGAACAGAAAATCAACCCCACAACAGTAAAAATCCCCAAAGGAAATATGGACTCACTCATTTTGCTCGCTTGCTCATGGTGGCTGTTGCACCCTACCACTTTCACACCACACCATCCACCACTTGGTACTAGGGGCAGTGGTGCAATCTAAACCCTTCACAGCAGCATAAGCCAATTATTCCAATAGAAAACAGTTTCCTTCTCTGACTGCCAATCGTTAAATAACAAATGCTTAGATTACCATACACGAAACTTGTACTGTGCTAACATTAGGAATATTAACCGCATCGCTGCGGTGGTTATTTTTTCGCTGCGCTGCTTTTTTCGAAAAGCCGCGTTAGATGACGAGCTCAGCTCGTCATCCGCACACGACCACAGTGGCTGATGACGAGCTGAGCTCGTCTTCAGCATCGAAGGGGTTAAAGAAACCAACAGTGTGGTACTTTGTGTAGACAATCGGGCCAGTACTACGGCACGGCAGTACTAGGCAGTTGTCTAAGGCACAATATTGCCTATTGGAGCAGTAAATGTACCCCTACTGAGGGGTATGGGGAAAGGGGATGTGCCAGAGTGAAGACAATTCTGCCAGGCACTTATATGATTACTTTTGTTGCTTGTGATTGTAATATGCTTTGAATTTGGCTAATGCAGGTCTACATGGAGTTGTACATGGGGATTGATCTCCTGGTGTGCAAGTGTAGAGAGTTTGGAGCTCCCATTATTCCAGCCTAAAAGATGAACTCAGACACATGAAGGTCAAGAAACTCTTTTAAACTGAACTTTTCAGGCTGGCAATAAATTGGGATGGACCTTTACTAAAGATCACGTGAAAGAACTTTACTCAGTCCAAATGACTAGGCACTAGCTTTCCCTACCATCTCCAAACCTTTCCTTTCCTGTCAATTTTCAGACGTTACGCAGTGCGATAAAAAAAACTCCTTCATAAGTAAGTTAATGTGTTTATGTATGTGAGTGTCTAACCAACACTAAAGCTGGTGAATTGAAATATTTGAATTAAGCTCACTCTGGGCCAGATGTATCAAGCCTTTTGCGACTCGCAAAGGCCGAAATTCGGAGAATTTCGGCCTTTGCGAATCGCAAACGGCCTTTTTGCATGTTTTGGAATGCATGAAAAAATCGCAATTTAAGGAATCGCAAAAAATTGCGATTCCTTATTTTGCCAAAGCATTTAAGGAATCGCAATTTTTGCAATTCCTTAAATGCTATGTATGTAGCAATTTCAATTTGCGAATTTTGGTTAAGAAATCGCAAATTACCACCAACTTGTTGTTGATGGTAATTTGCGAATTCTTTAAAAAAAGCACAAATTGTCATTTGTTAAGGTGGCATGTGACGCACACACTTGCCCATAGGGCATGTATGTGCGCCATATGCACACACATGTACATTTTAGGGGTGCAGCAGGGTGTCTTTGAGACACCCCTGCACCCTTGTAATAATTCTCAAATTGCGATTAGCAAATTGCGAATTCGTAATTTGAGAAGTACTTCACAATCATACCGATGGGCCTCCTGGCCCATAGGAATGCATTGGAAATTATTCCTTATTTGCGAATTCGCAAATAAAGAATATTAAGGAATCGCTAAAAAATAGCGATTTTGTACATACATTCCATTTTGCGAATTCTAAATAGCAATTCGCAAAAAATCGCTCTTTAGAATTCGGAAATTGGAATCTTGATGCATCTGGCCCTTAGACCTTAGTAAACTTGGTGGGTGGGCGGAGGCCCTCAACATCTGCTCTGCAGTGTGTTATACAGACATCCTGAGGCACACGGGTTATGGTGTCAGCTGCTCTGTTAATCACAGGTCTCAGACTCCACGCATGTGGTCCTCGGAGGATGCTAGTCTGGTCAATCAAACAATGCGCTCATTTAGCAGTGTTTGTTCTTATCTTATCTGAGACCTTGACCAACCTAGTTAGCCTCCTAAAAATGGAGTTCTGTTTAGCAAAGCATTTCTGCTGCCAACGAATAAAGATTTTTGGCAGGGCTTACCACTTTCAGGTCTTGGAGTCTGACCTAGGCTTGAAATTGTGCTGTGCTGGCGAGGTTCTCGCCCTCTAGAGCATTATATCGATCGAAGGTAATGGACATCCTGTTTCCAGCTTCATTTATTTCACTAGCTTTTTAGCAGAATGCTAAACTGCTTCCAGTTCACATACTCTGGCTTCCCGGAGCGAGCCTTTAGTCCTTGATAGTGTTTCTTGGCTGTAAAATGTAAAGGATAATGTTGATGACAAAATGCAGGCACGAGCCCCTTTACACGATTGGTCAGTGCCAGCTATTGGTTGGTTTTGCAGTCACACTTCATAGATATTTGCCTTTTGGAACTAAAACATTTGTGGGACACTGAGTTGGCTTAAATATATAATAAATAAGTGCCCAATAAAAAACGTGAATTCAGTGTAAGTCAGTGTAAGATGTAATCGAGCTGATTTGCACAGGGGGGGGGGGGGGGGAATAATAAACATGCATAAATAGTGGAAAGGGAAAAGAAGGAAAGAGAAGGCAAGGCAGAGGAAGGACAGGAACAGGACAGAAGCGCAGGAGTTGAGTAGGGAAGGGAAATTGAAGGGGGGATGGGGAAAGGTGAGTGGAGAGGAGGATATATATATCTATCTATCCATATATATAAATATATATATATATAAATATATATATATATATATATATATATATATTTTTTTTTTTTTTCAGCAAAACTGTCTCCATAAAGAAACACGCCGCACACTGCTCCGTTTATCAAGTATTTTGGTTTATTTTCTGTGGGTTTCCCACCACCTACGCGTTTCGGACATAAATCTGTCCCTGGTCACGGTACAAACATTAGTCCTTCATTACTTTTTAAGTTTTATACCTGTGGTCACCACTTGGCAATTATGGTGCATTGTGGGCCCAGTAGTTTTGAGGAATAAAGTGATTCCAAACTGTACGCTGCACCATGCCGGTTCCAAGCATTTAGACGACATGATTTGTTACTCGATTCCAAATGAATGTGGTGTTTGCCAATGCGCGCACATTGGTCCTGTCGACAATATAAAATGTGGTGCAAATAACTCACATTATTGGCGCATTTATGTACGACCAAATGAACAGTATATATATATATATATATATATATATATATATATATATAGATAGATAGATAGATAGATAGATAGATAGATAGATAGATAGATAGATACATGAAATATTGTAAAAGAAAGATTATTTTCGAACTAAAAAGAAATAATATATATGTTTGAATTCTTCATAGGAAGATCCCCATCAGCTGTTTTTTATGGTCCTGTGAATCAGCCTACTGATACATGGAGATCTTCCTGTTCTTGGATTTCAAATTAAAGCAGTCCAACCTCCTCAGAACCTTCTCACAGATCTAAGATGCTGGGTGTGGTATGTTCAGTCCTTCTGGCATCTTTTTGCAAGTCTCAAGGTGTTCTTATGAAGCCTGGGTGTGGATCCAGCTTTCTAGGGTTAACCAGCCTATGGGCGGGGGACACCTTAAGATACTCGTAGTTTCCTTCTGACTTATGGAGTAATAGTTACAAGGGGAGAGCATAAGTACAGTCGCTTTTGTTTGCTTTATTGCAAACATGCCCAAAATATAATGTGTCAAGGCTAATCCAAGATGGCAACGGGCTTCAGCCTCAGTAACCTTGGGCTCTGAGGCTGGGGGAGTGAGTGCCTAGTGTACTATGGTAATCCTGGTGTTCTGCCACATCTAATTCTAAAATCCAATGTTAAGCAGACACAGTACCCATAACAAACCCAGAGATAGAAGGCTGGCTGGACAAAAGAAGGATCTTTTAGCAACCAGTCAGGAGATACACAATAATTGTCCTGACATCCTGGTCTTTCCATTTCAAGTCTGTTAAAGTCTTACTAGTGGCTCACCAGACCTGTTAGGCAGGATATGACACTGTGCTATCAGTAAAATGCCCTCAGCTCTAGCCCTGCATATTCTAATGACCTTTCATGTCAGCCTGTGTGCTCATATGAAGATTTTCACACCTCTCTCTCACATCTACCTAGGCTGAGCACAGGCTAGGATGTGACAGAGGCTAACTCTAACTAGGCCTGGGCATAATTCACTCCGCATTTGACTCTGTGAAATTTCAAAAAAGCTCTCTGGAAATTGGCGAACAGGCGGAAATAGGCATGTTGTGATGCTCTCGCAATGATTAACAACTGGAGCTCATTTCACGCTGAACATTCAATTCAAACAGCATCATGCGGTGCTCCAGAAGACTCAGCTATATACGCTGATTTTGCTGCCACTCAAGTACATTTTTTACTCAAGCAGGAACTTTCTGACCACAACTGCCAACGTTGGAGCAATCTCGCCAAGTGCCTTCCTAACGCCCGAAAATCGCACTGGGGGTTGCCAAATCTTGCTTGCACTGGCCAACTTTCCGCTTTTGAGCTTTGCATGAGAAAAAACTCGGGCACTTGGTGGTTGGCAGAATTTGGCCAGGACTCTGCATTACCAGCATTACGCAGAGTGGCCAAAATACTACCGATTCCACTGTTGGAGTGGAATGTATCGTCCTCCCCTAATCCTAACAACTCTTCTGATAGCTCAGGCACGGTAAAGGGTAGCTTTGTAAAAGTTACTTTCCTTAGTATTTCAGTTACTTTACTTAATATTGAATAAACATCTGACTTCTCCATTGAATTGGATTTTTAATAAATGTTAAAAGAGTAGCCTAATTATTTTTCCTATTATCCAGATACAGTGTTAGTACTAAAAAATAAAATTTACCAGTGATGCGATGCATTCGTTTTCAAGGCAATGTCAGTTGCAGCTGCTGCGAGCAGCTGCCGCAAACATCTTTCTCATGCTAAGCTTCCGCAAACTGAGGTACCAAGCTGCTGCCAACGTCTTTACCATGCTTTGTACTCCAAATAGTTGCCCATTTTCATCTGAAAGACAAGTCTGTGGAACTCCAATGGCAAATGCATTGTAGCATCAGTGCATTTTATTTCAACTTGGTTCAATAAAAGGTATCAAACCTGTCTCTGCTTCTATGTGTAGGTGGAATATTTTAAAGTAATGCTCTTTTAACATGAATTGTTTTCGTGCTTTTGGCCGCTTCTTTTATCTCCGTCACAGATGGCCAGCCTTAGCCTGTCTAAGTCAAGGCAGCATAGCGCATCTTTGCTAACCCCGGGAGGCTCTTTGGCCAAGTGAGCATTAAAGAACTGGTCGCTGGTATGAATGTTTCATGAGAGCGAAGCATGCAGAAGACCTTCAGCAGAGCTCAGTAATGCGCGAGTCTCAGTGATAATGCTACTTCCGTAGGCTGCGTCATCTCATTCACCTTGAATGGGCCTTGGTCTATTTCAAGCGTGCGGACAGGATAAATGAGTGCACGTCATGGGGTAGCGCCTATGAATGGGTTCTATTTGTCACAAAGAGCTTTGCACTTATCGAAGCTTTCATACTGTCACAACAAAGCAACGGCACGAAAAGAGAGAAAGGGACTAAGCTGGAAATCTGTTATGGAATAATTAGTTCTCCGAGATCACCGGTGGCCTACAGAGAAGTTCATTTCAGGAGAATACAGCGGTAGGTGGAACAAAAGGCAGAGAGAGGTAGGGATCATACATTCATTTCAAATGGTATGAAGAAAGAGAATTGTAAAATGTTACCAACAGGAACAGCGCAATACAATACTGACACGATTATTTGCATGCTGTTTGAAGTACCAATGCCTGATGAAAACAGAAAAAAAGGAGACAGGAGGAAACAGCGGCAGCTTAGGAGAAAGCTCTTCAGATCCATTACAGACGCAAAACCTCCAGCGAGCAACAGAACTGACAGGGCTGCACTCCCAACATCCACTGACTGCGCTGCCTTCACAGCAGAAGCTAGGAAGGAAAGAAGCGCCACTGCAGAAATGGCGCAACATGTTGTATATAATCCATGGCGCAAAAATGTTGCTCATTAGCCAATGGCGGAAAAATATTGTGCATTTGCCTTTGGCGCAAATAGGTTGTTCATAAGGATATGGCATACACATATTGTTCATTAGGCTATGGCGCATATATGTTGTTCATTAGAATATGGCGCAAATATGTTATTAGTCTTTGGCGCAAATATATTGTTTATTAGCCTATAATATGGTATGCATTCCATATATCATGTCATACATATTAGTAAAAACAGTGTAACCATTGTTTAAAAAAATCCACTTGACTTCTTAAAGTCTGTCTGTTGTCTATATTGGAAACTGTTTCGTTTTCTGACAGTATTCATTTTTGGGTGATTGTCTCTTTGCTCCTAAAAGACGGTTTACTGTCATTGATGGCAAACCCAGCTACATCGAAAATACATTTAGAGGGTACAGTGGTGAAGGTGGAGCTCATTTCACCCGCGGCTGGTGAGCAGCAGGGCCCCTGGCTACAGCACCAGCATATTGAGTTTTATATCACGATCCAAAAATAGTGTAGCCAGAATATCGACTACCAAAATAACATGAAGGTAAGTATATGTAGGTACATACAGATTTCTTAATCTTAACTCCATGTATATGTACATTGATGGTAAACATATGTCACAGCTGTGGAGATGTGGAGTTACATAGAGTACATCTATTCTTTCCTATCTGTACTTACCTTCACAGTATTTCTGTTTTTCGGATTCTAGATACGATATTTTTGTAACAACATTTTTGTACAGGATAGTCTGACATACAACAGGTTTATATGCTGCAGGATGTCCACTTAGTGTGTCATTATGTGGCAAAAATATTTGGAACTAACTAGCCGCCTGCAAGCTTCTACAGTGCAGGCAGGAAGTGCATAGAGGGGTGTTGACCGCAGACAGAGGGATGGCATGGGGTGTTTGAAATGGGATCGTCCACAGAGGAGGGTCACTCATGGCATTGTTCCATTGGCAAGAAAAAATAAATGCTCAAAAGGGGAAAGTGTAGGCCAAAACGAAGAGCAGGACTCAGAATGGTTGTGGGTCTGAGCAGGGTTGTGCCAGCGGGAACAATTTCCCACTATTTGAAAAAGAAACTTTGGATGCTTCTGGTGTAGTGAAGCATGTTTTTTTTTTTAAATCACAAAACGCTGCGTTCCCCACCTTCAAAACTAAGCATTCCCCTGAAGAGAATAGTGAGTAATGAACGTGCCAACAAGGGATTTGTTTAAATACTACAAGAGTGCATGAACAACAATGTACATGTTCCTCTGGGTGAAAAGCGTTTGCCCTAATAACACTAGGAAAAAAAGAGGGCAACCTGATCTTCCCATGTGGGCTTGGGTAATTACACTGAAAAAAATGAACGTGCCAACAAGGGCTTTGTTAAAACACTTAGGGCATCATTAGGATGGCGGGCGGACTTTGTCCTCCTGCCATCCTGACGGTAAAAGTGACTGCCTGCCATAAGGGCGGGGGTCCAGTGGGGGCAATTAGGATTCGCCTGCCACAGTGGCAGGCGCATCCCATATTTTTAATATTGCGGCAGACGGTGCTGAAAGCACCGCCCGCCGCAAATCTAAAAATATATGTTGTGCTTTCTAAAGCACAACGTGACAGGCACCACGCAGTGCCTGCCACGTTGTTCTTTGAAAGGCAGGGGGTACCATAGGTACCCCCCATGTGCACCCCCACACCCCCGGAGTCCATAGGGTCCACAACTGGCCCCCCAAGCAGACTCTGTATGCCTTTCCGTGGCGAAAGGCATTCACAAATGCACATAGTAATATGGCTGGCGGTGTCTGTTAGACATCGCCACCATATTGAACCCTTTTCCGCCCAGTCGACATGTCGACTGGGCGGAAAAGCGGCGGACGGTCTTTCCGTTCGCTGCGGACGCCCCAGCCATTATAATATGGCAGGGAGTCTTTACTACAGGAATGGCGGGGGCAATCTGCCTGCCATCCAAATGGGGCCCCCAGTTATTCTAATTAGTCACATACCGATTAGATGATGCGCAGTCATAGCTCGCAATTCAATTGAACAGGATTTTAGTGCAAGAGATACTTATAAAATGTGCAAATATATCATACAGACAATCACATAGAACGTTTCCTCAGTGTTGGGTCGAACCTAAGTATGTATACACTACCAGCTTACAATTTAATTAAAAGGGGCCCGACCAGTATAGGTGCTCCACTTATATGGCTGCCAATGTATTCTCGTTACTGGTGCAACAGTTGGTGGATAAAACATTATTTTATTTGTGTGTCTTCTGCGTCAACTCGGTGGTACTGGAGGTTGGTAAACTCTTGATCACTGATCTGTTTTGCCAGTTATGAGAATTAATTTGACAGCCATATAAGTCTAGCACCTATACAGGACGGGTCACTTTAAATTCAATCGGTTTCTAGTAGTGTATACATACTTAGGTTTGACCCAACACATAGGAAACAGTGTCTGTTTACATTGACAAACAAATATCATAGTCCTGAAGATGGTCTCTTGGGTTGTTCCCACATTAGACCGAAACGTCGACAGTCTCTTGCTCTTGGAATCACTTTTACTACCCCTACAATTATTATCTTCATATGAAGAAAGACATTTTCTCAGTGAAGTTAGCAAATGGCCTTTCTAGTATATTGACACATGTTCTTAACAACTAGGAGTTTTGAAATATCGTATTTATTACAGTGTCAATGTACTATGTGTTTAAATTTGTCGAACACCCATGAATGTTTATATTTTCCAATACAAACCTAGCTGATGCATCTATCTATATGATTTATTCAACCATTTCAGTAAGTATTTCTTGCACTAAACTCCTGTATAATTGAATTGTGATGCTACGCATCATCTAATCGGTATATGACTAATTAGTACAACTAAGTATTTTAACAAGTCCCTTGTTGGCACGTACATTACACAATCTAATCACACAAGCCCACAAGGGAAGATTGGGTTGCACCAGCAAAACAATTTTTTTAAGAATAGCACAAGTGGTTTTGCACTCATAAAAACTATATATGTTAAGAATCAGGCCCTTTTTCTGTGACATTATTTCTCATCTACAATCTATCTGGGGGTTGACATAGTTAATGAGTGCGGACTCTGTGGCATATTAAAAAGGCAGCAGCATTTTAAAAACTTGCATAATTAGCATTAGAGCCACTATTGTCAAAGAAAAGAAGTACCATGATTTACCTTTGGCCTATAATACAAAAGTATCCGAACTGGTGATAAAACGTATGAAGAGTAGAATTTCAGTGTGTGAAAATGTGTTTTGCAGATGCTTGTATCATTCTAAAGAACCTACATAATGTGAACGAATTGCTGAATTATGCACATACTTAAGGTCCGAGGGCCAGACTCACCGGGCCTCTGCGTTGGCGGTCCAGCCATCGCCGCACCAGCGCTCTGGTCGGCCCATTACGAGTTGGGTGGTCAAACCTCGCTGGAACTGTCAATGCCGCCAGGTAATTGCCATTCCCTGGCAGTGTTGCAAAGGTCAGAGGCCTCAATATGCTTGGGGGGACCGCCGCGTTCCCACCTAGCATATTAAGAGTTTCTTCTCTGCAGGCAGTGTCATGGAGGTTTCTCCTCCATGTACACCATGATGAATAGGAAATAAAAGGGGCCTCCACCGCATGTGGATGCACACGGGGGGCATAACATGTGCCCCCTGTGTGCATGCACACCAGTTCCTGCACAGTGTTGACTTTTAAATCCATGCCATGCAGGAACCTTTCGTCGCATTCCCATTGCGGTGTCTTTTTCAAATACCCCAACACCTTTGAAAGAGGCACCACCACTGGACTGCCACGCCACCCAACCACTTAAAAGTCATAATCCGACAGGTGGCGTTGAGTCTTAGTGGCGCAGGGACGCGACAGTGGCGTACCGCATGCTCCTGCACTGCCAAAACATATGATCTGCCTCTTAGTGACTTTTTGTCCTTTTCTTGGGAACCTCCAGTTCCTTTATTAGAGAGCCATGGACAATCAGATGTAGGCAATATGGAATACCGAGCAAGTAGAAGTGCTTGGCACCAGCCTAATGGCAGCCGCCCATCTTTGACAAAAGCAACCTATGGGCACCCATTAAAGAACACACAATGCACATGGGTGTAACTAGACAGGAAAGGGAAATTATCACTAATTCCAGAGGGGAATGGTGAATGAAAGCAAAGAGAACTGGAACCTGGAACAAAGCAACAAGAGATCATTGGGAGGGTACAAAGAAGCAGTGGGGATTGTTACCTGAAAGCCAGGCCATCAGAAATATTAAAATGAACCCCAGCAACCATGTAGCTGGGTTACTACCCAAAGGTTAGACACTGGAACCCGGAATATATTGTTTCATGAATCAGCTAACCAGGTAAACAAATAAAGCCCGGACCAGGCTGAGAAATAAGCAATTTCTCAAAACAGGTGGCAGGGTTAGTGCACAGGGCCAGAGAACCACCAGGAATGTGTAATTTCACAATCAGTAATGCAGCTTCCATTCCTCGTATACATATACCGCCAGACTTCTCTCTCTCTCTATTTTAGCTGGGCATCTCTGAAGCATTCGTGGTAGTGCCAGGAACTCTTCGAGGGATTACTGTGCGCCATAAAAGTCTTGCCAAACGATGTCATACCTTAGCTTATTTTGACGTTGAGTCGTTTTTAAAGGACTCTTTAAAGCTGGTCATCTTAGTTCACTCGGATCTCTTTGGATGAAAAGTGAGACTGCTGAGTAGGTGCCACATGTGATATTGATGGCCCACCGTCAAAGTTTTAAGTATTTCTGCTTGAGTAGTGATGTAAGTGGCTTTAAGAGAGGGTTGTTCGCAGTGTATGGCTCGATGAGTGATTTAAGGCAATAAGTGCTGGAAATGGGATTTGCATGTGTGCGGGTGAATGCTATTTATGAGTGGTAGTTGCTGTTGTGGGCAGCTCTTCTGAGTGTTGTTTGATGAGTGGGTATTTGGCTTAGGGCAGTAATTTTTGCAAGCGGTGGGTAACTAGTGGTGTGATTGTTTTGTGAGGCCAAAGACAAGTTTTATCATGAATATTTGCAAATAGCGACTTTCTGCATGACTGAGTGCGGGTAATTTTGTGATTTTTTGAGGTGCGTGGCATGAAAGGCTGTGGTATTGAAAACAATCCACAAATCTAATAATACAATTGAAACCAGTCAATTTTGATTATTTGGTAATTTAAATGTTAGGCACAAATGTACCACATTACATGCACAATTACTCAAGTGTCTTTCTGTACAATAGGCACAACTGTACTATATTTTATGAACCATCTTAAAAGCAAAATCAAAACAATGTATTGTAGTGTGCAATTACGTATATTAAAGGTATTGTTTTTTTTTTTTTTTTTGCTGAGATTTATAGGAATTAAAATATCTTTTGTTTTGTGAATGGGCAGCACCACCGCAACGTGTGTTTCGTACGCTGATAAAAGTTTACCATGGGACTCTCTGTTGTTGGAATCTTCCAAACGAATGTTTCTTTTATAGAAAATGTTATCAGCACACCTGCCAAATAGCTTCCAGTCACGCGTGGCACCTTCCTCCAGCCCTTGATTTTTCGAGTGCCATGCCTAAAGCCTGCAGAGTGGCTTTATCCACCGCATTAATATTTAGAGACCATTCCCGTTCTAAGTGAACGGACTACCGTCAGCAGTGAGACATCTCTGTAATTGTTTAGCGAGAATTGAGTCCCAGAGGACGATGCTGAAGGTTGAGTAAACAAAAGGAGTCCTTTGATGGCAGCAGGGCAAGTATGTATAAAGGGGAAATGAAAGGAAAGAATGTCAAGGTTGAAGATCGGTTTGTTCAAGAAGTCACCAGCAAGTTTGATCTAATTGCGTTTGTTTTGCAGCTTCGCATCTTTTTAGGCGATTTTTCTTTTTCTGAATTTACACTCAGAAACGAATACAGACTTTGTTCGGTCTTATCTGCTGTTCAGGTAGCACTTACCAGTGGCGGCTCCTCGAGGGAGTGCTGCAGGGTGGTTGGGCGGTGCTGGGGAGGGGCAGGGTGGGGAGTAGTAAACTCTGGCATACAGCCAAACAGAGTTAAGTAAATAAATAAATAAATAAATAAAACAAATTATACTGAATGCTCTGCATCGCCATTTGGCGTTGCAGAGTACGCAATGTGATTTTAAAAAAATGTATTTATTGATTTAATTCACTTCGGCTGTATGCCGGAGTTTACTACCCCCCACCCTGCCCCTCCCCTGTCCTGTCCCACAGCCCTGCAGCACTCCCTCGAGTAGCTGCTACTGGCACTTGGGTCCGATTCATGACGCTTTATTTCCATGTGTATATGAGACTGACTCCTGGAATTTCAATGTTAGCAGCTTCACTTAGAAGTAGGAGGGCCAGTTACAAAGATTGGATGCCTTCCCATTCGATTTCAGAGTGTGGACAGTGGTGGGGTTCCCAATGCAGACCCGCAGCTTACACCACTGGAAGGAATATAGTTTCGTAGATTGTCTGGCAGTGGAAATGGCACTGAGCTGCCTGCTACATGTAGGCCGGCCCCCAGGGCTAGACTAGGACCCCAAAGCAGCCATGGCGATTTTGTCAGACTAGCCCCCCTGGGGCTTGGGGAGGGTAGTACGCAAGTGTGCTTTGCTGCTTTTGTTACTGAGTGCCTGTTGGACTTGGCCCTTTTGGCAGGTTCACCTCAAAACCTTTTGCTTTCTCCTAGCCTATTTCTGTAACCTGGTGTTGGTGATTTTATGCTTCTGAGCACTTTAGCACTGTGGCCCAGTATAAAGAGCGTGCGCTTTCTGTGTATGTGTGGTGAGATTGGCCTGCCCTCCCATAGGAATGCATGGGGGATATGTGTGTCCATGGTAATCCCTGATATGAGAGGAGTGCAGGGGCGAGTTTAGTATGTGTGAACTCGCGAGAATAAATGCTGCGCGATGGTGTGCGAAGATTTATGGTGACTGGTGGAGAAATACCACTTTTAGAAGTTGGCATTTCTGTGTACTGTGTGTCTGCCTGCCTGATGTGAATTGCATGACTGGCTTGTGATTGACGGGTGCTGGATGATGTGGGTGGCTCCAGGAGCCAGGATGAGTCTGCCCAGTGGTGAATAGGGAGATCTGCATGTAGATGGGAGGGAGGAGTTGCACCCGGGACCTGAATAGGACTGTGCCTTCCCTCCACAATGCGGGTTCCGCCCCCTGTGGTGCATCTAATCACTGAGCCCCCACCTCACAAAGGAGAGAGGAGCTGAGCAAAACAAAGTGCTCTAAAGCTCCCCTATACCAGTTCTGACTGGTATTCCCCCTGCCCTGTGCGGTGACACAAAGGGGTTTTACTAATATAAATATAGGGGCTGTTTCCCCATAAAGTTGTTCACTCTTGAGGTGCTTTTCCTGAGGGCGTGAATAGATAATGGTTAACCCAATTGACCCTTGTAGGTATGGGCAGTGAACAATTCAGAGTGAGGAAAAACTACAAGGGATTTAGTTTGTATACTAAGTTGAATAAATTTGATGGCATCAGTCAATAAAGTTAGTTCAAAAGAATCTAACTAAAATATATCCATAGGATAGCAATTATTTGCAATAAGGAAAAAACATTCAATGTCAGAAACAAGAAGAAACAAGAAGTACACGGAAAGGTAATTGTATCTAAAAGGTATTTATCTTGTATTGATCAGAGAAAAATTTCATGGGGAATCAAAAACAAATAAATGTGAGCAAAACAAGTTATGAACAGATGGACGCATGGGTCAGCAAATCAGTACATAACAATTCATCAACTCCTTTCTTTGGAGCAATGTAACCAAGTCATTTCATGAACAAAGGTATACTCTTGAAGCGATGTTTAGCTTAGGAGATGATGATTTGGTCGACGTTTCGCTCTTGAGTGCTGTTGTCTATAAGACCATCATCAGGACTAGTATTTATGCACAATAGTTGCCCCCTAAGTAAAAACAATATAATGAAATTACTTAAATGCCAACAAACAGATAAAAAATTCTATTTTGGCAAACAATAACCCTTACAATTTTAGCAAAAACCGTGTACTTCACAAAAAACTGACGCTTCCTTCAGCACTGTTCAGCTTTATATCTCGATGTAAAAGAGGGCGAATGTACATCTTTGTGAGCACTGCAATCTGAGAACTTTGGCTTTGCACACTAATATATTTCATGATGCATGTCTTTTTTAAACAATTTTTTATGTGGAGTTGATCTGTAAAATTGACCAAATCATCATCTCCTAAGCTAAACATCGCTTCAAGAGTATACCTTTGTTCATGAAATGACTTGGTTACATTGCTCCAAAGAAAGGAGTTGATGAATTGTTATGTACTGATTTGCTGACCCACGCGTACATCTGTTCATAACTTCTTTTGCTCACATTTATTTGTCTTTGATTCCCCATGAAATTTTTCTCTGATCAATTCAAGATAAATACCTTTTAGATACAATTACCTTTCCATGTACTTCTTGTTTCTTCTTGTTTCTGACATTGAATGTTTTTTCCCTATTGCAAATAATTGCTATCCTATGGATATATTTTAGTTAGATTCTTTTGAACTAACTTTATTGACTGATGCCATCAAATTTATTCAACTTAGTAGGCAAACTAAATCCCTTGTATTTTTTCCTGAGGGCATGCTGCTGCTGGGGCCCAAGGGAGGGCTGGCCTCCCTGGGCCCTGCATTGCCCTTCATTCCTAAAAAGACTTGTTGTCTGCCTTTTGCGCTCTGGGAGCGCTGAGAGTTGGCTCCTAAAAGGAGCTCTGGAGATGTGCAGCATCGAGCTGCACTTTGCCATGAGGGTATCGCCGGCGTAGGGATTCCCCTAAAATTGCTGAGATTAAGCGGGTGCTCACCCCGCTGCCTAATTTTGGGGTCGGAGGGAGCCTACCCCTCATTGCCGCATTTCTCTTTATTGCTGAAGCGGGAGCCCACCCCGCATTTCGACTCTGTGACCCGAGCCACTTTTTTTACTTTAGTCCGGGCCGCTCCAGCAGGACCCAGAAGACAGGCGCGTGCCTTGGATGTGGAGGGGCCTGGTGGACTCACCTTCCGCTTCCCTCTGCCTGAGGAAGTCATGCCACGCCTCGCTGGCCTCCAAGGCAGATAGAGAGACCGGAGGAAGATTCCATGCAGGGCTCCTGTGAGGAAGACGGAGCCCCGCATGCTTCCCTGATGACGCCCCGGGTCTCATGGGTGGGGCCGGGTGAAGGGCCGAGTGCTGCAGGAGTGAAAAGGAGCGGGAGCTCCCCAGATGCCACAAGCCTGCCCCCGCCGCACTAAAAAAGGAGATGGCAGGAAAGAGGCTGTGTGCACCCAGGCTGGGCTCCCGTGAGCTTAGGAGAGCCCCACAGTGCCAACCAGAGGACGTCCAGGAGATGGAGCCACCGCCTGGGAGAAGACACCCACCGAGAGCCGGTAAGAGGGGGCTCGAGGGTGTTCCCTTTTGTTTGGTTTCTGAGCTGACCCGCCGTTGCGGGCCGCTCCAATGAGAGGGGCAGTGACTATTTCATTATAGGCCCCAGTGGGGCTAGGAGGCACTTCTGGTTTGATGCGTCCTTAAAAGGCCAGAGGGGCTGTGCTTTTCCCCGTGATGGGCAGAGTCTGAGCGGTCCTGCCAGGAGAACGGGCTGCTCCAACATTGCTGGCGTTGTTTGTTTAGAGGCCCGTGTGGCTCCAGCATGGTTGGCATGTTTATTCTCGCCAGGTCTCCCTCACGGGCATTATTGTTCTTAGAGCCTAGGTGGCTCCAACGTTGGCACAGTCAATCAAAGGGCACAGTGGTGCCAGGCCTCATTTGGAGATTCACAGCTGCCCAGCAAGTAGTGGCAGCTGCTTCGTTTAGGTCTGCGCAGATTGCGCACCCGTGACTTTCGCTGATTTGGCAGCGCGCCCTGACTCTTGGGACGTAGGGCATTTGAGCTCCTTATTAGATGGCCAGTGGGCCAGGGGGACTGTTAGGATTGTAGGGCGCCAAGCCCTAATTTGATTATGTTGTGCTAGGAAATGTAATGTATGAAGTATAATTACGCACCCTGTTTTATACCTCTAACTGTGTTTTTATGATTATGAGGTTGCTTTGCGTATCATGGTTTATGATAGTGGGATTATGTTTCGCTGCGTGATTTATGCCCCTAATGTGAGTTATGCTTAGGTGGTTAGGGTCTAATGTGTTTAGACTTATGAGATAATTGCATAATGTGTTTATGTTGGTGAGGTTGGCGCAGAATGTAATTTGTGCCTGAGGTGATACTGTGCATAATGTAGTTTATGGTACAGGCTGAGGCTAAGTACAGGAATTACCAGTGTTTACAGGTTGTACGTTTATGATCTGTTTTATTTTTTACTAAGTTTGCTTTGTGATGGTTCTGACAGTGGTCCATGTGGCCCTTTCATGTGTATATAATCCCTTGTAAATATTGCCCAGTGCCAGTTTGCACAGTGTATATTGTGTGATTACTATTCTAATGTGTTATGAGAATACAAAGGATATTTTTGATATAACCCTGTGTCACGAAAGGTGAAACAGCGGATCTGCGAGCACTGCAGTAACATCAGGTGCCACAAGTCAACAACTAAAATGAGTGAACATTTCCTCCAACAAAACCACACACCTAATGATCTCCGCTGGACAGTAATAGAGCAGATCAACACGGAAAGGAATACCACCAACATTCTCTTTGAAAAAGAGCAACGCTGGGTGTACAGACTGGGAACCCACATTAATGGGCTGAATGACCAAGTACCTTGGTCTTCAGTCCTAATACGTTGAACAATTCAATTTGTGAACCTATGTTCCACTGCATTTTGCTGCTCACTGCCCCTCTGATGAATTAATCTTTTTGTGGATATTTCCACTGATTTAGCAGGTATATAAAGTGGAAGATCTAATTAACCAACAATGTATTGACTCTCTCTACCCATCTCGAGAAAAATGCCTAATTCAATACCTTTTGCCAAAAGTTCTGGTCTCGTTTTCCTTAAAATCAATTTTTTCCTTTAAAATCATTTTAAGTGTTCATGACTAAACATAGTACATAAACACTTCCACCCCCCTGTCCCGCGCAACTACTAAGTTGTAGATATGGGGATCAACTCGCCGCATTGGGCTGCCAGACTGTACTTTGGCCTCCCCTAATCAGTTCTTGGGAACCATGACAACAACGCGAGCGCTTGTATTCCAAGCCTCGTTCGGATCCATGCCTGGGATTGGTCATCGAGGCGCGAGCATCACTGCACGCACGCCACGCCTCGAACCGGCACCGGCAATGCCCTCAGCCTCGCGCTCAACTGCGCACACAGTACTTTAGCGGCACTCGGTCTCCGGGCACCCATCCACGGGGTCCGGTTTCGAGGATATCGCTAGGTGCCGAGCGGATGTTTGGCGTTGCAGGCGTAAGACCTGGTTCCGATCAGCGCTCACCACTCCTACCAGCGCACAGCTAAGTAACCTGTATCCCAGTCCCCTTTTCTAATCATGTTTCCGTTGTTTACATGCTTACATGCTTTCTTAGGGTGTGCCATTGTCGCCACCACCCCCCTCCCGAGACCCATGAGGTGTGGATCTTTTAACTAACAAGTGAGAAATTCGCCATCTTTATTTTAATTTTATTTTAATTTATTTGTAAACGTTTGGTTAGAGCTATTCCTGTTCTAAATCAACACCAACTCTCAATTTGGGCGCATTGATCGCATAAGCACGAGTGATGTGACAATATTTCATCCTGCCAGCTAGCGATCGCTCTTTCTCTTCTAAATGCACGCCCCGAGACTGCCTGGCTCCCAAGACACGGTTTCAGGCATAAAATAACTTTATTTTCACCACGGGCACGCATTTGACTAGTCCAAGCACAGAACTTTGAGATCAGTTTTTGCAAAACACACTCCAGTTTTAACATTAATACCATTTGTTGTCTTCTTTGTGTGTTTGTCATTTCCTTTCAGACCACAGGTTCCTCACATTTCAAAGGAACCACCACTTTTTCTGGTTTGTTTTTTGCACTTAATTTTACACTTTACTTTTAACTTTCACGTCCTCTGCTAAGGGTGGGCCTTAGCGCGCCCACACAACCGAGGTACACAACTACATGGTCCTGATGAAAGCCCAGTAAAAGCATTACACATAAGGGCAGAAACATGTCGACCCCACTCTAAGGGGAAAACACCCAACACATTAGTTGGTAAATTTCCCGACACATACATTTTAATCAATGCCTGGCTAACCACAGAATAAAGTTTTTTGTTTGGTATAGCTTGTTGGCATTTTTTAAACCCACTTTTTTTACATCACTGTCACAAAAAAACCAGCTCCGCAGTAATCTGGCGTTGCAGCACACCAGGGAGGCATTCATCTTCTCCTGGTGGGCCCGATGACGAAGCATGTCACCACCCAGGGTGGTGAGTGAGGGCTTCTCAAGAAATTCCTAGGTGACTTCCTCATAGGTTGATTTCATCTCCTTCTCAATCCTTTGTTTTACGCAAATTTTTCTCCTGGTGACACTCTTTTGTTGTTTATAATAATAACCTGGGGGACTGAGAGTGTCTCTTCCCTCTCTCTCTAGTTGTTGTATTGGTTCTGACAGTGGTGTGGCCCTTTCATGTGTATATAATCCCTTGTAAATATTGCCCAGTGCCAGTTTGCACAGTGTATATTGTGTGATTACTATTCTAATGTGTTATGAGAATACAAAGGATATTTTTGATATAACCCTGTGTCGAGTTCCTTTTGTAGTGTGCCTGGGATGTTGTTGCTGTGTGCGTGCGCAAATGCTTTACACATGGCCACCGGAATATGCTGACTGCTCGTGCTAAGCTACCAAGGGGGTGAGCAGGGGTTATCTTTGGCGTGTAACTCCCTTGCCCTGACTAGAGTGGTGGTTTCTGCCTGGCTTTGGCGCAAGTCTCAGACAACCAAGATTCCCATTTCTAACAGGGCCGATATTGCAGCACCGCTGCAAAACCATCACCAGTAACAAAAGCACCCCCACCACTAAAACACCAGTCCCCCCACAGTTTCAGCCTCCCGGGGAAACGCCCGATGCCTGCTATGGCCAGTCCAGCCCTGCCAGCCCCTCTATTGCACTGTATGCCTGTTTTTGGCCTGTCGAGATCTGCCAGGTAAACCCTGATACCAGGTAAACTTTGGTGATCCTGGACCGGAAGAATTCATGTACTCTGTTCGACAGAAACAGAATTTTGTTTTGCTCATAAACTGACACCTGCTTTGGCGACCTTTAAGATTTAGGCCCTTTCATTGCCTGCTGCTCGAAACCCTGTTCTGGTTCTTCCAGTAGCTGGGAATGAGTGAGTGTATGTGACACCATTCCAGCAGATAGTCAACAGTTGGCTAGTAGCACACTCACAGCACTGAATGTGAGTGGGAAAGTTCCTGAGGACATGAAGGGCCCTTGAAGAGGCCCCATGTCAGAAGTGTGGCTATTCATTTGTATGGTGGGCTACCACACTGACCAGTGGCAGCTGGCATCTACTAGGACGGCGGACGCACGCATGCAAAATAAAATAGAAAAGAATAAACACATACCTGAACACAATGCAACGTCCTCCCGGTCCTCTTCTCACCACCAGAACTGGAAGCAGCAACTCCCTTGATCAATCAGGGCGATTCTTTCATGCAGCATGAGAGCATCGCCCTGATTGGAGGGAGTGGCCTCACTCATCTCTCCAGAGCGCTCTGCAGGCCTGCACCTGCTCTAACCCAGCTGTCTTAAAATATCTGGGCTAGAGCTGTTTAAGGTGCGCATGTGTGACTGGCCATCGCAAGTTAGCCGGCCAAAAAGACATGGGCACTTTAAACAGTGCACAGCTTGCCCACCAACCTCCCTGCTGAATGACATGCTGCTGTCACTCAGCAGCGCTCCACCCCAGTACTGACACTCTGTTCGGGATAGGGATGAAAAATAAATGGTAATAAATAACCATTTTATTTTTCAGAGGTTTAGGGGGATTTTAAGTGGGGTGATGCTGTTCTTCTCCAACGGAGGTGAAGCTCCTGCTCCCAACTCTATAAACCCACTATGGTTAGGTCTAAACACCGTTCTAAGAGAATCTCTGCTCAACCACTGATAGCGATGGCACAAGCAGCAGGAATTTCCCAAATAAGTGTGTGCTAAGTTCAAGCAGTACCAACTATTTTAAAGTAAGGTGCACTACACAACAAAGTTGCCAAACTAATTAAAAGAAGAGAAACATGTAACGGTTGGAATGCAGGGAGCATGTGAGGGTAGCGCACATGCCTGTCCATATCTTTACAGCAATATGCCTTTGTTGCTGAAGATGAGGACATCATCCAATTCAATAGCCCATAGAAGGCAACAAGGTTGCAGCATGCCTTCACAAACTCACCGGGAAACAGTAGAAGGCCACACTATATCAAGCAGAATAGCATGCATCTCCATGTGGCTGCGCATTACCAAATTTTGTAAAGCCACTGCTTGACCAAAGAAGAAGATGCTTTATTGTAGCCCCAGTGGACACCTCAGGCTTAAACATCTACATCCATGAACTGATTACAGTTCTAAAAGTACAACTAGCAATTCATTATGCATTCGAACTATTTACAAGGTCTGCCTGTTTGTCCATATTGAAAACTATTTTGTTTAGTTTTCTGACAGTATTTATTTGTTTATGATTGCCTCTTTGCTGTTAAAAGACTGTTTACTATATTGATGGTAAGTCTACATCGAAAATACATTTAGAGCTGAATTATGAGCCTGGCGGTCTTAGGACCGTCAGACTTGCAGGGGTGCCATGGTGGCAGTCCTGCCATTCACCACACTGGTGGTCCAACCACCTCATTACAAGTTGGGCGGTCGGACTGCCATTGCACCAGTGGCACAGCGGTCAGGGCCTAAGTAATATGCTGGTGGTGCCGCTGCGACACCGTCATGCATATTACGAGTTTCATGACCACCAGCAGTGTCATGAAGGTCTTTCCCCCATGTAAAGGCTAGCGATTCGGAAACAAAGGGGACCTTACATTGCCCCCTGTTGCCCATGTGCATGAGGATGGATGCATGGGGGGGTGCACAACATGTGTACCCCTGTGTGCATGCACTCCAGATCCTGCACGGTATGAACTTTACAGTCCATGGCATGCAGGATCTTTTTTTAGTGTTCCCATTGCGGTGCACATTTTCTGGGGCACTGCCAAAAAGACCTCCAGACACAAGGAAACTCATAATCTGGTGGGCAGTGGGCACATGGGTTTGGAGTGTGGGAGCAGGCCCCCGGCGTGGTGGTCCACACCCCCACCACTAAACTCGTAATCAGGCCCTCAGAGAATACAGTGGTGAGTGTGGAGTTAATTTCACACATGGCTGCTGCACCGCAGGACTTTTGGCTATAGCACCAGATTATTGAGTTTTACATGCCACAACCCAAAAATATTGTAGCCAGAAGAATATTGAATACCAAAATAACATGAAAGTAAGTATATGTAGGTACATATAGATTATTTATTCTTAACTCCATGTATAAGTACATTGATGGTAAACATGTGTCTGCAAGCTGTGAAGATGTGGAGTTATATAGAATAAATCTATACTTTCCTATCTATAATTACCTAAGAGTTTTATGCTGCAGGATGCCCACTAAGTGGTACATCCTGTGGCAGAAAATCTTTGGAACTGACTGTCTGCCTGCAAGCAGGAACCGCATAGACGGGTAGTACCCGCAGACAGAGTGTTGGCATGGGCAGGTAGAGTGTTTGAAATGGGATTGTGCACGGAGAAGGATGCCGCTCATGGTATTGCACCATTGGCAAGAGGAAAGAAATGCTCAAAAGGGAACAGTGTAGGTCAAAATGGAGAGCAGAACTCAGAGTGGTTGTGGGGCTGGGCAAGTTTGGTTTATGACTGTCAAGCGGTGCTAGTCATTTTGCAAGCCGATGCGGCAGCTGGAACCTATCACCACAAAATCCCCTCAAAAGTCCAACAATGAACTTTCTAGCTGTTTCATAGGAGGAGGTAATATTATTTAATTTTTATACTGTATCCCAGTTCTTTACTATGGCACAGCCAACTCTGCTACATTGAAAGTAGCTGTAATGGCTTTTTCACTGTGAAGTCGTGTTTAACATTGAACATTTACATGTCTCACTTTTAAATACATTGCTCCTTGCCTTGTGAGCAATAAGGCCTACTTAGGGGTGGCTTATAAATATCTAAAAGGAAGCGCTAGGCTTGTTGAATGGGGTTATTTTGACAGATGGAATTCGCAATTAAATCTCGAATAGCCCAGCTACACATGGCAGGCCTGCAGTAATGTTTGCATTGTCACTGCTGTGGGTGGCACAAGGGGTGCTGCAGCCCGCTGGCGACATTTAACTTACAGGCCCTGGGTACACATTAGGCACCAAAACTAGGGACTTATAGGTAAGTTATATAGGCCAATTAGGAGTATGCCAATTTCATAATGGTAAAAGAGGAAGCACAGTCACTTTACCATTGATTAGCAGGGGTAAAGGGTTCGGAGTTCTACAGCCAGCAAAAGCAGTCAATGAAAAAACCTGGGAGAATACCCCACAAACAATGGTTATTTCCAACATTCACCCCTGAATTGGACACACAGAATTATTATTCTAATCCGTGCTCTAGATTTCGCATAGGACAACCAGGGCCTACTACAGTAAAATAGTGCTTGTCCTGTCACAGCAGGGACATGGTGACTTTAAATTTCTATATATGCCATATTTAAATTCAATGCACCCTACCTTGTGAACTACAAGGTCTGCATTGAGGTGACTTAATAATATTTAAAAGGATATTTTTTTCAAAAGGGGTATTTTGAGAGGTCGGACTGCAGCTTTACATTTCCATAGTCAGGTTACTGTGAGTTGTCTGAAGTCATGTTTCCAAGTTACACTAGTAGGTGGTAAAATAGGTGCTGCAGTCCATATATGACATTTACCTTTTTATTTCATAGTTGTATTTTCTGTACTATATACTATGCCTGTATAGGAAAGTTAAAGAAGACAATCAGGGATTAGCCAAGTTATACATGTTTAAGGGTCAGAGTACATTTATTGAGCACTGGACATAAAGTGCCACAGTGTAGAAAGTCTAAAAACCTGCAATAAAATTCAGCAAAAAATGGGGGTAACCATGCAAAAAGAGGCGTTTTCTCACACAAAGCGTTTGTGCCAACATTTTTGTACTGTAGGCCTGTTTACACTCCAAGGAATTCACTGTTCATTAGTAATAGGCATGCTATTTAGCTAATATTTTTGAATCTCAAAAGAGTGTTACTATTGATCTTACTGAGGGCATGTTGTGCCTCCCAGACTTACCGGAGGAATTGTCAGAGTTGTTTCATATGTTTTCAGGACATATAGGTCCATCTTTTGAAATTTGGATTCTGGATACTCTGCCTTCCTAGATTAAGCCACTTGATTGAAAGATTTTGGACAACACAGTTCTGTGTTAAGTAGGCTCCTTAGGAGGAGTGAGTAGACCCTTGATTAACATTTGGGATTCATAATGAATCAAAACTCAGGATATAAAGGTCCTATTATATTTATTTGTTTCATATTCGTACATAGGACAGCATGAGAACTCTAAAGCCATCCAAATGGATTTTATTTGTTGATATTATAAGAGTTGCTGCTTAAATGTCTATCAGTAGTGTTCTCTTATCAAGTTTGGATTAATGGAGTATGGGTAGATACATTTGTCCTTCCATCATCATCCTTTAGCCTGTTCACTGTTAAGTAGTCTACCATTTTGTATGCTTTCCTTGTTTTTAGTTTCTGCTTCCGTTTTTTTTAAACTTTAGGCCGTGTGAGTTTAAAGGCAAGGAAAAATGGCTGATAATTTGCCGTAGACAGTGTTGATTGGTGGGTTATATGGCACAATACCGACCACTGAAACATTGATTTAACATTGATTGATATAACAATATTGGCCCAAAAATATTTGATGCCAAAATATCATCATCCTGCACACAAACCGCCCCTCCCCCCCCACCATCCATATATGACAGTTCTTCCCGCGCGCAGCGTTCACGCGCAGCGATCGCGCCCAATCCGCGCCGAAGGTGCGCCAAAGGTAAGCCCGTCTACGCCCGTCCGCGCCTGGACCGCGCCCAGCGCCAGACCCCCTGCCCCTCGCGCTGCCCAGCCCCCCCGCATTACCTACGCTGCCGCCGCCCTCCTAGCCCTTAACCCCGGTCGCGCCCCCCAACTGCGTCCAAGCCGCCCCTGGACAAACCCATGGACCTTTCTCATGCTACTCCTGCAAATTCAGCGGCACCGACAACATCTCCGCTACAACCACACATCAGACTCCCGACCCCAACCACTTAAAATGCATCCTTCTCAACACCCGATCGGTCCACAGGCACGCCATTGACCTATGGAATCTACTAGACACCATTTCTCCGGACATCGCCTTCCTTACGGAAACATGGATGAACGCTTCCTCCGCACCAGACATCACCATTGCCATCCCTGAAGACTATAAGATCACTCGCAAAGACCGTACCGCCACACAGGAGGAGGAATCGCTATCGTCCATAAGAAATCCATCCGCATCTCAACCAGCTCTGACGCCAACCTCGCCAACTCCGAACACCTTCACTTCCAGATCCACATCGACCCCAAAACCACACTCCGAGGCACTCTCCTCTACAGACCACCAGGACCCCGCGCTAAATTCAGTGAAGACATCACGGACTTCATCACTCCACACGCGCTCCCCTCCAAAGAATACATCCTTCTGGGAGACCTCAACTTTCACCTTGAAAATATCAACGACCGCAACACCGCCACCCTCGTGGACAACCTCGCCAACCTCGGACTTAAACAACTAGTCACTTCCCCCACCCACATCGCAGGTCACACACTCGACCCCATCTTCACATCCAGCAATCATGTCTCCTTCGGCCACACCACGGACCTCCTCTGGACTGACCACAGCTGCGTTCACTTCCCTTACAACAAACCAAAACCCAACATCCACCTCCAACCTACCCTGCAAAGAAACTGGAACAAAATCACCACGGACCAAATCTCCGCATCGCTCCTTCAAAACTCCCCAGCCCCCTCTTCTAACGCCAACGAAGCCGCCGCTAACCTCACCCTATGGTTATCCAACACCGCCGACACCTTAGCACCACTGAAAAAACGGCAAAGCAAACCTGGCAGCAAGAAGGCCTCATGGTTCAACGATGATCTCAAGAAGTCCAAGAAACTCTGCCGCTCCCTTGAAAAGGCCTGGAAAAAAGACCCAACCACCAGCACCAAGGACGCCTTCAAAAACGCCACCCGCACTCACCACCAACTGATCCGAAAAGCCAAGAAAACAGCATTCAAGGATCGACTTGACAACAACGCCCACAACAGCAAGGAACTTTTCAACATCGTCAAGGAATTTTCCAATCCCTCGGCCAACTCCAACGACATCACCCCCTCTCAAACCCTCTGCGACTCCCTAGCATCATTCTTCCACAACAAGATTGCAGACATCCACAACAGCTTTGACAACCAACCCGGAAATCAACCCACCCTACCATTTGCTGTTCATCCTCCCCCCGTGAACATTCTCAACGACTGGAACCCAATCTCCACTGAGGACACCATCTGCCTGATGAATTCAATCCACTCAGGATCCCCCACAGACCCATGCCCTCACCACATCTTCAACAAAGCAGACTCCGTCATAGCTCCGCACCTCAAAGACGTCATCAACTGCTCCTTCAACTCCGCCACCTTCCCGGAAGACTGGAAACACGCTGAACTCACCGCCCTTCTGAAAAAACCAACAGCGGACCCCACCGAACTCAAAAATTACCGCCCCATCTCGCTTCTCCCATTCCCGGCCAAAGTCATCGAAAAAGCTGTCAACAACCAGCTCGCCTCCTTCCTCGAAGCCAACAAATCCCTCGACCCCTCACAATCTGGCTTCCGAGCAAAACACAGCACTGAGACCGCCCTCATCGCAGCAACAGACGACATTCGAACGCTACTGGACAATGGAGACACAGTCGCCCTCATCCTCCTCGACCTCTCCGCAGCCTTTGACACAGTCTGCCACAGCACCCTCCTACAACGCCTCTATAACATCGGAATCCAAGGAAAAGCACTTGAATGGATCACCTCGTTCCTCACCGGAAGAACCCAGAGAGTCCGCCTTCCTCCATTCAAGTCCGAGGCCTCTGAAGTCATCTGCGGCGTACCACAAGGATCCTCACTCAGCCCCACCCTCCTCAACGTATACATGAGCCCCCTCGCGGACATCGCACGCCAACACAACCTCAACATCATCTCTTACGCGGACGACACTCAACTGATCCTCTCTCTCACCAATGACCCCAGCACCGCCAAAACTAACCTACACGAAGGAATGAAAGAAGTTGCCGAATGGATGAAACAAAGCCGTCTGAAACTGAACTCAGACAAAACAGAAGTCCTCATCTTAGGTACATCCCCCTCTGCATGGGACGACTCCTGGTGGCCGGAAGCCCTCGGAAAAGCACCCATCCCGACAGACCACGCACGGAACCTAGGCGTCATCCTGGATTCTTCACTCTCAATGAACAGACAAGTCAGCGCCGTATCCTCTTCCTGCTTCAACATCCTTCGCATGCTCAGAAAAACATTTCGCTGGATCCCCTCCGATACAAGGAAAACAGTCACCCACGCTCTGGTCACGAGCCGACTGGACTACGGAAACACCCTCTGCGCGGGTACTACCGCAAAACTCCAGAAGAAACTCCAACGAATCCAAAACGCCTCAGCCAGGCTCATATTAGACCTCCCACGCAACAAACACATCTCTGGTCACCTTAAAGACCTCCACTGGCTACCCGTCAATAAGAGGATCACTTTCCGACTGCTTACCCACGCACACAAATCACTCTACGACATCGGACCAGACTGCCTCAACTCACGACTGTCCTTCTACACCCCCTCCCGCCAACTACGTTCTTCCAACCAAGCCCTCGCCACTGTACCTCGCATCAACAAGACCACCATGGGAGGCAGATCCTTTTCATACCTGGCTGCCAAAACATGGAACTCACTCCCCGCCTACCTTCGCCTTACCCAGAACCACCTAGCGTTCAGAAAGCAACTTAAAACGTGGATATTTGACAAGTAATCCTCCTCCCCTTCCTAAGCGCCTTGAAACCCTCTGGGTATGTAGTGCGCTATACAAATCCTATGACTTGACTTGACTTGACTTGACAAAAATAGCAATAACAAAAATATTGTGTTTAAAAATATCTAAAATACCATAATATTGAACATAAAAATAAGGTAGAACCAAATATTGTTCAAAACATAAACACAAAACAACAAGCATTTTGAAAGCAACAATGCTGGCTACACAAATACAGCTTCAATAAATTAAAAAGAAGAGAAAACATTTATTTTAACTAATTTTTAGTTTAGAAACTCCAAAATTAACTAAATAAACCCTAAATAAAAAATCTAATTATATTTAAAACCACATTTAATGAACAACTTAACTAAATATACAAAAATGTTAAACACCAGAAAATAATCTAAAACTAATAAACTAACATGTATACTCCATATATAAACTAGAAACATTATTATAATTAATTATGTACACTTAAAATAAATAACCTTAATATTTACAAATATATGTTACAGTTAAACATAAAGCTGAATTAGCATTTATCAAGTAAGACACAAACTACCATAAAATTCAAACTCCTAAACTGATTAAAAAATCCACTATTCAAAAGGAACAGAAAAATCACCTAAACATAGCACCAAAAGTGCTACGCCTACCAGAAACCAACAATGCTAGATTCTACATTTAAATTCCAGGAACTACCCTGCACAAAATAGACTATCTACATTGAGAAGTAAATAAATGAATCCCATTAACTAAAAATCAAACCAAAGTATTTGACTAACATTTACCTTTAAATAAACTACTAAAATACATATTTTTCTTATATCTTTAAACTTTAGGTTACCTTACAAGATTACAAACAAGAACGCTGTCCTGATCACCTAAAAGACCAACTTCCAAAAGTCGACAAACAGACTGACAACGTAAGTAAATATAATCAAATGTTTAACAACTCAAAACCTGTTAATGTTAAAAACAAACTAAGAACCAAACACTCCTAAAACTAACGTAACTATTGTTTTAAATGTGAGACAAAAACAAACCTTCTCTAGTAAAACAAACTGATCCACATCTGGACTGGACACAGCAAAGAGAAAAGCAGCAAGTTAAAAGGACAGCATATATATAACTATATCGTCTAAACAGTGAAAATGCTTTTACAACTGTTAGTTATAAATGACAACATTTTTTAATGTGAAGCAATAAATATTCTAACATGTGCAGATACAACATCATAAATGGCCATGTACATCACCTCCCAGAAAGGCAAAAAAATATTAATGCACATAGGATATGCATATAGCCAGGAGAGCATAATCACTGCAATATAAAGAGGAAATGTGCTAAACACTATGCTAATGCTTGGTATGGAAGGGCTACAACTAGAAACTATGTTTTAAATAATGTTAGGGAGCACAATCACCCCCAAAATATAAGCGAGATAGAAGTAGAGAGAAACAAGCACTAGCTCTCAGGAACCTACAGCAAGAATAAAACAAAATATACTCCCCAAAGTTCCTGAACACACCACTGGGCAAATGCCTAGAATCCCGAATTTATAAAGATAAATTGCATGAATAATTTATCCGAAATGAGAAACTCTGTCTGCCCACTAAAGATATCGAGATATACACATTCTTGAAAATCGAACCAATATGCATATTAAATAACCCTTTTTTGTACAACAATACAAATAATGACAGGTGAATAATAATATAGGAAACATAAAATAACCTTCTAATACAAAGGAGGCAAACCCAATCAGGGATGATGGTTGGTAATTTTAAATTATGCCCTCCACCATTCACACACATATACTCCATATTTGGTAAATAGCATAACAGTAGCACACACCCAATTTACACTCTGCACCCTAACTAGCGAAGTACTAAGACATTTCAAAATAAGAACAAATAATTACTTCCCTCAAAAAATCTTAATATACTAGAATCTCCCTACTACCAACCCACAAGCAAAAACAAAGTCCTCTCCATTTTGAATACACTTGGGTAGACAGTTTGCACAGTTCTGGCCACAGGTGCTAACCAAGTTTCAAATACCATGGTGTAATGTCTATGAGAGCAGCATGTTCCAAGACCAAACTAAAAATGCAGTGGAATGATGGCACAATGCCGTCCAAGCCACAATAGGCCAAATATATACTACCCTATAGCAATTTCTAGAACTCTTGTAACTAGAAAAAAGCTACAAAGAAATACGAATAGTACAATCTTTAACACAAATTAACCCTAAAACAAAATGCTACAACACAAAGTAAAAGTACTATTAAATATGAAAAGGCCTCCACTACCTAGATAGCATATCAAAACACTACTATGAACCACTTAAACAATCCAAATGAAATTCATAATCAACGTAAACCAACAGGAAAACAATAGAATATAAATTTCTATCTATAATAATATTAAAATTATTGTTATTAATCACTGTTATACAGTAACACTGAAAAATAATAAATAAATACATTCACACAATGAAACACAATAACACATATTTTTGGAAATCCATAGTAGCAAATATAATATAAGAAATCCATACAATACACAACATTGACAGTATTATGCAAAACAACAAACTTGGCAAACATTTCCCACCCAAACAAAAAATTACAACTAACTTACGAATTTTTAGCTGATGTCTGCAATACTTCTACAATGAACCAAAACAAATCCCCCAAAAATAGATAATAAATCACCCTCCACCCCCCAAAGGAAATGGCCTATAAAACAATACCTGTCCCCAGAATTAAAAGTAAAAAATGCTTCTGGAAAAGCAAGAAATAAAAGGAAATTAAAAAAGTAATATTAGTTCAAATAAAACTAAAATAATTTCTCTTAAGAAAACAAATCCAAAATTAAGGAAACTCTTCTGCTCTTACCGAAAGGAATGATAAAAAACACAATATACCTACCCTCAAATAACATATACCCAAAAAATATAACAAATAAAACAAAGCACATTTACAAACTATAGTCACATCATAAAAATAAATAACTAAAGTAACTACACTACACATAAAAGACAAACTAACATAAAACTACCCCACCACAAGAAACCAATACACTATTCTACACTAACTACCCCTACATACATGCCTGCTACCCCCAAACCCCAAATAATAACTTAAAAGTACTCATACCTTATTGGCAGAGCCGCAGTAGGGAATGTGACCGAAATGGCAGAACAAGGATGTTCATAGACTAAAAAATATTTGATGCTGTGAAAAAAACTTGCTAATTAGAAATTTACAAATTAAAAAAGACAAAGGGGCTGTTAGAAATGGGTGTCTCTAGTTGGCAGACATAGGTACCCTTGTCCAATTAGCAACCCTTGCTTCTAATCAGCATGAGGTGGATACACACTTTCTATAACCCTGCTGTTCCCCGGGTAGCTTGGCATGAGCAGACAGGCTTATCCCAAAGGCAATGTGTAAAGTATTTGTACTCAAAACACACAATAATACAGTGATAACACCGCAAATGGACACCACACCAGCAGGACCGAGTGCCATTAATGAAGGGTGATGGGGTGGGGGGCGTGACGCGGGAGGTCGCACCGGGATTGAATATAAAAAAATTAAAATACAACTTACCTTTAGCTCTGAGCGCTCCAACGTCACGTCTCCTTGCGCCACATCTCTTCTTCCTGCCTGCTGGTCCCAGTTGCCCCTGGGATAGACTCCCTGTCCAATCCCCGCACTGCAAATTAGCGCGGGGATTGGTCTGAGCAGGCAGAAAAGACGCCCTACCCAGACCTGGGAGTCTGTGGAGTTTCTCCAGACAGGCTGCTCAATGCAGCTGGGCTGGAGAAAACCTAAGTGTGCATGTGTGTTTTGGTCAGCCTGAGATGCCCGGCCAAAACACATAAGTGCACTTAGAGAGTGGCGTGCACTAGCACTCCT
Source organism: Lissotriton vulgaris (assembly GCF_964263255.1). NCBI lineage: Eukaryota > Metazoa > Chordata > Amphibia > Caudata > Salamandridae > Lissotriton > Lissotriton vulgaris. The sequence continues at coordinate 1,824,255,526 of NC_141685.1, forward strand.
TTTCACCCCTCCCCCTCCCATACCTCGGCCTGCCCCCCCTACAGCGTTGGCTAAGAGCCAGCACATGTAAATTAAAATGATACAAGAACATAATTTTAATTTACATTGGCTGGCTCTGAGCCAGGCAGTGGGGGGGTGTGGGGGGGCGCTCCTCCGCCACTGCAGAGGATCCGCTGCTGCACACCAGTTTAGAAAAATAAAGTATCTTTATCTGAACTCAACAAGAGCAAAACAACAAAAAATTCAACATACATGTAATAAGAATACGACTTTTCAAAGGTTTCAAGCAACTGGGTCCATAGAAAACTATGGATGTGTGATTCTATATAAAGTACATACAGATGTGTCAAAATTCATAAAGCCAAACTTCCGCAGAGAAGGGAAGTGTCAAGCAGCAAAGAGATTTGTCAGTTCCTGATACCTTGGGGAGGGGAATCAACAGTTCTGCTGCTCGCAGGAGAAGTGATTCGTCAACTCCAAGACGGTTCTGGTCTGCTGGTATTGCATTGGGAAAACTTGCTGCACAGGTGCGATGCGTGGAAATCCAGGATGCATCATCAATCGAAGATGTGACGGCAAGCGGCGCTGTGTCAGTTTCTTCAGTCACGATCTCACGATGCATCGGTTCTTGAAGTTCTGACAGGCACTGCGTCGTCTCTGCAACGGCTCAGCTGTGTGTGGAGCTTCTTCTCGCACGGCATTGCTGAGTCACAGCAGCAAGAAGGGCAATGCATTGGTTTTCTCAGCTCTTCCGGTTTCTTCCAGCTTCCAACAGTGGGAACAACCTCGTGAGACACCAAACTAGAATAGGCACCTCTGGCAGGTCAGAACTCTCAGCTGCAGGGTTAAGGGAGCTGGGGGTGAAGTCTTTGTGTCCCTGAGACTTCAGAACAGGAGGCCAGCACGCACAGGCCCTTGGAGATTCTTCTTTGAGCAGGTTCACAGCAAAGTTCCAGTATTTGTCCCTTCTTTGGCAGAAACAGCAACTATAGGCCATCCCCACACAGCAGACAGCAAAGGAGGCAGTACTTCTCCTTACAGCTCTTTAGCTCTTCTCCTTGGCCAAGGTTCTTCTTGAGCCCATAAGTGATCTAAAGTTTTGGGGTCTAAGGTCTACTACTTATACCCCTTTTTGTCTTTGTTCTCTTGTTGCAAGTGTCTCTGGGCCTAGTCCAACCCAGTTCTACCCTCACTGGTGCAGTATGACCACAGGGGGTGGAGACAGCATTGTGCAAGGGAGACAGGCCCTATTCAGGTGCAAGGAAATCTCCTCCCACTACTCTAAATACAGCTCTATATACAGCTCTAAATACAGCTAAGACCCATTCCTCTCAGCCCTGAGCCATCCAGGAAGGGTCAGGCACACCTCAACCCCCCTCAGTGGCTGTCTACTGTGAATGCCCATCCCCAGTTCCTGTCACTCCAAAACTAGAAAGTCAATCCACAAACAGTCAGAGGCATACAAAATGGTTTTGATTGATTTGATTTGAAATTTGTAAAGCACAGCAATCACCGTAAGGCATCAAGGCGCTGAAGACCAGCCGTCCAGAAGGAAATTGAAAAAACGACCACAAATAGAAAGCGATGTCTTAAGAAAAGGCCTACTTTCTAAAAGGGGCATTTTCAAACACATAACTGAAAAACCATCTTTACTAAAAGATGTGTTATTAAATTCTGAGTTCAGAGAACCTAAGTTTTATTCCTCTATCTTGCCCCAATGGGAATTATCTTACAAAGTATTTCTTATTCTATTACATGGGACAGATAACTTTTCAATAGTTAAAAATGAAATTGACAGTATTTCACTATCAGGACATGTCACGTACACCAGCACATGTCCCACCTTTCACATACACTCCACACTGCCCATGGGGGTACCTTGGTCCTACAATAGGGATACATTACATGTAAGAAAAGGGAAGGTTAGGGCCTGACAAGTGGGTGCACTTCTTAAGTCCACATGGCATTTTAAAACTGTACGCAGACACTGCAGTGGTAGATTTGAGATACCTTTTCAGGGCTACTCATGTGGGTGGCACACTCAGTGCTGCAGGTTCACTAGTAGCATTTGATTTACAGGCTCTGGCACACTCAGTGCACTTTACTAGGGACTTACCAGTAAACCAAAAATGCCAATGAGGGATAACCAATTGTAATAACATTTTACACAGGGAGCACTTGCACTATGACACTGATCAGCAGTGGCAAAGTGCCCAAGGCATCTAAGCCAGCAAAACCTAAATCCAGACCAGTATAAAAAATACAGGAGGTAGAGGCAAAAAGTCAGGGGAAACCACACCAAAGATGTCAAGTCTAACAAGGGGCTTAAGACGATGTCGGTCAGAGTTGCCTCTGACCAACACCATCTGGGACTCTTGACCTACTGACCTCCAGTCGGTGGTTCCAACCACTTGATTATGATGCGACTGAATACTGTTCAGTCAGCTCCCCGCTGTTCTTTATGGGAGCTTGTGTCACGGCCTTAAAACGGCCTTAATACAGGCTTCTATAGAGAAATGGGCGTGTGTGTAAAACCCTGCACACTGTGGCAGACAGGGCAGGGTTTTAAAGCGGGGGTACCCTAGGTACCCCCTCAACCACCAGCCATAGCCTGCAGAGGCAGGGGGGCCTGCTCGCGGTCCACACATTTGCTTTCTGACAGCCTTTACATGTCAGAAAGGCCAGCACGGAAGGGCTGTGGGAAACCGACATCATAATCCCGACAGCAGAAAGGCTGCCCATAGGGGATTATGCTGCGGATCCAACCGGCTGGAAGACTCCGAGAGCCAGTAGGAACGGAGTCTGAATGACTGGCTGGTTTACGTTCTGACTGCTGATATCGTAATCGATCGGCCAGACCGCAAACTGACCATGTCGGTCGGAAAACCTCCAACCGTGGTCAGAAAGCTTCCGACTAGCGGTTGGAGGCTTTCCGACCGACATCATAATTGGCCCCTAAGTTACAAGAGAAATGAGTGGAAACATTAAAAAGATTTATAAAAACATACAATGTATGTGTTAAAAAATATTGTAAAACTTTTTTTAAATGTACAAATATTTTATAAACATGTTAAAAATTATTTGCATTATATACCTTAAATAGTATTGCTAAAATCTGACAATAAAATATTATTACTAATTAATTTATATGATAAATTATATATTATATACTAATTACCATATTTTATAAATTATTAACTAAATACAATATTTCTATTTGCTATTTCTATTTCTTATGCGTTCTGGGAGTCAGACCAACCGATTACGATGCTTCCCAACATTGTTCGGTCAGATTCATATTGACTTCAATGGGAGCCTGTGTTCCGAACGAGAACACAGGCTCCCATTGACAAAAGGGGTCATTGGGGAAATCCCTTGCACCCTGTGGCGGGCACCCGATGGTGCCTGCCACACTGTGCATGCATGGAAAGGGAGGACCCATAGGTACACCCATGGGCCCGATTCATAGGGCCCCGGGTGGAGGGGGGCCTGCTACAGGCCCCCAAAGTCAGATTCCGACAGGCGATTCATCTTGGAACAACTGTTTCGGAAAGGCTGTCCGAATCTGACATCTAATCGCTCAGCTGTAAATGCAGTCCCTAGACAGCTACAATTGGATCTTACCGACTTGGTGACTCCCATTGCCTTTCGGAACTGAGTCAAACAGTCCGAATGCTTTCCAGCCATCATAATCGCTCCTTGGGAAAAATGTCAGAGTCAGTCAGAGAGGCGGGTTCCGAATCACATTCTGACAAATCGAATGCTGTTCAGAGCCTTTCCGGATGACATCGTAATCAACCCCTTTGTATGTGACATTAAATCTGAATTTCCCATTATGTGATTAGATGCATTTTTATTTTTTGTCCATAGGAAGGTGGTCATAGTAGTTATGTTACAACTAAACCTATGGCTCACTGGCCTGAAACCATCAGTGTAACAGACTATGATAAAATGCTATGTTTCACTATGTTAGGATACTTTTGTCTGAACTAGAGACCTTTTTAGTATGAGTATTAAGGGGTATGGCGGTAGTTGTGTTGAGAGAGCTCAGGTGTATTTTTCAGGTGTATCCCTCCTGTGACCTAAAATAGATATGGGGTACCCTTTACTATTTTTGATGACACCAGAGTGTGCTTGGCTCTTTATGACGAAATGATTTTTAAACCCCACTACTGCTCATCGGAGCAGGAGAAAAGGGTGCGGGGAAGGCATACAAGGATAGCTGTGAATAAAGGGGACAACTTTCACATTGACTGGTATCGTGGACAACTTAAGCTTGATTTAGAACCTCTCAATGAAAAATATCTATAATTCTATATGTTACTGTTTTTCACTATTTAGCCCTTGCACAGCAAGCTGAGCTTCAAAACAGACTCTGACTGACTGTGCTGCACTGAGCAAATTGTGGACATAAAAATTATAGTTCCAAATAAAAACTATTTTCATGTCATTTATGTACTCAGCATTTCTTATTGATGCTCAGTGCCCATCTCCATATGCGCAGCTGGCATAGCTCAAATGGCTTTGTTCGAAGCTCTGAGGTTTCCTAGGCCCATGAGTAAGCACCTCATCCAGGATATGGACTTTTCTCTAGAATTCTGGTGCTTTTAGTCCTGTTTATCACTACAAAACTACCAGAATACTAATTGAATTGGAAAGGCTACTCGCGATCAGACCCAAAAAACTTGAGAGTTTTGCATGCTCAAGATGAATAGTACATTTTGTGCTCCAACTGCGACTGACCACAACATAGCAGAGTTGTAAAAGTGCTGCACCTGTTTTCTAGCACAGCTTGCCCATCAACATTGCCACCTCTTTCTCACTCTGAATTTCATAACTCTGACCCAGTGGCGGTTGAAATGCCCTGTTTATTAAGGATCCCAGGCCATGTCTACTGGCCCATTAGAAATCAGAACAAAGTTCCAATTTTGCAAATATTTAATTTTGAACAAGTACTTCACATGCAACTCAAAAGCAACCGCTCCAGACTGATAACAGTAGGGTCGTATGGTTGAGGCATGTGACTATTCTCACCATACAAATGGTATTGTTTCACACTGGCTGGGGTTTCCTTGTCAAAAACAAGGAGAGCTTTGCATTGATGCATTCACATTTCCTAAGCATTCAAAAAGTACCGGCACAAACACAGGATCGCTGTACGAGAATATATGAGTGTCACTCAAATCTTTACTTTTTTAGACATGTCAGTGGCATAACACAATCATCATTCTGTGCATCTGGTGTGGACTTTACACCTATACCTACTATCCTAAAAGAATGCCATGTTCTCTCCAGCCTTAAAATTAATGCTACTAAAACGTTCATATTTCTTAAGTTCAGGAAAGGTTTATTGATCATAATAAAAGGCATGAATACGTAATACAATAAAGAGATTATGGGGGAAGAAAAGGGAAGGGGTGGGAGGGAAAGGGGAACCTAGGAAGAAAAATTCAGGGTACATTGTAGATACAAAAGTAACAACGAGAAACTTAGCATGGGCAATAAAAGTGAAGAAAAAGGTAGAATAAATACTAAATAAAAGTAAACGCAAGTGAAATTATGCAGGTAATCATGTTAAACAAAGATAAGGGAATGAAAAAAAGGCATCAAGGGGGTTTGGAGACTTCCTGCTGAGCAGGCTTTGGGCAAAAGGAATGAGGTGCACAGTTATCTAAATACATTGTAACAGGAAGCCATAAATCTGCACATTTGGCTGCCAACTGGGCAGGAAAAACAAAAGCAGTGTCAAGTCTATGGTTATGACAATCATTATACCACCATGCTTTGAAAGTAATAGTAGAGGAAGATTTACAATTAATGGTTATTTGTTGGAATGCAACAGCCAGTAATAAATCAACAACACGAACATAAAGGTCAGTTTCGTCCCAACAAGGAGAAAGGCTTCCCAAAAAAAACATGAGTGGGAGAAAAAGGAATACAAGTATGAAAAATAAGATTAATTTGTGCCCAAACCTGCAACCAAAAGGCATGCATATTCTTACAGAGAAACAGCATATGAAGAAGAGTGGCATTAGGTGAGGAACAAGACCAACATACATCAGGGGTATTAGGGAATCGCTTGTGGAGAGTGAATGGTGTGTGGAGCAACCGATTGTATATGAAAAATAGAGATTGAGTCAAGGAGGCTGATCTAGAGGTTTTACGAACCTTTGTCCAAATTTTGTCCCACAGAGAAACCGACCATGAGGTGGGAAGGTCATTTTCCTAATGCTCTTCTACCATGGATTTGGGTCTGGGGGGTGTATGCGCATGAAGGTGCTTGTAAATAACGGAAGCTTTAGGAGGAGGTTTCAGAATAGAGTGAAGTCGGAGGGTAGGGTCAGGTGAAATAGAAGAAGGGGATGCAGACAAGAGTCTCGTATAGACCTCCATGACTGCTGCTTTAAGGAGAAGATATTTAGAAGCAAAGGAGGACGTTAAATTAAATGTGGAATGTAGGGTGTGGAAAGGCAGGCAGGTGGATTGTGAAAAGAGCTGCGATATCCAGATCAGTCCTTTGGATCTCCAAGAACTCCAATAAATGGGTTTACCTCGGATTAAAAGGTATTTATTATGCCAGATAGTGAATGAGAGGAAATCAGCGATACTTGTGGGGAGGGGGGGCGGTTTAGAGGATAGGAGGAGTTTGACAGTGAATTTATGAATGGGAGTGGGAATCAAAGGGGGTTTAGAGAAAGAGATATATTCAGCAAAGGAAAAAGGGGAAAGGAAAAGGCGCTCAACTTTGGTCCATAAGGGAGAAGGGGAATCAGGGTCCTGTAACCAGAAGGAAGCCTGACGTAACAAAAAAGCCTTATGGTAAGCCGGAAAGTCCGGAAAGTTGGCTCCTCCTTCAGAGGTAGGGTGAATGAGCCTTGTAAGGGACATTCTGGGTTTTGCTTTATGCCATAAAAAGGAGGACAAAATTGAGTTAATTTTCTTTAAAAATTTGGCTGAGATAGAGACAGGGATGTTGGAGATTGTGTATAAAACAATGGGGGATAACATAATTTTAACGGTATCTAAATGACCCCACCAAGACAGGTAGAGAGGATGCCACTGGGCTGTGAGGTCAGAAGTTTTCTGAGTGCATTTAGTGAGGCAAAGGGAAACAGTGTCAGGGATGGAAGGAGTAATATACAATCCTAAGTACTTAATGTGGGAAGGACTCCAGGTAAAATTAGAGGCACTAAAATCAGGTTGAAAGGTGAATTTTGTCAGGGGAAGGATCTCACATTTATCATTATTAAGCTTGTAACCAGAGATTAAAGAATATTGTTGTACTTCTTCCAAGAAAGCAGGAATAGAAACCGTAGGATTTGAGATGAAGAGTAGAATATCATCTGCATATGCAGCAAGTTTAATGGAGGATTCCGTGGTTTGAAAACCATGGATGTCAGGATTTTGGCTTAGCCTGCATAAAATGGGTTCTAAAGCAAGATGAAAAAGAAAGGGTGAAAGGGGGCAACCCTGACGGACTCCTCTGTCAAGGTCAAAGTAGGGGGAGATTTGACCATTGGCATACACTGCAGCACGTGGGCGAGAGTACAATAATGAGACAAGGGAAGTAATTTAGGGCCAAACCCGAACCAACCGAGAGTGTGGAAGAGATAAGGCCATACAACCCTGTCAAATGCCTTTTCAGCGTCCAAGGCTATCGCGGCAAAGGAGTGCTGGAGATGAGATGATTTTGACAGGATATTAAACAAAAGTCTGGTATTGTCCGTGATGTAACGACCTTTGACAAAGCCAGACTGTTCTTCTCCGAAAAGGTCGGGTAAAAGATGGTCTAGTCTCATCGCCAAAGACTTGGCGAAAATGTTCTAATCAATATTAACGAGGGAGATAGGTCTATAATTCTTGCAGTATTGCACATCTTTGCCAGGCTTGGGAATTAAACAGATGTGGGCATCTGAAAAGGACCCAGAGGAGATACCTAAGTCAGAAAAGGAATGAAGAAGAGAGTGCAATTTTGGGATCAACAATTTGGAGAAATGAAGGTAAAACTCAACAGTGTAACCGTCTGGGCCAGGAGCTTTGTTAGGTTTAAGATGTTGGAGTGCGCTGAGTAGCTCTTTCTGTGAGATGTCAGTTTCCAATGAGGACAGATCAAGAGGGAAATGTGATGGTGGTTGAATAGTGGAGAAGAAATGGGTGAGAGAATGAGGAGAGGGTTGAGTGTCAGATGTATATAGAGTCTCATAGAAGCGGGAGAATGTAGTGAGGATGTCAGCATCTTTGTGATGTAAATGCGCATTAGTATCATAAACAGATTCAATATTCATCTTGTTATGCTTGACCTTCAAATAGTTGGCAAGGATTTTCCCGGCTTTGTTCCTACCACCATAGAATTTAGCACTTGATTTTAGTAAATACAAAGAAGCATCTTCAGTTGATTTTTCATTGTATTTAAGCTTAGCAGCAACTAGAGCTGTTAGACTATCGCTGGAATGTGAGGTGAAGTAGGCCTGTTCGAATTGCTTAATGTTATGAAGGAGATTTTTAGTGGATTGACGTGCGATCCTGCGTTTCTTTGTGACATAATTAATAATGAAGTCACGTGAGGCTGCCTTGAAAGCATCCCAGACAGTATGTTTTGGGGTGGGTGGAGCATCATTAAATTGAAAGAATTCATCAAAAATGCAAGAAAGGAAGTAGAAAATTTGGGATCCCGGAGGAGGGCATTATTAAATCGCCACCTCCTGGGCCCATCAACTTTTGGGATGACATCTAGGCTAACTACAACAGGGGCATGATCCGAAAGCAGAATTGGACCAATATCTGCTGCAGTAAGCGTTTGAGCAAGATCATGGGAAACAAAAATGTAATCAATTCGAGATAGGGTGTGGTGACATGGTGAGTAAAAGGTAAATTCTTGCAAAGTTGGGTTACAGAGTCGCCAAGAGTCAACGAGTTTATGTTGGGATATAGCCTGGGTAAAATGTTTGTGTGGTTTATTAGGGACAAAAGTGGCATCAGATTTCCTGTCTATAAACGGATCAAGAGGCTGATTACAATCTCCAGCGAGAATGAAATTATCATCCATGAACTGGGAGATGCGTGGAGAGAACTCAGCCCAAAAAAGGGGTTCACCAGTGGTAGGACCATAAACATTAAGGAGAGAAATTTGAATACCTCTAAGCGATAATCTAACATGCGTCCATCTGCCATTGGTATCAAATTCTTGGGAAATAACTGTGAAAGGTAGAGACCTACGACAAAGAATTGCAACACCATTACGTTTACCATCGCCCTGTGAATAAAAAACATCACCCAACCAGCCTCTTTTGAGCTTAGCAGATTCTGTAGCAGGAAGGTGAGTTTCCTGAAGGAATGCAATGTCAAGTTCAATTTGGCTAGATGGGATAAGATACGTTGACGCTTAATTGGGGAATTAATACCCTTAACATTCCAAGAGGTTATATTCAGAGACATAACATGTTCAATAAAGCAATGAATTCGTAACAAATGAAATCAAGATAGAAACCCATGAATGAAAAAAAATGAAGAAAAAAGAGAGGTACGTTGAGGAGGAGGAAGAGGAAGGGGGAGAAGAGATAAACAAGAAATAAGAAGTGTGCATAAAGAAAGAAGGAAATGGAAGGCAGTGAGAAATGCAGGAAGAAGAAGAAAAAAAGGGAAAGGAAGAAAAAAAAAAGTACAACCTGGAAGGAAGAAGGTATAGTGACAGCACAGCCAAAGGAATTGAGGCACACCAAAAAAATTAAGAACCATAAAGAAACAAGGGAAAAGGAGAAAACAGCAGATGGACATACCCACAAGAGGAGGAGACGAGGAGGAATCGGGGGGGCAGCCATAGAGGTGAGGCAACACATCCTAGGATGGCTGGGCGGGAAACCAGGGAAACATCATCATACGAGGAGGGGATCCTGTGAAGGCAAAGATGGGAGATGAAAGAGAAAGTTACAAATCTACATCAAGAGAACAAACAGTCAACAATTATAGAAGTAAATATGAGTAACATTCAAGAAAGCATCGCGTGAGAGAGAAAAAACAGTAACATGAGCAAACATGAACATCGCAGAGACAAACAAATTGATAACTCAGCCAGGGCAGGAAGAAGAAGGACCAGAGGAATCCATGGCAGTAGTTTTGTGTGCATTAATGAAGCTCTGCAGTCTCTCTGGATACTCATAGGTGGTCGTCTTGTTGTTGTACGTGACTTTGAATGGGCAGGGATGATACAGGCCATATCGAGCACCCATGGAACGAAGGTCATCTCTCATGCCAAGAAAGGCCTTCCAGCGATTTGCAGTTGCTTTAGCATAGTCCTGAGCGAAGAACAGGGAAGAGCCAGACCATGACAATTTGGAAGAAGCATTGGCAGTTGTGAGAACCCTCAAGAGATCAGTATATTCCAAGAAATAGAGGATAACACCACCTGGACGCTGTGATGTGGAAGTGGAAGTATGAGAGCGACCCAAACGATGAGCACGCTGAATGTTAAGATTCGTACCTTCCTGCAAGTGGAGTAGCTTTGGGAGAAAGGATTTGAAAAAAGTAATAGGGTCTGCACGCTCAAGACCTTCTGCGAGGCCGTAAATACGGAGGTTGTTGTGTCTATTTCTGTTTTCCAACTCCTCCACCTGCCTTTGGAGGGTGTCCACTTGTGAAGTTAGATGAAGAACCTTGGTGTTAGTTTCTTGGAAGGAAGCGACTGACTGTTCAACTGTAGAAACTCTTGTCTCAATTTGTGACCAGCTATCGTTAAGAGCCTGAAGCTTGACGGTAGTTTCCTCCATGAAAGGACGCAGAGACCCAATCTCTTCCAAAAAGGGGCGGAAGGACCGTATCTCCTCCAGCAAAAGTTCCATGGAAACAGGCGTGGATTGCTTGGGTGGCAAAGGGGGATCTTTTTTTAGTCTCTTGGTGGTAGATTTTCCTGATGGTGGTGGAGGAAGATCAATGATGTTATCAGAACCAGAGGAGGTGAGGGAATCTTCTAGCTTGGAGAAGGCAGAAAATACTTTAGAGTTTTTCACGAAGGCCACCTTTGTAGTTGATTTGGGGGGTGAGCACAACATAGATATAAATCGCCTCATACAGATAAACAGATATGAAAAGATGGAATTGCGTAACACTTGCAATCCCCTCAGAAGAGTGAGAGGGCGCTCTGTGAGGTGAAGGATCGTCCAAAGAGGTCTATAGCCTGACCACTGGCACTAATTGAAGAGGGTCGTCTGTAAGTGCGAAGGCAGGAGGGAGTCTGCACAGTATGCTCAAAAAAAATCGCAAAACGTGGAAGAATATCAGTCTTTATGTAGAGACACAAGCCGTAAGCCGAGGGGATTGAGGAAGACAGGTAACCATTTAAAGGCCATACAATGAGAAGCAGTATCAATAGGACCTAGCAAGGCTAGGAAGGATAAGAGCAAATTGGTTGCTGAGAATATAGGAGATGAACTGCGCAGGATATCAGTGGCATCACTGATAACAAAATAGAGTCACTTCAATAGTATCATAAAGAAAAATAAATGTCAATGTGCCAAAAAGCATAGTAAATGGACATTAGCTGGTCGATTCACCTCTTAATATCCGCTCCCTAGACAGCCTTCCCATGTTTCGAAAGGCTATTAAGACTCATCTCTTTCCCACTGTTTAGCCCACCTTTCTCCCTCGCTTCCTAGCTCAGTTGAGGTTCTGTGGTTCTACTCAGCGCCGGGACGCCTCTTCGCTGGGGCAGCTGTTTGCGCTTTACCAAAACCTTAGAATAGAATAGAATAGAATTCAGAGTCTGAGGCAGGACACAGATGTAACAATGCGCGAAAAAGCATGCTGGCAATCAAAGGACATCAACAGGTAAAAAGCTGCGCACTCAGACATATGCCTCCGCAGATGCAGGCTTCGTCTAGCAAGGGGTTAACACCATGGCGCTTTGGAGAGGCATTAGACTTTGGGAAGGCAATGTTCAGCAAAAAAACGAAGACAGTAAGTAATCTACTGCAAGCGCAAAGGAGGTGCATTGGTAACTAAAAGTCAATGAAGAGGCAGTAGTATACATAAGAAATGCTAGAAGTTAAACTGTAGGCAAGTAGCTGTAATGCATCACTGTCCTGCTCTGACAGAAAATACGCGGGGCGCCAACTCGCACAAAATGGCGGCCGCGTCAAAAAAAAAAAATTCCACAGACTCACTTTTAAAGTTTTCGGGTCATTGTGAGGCGAAATGGGGCTCCAGACGTCATGTAGAAGTTGAGGAAGAACACATGGAGCAGGCCATAGTCTCAGTGCGAGGCGGAAGGTGAAGCGCTCGCAGCCCGGCAGAGTGACTTGAAGCATCGGCCGATGTGAAATGGCGGCCGCGGTTGCAGTAAACGCCGTCTGAAATATTGTGGACAAATGCTCCGTCCGCAAGCACTAAAGAGGGTCCTCAGGTGTTTGGGAGCATAGCGGGAGTGCTCCGATATCAGAAAGCAGCCTCTGTGTCGGAAATAAATGTAGGTGGAGAGGAGATTCCCCGGAGTTGCCGCGGAGCCTCACTCAGGCGCCGCCATTCCTCTCGGGCACCAAGCCACGCCCCCAGCTTTCATATTTCTGACATACCAGAATGCATTCTCTCGGGAGCTTGAACGTGGGGCCAACTGTATTCACTAGGCACCTCATTCCTTTCGGTATCTGGGCATTAACCCCTTCCATGCTCATGACGAGCTCAGCTCGTCATGAGGCACAGTAGAGCTGTGCTTATGACGAGCTGAGCTCGTCATGAACGATGGTATTCGAAGAATGTCAGCACAGGACGGGTAAAAGTCACAGCAGCCAAGGTGTTAAAATACCCCACCCTCAAAAAGACCGTTCATGGGGAAACCTCAGTGGTACTCTGCTTGCACTCCATGCACAAATTGTTGTCAGGGATACCTCTCCTTTATTGGTTATGGGATGAAAAGCCCTCTCTAAGATGTTGGTGTGACAGCATTTGCTTTAACACTTTAGCGCTGATTATGATGTTGGTCGGAGTTGCCTCAGACAGACATGATAACGGAAATGAGACAAACCTACCTCCAATCAGCGGTCCTGACCGCAGAATTACGATGCAACTGCACATGGTGCGATCGCATACTCTCATTTCCTTATGGGAGACTGTGCTCCTTCCGTAAACAGGCTGTAGCACAAGCTCCCACAGGGAAAATGGAGGTTGTGTTCATCCCTGCACCACGTGGCAGGCACCTCAGGGTACCTACCACCTGATGCAGGGGACAACAGGGGGGCCACTAACCAGAGCCCGCAAAGAGAAGGGGGCCTTGCTAGGGGCGTACACACTCTCTTTCCGGGAGGCTTTCCATGTCGGAAAGCCCAGCATGGAAAGACCGTGGGAAACCGAGTATTGTAATCGCAAAGGGGAAACACCATCCATTGGGGTTACGGACTGGTCTCTGACTGGCCGACAGGCTCCCTGAGCCTGTCAGAATCCAGCCAGAATGATCAGCTGGTTTCAATTCTGAATGCCTAAATTGTAATTAGGCGGTCAGGACTGAAATCAACGGTCGGCTTTCTGACCGAGGTCGTAATAGGCTAATTAGTGAATCTCACAGTTATTGTCGAATTGACATGGGGTACAGGATGCCGGCAGATTGCATTGGCCAAACTGAGACTTCCCACCAATCAAGGTGGCCTGGGTGCGCCAGACTTCTGAGCCTATTATTATGTGTCCCAATTACAGTGGCACACTTACTGGTAGTCTGGCCATTACTTGGCTGAGACCGGACTCATGTAACCCTAGATTAAATCTGGTGCTCTGAAAGGAACCCTTTTCCTACTTTGTAGAGGGCCTGCAGGAGGATCACTGAAACAATATTGAGGTAAAGAATACAGATTGACGCCAATATTGTGTCAAAATATCGTTTACCAAAATATCATGTCCCTATACAGATAAGTACAAAAATCTAGGAAAGAAAATATCGCTTAACAATATAAAAGTATTAAATATATGAGTAAATAACAATGATATGATATAACATACATAAAGTTCACTAATATGTAACACTATATATAAATATATACTTACATAAACACACACACACAAATGTGTGTGTGTGTGTATATATATATATACATACACACATATATATATATACATACATATATATATATGTAGTGTAACACAATTATTAAAAATATATTTTACATTTTATTTTGTCATTTTCTTTATTTACTACGAAGAAAAACATATATATATGGAGGCCAGCTTCTCTCTTAGCTATGCCTGTCTTCATATGGGCTGGTGGGAGGAGCAGGTCCTCTCTGCAGAATATGTACAGGTCATGGAGCACAATGTGACCCTGTTATATTGATGACTTGTTCTTAGTGTGGCATGGGACTAAGGAACAAGCTTCTCAATTTGTTGATCAAATTAACTGCAATTCCCTTAACCTTCACTTTACAGCCACGATTAGTGAGACAGTCTTAACTTTCTTGACAAGCAGGTTTTTGTACAGAACAACAGGCTTGAAACTTGCCTATACCAGAAGGAAACGGCCGGCAATTCAACACTGCACTCAACTAGTTCTCATCCCCAACATCTAGTGAGTAGCATCCCTTATGGTGAAATGCTACGGTTGAAAATGGTATGCAGTACTGAGGCAGATTTACAGAAAGCACAAGAGCTCAGTAAGAATAGATTTCTAGAAAGAGGATACTCACCTAAAATCCTTAATCAGGCCATTGCAAAAACCAGGCTGCTTGATAGGGAAGAACTCCTGAGAGATAATCATGCTGTGAATGTCCACGCGCAATGATATCAGAAGAGAATCCCAAAAACATACACGAGTTCCGCCTCATCGTGGGATACAGTAGACAGCATAGAGCAATACATAAGATTATACAATCGAGCTGGCCAGTAGTACTGAATGACCCGGTGTTAGGACCCCTGCTACCACAGAGGGTGTCCATCACCCACAGCAAAGCCCCTTCCATGAGGAATGTCTCGTTACCACCAACCTGGAAATTATTAAGAATACTTCCTGGTTACAAACACATAAGGGTTTCATTAGTTGCAAAACGTGCAAGGCGTATAAATGGTGTCAATACAGAAACCTACTCTACCCCTTACTGCCATAGGAAATACAAGATCACAAAATTGTTAACCTGTAAAACTGAATACGCAGTGTATGTAGTCATGTGCCCTTGTGGATTAAGATAAATTGGGAGTACAAAACTCCACGTATTCTTCAACACCTTCGTGCCATCACAAATCAGGATAACACATATCCAGTAGCTAGACACTTTAGAAAGTTCCATCATTCCAACAACAAAGAACTTAGCTACTTTTTGATAGATGCAGTACCTCCTAACAGAAGGGGTGGAGATAGAGATTACAAACTCAGGAAGCTGGAAACTCGAAATATACTTCAGTTAGATACCAAACAGCCAAATGGTCTTAATATACCTGAAGACCTTTATACATGCCTATGATCATGTCACATGTTGCAGATAACGGTTTTATAATTTTGTGCAGATATAGCTGATCAATGTGGATAACATTTGATATGTATTTGAGTGTCCTGTTGATCGACATATTTTTTAAGATTCATTCTAATTCTGATAGAATCTTATTACTGGAAAATTATTTTTTACTATAGATGATTTTAGAAAATCTTTTAGTGATCTATATATTTATACATGGACTAAAGTATTTATTCAGTTTTATAACTTATTTATATATATTGTTATTTAGTGTACTGTGGACCATGCACTTTTAATCCATTTGGACCTCTATATGTTGTGATCTGAAATAGGCTCAATTTGCACACTGATTTGCACTATGCTCTCTTTGCACATATTTAAAACCTGCCTTTGCACAGAAATTTACAATATTGCACATTGCACATGTATTTTAGGGCCAATATCAGTGATTCCCAATAACCCTGAGCCTCATAGGAATGCGTTTGATTGTTGTGATATTTGTAACAGATCAGTCTATCTTTAGGGACGGGCCTTGTTATACTGCTCATTAACCCAGGGTAGTCAGTAATATGTTATGGTTATCAATGTCGAATTGGCCAGGATGCTGAGTACATGTAAGTTTTCCCCTATGCATTGATGCATCTTTCTTTAACCTATTATATGGAGTTCTGACTAGTCTCCATCTGAACCTCACTTTTACATTTCTGTATTTAGAACTAATAAACCCACCGTGGTATTATACGGGTGAGGTTCTAAGTTACAGTGCAATAGCTGCTATCTATGTTTTCGTAAATATGTTTTTACTTTTTGCACATTTGCACTTTATCAGCACTTCAATTCCACGTAATAAATCCATATGTTTCCTCAGTACAAGAATCTCGTTTAGGGTATTGGTCCGACATCATGTATTTTAGGCATAATGTGCAATGTCTACACCTAGACCGATCGAAAATGAGCCATAGAATTTGCAGTAACATAATATGTGGTATTGTAAAGGTATTTAGATCAATGAATTGCTATTTTTAATCTATTAGTTAACCACAATGTGTAGGCCATTCCCTTTCTCATATATAAAAAAATGTTTTTGCAGAAATGTATATGCAAAGAATAGAATGACATTTAACCTTAGTAGGCTGTTGTCCATATCCATTGTAATGTCAACCATGTGGTTCAGATTTTCGTTGCACTGTCACTTTAAAAACAATGTGAAAATGTAATGCCATGTTGAGTGAACAAGGCTCGCGAGAGCTGAAACGCGTCTCGACTTTGGATAAATAAAATACCTTCAGCACGTAATTGGGTCCGTGTCCGCAATATATGATTCCTGTGATTTGGTTTCATGTTGGAACTTTGTGATATATATATATATATATATATATAAGCACAAAGTTCCAATATATATATATATATATATATATATCACAAAGTTCCAACATGAAACCAAATCACAGGAATCATATATTGCGGACACGGACCCAATTACGTGCTGAAGGTATTTTATTTATCCAAAGTCGAGACGCGTTTCAGCTCTCGCGAGCCTTGTTCACTCAACATGGCATTACATTTTCACATTGTTTTTAAAGTGACAGTGCAACGAAAATCTGAACCACATGGCTTATATATATATATGTGAAAATGTAATGCCATGTTGAGTGAACAAGGCTCGCGAGAGCTGAAACGCGTCTCGACTTTGGATAAATAAAATACCTTCAGCACGTAATTGGGTCCGTGTCCGCAATATATGATTCCTGTGATTTGGTTTCATGTTGGAACTTTGTGATATATATATATATCACAAAGTTCCAACATGAAACCAAATCACAGGAATCATATATTGCGGACACGGACCCAATTACGTGCTGAAGGTATTTTATTTATCCAAAGTCGAGACGCGTTTCAGCTCTCGCGAGCCTTGTTCACTCAACATGGCATTACATTTTCACATATATATATATATATATATATATATATATATACATATATATATATATATATATATATATATACACAGATAATACAGATATATGTATATATATATATATATATATATATATATATATATATATGTATGTATACCTATCTATCTATATATACATAAATGTTTAAATAAAACTTACAAAATATGAACAATTGAATTACAAAATATTAAATAAATTACCAGATAAATAAGATATATAGAAAATGTTTACTCACAAAAACATAATTACAAAATATATGATGACATTTTTTTTAATACAAATGTAAAACAGTAATATAAAATTAAGAAAACAAAGAAACAAAAAGCAAAAATATATGTACCAATAATAGGAAAAGTATTGGAGTAAGGGAATATTAGATATGCTAATCCCAGGCAAGTTTATGCAACAGTAGGGAAACGTTTTGACTTTAGAGGGGTTACAATTATAATTCCCACCCCAAGTAGCATAACGGTAGGGAAAGTGTTGGACTTACTAGGGGATAGATTTAATATTACCACTCAAAACAGAGCAGCAGTGTTGCACTTCAAAGGGTTTGGATTTACTATTTCTACTCCAGTCAGCCCAACAGTAGAGAAAGTTGAGGTTCCGTGACGATTTGAACCCGTGTTTTCAATATTGTCGGAAATACATAATATTGGTATCAGCGAACCGCAAATGATCCATTTAGCATATCCTGGTGTTTTCGCTACGCTACGAGCAAGAGCACTCCTTTTATAAACACATTTCTGATCTACCCACGGCATCCATCTTAGATCATGGCAGCCATTTTGTGTTTCTTGCCCTCACATACGCAATAACCTCTGATCACTTCATTTCGATTAAGGACACGTAGCCTTAGCCGGAGATTCACCTCTTTCATGACACGTGCACCCTAAACCAGATCACGCTGTAGCTACATGACTCGACAAAGGCTGCCTCCTCTGCCCGGGGCCAGCCCTACTAAACTGGTTCTCGTGTCCATTGTCCCGATCATGATTAGGCGGCCGAAGCCGGTAGCCTTGCCCATTTACAACCCACAAACATCTCTTATCCCGCTTTTCTATCTTCCACACCTGGCTCCGTTCCTTTCTTTCTGAATCTTTATTAGGGGAAGGTAACGAAATTTACGATGAGGCGGTCCGGCTCTTGAATGCAATATTGACAAGGGATTGTGATGAACTAGTGGGAACCCCTCTTCATAGATGTTTTGTATCAGATTTTATCAACGGTTCCTGTGTACGCCAAATATTTATTGTTTATGACACAAAGGTTTTGGGAATGTACCAACATGTGAAGAATTCGCCTGAAGGCCAAAATTTAGTATATAAGGAGCAACCCTCTTTGTACAATTTGAACAGGCTCCTAGTTACTGCCCATGCGTAGTTTCTGTGACTTCTGTGTCCCTGCAGTAATAAACCTTTGGTCTTTGACGCCACCATCGAGAAGCCCGTGTTTCTGTTCATTTGCGCACCAAGGCAGGTGGAACTCCGGGGTCTTTGGGTGTTGTTCCCTGACACCTCTGGACGGAACCAAAAAGTCCAGAACTCCAATTGGCGCCCAACGTGGGGCGACGTCATTCGGTACCGGTCCAAAAGCCTGAAGAGTTCGAGAAGCTTCGTGTGAAGATTCCTGAGGGAGGCGCCCCACTTCATCGATCCCGGCATATCGCAAAAGTGGCCCGAAGTTCTCTTCCACGAGGGTTCCCGTTCAGGACGGCTGCAGTGGGCCGTTGCCTTGACCGTCGCCCTGTCTTGGACCCGAGGTGCAGTCCTTAGTACAGCGAAACGTGACGGGTTTCTCCTTGGTGACGTCTTCAGTGCCTCAGTTAAGTATTTAGTGGTTGCTAGTTGGTTACTTCGTAAGGGTTGTTATAATCCTTTTTGGTTCTTGGTTTGGTTCGGTTTCGTAAGATTATCACTGGTTGTTCTGGTTACGATAATCTATTTGGTTTAGTTTGGGTATCGATACATCAGTTCGTTTTGGTAGGCCTTAAAGTTCTTGGTTCAAGTGCACATATCTGTTTTGTGTTTTGTTTGTTTTGTGTTCCGGACTGAAAAATGGTAAGTCGGAGAAATTGTATGTTGTCTTGTTTTGGTTGCAACAGTGACTCACGATTGGAGGACTCATGTCTGGTTCCTCCGATTGGGACTCCCTTATATGACTTATATTGTAAACATGGTGTGGGTCCTATATCCTATAATGAGGTGTGGGTCCGCTACACTGAAAAAGACGGTGTCCTTAGTTGGCCACTGCATGGTAGTTTTGAACCCGAAATTCTTGATAATTTAGAAGCGAAATTGTTTAGGAAGAAAGCCCGGCCGGCAATGTTTGATTCTTTCCGTTACTGGCGAAAAGAATCCAAACAGAGAGAAATGAAGAGATTAAAGAAAGAACAGAAAGAGAAAGAAGAGTTGACTCTAGAACAAGCAACTAAGCAGCTGCAAGATAACGAGTGTGAGAAGGCCATAGAGGTGGCCATTAGAGAGCATAATTTAGCGATCGACAAGTGCTATCCTGCCTTGCCATCGAAAACAGCTAAGATACTAGAGGACCCCGAAAACGATCCTCTGTTGTCTTATCTGTTACGGTCACCTCCACCGTATGCACAAGGTGCTACGGCTCCACTTGTACCAAATGTTCAATTGCCGGTTGCTGGACAACCTGGTATTCCTGCTCCTGCCCCTCAGAATCAAGTTCCTGTACCTCCTGTGGTTAATGTGAATGTTCCTACGGCTCCTCCTCTTCCAGGATTGCCGATTTCTATACCTGCATCTGTCTCGCTCACACCTACTGCCTCACAAACTATTTTTCTCGATACTCCTACTGCCCCGCTATCTGTTCCTACTTCCACTGTGTTTTCTACGTCTGCGAGTGTGTTGACTCCACTTTCTGTTCGTCGAAGAATCACTGATTCTGTGTCTAATATGCTGTCTCCTTTCTATAAAACTTTAATTAAGACTCCTACTTCCGACTCTGTTCAGAGACGTAGTCAGCATCCAAGCACTGAGGAACGGGGAATTTTAGATTCCACGGCTCTCAGATGGATATCGAAGAGTAGGAGATATAGTACGAGAGATGTGCTAGATACATTTATGCAGTGGAAGGAACCAACGCAACGGTATGTCTTTGACGAGATGTGCTCGTTGTTACGAGAGGAGATAGAAGAAGACGATATTGAATCAAATTTAGAAGACTTAATTAAGGTTCAGAAAGAGTTTGCTGCTGGAATGATAGTAGGTGAAAATATAGAAGAAGCGATGGAGTTGATCTTAAGTTTTAGGAATGATCCATCTCTTCGTTCACCGAGAGATTTAGAGAAAGGTAAGACGAAGCTGAGTCGCCAATATCCAATGAGGGAGGTTCCTTCCGATTTGGCGCGAAGCTGTGCAAGCTGATGCTCCTAATGGTATTGTAGCCGCTCCGGCGCAATTCCAGAGAGTATGGATACACATTCCGTGGAAGTGAGCCGAAGTGCTAGCAGTGAAACAGGCTGCCAGATCCGCGTAAGAATCCTGCTGGATATTACAAGGAATTAACACAGACGGTTGAGGCTTGTATAATGAACTTAGCAGACATTGATATGTTATTTGGAAATGTAGTTCCGCAACCAGTGTGGGCTAAAATTCGTAGGGAGGATCATCAAGTTGCCCTAGGTGGTGATTGGGCAGCTATCACTGCAGCGGATGGTCAGCAAACGGGTGGTGCAAAACCTGAACCCCTAATTGCTAATCTTCCAGGTAGGATAATTGACTTAATGAAGACTCTGATGCCCGCATTACGTGTTAATTGGGACAAGTTATCCGCATGCAAGCAAAAGAAAGACGAAAGTGTCTCCGACTTCTTCACGAGGTTCGAAGAGACTTTTGTAGATCATAGTGGTCAGGATATGAGCACTGAAGGAGGACAGAGACTGTTTGTCGATAAATTTGTGCATAATTTGTTACCTGAATTATGCAATAAATTAAAGGATTCAGAGAGTGCGTGGGCTGTTTCTACAACTGCGCAAATACTTGCAACTGCATAATATTACGAAAATAGGGATAAAGAGGAAAAGGAAAAATCAGACAAGAAAACGAAAGATTTAAAGACTAAAGTTCTTTTGCAACAGGCGTATCCGCCTCGCACAAATCAGACTAATATGCAACAGAATTCGTATCAAAGGACAGATTATAGTTCAACGAGGCCACAATATCAGTGGAACCAGTGTGCGTACTGTAAGAAAGAGGGTCACTACAAGAATGAATGTCCGGTCTTAGCGCAAAATAATGCAGCAGCAGCCCAGAGAGGTCGTGGTGGTTTTGTACAGAATTCTAGAGGTCGAGGGCGAGGTGCTATGCCTCCACAGACGAATGATCGTCCTTCCAATCACTTTGATCAAAGAAATGGACAGTCAGCCCAGCAAAATAGATCTCAACAATATCTTGTTGAAGACTATTGTGAAGCGGATGAGGGATTCCAGCAAAATGGGTACTAGGACAGCCATGGACAGAGAGAGGGAGTAGTATCAGTTCCAGTAGATCAGAGTGGGCCTTATGTCGCAGTAGCAACATCAGGTGTAGTCGAACCGTTTCTGTTGGATACTGGTGCCGCAAAAAGTTCTATCATTCATGCGAAACTCCCTGGCGCACCTTTGTCTGGCTCAACAAATGTTTCTGTAGGTTTTTCAGGCGCCCCTGTTTACAACCCTATATCTGGTCCTTTGTCTATTTCTGTTGGACCGGGTCAATTGAAAGCACCCTTGATTTTGACGACGGGTTGTAATGAAAATCTGCTTGGTTTAGACTTGTTAAAACGACTATATGCGACATTGTACTGTTCTCCGGAAGGGGTACAGCTTACATTGGGTAAAAGAATCACCTCTCCGATGTACTTGTCAATGAATGCACTCCCGCCAGAGCTGCGTTCACTCCCTGATTCTCTTTGGGCGACTGGTCCTAATGATGTAGGCCTTTTAGAAATACCACCATATGTAGTAACTTTGAAAGCCAATGTGAAATTTCCAAGAATTCCGCAATACAAAATATCTAGTGAAGGTGAGCGTGCACTTTTATTGATTGTGCAAGATTTGATTAAGAAAGGTGTGGTTGAAGAAACTAGAGGAAATGTTTGTAATAGTCCTGTATTACCGATTTTGAAACGAACTGATCCTACAAAGCCTCCAGTATATAGGTTTGTTATTGACCTTAGAGAAGTTAATAAGATTGTAGTCCCACAGTTTCCTGTGGTTCCAGACATTACTGCCTTGTTAACACTGATTCCTGCTACAGCTACTTGGTTCTCAGTCATCGACTTGAAGAATGCCTTTTTCAGCATTCCGATAGCCGAAGAAAGCAGAGATATTTTTGGCTTCTGTCTAGGAGGTCGCAGTTTCAGATTTAAACGCGCTCCACAGGGCTACTGTGAGAGCCCATCTATTTACAGTCAAGCGTTAAAAAGCCAGTTAGACTCCTTTGTCCTTCCTCCAGGTTCTGCTCTAGTACAGTATGTAGATGATCTTCTAGTGGCTGCCGATGACAAGGAAACTTGCAAAGCAGCTACAGTTTCGTTATTACATCACTTGTCTAATTTGAATCACAAGGTATCACCTTCAAAGATGCAATACTGCTGCCAAGAAGTGACCTACCTAGGTCATCTCTTGTCAAAGGAGGGAAGGAAGTTGACCCCAGAGAGAATAAAAGCAATTACGCAAATGAGTGTTCCACGCACACAGAGAGAGTAACGTGCCTTTTTAGGTATTACCTCTTACTGTAGGCAGTGGATCCCAAATTTTTCTCTTTTAGCGAAACCATTGGTAGCTTTGACTGGGAAAAATGTTCCGAGTCCGGTACCATGGTCTGATGAATGTCAAGAGAGTTTTTCTGAGTTACGAAAAGCATTGTGTTCAGCTCCTGTATTGGGTACACCTGATTACAGTAAGCCATTCACGCTCTACGTTCACGAGAGAGAAGGTTGCGCGTTGAGTGTTCTGACACAGAAATTTGGTGATAAACAACGCCCTTGTGCGTATTTTTCATCAACATTGGATCCGGTAGCTAGAGCATTACCTAGTTGTTTGAGAGCTACAGCGGCAGCTGCGGCTTCCATTCGACAATCTGCTGGTTTGGTGATGAACAACATGCTAGTGGTCATGGTTCCTCATGCGGTGGATACACTCATGAACCGAACCAAGACACAACACCTTACCAGTGCGAGACTATCTGGTTACGAGCTGACATTACTAGCGAGTCATATTCAGATTAAAAGATGTAATGTATTGAATCCAGCAACATTGTTGCCGGCTAATCAAGAGTCGAGTGATTCCGAGCCACATGATTGTTGCTTTAGAACGGAGGAAGAGACAAAAGGGCGAATTGACTTAAAGGATACTCCATTATCAGATCCAGATGGCACATTGTATGTGGATGGGTCATGTTTTAAATTGGAGAATGGGGATGTGAGTGCTGCTTACGCAGTAACGACTTTGAAGACGATTGTGGAGACTGCAAGAGTGAGTCAGAATTCTGCCCAAGCTGCAGAATTAATAGCTTTAACGAGAGCGTGTGTTTTAGCTAAGGGAAAGAGAGTGAATGTTTTTACAGATAGTCAGTACGCATTTGGCGTGGCCCATAGTTTTGGCCGTTTGTGGAGAGAAAGAGGTTTCATTACGTCCCATGGGACTAAGATTCAACATGGTCAGCTAGTTAACGACTTGTTGGAATCTCTAACCTTGCCGACTGAAGTTGCGATTGTGAAGTGCAGTGCTCATAAAGCAATTACGGATGATGTTGGTCGTGGAAATGCTTTTGCTGATGAAACTGCTAAACAGACAGCTAGAGACACGATGAGCAGAATGTATGTTGCTACGTCTGCAAGATGGATTGCTGAATCTGGAATGTGTGAGGATACAATGGAAAGTGTGAAAGAGATTCAGAAAGAAGCAACTGAGGAAGAGAAACGTGTATGGAGAGAGAGTACGGGCAAGTTGGATTCGAATGGGTGTTGGATTGATTTGACAGAACAGCAGCGTTGGATGTTGCCTGATGCGTATGTGCTTGCAGTGGTGACGATGGCGCATGGAGTAGCACATATCAGTTCTAAAGGAATCTGTAAGATGTTGGCTCCGGTCTGGAAGAATGATGGGATCAGTAAGTGTGCAGAGAGAGTGGTGAAAAATTGTATGGTATGCCTGATGCATAATCCTGGCAAGGGAACTCCAACTCCTGCTGGTCACTTCGCTCCTCCTTCCTGCCCCTTTGAAGTGATTCAGTTAGACTTCATTCACATGGATCACTGTAATAATTTGAAATATGTCCTGGTGGTAGTCTGTGCTTTTTCCAGATGGATCGAAGCATACCCACTAAAGGACAATACTGCCCTATCAACTGCCAAGATCCTTCTCAAAGAATATTTCCCTAGGTATGGAATGCCACGGATTGTATGGTCAGATAACGGAAGTGAGTTTATAGGGAAAGTTATGCAGAGTGTGTGTGCCGGCCTAGGTTTGAAACAGAAGTTCCACAGTGCAAATCATCCCCAGTCTGCTGGTTTAGTGGAGGGTTACAATGGCACCCTCAAGCTGAAATTAGCTAAAATACAAGCATCCACAGGTTTAGCCTGGCCAGACGCACTACCTTTGGCGTTGTTATCAACGAGAGCAACTGTACATTCTAGAGTGGGGCTTAGCCCTTATGAGATAGTGTTTGGCCGCCCGGCAAATATTTGGGGTGTGCCAAGGCCTAAGAAGTTTTGTTCTCTAGAGTACCCTATGTTGATAGACTATCTTTACGACTTGACTGCTAAATTGAGTCTTATTCACCAACAGGTTTTCGATGCTTTACCAAAACCTCCGGAGAGTCCAGGGCATCAGCTGAAACCAGGAGATCTTGTGGTTATCAAGAATTTCACAAGGACGAAGAACCTTCAGCTGAGATTCGTCGGCCCCTTTCAAGTCCTGCTTGCAACAAGAACAGCAGTTCGTGTAGCTGGACGCAAGCATTGGGTGCACGCATCCCATGTTAAGCGTGTCCCTTTGCCGCTTCCTTACGACGACTGGGTGAAGAAGGGAATTGGTTCCTCCGAATTTGAAAGCACGCCAAAGTTCATCCCTTTCAGCGATGCCGAATTAATCACTGACACTCCAAGCTCTGACTCTCCTTCAGAAAAGACTCCTTCGAACACTGAACATTTGTCCCCTGCATCAGGAAAAACTCTGTCATCTGCGAACTTGAACACTGCAACAGCTACCAGTGAAACGCTATTTGCCGATCAGACAGTACCTGCGAAGCAAAGATATAATTTACGAAACCGTAAAATGGACAAATAAAGCAGGCAACTGCATATTGTGATATTTTGAAATTTTGAACTTTTGCCTTCAGCCAGGAAGTTTGCTATTGTTTTGTTATTTTAAAATTGCCTTGCCGTCTGGGTAGCCGTAGGGTCGTGGCTGTGTGCCTAGTTGGATTTGCAGGGGTCTGACACAAGGTCGATCTTTCTGTTGGTTCTGGGAACTCCCAGGGCTGATAGAGGCATTTTCATCTACGTACACATCATCAGTGGTCGCGAGCGGATTGTAGAAGATGGAGCTTCCTGCGCTGCAACGAGAAAACGTAATTTATGTTCGCAGAAACAGACTTCACAGAATCCTTCACAGCAAATGCTTTTTGATTCAATGTACCATTACATTTCTAATTGTTTTAATAACGTTGGTGGGTGGAATCGTTTTCAGCATAAATTTGATTTTTGTGCCAGTTACTACAGTACCTCCCCTTGATCCTGCTGTTTCTACTGTCTTTTCTATACACTCTTTTCATTCGTTTCCCGAACATGAGCAAGCCCGACGCTCAGAGTTCATTAACAACACTTTTGTACAGCTCTTGCATCAACACCAACTGGTAGTTAACACTACAGACTGCTGGGTGTGTGGCTTGATACCCCACACTATGGATAAAGGCATTCCCTATCTGGTTTTACCTTTTAGCTACAATGGATCATTTCAGGCCCTTCAAACCATCTTTGCTTATGCCCTTGAAACCTATCCTCCGCGCCCCCCACGTTCCACTAAATATAACTCTGCCAACAAAGCTTTAGTCCAGGGAATTATTGACATGATCAAGGACGTCAATAATACTCCATCATACCCTAGAGACGAATTGCGAGTATATTTAAGTTGGAATTCTTCAGAGTATCGCCTTAGTTTAGGAGAAAGCAAGCGTAAAAGCTCAACTCCAATCTGGGTCGTACCTCACCGAGGTCAGGTCTGTTTGCAAGGTAATGGGAGAAATCCAAGAGCTCAGCTAGGGAGGAGTGAGTGCGTTGAGACTTATGTGTTTCCGGCTAACTCTTCCCCTGCATTCCTTACTGCTAGGGGTACCTACTTCATCTGTCAAAACAGAGCGTATACATGGTTGCCTGCCGACTTTTCAGGTTCATGTTATATTGCTCGATTGTTGCCTCCAACATACACTGCTTCATCTGATTACCACAGAACCAGAGTAGCGAGAGGTGTCTTCAGCAAGGAAGATACCGCTGGTCAGGAAGCTGGAGACTTTTTCAAAGGCTTCCTTCCGTTCTGGGGGCCTATGGCCAATAGTAGAAACATACGTCAGCTAACACGGGTAGTTGAATCTACTATTACCGAAACTGCTGGTGCCCTTAGCAATTTGACCGCTGAGCTTCAGGCGGATAGACTCATGACGTTACAGAACCGTATGGTTCTAGACGTTATCCTTGCAGACCGAGGTGGGGTATGCAGAATGATCCAATCGAGCTGCTGTGTCTTTATTCCTAATAATGCTCCAACAGTCTATGAGGCGATCTCTAAGCTACACAAGATTTCCGACTCTATACACGTAGACAAGGGAAACTGGTCCTTTATGGAGTGGTTTTGGACTCTGATCTCAGCGTGGGGATGGAAGGTTCTAATGGTCATCGGTGTCATCTTAGTATTCCTATTCTCATGTTGCTTGATTATCCAGTGTGGTCCTGCTCTGTGTAGTCTTTGTGCTGCAACCTGTTTTAGGAAACCACCTGCGTTTGGAGAAAAGGCACGAGAAAGGATGATGATACAACAACATGTCACTGACCTGATGAGCATAGAATTAGATTCTGACTTAGACTGAGTAATTGCCTATGTAAGGGCAAAAGGAGGGTCTGAGGTTCCGTGACGATTTGAACCCGTGTTTTCAATATTGTCGGAAATACATAATATTGGTATCAGCGAACCGCAAATGATCCATTTAGCATATCCTGGTGTTTTCGCTACGCTACGAGCAAGAGCACTCCTTTTATAAACACATTTCTGATCTACCCACGGCATCCATCTTAGATCATGGCAGCCATTTTGTGTTTCTTTCCCTCACATACGCAATAACCTCTGATCACTTCATTTCGATTAAGGACACGTAGCCTTAGCCGGAGATTCACCTCTTTCATGACACGTGCACCCTAAACCAGATCACGCTGTAGCTACATGACTCGACAAAGGCTGCCTCCTCTGCCCGGGGCCAGCCCAACTAAACTGGTTCTCGTGTCCATTGTCCCGATCATGATTAGGCGGCCGAAGCCGGTAGCCTTGCCCATTTACAACCCACAAACATCTCTTATCCCGCTTTTCTATCTTCCACACCTGGCTCCGTTCCTTACTTTCTGAATCTTTATTAGGGGGAGGTAACGAAATTTACGATGAGGCGGTCCGGCTCTTGAATGCAATATTGACAAGGGATTGTGATGAACTAGTGGGAACCCCTCTTCATAGATGTTTTGTATCAGATTTTATCAACGGTTCCTGTGTACGCCAAATATTTATTGTTTATGACACAAAGGTTTTGGGAATGTACCAACATGTGAAGAATTCGCCTGAAGGCCAAAATTTAGTATATAAGGAGCAACCCTCTTTGTAAAATTTGAACAGGCTCCTAGTTACTGCCCATGCGTAGTTTCTGTGACTTCTGTGTCCCTGCAGTAATAAACCTTTGGTCTTTGACGCCACCATCGAGAAGCCCGTGTTTCTGTTCATTTGCGCACCAAGGCAGGTGGAACTCCGGGGTCTTTGGGTGTTGTTCCCTGACACCTCTGGACGGAACCAAAAAGTCCAGAACTCCAATGTGTTGGACTTCAGAAGTCTTAAATTGACTATGCCCTCTCTGGTCTATGCAACAGCGGGCAAAGCATTGGACTTCAGAGGGGTTCCTCCTATTTTCTTATCTTTGACTCTTATCTAAGCAACAGTAGGGAAAATGCTCACTTCAAACGCATTACGTATTTGAATAACCCTATTAATTTTGAAAAAAGTATTAAACTCTTGATATAAACATTATTAATTAAAATTATATATACAAAAATAAAAAAACTTAAACAATGTACATAATTAAAAATGGGTATAATAATTCATTATCATTTAGCCATTGTTTATTAGTTTAATAATAAGTATTTCCCATTTTAAAATCTATTTTAATAATTATTTACTATATTTTATTTGTTCAAATAATTATTTAATTATTACTTATCTTCCCACTTCATAGATCTACAAACCTAGCAGCCCACAACTAAAATAAAACAAAAACAAATAAGTATAGCAGAATTTACATAAAAGATAATCAGTTAAATAATTAATTAACTTTTTTATAATTAATTGTTCATTATTTATTACTCAATTTACTTCCTACCCAATACTTCTACAAACCCAGGGGCCTGTACATAAAATATATAAGTATAATACAATTAACATAAGTAACAACCAATCAAATGATCAATTAGTAAGTCAGATTTTACTGTTAATTAATATTACTGAGTTAACGCCACACACTTTACCCCTATACACCTAGCAACCTACCCCTCAAATATAGCTAAAATATATAAGTATTCTGCAATTTACATAACTCTGAATCAATTTCAATAATGTATTCTAAATTAACAATTAATTGTTAACCAATTATTACACAATTAACTTCCCACCCTTTACCCCTACAAACCTGGAAACCCGCACCTAAAATATAACTAAAATAAATCAGCATTACATAATGTACATAATTAATATCAATCACACAATTACTAAAACAACTATTATTTATTTAATAATTGATTATTACTTAATTAACTTCCCACCTAAGCCCTCTAAAAACACAACAACCCACTACAACACTATAAATTACAATTAACAGAAAAATCAAAAATTTGAAATTACGTCAAATTGCAAACTATATATTTTTCAAATGTATAAGAATTATTCAAACAGTAATAATACATAAAATATAACTAATACAAATTAAAATAACTAAAGAACAATATTTTTTACAACTATATTACTGAAACGATATTAAAACAATTATATATTTTAATAATATTATTTACCTAAACAAACGATATTCTCTACAAAGATATATATGCATTACAACCTTTTTGTATCACCCTTGCATGTTATTCCTTGTTACTTGAAGTGACATATACTAGTCACTAGACCATCTATTTCTTTAGGAGCCTAGGTCCTGCACCTGCTTACTCCACTGTATCCCTGCCTCTGGTATATTATTCCTGCATGGGATTTGACCTCCTGGGAATGCATTGAACAGTGTGTGACATGTTCTAGGAGGGAACCCTTAGAGATTTACAGATTTTTACAATCTGGATTACATGCAGGAGAATTCCTTACATACAATTGGAAAGGTCATGCATTGCACCCAGCATGGTAGACTCCACGTACAGACCCCAACCCACATACATTGCATTGCAAATGCTCCATTTGATAGTGCACAGTGGAAGGCTGAAAACTTGATTATATAGAGGGGTCTGAGATCATGCCAAAATATCACCACTACATCTTCAGCTAGTCTAGGAAATGGAGGTATAGGTTGCCTTCAATAATAAGAAGTTGTAAACTAATCTGGAATATTCCTCCAAGATTACATGTAATGCCCGCTTCAAACTCATACAAACCTATGTAATACATTGGGCCTACCTCATTCCACTGAAAATCAGGAAGTTCTTTCCTTTGGCCACCCCAGAATGTCCCAGGTGCCACACCACACCAACTCATCTGACCCACATGCTTTAAGGCTGTATGAAGCTGCAGCCCTTCTGGACTCTGGTTCTGTCCACATTGAGATCACTGAAAGATCAGTCCTCTACACCCCTGAGACTGTATTCCTGGGTATATCCCCTCAGCATAAGAAATCCAAACTAACCACTAGGTTCTTTGATCTAGCCTTTCTGCTTGGGAGGTGGGCTATCACGAGGCACTGGAAGTCCTCTGCCGCACCACCACTTTTATCCTGGCATAAGGATCTACAACAATGCGTGCAGGCAAAAAGTACATCCCTGCATACGGAGAAGAAAAACAAACTCCATTGTACTCTGATTGCAGCCCTTTGGGGCACACTTGTCTTCTTTTTTTCTGACAAATACATTCCCCCTGAACAGATGCCCCATCTCAACTATTGTTTCCTCTTAGGATGAATATGACTATTTTCAGTCTTCCACCTCTCACACTCATATACACACCTACCATCCCCTACATCGCCCGATACGAAAGTACCATGATGTTTGGACCATCTCCAGTAATGTTGTGCTAACTCATATACAGACTTCTCCTATGTTTATGTACTAAAGCATTATAAGTTAAAACAAAATGTGTGTATGCTTTCTCGATATCAACACACAACACCCTGGAGCTTTCCAAGGGAGGGAACTAGAGGCTACGGGGTATCCAGGGTGAGCTGGCCTCCAAACCTATCATGCACACACAAAAGACGCTACCCTGAATAAATAGTCATTGAGAATTGCGACTAGATCCCGACAAGCACTAAGCACCATTCAGTGAGGTGCTAGGCATCTAAAAAAAATGTAAAGGACTGTCCTCACACTCTACCAGGTGCTTGTAAGGATCTGGTCGCAATTCTCACCAACTATTTATTCAGGGTAGCTTCTTTTGTGTATGCATGTATGCTGTCTTGATCATTGCCTAATATACTTCACCATGATCGCAGATCTAGTTTTGAATATATTGCAACTTGTATGATTCAATACTGTACAATGATATTCTACTACCAATTTATCTAAAACAATAAAAATTGGTTTAAAAAAATAAACCGTACATGCTTAAGCATTCTTTTGCAAAGGTGGGTGAGGATAAAGATTTGCTCACTTAGGCCTGTATTTAGAGTTTGGCAGATGAGTACTACCTCATGAACATGACGGATCTTCTGTCCGTCTTATTACATGCATATTAATACAAACTCTCAATCAGGCACCTAAACACAAATGTTTAGAGTGGAATAAATATGCATGCGGCAAGCAACTCATGCTAGTCGTTTATATGGTTGTCCTAACTCAGGTGTACGTCATTGATTAGTTAAAGATGATTTAGATATTTTAGTTACAAGGTTGTATGTAGACCTTTTATTTGGAGTGGTGGGACTGCACATACATCTAGTGTATTAAAGCATCAAGTTACATGGTTAACACACGTAAACTAGTTAACTAGTGATGGTATACCGGGACTCTGCACACTATCCTGAAATGAGGTACTGCAAGAGCAAGCTGTGACCAGAAAAGATTTCTATTTTTAAGGGAAGGATTGCTGGATTTCCATTTTTCCATGCAAAATACATCCATGTTAAAAAGCATCACTGGAGATCCTGGTTTTTTCCTGTCTGGTGGATCAAAGAGTTGTGGTAGCTAGCCGTGTTAGTTCAAGTTCAAGTTCAAGTTCTGGAATTTATATAGCGCACTACTCACCCAGAGGGTCTCAAGGCGCTTGAGGAGGCGGGAGTATTTACTTATCGAATATCCAGGTTTTTAGTTGCTTTCTGAAGGAGAGGTGGTTTTGAGTCAGGCGTAGATGGGTGGGGAGAGAATTCCAGGTCTTGGCCGCTAAGTAGGAGAAGGATCTTCCTCCCATGGTGGATCTGTGGATGCATGGAATGGCGGCGAGGGCTTGGTTGGATGATCGTAGTTGGTGAGTGGGGGTGTAGAAGGACAGTCTCGAGTTGAGGCATTCGGGTCCTAGGTCATAGAGGGCTTTGTGTGCGTGGGTGAGGAGATGGAACGTTATTCTCTTGTTGACTGGAAGCCAGTGGAGATCTTTCAGGTGACCGGAAATGTGAGCTTGACGAGGAATGTCCAATATGAGTCTGGCTGATGCGTTTTGGATGCGTTGAAGTTTTTTCTGTAGTTTGGCTGTGGTTCCGGCGTAAAGGGTGTTTCCGTAATCCAGTCGGCTGGTGACAAGTGCGTGGGTGACCGTCTTTCTTGTTTCAGTGGGGATCCATCGGAAGACTTTTTTGAACATGTGTTGGATGTTGAAGCAGAATGATGAGACGGCATTGGCTTGTCTGGTCATCGAGAGGGAGGAGTCCAGGATGAAGCCCAGGTTACGTGCGTGATCCATAGGTATGGGTGCGGTTCCCAGGGCTGGTGGCCACCAGGAGTCATCCCAGGCCGAGGGGGATGATCCTAAGATGAGGATTTCCGTTTTGTCCGAGTTCAGTTTTAACTGGCTGTTCTTCATTCACTCGGTTACTTCCTTCATTCCTTCGTGGAGGTTTGTTTTGGCGGTGTTCGGGTCTTTGGTGAGGGAGAGGATCAGCTGGGTGTCGTCTGCGTAGGAGATGATGTTAAGGTTGTGTTTGCGTGCGATGGATGCGAGGGGGCTCATGTATACATTGAAGAGGGTGGGACTGAGTGATGATCCTTGTGGTACGCCGCAGGTGACTTCGTTGGCCTCTGATTTGAAGGGGGGGAGGCGGACTCTCTGGGTTCTTCCGGCGAGGAATGAGATGATCCAGTCCAATGCTTTTCCTTGTATTCTGATGTTGCTGAGGCGTTGTATTAGGGTGTTATGACAGATTGTGTCGAAGGCTGCGGAGAGGTCAAGTAAGATGAGGGCAACTGTTTCTCCGTTGTCCAGTAGTGTTCGGATGTCGTCTGTTGCTGCTATGAGTGCGGTTTCGGTGCTGTGTTTGGCTCGGAAGCCGGATTGTAAAGGGTCAAGGGATTTGTTGGATTCGAGGAAGGCGGCAAGCTGACTATTGACTGCTTTCTCAATTACTTTGGCGGGAAATGGGAGGAGCGAGATGGGGCGGTAGTTCTTAAGTTTGGTGGGGTCTGCTGTGGGTTTCTTCAGAAGGGCGCTGATTTCGGCATGTTTCCAGGTTTCCGGGAAGGCAGCGGAGTTGAGGGAACAGTTGATGACGTCGCGGAGGTGGGGGGCGATGATGGAGTCTGCTTTGTTGAAGATGTGGTGAGGACATGGGTCGGTTGGCGATCCTGAGTGGATGGAGTTCATCAGGAGGATGGTGTCTTCGTGGTGATTGGGTTCCAGGCGTAAAGGATGTTGGAGGGTGGTGTTGGATCGGAAATGGGTGGAGTGGACATGTCTTCGGGCTGGTTGTCAAAGCTGTTATGTATATCGGCGATTTTGTTGTGGAAGAATGAGAATAGAGAGTCGCAGAGGTCTTGGGAGGGAGAGATGTCGTTAGTGCCGGCTGTAGGGTTAGTAAATTCTTTGACGATGTTGAATAGTTCCTTGCTGTTTTGGGCATGGTTGTCGAGTCTATCCTTGAATGCTGATTTCCTGGTGGATCGGATTAATTGGTGGTGTTTGCGGATGGCTTTCTTGAAGGTGGCTAGGTTATCAGTGGTTGGGTTTTTTCTCCAGGTTTTCTCGAGAGTACGACAGAGCTTCTTAGATTTCTTGAGGTCCTCGTTGAACCAGGGGGCCTTTTTGCTATGTCGCTTGATTAGATGGTTTTTGAAGGGAGCAAGTTCGTCGGCGCTATGGGTGATCCATTGGGTGAGGTTAGTGGCTGCTTGGTTTGGGTCCGATGATTTGGTGGGGGGATTTTGTTGAAGCGATGTGAAGAGTTGTTCAGTGGTGATTTTGTTCCAATTTCTTTGAGGAATAGGTAGTGGAGGCTTGTGGGTCGTGGATTTTTTGTAGTTAAAGTGAACGCAACAGTGGTCCGTCCAATGGAGAGCTGTGGTGTGATCGAAGGAGATGTGCTTGCTGGAGGTGAAGATAGGGTTGAGAGTGTGTCTGGCGTAGTGGGTGGGAGTGTCTCCCAGTTGTTTGAGTCCTAGATTGGTCAGGTTATCCAGAAGGGTGGTGGTGTTGTTGTCATTTTTCTTTTCCAGGTGGAAGTTGAGGTCTCCCAGTAGAATGTAGTTTTCGGAAGGGAGGGCATGTGGGCTGATGAAGTCTGCGATGTCTTCGCTAAATTGTGTGCGGGGTCCTGGTGGTCTGTAGATGAGGGTGCCTCTGAGTGTGGTTTTGTGGTCGGTGTGAATCTGGAAGTGAAGGTGTTCGGCGGAAGCGAGGTTATCATCAGAACTGGTTGTGATGCGGATGGTGTTCTTGTGGACGATGGCGATGCCTCCTCCTATTTGGTTGGTGCGATCCTTTCGGATGATCTTGTAGGCTTCTGGGATAGCTATGGCGATGTTGCGTGCTGATGAGGCGTTCATCCATGTTTCTGTGAGGAAGGCGACGTCCGGCGATGTAGTGTTGAGTAGATT
This sequence comes from Lissotriton vulgaris, assembly GCF_964263255.1. NCBI lineage: Eukaryota > Metazoa > Chordata > Amphibia > Caudata > Salamandridae > Lissotriton > Lissotriton vulgaris. The sequence continues at coordinate 1,824,290,390 of NC_141685.1, forward strand.
CCAGAGTTCAATGGAGTGTCTGTGGACTGAGCGGTGTTGATTAGGATGCACTTTAGGTGGTTAGTGTCGGAGCTTTGTTTGGAGTTTGTGGATTTGGTGTGGGTTCTGATGTAGTCGAACTTGCAGGAGTGGCAGGCAAAGGGTCCATGGGTATGTCCTGGGGCGGCTTGGTAGCAATTTGGGAGTCGGCCGGGGTTGAGATCGGAGAGGGATGCGGCGTCGTACGCTATGCGGTGGAGAGGAGTTTGTGGGGGCCAGGGGGTCTGGCGCTGGGCGCGTTCCAGGCCCGGACGGGCGTAGACCGGCTTACCTTTGGCGCACCATCGGCGCTCATGGGGGGCGACCGCTGCACGTGAATGCTGCGCGGAAAGGCATCTGTCATATGTGGATAGTGGGAGGGGGAGGGGCGAGGGAGGATCAGCTGGGAGGCGGGGAGCGTGGCGGAAAGCCGGGCTGGGGGTCACAACAACAACAACAAAATGGCTGCAAGCCAAAAGGCGACCAGGACGAGCTTGGGGCACAGGTAAAGGTAATGGCGGTCAAAACACCAGTGAAATCGGCACAATCAGGCACAAATCGGCAAGCAGGCACAGGCAGCAATGTGCAATTAATAAATAACCAATGAGTAGTCTAGCAGCACTGCGGGGCAATGAAATCGAAGGCAGAGGCAGCAATGTCCAATTAATCAAGAAACAATGCGCAGTCTCCAATTAGGCAATGGCAGAGCAGCTTAACCCAAACGAGTGCAGCAGAAGCAGTGCGAGCAGCGCTACGATACCAGGTTAGGGCTGGGAGCAGCGTGGGGAGCAACCGCCTTCGAGGATCTCAGGACGGTGAGGTCCTGGTACCTGTTCCCAGTAGTTACTGGATGTGATTTATAACTGTTATCTTGTGCTATACTTATTCTAAGTTCTAAAAGTGCTATTTCTGTTTCTGACAGTGGCCCATGTGGCCCTGTCCTGTACATAATCCCTTGTGAATATTGCCTGTGCCAGTTGGCACCCTGTATATTGTGTGATCCTATCTGATGTGTTTTAACAATACAAAAGTTATTTTAATATAACCTTGTGTGGAGTCCCTTTTATGGTGGGCCTAGTATGTTGTTGCTGTTGTGTGCTGGCGCAAATGCTTTACACATTGCCTCCGAGTTTAGCCTTACTGCTCGTGCCAAGCTACCAAGGGGGTGAGCAGGGGTTATCTTGGCGTGTGACTTCCTTGCCCTGACTAGAATGGTGGTTTCTGCCTAGCTTTGGCGTCAGCCTTAGCCAACCAGAAATAGCCAGTTCTAGCATTGGAGGCAGGCATGCTATCCTGAAAACACAACAAGCTTCATTGTGGAGCCAGTAGATGCATGTCAAGGCTGGAGTGATATGGTCACTGCTGCATGAAAAATAACTCAGATGAACTGCTCCTTTGCTCATGACTTTAGAGGAGACTCTTCAGGATTTGGGGAATCTAGTCAGCAGGGTGCTTCATTAGTTTATACAGGAATACAGTGGATTTTCATGGATGGATTGTTTGACTTGAGCAGAAGTGGGTGTTAAAATCACACTTTTTTCACATTGTTTTTACTTGATGCAATTTAGTGTTGCTTACGATTACGGCTCTCAATTCATCAACAGACTAGATGTGATCCAGACGATTGCGAGCATTATCATGTACATCTGAATGGGAGGTGGAGAGAGGTAGAGATCGGGAGGGGATATTTTTCGTGTGGCTTCCAATCCAGGAAGTGTTGTAACTTCTAATTCGCGATAGTCATGTGACTATTGATAGTCTTCTGAACTGGGTCTGAAGGTCCAGTTCCCAGGTATGTGAACAGAGTGTTGAATTGTAGCTCCTGGTCGGCTAAGCACTCCTCTTTATTACCCACAATGCAACCAAGAGACAGAATGATGGCTCGCATGCCACAGAAGTTTCATCTTCGTGCAGGGGGTTAATGCAGGCCCCTGCAGCACCCGCGAGGCAGGGGGGCTCCCAGATCATCAAAGCAGTTCTCTATTGAACCACAGGCCAATGAATTTCTCTAGATATAGGAGACTCAGGGGCCCTTGTCGCTTTCTGCGGAGGGGGGGGCATCATTTTATGTTACTCCACCGTCTTGTCTTCAGAGTTATTCAATCAGGGGAAGACACACTTTGTACTAGGGATGAAAAGAACGTCTGAAGGATACATGGCATTTTAAAGCATCATGTATATCTAGTGAATGGGCATTCGTGTTGCTGCTTTTTTTTGTAGGAGATCCCATGTGTGCAGTTACACTAATCGATTCGTAGATGTTATGACTAATTGCATGTACTTTGTCTATGTATCAAGGGAAATGCACGCATTTTTCAATGAGGTTTGAGATATTAATTCAGGTGGCAGATTAACTGTGTTTTAAATGCGCTGTATCGATTGAAGCACTGAAATAGGCCCTTTGTACATGGATATTATTGCGAGTGTATTCTTACTTTCTTTTTCACCAAGGCATTATTCTCAAAGAATCACCCTGACAGAAGGAGTTCTACAAATCACATATTTACTCCTTCCTTTGATTAGAATTCTAAATGTCAAGGGGTTACCAACAATCTTCGTGGCTAGTCAAAACCTAGATTTTCATGAGATTACCTGACTCAAAAAGGTAACCTTTTGTTCAAAAGAGAAAATATTTTTCCTGTTTAGGTGAATGCAACAATCCACAGGCAAGACAGGGGCTACTGGGCCCCCATCTATGTGCTGGAATAGTTTGCCCTTGTTGTCTTTGGGGTCAGTCCTAACATTCCTCTGCAGCTAGGATAAGTACAACCCTTTATACTCTTGGTTCTCAGGTTGATTAGTCTTCTCAGGGAAGTAGTAGGGGGACAAGAGCTCAGAACTCAACACCAACCAACAGACACAATATTGGAAGGTCCAACCCAGCGCTTGTATTTTTGTAAAAGAAAATGCTTTAAACGCACAGCAAAATGAAATGCTACTTAATTAAATAGGAATTGTAATTACAGGATTGTGATCTCTGTTACGATCTTCAGTAAGATGCTGCACCTCCCCTCTTGGTACTCTGTCCCCATTGTTGGAGATTTTTAATGTCTGACGTCCCCAGGGATGATGGGGGTATAGGCACTAATTAGTCACAGGTGTTGATCTCTTCTATTTACCCCACTGGTGAGGTGCACCACTCAGTTTTTCGGTCTTCCCAACAGTTGTTGACTTGAGCAAAAAGTTTTAGGTTTTTGTGTCAGAATATTCTGTGCATGCTTAGTTCCTGGTGCTGTTTGCAGGCTAAACCCAGCTTAAACTGCTCAATGATATGCTGCCACCACCGCTTTATGTGTTTCACCCAGGGCATGGACAGTATTCCAATGCCGACGATAAGGGCACATGTGATGTGTCCCTGCATGTCACAGAACAGGTCCAGGGCACCTCATTACCTCATTACCATGAACAGTGAGCAGCCTCTGAGCTCAAGAAAGATGCATGATGCCAGAGCTAAAAAAAAAGTCAGGATACTAGTTTCACATGCATTCAGACACTAAGGTCAATAGCGGTGGTACACACCTGATTACCATACACAGAAGATTCCCATCCAAGCGGTGTATTGCACAGTCAATTTACACACTCTGCATGATTTTGCTGGTGTTAACATTAGTTTTAATAAATTGATGTGAAACTACTGGGAAGGTCTTAGAAGACAAACAAAATTATAACTTTGTGTGTGTTTGCTGCCTTCTCCAAGAACACCATGAGGGTGCCTACCTGAGGAGACCTAGTTTCCCAAAAATTAACTGTGCCTTTGTGTTTTCAGCTGTTTTGAACACTATTGGTATGGGCCAAATGTCTAGAAATCATGGGCCTGTAGCTCAAGGCATCAGACAAAAGTAGCACAGGGCATCAGACATAAGTTGAATGTTAGTTGAAATTAGGTCTTCAAAAAGGTTTGTAAATTGAAGTATTCAGAAAAGTGTTGGTGTGATGTGGATATATGAATTTTCTTCCAAGATTGTCAGATTTGTTCGTACAAGACTGACAAATAAGGCCATTGGCAATGTTTTTGCCTAAATGCCTCACAGTTTATGTAGAAGAACGGCTTATGTGGTTCCACACACATTTATTAGATATTGTAGGAAAATGCCTCTTTCTGCACGGTCACCTCTATTTTTGTGGGCTTTTACTGCTGGCTTTTGACTCTGTTCACTGTGACTCTCTTAGCCAGGCCCCCCTGTAATGCACATGCTATGTCCGTGGACTGGCCTACAGCACCCATTGTGGACTATACCACCCATTATGCTCCAATCACTGCAGTAGACTGAAGCACTCGTTATACTTCTGTTTCCACAGGTACCAATCAAAAATGACTGCAGGCTTACCATTGTAGCCTGGCTATTGCACTTTTAAACTACAAATTTGACCTGTCAAAATAACCCCTTTTGACAGACCTAAATCTTCCTTTAAATATTATTAAGTCAATGATAAGTAGGCCTTCATGCCCATGAGGCAGGATGCATGGTGTTTAAGAGTAGGACATGAAAACGTTTAATGTTAAACAAGGCCTTACAGTGAAAAAGCCCCCAAAGCTGCTTTCACTGCAGCAAAGCTGACTGTTCCTTAGGAAAACCCTAGGTTACTTTATTGTATTGAATAATGCTAATTTGGGTTAGGAAACAGCTAGCTCTTTTGAATAGTGAATCATCTGGCAGTTGAATGGCCCCCTTGGTGAAGCATGAAAACTGCTCCCAGAGCAGACCAAAAGGTCTTGGGTGTGGGGAGGTGCTTCTGTTCTTCAGGCAGGATGACTATCAGCACTGCACCCAGGAACTAGATTATCTCTAACCAGGCCTACCTAGCCACAGGCAAAAATTAGTTGTAGCCTGGGTACTACCTTTCTTTTTCCCCCAAGTGAAGAAGGCAACAATCAAAGTGGGAGAGGTGCTACCCCCAAAACTGGTTTGAAGTGAGCACAGAGGAGGGGTTGCTAATTTCCATGGCCACACCTCTGAGATGACTAAAAAGGCTCTGCACAAGAGGAGAATAGTGTCACCATCTTGGATTTAGGCAGCGAGGGGCACTGTGGAGTTGTTTGCAGTAGAGCGCACAGGAAATGCTGCAAAGGTGGGTATGGTCACCCCTGAGAACTTCTACCCCTATTGGTTAGGGATGGGGCAGGAGTCCTCACCCACAGGCTAGTGCCAGGCATACATTTATCACCCTAGACACCCTCTTCAGAACACGCTGAACATGTGAAAGAACAGAAGGAGGACTGCACCTGCTGTTTGAGATGTGAGAGGAGTCCTGAAGGACCTGCTCCCACTTGTAACCGGACAAAGAAGTGGACTCCAAGGGTTAGTTGTTTGTACTCCTGGTAAGCTACAAGGACACAGCAAGCTGCAAGAAACCCTTTTCTTGAAAGGCCCAGCTTACCAGTTCCAACTGGACCTGCCCTGTACCCTGGTCAAGGCTTCTGCTGGAGAGAAACTTGTACCCCTCAAGTGATATTCCAGATGTCCTGGGACCCTTCTCTGTGTCATAGTGCCCTCCTCCTAACATCCTGAGAAATCTGGGACTTAGAAACTTTTTGGCTCCAAAGACCGCTGGAGTACTGGGCCAAGTCAATGGCACTGCTGCTGGGCTAAGATTCATATTGCTCCTGCTCCGAGCTTTTCTGCAGCAGCAAATCCATTTTAGTATGCCCTCGCAGAGAAGGTATCCAGCCTTGTGGAGTCTAGCTTGCAGCTTTGCCCCTCTAGAGAAATCTGAGCTGCACAAAAAATCCAAATATAGAAAACTTGACTGAGCGATGGTGCAAAAAGTATCTGGCGGCAAGAAGAGTTTTACGGGCACAAGTGTGGAATTTTCCTTCTTGGAAATGTTCCCACCTAAACAAAGGTTTCACCTGGACCTCCTCCAATGCATACCTGATGCTGTGAAGCCCTTCTTGGATACAGACTGCTGTTTTGTTTGCCTAAAGTACTTGGACTTTCAGAAAAAAGACTACGTCCAAAGGTAAAACCTCCAACTGGGTCAAACCTGGTTGGTTCGTTGACCCCCTCCCTCAGGGTCGACCCCAAATCGCACCTAGGTCTTGATCTACAGTGACCAGTTGGCCACAGTTGGCACTTAATGCTTTTTGGTGCTCTTTCATTTAAAGTGTAAAACAATCATATCTCCAGTTTCCCTTATTGGATTTCTGTAATTTTGGTGTCATTTTCTTCAGTAAATTATTCTCTATGTTTATAAATTGGAGAGGGATTTTTTATTGTGTTGTGTTCTTGACTTTTTTAGTTGTTTTGGTCCTTTTAGATGTTTTACACCTTTTCTAAATTAGAGGTTGAGTTCGGGTTTAAATTAAGGAAAGTTTTACTGGACCTAACAAGATAATTACATTATTACTTGTGATGGACTCGAATAACCTCAATGAATAATTCCCTTTCTCACGTATATCCTTTCAGACTGTTTCTAGATGCCCCAGAGATCTATTGACTGTCCAGGTCTTCCTTTACCCTGTGTGCTTCCAGGAATACAAAGACAGCTAACAACTATCTAGGCCTCATATTTCCATCTGGGAGCTTTCAGCCTCCTGATAAGATAAGATGGACAGGATATCTATCCGGTGACCTGAGCTTCCTCCATCCACACAACGAGTGGGTGGAGGAGTAGTGGAACAGATAGATGCCTACCTTCTGGACAGAGAGAGTGGAAAAGGTGCCTGAACATTGCTCCTTAGCTCTTTATCAAGGTAGTGGTAAGGGCGAGTAAGTGGTCAGATGTTATGTGGGGGCTGTTGCTTCAAAGATTGCACTGCCTACACTCAAGATCATACCAGGTTGTGTTATACAAACCCAGCTGGTCCAGAGCAAGCCAGGGAGGGGAAAAGGAAAAAGGCCTTCTGTTTCAAGCTCTCACTAGATGCCATATTATGACCAGGGAATGAGGGATGCATGATTCCTGGCCTCTTTTCGAGAGCTCTTAATAATCTCTGTAGCTGTGGGTTTCTTGACTCATAAGATTAACATGTTTTGCTGATCCTACATGAAAGACGGAAAGAAAAATCTGCATCTGCTTCCATCTGGAGGGACACATTCCATAACTGATGGTCCGTGACCTTTGAAATAGCTAGAGGTAGAAAACACGTTCTGCTAATTTTTCTATTCAAATTATTGTTTCATGAAACAGTTTCATAAACACATTTGTCAAAATAAACCCGTATTTTCTGTCATTTTTCTATCTTTATTTCCTCAAAAACGACATTATATATTCCAGCAGAAACAACCAAAAGGTCCAGGCTTCAAATCCATAGCAAATTCTGTGTAATTCTGTCAGTGGATTTGGTGCACCCTAGAGCAAAAACACCGGGGGAGTTTGAATGGGAAAATGCCATTTGTGGACCAATCGTTCTGAAAATTACACTGTCTTGAGCAATCCGCACACCATTGTGGAGGTCTAGTCTTTGCTGACATGTATAGCTGTTTTTTACAATGATTTGTAAATGTTCGTCTAGCCGGATCAGAATTACTAAGTCATCCTAAATGTGTGCTTTAAAGCTAACTGCAATTCAAATATAAGTACAGACTCACTATCGTACACACCCTGAAATAAATACACAAATAAATGCAAAGATAAAAGCATTATAATATATGACCACAAATATGACCTCTGGTCAAGGTAGTAGCAAGAAAAAGAAAATACCCCCCACTTTGAACTAAACCTCTGATGGCACCATGCATGTGAAGCAGGTGACCCCAACCATCCCTAGAAGAGCTTCTTTGTCTGTTTTATCCAAACATTATCCTTTTATTCTTTCACTCTTCCATCCACCCACTAATCCCCACTATTTATCCTTAACAATCTATTATCCATTAATGTTTTCATTCAATCATTCCTTCATCCATCCATCCATTCACTCTGCCATCCATCAGTCTGTCCATCCATTCATCTACTTTGCCACCTCATTCATTCATCCATCATCCATCCATCCACTCTTCTGTCTAACCTTTCATTTATCCATCCTGCTATCCATTCATCCATCCACTTTGCCATCCATCCATCAACTCTGCCACTCATCCATCCACCCATCCATCCATTCATCCACTCTGCTGCCCATCCATCCATCCATCCACTTTGACATCCATCAATCTACACTGCCAACCAACCGTCAATCCATCCATGAATACATCCATCAATGCATCCATCCATCTCTTCATTCATCTATCCATCCACACTGCTATCCATCCATCCATCCACTCTGCAGTCCATTCATTATGCCATCCATCCAACATACATTAATCCACTCTGCCACCCATTCATCCACTCTACCACCCATCCATTCATCTACTCTACCTCATCTATAAATCCATCCATCATCCTTTCTGCCATCCATCCATTCACACTGCCAGCCAAGTTCAAGTTCAAGTTCAGAAATTTGTATAGCGCACTACTCACCCATAGGGTCTCAAGACGCTTGAGGGAGGGTAGGTGCGTTACTTATCGAATAGCCAGGTTTTTAGCTGCTTTCTGGAGGAAAGGTGGTTCTGTGTAAGGCGGAGGTGGGTGGGGAGAGAATTCCAGGTTTTGGCCGCTAAGTAGGAGAAGGATCTTCCCCCCATTGGTGGATCTATGGATGCGTGGAATTGCGGCGAGGGCTTGATTGGACGATCGTAGTTGGCGGGTGGGGGTGTAGAAGGACAGTCGTGTGTTGAGGCATTCGGGTCCTAGGTCGTAGAGGGCCTTGTGTGCGTGGGTGAGGAGATGGAACGTTATTCTCTTGTTGACCGGGAGCCAGTGGAGGTCTTTCAGGTGACCGGAAATGTGAGCTTGACGGGGGATGTCCAGTATGAGTCTGGCTGAGGTGTTTTGGATGTGTTGGAGTTTTTTCTGTAGTTTGGCAGTGGTTCCGGCGTAAAGGGTATTTCCGTAATCCAGTCGGCTTGTGACCAGTGCGTGGGTGACCGTCTTTCTAGTTTCGGTGGGGATCCAACTGAAGATTTTTTTGAGCATGCGTAGGATGTTGAAGCATGATGATGAGACAGCGTTGACTTGTCTGGTCATCGAGAGGGAGGAGTCCAGTATGAAGCCCAGGTTACGTGCGTGATCTGTAGGTATGGGTGCTGTACCCAGGGACGGTGGCCACCATGAGTCATCCCAGGCAGAGGGGGATGATCCTAAGATAAGGACTTCCGTTTTGTCCGAGTTAAGTTTTAAACGGCTGTTCTTCATCCATTCGGCTACTTCTTTCATTCCTTCGTGTAAATTGGTTTTGGCGGTGTTTGGGTCTTTGGTGAGGGAGAGGATCAGCTGGGTGTCGTCTGCGTAGGAGATGATGTTGAGGTTGTGTTGTCGTGCGATGGATGCGAGGGGACTCATGTAGACATTAAAGAGGGTGGGACTGAGTGATGATCCTTGTGGTACGCCGCAGATGACTTCGGTGGCCTCTGATTTGAATGGGGGGAGGCGGACTCTCTGGGTTCTTCCGGCGAGGAATGAGATGATCCAGTCCAAAGCTTTTCCTTGTATTCCGACATTGCTGAGGCGTTGTATAAGGGTGTTATGACAGACAGTGTCCAAGGCGGCGGAGAGGTCAAGTAGGATAAGGGCAGCTGTTTCTCCGTTGTCCAGTAGCGTTCGGATGTCGTCAGTAGCTGCGATGAGGGCGGTTTCGGTGCTATGTTTGGCTCGGAAGCCGGACTGTGAGGGGTCGAGGGATTTGTTGCATTCAAGGAAGGCAGCAAGCTGATTGTTGACGGCTTTCCCGATGACTTTGGCAGGGAATGGGAGGAGCGAGATGGGGCGGTAGTTCTTAAGTTCGCTGGGGTCTGCTGTGGGTTTCTTCAGAAGGGTGCTGAGTTCGGCATGTTTCCAGATTTCCGGGAAGGTAGCGGAGTTGAAGGAACAGTTGATGATATCGCGGAGATGGGGTGCGATGATGGAGTCTGCTTTGTTGAAAATGTGGTGGGGGCATGGGTCGGTTGTCGATCCTGAGTGGATGGAGTTCATCAGGCGGATGGTGTCTTCAGTAGTGATTGGGTTCCAGGCGCAAAGGTTGTTAGAGTGCTGGTTTGGTTCGGAGGTGGGTGGAGGTGGCTGGTCTTCGGACTGGTTTTCAAAGCTGTTGTGTATGTCGACGATTTTGTTGTGGAAGAATGAGGATAAAGAGTCTCAGAGGTCTTGGGAGGGAGTGATGTCGTTGGTGCCGGCAGTGGGGTTGGTAAAATCTTTTACGATGTTGAAAAGTTCCTTGCTGTTTTGGGCGTTGTTGTCAAGACGATCTTTGAGTGCTGATTTCTTGGTGGAACGGATCAGTTGGTGGTGTTTGCGGGTGGCGTTCTTGAAGGTGGCAAGGTTGTCAGTGGTTGGGTTTTTTCTCCAGGTTTTCTCGAGGGTGCGGCAGAGCTTCTTGGATTTCTTAAGGTCATCGTTGAACCAGAGGGCTTTTTTGCTACCTTGCTTGATTTGATGGTTTTTCAAGGGTGCTAGTTCGTCGGCGCTGAGGGTGACCCATTGTGTGAGGTTGGTGGCTGCTTGGTTTGGGTCCGATGATTTGGCAGGAGGGTTTAGATGAAGGGAAGAGGAGAGCTGGGCGGTGGTGATTTTGTTCCAATTTCTTCGGGGATAGGTTGAGGGGGGTTGTGGGTCGTGGTCTTTTTGTAGTTGAAGTGAACGCAGCTGTGGTCCCTCCAATGGAGAGCTGTGGTGTGATTGAAGGAGATGTGTTTGCTGAAGGTGAAGAGTGGGTCGAGCGTGTGTCCGGCAAGGTGGGTGGGGGTGTCAACAAGTTGTTTGAGTCCGAGATTGGCCAGGTTGTCCAGAAGGGTGGTGGTGTTGCGTCGTTATTCTTTTCCAGGTGGAAGTTGAGGTCTCCCAGTAGGATGTAGTTTTCGGAGGGAAGGGCATGTGGGCTGATGAAGTCAGTGATGTCTTTGCTGAATTGTGTGCGGGGTCCTGGAGGTCTGTAAATGAGGGTGCCTCTGAGTGTGGTCTTGGGGTCGGTGTGGATCTGGAAGTGAAGGTGTTCGGCGGTAGCCAGGTGATCGTCGGAACTGGTCGTGATGTGGATGGTGTTCTTATGAACGATGGCTATGCCTCCTCCCGTTTGGTTGATGCGGTCCTTTCGAATGATTTTGTAGCCGTCCGGGATGGCTATGGCGATGTCGGGCGCTGATGAGGCGTTCATCCAGGTTTCTGTAAGGAAGGCGATGTGGTGTCGAGTAGGTTCCAAAGTTCAATGGAGTGTCTGTGGACCGTGCGGGTGTTGAGCAGGATGCACTTTAGGTGGTTGTTGTCGGAGCTCTGCTTGGAATTAGTGGTATTGGTGTGGGTCTTGATGCAGTCGAACTTGCAGGTGTGGCAGGTGTAGGGTCCATGGGTGTGTCCTGGGGCGGCTTGGTAGCAGTTTGGGAGTCGGCCGGGGTTAAGTGCTGTGAGGGATGCGGCGTTGGACGTTATGCGGGTGAATTGGGTATTGCGGGGGCCAGGGGGTATGGTGCTGGGCGCGGTCCAGGCGCGGACGGGCGTAGACGGGCTTACCTTTGACTCGCCTTCGGCACCCATGGGGCGCGACCGCTGCGCGTGAACTCTGCGCGCAAGAGCATCTGTCATATGTGGATAGTGGAGGGGGCGGGGGCGAGGGAGGTTCAGCTGGGAGGCGGGAGCGAGGTGGAGATCCGGGCAGGGAGGCACAACAACAACAACAAAAACAAAATGGCAGCAAGCCAAAATCGATACAAGATTGGGCCACAATCACTAAAAGCGCGATGATAATGGCAGTGGCACCGGCACAATCAGGCAAAAATGATTACTTCAGGCAGCACAGCACAATTGAAAAAAAATTTACAGCGCACTTTGGCAGTCTCGCGCTACATAATAAATATGCTTGGCAATTAATTAAACAGTCAGGCAATCTAGCACTGCGTTATAATGTTGTACACGATCTGGCAGTATCAATAGTGGTAGTAAGGCGAGGTGGCAGGCAGCAGTTTGGCGGTAGCGCTACGATACCAGGTAGAGCAGAGGAGCAGCGTGAGGAGCGGCCGCTTCTGGTGGGAGCAGGGCGGTCATAGCGCAACAAGCGGGAAAGCGGGGCTGATAGTATCAGTGGGAGGGAGGATCAGCTGGGAGGCGGGAGCGAGGTGGAGATCCGGGCAGAGAGGCACAACAACAACAACAAAAACAAAATGGCAGCAAGCCAAAATCGATACAGGATTGGGGCACAATCACTAAAAGCGCGATGCTAATGGCAGTGGCACCGGCACAATCAGGCAAAAATGATTACTTCAGGCAGCACAGCACAATTGAAAACAAATTTACAGCGCACTTTGGCAGTCTCGCGCTACGTAATAAATATGCTTGGCAATTAATTAAACAGTCAGGCAATCTAGCTCTACGTTATAATGTTGTACACGATCTGGCAGTATCAATAGTGGTAGTAAGGCGAGGTGGCAGGCAGCAGTTTGGCAGTAGCGCTACGATACCAGGTAGAGCAGGGGAGCAGGGTGAGGAGCGGCCGCTTCTGGTGGGAGCAGGGCGGTCAAGCCAAGCATCAATCATCCATCAATCCGTCCATCCATCCATTCATCCATCCACACTGCTATACATCCATCCATTCACTCTGCATTCCATTCATTCTGCATCCACTTATCCATCCAACATACATTTATTCACTCAGCCATCCACACATCAATCCATTTGTCCATCCATTCTACTGCCCATCTGTTTACTCTGCCATCCTTTCATCTGTCCATCCACCTATCCGTTCACTCATTCTTTCAACTACTTATCCATCTACTCACATATCCATCCATCCACACACTCGTTCACCCACTCATCCATACATCCTTTCACCCTCCCTTCCATTCAATATTCTTTCCATCTTTACCTCTACCCATCTTGTGCTCTTCTTTTCTCCTCCTTACTGCTCCATTGACAAATGTATTTCTTTATAGCAGTATTTACCAGCCTTTGTCTGCCGAGTTGGATACAGAAGAGGCCCATAAAGAACCCTATCCCCACTGAAGCTGCAAAAGGGCGGGAGGGGTGGGTTCACGATGCCCCTGTCAATGGTCCGTGAAAGGCGCCTCCACATGGGCCAACATGCATCGGATTGTCAGGGGTGCTAATTTGCACTGAGGTGCTATTTAGCACCCAGACATAGAATTGCTGAGATTTCCACAGGCACTCGTGTGTCTTTCTAATGGTAAGTAAAATGGCGCAAGCTTTTGAGTCACTTTGCACCACCTTACAGCACTCGAGTGGCCATGCAAAATGTTAGTAAATGACCCCCCTAGACCCTATTTTTGATAGAAAGTAGGTGCTGCTTTGCCCTATTCTGTTTGCAGCACTAAGTGGTATAAGTAGCAATTAAAAAAACGTTATTATCGTGTGAATGTAAGCTAAGTAATAACGTTCGTTTTTGCTGGTGCTAAACAATACTGCCTCTCTACAAAGAATGCACTACCATATTTCCTATTGCATGGGTGTGCTAAATCAATCGTCCTATTTCTTTCTACGACACTCGGTGCTGTTTTGTGTCAGAAAAAAATAAATGTTTATGTTCTGGTTACATTTTGTCAATGTGCACAAAACACAAATGGAATTTTGCAGTTGCAAAACTCTAGTGAAAAATAAAAATAAATGGAGCGAAATAGTACACCTTAACAAAATACTATGTGGTGCACATTGGTGCAAATTAGCACAAACTAAACATGTCATGCAATCCAGTCCCTGGTGTTACACCACTAGGTATACATAAAGATTAGTTCCATGAAAGTTCCACATTCCTAACTAGCATACAGATATCTTTCAATAATGCATCTCAACCAGGGGTTTTATTCTAAATGCACATCTCACACGTTAGGAAACAATATTGTTATATTTGTCCCTCACAAATTGCAATTAGCCCCTGATCAATGCAGCATTTTAATCCAAGGTGCATTTGGTGGCCTTTTGTGGCTTGAAGTCCCTACCGACATAGCAATAGGGTTAGAAAATGTCATGTCTGAAGTGGCATTGACATTACATTTTATGAACGCCCCTTCACTCCTTTCATGGACGTATTTCCCATAGTTTCGCTGGTGTTAGCTGGTACCTATGCACATGAACTGTTATTTTGCTTGTGGAGAATGTGATGCAAGCTGCACTTCCTGTTAACCAAGACTGGTCGTGTTCTGTGTTCTGTGCAGGTAAAGCGACAGGCTATGGCTCGAACAGCAGACGCTCAAGTCACCGAGGAATCGTGGATGAGTGCTGCTTCCGGATCTGTGACCTGCGGAGGCTGGAGATGTACTGTGCCCCAGACAAGCCTGCAAAGTCTGCACGCTCTGTACGCGCCCAGCGCCACACTGATATGCCAAAAGCACAAAAGGTATTGTAGGGACAGACGGAGAGAACAACAGTATTTGCTGTGGGCTCAAAGTGTCAAACATTAAAGGAGAGATACCCTTGGTTTAGAAATAGAACGTGTTATTTGTCACTATTTCCGTTTTGTAGCCTGGAGGATTGCCAAAGCCAATGTCTATCACAATCTACCTCATTTTGCATATTTTTTTTAATTTAAAAGGGCTCTCTTTTGTTAACTGAAAATAACATTAGAGCATGAATAAATGTGCAGTCTGAATAGTCACTATAGGTGTATTAGTGCAAAGGAAAACAGTTGCTTTATCTTGTGATGGAAAATTATAATGAAATGGTTTACTTTGTACATTGCTGATATCACTGATCTGACACCAGTCTGTAGTTTGTGGTTCTTCTCTGATGTCATTTCCTGTTTCAGAGTTCACACCCAATGGATGACATTAACTCTAATGTAAACTTCCCCTGAGGTCTTTGGCGCTGAACTATGCCAGGGCACACTACTTTAGGTAAACTCCAATCTTCTTAAACTCTGGGTAGATTCATGGTTTGCAGAGTGTCGCCATTTTTCTAGGGATTATGTGAAAGATTATTTCGCTTGGATCCTAGTGCGGGCTCCTGCTCCTAATTCCATTGCCTCTGACTGCCTCTCCTCTTACATCAATTTCTACCATACTGATTACTTATTTCGTAGTCCTGAAATCCACTAAGTCCTGAAACCCTGCACCTGACTAGAGCACTTTGTTCACTGACCTAGAGTTAGCTCTACCGACTTCTCACTGCACATGCCTGGCCTCGGACTCCTGGCTCTACTGCCATGCTTCAGTGACTCCTGATTCCACTGAGTTCAGCCTAACTCCACTTTATTCTTCCAGAACATTCCATAGAATGTTGACTTGACTCTTGTAACTCCAGTAATGTCTGGCTCGTCTTTCCTCACTCAAGGCTCTGGGTTCCAATCTCCTGATTCCTGGCTCCAGTCATGCATGACTGCACTATTTCCTACACCCCTCTCCTGACTATACTCACTCCTTATTCTTCTGGCTTCTGGATGCCCTCTATCAGCACCACCATAATAAGCCCTAGTTACACTCCCTCGGGACTGCACTGAAATCTCACTGTTTACTACTGACGTCAGCACACCCTCCTCAATTCTCCGATGCCAGACACCCATCCATGCCTCTACTGACTTTTAACTCATTGGCCCCTCTTTCTACTTCCTTTTCCCTCACTTATTCTGCTGACTCTAGTCTCGACTTCTTACTCAGTAAACATTCCAAATGAACATTGTATTTATTGCTAATACATATACCTGGCTTCATAATTTATTATACTGTCATCTGATAATTCTAGCACACGCACAAGGACAGATTCCCCGAGCATTTTGCTCATCCAATTTCAACTTAGGTGCAAACGTGTTTTGCTTTTAATTCCCAAATATGAGTTGCAGTGTTAAGCATTGGCAGAATTTTCCATGTGCAAAGTACATTTGTTAATGCTGAAATATGTCATGTTGACAGAAAATGGCATATCAACTAATATATCAGTCAAGGGTTCCAAGGGATCCAGGGTGAGTCCACCTGTAAGAGTTTGTGAATGTCCACAAAAATGTATATTTGCAATTTTTCACCAACAATTTGCAATTAGTTTCCAACCCAGACAAACTCATGCATACTTTTAGTAACATCAGGAATAAGTGTGTTTCCAAGGTTAGAATCCCCAAACATAATGGGATATAGGTGCATTGGTCTAATCCATATTTTCTGTTGGAGAAACAAAAACAAGATAGTGCAGATAGCCTCTAAAATTCATTTGTTAGATTGTCCACCTGGTGGAAATTCTGCTTGCACCGCTTTTAATAGTATACCTGAAAAACCACAACTGTTGTAGTTCTCCAGCAATACTCCTGGAATTCTTTGAAAATTACATACACGTTTGAAATTTGCAATAAATGTAGGAGTAATACTATATACTAACCTCACTATGGCATAATGATAACTTGAAATCAGAGGGTAAGACGCTATCTCTTGAGAAATTGGCCTAAAAATGCATCCTGTTAGTAGGAGCCCTGGGATCTCCCACCAAACCAGTACCTTTCGCACACCTTAAATCCAAATTTGACCTTGTTGAAATAGACTTTATCACTTTCTATAGATTAAAACCTTCATTTCAAGACATAAATCCCCGAAAATAACCGACCTCCTCATCACAATGAAGACCATAGCTAAGGGGGGGCTCACATAGCTTCCAAACTATACTCTATTCTTACACCCACAACCTCCTCTAAATCATTACAGAGAAAATGGGAATACATCTTTTGCAATACAAACAATACTTATTATATGAAACTCAATATGCCTTCCATTTGGGCTGACCTCATGATTGACAAAATTGCACCCACAGCACAATGCAGATTTTGGACTTCTTATATGTCCCACTGGACCTCCTCCAAACTTTTTAAATTAGGTCTC
The DNA here is from genome assembly GCF_964263255.1 of Lissotriton vulgaris. Classification (NCBI taxonomy): domain Eukaryota; kingdom Metazoa; phylum Chordata; class Amphibia; order Caudata; family Salamandridae; genus Lissotriton; species Lissotriton vulgaris. The sequence goes on from NC_141685.1 coordinate 1,824,307,177, forward strand.
TGTGACTCAGGCATGTGTTGGAGCTGCAAAAAAGAGACAGGAAACCTACAACATATGTTACTCAACTGTACCTTTTCCAAGAAATTCTGCTCTGAACTTGGCATTACCATCTCACAGATCTCATGAATAACTGGCCTAGCCTCTAATGTTTTTGGTATCCTCTGTCAAGAAACGAATCTTAGGCTGGAAAATGAAGGACGTACCTTACAGGATATCCTTGTTTCAATTGGTGTTAAAACCATTCTATCTGAATGAAAAGACCACTCTAAGCTTTCTGTCCACGCTTGGTGGGAAAGTGTTGTGTTTGCATTTCTTAATGTACTTCAGTTCTTCCTTTGTGCATGTGCTAGTTAAGTCATTGTAGAATGTAGAATGTTATGTATGTCTTCATACTGTGCATCATTTGTAAAGGACAGTTGTTCCTTGGATGCAGAACTTACTGGATGATTTATGATTGAGCTCTTCGAGTATTAAAGAATACTTAATCAAAATTCCTGAATTTATTCTTCATTTCACTGGCGACGGGATTCGAAGAGCAGAACCTACGTGAGCAACTTGAATTTATTATTATTTCACTTGGATTACAAATATTTTCTATTGGAAGAGGATTTACATGCATTTTTTTTTGATGAGGAATCTTTGAGAAAATTCAGAAGGAAGAAACTTTGTAAGCAACTTCTCTATTTATGATTTGGATGGATTTCTTGGATTGTTAAAGAATTCTGATGTGCTGTGCTGGAAAAAGTACTTCAACTTCTTTGAGTTTATTTGTATTTACCGGATATCCTGTGTCCTGAAACCAAATTTTAAAGGAGTAAAAGGAGTGTGGTTTGACTTGTTTGCAGTCGCATTTTTCATCTTATTTTGATTATAACTATTGCCTCTGCATCGTTTAAAAACTGCATCGTTTAAACCCAGCACGCACCATTGATTTAAAAAACAATCTCCTCTCGAGGTTGGAGTTCGGAATTCTTTTGCCTTCAACCTGAGGAATCGTCTCCTTCGAAGACGCGTGTGACGCGATGCATTGTGGGTGCGCTTGCGTGTGACCTCATACGTTGCACGTAGTTGGTGGCCATTTTGGTATAACTTGAAGTTACTTTAGAGGATTTCAGTGGCACTTTCATCGGTGATTCGCACACCACTTCACGTCCGTTTTTCCTTCAATAGTTCGTGCGATACCATCATCGGTGATTCGCACACCTCTTCACTCCTGCGTTTCCTCATCAATTGTTTCTGCGATACCATCATCTGTGATTCGCACACCCTTCTACAAATATTTACAACATTATTTAAAAGTATTTTTTTTTTTGTGAATAACTGATTCTGACTCCACTGTAATCCGAGTTATCACATCTTAAGTGAGGTATTCATCCAGAATTCTACTTTTATTGTTCTGCATTCTATTTTCTTTTCAAGTAAAACATCGTTATGTGCTAATCTTATTAGTTTAATATTTTCAATTATATTAATTACCTTATTTAGGGTTAAATTCATTTTGTGATATGCGTCAACCTGATTATAATAACAGTGCTACCCAAGCGTTTTGGATCTCTGGTACAGAACCTCCACTTAAGTGGTTAGAATGGAAACCTTATTTCTGTAACTATATTGATGCTTTAGATGAAGAAGGTAAAATGTCACATGCTCAAAAGAAAAGACTTCTTTAACATGCTTTAGGTCCTGTTGGTTTAAAAGTCTATGAAACCATGACTAAACCTTGTTTTCCAGGGGATTTAAATGTTTATGCTTTAACATTACTTCATTTAGACGCTTACTTTGCTCCTAAAGTTTGTATTGGTGTAACCAGGTACAAATTTTTCTCGAGGAAGCAGACAAAAGATGAGAATATTGATCGTTACCTAGCGGACCTTAAAAGACTGTCCCTGGATTGTACATTTGGTGTTTTACAAGAAGAATTTATTAGAGACCAAATTGTTATGCACTCTTACAATTCTTCCATACAAGATAGATTATGGATTAATGGAGATTCTCCGTTAGATGATATTTTTGCTATTGCACGTAAAGCAGAAATGTCTGGTAGGTGTGCGAATGTCATCAAACAAGATAATGGTTCTCTTAATAATGAGGTGGTTGGAAAGGTGAATTCAATGGATAAAAGGAAATTTAATTATAATTCTAAACATACTGCTAGTGCGAACAGTAAACCTTTCTACACCAAACATACACAAAATTCATCGAATTTCAAGCTTAAATGTTATAGATGCAATAGTTTGGAGCATTTGGCAGACTTTAAAGGATGGCCTGGCTTAAAAGCAAAATGCTCTAATTGTGGATTAAAGGGTCATTTGACAAAAGCGTGTAACAGAAAAAAGAGTAAAGTTAAGTTTGTGAATGACATAGATGAGGATGAAAACCTTGGAAATGATTTGGAGGATAATTTAGTTATGAATTTGCATGATAAGTTGGTTTTGAAGATTCATGATGAAGATGTTATTAACAAACCTATTTGTTTAATGAATATTGGTGGGTGGATGTCAAAATGTATGTAGATTCTGGCTCACCTTATACGATTATCAATGAAGAAATGTGGAAATCTTCTTTTGTCCAACGAGTTGGTGAAAAGTTATTGCCACCAGACATTGGTCCAGAAGGTTATATGGGGGAACCTATTGCTATCCTTGGTTTCCGTTGGTTTGTATTTAAATTCAAGGGTAGAGAATGCAGAGGGAAGTTGTACATAGCTAAGAAAGGACCACCGGTCTTGGAGTGGTTCGACCAAAAGCAATTGCATATCATTCTTGATCCGAATAGCCGTGAACAAGTCTTAGTGGTGGATGATAGTACTTCTGTCACTAATGACATTGTGCATAAGTTTCCTTAAGTTTTCAGTAAGATTTTAGGGAATCTGATTGGCTTTGAGCACAAAATTGTAATTAAAGATGATGCTTGTCCAAAAGTACATAAATGTAGGAACATTCCGATTTTAGTGAGGGATGAAGTGAGTAAGGAACTTGAAAAGTTAGTTTCTACTAATATTAGACGCACCATCCCTGGCTGGCAAGAGAATACCTACCCTCTTATTTGCAGATGATACCCTCCTGATCTCTAAAACCCCAGCAGGCCTGCAGAGTCTTCTAACCAGCTTTAAGTCCTTCGGTGACTCAAGGGGACTAGCTATTAACACAGGGAAGACCAAGTACCTGGTCCTAAACCCCCCGAAGAAGACCGTCAAACCACCTACCCTAGACTCAGTTCCACTCGAGAGGATCAAGGAGTTCGATTACCTCGGTATTCGTCTCTGCGAATCCATGAGTTGGAAATGTCATCATCAAAAGATGCTGCTGACCCACAAGAGGGTGGTGGGGCCCTCCTTAACGAACAGCGTGCCTCATCCCTCAAACCCATTGCACCGGTACTTGACATCTATAGGGCAAGAGGTGTCAGTGCAGCTCTTTATGGGGCAGAACTCTGGGGTGTACAGAATGTGGACCAGCTGTCCCGCTCAGAAAACAAATTTCATAAGGACTTAATGGGGCTCCCCTACAGTACGCCAACTCTACCACTCCTCCTAGATATGGGTACTCGGCCCATTAGTGACCAGGCGAGGCTGCGTCCTCTTCTCTTGTGGGCGCGTATCTGGAGAGTCCCAGAAATGTTCAGCTATGCAGAAGGTTTAAAAGAGGTTCTATCAACGCCTGGCTGGTCTAAAGTCAGCTGGTTAAGGGAAGTCAAGCGCCTTCTTGCAAACCTGGGCCTTGAAGACGCTTGGAATACTAGAACTGCCCCGCCCAAGTCAGCTTTGAAGAAGTTATACTGGAGTTGGGTGATTGATGGCAGAAACAGTAATGCTAATTTGTGTTGGACCACTGTGGATTTCCTTTTGGTTAAGGAGGTGCACTTCTGCGAGCCGTATCTGGACATTACCTTAAAACCCTGGGACAAGGCTCCATACTTCAAATTTAGGGTAGGCCTACTTCCAGTTGGGAATCTGACTTCCAGGTGGAAGCTCCCGGCACAGACAATCCCCTTCTGCCCCTTTTGTGAGACTAGGACAGAGTCAGTTCCCCACCTGTTGTTTGAATGTTCGGCCTATGTAGTTCCTCGCTGCAGATGGTTGAAATCACTCTGTAGAGAGCTTGAGACTAGATCCCACAAGGAGGCCTTACTAATTTTGAAAACGGATCCGCGGCCCCTGTTTGCATGTGGATTGGCGAAATTCCTAGGTTGGGAATAGCGCATTAGATCTACTAGGCTTTTGTATCTTGTTTAATATGTATTTTAGACTGTTTTTATGTAAATTATTTGCGCCATTTGTAATATGAATTGTATGCTTTTTATCTATGCATTGGCTCTTTATATTGTTTTTATGTATATGTATTGCTTTTTAAGATATGCATCATATCGAAATAAAGCCTAATTGACTGACTGACTAATATTATTGAACCAATGGAAGCTAGTGAATTGGTTTCTCCGATTGTCGTGGCAAGACGGAGCAATGGAAAAATTAGATTATGTGTAGATTTAAGGTACTTGAATAACAACATCGTGCTTGACAAGTTCCCACTTCCAAAAATTAATTAAATGGTGTCTAGTTTAGGTAATGCACAGTGGTTCTCGACGATAGACCTATGGTCGGCATGTCACCAAATTTCTTTGTGTCCTGAGTCAATGAAATACACATCTTTTGTAACACCATTTGGTTGCATCCGGTATAAACGGATGCCTTTTGGCTTAGCTTCGGTGGCCGCTGTTTTTCAGCGATTAATGTATCAACTTTTTAAGGAGGAAAAAGGAGTCAGATTTTTCCAAGATGACATCCTCGTTTCTGGTAATGATGAGGAAGAACATTTGTCAAGATTGGAAAGTGTTTTAAGTATTCTTGAAAGCAAGGGCCTTACTGTAGAGCATTCGAAGTGCAAGTTCGCTCAAAAGAGTGTAACATATCTTGGTCATATTATTGACGAAGAAGGCGTAAGACCCAAACCTTCTTTGGTTTCTTCCATTTCAGAGGCTTCTGTTCCTACGTGTAAAGATGATATTAGATCATTTTTAGGAATGGCAGAATTTTGCTCAAAGTATGTACCTAATTTTGCAAATATAACTTATAACATTCGACAACTTCTTAAAAAAAATGTTACATTTGAGTGGTCTAATTTTTGTGATGAAGATTTTAAAAACATGAAGCAGGCTATTGCAAAGGCCACTGCTCTGCATAGTTTTGATCCATCATTAGAGAGTGTAATTACGACAGATGCTAGTAATAAGGGCCTTGGAGCTGTTTGAGCTCAGGTGGATAAGAAGGGCATTGAAAAAGTGATAGCTTACGCTTCATGATCGTTATCTCCTTGTGAAGAAAAGTACCCAATAATAGAAAGGGAAGCCCTAGCATGTGCTTGGGCGTTGGAGCATTTAAAATCTTTTGTTTGGGGGAAAATGTGTGTCTTGCGTAGTGATCCCAAACCCTTAGTGAAAATGTTAACAACAGAAGGAGTGATCAATGCATTGGCAAGATTAGCTAGGATCTTAACCCCTTAAGTGCTGCTGACGGCCAATGGTCGTCAGCAGCGCTACCTCCCCAGTGCTGCGCACGACCATTGAACGTCCATTCAGCACTAGTTCTAATGGACAGCGCAGCACTGGGGAGAAATGTTTACACGCAGCTAAGGTGTTAATGAGATTGCAAAATTTTATTTACAAGATTATTTACGTTCCAGGCAAAAGCAACGTAGTTGTAGATTTTTTATCCTGGATGCCAGTCATGTTGGAAGAGTGTGATAATAATGAATGGAATGAGTTACAAGTTGCTTTTGTACATGATGAGGGTCTTTCGGCTTTCAGTAAAGAGGAGTGGAGTAATAAGTATTCCACAGACAATATTTTGCAAAAGGTTATTTCTTATGCTGTTAATGGATGGCCGAATAAAAAGGATTGGTTGGATGACGCTATTAGGCCTTTTTGGGAGGTTAGGTCTGAACTTTCTGTGGCACATGATACACTTTTAAGAGGTGAGAGGATAATTCCTCCTATAGGATAACGTGAGGGAATTATAGAACTCTGTCATGAGGGCCATCCAGGAATTGTGAGATCTAAGTCATTAATTAAAAATTTATTTTGGTGCCTGGTTGTGATTCCCAAACAGAGAAAGTTGTGAGGAATTGTGTTATCTGTGCTTCTTCAGATAAGACCTTACATACTTTTCGTCCTCCAATGTTAGAAAGTTCCTTTCCTGACAATCCTTGGGAATGCGTAACAGTCGACATAATGGGTCCTATTCAGGAGCATGATGCATCTCATCATTTTTTAATTGTTCTTATGGATCTTTTCTCTAAATGGCCTGTTGTAAAAGTTGTTGAAAGGGCAGATACAGCTTCAGTTCTTTCCTTTCTTGATGAGACTTTTGTTGCTGAAGGAATTCCGTCTTGCATCCTCACGGATAATGGAGTTCAATTTTTATCTTTAAGGACGAAAGCATATTTTAAAAAATGGCTATTAAACATAGAACAACATCACTTTATAATCCTAGTGGAAATGGTGTTGTTGAAAGATTTAATAGAGTTTTGAAGAATACCATTCAGTTGTCAATAAGTAATAATCTAGATTGGCCTACTTAAATTCGGAAGTTTGTTTGGAATTACTGCATCACTTGTAAGGATTCCACAGGTATTTCCCTTTTGTTTTAATGAAAGGTAGGAATCCACGCTTTAAGTCTATTCCTGCGTGGTTATTTTCTAGTGATGCGGAGCCATGGTCTAGAGAGTTGGTCAAAGCACGCATGGAACAGGTGCATGATAAAAGTAAAATGTATCATGATTTGAAGCATGGTTCTAAAGAGGCTCAGATTGAAGTTGGAGATTGGATTCGTGTTAAGAAACCTTCTAAGGTCCAAAAAGGTAATTCCCAGTTCTCAGAGCCTTTTCAGGTTGTTATGATTTTGAAGAACTCTGTGAAGATTAACAATGGAAAGGTATGGAATCTTAATAGGATTGCAAAGTGTATACCTTGTAGTTCTAATACTATTCTGAAACCTCAGGATATGGATGTGGATAGTTCTTCTAAAGAAGAAGAGTTTCTTGTTAACTCTAAGGAGGTTAATTGTCCTTCTAGTGTAAGTGAAGTGGAAAATGTTGTTCCATTAGCTGGTGGAGATGTGGTTTCATCTGGTGATGTTTCTGAGGGATCGATTATGGTTCCACGAGATGAGGTATCTGTTTCTGAGGGAGATATCTTTTCTTTGTGTCGTCATTTCTCAAGGAAGAGGGTGGTACCTTCTTGGCTTTAAGATTACGTTATTAATAATAGGTAAACTTGGCTTAATGATTACGTTATTAATTATAGGTAAAAACTTTCATTTACAGGTTCCTTTGTGTTTCATTTTTTTTTTATTTATTGCTCTTTCCATTTTATTTTGTTTTTCTTATTAGGAAAAGGGGGATGTGTTGTGTTTGCATTTCTTAATGTACTTCAGTTCTTCCTTTGTGCATGTGCTAGTTAAGTCATTGTAGAATTTAGAATGTTATGTATGTCATTATACTGTCCATCATTTGTAAAGGACAGTTGTTCCTTGGATGCAGAACTTACTGGATGATTTATGATTGAGCTCTTGGAGTATTAAAGAATACTTAATCACAATTCCTGCATTAATTCTTCATTTCAGAAAGGTTCCGATTTAGCAGGGGAGTGGATAACTACCTAAAAATCTATCTGAAAACCCCATTGAAGTAAAAACAAAATATCTGGTCAATACTAATTTCATACATCTCCAACCTAGTATCACCTTTGGTGCCAACCCTTCCCATCCCCCACTTATTCCCCTATCCCCTCATCAACCGCCCTCCCTCCTCTTCCTCCTCCCAGCCAACTCCTCAACCATCACCCCCAAAACCCCGTCCTCTTCTATTTCTTCATCGATACTACTTTGGAGTAATTCCACCGCTGAATAATGTGCCATTACTCTCACAGCACTTCATTCGTCTCTAGCACCCAGGATACTACTAATCAGTGTTATTTTGTTATATTATGACACTATGATACCTTTATACTATAACTCTAGTGCAAATCATGCTGTACCCTCTCCCAGTCATCATACCTGATAAACTGTGCCTTTTTGTCTAAACACTGCAGTTGAGCACAGTGGGGGCTGGCACAATGAAGAGGTTGTGGGGGGGCACTGGGAGAGTAGGAAGGGGGGCACGGGTGTTAATATTTAGTTTTTAAAAACACTTATGTGGAGCTGCCAGCAGCCTCCCATGATGAGCCTCGGTTCTCCTTGTCCCAACCGGCACTGGGTCAGCATCGGACTGCCTGTACAATCCCCACGCTGCTCTAATGCTATGAGCAGCAGCAGCCTGTGCAGGTGAGCGTGAGGCAGGCAGTGCGGTAAAGGGGGAAGTCGACAGACAAAGGAATAGGGTTTATGTATTTATTTTTCCCTATTCCGTTGTCTGTCAACTTCCCCCCTCCAGACCTGCCCAGCCTCACCATGCTAACCGCATCTGCCGCAGCTGGCTATGAGAGTAGCGTGGGGATTGGCCTGAGCGGGCTGAAAAGACGCTCCGCTCAGGACAGGGAGTCTGGGCTGTTTCTTCAGCCCAGCTGTTCAATACAGCCTGGTTGGAGAAACCGGCCATACACACATGCGTGCTTAAAAGTGCCCATAGTACTCCTCCTACCCCTTCCCATGCCCCAGCACCACCCCTCTCTGCACACTCTGGCTTAGAGCCGGCAAATGAATAAAACCATAGTAAAATATCCTTTAATTTTTTTACCTGTTGGCTCTGAGCCAGTGGATTAATGCTCCTCTGCCACTGCGGAGGAGCCGCCCCTGGTTGCGCACCTGACAAACTCTCCAGTTTTGCAGGTAGATATTTCAATAAGCATTTCTCCCTTTGAATATAGAAAGCTTTTCATTCACATTAACTCAATCTAAATGATGTCAACTAAAAATATAAAGGTAATTGCATATTCTGTTATTATAATAAATTGCCTCTGTAAAGGGTTCAACCTCTCTTTTGAAAAACAGTAACAGTTTCAAGTTGTCACGTCTAATATAAGTTGATTCTAAGCGCCAGACACCTATGTTCAGTCTAATAGACTTGTTTTCCTTTTTCACACATGAAAAATGTAGGAACATGGAATATTCAGACGCAACAGTTGACAGAACGTTGCATGAATAGCAAATCCTCTTATTTGATCAGGCACAAACTCTCGTGATTTTAACATGACTATTGGGCACAACATTTTGACATTAAACTAGAGACGGAACTGAACAAGAAAAGCTTCTGGAAAATGAAGACGTTGAATGCAACAAGAAATAGCCACACTATTGAGAGTTTGTCAGGAAACAAAGGAAGTTGTCGTGATAAAAATTAACTAATACACAATGGTTTGTGAAAATCATCTTTAGATCCGGAAAATGGAGAATATGCTGAAAAAAGATGTCAAATATTCAAATGACATGGCAAGAAAAATAAATTAGACTACGATCAAAAAAGATATTTGGAACAACAAACCATGATTCTTAGTCAAATTGTAAAACCACATCATGCAAAGATGATGCTTCAATATAAAAAAGAAACACTACTGCAATCTATGCTTTTTATTGAACCATAAGAAGCGTGCAGTAAATATCCTCTCCACTGTTCTTCTCTAGATAGACTGTACTATGATATCTGTGACATCATAGAATGCCTGGGTGTCCCTCTGGCTGACAGTGCCTCTCTCTAACTTACTGTGGCAGTTGGTCATCTCAGGCTGAGCTGTTAACAGCTGGCTCCTGGTGGGGTTTTACTTCTAATCTTGACCTGTCTATCTGACTTGGAGGGAACTTGCAATAAAGGATCTTAACTTACACAGTGGACTGTGCATCCTTCATTTACCACAATTCACAATCTAAAGGTGGCGGGTGAGAACTGGGCGAAAGCAAAGTGAACTTTATAACAGTAGAAACACTAGTAAGGAAAAAAGGAGACTGCACGATCCATACTTCAGCAGTAGAGGCCTGACTGCATCGGTTGAAGATTAACAATGGCGTTCAGAATGTCGAGATCATGAAGAGGCAAGAGGTTCCCACTGCCATTTGGAGTCCACAACAACATGATTCATGATAAAGACTAAACAATGAATTTTGTATCATTGCTATCTTATTTGTTGGTAATAAGTAATGTGTATTCATTTGGACTTAAAGAATGATCTAGAAATGCTTCATGTTTAGAGAAGACAGAGACAACAGTCAAATATGTTTTGGAAATATATTGTAAATTGAAAGCTCACTGCATGAGGAAACTTAAGTAGTGCCAAGAAGGTAATTTGGTTACAAGTACTTTAAAAAAAAAGGATATGATTAATACTGATTAAAACGTATGATACAGGGTGTGGCCCGATACTGAATTGAGTTGTGGTGTCCCTGCGAGACTACCCCAAGCTCTGGCAAAACAGCGTCTAACAGAGCCCCCGGGGCTCTAGATGCACATGGAGATCTATTCTTGCTTCAACAGATTGTACTGACCTGTTCCAGTTGCATTTCACTGCTGATATACCAGTGAAGTACCACCCCCAGGGGATAGGCAAGCAAGCGGGCAAACTTCTGTGAGCCCCCGCCATGTGCAAAGTGACACATGCAGACTGTACCCATAGATGCTCCCTATCCAAATGCACGGGCCCCTGGTCTCACACCGGGAGCTGTGGAGCCTGCCAGACCTAGGAGCCGAATGGAAAACAGAAGAGGCACAATCACTGCAAGAAAGGTAGGCTATGAAGGCGGTGAGTTGTGGTGTCCAGCCTTGCCTCCGCTTGCGCATTCAGTAGAGAAGCTAGTTCCATTTGCTGAAAAATTACAAATGCCCTAGACATGCCACATTGGGTTATATTTTGCTCTCCTTAAATAGTATGCCATGTGGAACGTGCCCTACTCTCAATCAATCAATCAATCAAACAGCATTTGTAAAGTGCATCACTGTGGGTACTAGGAGGCAGCTGTCTGAACGACTAATGAAACCTCTGCTCCCTCTAGGATTTGGTGCTTAGTAAACCTCATCCGGTTGCAAGAGGTAACACCAGCAATGCGAGCATGCATATTTTAAGGCCCATACACAGAGATCTTGAGAGCCATTTTGGTGGATTGTGCATGGAGGCCCAGCGAGCTGGAGCAGTCTTCTCTTGAAGATGCTGGACCTCCATAACGTGAGAAGACTACACACCCTGTGACAACAGACTGTGTTACAGCTCCACAAAGTATCACCAGCACTGCTTCGTTCCATTGAAGTGGGACAGAGTAATCAAGACCTGACGGAGATGTGCCCATAGCAGCAAGATTTTCAGACTCAAGTAAGGTTTTTCTGCCTTTCTGTTTTGTCCCTGTCCCTCTAGATTGACATCAGCAGTGCCTTTAGTAGGTCACAATTGGGACAGGGAGCCCCACTCACCAGAGGTGTTTGTGTGCTAAATAGTGCATATTCCAAAGCAGTGCATATGCCAACTATAAGGGTGAGTGCTCCCTGACTGGAAAGTGTATATCTATTGTTCTGTTTTACTTTTAAAAGTAATTACTATAGATTACTTAAAGTAAATATACTTAAACACAGCACAGGAAAAGCTAAGAATACAAGTAGGCATGTTGGGGAACCTAAAACACAGATAATAACAAGCAATAGCAAATCCAATAAGTCTGGCCTTTGCAAGTTGAGTAATGGTGAATTATTTTTATTTCTTATTGGATGTATATGTCACAAAAAAACTCAGATTTGTTTTAAGATTTGAGTTAATAAATGTGCCGAACACATGAGTAAGAAAAACATAATACACTGAATAGTTCCCTGATTTCTCAGGAGGATCAAGATTGTGGCGATACCTGACCGTGCATGGGTCTCTTTAGGTGGGATTTGAAGCTACTGTGGGGACTTTGATGTTGTTGGCCATTGTGGTACTCTGCATATTGGCATGGGGTGGTGGAGTTAGATGTTGTTCTTTGCTAGTTGCAAGCTATAGGGAGCAAATAGTATGTTTGAATATGTTTTACACTCAGACTGCTCTTGCTTGCTTGTCATTTGTTACCACTTTATTATATGTACTTGCTTGCTTGTCATTTTTAACCTATTTATTATGTGCTACGGCATGCATTATTAATTCCTCATAACTTATCCTGGCAGCTATTGCTTTATGTTGTTAATTGAAAACAATAACATTTGTTTAAAATAAATAAATGATAAAGAATCACAGAGGCCCCTTCTGCGCTGGTGCAGCTCAAAAACAGGATCGTGATACTGCTCCAAACAAATACACAGCACAATATAATGCTAACAGTAAATTAACTTCCAGCCTGATTTGTGAGTGTGTAGTGATTACAGCAACAAGAAAATTGCCCACACAGCAAGGGACCCTGCAGGCCTAAAACCGAGGGGGGCATTTAGTGGTGTGACAATGGAGAAGTGATTGAATCAGTTTTTTTTCCACAGAAATTATACACATGATAGGACAGTCTGTTGGATCACCTAGTCAAGTGTTAAGATGCTTACATTTAAGCATACATGACTTTATTTTAGTTCATAAATTGTATAAATGCCATTGCTTCTCCAATCATAAACCAAGATAGTTGTAGCTAGAATTTCACTACATTTGTCTGCTCACAGGGAATTATGATTAATGAAGAGGCTCACCCTCTGTTTGCCATTTGAAAAGGCATCCAGGTCACTCTAAACCCACTGTGCAGAGAACCATTTCAGCTGTTCTCGAAGCTCTGAACAAACAAATGCAAAAACAATTGCACCTGACCAAGGATATATAACACTTTCCCTGAGGGAAGAAGCAATGTAGTTAGAAGTGGACCTAGGGACCCTATTGGAAGGTGAGACTCAATACCATGTAAAGGGCAAGCCAACGCATGTGTGATGCCCAGTGCCTTTGATAGACTAAAAGAGGCGATTAATCCGAACAGCTTACACCACAGTCCACAATCTCAGATCAAGAGGCTATGAAAACAGACTGCACATTGGCACAATCATCCCAAATTATGTCCTTTGGGATGATGGTGACCAGTATCAGCTGAAGATGAGATTTCCTCAGGTATTTCAGAGGGCTGGGCTAGTTAGAACTTATTCATATCTTCTGCATGACCTGAGGGCCCTACAAATGTTATGCAAATGGGCTGCTCAGTCCTGACCAGTGTTTGAAAAAGTGGTCAAAGGCGTACTCACACAACTGTGTAAAACTCTAAATAAAGACATGAGGAAAAGCTAGAGCAAAATACCCCAGACCCTCTTTGAAGGGCAAAGTTAACAAACCCCTGAAATCAGAGAAAAGAGGTTTTAATTTTTTGGTAAGAATGCCTTAGATCCTCATAAAGGAATTGATCAGTCTTGATGATTCTGCCCAGATGATCTAATGAATGTGGAGGCCAACTGACAAAGATCTGGACCTAGAGGTGGATACAATCAATCAGGGACCACTACAGATATGTTGTATCAGGATGCAAATCATTGTTTGCATCGCTAATGGTTTGCAACTGGTCGCAGAAAACTTTAACCACTGCAAGGCAAGCACTATCGGCTGGATGAAGAACAATTCCCTTAAGATTAATGCTGATAAAACTGAGATTCTAGTCTTTGGCTCGCAGAATTCTAACTGGTCAACCCCCTGGTGGCCGGCAGACTGTAGTCCTCTTTCTATCCCGGCTAGGGCAGCTAAAAACCTGGGGGTCACTTTTGATGAGGGTCTGACCTTTAATGCTTAGGTCAGCCGCACTGTTAGCACCTGTTTCTACATCTTGAATACCCTTAGAAACGTGCTTCCATATATTCCCAGCTTGATTACTGCAATGCGTTGTACCTCGACAACAATGTGGCCTCTCTGAACAAGCTACAGGTAGTTCAGAACGTGGTGACCAGACTGATCCTTAATATTCCAACGCATCAATCAGCCAGGGAGGGGATCCGTGCTTTGCATTGGCTCCCCATTAGGAAGTGCATCACCTTCAAAGTCCTCATTATGTTCTATAAGGCCTTGCACAGCAAAGGATCACCACAGCTGAAAACCATGTTCCAATGGTACACCCCTGGGAGGACCCTGAGATCCTCCTCCCAGAGGAAACTGATCTCTCCTAAATTCCGCAGGGTCAGATGGGGTGGACGCTCCTTCTCTGTGGTGGCCGCCAAACTCTGGAACACCCTGCCCCCCTCTATCTCTAATGTGGAATCTTTTCCAGGGTTTAGAAAGCTGCTGAAGATATGGCCTTTTTCAACATAGTTGGCATATCTGTGCATTTCTTTTCCTCTCTGTCTGCCTTACGCCTTGACACCCACGGGTAATAGTGCACTTTATATATGTTTATCCTATCCTATCCTATGCTCACATTGAGCCATCTGCCACCGAGGAAAGACCAATAGTGTGAGTTCCGAGAAGAGGAGTTCCCTACTTCACAAGATGAAGCTCACGTAAGATGAGCTGGCAAGCCCTAAGGCTGTGCTGGTGATCCAGGGGATCCTATGATCAAATAACTTGGGAATTGTGTAAATATATTCACTGTATTAAATTAGGCCCTGGCTTCTTAGAAAACCAGGCAGGTGAGCATAATCAATTGTTATATCTAGTTCAGAGGAAGATTGGTGTAGTTTTCACACCAGTGGCACACCCTAACCTGAGACCTCTGGGTGCTACAAACTGCTTTGGGTTTCAAATAAAGTTTCATGAGGTCCCTCTGAAGAATCAGAGACAGTGACACATTCTTTTTGCAGAAGAGGAAACCCCCTTATCAACATGGAAGTAATAGAGATAGTGCAGAAAAGAGTGCTATTCCCCACCAGTACCCACCTCAGAGGCTTCATGACCAATCTTTTCCTAATGAAGAAAGTAAAAAGAACAACGGAATTCATCCTTAAATAAATCCAATATATGGGCTACACTGCGGGTTCTTTTAGATCATATGGGAGGGTCAAATGTTTGAATCTGTTATCATAACTTATGACCCTTCCTCATTACTGTTCTGCTTCACCATGCTGATTAACCCTATTGTGGAATTCTTGAAATACAGTTGAAAGGCTATTGGGGTCTCAGTATGATGAAACACCCTTGAATCACCAGAGCATGAGTGGGGATATCTTACACCAATCAGGAGACAATGAGTAAATCTGCCTTTGATGACTGCACTGTGGACACCTGTTCCATCTTTATAGAACTGTCAAGGATGTCCTTAATTGAGATAGATCACATAGGGATTCCATATCCACTACTAAGTATGGTGGCATGAAGAATTACTGCAGAAGATGATCAATTACAGGTCTTTTTGAACAGGTTGCATCTTTTTTCCAAAAGGCCTGGTCTTCAGGAACAGCCAAGAGATACAAAGCAGCAAGGGGCACTGGTCCACTTGGTGGTTGGAAAGAAGCATTTATGTTATGGGGTCAGATGTAGTGTACCTGTCCGAAATTGCCCAAGTAGTGCTAGCTTATAGGATGTTTAATTTTTCAGAGCAGCAGTCATGCAGGACATCTACAGGTGAATAACGTCTGGCAGGAGAACATCCACTTGTGAGCAATTTTGCTAGAACAGTAGGGAAATTCGTACCTGCAGAACCATTATATGGCCACCTTTTGGTAAAGAGTGATGCTTTGGGGCTGCTTGCAAGATTCCATGACAAGGAAGTTTTTCAAGACAGGAAATGTTGGCCAAGCTGACTATGCTCTTATGCCTGCTCTCATGGAGAAAATGATCGGGAGCATTACATTTGTCTGGCAAGATGATTACTCCCTAAGAGGTACTGCTTACCATTAACTGAAAGAAAACATCCAATACCTGTTTCATTTCAAAGTAGTCTTTCCCATACAATGCTCAATTGTGCCATATGAGATGCCCTAGGACACATAAAGAGTTGACAAGGGAATCAAGGCACACTTGATCAGTAAACCTTTTGTCCCTGTATATTCATCACTCATCTATATGGGTTAGATTGGTTTTGAAGGTGGCAGGTATTGCTACTTCCATTTTGAGGGCATATTCAGTAAAAGGGGCAATGCCTCCAAAGACTGTCTGGTAAAGAACAACCTAAAGAATCCAATGTATTGCTGACACCGATCAACAGACTTATCAAGAAAGAAAGTTTATCTTGAGGCTGTAATAGATGTGGCGTCCTTCATGGTAAGCATATTTAGAAATAGCATTGCTTGCCTGCTGTCCTGAAATAGTATAAAAAACATACCGAATACAAAAGGAAAGTTTAGATTCTATTAAGGACATGGAGGCGAGGATCATCTCACTCTCTTAGTTATGCTATTCTGTGTATCTTGCTGGATGATGTAATCTTTGTTTTTGATAATGTTTTGAATTGCGATGATAGAGTCAATTCTTGATATTGTTTACATGGGGTTTTGGATGCTAGCTTATTGTAGTCTCAAAGACTTTGGTAAGTGAATATTCAGTTTTTTATGTTCAGGGAAAAAAAGCAACAGTGAGACATTCAGATATTCTACAGGGGGTGATTTAATCAGCTTAAATGTGGCAGAGATGCAATCTTCAGAAGAGTTACCAGGACACTGATTACCCACGTTGAGTCATGTTGTTCAGATGAAATGTTTTCATCATTTCTGGGAGCCATAAGAAATGTGGTCATGTTAAATGTTTGCTTTGGTTGCTGAGTTAATAAATCATAGAAATGAAAAGCATGAGCCCAGTCTCCATGTTCTAAATTACATTTAGACGTGTGTCTTGATAGCTACGTTTTTATTATCAGTTGTTTTTCCAGGTATTGTTGGTGTTTCTGTGCCACACTCACAAGTGTAAAACATCATCTTCAAATTTGATCTTGCCGGATGATCTCATTCGTAGTAATTCTGAGGTCTTTGGCAGGCTTTGCATGCGTTCTTAGTCTGTATATTTGTTGGCCACTCAACACTCGCAAGATACATCCCAGGAACACTGTAGACACACCAGTGAAACTCCCAATGAGGCGTTTGAAGAGGTTATACCTCCGGTCTTGATTTCATTATTCGATCCATGTGGTATCATTTTTCTTGCTCAAATTAGCTCTTCTGTAATAGCAGGTTTGAGAAACAATCAATCTCTGCCATGAACCACGCACCCTTACAGATGCTTTAAAGAGGTCATTCTTCTTTGTTATTATGAGCAGTGAGTCACAATCCCAATGTATTTAATTTTTCAGTCACATGTTGCACAACACGTCTTCCTAGCTACACTTACAATAGGATGATTTACATTTCATTCACTCTCCATTAAACTACTGTTTCTAATGAGTTACCCCTATTGATTGTAACAGATAAAATTGTCTCATCCTAGCACATGTGTTCAAAGGAAGCATTATAAAAAGAAGAATGGTGGATCTGAAAGTGAGCACCACAGCAGAACCAATTGCAGTAAGGACATTTCAAAATGCTATGGATTATGTCAATGGTGAAATTATTTGTAATGTCATCAAAGATATCAATGGTAGAATTTCTGAATTCCATGTTAATACTCCTACTATAGGTTTTCATTACTAATATGATACATGATGTAATTTGCAATATCATCATTGATCAAATAATCCATATATTACAGCCCTCCAAAGTACATTTAATTGCAGCAACAAAATGATCCACATGAATGCTTCACTCGTGCAAGCCTTTCTGATATAA